>NC_077228.1:148755076-151155076 GCF_027887165.1 Monodelphis domestica | reverse complement strand
ATCTCACAACACTTTCTTTAGTCTACTTTTCCAATATTGTTATATTTTGTTCTCTTTTACATACTCCATGCCAACCTGACTTTCTTAATTTAACTCGGGTATCACTCCATCTCCCATCTCCAAGTCTTTGTTCTACCAGTTCTCTGTTTCTAGAAAACTCTGCCACTCCATCATTGCCTCTTAATAATCACTTGTTTCCTTCAAAATTCTACACAGGTGCCTTTTTCTGTATCAAACTTTGCCTGATCCCCAAGTCAATAGTGCCCTCTTCAAAATTATCATTGGTTTGTTTTGAATATCCTCATTTATATGCATTTTTCATCTTTTTATAGACTTTAAGCTCTTTGAAGTCAGTGTTTAATTTTTGTCATTGTATTTTCATCCCATTTAATCAGTGATTATTGCTTGGCTCTGTTGTTTATAATACAACAAAGACTCTCTTCTCTGCTATGGCATGAATTAGTAATCTATCATATTTTTTACTGGACAAGCAGTTTGTCATGGTGGGCAGAATGCTGGATTTTGATTCAGGAATGCTTTGTGCAAAAGTTAACAAACTTTTATATATAACATATATAATAAATGTATAGTGAAAAGAGTATTTGTTCAAGAATCAGAGGGCCTCTGTTAACATCTTGCTTCTAATTCTTACCACCTGAGTGATATTGAGGAAATCACTTGTCTTGTTTTAAATTTCCTCATCTTTAGAATGAAGGGTTGGGCCATGTGGCCTCTAAATGATCTTTTTGACTCTAGATCCATGGTCCCATAAATTTTGTTTCTAATATGTACCAGCTGTATGGCTCTGGGAAAGTCAGGCTTTCATTATATCAGACAATTCCTTAAGATTTCTCTATGAAATTATTATCTTTATTGGTCAAGGTAGTTAAAACCTTGGAAGGACTCTGCTGAAGAAATCACATTTTTTTGTGAACTCGTTTATCTTATTAGACATCATTTTCATTCACTCTTTTTTCAGTAGCATATGGGATGAGGGTATTGATGGTCTTTGGCATATTCTGCCTTACCTATGTGATATGTGGACCTAAAACATTTGAGAACTATTGATTTAATGAATTATTTACAACTTGTTTCAGGGGCCTTGATGCTCTCAGCAAGAAAGTGAAGTCTTCTACAATAGATTTACCAATAGAGTCAGTAAGTCTGAGTCTGCAAGATTTAATTGGTTACTTCCATCCACCAGATGAACATTTAGAGCATGAAGATAAGCAGAACCGATTAAGAGCTCTAAAGAACCGACAGAATCTCTTCCAGGAAGAGGTAATTTTGTACCATTCATTCTTTCATTTTGTACTGTTTTGTAAGAAAAATAAATTCCTGAGAAGTATCCTTCATGAAAAAAATACTCCATGTATTCTATGTACATTTAAAACCTTTGCATCATTATTTCATGGATATTTAGCCTAGTATTAGAACAACTAAGATGAAGGAAAATGTGGCCCTAAAGTAATGATGCTATTATTTTTATTTCCATGACACTTGAAGTAAATACAGGAAAGACAAATATGTGGGACAGTGGATGTGGCAAGGCTTTGGATTCAGGAATATCTGAATTTTGTCTGATGGTAGCTATGAGACTATGGACAAGTCACTTAATTTCTCTTGACCTTTGTTTCCTCATTTATAGGAGAAGGAAAATTAAAATAGCACATACTTTATAAAGATATTGTCAGGATCAAATGAGTCAATAATATATGCAAAGCACTTTGAAAATTTTATAAGCCCTGTAGTATTACTAATAGAAAGAATTAATTAAATACATTTGAACTTTTTCCTCTCTAAGCAAGAATAGACTATCTAATTTTTCTTCCTGTCATCAAGTTAAGTAATATGTTTCCAAGTTCCTAAATGATAAGAAATTGATGAAAAAGGGAAATGCATTTATTTTAGTATAAATTAGTTTAAAAAAATTATTCAAATTACTTGATTAACCAGTCACTATCTAGTAGTGATGCACAATTTGTTCGATGTTCTTATTGAATAATTATAGCTTACTGTGTCTGTAAATTTTATCTAATCCAAATCCTTCATTTAAAAAATGAGTTAATAGTACCAGATATGCTAAGAGTCATGCCCAAGGTCACATAGTGAGTGTCAGAACTGGCACTGTATATGTAAGGATAGATTCCTTTATCACTCATATTACTTTTCAGTATAAAATGAAAGTCTCATGTTTCATTAGATCATAGAATCCATTCTTAATTTTCTATATAGTTATGAGAATTACCTTAATGATTTGTTATTGCTTACTGAATCATCATTTCTCTGTTGTACTTTTAAAATATCTCTTTTCATGACAGATACTAATTATTCATCAGAAACTTTTGAAATCTATGTTAGTTCTTTGAAAGTATTTTTCATGCAGAACACAAAAGAAATGAATGATTGTTGAAAACAGATGCTCACATTTAAAGGCAGGGATTCAATTTAAAGGAATAATAATATCGAGAAATAATTTACTAACTGAAAGTATAATTTTTAGACATTTTTGATTATTGAGTCATTAGTAAGCAAGCAGAGAAAATGTGAAGACCTCAGTGTCTTGGGTGACTCTTTAGTTGCTTTTGTTAATTTCTTTTAGTTTTCCACAATCTGAACATGTGTTTAGGTAATGGACAATGTAGATTTTTGAAGATAATTTGACCGATGAATTACTATTTCTTAACTCATGTTTTCTACCTCAGATAGCATTAAATCTAGTAGAAATTATTAAGGCTTGTGTAGAACTTCATACTTAATAGTGATTTTTCTTTATTTAAAAAACTAATTATTTTTTCTTTTTTAATAATGAATCCTGTGGTATTACATTTATTTTTAAAAATATAAATAATTTATTAAATAGTGAACTTACTATCATTACTTTCAACTAGAATATATGTATATGTTAGAGTAAAATGAAGAATATACTATTGCATACTTTTGTAAACTCATAAACAATAAATGTGGCTGGAGTTTAATTTTAATTGTATAAATATGAAGTTTTCCATTCATTTTGCTTCTTTCTTTAACCTATTTTTAGAATCAAGGTCTGTAGCCCTTATTAATGTATTTTTATTCCAAACTCACCTTTTCACAATTAATTATTATCATAAGAGATCTTAGAGTTTTTGTATTTGCATAGCACTTTTATAATTTTTCTTGATTTTTATTTGACAAATGTTAGCAATAAGTGTATGTTTAAACTGTTTGCATTCCATTTATAATTTGCCTTCCTTCTATTAAATAGTCATAAGTTATCTTATGCTTAGCAATCTTGATATGTATTTCTGACACTGATTTTTACAAAATTCCTTCCAGGGTATGATTAACCTTGTCCTTGAATGCATAGACCGATTACATGTGTATAGCAGTGCTGCTCATTTTGCTGATGTAGCTGGGAAGGAAGCAGGAGAATCTTGGAAGTCTATATTAAACTCTTTGTATGAGTTACTAGGTAAGAAGCAAGAATGTTTTTTAAAGGTGGAAAAATAACGAGTGGATTTATGTGTATTTAGAATGATTGTGTAGGGGTGATGTAGTTCTTGAGATTTGCTTCTAAAAGGCATTAAATTTTTTATCAGCAATGATAATAATCTGGTGTTTTTTGAAAATTATAAACCACATTATTTGGTTTCATTATAAACAATTTCATTGCAACATTTTGTTTTGCTCAGAGGAAGAGAGCTGTATGACAACATTCTGGAAACTGGTGTTTCCATATAAAATATATATGATAGTATCCTGGATGCTATGGATTTCTAAGAATGTTAAATGGATAAAGTGGGAGGAGTGGATGGGAAGGGAGAGTTTTTTTAAAGATTATTAGATTTAACAAATAGTGATATTTGCTTATAAATGTTTTGTTAAGTAGTAAACATTTTCTGTATACTAGCAATAATCCATAGAAACAAAGGTTGGAAAACAGTGTTCTAAACTCCTTTCCCTACATGGTAGCCCCCATTCTTGTGGTGGTGGGAAGGTGGGACAAGCATTTATTCAATGTCTACCATATATCAGGCAGTTTTTAAAAATATTATTGCATTTGATCCTTATAACAATCATTGGAGATAGATGCTATTATTATTCCCATTTTATAATTGAGGAAAATGATGAAGGCAAAATTAAGTGACTTCTGCTGTCATATAACTAGTATCTCAGATTAGATTTGAACTTAGGTTTTCCTGACTCCACACCTAGTACTCACTCCATTGTTCCACCTACCTGCTCTTGCTGCTGAATTTGACTCTCTTCATACTAAAAGTTGCATAATCTGTAGAGACAACTCTTCCATTGGGAACATAAGGACAGGAAGGATATTAAAACATCAATGCATACTTTGGCTCTCTCTTACAGCTCCTCTTGAAGCATGTCTGATTTTTCCTAAGATTAGAACAGAGAAAAAGAGACTTTAAATATATTATTCTACATGGCAGGATATTTAAATATCTTAAAGTTCTCTACAATTTGATTGTTTTTCTTTATTATTTATAATGTTATTATATTATTTCTCTGGAAAAATATGTATTACTAATTTGGATATTCTCTCTAACAGTGTGTTTACTCAGCCCTGTCTTCCTATGCTTTTTCATTCTTTTCCATGTCCTTCCATAAGTTTGCCACAGAGGATCACCTTATTTGGCAGAGGCTTTCCTTGTTTCTCTGGATATCCTGATGATACCACTGGAGCTCTTTGGCTACTCATGTGTCTTCTCATCTACACTCATTTCATAACTAGATTCTCATTTTTTACACTTATGTACTTCCCTGATAACAATTTTTATTCTGATATTAAATTACTTATTGGTTATGTATTGCAGCCTAATCACACATATAACACCTGTTTCTTCATAGCCCTCTATGTCATACTCATTTTAAATTCTTCAAATACTGTTGGCTTGGAACCACAGGGTAACACAGAAAAAGTTTGGAAATAAAAATATAGTCCTTTGTTTATATGAGTATCTAACTTACTACTATAGAATAAAACAACCTTTCTCAGAAAAATTAACTTAAGCTTCATTATTTTAGACAGGGAGATAAAATGATATAAAGGAAAGAAAGTCATAGTGTAATAGTGTCATAGAGTCATAGAGGAATGGAAAATATTAGATGTGGAGACTAAGGGACTAGATTCAAATCATAGCTTTAAACTCCCTGACTACTTATGTAAATTTAGATAAGTCATTTAAATTGCCTAGATGATCTCATATGTAAAATGAAATTGGAAAATATACCCCCAAAGGCCCTTCCTGATTCAATTAACACTGAATTGGAATTCAAAGAGCTGGTGTGGTAGTCATAATTTTTTGACCTGTATGATCTTGATTAAATTCACTTCTCAAAGCCTCTGTTTCTTTATATGTAAAATCAGGTGGTTGGAGAAAATTTCAAAGGGAGGGCAGTCATATATACAGTTTTAAATATATATTCTACACATATTTTTCCACCAAAATATTATTAGAAAATTACTGTGCATCTCTTTTTTAAATGACAACACTTTCATTACTCAAATATATAAATGGATCAATATAGAAATTCCTTCCAACACATAGATCACTATCTATCTATATTATTCTGTGTGAAAATTTTCCTTGTCTTCCCAAACAGTTAAGTATATGGGGTTCCCAACATGCTGCGAGCCCATTCTTTAATTCTATTGACCTTGCATGTCATCTATCTATTGATTAATTCACTCACCAGGTGACCGGACTATTTTCTCTATCCACTCATACATTCTTTGATTCCTTTACTCTGGCTCTTTTTCAAAGTTCCTTCTTTATTATGACTATCAGCTTAATCCTATCCACTATTGTCTCATGAGTGTTATTCACTTAATTTCTTTAGAGATTTTAGTATTTTATGACAGCCAAACGGCAATTTAATAAAACCATTATTAGAATGTTAGTAAGAAGATAACCTTTTGTTTTAGTAAAAAGTTTTGGGTAATTAAAGGAGCTTTGTCATTTCCAAAGGCAACCCAGAAAATTCTCTTCCAACTATTTAATTTTGACTTTAACTTGATAACAATGTGCACTTTCAGTACAACGTCTGTACATATCTACATATACACATGTGTATATACACACATCTAGAAAGAGATAAATCTCTATTCATAAAGGTCCCTTCAAGACAATAAATTATACCACTGTGTTTATTTTTATTAATTAAGGAAAAAGCATTTGATACCTTAGAACAGAATATTACCTTAGACTCTTCCAGCAAGGTGTCTTCATTCCAAATATTAAGATCATTCAAGATTTCTAGGACTATATGACAGTGGGGAAAAAGAATTCAATAGCTACTTGATCATAAGCATGAGGCAAAATATAAGAGAGCAATAAGTAGGCTGATTATGTTACTCTAATAAAATTGAGATATCACATTGTTCTAATTTATTAAGAATGTCTTGGGATATGGTAAGGAAAGAAATAAATACAAACTTCTTTTTTTATTTTGTAGCTGCTCTCATTAGAGGAAATCGCAAAAATTGTGCCCAATTTTCTGGTTCCCTGGACTGGCTAATCAGCAGATTGGAAAGATTGGAAGCATCCTCAGGTATATGTTTCTACTTTTTTTTACTTCTAGGGCTTCTTTTTTTTTTGTCTTTTAAACCACAAAAATAAGTCCTTGAGTTGATGTGTAATGTCTTTAGATGTGTCTGTGTATTTATAATTATTTTTAAAATTAATTTGTTTTACTTTTGTTTGTCAGGCCTATGATTTCCTTGGGAGAGGCAGCGTTGGTTAAAGAGACTCTACCAATTGTGAGGGGAAAAAAGGGTTAATTTATAAAAGGGTTGGACTTGATTATTTAAGAGTGTGGTTGCCAGGAATTTAATTAATTCCAAAGAGATTTTATTTACAATTTATTTACAAAATGTAGAAAGAGTGACTTCTTAACTGGAGGGGCCTTGGCCCTTATAGTCTAAAGGAAAAGGGTTTCAGGTCCAGTCAGCAAATCCTTCTTCCCCTCTTCACCAGCTTCAACTCAAAAGCATGAAGAATTAAAACTCCTTCAGGAAGTTGTCACTCCCTTTTAAAAACATTTTCTCTTGTGTCACTTCTTGTGTCTTCCCCTAATTTTACATATACCAATCACAGTTGATGCTCTGCTATAGGACTGCCCAGAAGGCAATTGATCCTTATTTGTCACCCACTATCGCCATGTTGGTCACAGACCTCCCCCACTCAAGTGTGAATGGGGTGTTTGCTCCTTTGGTGATTAAATCTAAAATGGGCAGATCTTCATACTCAGCTTTTAAGTAGGGTGTTTACACTTTTGGGGATTAAAATCTAAAAATAGGTCTGGGTTACTTTTAAATCTTCACAATCAGGGGAGAGTTAATTTCATTTTTATAATCAGGGGAGAGTTAAATTTAATCTTCACACAATGTAGATCAGATAAATATACTTTTAGAAAGTTATTTGGGACATTGAGGGATTAATTGTTCATTGTTCATGATCATATGTATCAAAGGCTATACTTGAATCCAGATCTTCCTGAAAAAAGAATATTTGTTGTAATGGAATGGGTTATTCTGCTATGTACAGCTCTTTCTCTGTCTGGGGATTTCATATGAGCAGTCAAATGGAAATACTTCATCTTAGACCACAAAGAAGTGATTAGGGATAATGGCTCCCCCTTGCAACCTATCTTGATAATATTGTAACACTTTGCTATGACTCAAGAATTCTCATCCCTTATTCACAGAGGGAAGGTAGTCACTCTGTTAATTATCTAGCCAAGGGATATTAATTAATTAAGTGTAATGTGTGATCTGGGGCAGCTAAGTGGTATGGTGGATAGAACTCCTGGCTAGAAGTTAGAAAGACATGAGTTCAAATCCAGTCTCAGACACTGCCTGTGTGACCCTTAGCAAGACAATTAAACATTTTTGCCTCAATTTCATTATCTGTAAAATAAGCTAGAGATGTAAATATCAAACCACAGCAGTATCTTTGGAAAGAAAAAAACAAAAGGAGTCATGTAGAGTTGGACATGGACTGAAAATGATAAAACAGCAAAACAATATAAATTAAACATGAAAGGATACTCAAAGTTTATAGCTACACCATTTTTCTTTGATTCTCAGGTGTGATGTAGTCTAGGAGAAGTGTAGGAAATATTAAAATTTAAATCTGCTGCCTATATATAACTTAGCTCCCAGCTCATTAAATATTTCTTTCTTTTAAGTGGCTTACTAAAGCATTCATATAATCAGATACTTAGTATGTCATTACAGCATACTATGCTGAATATAGAATAATATTAGAAGTAAACTAGGTCAGACACTTCTGAATATCAGTTGTTGCCACCCAACATCTCTTCTTGATTCTCTCTTTTTTCCCCATATTGATATGAAATTCCTGTCTGCATATATCTGAAACTTAGGAAGGAAAGAGATATGGAAAATTGTACACCCATCCCAGATCATAGGCTGAAAAGGAAAAATGACTTCTTCACACCAGCTAGTATATATACAAGCAGAACCATAATTCACTGTCAGGCTTTGGTTGTTTTTGGACAACACAGATCCTGACTACTCTAGACTACTCCAGTTAGCATACTAGAGTTCTTTATTCAATTGCTGCATTGGTTTCTTAGTGTCTATATCATTCTCCCAATCTCCATCTCTTGTGTCAACACCTCAGAGGCAGAAGTCCCCACTGTCATGCAAGAGAAATGAATAGAATGCAAATACCCTGTAAACACAGGACTCTTTCCCTGTTCAAAAAATGCTAGAGGCTCCTTGCAAATATAAGTGACTTGGAGGAGGTTTAGTCTTCTAGGATCATAAGAAATTTCTCTTTCATTCCCTCCCTCTATTTCTTCCTGTACAATTCTTTCTCATTTCCTGATCCCTAGCAGAGGACACAGTTTGGTTTAAGTCTCTACTGATTTAGTGTTTGTTTCCATCTAGTGTTAAGGAGGAATAACTTAATGGGAATTCATATAGCATGTCAAGTCAAAAAGCATTTAATAAGCACCTACCATGTACCATGTTGAGGCAGTTAGATGACTCAGTGGATAGAGTGCTAAGCCTAGAGTAAGGAAGATCTGAGTTCTAGTGCAGCTTTAATCACTTACTAGCTGTATGATCCTGGGCAAGCTACTTAACCTCTGTTTGCCCTAATTCAATGGAAACAGAAACTGGAAAATTACTCCACTGTCTTTGCCAAGAAAAATCCCATGTCCAATATGTCCAATTATATGAATCAGAAGAACCTGCAGGAATGGATGCAGAATGAAATAAAAAGAACCAAGAGAACATTGTACAAAGAAAATGAAACATTGTGGAACACTACAATGTAATGACTTCTTTGTACTTGATGGATTAAAATATTTATAAAAATTTGGGGGGGCAGCTGGGTAGCTCAGTAGATTGAGAGCTAGCCCTAGAGATGGGAGGTCCTAGGTTCAAATCTGGCCTCAGACACTTCCCAGCTGTGTGACCCTGGGCAAGTCACTTGACCCCCCCATTGCCTAGCCCAATACACAGTATTGGCTCCAAGACAGAAGGTAAGGGTTTAAAAATAATTTGGGGGGGGTTCCCTCTTTCATTTTTTCCCTTTCTAGTTTCATTATTAAATGCTCTTAGATTTTGCTTTGTTACCTCTCTCACAAAGCTTTCTTGCAAATGAGTTTTCCTTCAGTGCTTCTTTCTGTTTTATGAAGCTATACTCTCACTCCCCAACATATTTTATATTATTGTAGATGTCCTTGGATGTTTATGAAATAAGTTCCATTACTATAGATATAGATACAGTATATAGTGTGTGTTTGTAGGTAGTGTAATATAGTATTATTGTTTAATCATTTACTCATGTCTGACTCTTCATTACCACATGGATCATAACATATGAGGGAGTTTTCTTGATGAAGACTCAGGAGTGGTTTACTGTTTTTTTCTTTTTTTTTCTTTTGTTAATTTAGAACATTATTCCTTGGTTACAAGAATCATATTCATTCTCTTCCTCCTGTCACCCCCTTCCCATAGCCAACATGCAATTCCACTGGGTATTACATGTGTCCTTGATCAAGAAACTATTTCCATGTTGTTGACGTTTGCTCCAGGATGTTCATTTAGAGTCTACATCCCCAATCATATCCCTTCAACCCATGTATTCAAGCAGTTGTTTTTCATCTGTGTTTCTACTCCCACAGTTTTTCCCCTGAATGTGGGTAGTGTTTTTTCTCGTATGTCCCTCCAAGTTGTTCAGGATCACTGCATTGCCACTAATGGAGAAGTCTATTACATTTGATTGTACCACAGTGTATCAGTCTCTGTGTACAATGTTCTCCTGATTCTGCTTGTACCACAGTGTATCAGTCTCAGTGTACAATGTTCTCCTGGTTCTGCTCCTTTTGCTCTATATCAATTCCTGGGTGTCATTCCAGTTCACATGGAATTCCTCCAGTTCATTATTCCTTTGAGCACAATAGTATTCCATCACCAACAGATACCACAATTTCTTCAGCCATTCCCCAATTGAAGGGAATCCCCTCATTTTCCAGTTTTTTGCCACCACAAAGAGCACAGCTATGAATATTCTTGTACAAGTCTTTTTCCTTTTTATCTCTTTGGGGTACAAACCCAGCAATGCTATGGCTGGATGAAAGGGCAGACAGTCTTTTAGTGCCCTTTGTGCATAGTTCCAAATTGCCCTCCAGAATGGTTGGATCAATTCACAACTCTACCTGCAGTGCATTAATTGCCCAACTTTGCCATGTCCCCTCCAGTATTCATTACTTTCCTTTGCTGTCATGTTAGCCTATCTGCTAGGTGTGAGGTGATACCTCAGAGTTGTTTTGTTTTGCATCTCTCTGATTATAAGAGATTTAGAACACTTTTTTCATGTGCTTATTAATAGTTTTGGTTTCTTTAACTGAAATTTGCCTATTCATGTCAATTGCCCATTTGTTAATGGGAGAATGGCTTAATTTTTTGTACAGTTGATTTAGCTCTTTATAAATTTGAGTAATTAGACCTTTGTCAGAGGTTTTTGTTATAAGGATTGTTTTCCAATTTGTTACTTCCCTTCTAATTTTGGTTGCATTGGTTTTGTTTGTACAAAGCTTTTTAATTTGATGTAATCAAAATGATTTATTTTATATTTTGTGATTTTTCCTAAGTTTTGCCTGGATTAAAAATTTTCCTTTCCCAAAGATCTGACATGTATATTATTCTGTGTTCATCAAATTTACTTATAGTTTCCTTCTTTATATTCAAGTCATTCACCCATTCTAAATTTATCTTGGTGTAGGGTGTGAGATGTTGGTCCAAGCCTAATCTCTCCCATACTGTCTTCCAGTTTTCCCAGCAGTTTTTATCAAATAGTGGGTTTTGGTCCCCAAAACTGGGATCTTTGGGCTTATCATAGATTGTCTTACTGAGGTCACTTACCCCAAGTTTATTCCACTGATTGTCCTTTCTGTCTCTTAGCCAGTACCATATTGTTTTGATGACCACTGCTTTATAGTATAATTTGAGATCTGGGACTGTAAGGCCCCCTTCCTTTGCATTATTTTTTCTTTATTTCCCTTGATATACTTGATATTTTGTTCTTCCAAATGAACTTTGTTATGTTTTTTTCTAATTCAGTAAAAATTTTTTGGTAGTTCAATGGGTATGGCCCTAAATAAGTAAATTAATTTGGGTAGGATTGTCATTTTTATTATGTTAGCTTGTGCTACCCATGAGCAATTGATGTTTTTTCAGTTGTTTAGACCTAGTTTTAAATGTGTGGAGAGTGTTTTGTAGTTGTGTTCATATAGTTCCTGTGTTTGTCTGGGCAGATAGATCCCTAAGTATTTTATATTGTCTAGGGCGATTTTAAATGGAATTTCTCTTTCTAAATCTTGCTGCTGAGATGTGTTGGAAATATATAGAAATGCTGATGACTTATGTGGGTTTATTTTGTATCCTGCAACTTTGCTAAAGTTGATCATTTCAGCTACCTTTTTAGTTGATTCTCTAGGATTCTTTAAGTAGACCATTATGTCATCTGTAACGAGTGATAGCTTGGTCTCCTCATTGCCTATTTTAATAATTTCAATTTATTTTTCTTCTCTAATTGTTGTTTACCATTTTCTTCTCCTGTGGATTAAGGCAAACAGAGGTTAAGTGACCTGCCCAGGGTCACGTAGCTAGTAAATATCTGAGACTAGATTTAAACTCAGCTATTGATGATTCTGGGTCTAACATTGTATTCTCATGAACCACCTATCGGCCATCATAGTATAGTATATAGTGTACAAATGTATATATGTGCATACATATAAATATAAATAGCATACATATATCTATATATATAAATTCTATTTTTGTTATAGTTTATTAGTTTTCTTTTAAAAATCTGAATACATTTTACGTTAACTATCAGCCACTGCTGGTCTATTTTGAGATATCAAAACACTAAGTATAACATTGACATTTGGTACAAAACTCATTTCTGAATGGGACAAGATATCCTACAAAGAAAATTCTAGCAGAACCAAAGGTCATGGTGAGAATGAGTGAAACTTGTTTATACGAGGAGACAAATATAAAATTAAAGTCATTTACTAAAGCATATGCTTAATTTTTCTTGAGGACACTATTGCCCTGTGGTTATCATGTTTCTAAGAAGAGTAAACACTATGTCCTTGAGTATTTATTTTTAATTTTTTTCTTTTGTTTTGTCTGTAGGTATTTTAGAGGTCTTACATTGTGTGCTGGTGGAAAGTCCAGAAGCTCTGAATATTATTAAAGAAGGACATATTAAATCCATTATCTCACTTTTAGACAAACATGGAAGAAATCACAAGGTGAGGGAGATGTTTTATTGATATAAAGTGAACTAAATAATTGTGGTACAAGAAAGGAGAATGAAGCTTTTTTGTAATATTAATTATATTACTTCATTGACATTAATGACATGTTAGTTGGTATTAAGTATTTGCAGACTGAATTAAAATATAAGAATATGATATTTCTAAATTCTAAGAGCTAAGAATGAAGCATTGAAAATATATTTTAAAAAATAGGAAACTTAAACATGTCCCTAACTTTTCCTTATGAGGAATCATTTTCTCATTTGGGCATGATGAATGTTCTTTTCACATAGTAGATTTAAATAAGAGTTGAATTTTATAAAGAGACTGTTCTTGGAAACTTTTGAGGTTTGGGGGTCAAACAGAATTATAAAGATGTTTACTGCTTTCTAATGTGAATGGTACTAGTTGAATATCAATAATAAAGAGTAAAGATAATAAGAAAGCTGATTTCTTTTATAGGTTCTGGATGTCTTATGTTCTCTCTGTGTCTGTCATGGAGTTGCTGTCCGCTCTAATCAGCATCTAATTTGTGACAACCTTCTACCAGGAAGAGATCTGCTACTACAGACACGTCTTGTGAACCACGTGAGCAGGTATTTTTAAAATGAAATTTAATAACATACCTTTTAAGTATCTTTTCTAGAAGTTTTATCTGATAAACTTTTTGATTCAGCAACTTAAAAAGTATTGTAGAGTACACCTATTTATGCCTACCTTTCTTATATAACACTTCTATGCTCTTCCATATGTTTTCCATGAAGGTCTACCCAGATGTACCAGAAACCTTCTTTGCTTTCTCCTTACATGAAGGGAGTACCAGTGAAGTACTCTTATTATCCATATGCCATACCTTGCTCTTGACATATAACCAGGCCTTCTTCTTTTCATAAACTTCTCCAGTGTCATCTTTTACTCCCAATCTTTGAAGTGACTCATTGATTATATAGAGCAGCCTATTCATAATCTTCATGTACCTTTCTATTGCCTTTGATGTGATACTGATTTTTAGAGACAGTTGGATTTCATAATTATTACTGTTAATTAGAAATTGAGAGAGGTATATTGATGCCAGAGTAAAATTGAGTCACCTAAATACCTGAATAAAGTTTGATGTTTATTAGAATAGGTTGATATTTAATGGATGTAAATACGTGCTGATTTTCTATATTTATTAAAAGCAAGTAAAGATGCAGTGATTTAGTGTGCCCCTGGAAGCTATTGAAAATGAGATTAAAATGCAATAGCCACCATCAGTTGCTATGGTGTGGGCCAGCCTCCCATAGGGGATAGAGTCTTGGAGGTGGGACAGTGTAGGTGAAATGATGGATGGGACATAGCTTTTGCATTCAACCTGTAGCACAGGTTTCACAGGATAAACTGCTCTACCTTGGCTGAGGCCTGGCTTCATTTTATACTATCATAATCACACATCTACTTGGTATACAGTTTCATTCTCAACATACATGTTTCCATGGAATATAACAACAGACAGGAAGCCTAGGGAGATAGTCAATGAAACATTATTGCTAAGGGCAGGATTAGTGGGTAGAATCAACATGACCCAGATATAGGTAAGGGAATTCAGAACACAGATTTGCCAGAAGTTTTTATGCCTAGAAAAGAGGGTCCTATCTAAGTGGGTATATAAGAATCCTTAGATTTAATTTTGTAAGTGGGCTCTCCTGGTAATATCCTGGGGAGACAGAGTAGGACATCTGTATTAATCCTGCAAGCATGTTGCTCTCATCTATTTTTCCTGGGGCTAAGTAAGAATAATAACCAAGGAAATTCCAATAATAAGTGGATGTTAATAATGAAAGTCACTTAGGGGGGGTTTAGGGCATGTTTCCATTCTTCCTGGGGGCTGCTTTGCAGTCCCTAGTTTCCACGTGAACCGTGTTAAACAGTGTGGTCTTTGATAGCTCCTGGAAATCAGTAATCTAGAATTTATTAAGTGTTTACCAAGTTCCAGATACTATATTAAATATAGTAGATAGAAAATCCAAAAAACAAACACAACCCTTTTCTCAAGGAACTTGAATTTGGTGGTGTTCCTTTTTTATGAAAGAAATATGGCGGGATATATTAACTAAAAAGGAATTAATTCCTCATTTAGGTAATGAATGGCAAGGTTAAAAGTTGTTTTTTTCTGTTATATTTCTCTTCAACTATAGAATATAAAGAAGACAAAATACTAGAATCAATTCAAATTAGCTCAAGAGAGCCAATCATTAATTTTGGGTGAGCATTTAAACCTCAGAAATTAATACACTTTAAATCAAAGCCTTATATATTGTTTCATTGACTTTTTAGACTTCAGGAAATTATGAGGAAAATATTAGTAATGTAGATTAAATTTAAGTGTTTTGCATATATTTTTCCAAAGAGTTGATTATTAAATTGGAAGATTACTACCATAGCCCTGCAAATATCATAGGAAGGCAATTGGACAGAAAAATCCAACACATTAAACCCTTCATTCATAATTTAATCAGCATTATAAACATAATTTAACCAGAACAACAAACAAAATATTATATTTATTGAATTGTATTCAGGATCAAGACTCTGAATGTACATGTATACTAACTCAGTGACTGTATTTAAAAAATTTATTTTTGTTCTATTCTCAGAAGAAATAGTCACTAATGTAAATTGAAAGTGATGCTATCATATGTATTTGGAGTTTTTCAACTTGTATTTTTTTTTCTTTAAAAGTATGCGGCCCAATATTTTCCTTGGCATCAGTGAAGGGTCAGCTCAATATAGGAAATGGTACTATGAACTCATGGTAGACCACACAGAACCTTTTGTGACAGCTGAAGCAACGCACCTTCGAGTAGGTTGGGCTTCAACAGAAGGTTATTCCCCCTATCCTGGGGGTGGTGAAGAATGGGGTGGAAATGGTGTTGGAGATGATTTGTTCTCCTATGGATTTGATGGACTTCATCTATGGTCAGGTAAATGCCATTTGCTTTTATGAAATTCAATATAAGAGTTTTTTACCCATAAAATTAACTTCAAAACTTGATGTGATCAAAACATTTTACATATGAACATGTATGGTGTTCAAAGATCTGATATTCAAGGAATGTTAACTTTAGTAAAACTCAAAATCTGTTGAGATGGAGATGGAAAGAAAGCTGAAATGTAAGCATACATTTAAAAGGCTATAATGCATATAAATTATTTATGTACACATTTAAAGAATTCAAATTTGTTTTAATTTGAGATGATAGCATTTTTCTCCCCTCAATGATATGCTCCAATGTTTTGTTTTCCAACTTAAAAAAATAAATAATGAAGAAGCAGACCAGAATCAGACCATTTGCTATTTATGGATAGATAATACAGGAATGCCATGAGAATTTCAGAAATAATTTAAAGATAAACATATTTCAGAACAATAAAGATGATTATTTAAAAATTACTGATAGAATTCAGCATCTAAATATCCTACCATTTATTAAGGCATGAAACTTATTGGTATTTCAGTATATATTAAAACATTCATCCGTACCATAGATTTTTAAAAGAATAGCAGTTTTTTTTGATCCATATGACAGGATTTAATTTTTTTGTTTTCCTCTAAAGTTCCATCAATTTTGGCATGTGGACATGTAAAAATCATCTGAGTTGTGCAAAAATATATTAAGCTAGCATTTAAAAAATTTGAATATTATTGATGAATTCACCTTCATTTCTGTATATATCTTTTTCTTCTTCCTTACCAAGGAAGCCATCACTTGTAATAAAAAATAAAGAGTAAAACATTCAATCAGTTAAAATTTAGAAACCCTTTAACTTAGTCAAATAGTGTATAGCATGTTCTACATCTAGAGTAGATGTAGAAGAGAATAATATTCCTCTTCTCATTTCTTCTTAATTTAAAAGTTTGATTGTATAATTACACAATTCTCTTATGTAAATGGATTTTGTTTTTATTGTTCTTTCCATTGTGTATTGTATTCTACTGCAAAATTATTTCATACAACTAGAAAAAATAACAACCAAATGCATCTGGAAGAACAAATGGCTAAGGCTATCAAGGGAGTTAATGAAAAAAAAATATGAAGGAAAGAGGCCTGATTGTAACAAATCTCAAACTAAACTATATGGCAGTAATCATCAAAATCATCTGGTACTAGCTAAGAAATAGAGTAGTGGATCAACAGAACAGAATAAGTAATCAACACATGGTGCTTAATGACCATAGCAAGTTAGTGTGCGATAAACTCATTGTATATTGTATTTGTTGTATACAGTATTTTCCTGGTTCTGCTTTTGTCTTCACTGCTTAGGATTCCCATGCTTCTCTAAATTCTTCATAATTATAATTTCTCATGGCCCAGTAATATTGCATTAGATCTGAGTGCCACAGTTGTTGTAGCCTTTTCCTAATGAATTACTTACTTACTAAGATGGCTCTTCAGATTTTGAGCTTATTGTGGTTTAAGATAGGAGAGGTTGGTTTAAGTGTAAATTCTGCTTTAATACTTTCCAGTTTTCCAAATTTTTCTTTTCAAATAATGAGTTCTTTCTCAGGGAAGTTTTTCCTTAGTTTACAAGTAGAACATCTGCCTCTCAGCTTTCCTTGCCATTCTTCCCAGAAAACATTCTTCATTGCCTAACTCTTTATAGTTTCATTGGCTGTTCTCAATGTCTCCATCATTAACTCTGTTTCTTGCCATCTATGGCTTCCTTCAAGTCAGCTAAAAGCTTGCCTTTATTTGAAAAAAAAAACCAACAACACAAATGCTTTTATTATTTCCAGTGCCCTCCTTATATTATGTCTAATTTATCATGTTTTTATCTTGTTTGTACATAGTTTGCATGTTATTTCCACATTATATTGTGAGTACCTTAAGAGCAGGGAAAAGCTTTTTCCTTTTTCTTTTTAAGTATCCCTAGTACTTACCATGATCCTTGGAACTTGATAAATCCTTGTTGACAGGATGTTGAATTTAGGATGGTTATGAGTTATCTAGTTGAGCTTAGGAAAAAGATTAGGGCTTGATATATAGAACTTGGTGCCATTTGCATAGACATGATCAATGAATTCATGTGAGGTCACTAAGAAAGAGAGTATAGGGAGAGAATAGAATCAAGATATAAAAAAAAATAATTAGATTTGGAAGGAACTTCCATAAATACCTAGTCCAATGTGTACCCAAAATGAATCATCATTATAATATAATTAATAAGAGGTCTTCCAGCTTTTATTTTAAACATTGATTGGTTTCACAGTCTATCTGAAAATTATGCTACATTTCAATTGAAATATTTTTAAATCCTTTTTTGTCAGATCTTTTTTCAGAGAAGTAGAATTGTTTGATTTTGTTTCATTGTTTTAATTAAAAAGTTATATTGAATAATATTTTTGTGATGCATTTTACTACAGACCAAAGAAGTGTGCTAAGGGAAGTAACATACTCTATGAATAATATAATCTACACTATTACTTAACTAGAATTAAAACTAAGTGGGAAGTGGCTTTTTATTATGATTTCTTGGACACTTTTAGGTCTTCTTATGAATAAAGTAATAGAATTTATTAGGTACTTCATTGATTTTGTTGCCTGTTTTTTCTTCCAATTTCCCCCCATATTCTATCTTTGGTGGATTTTAGAAACTATAGCAGAGTTACCCTATAGCTAATATTACATGTATAGATTTGAATATAGGTAGGCAGAGCATATTGGGTTATGGAAACTACTGATGCTATTAAAATATTCTTAGTATAAAATTTCAAAGAAACAGAAATAGAAAAAAGATATTATAAACATGAGAGTTATAAAACAGAATTCTGTATTGGATGGAGCTAACTTTTAAATTAGATTTTTCAGGTTCTCCTTCAGGGCCAACTGTTACCCCACTGGATTAGAGGATGCAATTCATATTATATGAGAAAGCAATTTTATTTTAACACAATAGTTTAATTCTCATAAGATGAAACTTGTTGGTATTATTTTATACTATTATTTTAATAAATTAATTTTTATTTTAATAATATACTATAAAATACAAAAGATTTTTTATATACCCAATCATGCCATCCACTATAGAAGATTTTGCATATTGCAGTTCTGCCATAGATTTCATTCAGGGACACTTATTTCTGGAAAAAGCCAAACTGTGAGATATTTCTGTGTTAAAAGCATGAACCATGTGGTCAACTGTTAGTGTACAGTACCAATGTTTTTTTTTAAAGTTTTGTTAATGTCTTTTATTTTATAATACTTTTTTATTTCCTGATATCACCCTTCATTGGATTCCTCCTCTTAACAAAGAAAAATAATTAATCACAACTTACTCCTTGGCTCTTCTTAACAGGATTTGCAGCAAGTGTTTGTTATTATCAGTCTTCCACAATCAAGACTGACCATTAGATTTAATCTAAATTCAAAATTTTTAATGTAACCAGTTCATTTTAAAGGAAATGACTGAAAACAGCATTAACATTTCAAATCAATATAGTTCCTTATTTTAATTGCATTATCATCATTTATTGAAATCTTTGGAAGTGATATCAGATGGTTACATCTTTTTCTTTAATATTTTTTCTTTAATAGGTTGCATAGCTCGGACAGTGAGTTCACCAAACCAACACCTGTTGAGAACTGATGATGTCATCAGCTGCTGTTTAGATCTAAGTGCCCCAAGCATTTCATTCCGAATCAATGGACAACCAGTTCAAGGAATGTTTGAGAATTTCAATATTGATGGCCTCTTCTTTCCAGTTGTTAGTTTCTCAGCAGGAATAAAGTTAGTATTTCTGGTGGTGATTTTTGTTTGCTTTCCCAACTCACTTTTTTTATTTTGACAGAAAATTGTACAGCTATTCCCATCATCTTTAATCTTTATTTACCACTCATTTTTGCATGTGTCCTTAACTGCATTTTGTCTGTTTTTTGAAAGACAATAAGATTAAACAATTGTGAAATATGTCCATATACTTTACTGTAAAGGAGTAAGTGGAATAGAAATTAGCGCAGGCAAGCAAGAATTTTAGAAACATTTCAAGACCATTTCTTCCTATTTAAAATGTAACATGTTTGACTATATTTTTTAAAGAAATTATAAAGCAAATAGCTTTCCTGAATTTGTCAATTGTTTTCTTAGTTCTCAGATCTTACACGTCTAACCTCTGTCTGTCATAGCCTGATGAGTGTACATTATTGCACAAGTACCTTTTTTGGTGTATGGTAATATCAAAACTATTTCAATTTATTATCAGATTACCTTAGCCAAATGTGGCACTGTGGAACACTTGTCTTGGAATGAGAAAGACTTAAGTTAAAGTTAAGTAACATGGAAGTGACTTGTCTTGGATCACATAACTAGTAAATTTCTGAGGCCAAATTTAAACCCAGTCCTTTCAGACTCCAGGTCCAGAGCTTTATCCACTACACGACCTCATTTCATATAGAAAATATAATTAATATCTCTTATAAACTTTAACTATTATAGGTCCATCATATATTTACTCAGAAATGAAGCTTAATTTTTATTGAGAGGTTATTTACAGTTTATCAATCTGATCAAGAATTACCATTTGAAAAGAAGGGAAAGTAACTAAAGAAAATTAAGGTCCTTCCCTTTTTCCTGTGTCTATAAGAGAACAAACTAGTACTGTTTCTAAAATTTTCACAATGTTCACGTATAATATTTTTCTCATTCTCCCCCCCCCTTTTTTTTAACTGGATAAGGATAGAATTTAAATTAAAGATGAATTTATAAGATAAAAATGTTATGGCCACTTTTCAATAAGATATTCTAATGAAATTATAACTCTTCAGATCCACTCTAATTAGATAAACTGTAACCATTCTTAAATACTATAACCTTAAAATCAGGTAGCATTAAAAGGAAGATTATAAAAAGGAAGTTACAAGATTGCTCTGAGATTTCATTTTAAATAAATTAACATATGGAAGGCATTTTATAAACTTTAAATACAACATAAATATCTTCTTAAAGCTTATCTTACAGATTTTAAACCAAGTTTAATTTGACAAAAAAGGGTGCCCTTTGCTTGGACAGCATTGTAGAAGTCTTGCCTTATTTTAAAGGCAGGATGAAAAAGAATTGAGAATGAAATCTTTGAGAGGTACACCTCTGCTTTTGATATAATGATTATGTTGAGAAAATATTTTGGTTTGAAGAATTTATAAAGACCAATAAGATCATTCCTTTGGTTTTTAGTATGTACAGAAATATGTTGGGACCCTAACAATATTTCATTAGAATCTTTAGTAGTGAGGAAATATCTAACTTATTTTTTGTTAGCTTAGCCTAATACTCTGTCCTTGTGTAAACTTAAACAAGTTTCTACTAATGTGAGTACTTTACTTTTGGAGGCTTGATACTTCACAAATATACTTATACTTTCTCTTTTTTTTCCTCAAAACATCTGTGAAGTAGATATTATAGGTATGATTAGGGATAATAGTGATTATGAATCATAAAATTGAGGTCCATAGTTTAAATGACTTTTCTATGCTTGTATAGCCAGAAAATGCCAGTAGGTGAATGCCATTTCAAGTTTCATTACTCATATTTTACTGTTGTTAATACTGCACACATTGCCGATTAGTGTATACATGAGTTATGGGTTTGTTTTTTTATGCTCTTAGGAGAAAACTCCATGTATTTGAAGTTATTTATTCAGTGGAAATACTCTGATTTATCCACATCCACAGAATCTTGAACTTTTTCCTTTTGAAAAATGAGATTATCTATATTCTAATTAATTTACTAGGGCATGTCTTAGACACTAAATGGAATTTGATTTATTATTTAATGATTGTAAAGATGGTAACTCCAGATAATGCTAATTGTATATTCAGATTTAATTTCTTTCTCAGTAAATACATGAATATTTTGTCAGAATTATGACTTTTTATTACTTTTATGATGATTAGGGTACGCTTTCTTCTTGGAGGTCGGCATGGAGAATTCAAATTCCTTCCTCCGCCTGGCTATGCTCCTTGCTTTGAAGCTGTCTTGCCAAAAGAAAAGTTGAAAGTGGAGCATAGTCGAGAGTATAAGCAAGATCGAACATACTCAAGAGATCTGCTGGGCCCTACTGTTTCTTTATCACAAGCAGCCTTCACACCAGTCCCTGTGGATACTAGCCAGGTAGGAAAACATCCTGACACCCCTTTGCATTTAATTAAGGCAATGATTCTCTTTGGTTATCTCAGTATTTGTATTTGTCATTAAACAGTACTTTAAATTTTAATGTATAAAATAAACATAAGATCAATCAGCACTTTTTTGTTTTTTAAATACTGAGTGATTAGATTTTAGTTTTATTTTTGCATATTTATTAATATTGTTATGTAGAATCTGTTTTTAAAGTCAAATTGCAATTTAATATAGAGGCAGGAAAGTGTATCAGTAGATTGAGAGCCAAATGTAGACTAAAGATGGAAGGTCCTGGGTTCAAATTTGCTCTTACATAATTCCTAGCTGTGTGACACTGGGCAAGTCACTTCTCCCCTACTATCTAGCAATTGTTACTCTTCTGCTTTGTAGTTGATACAGAGTATTGATTCTAAGAAGAAAGATAAGGGTTTTAAGATAAATAATAATAGCAAATGAGTGGAACAATTCCAAAACTCCAGAAGAATGTAGAATATACGTCAGATGTTTAAATGTATATTTACCTCAGAGAGAGTGATGAAGAAGTCCAAAGTTGTATAGAAGTCACTAGTGGGGTGAGATTGTCTTTTAAGGTCTTTTAAATAACTTGTCCATTATTCATCTCTTTATCTGTTGATTATCTTTGGATTCTTTAATGAAGTAGTAAAGTAAACCCAAAATATTTTTTCAGGTGAGATATACATGACATGCCTATCAGACATAAATGATTTAAGTGTAATAGTTATAGTTTAACAAAGATAACTCTTTGGTTGTTTTCCATAGCTTAAATCTGGGAAGTTATCAAGATCCTAAAATAGTAAATGCCAAGATATGATAGCCTCTGACACTAACATGCCTAAAAGTATAGGAAAGGGCTCAAAAATGGTAAAGTATTCTGCTCTTGTCAATCTTGTGACAGTCATCACTTCCAAACCTCCTTATAAAACTAAAAAAGTCTAAAGCTTCAGAGAGCCTAGATAACAGCTCATTGAACAGATGTCTCCAAGAACATTCAACATACAGCATCATAGTTAGTTTGATTCCCCAGAATGTCCCTACTTTTCAGTAATGGGGTCTCACATGTCCCTTTTATTTTCCCTTTTGAAGGGAGAGCATATTGTTTTCCAGCAGGATTATCAGAACTGTTTTAACAGTGCCATGTGAAAGGTTTACATCCTACCTGCTTTTATGATGTCTTAATAGATCGGAGACAGGTTGATATTTCCTTTTATGGCTATTGGTGGCTTTTCTTTTTTTTTTTGTTAAACTGTTTTATTTTCTTAATTGGTAAAAGAAGTAATAGAACATGGTTCTGTTGGTGAGCTACATGGTTCTTCTCCTAAAGGAAAGAAGTTATTTGTGATTTATAAATTTAGTATATGTGAAAAATTGTATGATACCAGAGGGTCTTCAGGCATATTCCTGATCCTATATGGCATAAATAACTAGTACTTCCAGCACTTTTACACATAAAAATAAAGAAATAGAAATTAGATGCTGCTATATCTGCAAATTACTTAGTGACTGAGCTAAATGGAAGCTATGCTAATCTTCTTTATGGAAAAGGGGTGATAAATTAAAACAAAAGGTGTCTCTAAAACTCCTTTTTTTCTCTATTAAGAATTTATTAAAATTTGACCAACAATAGCATATTAAATGTAACCAGGCAGAATTCAGAGAAGCATGAGCTACTTTAGATACTGAACTAGAAAGGCTCAGAAAAGTTACATTGCCATAAGATTTTAATTCTCACAGGTAAACAGTGTTATCCTTCATAGCAGTGACTTTGGGAGCTTTGAATGAAAGTTGTTGAATAAATGATCTTTAACTTTTTATTCTTGGCAAGCTAAGCACCTGTCAATTGTTGCAATAGCATTCCTCTATCATCTTTCCTCATTAATTCATATGGCAAGCTAAGCCTGTCACAAAAAAAGAACACAAATAATAATATTCAAAGAAAAACCATATTGAGTATCTGATTTGAGATTACCTTTTTCATTAATTGTAATAGTTAATAAGACATTCATTTTATTAATGCAATTAGTGATAGAGCAGTTGTGAAATAGTGGATTGAAAGCTGCTATCAGAGCCACTTAAAGTCACCCCTCTGACCCTTATTGACTATGTGTCTCTGGCCACGTCATTTTATCTCTTAGTAATCTGAGCAACTTTCTAAGACTAAATTATAAAGAAAGTCCTAACCTGCTTTATTAAGAGATATTCCTCCTCTTACAGCTTCGTTAAACAATGAAATTCATATATAATCCTTTTCTCCTCTATTTTTGATTAGTGAAGAGCAACTGACAAGTGCTTTATTGAAGTGATTAAAATGTATTCTCCTCTTCTTTTAGATTGTTTTGCCGCCTCATCTGGAACGAATCAGAGAAAAACTAGCAGAAAACATCCATGAGTTATGGGTTATGAATAAAATTGAACTCGGCTGGCAATATGGACCGGTACATGATTTTTGAAATTTATTTTATGTTTTTTTCAATTAATCTTTCTGGAAAACAGTCTTCATTATTACTCATCCTTCAGTTTTTTAAATTTTTATTCACAAGTAAGAACATGAAAAATATAACATTTTTGAACATTTTTTTCATTAGTAGAAAGAACAAAATTATTGGTTTAGTTGTTATAGTATTAATTTCTTTACTGCTCATAAATTTAATTATTTGAGGAAAAATAAGATAAAGATGTATTTACAATTTTAATTTCTACTTATAAACCATAAACTTTATTTTCTCACTCAACTATAATGCCTTATTAAATGGGAAAACTTATAATTTCAAAGTAATTCAGTGTCACTTTTGCCATTCATTTGTTTTTACCTATTTTATTAATTAATATAAATTAATTGATTAAATAAAATTACCTACATATTAATTTAATAATGCCTATTAATTTATTGAGCATTTGATCCATTTTCATTAAAATAAAAGCTATTTTGCTAAAGAACAAAGACAGTTTTTACTGTTTTGCTTTTTGCACATGGAAGATAAAATGAGAAACAGAAAAATATTTTTCTGTTTTTTATATTGTGAATTTGTGGTGTAATAAACATATTAACTCATTACTATATATTCATATCCTGTTATTTAGTTGTTTTCAGTCATGTCTGAATATTCATGACTTCATTTAGGGTTTACATGAAAGAGATATTGAAGGGGATTGCCATTTCTTCCTCCTGTTCAGTTTGAGGAAACTGAATGAGGAAACTGAGACAAACAAGGTTAAGTGACTTGCCAAGGGTCAGATAGCTGGTAAGTGTCTGAGGCTAGATTTTTATTTCAGGTCTTCTTGACTTCAGTCTTGGCACTTTTTCTATTGTGCTGTTGATGTCCTACATTTAATTTATTCCTTTGTTTATTTAGCAGAACAATAGTTATAATATTCTCATTAATGTAGTACTTTTATTCCTATATTCCAGCGTATTTGTATTTTTCATGAAATATGTTATGCCTTCTACCACCACATACTCTTTGATCCAGTTAAATAGGCCATCTAGCTGTCCCATAGATGAGACACTACATCTCACAGCATCAGGCATTTTCTTTGTCTTTTCGCCCTTCCTGGGTTGCTCTCCCTCCTTATTTCTGCCTCTTGACTTCCTTTAAGTACCAATCAAAATCACACTTTCTACTGAAAGCCTTCCCCCCAAACTCTTTAAATCTAGTACTTCTCTTCATTAATTATTTTATATTTATCCTTCTTATGGCCTGATTGTACATAACTCTTTGTTGTCCCCCTCACTGCCATTAGATTGTGAGCTGCTTGAAGTGAAGAACTGTCTTTTTCTTTGTATTACCATTACATATCCCAGTGCCTGGCTTATAGTAGGTGCTAGGAATAGGGGGCCCAGTTTGTATATTAGTACCAAATGTTCAAGGGAGGATGTCTATAGGATTCCTTCATTAGAATATTCAACTGGCTGCCAGGAATTCAGGAATGAAAGTCCTGGTGGCCTCTGTGACTGGACTTAGTAGATGTTTCTGATAATCATACCCACCCTCCCTCCTTTCTTTCCTCCCTCCCTTCCCTCTTCCCTTCCTTCCTTCGTTTATGCCTTCCTTCCTTCTTTCCTTATGTGGAAATATTTTTGTAAGATTATTCACATTTATAATTTTTTAAAATATCAATGAGTAGGAAAAGGAGAAAGTAGAGGAATAGAATTTGGAAATGAAAATAAAATATAACTGAATTTTAAAATAAAAACTATATCAGCTAAATAGAAATAGAAGCTCAAGAAGTTTGATGAACTTATTTTAAAAGGTAGAAGGATAAATTGTGATTCTTTACACAAGTAGAGAGTAGATGTTGCCAATTACCTTTCTATAAAAAAAAACAACTAATGTATGCTCAAGCTGATGGTAATTTTATAATATTGTTTTTTGAATGACTTGACAATTTCCCCCCCCTTACATTTTATATATTTTTATATTTTATGTATACCTTATCATTTTTTAAATTTTGAGGCAACTAATATTAACTATTATTTTTCAGGTCAGAGATGACAACAAGAGACAACACCCCTGTTTAGTAGAATTCTCTAAGCTTCCAGAACAAGAACGCAATTACAATTTACAGATGTCCCTTGAGACACTAAAGTAAGTTTCCTTCACATTTTATCATATACTTAATTATAATTGTATATTCTTTGTTAGTTTGTTGTTGATTCAGGTTTTATGTGATCCACAACACTGGATAGATAATATATTTGATTTTAACCACATTTTTCAAAATTTTTTTATCTTTACTGGTAATAATATATTAGTTGGTCTTCTAATATACTATTTAGTTTACAGGGATGCTACCAGGCAAGCTCTTTTCAAACTACAAGCTTTATATAAATTTGAATTGCTTATGTAACAAAAAAGGGCCAGTTTTAGTTTTTATTTTGTTAATATTATTTTATATCAACTTTGTTTCTCCTTAACCAATGAACCCCTTGTCGACATCGTCATCATCATCACTATCACCATCATCATCATCATCATCATCATCTTCATCCTCAATAAGCATTTATTAATCAATTACCAGGTACCAATTACCAATCAATTACCAGGTGCTAAGTGCAAGAGATATAGAGAAAGGCAAAAACATGGTCCTAACCCTTCAGGAACTCTAAGGGAGGAGACAATATGCAAAAATCTATTTAAATTATAGAAGGGTCTTTCCTAAAAATAATAAACAGTATATATCTAAAACCATCAGCTAATATCATCTGCAATGGGGATAAACTAAATCCATTCCCATTAAGATCAGGAGTGAAACAAGGATGCCCATTATCACCTCTATTATTTGACATTGTATTAGAAACACTAGCAGTAGCAATTAGAGAAGAAAAAGAAATTGAAGGCATCAAAATAGGCAAGGAGGAGACCAAATTATCGCTCTTTGCAGATGACATGATGGTCTACTTAAAGAATCCTAGAGACTCAACCAAAAAGCTAATTGAAATAATCAACAACTTTAGCAAAGTTGCAGGATACAAAATAAACCCACATAAGTCATCAGCATTTCTATATAATTCCAACACAGCTCAGCAGCAAGAACTAGAAAGAGAAATCCCATTCAAAATTACCCAAGACAAAATAAAATACTTAGGAATCTATCTCCCGAGACAAACACAGGATCTATATGAACACAACTACAAAACACTTTCCACACAACTAAAACTAGACTTGAACAATTGGAAGAACATTAACTGCTCATGGGTAGGACGAGCCAATATAATAAAAATGACCATCCTACCCAAACTCATCTATCTATTTAGTGCCATACCCATGGAACTTCCAAAAATTTTTTTTACTGATTTAGAAAAAAACATAACAAAGTTCATTTGGAAGAACAAAAGATCAAGGATATCCAGGGAATTAATGAAAAAAAATACAAAGGAAGGGGGTCTTGCAGTCCCAGATCTCAGACTATATTACAAAGCAGCGGTCATCAAAACAATTTGGTACTGGCTAAGAGACAGAAAGGAGGATCAGTGGAATAGACTGGGGGCAAGCAACCTCAGCAAGACAGTATATGACAAGCCCAAAGATCCCAGCTTTTGGGACAAAAATCCACTATTTCATAAAAAATGTTGGGAAAATTGGAGGACAGTATGGGAAAGATTAGGCTTAGATCAACACCTCACACCCTACACCAAGATAAATTCAAAATGGATGAATGACTTGAACATAAAGAAGGAAACTATAAGAAAATTAGGCGAACACAGAATAGTATACATGTCAGACCTTTGGGAAGGGAAATACTTCAAAACCAAGCAAGAATTAGAAAGAGTTACAAAATGCAAAATAAATAATCTGGATTACATCAAATTAAAAAGTTTTTGTACAAACAAAACCAATGTAACCAAAATCAGAAGGGTAGCAACAAATTGGGAAACAATCTTCATAAAAACCTCTGACAAAGGTTTAATTACTAAAATTTATAAAGAACTAAATAAATTGTACAAAAAATCAAGCCATTCTCCAATTGACAAATGGGCAAGGGACATGAACAGGCAATTCTCAGCCAAAGAAATCAAAACTATTAATAAGCACATGAAAAAGTGCTCTACATCTCTTATAATCAGAGAGATGCAAATCAAAACAACTCTGAGGTATCATCTCACACCTAGCAGATTGGCTAACATGACAGCTATGCAAAGTAATGAATGCTGGAGGGGATGTGGCAAAGTGGGGACATTAATTCATTGCTGGTGGAGTTGTGAATTGATCCAACCATTCTGGAGGGCAATTTGGAACTATGTCCAAAGGGCGATAAAAAACTGTCTGCCCTTTGATCCAGCCATAGCACTGCTGGGCTTGTACCCCAAAGAGATAATGGACAAAAAGACTTGTACAAAAATATTCATAGCTGCGCTCTTTGTGGTGGCCAAAAATTGGAAAATGAGGGGATGCCCTTCAATTGGGGAATGGCTGAAGAAATTGTGGTATCTGTTGGTGATGGAATACTATTGTGCTAAAAGGAATAATAAAGTGGAGGAATTCCATGGAGACTGGAACAACCTCCAGGAAGTGATGCAGAGTGAAAGGAGCAGAACCAGGAAAACATTATACACAGAGACTGATACATTGTGGTACAATCGAAGGTGATGGTCTTCTCCATTAGTATCAATGCAATTTCCCTGAACAATCTGCAGGGATCTAAAAAAAAATACTACCCACAAGCAGAGGATAAACTGTGGGAGTAAAAACACCGCTGAAAAGCAACTGCTTGACTACAGGGTTGGAGGAGATAAGACTGAGGAGAGACTCTAAATGAACACTATAATGCAAACTCCAACAACAGGGAAATGGGTTCGAGTCAAGAACACATGTGATAACCAGTGGAATCATGCGTCGGCTATGGGAGAGGGAAAGGTGGGGGGGGGGGGAAGGGGAGGGGAGGAAAAGAAAACGATCTTTGTTTCCAGTGAATAATGTATGAAAACGACCAAATAAAATAATATTTAAAAAAATCTATTTAAATTTAAATATTATTTGTAACAAAAGAAAGAGCAATAAAAGAGGAGAAAAGAGTAGTTTAGCAAAACTAACATATCAACATTTTCTGACAGAATATATAATATTCCACACCCTTATTTCTCTAAATGCAAAAAATGGAAGGAGGTACATTTTCTCATCTCTTCTATTCGTCTAAGCTTGTTAATATAAAGAATTCAATTTCTTTTTATCTAATTTTTTTCTCCAGAGATAGTTCTTTCCATTTATATTGTTGTAGTTATCCATATATTTTGCTTTCATGATTCTGCTAATCTCATTTTCAGTTCTTATAAATCTTACCTTATTGCCCTGAATTCTTCATTTTAGTCACTTCTTATAGCATTCCAATAATTCTATTTATGTATCAGTTTGTTTAGTTATTTCCTAACTGATGGGATCTATTTTGTTTCCTAGTTTTTTATCACCATAATAACTATGACTATAAACATTTTGATAAAAGTTTTTATCTGTAGTCTCCTTGTGGTATATGCCTAGCAATAAGATCTCTAGGTCAAAGGATTTAAACATTTTAGTCTTTTCCCAGAATGGTTGTGCCAATTCACAATTCCATTTACAGTGCACCAATGTCCCTGAATTTCCACAGATCCTCTAACATGAACAATTCTCATTTTTTTTATCATCTTTGACAACTTACTGATTATGAGTTGGAACATCAAGGTTGGGTTTTTTATTTCCCATTTCTCTATTAGGGATATGAAATTATTTGATGCACTGATTTTTCAAATGTCTTGGAAAATTATCTTTGAAATTTGCCAATTACTTTGCACATATCACAATGATATTAGGTCTCAGAATATTTGTAATTTAGAAAAAAACAAAGAATAGTATTCTTGATAGATTTGTCAACAAGTATATTTCTCCCCTTTTTAATGTGCCCTTAAGATACAGATAACTTACTTTATCCATCCAAGCTCATATCTTAAAATATTTTTTCTTTTTTAGGATAATGTAGGAGCACAATGAAAACTTTATTTGGTTAATTTGTAAAGACAGTTCTGTGGAGATGTTGTTTTGAGACATTCATTGACACACATTTACATGTTAATTAGCATTGTTTTCACTCTCCTTTCTTGCTAAACTTCTAGAAGAAAATTTATGATGCTTCTTCCTTAATTTTCTCTTTTTCCTCACTGTTCTGGGATTGAAATCCCTGTATTCTACTTTTTGTTCCTATCTTTTCCCTGAAATTGTCTTCTCCTAAGTAATCAATATCTATTTTATACGTAAATTCAATGGTGTTCTTCCCATTCATCTTTTTGTTGTACTCAATATGATTCACCATTTCTGTGCCTTAATTCTTTTTATTACATAGCTTCTACAAAATTATTCTTGCCTTTTTTTCAGAATACTCTTCAGTTTTGTCTATGAACACATTTTCCTCATTTTCCCTTAATGTACTCATTCCTTTGACCATTTTCTTTTTGTATATTGGTATATCCTTTTGTAATATTAATCATATTCAATCAATTCAGTTATCACCTCTGTGACTTCCCAAATTTAGTACTTTAATGGATCTATGCTCTGACTTAATTACTCCATCCAATGATGTATATGGCAAACTTAGCTATGCTTTCTTCTTGTCCTTGGACATTTCTGTCCATATTTTTTGTTATATATCCTCCACTGATGTTAGACCTAATAATCTTAGAGATCTAGGTGTAAAAAAAAAACAAAAAACAAACTATTTCCTTCTGTTTTAGAATCAATACTTTGTACGGAATAGGTCATATAAATTAAGTGCCTTGCCCGGGAAGTGTACAGAGCAGAGTCTGATGATGTATCTGTTTCCAGATTTGAACACAGGACACAACTAAGGAGTATTTGAGGCCAGATATGAACCCAGGACCTCTTGTATTTGGACCTGGATCTCAACTCATTGAAACACCTAGCTGTCTTTCTCTAGGTCTTTTGACATTAAGTTGGTACAAATGGAACCCAAAGGCTGTTTAAGTTCTTATAAGTAACATATATCTGGTTGGTATTGCTGAACATAAGTGTTCCCAATTCTTTTTAGAGCATCTAGTTTTATGATGAAATATTCAAATTTCTCATGTGTTTTTCTGTTAGAAATATGTTACAATGCAATGATGTCTGCCATTTGTCTTTCCATTTTTCTTTAAGAGAAGAATGATTTTGTAAATTCTATGGGAAATATAATATTCAGGTTTTTTTTACAATGACAACACTGGTGTTAAAAGATGGATTTTTTTTTAGGAAAAAAGGATCATTGAACTCCCCACACAGTTTTTTCTAAAGGCAGTTAAGCAATGCACTTTCCTTCCATTAAGTTCTATGTCTTTCCATTTTTCTTTAAGAGAAGAATGATTTTATAAATTCTTTGGGAAATATAACATTCAATTTTTTTTTACAATAAGAACACTGATGTTAAAAGATGGATTTATTTTTAGGAAAAAAAGGTCATTGAACTCGAACATCAAATATAGTGTAAAAATACACTATATTGCAAGAAATAATATGGGAAGATGCCCCGAACTTTCTTGATTTGAAAAAAAAAAAAAACAAAAGAAAAGAAAAGCACTTCTTGAAAGAATCCACAAATTGCTTCTAGAAAGGGGGGGGGGGTCTGTTCTGCTTCATCCTCTAAAACATATATCCTGATTAAATCTAACAATTCCAGTGACAAACAATAATTCAAGCAAGTGACAAAGGCAAAGACATTCAAATACAAAGCAAAGTAAATTTGCATATCAGAAAGTATTTCATACCCATCATAAACCTTTTAATGGAATGAAATAACATATTTCATACCCTCCAAAACTGAGCCTAATCAACTCTTCAAAAAAGTGGATATTCAATAAAATAGAAGGATTTTAATAACTTATGGAAAATGAAAAAAGCAAATTATTACCTTACAAACCTTCAAAACAAAAGAACAAGAAATATAAATATAAGTAAATACATTCACCAAGGAAAGTCTAACAGAATAAATCACTCAATGTGTATAGATTATTAAAAGGAAAAAAAAGGACAGTGATCACCAAGAGATTTATTTCTAAATATACTCAAGGGGATAAATTAGGAATCATGATCTAGTAGGAGTGATTAATGGTCCTGTCTTGTTGAGTTTGGCTTTCTGGCTATTTTGAGATTGAGTTTTTCTGCCTTCTGGAAGCTTCTTCTCTGCCCTATTGATAAACTGGATTAAGCCAGTTTAGCAGATCTGCAGCACTGAATATGCTCTGAGGCAGAAACTTCCAGAGGCAGAGGCCCAAAATGGAGGAGTGATGGTTGAAGGCCATGATCAGACTGCCCTCCTCTCTGCCCTCTCCTATAACTGCCTCTTTGCCAGCTCTGGTCACTACTCAGCTCCCCATAGCGGTGGTAGCAAGGCACTCTGTCCCAGTTGGAGTCCTCACCCAAGATCCCATTGTTGAGTCTCAGCACAGTAGGTGGGGAAGGGGACCTGACACCTTCCATCTTTCTTTTCCTTAAACCTAAGAATTCAATCTTCTTTGTATATATTTTAAGTTGAATTGAGCAGGAGAATCCTGCAGCTATTTCCTTTTGTTGAATTTGGTCTTCTGTTCCCCTTGAAGCCCTTGTTTTTGATTGATGTGGAAAGGTTTTCACAGAGGAATCAACTTTTGCTGCTTTTAAACTGCTACCTTGACTGTGCCCCAGGAATTATAATCTAAAGAAATATAAGTAACAGTGGAGGAGCAATCAAATTCCATGGACTAAACTCCCCAGCTCCTCCTATTCCCTCCAAAAACTGAATCAATGTATTTTGTGGTACTAAATGGAAGAATTAGAGGTTTGTAAAAGGGGATAGGGAGTTGTAAGAAGTAATCAAGTCCATGGTAAACAGCAAAGAGAAGATAACTCCTTCATTTTATCTTCACACACAGGGGCCATAAGAGAATGGATGAAGTAACAAAGGGAGGGATTGAAACAGATGGAAAGGAGATATCTCAATTCAGTGGAGGAGGAGTTCCACTGAAGAAGTTTCCCATAATGGGAAAGATTTTTATAATAAGAAAAGAGTATTTTTTGTTTCTAATTTGGTGCTTAGGAAAATCACTTAACTAAACAAGTGTCAGACCTCCATGTACAATATCTTGACTCAGGAGGAAGGAAATCAGTGCTTCTGGAGGCACCTAACATCCAGAAATGTGTGAAAGAATTAACACAGAGGATGTAATACATGGAAAATCAGAAAGAAAAATCTTTCTATGTGAAAAGGTAGAATCAGGCCAAATGACTTGGGTCAGGGAAAATTTTTGTTATGGGAGAGTACTTCTCTCTTCAGTGCCCTCCTCAAGTATTGATAATTTAAAAAATAGACAAGCACACAAAATTCAAGAAATTAAATGAAAGAAATAAAAAAAAGAAAAACAGGAGAGAAATCTATATTTGAATATATTTCTGCATAAATTAGTGTTCAAAAACTTATGACACCTCTTGAATGGGACCACAAAAGAATTTTATTCAGAAACAATTAGAACCTTCATAAAAAATTGATTATACATTGTCACAGAGAAATTGTAAATTAACATGAAAAGCTAGAAATACTAAACATATCCTTTACAGACCATAATGCAATAAGAGCCATTTCAGGAAAATAAATATAAGAAATAAACAAATTAAAGGAAAACAAAATACTATAATTTTTGGTTTCAAAGTCAGCATAAATTTTTCTCAGGGGAAAATTATTTCTAAAAATCTAATTAACAGAAAAAGAAATGATTAATTAATTTAATATGCATTAAAATTAGAAAGCCAACAAATAAACACAAAAAAGGAATCTTAAAAATTAGGAATGATAATTAGAAATCAAAAAGTCCATAGAAAGGATAAAGAAAAATATAAGCTATTTCTTTTAAAACATAATAAAAATTGATAAAACTTTTCAATTCACTTAAGATTCATTGAGCATCTATTATGTTCTAGGCATATAAAAAAGAGAAAGACATTTTCTGCCCTTAAGGAGTTTATAATCCAAAGCAAGAAGATAACACACAAAAGGAAGCTTAAAGTGTTGAGGCAGGAGATACCAGGGAGTACTCAATTTAAGGACATTATGTTCTGTGGAGTCCAAACATGTTGGAGGTGCTTATGGAAAGTAGAAACAATATTTAAAAAGAGAGCAGCTTATACAAAATTAACATGCTTTACCCTATTTGTCTCAGTTCTTTATCTGTAAAACAGGGATATGCTAGAAAAGGAAATGGTAATCTTTACCAAGAAAACCAGACTGTATCCATAGGGTTATATAGAATCAGATTGGAGTAAGCGACTGACCAACAATATTGATTAAAAAAAAGTGGAAGTCTTGGAATATGATATTCTAGAAGATAGAGGAGCTAGTGTTGGAACTAGAGTAACCCACCCAGTAAAAACTGTGGGGGGAAATGAACTTTCATAGAGAGCTTGAGTGGGTGATTCTATTATGTTGGGATAATCTCAAAGGAAAAATAGAAGGATGAAAAAGATATGAAAGTAGGAGGGAGGGAGAGGAAGAAAAGGAAAAATTATCTTAAATGCTATAGAAGAAGTACTTTTTATAATAGAAGGGGAAATAGGAGTGGAAAGCAAGCAGTGCTTTATTTTACTCTCTTCTGAATGATTTAAAGAAAGATATATGTATTATTGTAATATATTGTTTTGTTTTGCTGATTTCCCCCCCTGTGATTATCTTTTTTCTTTAAAAAAATTATGTCAAGGGGTAGTTCTTGGAAATGGGGTAAAAGCATAAAGAAGAAAATTTAGGTGATATAAAAACAAAATATTTTATTAAAATGTGCTTTAAGCCAGTGTGGCTACATGTTGGAATATATTGTAATAAATTATTTACTTTTTTGATGGGGATGATTGAGAGAAACTGATTGTGTGTGAGTGATCAATACAAAAAGAAAATAATAGCTTTTTCCTATTTGTTCTTACCAGATGACCAATTTCCCATTCCTGAAGAAAGGCCCTAGAATTCTATATTGGCATATGATAAAAAGGAGAGACTAATTTTCATGGGTAGTACATCTTCTGTCTCAATGCCATTTCATTAGCTGTCCACCATACCTAGAAAACATTCTCTCTGTTCTCTTTTCTGGGATCCTTAGTTTCCTTCAAAGACAAGTTCAGATACCACCTCCTATGAAAATTGTTCTCAATTTCTTTTTTTTTAAATTTGGTCATTTTCAAATATTATTCCTTGGTTACAAAAATCATCTATTCCTCCCTTCCCTCCCTCTGCCCTTCCTATCTTCCAATTTTCCCAGCAGTTTTTATCAAATAGTGAATTTTGGTTATTCTCAATTTCTTATTTCTTATAACTATTTCTGTCTTCAAATTACCTTGCATTTATTCACATGTTTTCATATAACACAGAATTACGGAATTTGAACATAGAGACTCTTCTTTTGCTCTTTACATCCTTGTTACATTTCACTTAGCAAATACTAAATAAAACTTTTTTGAATTTAATTATTTTAGCTATTTAAAAAAACTAAAAAGACTATCCTTGGCATTGTTCAAAAACTCCTGAGAGAAAGGAACACGAAGTTTTGGTGAGCATATTGGGGAAGAGGTCAAATACATTCTATAAGGAAATAAAGCCATCTAGAAGAAGGGAAAAACAAAAACCTTAAAATATATTTAGAAATCACTCAACTATCTGGAATTCAAGTATCTTGTTGTATAATTCTAAGTTCCTACATTTCATATTAGTATACTTTTATTAACCATGTTTCTAAATACCTGACAGAAATTGATATAACTTATTTAAAATTTTATTTTCCAGAACTTTGTTGGCTTTAGGCTGTCATGTGGGAATATCAGATGAGCATGCTGAAGAAAAAGTGAAAAAAATGAAACTCCCAAAGAAGTAAGTGAAATTTAGATATTTAACACACATAAACACAAAAAGATAACCTCAAATAGTGTGTGGATTGATCTAGTCCACTCATTTTAAAATAGCCATTTATTTAACACCTACTCTACATCACATATGACACTAGGCACTGCGGATAAAAGTGCAAAACTAAAACTGTCCTTGTCCTTAAGGAATTTACTTGACAGGGAAACAACATGTACATATGTGTATATGTGCATATATATACATACATATCTATGTTTAAAATTAAGGCAAATTAATTTGGTGTGAGTATAGGGTGCCACTGGAGACTGATGACACCAATAAAAATGAAGATGAGGAAAGAGTACATATAACATATGGTATTACCTGGGTAAAGATAGGAAAAGCAAAGGTAGAATACTACATGTGCAGAGCAGCAAGTTTGGCTTTACTGTAGAGACTGAAAGCAAAATTAAGTATACAACAAATCTGGAATATAGATTAAACGAGATTGTGAGGGACTTCAAATGCCAAACAAATTGAGTTTATATTTTATCTAGGGGAAAGAGGGGGCTACTGGTGCTTCTTTGGTAGGGAATGGCAATATTTGTGTTTTAAGAATACATTGGAACCCTCTCTGTGGGGGATATGTTTAAGGAACTACCATGTATGGCTGACACCACAGATATAAATGAATACCTGCTAACCTCATATATAACATGATTTTTCTTGTACATGCATATGTGTAATAAAGTTTATTTGTTGTTAATTGTTATTTAATTTTTAATTGTTAATTGTTAATTACACAGTAAGTAAATTGTTAAATTAAATACACAGTAAATAAAGTGAAGTAAAAAAAGTAACAAACCTAAAAATTCTTTGAGTGAGAACAAAAGAATTCATGTGGTGAGATCACTTCCATTGGTGGACTTCTACTCCTGGTAGACCTCTCACACATCTGTCTTTCATCTGTCCATGCCTCCACATTTCCTTGAATCATGTGGCATCCTCCTCCCTCATCTAGAGACATCCCTTTTTCTGCTTTCTTCCTTTCCTTGAGATGAAACCACAGAAAATGAAACTATGAATAAAGGGGTACTACAATATACTATGGTCATGTGGAGGATGGATTAGAGAAGAAAGACATTTGGGACTTTGTAATGCCCTTGGTAGGCTATTGTAACAGTCTAGACAAAAGGTTGAGGTGATGATAGGTTGAATAAACTTAGTGACTATGTGAGAGAAGAAAAGGCGAAAGGATAGGAGATATTTTAAAAGAAAAATATCCAAGAACTGGTATCTGAATAGATATGAGTGAATAAGGTGAGAAGTCAGTAATGATTCAAGCTCTGAAATTAGGGAGTCTGTAAAGATGACTGTGCCCTCAGTAGAAATGGTAATATTCAGAAGAGGAATGGGTTTAGTGGAAAAGACAAACTTTTGTTTTGGTTATGGACACAGCTAGTTGACTCAATGGATAGAATGCTCAGCCTAGAGTCAGGAAGACAAGTTCAAATCTATCCTCAGACATTCCCTAGCAATGTGACATGGGGGCAAGTCACTTAACCTCTGATTTCCTGACAACAGGATCCAGTGAATCCACTGGTGAAGGAATTGGCAAACTGCTCTAGTATTCTTGCCAAGAAAACCCAATGAAGAATTGAACACAGCTGGATGACTGAGCAACAATATTCTGTTTTGGTTATGTTGAGTATGAAAATACACAGAGTCATCTAGTTTGAAATGTCCAACAGACAAACATAAGGTTCTGTGGAACTGGAAGTCAGGAGAAATAGTAGGCTGACTGTAAAGATCTGGATGCCGTCTATATCATCAAGATTCTGTGGAGTCCATGAGGTTACCAAGAACAGTATAAATAAAGGGAGATGGCTGAAGATAGAGTTTTAGCACATATGCACAGGTCAGGGGCTGGATATAGATAATGATTTAGTAAAGAAACTTGCCAAAAATTGTAAGTTATGTGGAAAAATAGTAAGACCGAATGATGTCTGATGAATGTTGAAGTTGAAGTATTCTAGTATAAAGGCAGGGATTGATGGGGAGAGAAAGACTATGAGTTGGAAACTGAACTTTATAAAGGGAAAAGAATGGTTTGGTGACTGATATATTATTCCTCCTCTAGGACGAGTGTTTTTAAAGGTTACCAGTGTTAAGGTATAGTAAGTGCTAGAAAGAGTGACCAGGAATTAAATGTCTTTGGAAGAAGTCATGTCTCTGAGTTTTAGAAGACTTATTTTGCTTATTTCACATGTGAAATTTGACAAAAAGATAAGCCAAGGCACATATCTTTGAGTGAGATAACATTTTATTTCCAGGACCAGAAACCTGAGAATAAGATGGGTCAATGGCTACCTCAGTTTCCTGCCAAAGGCAAAGAATTGGAAATGCTGTTCCTTTTAATAGCATAAAGCTCCTTTTACTAGAATAAAGAACAACAGAAATCAAATCATTAGTTATGGGATTGTCAACCTCTTGGAGGTGAAGGATTGTGGTTGTGATTGGTTATAGTAAGGAAAGGAATGTTTTTTATGAACTTACAGGACTAGCTGTATATAGAGGTCATTGATAGTGTCCAGGAGCAGCAGACTTACAGGTGCCTACGAATGTAATAAGACCACCTTTATTTAGCAAGAATGAGGCTAAGATGGGAAAGGATTAGCTAGTTTGCTTCTCAAGGATAATACACAAAAGCCATGAAGTTTCTCATACATTGAAGTTATGCAGGATAATAAAAATCCTTTGGCACAGAGTGATTTCTAGGTTATGCTGAGATAATGATTCCCTTGGAATTAGAATGTTTTATGAAAGAAATGAATTTCTAAACTTTAGATCTTGAAGGATTGTTTGGTGACATAAAGATATGGAACCAGAAATCCTGATATTCACCCTCATCTCCTAAGAATAGCTGAATTCCTTGAAGCAAGAAGAGAAAATTGATTAGAAAGAGAACAAAATTTCTGAACTTAACCCTTTTTAGGCTAACTGAATTCTAAACTAAATTCAGACAGAGAACCATGATTTAAAAAGTTACAGGGCAAAATCAATTAATTGTAAATAAGATAAAAAAGAAAATTATATAGGATCAGTTGTAATCACTTCATTTGACTATACATATTTGTTACAAAAGTTTCATGTGATCATGAAGCTCTCATGCATAGTCACCTGCAATCAGTTGGACCTGATGGGCCCAACATAGGGACATGGGCTACCATCTTCAATACAGATCTGGAGACAAATGAGGGCAGGGAAGGTGAAGACAGGCTACAGCTTAGTTCCACAGATGTTGATTTGGATTTGAAGACAATTGGTTTGAACACCATGGGACACCATGAAGAGGTGGAATTGTTGGAGACCTGTGTGAATTCTGGCCTTGAATGCATCAGCCCACCACTATTTTGAGCTATTTGGAGTCCTGGACAAAGTGGGTAATGGCAAAGTTTTCCAGGTCTGGAAAGTTCAAGGTGCCGATGTAAAAATATTCTCTGTGAAAGTATTGAGGAAATAAAAAATGATGTGCAATTCTAAAGACACAACCAACACATGGGCATAACAGCATACTTGAAATTATGAGGCACTCCTTCATCCTGCAACTGGTATATACTTTCCAGACCCACAGCAAGCTCTATCTCATTCTTGAGTGCCTCATTGGAGAAGTGCTCTTCAGGTATTTGGAGCATGAAGACATCTTTGTGGAGGATACTGTTTTTGGCCGGGGAGAGAACACACTGGCTTTGGTCACCTCCACTTCCAAGGTATCATATATCAGGACTGTAAGCCTGAAAACATCATGTTGAACAGCCAACACATCAAGTTTACAGATTTCAGCCTGTGTAAGGATTCCATCTGTGCGGGCTCCATGTCTCACACTTTCTTCAGCACCACTGAGTATATGGCTCTGGAGATTTTCACATGCAGGGACCACAAATAGGCTATCGACTGGTGAAGCCTGGAGTCTTGATGTATGACATATCCATTGGAATGCCACTCTTACTGCAGTGAATCAAATGACAATATTACTAGCCTACATCACTCAAGATGCTTGACACTCCCTCAAGAAGTTTGTGAAGAGAAATCCCAGCCAGCGACTTGGGCGATTGTGTGGAGATCTGGGGATGTAGCTGATGTGTAGAAACATTTTTTCTTCAGCCACATCAATGGGAATATCTCTTGGCCTGATAGGTAGAACCCCTATTCTGGCCTTGCTTATAGTCTAAAGGGGTTGTAAACCAGTTTGACATGTTTCATGAGGGAGACACCTGTGGACAGCCTTGATGAAAGTTCCAACCAGACTTTTTTTGGACTTCGCTTACATGGTCCCCTCTGCCCTGGAGAACATCAAGGAAAGCATCTCTTCTACATGAAACTGCAATCCTCCTAACACCTCAACAGCAGTTAATTAATTACCATCAACCCCCCTAAAATGCTCACTCTTTGAAGGGTTTTAACTAGCACTGGCCAAGCAGAGTCCATGGAACTGTTACCATCCCCATTTCCACCTCCACTCAGCTCAGTTGCTCTTCTCATCCAAACTTTCACTGGAAGAAAGGCCAGGACCATTCTGGACACTAGGGAGGGAGGACATTGGCTGCCATTGTCTGTCCCGTTGCCATCCTTTAACTCAATTCAAATCACCCCTTTGCTTCTTGGAAAAGGAAAGAGGATATTTGGTACTGGCTTAGAAGTACTATGAGTCTCTTGGGCCAGGTTGAATAGAGCCAAGAATGAGCAAAGTTCCCCTGGGACCTAGAGGAGGTTACCTTTTGCACAGAATAATGGGAACTGACTGCCACAAGGATAGAAAGCTGCAGCTTCAGGGAGCAGTGTGTGTCCTTCTCCCAGCTTCTTATGTTGTGTCTTTTGTGAAATGGAATAACCTGAATCTTGAGGAAAAAAATTTAGGACATTTGTGAAATAGAATAGAAGAAAAAATGTGTATCTATTGAAAATTAATGTGTATTAATTGAAATAACAAAAAATCATGAGAGCAAGAAGTCTAAATTGAAAAAATTTGTTAATTAACTAATAAGAATTCCAGAATGGCAGAACTGGAATGGCACATGAAAAGAACAGAGTTGAAGTGAATGGGGTTGGGAGAATGGGAAATTGGGGTTGAGGCAGTGGTTTGAGTAGCTTGATTTTGACAACCTATGACAGAGATCATAAATCAAGGAGGACATTTGAGTTGTTTGAGCTGAGGTGGTTAAGTACAGAAAAACTATTCTAAGCTCTGTCCATGCTTGGTAGTCTCAGACAGTAATGGAATTGCTCCTTCTGATGATGGCAGGTAAGAAGTAGAATACTCTAAGTCTCTGTCTTGTTTTGTAGGATCTTACTCTCTCCTTTGAGCACTGACCTGGGCAGGGCATTATGATGTCAGGTATGTGGTGTGATAACAGGGTCTCAGCAGTGGAATATTTAGAATACTCACTTAAGGCATTTGTTGTTGTTATGAAAGTGAAGAGTTTAGATGGAAAAGAGATTCTCTAGGCGTGGTGAATCCTTTTTGTTGTTCCCATTATGGGTAAAATTGTCTTGATTGCATTCATCCCAAGATCATTATAGACTTTCTTAAGTAAGATTCATAATCATTCAAAAATTAAGTCTAACCAACCACACAGGAAAAACAAAATGGAAAAAAATATTGAATAGATTATAACATAGTTGGATTGAAAATCCATAGAATTGGTCTATCACTGATGTGTGTATAAAATATGTATGTGTGCATAAATATATTTACACACACATATGTATATACTATCAATTCTTTCCTGATGATGCTTTGAGGCCAAAAAGAGGTCAGGCTCTAAGGATTCAAAATTATGGAGTTCCAAAGGACTAAGGAGAAAAAAGATATTGACATAACTAAATTATTGGAAATATTCAGCAATGAATTATACCCAAAAAAGCGATATAAAATATATTACCAAAGTGATATATGCTTGGAAAAAGTGTTGGCCTGATCATATAGCAAGAATAAAGGGTTAGCAGAAACACAGTCTCTGTAAAGCACTGGTATTCATATGATGTCAAGAGACCTAGAGGAAGTACTATGCATGAACCTTTTGTCAAGAGTTTACCAAAGGACATAAAGTTTGTACAGAATGAAATAGCCTAGATATATTACAATATACACTACAGGAAAGGGAATTCCTGTTGAAAAAAATCACAGATCCATTTCTGAATCTAAAGTGAAGGAAGACCCGAGAACGAATTCTGTTTTCATAATATAAAACATATAATTTATTTATAAATAAAGCATCTAATTATAAAAGAAAAATGGCCTTTTGCTCTGTTTAACCAAAGTATCTATCAGTCTCCTCTAATATTCCTAAGGATAATATCTGTATAGTTTAGGAAATTTCATTGAGTATGCAGACCTTTGAAAGACATTAGGAATTAGTAGTACTGATTTTTTCTTCAAGGAAATCATATGGTTTGTGGATTTCATAAAAAAGCACATAATTTGACAGTTTTCTAACAAATGGCAATTTTATGTTTCCTTGTGCTTATGTATACTTATATAATACTACTTGGTCAAGCTTTAGCTTGATTCATTTGGCAGTTATTCTGGAAGCATATCTTCAGAATGTTGATGTTTAACATGGGATCAACATACCAATTAAATTGCTTTTAATTAACCGCAAAAACTATGGCAGTTTCCAGACATAGCACTCAACTATGTTTAGACTAATAAAAGTAATTTCTGTGAATAAAATCATTGTCTTGTTGTTTCTTCTGTACATCTTCTTTGGCTAAGTATTCATGAACCTATAATTTAGTTAAATTCTAAAATTAGAAATTAATGTGAGATGACATTGGGTAAGCCACTTAGAGAATTTGGTAGTTCTCAGTGAAGTTTTGTTCAAAAGAACTTTGGCCTCAGATCCAAGTAACTATGTTTCTCATTCATCTTATTTTCAGACTGTTAAAGAGATATTGCCCTTTCTTTGAAGGAAAATGTTGTAGTATGCAAACAAGTATATATAAAAAGAATATTTTATATGGATATAGATATCTATATTCATACATTTCTATCCATATGTGTATATCTATATATCAAGGAGAATTGAGACTGCTTCTTGAAAGAAGCTGAGTCTTTCGCTTAGAATTTAAGAAAGCCATGATTACTAAGAGGCAAAGATGAGGAAAGATAGAGTTCTATTCTTAGAACACAACATGTGAAAATGCTTTTAGTCATGACATGCAGCAAAAAGTATAATTCTTTGCATTGTAATGTGTTGTGGGCAGGGTGGGGAGTAAGATGTAAGAAGACAGAAGACTGTATAGGTAGGAAGTGACTAGATTGAATAGGGATTTAAAAAATAGATGATATATTTTATCCTGGAGCCAATAGGGAGTCACTAGAGTTGATTGAATAGGGGAAGTTAATATGATTTAACATAGGCTTTAAGAAGACCATTTTAACAGGTGAGTAGGGGATAGATTTGGGAAGGAATTGTTGAAGTAGAGAGACCAAGAAGCAGGCAATTGCAATAGTCCATGCTTGAAGTTATGAATATTTGTCTTAGGGTAGTTGCATCATCAAAGGGAAAAATTAAGTATAAACAAGAGGTGTGAGGAAATTAGAATTGATAGGACTTGAAAATTGATTGGATATTGAACATGAGAGATAGCAAAGAATCAAAGATGATACCTAGATTGTGAATATGGATGACTTGATGATGATACTCTTGACAGTAATATGGAGGCTAGAAAGAGGTGAGGGTTGTGGGGAGGAGATGAGTTCAGTTTTGAACATGTTGGATTTAAAATGTCTACAACATATTTAGTTTGAGGTTTCCAGAAGACCATTGAAGCTGTGGGATTGGAGGTCAAGAGAGAGGTTAGGGCTGGATGAGAAGATCTCAATCATCCACATAGAAATAATAGTTGATGCTATGGGAGCTGATGGGTTCACAAAGGGAAATAGTATAGATGAAGAAGAGAAGATGACCCAGGATGGAGCCCTGAGGGTTAGGGGGACCTACAGTTAGCTGGTGCGATGTAGATGTAGATCCAGTAAAACAGACCAAGAAGAAGTAATGAAAAAAGTAGAAGAATTAAGAGATCTGTGTCATAAAAATCCAAAGAGAAGGGAATACCAAGGAGAAGAGAGTAATTGACAGTGCCAGAGGCTGCAAAGAGGTTAAGAAAGATGAGAATTGAGAAAAGACCTCTAAATTTTCAATGAAGAGATAATTAATAACTTAAAAGAAAGCAATTTCAATTCAATGATTACTTCAGAAACCAGATTCCACTGAGTTCAGAGAATAGTAAGAGGAAAGTGGAGGTATCATTTATAAATTCTTCTTAAGAAGGTTTGCCATGATAGGGAGAAGAAATATGGGAACACTGATAAGAAGGATGGGTGGATCAAATAAGATTGAAAGGAGACATAAACATCTTTGTAGGCAGATGGCAAGCAGCCCACTAGAGAGTGAGAGACCAAAGTAAGATGACAGAATGGGGATGTTGGAGGGAGCATTTTTTTTAGAGAAGAGTGGAATAGGATTACTTATACAGATATAGGGTTTTACCTTGGTTAGGAGAAGTGTGACCTTTTTGTATGAGACTGGGGCAAAAATAAGAAATAGTAGTGGAATTTTATAAATGCTCTGTGTTGAGGAAGAGGGGAAAAAAGGGAGCTCTTAACCAATAGCTTCATTTTTTTTTTCAGTGAATTATGAGGAAAGATACTCAGCTGAAAAGGCAGCCCAAGGGAGAAGAAGCCATTAGAAGTTTCAGGAGGGATGAAAAAAGTTTGGATGATAGTGGGATAGTGATTGGGAGGTATGAAAGAATTACCTTGTTACAGCCAGGGGCCATTTTAAGTTACCTGATAAATTTGTACTGGAACCAGTTAATATAGTTTAGCTATTTTCTCTAGTTTCATTCAGAAGCACATAAGCAGCATTGAGGACCTCAGTTGGTTAGTGTAGTCCAAGGGTGAGGCCTGGCAAAGCAAGATCTTTGAGAGCATGTGGAGATAGATTTTTACTGCTTTCTTATACACAATCTTCTGCGAGGCAACACTCAGCACAATTTTGCATTAATACTTTGGTGGAAACTAATTACAGATCAAATATAAAGCAAATAAGTAGTTATATCCTGAGAAAAAGACTAACTCATGCTATAATACACAGACTTTTAGAATTCTTAGTGGTCACAACTAAATCTCAAGTGTAGCAGATAGCCACATCAAAACTGGAAAATGGGGGGAACTGGGTAGCCCAGTGGATTGAGAGCCAAGCCTAGAGACGGGAGATCCTAGGTTCAAATTTGACCTCAGACACTTCCCAGCTGTGTGACCCTGGGCAAGTCATTTAACCCCCATTGCCTAGCCCTTACCTCTCTTCTGCCTTGGAGTCAATAGACTCCAAGGTAAGGGTTTAAAAAAAAAACAACTGGAAAAAATAATTCATAAAAATTATTCTTTAGAACAATGCTATATAGAAGGCATTTAATGAATGTGTTTACAATGGAGTTCTGTCTCAGTTACTATGTATATTGAAGGCAATGGTAATATCCAGTGTTCTGCAGACATTATGGTTGTTTGTATATCTATGAGGGTGAAAGTCTATATGTGTGTTGTTTTTCCTTTATAATATAAGCTTTTAGGGGGTAGAGTGATTAGTTTTTCTTTGTATCCTTAGTACTTGGCCTACTTCCTGGTGCCAGGTACATAATTTGGGGATCATTTTGTTGTTTTTATCACCCAGTATTTTATTTGCATAAAGAACTTTTGGTGAGAAAATCTCCACCAGTGTAGATTTGCAATTGAAATGAAATGTATCGATTTTACTGGGGACACTGAGAGGTAAAGTTTCACACCCAGGATCATGTCAGAAGCATGGCTAAAACCTAAGTCTTTCTGGTTCTTTATCCAGTCTGACATGCATCCTGGAACTGAGTAGGCATTTGATAAATTATTGAGTGGATAGATATGAATCTCATTCTGACCAACAAGGAGGCTGCTAAATTAAAAATCATGGGAACCTTGAGAAGAAGTGACCACTTTGTATCAGAATTTGTGGAAGATAAAAAAGGAGAAATTTGGGAAGTCTGATGCATAACATAATGCCTGGCACATAGTAGGTACTTTATAAATGCTAGTTGACTGATTGTGACTGAGTACTTTTCAGACATCAGAGGAATGATAGGTAGAATCCAAGGGCCTGAAATTCTATTACTCAAAAGAACAAAATTCTTTTGACATAAACAATTTAGATGGAAAAAGAAAAGGGACTATTAAAAAGACTTAAATGCTAAATTTGCTAAATTAAAATTTTAAATCAAGGTCAGTTGATTAACATTTATTAAGTGCCTATAATATATCAATCACTCTGCTAATCCCAGGGAATACAAAGAAGGGGATGGGAGTGGGGTCCTTGATTTCAAGGACCTAAAGGTCTAGTGGAGGAAATAACAGAACAATTATGAACAAATAAGAGAGATGCAAGATAATTTGTGGGTAGTCCCAAAAGGAAAATACTAAGATTAAGGTGAGCTAGGAAAGCCTTTTTTGCACAGAATGGAATTTTAGCTTATATTTGAAGGAAACTAGAGAAGTTAGGAGCCAGATGTGAAAAGAGAAAGAGTTATAGGGATGGTAGGTGTCCATTGGAAATGCATGGAGAAGTATCTTGGGCTAGAAATAGCAAGGAAGTTAGTATTACTGAATTGCAGAATTCATATCAGGAGAGGTGGAATAAGATGTAAGAAGACTGGAAAGAAGGATTCAAGTTGTGAAGGGCTTTAAAAACCAGATCTTCTATTTGTAACAGGTAACCTCTGGGATTTATTTAAAACTCAGATGTGGTAAGACCTATGCTTTAGGAAGCTCTATTTAATAATAGTCTTTATAAATATCAACTCATTTTATCTTCACAACAACTCTGAGAGGTAGCTTCTTGAACTATCTCCAAACTACACATGAAGAAATTGAGGTAGCTAAGTAAAACTGAGACACAACCTCTGTGGGACTTAAGATCCTTTTTCCCCAAGGGAGCACATCTGTGGGGTACTGTGCCAAGCACAGACCCCTGCAGGATCTAAGAGGAAGATTAAAAAAAATATGCTTTGCAGGAACCCTAGGAGACCAAATGATCTCTCTTTCCCCAGGGGAGGAATATCTGAGATACAATGCCTTTAAAATCAAGATAATCTTTATTAAGCAAGGACCTACATGCACATTTGGAGCAAATGAATCTAATGCCAAAAAGTTCAAATTTTGAAGGCAGGAGAATGGGCTGCTCCAAGGAGGGATCGCTGCATGATATGGGCTGAGAATTCCAGGAACAGGGGTGATGGATTGTCAAGTGCAAGGGGGAGTCAGGTACAAGAACAAAGGCTCTTAGGTACATTTTGGGTAATACAATAACATTTTCAGAAAATAAGTAAATGTGAGGTAATTGAATTCTAAAGTTTTGGAATATAAGGAGGAGCAGAATCTAAACTAGCAAGTGCCTACCAAGGTTAAAGAACAGTAAAACAGTTCATAAATGAAAGACTTATGATAGTCTATTGATTAGAATGTTTTCTATACAATGCAGAATGTTCTCCTGGGATCAAGAACTGTGAGAGCTGGTTTCTGTAGGTACTGCAGCAGGATTATTCATGATCAGGCTTCCAAGTGCTATCAGCTTCTTCTAGTCATTCTGGGTCCTGAATAAATGGAGTCAGTCTAACACAGCTTCATCATCCTACATAGTTGGATAGGATAACTTAAGCAAATTAAGATAAATAGTATTCATTTTCATACAAATCAAATGATTTGCACTGGGTCATGGGACTAATAAGTGTCTGAGACTGGATTTGAAATCAGATCCTCCTGAATCCAGGTCTAATATTCTATCCACTATACCAGCTAGCTGCCTCTGAAAGCTGAATGGAGAATGATTTAGAGGGATTGAGGAGAGACCTGAATGAAACGAGGAAGACAACCAGCAATTGTAAGAATTTAGGCATAAGGTAATGAATGAGGTCATGTACCAAGTTTTTGGCAGTGTCAAAGAAGAGAAATATTGTATATCAGAGATGGTGAGATTAAACATGTCTTCTTATATGGTGCCTATAGAAGTGGATATAGTTACTAAATATGTTTTTGTGTTAAAAACCTTATAGTTAGATTAACTACATTTGAAACTTTGTCCCTCTTCTTTGAAATCTAGGACCTCACTGAAGCTTAGCTATGATGGTTCTGGGGAGATCAGGCTTAGATTTACCTATACGATTTCCTCAGTCCTTCAGCATCTGGATCAGTGACTTAGTAACAAACTTTTCTTTCATTAATACCTTGATTCATCTAGGTAAATCCTTAAAGCTACTCATTTTGAGGTAAATTAATAAATAGGCTTTTTACAGATTCCTTATAAACTTCCTATCACTGGAATTTTTAGGTAGAACCTGGTAAGACTCACTGTAAAATCTGTCAAGGGTACTTTGGAGGACATTTTTTCAATAAGGAGAGTTTTGAAAGATTACTGGCATAGTGGATATAGTGCTGAACTTTGGCTTAGTAAAACCTGTGCTTGAATTCTGCCTCAAACATTTACTAGCTTATGTGACTGGCAAATCATTTAACTTCTTAGCCACTGTTTTCTTATTAAAATTGGAATCATAATACCTTTAAGAATTGTTCTGGCAAATCAAAATGTATAGAAAATGCTTTGTAAATCTTAAATCTGTACATGAATGTTATATATTACTGGTATTATTTTACAAAAGCGATTTCCAGTTTCTCCTATTTGTCCCTATCTTTTTCCCTTTTATCCCACATAGTAATTGAATACAATTGTTATTATAGTTATCTATGTATATATCTTAATTTTCTCCTACTCTGTGAGTTTCTTGATGACAGAAGCTATGTCTTACTTAATAGCCTCCCCCTACAGCAATCACCTCTACTACTCAGAATACAATAAATATTTAATAAAAGTTGAATTGAGTTGAAGAACCATATATTTTTAATTTCCCTTTACCACTTTGGTGGCTAATGAATGATATGAGTGTGTAAATGTACACACGTACATATATACATACATGTGGGTATGTATACACACACACTCTTTCAGGGGAACATTTTATTTACTCTTACCTGTATACCTTTAATAAAAACCCCTAGCAAGTAGCTAGTGTCTATACACATCCTTACAATAAAACTCATTTTTAATACTTGTATATAAACTTATAGTTAAATTTCCCATTTCAAGGCACTTAAACTGATTTAATAATGAATTTATCGCTAACATCCATTAAACTTGGACAAACCGTGTTTTCTTATCTTACATTTTTCAAAGTTTAATGACTTTTCCCTACATTTAACATGATTATGATAAAAAACAAAATGTTGAGATGATTTAAAAAAAGAAAAGCTTTTAGTATTTTTGGCATTTTGCTCTGTTTAGGTATCATTTTTCATTTGCCTTTTACAGATATTGTAGTACTTTTTTCCTAGTCCCTTCCTGGGATTTGCTCAGAATACCTGTTTAGGAGGAAATGAGATCATATAGGATTGCAGAATTAATTGAACTGGTGCTTCACACAGTGATTCATCAAGGAAGCCAAATGCTATCAATTCTTTTCTTTCTTTCTTCCTTTTATTTTTTGGTTTTTTATTTTTTTTTATTTTTTATTTTGTGTGTGTGTGTGTTTACATCTTCAGTAATTTGGAGAGAACAAGCAGGTAAGTTTCAATTTTAAAATGTTCTTTGGCAGGGTTAAAGATATTTTAAAAGGTTAATAGACTTTAATCAATATAATACTGTTTCCAGCATTCTTGTGGCCTGAAAAATGTATTAAGACACTTTTTTACTGATTCTGTTTCATTTATATGCTAAGGAAAACTGATTTTATACTCTTAGGAAACTATGCATAATTTTGCTTCTCCATTGAACTAGATTTTTAAAATGAAGAAAACTTAGAATTAGAAATTAAATGATTTGCCTGAGATGCCTAATTTAATTGTGGATTAAAGTAAGAAAATTTAGTTTTTCTAAACAACTCATTACCATTCCTCCTGAAATTTTGGTAAATTTTTGTTAAAATTTTTCTACATTAATCTCTCTATTCAGATACATTCAGAGTAACAGATTAATTTTAAAAGATAATGAGTAGTTTATATTAATTTGAATATCATGGTTTTTTTAATTAATTTTTTATTTGATTAATTTCAAACATTCCTTGGTTATAAAAATCATTTTCTATTCCTCCCTCCCCTCCCCCCACCTGTTCCTTAGCCAACAGGCAATTCTACTGGGTATTACATGTGTCCATGATCAGAACCCGTTTCCATGTTGTTGGTGTTTGCACTAGGATGGTCATTTAGAGTCTACATCTCGAATCATATCCCTGTTGACCCATGTGATCAAGCAGTTGTTTTTCTTCTGTGTTTCTATGCCCACAGTTTTTCCTCTGAATGTGAATAGTGTTTTTTCTCATAGATACCTCCGGGTTTTTTAGGAACACTGCAATGCCACTAAGAATATTATAGTTTTTACTACACCCTATTAAGTAGAATAAGTAAAAATTTTGTATTTGAAATACCCTCATTTCCCTTTACTGTCTTAGGTGCTACATATTGATGGAGAATAGGACTAAATTATTATAATCTCTCAGTGACTTTAACTTAAATAAAAAAATTATGTATCTGAGATCAGTTTTAGGCTTCAAATTCTCTTGTAAAAGGTTACAGTTAAAAACAGTTGATACTTTTACAAATAACCATTTATCATTGGAATTATAAATGGCTCATTCACAATTTCAAATGTTGTACAAATCCCTGTTACTATTATGATTTGTTAAAAAATTTAGTCCTAGAGGATGAGAAAATTTGAATAATAGTATCAGAAATCTTTGACTGGTACTTTCTATCATCTTCCTCTCCCCACAATCCCACCTATGTTTTCTTCAGATTATTTTTTCATCTCTCAGTGTAGTATACTTCTCCTCTTTTTTAGATAGAGCGGGCAACTTGAAGGAGGTCACAGGCAAGATTCCTGTGCCAAATAGCCTCTGATTCAACTGAGATAGGGTGACAATATTGCCTGAAATTCTACCAGTAGTTATTAATTCCTTGTTTTATTCACAGATATTTTCCTACCTACCTTGATTAAGACACAACAGATTTATTAATTGGCATATCTTTTAAATTTTATTAGATTAATTTATGGGCAGCTAGATGGCACAGTGGATACAGGTCTCTTGGCTTGGAGTCAAGAAGACCTGAGTTCAAATCCAGTTTTGTGCACTTACTGGCTGTGTGACCTTTGGCAAATCATTTAACTCTTTATCTCGGTTTCTTCATCTATAAAATGAACTGGAGAAGGAAATGGCAAACTACTCCTGGATCTTTGCTAAGAAAACCCAAAATGAGGTCATGAATAGTTGGACACAACTGAAATGAATGAATAACAACAAAATGATTAATTTATTCACTTTACTGCAGCAAGTAACAAGCCAGGATCTATGGGAAGTAGAGATTTAAAAACTAATTGTTTTAATGAGTAGCAGCAAGATAACTCATCCTGAGGAAAGGATGATTCTCAGTATGATGAGGGGTAGTATAACTAGGAAGGGAAGGAGCAGGGAATAAGGGACCTATGACTTTAATGATATGGGGAAATTCTAGTGATAAAATTCTTTCCCCCAGTGTTGATCTGTACTTTCTTTACAACTAGACATTTTAAAAAGGGTTACCCAGAATACTGAAGGCTAAAAAACTCAGCTTAGGCTCCGTGTTGGATTCAGGACTTGAAGCTATTTTTTTTCTGTCTCTCAGGTTGGGCAGCAGGGCCATGTAGGCATGCTGCCTTTTATGTATTCCAGATATCTCCTAAATTCTGTGGATACAAGCCCCTGCCCTCAAGGAGTTTTTATTCTAATATAGGACTCCACACCAGGAATCCAGAAGTTAACCTCTCTGAGGGCAAGAACTATTTTGCCTGTGTCTTTGTATCCCCAGAATTTAGCACAGTGCCTAGAGCCCAGACAAGATCTCAACCTTTCCCATTCTTCACCCTATCTCAGAACTTGGCTGGGCACAGAGTTCTTCAGTGGCAGGCCATATTCACTTACTACCAGGCAATGATCCCAGCCAACTTCTTTCTTTTGGGTCTTGCCAATTTCCTCGGTCTGCTTTTGTACCATAAATGGAGGGTGTAGAAAGGGTCATTGTCACCCTCCAATTAAGTGGGGTACTGCCCTAAGAACTGCTCCAGTGACAGGCAACCCTGCAGAAAATAGTTTTCCATCTCCTGACTCCCAGGACCTTCTTCAAGACAAGGAAGGCACCTGGTTTCCTGATTTCCATGTATTCCTGTCAATATGTTTCCTTGTTTCCAAATATTCTAGGACATAACATCTTTATCTAACAGAACCTTGGATTGTCCAATCTTATACTTCTCTCTGTAGAGTACTATGTCTGGGGTCACTGGTCACTGGTTAGCATACTCTCATCATCTTATACATACCCCATTCTAGAGATCCTGAAGACCTGGAATCCAATGTACAAACCCTGATCCCTGTCCTAAAATTGGCACATCCACCTATCCATCTCAACCTATCTCTACAGTGTGCCACATAAAATTTACTCGCCCTTTATGCTGTCTTTTGGAATGCTTGCTACTGTACTTTCTTTCTCACTCTTCTCTTTTCACCCTCATTGATTCATGATTTTTTCCAAACTAAACCTCTTTAGTTTTAGTTCTGGCTATCCTGTTTCTCATAAAATGCCCCTTCCATATAGATCATTAGTCAGAATACTTCTAACTTCCCATTGCCAACAACTTCACTAAACACATTTTAGTTCTTCAAGATTTATGCAATCAAAATTTACCACCCAATTCAGATCCTCATATCTGTTGTCCTTAGACCCTCAAGGTATCTTCCTTTCTTCCTTCCTTCCTTCACTTAATTAGTTTAATGCCTTGTTCCCAAATCTTTCTTTACTCCTTATGTCCCACACTCATACTAGGGAACTTCATAATCATATTTCCCAAACTTCTTAACTGCCTAGTTCTTTAATCTACTACATTCCCATGAGCCACTGCTCTTATCAGCCACATATACAGTGATAAACTTTATTTTGTTCTTGCCAGTCCTATTATTTGGATGCTTTCTTCCTTTTACTTCATTTTACATGAAGCTCAACAAAACTAGAAAAATCACAAAAACATGGTGATTTCATTAATGTTAAATGATCTCAATTAGACCTTTACTGTTGAAAAAGTTCCAAACTTTCTCATCTATCATCAAGCTTCCCACTAAATATCTTTTCTCTCACCCTCACAGTCAAGAACTTCATCTCACATTTCACTGAAAAAATGATACCTTGCACAAACAGCTCCTTCTCTCCACTTCACATCACTCAGATTGTCTCCCTTCATCCTCTTTCGCTCCATTATCAGATGAAATGGTGGCATTTCTCCTAGCAGACAGGCATCCACTATCTCTCTCATCCTTTCCTAGTTTCTCCAACAAAGTACCTCCACTATTATCCCCTTTCTCCTATTTTCAATCTTTCCTTATATACTAATTCCTTCCTTTTTGCCTAGAAACATGTCCTTAGTTGCTCTATCCTTATAGAACTCTCATTTGATCTGGCCATCAGTGCTCTAGATTTTTCTAGATCTCTCTTCTTGTTTGTGGCTAAACTTCTTAAGAAAACTAATCAAAACTGGTGTTTCCATTTCTTGTCCTCTCACTCTCTCATAAACTCTCTTCATTCTGGCTTTGGTCTTCATCATTTATCTGAAATCAGCCTCTCCACAGTTACCAATGATATCTTAATGAACAAATCTCATCAACTTTTCTCAGTCATGAGGCCCCTTTACTTCTCTTATACCATTTTAACTCCATTGATCACCTCCTCTTTCAGGGCATTTTCTCCTTTCTACTTTTTTCCTGACATTACTCTCTCCTAGTTCTCTTTCTATGTAACCAGTGAATGTGCAATCAGCATCTTAAATTCAACATGTCCAAAATAGAACTCATTATCTTTTCCCCAAAGCTCTTTCCCCTTCAAAGCTTTCTTATTGCCATTGAGGGCACAAGTATTCTCCAAGTCACCTAGACATACAACTTCAGTGTCATCTCTTATTCCTCACTTTCTTCCTATATATACACTATGCTTTACCAAATCTTGTTTCTATTTTCAGAGTATCTCTTGTCCCCTTTTCTCAACCCATAGAGCCACAACCATAGTTTAGGCCCATATCACTTTTCCCAGGACTGTTATAAAAATATTTTAATTTGTCTCCCTGCCTAAAGTCTCCCTATTTGAATTCATCCTGCATTCAGTTGCCAAGGTGATTTTTTAGAAGTTGATCTGACCAAATTATTTCCTACTCAGGAAACTCCTGTTGCTTTCTATTACCTCCAGGATTAAATGATAAACTCCTCTGTTTGACATTTAAAGCTCTTTGTAACTTGGTGATTTCACTTTTCCATTCTATCTGTTCTACCTTATATACATAACAGTAGCAACAATAACTATCATTTATATAGTACTTAAAGATTTGGAGAGTATTTTACATATGTTAGCATTTGCTTCTCACAAAAATTATGTAAAGTAGGTTCTATTATTCCCATTTACTGATGAGAAAACTGAGGCAGAATGAAATTAGAAGTTTTGCTCAGGGTCACACACAGCTAATGCTTATTTGAAGTAGAATTCAAATCCAGGTCTTCCTGACTCCAAGTTGAAAATTCCTTTCAATATGCCACCTATATATCCTCATACACTATCCTGGCTACTTGTAGTTCCTTGAACAAAACATTCCATCTCCTATTTCCTGGACTTTTCATTAGCTTTCACTCAATCTGGGAATGCTTTACTTTCTCACCTCTGCCTCTTAGTTTCATGGTTTCTTTTTGTGTCTCTTTTATCCAGTCCCTTTATTACCTGGAGCCAACCTATCTTTCCTGCCTTGTTCCTTTCTTGCATTTGTGATACAGCCAAAGGAGACCACTTTCTTTTGATTCCTTAATAGCTTTTCTCCTTATCTTTGCAGTGACTTGACATTCTTTGCCCTTTTACCTCTGCCTCTTAGTGTCCCTAACTCCCTTCAAGATCCAGCTCAAATCCTACATTGCGCAGGAGGACTTTCCCAGCTCCCTCTACCTGCTTATGGCCTTCCATTGCAGGATATACACTTTGTTTATATCTCATATCTACATTGATAATATATCTATATATACCTTGTACATATCTGTATTTATATTATTTATATATTGTCTTGACATGAGAATATATGATCCTCGAGACCACATACTTTTTTCCTGTTTCCTTTGATTTTCTTCATATCCCCAGGGTTTAGCCCAATGCCTTGCACAAAATAAGATTTAATAAATCCTTCTTGATTAAATGAGTGAATGTTTGATTTTATACTGAGAAATCATAGGGATGTAGAGTTGAACAATAGGATAGATGATTGACATATAATTTTACAGGCAATAACAGTACTGATTTGATTAAGTTTGTCAGAGAAAGAGAGAAGTTAGAAAGAGAGTGGTTGGGAATAAGGAGTGATGGGTATAAAGAACCATTTTGGTTTTCTAGTGTATTTATACTTGGGTATAATGCCAGATGAAATGCCAGATGAAAATGTCATAAAGGTTACCTCTTCTTATTTTTGCCTATGGCTAAGATAATTATATATTTCGGTGGTCTTGTTCTATATCTTCTTAAGAATATTTGAAATCAAAGGAAAAATTCTACCTTTCCATGAACTAAATGGAAATAATCTCTCTTTTAAACTTTTTTAGAAGCATTCAATATACTCCTCTTACTACACTAATATTCAGTCTACTTTGTATGTTCATTAATGCCATACTGTCTCAGCTCCATTTCTAGATTATAACTTTAGTAAGGATAGAGATTGTTTTAATCTTCTTTGTCTACTCAGCATCTAACAAAGTCTAACAAAATTTTGGTAAGGATAAGAACAGATTTCTCATCTATCAGTTGAATTTATGAATACAAATTGAAATGGTAAAAGCAGCAGCTTTTGCAATGGCTAGAAGAAAATCCTAAATTAGCTAAAATGATTTAAATGAAATTTTAGAGTAAAATTATTTTGTATGTGACAAAATAGTTAAAATTAATTTAATTAAATAATTAAATTAAAATGATTACATTTTAAGATTTTTTAAAATTGGAATTTAATAAAATTAAGATATAATTTTATTTTTGCCTTTTCCTTTCCCTATCTTCATCTTTGTTTGTCACCATATTAATAACATTTGTGTGCTATAAAGTAGGGAAATGGCTTTTTGTTTTATTTTAACCTGAGTTTCAAGCCAAACCTAGGGTGTTTTGTATGTATCTGTGCATGTAGAAGGAGAAACTTAATGGAGAGAATGCTGACAGCAACTGTAATTCCTCCCTGAAGTTGTTGTACAAGAACTTTTAGAGAGACTTTTTTGCTATACATCTGAAGTCTATCACAAAGAAAGGCTGTAATTTAGTGTGCCTTCTCTAAGATAAAATGCTCTTATAGCAACTCCCCTCACTATAGGTAGTCTGCAATGGTATTTTCTCCTTCATCTGTAGAATAATAAAAAAAGTAGAGATTTATGATGGACTTAGATCTGGTTTATATGCTTGTGCATTGATTTGTCTGATTTGTCATTTAGCCCAAATACTGCTTGTATGATATAGTCAGTGTTACTGAAGGTTTTCCAGTTTGAGTGCCCAGAGGGCAAATTCAAACTGTCAGGGAGCCCTCCTCATTCTCCCCCCCCCATTACTAGAATGAGGAAGTGCTTGCTTTGGGGTGACTAGACAGAGGGGTGGGGCATGCAAAAATGTCCTTGGGCACTGGGAAGAGGGGGAACAGAGCAGCATCCCATTGCTAGGGCAACTCCTGTGCCAATACTTCACCAACACTGTAAGGGGATTGATTAAAAATTTTTTTCAGTGTTGTAGTCAAACCTTTGTTTAGGTAAACCCATTACAGAAAAGCAATAGCATTTTCAACTCAACTTGTGTATGAAATTTGCAATCTTTATCTTTATTATAAAGATGATACTTGAGATCTATTACTATTATTGTATGACTTGATTTAATTGTCAATGTTTGATAAGAACTCTATAATGTTAACATTTTAAAAAAATTCAGTAAATTGGACTTGGGTGGGTGTACAGGAGAAACAGTATGTGAATGAGAAGAGGGAATAAATGGATATTTTAATTTTTTCTATAATAAATTGTTAACAACCACATCAAATTGATCAAAGGAAATTAGATTAGTATTGAACTATACAATCTTAGAAGATATTTAAGAAGTCAACTACTGCTAGTTAGAATCTTCTCTAAAACTTCCCTGGTAATTAATCATCTAATCTCCTCCTATCCTTCGTGCAATGAACTAATAACTCATTACACATTTGAAAGTCAGGAATATTTCCTTATACCAAACTTAATCTGCATCCCTGCAGCTTCTATTTGTGCCTATTGTTGCTCTTTGGGATAAAATAAAATAAGACTAACACCTCTTATTTATAAATGCCTTTCAAATATTGGAACACTACTGACATGGCTCTTCTGTGTCAATTTCTTTCAAGTTTAAGCAACTCTAGTTTATCTCTCTCTCTGGTCAGGCCTTTATCAATAGGTGGAAGCAAATATAAACTTCTCTTTTTTAACTCTTCATAGCCTGACCCCATCCTACCATTCCAGTCTTCTTTCCTTTTCCTCTTTTCTACACTTTGTAATCTAGCCACACTGGCTCACTTGCAGTTCCTCTAATACTACACACCACTTCTTGTATCTGATTTTGTCCTGGATTTCTCCCATTCCTATAATGTTGATTGCCCCCTTCAAATCTACCTCTTGGTTTGCCTGGCTTCCCTCAAAATTCATCTCAAGTTCATTTTTATATAGGAAGCCTTTCTTGGTACCCCCCCCCTCTCAGATACTAATGTCATCTCCTCTCATTGTTTTCCATCTACTCTATCTTATATATTCGTAGTTATTTGCAGATTATCTCTTTATTGGAAGGGAAACTTCCCAACAACAGGAATTGCTTTTTAATTGTTTCGATTTCTTCATATAACAAGAGTTTTAGCAGAGTAAGTAGCCACATAATAAGTGTTTAATCAATGCTTATTTACAAACTGTCTGGCTTCTAATTTTTTCATCACCCTGGCTTCTCACCTCTGGATATGTTCTAGCCTTTTCACTTGAAAAAAATCCAAACTAAAACTTACCTACAGATAGTTGAGAAGGGATAGTTTTTATGACAATGGCATATTCTACTTCTATTAAAAAATCTAGGGAAATCAAATTATATAAAGTAATTGGTATAATCTAGCATTCTATCAGATTCCTCTCCATTTATCAGGATAACATATTAATATGTTAGAATTCCTATTCTACAATGCCAAATGTGTTAAAATTTATCTCTTGACTAGACAAGTCAAAAAGGAAAAGTAGACCCATGACCTTTTTGAAAATGTGTAGTTGTTTTAAAAATGAAATCAAGATGACATTTATTGAATCTAATGGTTATGAAAAAAAGTTTGCATGGTTACTTCATTTAAAAGGTAGAAATATTTGTTCTAAGGGCAAATGATACCATTCTTACAGGAATATTAGATGTTTTTGTATCTTAGGTTTTTTTTTTAAATTAAAACTAAAAATTAAACTTTAATTGGAGTTCCTCTTGCAATTATAGTTTATTAGTAACTATAGTCAGTCAGGCCATTCACCATTTGGCCCATAAGTAATTTTAATATGTATTAGGCACAGTGCTAAATGACGGGAATATTAAAAAAGAAAAATTTGGTCCCTGTATTCAAGGGACTCACATTCAATAACAGGAGACAAAATGAAAATAACTATAATGTCAAGCAACATAGCTAGCTAGATAGATAGAAAGAAAGATAGACAGATAGGTAGGTAGATAGGTAGGTAGACAGATAGGTAGGTAGGTAGACAGGTAGGTAGGTAGGTAGATAGGTAGATAGCAAATGGAAGGTAATTTCAGTGGGAAGACACTGGGAAGGAGAAGAAAAGGCATGAAAGGACTCCCACTGAAGTTAGTATTTAGAGTAATTCTTGAAAAAAGTAGGAGGCAAAGATGAAGAGGGAGAAACTTTTGGGTATGAGAGATAGCGAGGGAAAAGTATAGAGTTTTTAGATGGGAGTGTGTTGTGTGAAGAACAATAAAGAGGCTAGTGTTGCAGAGAAGAGAAAAGTTTAAGGAGATTAGAAAGTCTAGGAAGCTACCAGGTTGAAAAGGTTTCAGATGTCCCATAAAGGGTTCTTTATTTGATCCTGAAGGTAATAGAGAGATCTGGAGTTTAAGAGGAAAGAAATTAGAAAGGGAGGGGGGAGGCACATAATCAGGCCTGCAGTTTAGAAAAATCATTTAGTCTAACCGTGATTAATTCAGCTTCTTTCATACCCTGTGACTCATATTTGACATTGAGTGAATTTAATATAGCTGAACTAAAATTGTTTTAAAGGCAATTTTTTTATAATTATAAGAGTGTTATCAATGATGATATTTCATCATCAGGGCTACATGATTGCTACAAAGTAGTAATTTCTGCTACTTTTTTCTATCGGATGTTTCAAAAGACACTTATTTGGAAGGATATAGTAAATCACTAGGCTTTGTAATAATGAAATACTGCTCTAGACTTACTCTTCCATTTACTAGACATCTACAAAATAAGGATAAAAGGACAAGCTTCATCTCAAAGCAGAAATATGAAAAAATACTTACTCTCCTACTTTGCAGAAGTGGGAGGCGTTATGGGCCAAGGTTATAAAACTGTTTTGTTATTGTTGGAAATTTTACATATTGCCTTTGTAAAAAGGGCCAGCTAAATTGTGTTTTTTTCATTTCAGTTATCAGTTATCAAGTGGTTACAAGCCAGCTCCAATGGATCTGAGCTTTATAAAACTCACACCTTCCCAGGAAGCAATGGTGGACAAATTGGCTGAAAATGCTCACAATGTATGGGCTCGAGATCGCATCAGGCAAGGTTGGACTTATGGCATCCAGCAGGTATCTGGAAATTTCCACTAACTTAAGTTTGTAATTTTGATAAACTGGGAATAATTTCTTTCGTTGAAGAGGTTAGAAAGTTTAGAAGATGATAATTGTAGCAGAGTTTTTAAAACTGCATCTTAGACATAATCTAATTAATCTTCATCTCTTCTTTTAAAGATGAGGTTAGGTGATATTTTCAAGTTTATATTGCCAATTCATATAAAATTCAAGACCTGTTATAACAACCATACCTATTCTAATGAAAAAGGCAGCATGACATAGAGGCAAAAATTGACCTTAAAATCAAGATGATCTGGATTCATTTCCTTTGATGCAAATTGTTTGGATGACTCTTAACAGCTTTTCATTTTTCTACACCAATGGTGTCAAACTCAAATAGAAAATGGAGGGCCACTAAACCATACATAAAAATCTCTGCAGCTTCATATTGACTTAGAAAACTATTTACTGGCATATATATGTTTTTGTTTTATTCATTTATTTTATTAAATATTTCCTAGTTACATTTTTATCTGGTTCAGGTACCATTTGGAATTGTTATAGGCTGTGTATACCCCTGTTCCACATAACCTCCCTGAGACTAAAAATTTCACAGAAGGCTCCACCATGCAGTGGTAGATATTTCCTGGTGTAAAAATTAAATTAGTTTCTCTACTAAAAGTATTATATTTTTAGAGGTTTATTAAAGATTATTAGAAATCAAGGAAATAAGAAAATAAAATAAATAAGAGAAAAGCACCTGTTTAGGAGGGCTGAATAGCTCATTCAATTTCACTTACTACATCTTGAGAGAAGTGTGTGCTTAGAAGCGGAAGCAGAGACCCGAAGTAGGTGGAGACTCAGTTTAAATACAAATTGTGTTCTCAGCCCAGGTGAGGACTCAGGTGAGATTTTAGGGAATTCTGAGAATTACCAAGGACTTCTGGGGATAGAAATCTGGGGGTCAAATCTCCATTTTACATTCCCCTGTTTGATTCTTATTGGGAAAGGTTTCCCCAAAAAGGATCATGAAAACAATCAACTTAAAGATTAGAATAATTTGAGGATAAGAGGAAAAGAACAAAACCAATAATTGCTAGACACATGGACAAAAAACAAGTTTGGGTGCAGTCCCCTTTGGCATGAAAGTATAAATACAAATAAATGTTCAATCAGCCACACCCAAAGTTCATTCTTGATCTTTTCGTGCAGCTTGTGGTCTGGTGGCATCTTCATGGTGTCTTCTCCAAACAGTTCAGTTTCTGGATTTGGAGAGATAGCATGTTTCTTAACCTAAAATTATTAAAAAGAATTCAAACTTTGCAATTTAAAATAATAATATTTTTACATTCCCCCCTTGAAGAGGGTGATTGAAAAACACAGGATCACTTAGGGATGCATGGCTGAGTTATGAGGTATATGAATCAATTGGCAAGAGAAATTAAAAAGACATCAGAAAAATACAAATAAAAAAGAAAATTTCTGGATGAAAATATAGACTATTAAAGTCTTATGTGTAAAAATTCCAAGTAAAGGAAAAATAAATCTATAACAGGTCCTTGAATTAGGGCCCAATTAAAATGATATAAGCAAGTAAGCATTTACCCAGTCAGTAACCAGGACTACAGAAAGTTTGCCACACTATGAAAGACAGAAAAAGGGACTCGATTATAGGAGCCAGGTTAGGAGCCAAGTTTGGGATACTCATCTGTAAGTATTTTCACAAAAAGTGTAGATACAAGGAAGGGCTATGTCTTAATGTATGTTAAGTGTTGCAACCTTGAGTCTTCACACTAGGTTCAAGTCCTTTGTATTGGCTTAGAAGTACATCAATCCTTCCTGGATTGGTTTATTTGTTGACCTGTGTGCTCTTTTGGCACAATTCTGGTTTAGCTTTGCTTCTTTGGCCCTGTGAAATGGCTTTTTTGTATATCTTGTCCAGGAATCAGACAGAATCATTAAACAAAGTCACATAAATTTTTTTTAAACCCTTACCTTCCATCTTGGAGTCAATACTGTGTATTGGCTCCAAGGCAGAAGAGTGGTAAGGGTAGGCAATGGGGGTCAAGTGACTTGCCCAGGGTCACACAGCTGGGAAGTGTCTGAGGCCAGATTTGAACCTAGGACCTCCCGTCTCTAGGGCTAACTCTCAATTCACTGAGCTACCCAGCTGCCCCCTCGCATAAATTTTTTAAAGAAATTAGTGGCATCATTTTCATAGTCTCAAGCTTTCGGAGCATGCTTTGACATTATAGCAATGTATTTTAAACTTATATTACTGATAAATCAAAAAAGTTAAAGAATATTTAATACTGGTGACATGTGCTTCAAACATAAAAAGGAGAGAAAAAATAAAAGACTGAAATAGTATATTGCACATGCAAGAAAAATATAATAATAAAAGAGTTTTAAAATTCAAAAATGTAGCTTATAACATTGACACACTGTGTCAGCTAAGAAAATATAGAATACAAGGCTTTCTCACTAAAAATGAGATCCATTTCCTCTTCATATCTGACCATGATCCACTGTGAGTACAAGCAAATGAATTTTACAAGGTAACTATTCTTTATAAAGAATAGTAGTACAAATATGTAGGTATCAATATCCCCAAAATTCTCAATAGTCCAGTTAATTACAATAACAAACAAACTCACTATCATTTTACATGAGTTGCTGTATGGCATTTTTAAAATCCTATGAACTGATGAATATTTGTCACAATTTTTACAAACGTAGCAAATCTTTCAACCTTGGTAAACATATTTTTAAACAAAGTAAAACTTATTTTGGGTTTTTTAACATCATCAAGAATTCTATATATCATTCTGGTGAAATGGTAAAGTGAGCTGAAGAGTTATAAATGAGAGATGCTCCTTTTTTGGGGTCTTCTACGGGTACAATGTCCTGGGATTAACTTCCCAGCTTCCATTCACATTTTTATAAATGCAGGAGTTGGGGATTATAATTGTATTTCATTTCAGCTACTAAAACGGGCCTTATCTCCTGTTAGGAGCAGGCAAAATGACCAGAGATTGTTAAAAAAATTCTAAAAATCAAGTCTAAAGAACCCTTAAAATCAATTTGAGATATTTGGCTCATTAAATTTTCCAAAGGTTGTTATATAATTGTAGCAGTTTTCTGATGGAGTCCATCTATCCTCTATGTGACAATTTACAAAGTCTAAAATAGAAAAGCTGTTTTTATATGGGCTCATTCATGTTTGTTCAGTGTGATTATAGGGGGAAAGTAACAGAATATAACAGTAGTTAAAACCCAGTACATTAAAAAGATTCATTATAACAGAATAGTATTGAATACAGTAATATATGAACTTAAACCAACAAGTTAAAACTTAAACAAAACAATCAGTAAAATGCAATAGAATACAGAGATTTTTATAAAGTATGGGAGTCCGAAAAGTCTTAAAAATATAACCTCCAGTCTCTTTAAAGTTCCTTGGGGTTTGTTTTTTTTTTTTTAATTATCCATTTAGATGCCTATTGTCAGAAGGCAGAAAATTGGTAAGGCGTAAGCAAAGTGGGTCAAATGACCTGTCCAGGGCCACACTGCCATGAAGTGTCTGAGGCCACATTTTAACCCAGGATCTCCTGTCCCTAGGCCTGGCTCTCAATTCACTCAGCCACTGAGCTGCTTCCCCATAGTGAGGGTGGGTTTTTGGAATCTCAAATTTGACCCAAGAATTGCAGGGAGTTGAAATTCTCTCCTGACTCCCAGGTGAGTTAAGTGAAAGAATCAGTACAGTCAAAAGATATCCTGTTAAAGCAGCCATGCTTGTAAATTCCTATTTAGAAAGTATCTACCTTCTCCTCTTTCTCCCCCCCCCCCCATGTTCCCTGCCACATGGAGGCTAATCATAGCCTAAGGAAAAATCACCCCTGTTTTTTTTACCAGCTGGATTTTGATCCTGAAGAAATTGGGCCTGCTACCAGCAGCCTGGGTCCTGGGGCTGGGCCTGGGGCAATGAGCCAACTGGGTTAGAGCACGGAGTTGCTGGGGCCTGGGCTGGGCTGGGCAAGGTAAGGGAGAGCACAGGTCCAGATTGCTGGAGTGAAGAAGCAGGTAGGCAGCAGGAGCTGGGCTGGGCGGGAAGGGCTGGGACCAGGTGAGCAATATTGAATCAAGAAAGTCCAAAGCAGATGGCTGCAGGCAGGAGCTGATCAAGATGGTTTTCTAAAAATTGTTGGAGAAACTTGGCTTAAAAAAATCTAGGCAGTAGTTATTAAAAGCTGAACTTAGTCACAGTAAAGATTTAGGAAAGTTAAGAAGATTGAGGATATTTCGTCACAACCCTTGTGGTTAGCCAAACTGTAAAAATTAAATTAGTTTCTCTACTAAAAGTATTATATTTAGAGGTTTAGGAAAGATCATTAGAAATCAAGGATAAAGAAAATACAAAATAAGAAAGCACGTGTCTAGGGCACATAGCCCATTCACAGCCACTCACATCTTTCCTGCGTTTCCTTAGAAGCAGAAGCAGAAAGACCCAAAGTAGGCAGAGAGTCAATTTGAATGCACATTGTGTTCTCAGCCCAGGTGAGGACTCAGGTGAGATTTTAGGGAATTCTGGGAATTACCAAGGACTTCTGGGGATTGAAGTCTGGGGTTTAAATCTCCATTTCACACTTTGATATTTCTATACCATTCAATCACAGGTCTAGAGCCTGTTGCTAATGGAATTTGGCAATTTCTCATATGAAACAGAATTCTACCAAAAAACTGATGTCAAAAGACAGATATCACCTTGTCTTTCTTTGTGTACAAATGATTTTCAGTGAATTTTCCAAACCTGAGCCATCTTCCATGATGTTTCTGAAATCTTCTCATGGATATATTCTTTTTATTCTTTTTTTCTTTACTGGCATAATCAAACATACATTAGTCTTATGATAGAATACAATAAAATGAGCATTTAGTAATTATCCAACAAAACAGAAAAATCAAAATATGTTGAAATTATTTTTCATTATATTCACATTACAGAAACTCAATTTAGTATAAACAAACACTATTATAGCTTTTAAAATATTTTGAAGTACTTTAAATTTAATGCTACTTTTTCTCAGACAGACTTAGCTTGCACTTTGCCTGAAAATTACTGGAGTGGCCAGTAATTATTTTCCAATTTGACATATAGAACTAATATTATAACAGATGATTTGAAGATCAAGCACATTTGATAAAAGAGGTTTTTATTCCACATTTTTCTTCATTTGATGTAAAGAATCAGTTTTAAATCAATATATTTACTCATTTGATTAATGCATTTTTTCATGTGTTGATAGTACCTGTGACAGGAAAGAGGCTTTGTAATTTGATATACTTAATAGGTTATGGATTACTGATCTATTTTAACCCCAGTTTCCTACCAAAGCTTGTATTATTTTGATGATTTCCACACCTTTTTTCCTTCTCTAGGATGTAAAGAACCGAAGAAATCCTCGCTTAGTTCCCTATGCTCTTCTAGATGACCGTACCAAGAAATCAAATAAAGACAGCCTCAGAGAAGCTGTCCGTACACTACTGGGTTATGGTTACAATCTTGAAGCTCCTGATCAAGATCATGGTATTTCTTTTGGTTTTGTTTCATTTTATTATCAAACAATTGTTTGGGATTGTAGTGCACTTAACAGTAATAGGAAAGTTTGAAGGAGGAGAGTTCAGGGAGAAATTAATTAGTTTCAAACATGTTAATTTTACGATGAATGCTGGAAATCATGTTGGAGATATTGTAAAGTAGTAGAGATGGGAAACGAGAGATCTATAGAGAGTTAGTATTGGATAAGTAGAACTAAGAATTAATAATATAAAGATGATAATTAAATCTCTGATAACTGACAAAATTAGTAAGTGAAATAGTATAGAGGGAGAAGAGGGCTTGGGACAGAGCCCTTCATGAAGGGCATGATAATATTCCTAACAAATTTAAGTACAAAAATTTTAATTAAATTATTATCAGATGCTAAATCATCAAAGGAAATAGATTATATAGTATGACAATATTAGATTTATGCCAGAAATTCATAGTTAATTTAATATGAGTAAAACTATAAACTTAATTAGCCACATTGATAATAAAATATGATTATATCAATAGATGTAGAAAAAGCTTTTGATAAAACTCAACATCTATTTCTGTTAAGTAAAACACTAGAAAACAGGCATAAATGATACTTTCCTATAAAAGTGAGTAATTTTATCACGTGATTAATTTTTTACAACAAATATAATATAGCTAATAGTAAAAATGAAATATCTAGGGCTGTGGCAGGGGGGAAAGGAGGATTTTGTAGGACATTTCTCTGATAAATATTTCATTTCCAAGCTCTATGAAGAGTTGATTCAAATTTATAAGAAAAAGAGCCATTCTTAAAAGAATGCCTACCCTTTCACCCAATCATACCACTGCTAGGTTTGTACCCCAAAGAGACAATAAGGAAAAAGACTTGTACAAATATATTTATAGCTTCGTTCTTTGTGGTAACAAAAAAATTGGAAAATGTCCATCTATTGGGGAATGGCTCAGTAAATTGTAGTATATGTTATTGCTGGAATATTATTGTGCTGAAAGGAATAAAGAACTGGAGGAATTCCATGTGAACTGGAAAGACCTCTAGGAATTGATGGAGAGTGAAAGGAGCAGAACCAGGAGGACATTGTACACAGAGACTGATACATTATGACACAATTGAATGTAATAAGACTTTTCTACTAGCAGCAATGCAATGACCCAGGACAATTCTGAGGGCTTGTGACAATACTATCCACATCCAGAGAAAGAACTATGGAAGCAGAAATGCATTAGAAAAATATATGATCAATCATTTATAATGATAGGGATATGATTGGGGTTATGATGTTAAAGGATCGTTCTATTGAAGATATGAATAACATGGAAATAGTTTTTGAATAATGATATATGTATAATACCTTGGAACTGCTTGTTCGCTTTGGGATGGGGGAGGAAAGAACGGGGAGAGGATCATGAATTATGCAACCAAGGAAAAATATGCTGAAAAATATTTAAAAGAATCATTCCCTAACTGGTAATGTGTCTAAGAATGTGAGCAGACAATGCTCAAGTGAAGAAACATAGAATATTCATAACCATTTGAAAATATGCTCCAAATCATTACTTGATTTTTTCATTCCCTCAAACATTTATTGAATACCTCTTATGTGAAGATCATTCTGTGTCCGTTTGTGAGGTGGGGGGTTTGCCACACTAATTGCAATACATTTTGCAGATTGAGGGATATTCACCACATTGGTAGTAATATTGGTAGCCAGAAAGACCTCAAATAATCAATAATTACAGAAATGTGAATTAAAGCAATTCTGAGATTCTGATTCACACCCACCAGAATGATTACAATGATAGCAGGAATGATAAATATTGAAGTGGCTACAGAAAAGGGACATTAATGAGTTATTGATAGGCTTGTAAGTGAAAATGATGATTTTGGAAGGGAATTTGGAATTATACACAAGAAAGTAATAAATAATATGTGTGCCTTTTTATCTGACTACATTACTGCTATTCCTGTTCCCAAAAGAGATCAAATAAAGAAAAAAAAAGTTATTCTAAATGTAAATATAATTATAGCAGCTTTCTATAGTGACAAAAATCTGGAAATTCAGAAGATGTCCAACTATTGAGGAATGCCTGAATAAATGATACATATATGTGATGGAGTTCTAATTTAAGAAGTGAGCTAAATGATTTCAAATCGATATAGAAAGACTTTTGTGAGTGATATAGAGCAAAGTAATCAAAACAAGAATGATTTGCACTGTAATACCAGTGTTATAAAAGTGAACATTCAAGTCTGAGGACTTTTATAAGTTGATGTTGAAGAATGAAATTAACAGAATCAGTAGAATTATCAATGCCATAAGACAATAGTATAAAACAACCTTAAAAATAGTAGGAATGATAACTAACATAATAATAATTCATATTTCTGGAGGACCAATGATAAAATATTTTCTCCATTAAGAAAGTTGATGGATTGGGGATACAGAATGAGGGTATGTGCACACACACACACACACACACACACACACACACACACTCACACACACACACACATGTTTGTTACAGTCATTAAAAGAATTTGTTTTGACTCTGCATATTATAAGGAATTTGTTTTTCCCCCAATAATATGGGAATGGGGAAGGAGACAAAATTTATTGCTGTTAATTTTTCTTAATGTTTAGATAGTACTGCAGATGTGAAATGTTCCTTGCACTTCCAGATTGAGTCACTTTATTATTAGTTTTATGTATCTGTTTTACTTTTTATAAAAGACCTCTCATGAAATAGGAATAACCTGAAAATATTTGTAATATAAAACCAAACCATTAAAATAATTTCCTAAAAGTACATTAGATAAAACTAATTACAGCAACATTTTTATATATAAATTATTATTGACTCTAATCTCTTGAAAAATTAAGGTCTAAAAAACCCCCAATTCCTAGATTCTTTAAATATAGTGCTTACAAAATGAATATCAAAGTTGTGAAAATTCTTCCCTATTTAATTTATCTAGCATGTAATCTCTAGATTTTTTTCCAAATTAAACAGCCACTAGAACGGAAGTATGCAGTGGTACTGGAGAAAAGTTCCGAATCTTCCGTGCTGAGAAGACTTATGCTGTGAAGACAGGAAGATGGTATTTTGAATTTGAGGCTGTCACTGCTGGAGACATGAGAGTTGGATGGAGTAGGCTAGGTTGCCAACCTGATCAAGAGCTTGGCTCTGATGAACAAGCTTTTGCTTTTGATGGCTTCAAGGTAAGTATACTTTACTTTGTGTTAAGTGTCTCAGAAACGGCACAAATTTAACTTTTAGAATATAGTTGCCATTGACTTTTCCCCAGATATTATTTTTAGTAATCTGGTAGCCCATATGGCTTTTAGTTCATTGACATTTGTCCATGGTATTAATAAGGAAAACCTAAAATACAGTTGAATACAGAGGACAATAAATAAAAAGAAATGCCAATTTTTATAAGAATGTGTCATATCCCAATTATCACCCCAGAAACCCACTGTTATGAATACATTACCACTGGAAAGTGAGCAGGGGTTTTAAAAAATATTTTTTGGTTGAAAGTTCTTTGGTGACTTTCTTAAAGTAGAATAGTTCTAAACTAAAAAGGGTTATTTATTTCTAAATCACTGGGTAAATATTTGGAATCAACATGACTCCATTATACAATTACATTCCATAAAAGTGGAGTATTACTTTATTTTCTTCAATGAAAGTGTGGGAAGTGGCTTTTTTGGATAGTTACTATCTTGTTGACTCACTATGTAGTGAATCCATTTAAAAAATTTCTGAGCTTAATTATGAAATCTAAAATTTTTAGTGCTTTTTTATTATCTAATCAATAAATGTTTCATTGTTGCCTCCAGGGTCAGAATTAAAAACACTGTTTGTCATTTAAAGCCTTTTTATAATCTAGACCTGACCTAACTTTCCAGTATTCTTACACTTCATTTCTTATTCATCTTGCATATAATTTTCTTTTCATATGTTTGTTTTTTCTACTCTCCCATTAGATTATTGTAAGTTCCTTGAAAGCAGTAGTTCTTTTTTGCCCTTTTTTGTATCCCCATTGTGTAGTATAATGCTTGGCACAGAGTATGCACCTAATAAATGTTGTTTGATTTTTGAGAGAAAACCCAACTATTCCCATTAGACCAGCACCATAAAACTAGAGACCTGCATATGTGCCATTGAAATGAAAGTAGTTTTCATCAGAATATTAAACTATTACTCCTCTAGCAATTCCAAGTTTCTCCAAGTTTCTTTCCATTCTGTGAGTATTAAAATTTCCTGAAGCAAGACATATCCTTCAGATACATTAACCTCATTTAGAAGCCTAGTGGGAAACTGAGATTCACCCGAGAGGAAACAGAATCATATTTATAATTTTTAAATTGCTGTAAATGCTCAATATTTTTTTCCTGTGGGTTGAAATAAAGACTTGACTCCATTTTATATTCACTGTTACTACTTTGAATCCTTGCTGAGGAGTTGCAGGTTCTTTTATGTACATCTGAGAAGAACTAGAGATGAGCTTGTGCCTAGTTAGATGCAGTATAAATGAATGGTTGAGTGAGATGGTGGAATTGTTTATTTTCTGAATCCTGTAATAAGTGATTCTGATTTTCTTCTCAGGCACAACGTTGGCATCAGGGCAGTGAACATTATGGGCGCTCATGGCAAGCTGGAGATGTTGTAGGCTGTATGGTTGACATGAATGAGCACACCATGATGTTCACTCTGAATGGTGAAATCCTCCTGGATGATTCTGGTTCAGAACTAGCCTTCAAGGACTTTGAGGTTGTTGATGGTAAGTATTGTTCATTTTATTTTGATACCAGGTTTGCCACATCCTTTGTACCATTACTCTTCTGTTTCTGGGTAAAGGAACAGGTAATTTCTATCTCTAAATCACAAGTATGCCATGTGGCTTATTTGATCAGACATCCTTGAAATTATTTTCAAGAAAAAAGTTCATTATTATTCAGTTTATACTTCTATAGAGCAGAAATAATTTGAATTGGTCAACTAATAACAGAAGAGAACATAATATAGTTTTCCTACCCATATTAAATTTTCACTAAGAAACCTAAAATTGCTATGTTTCTTGTTATTTCTTATAACACATTTGTCTTTTTGAATATGGGCTTAATGAAATTTTTGTTTTGGATTTACATAGTAACGAGATCATAAAAGGAAACCTTTTTAGAAAATATTCATTAGTTAGAGTTTTCCTTATAATTGGCTTACACTATCAAATCGCCTAGTTTGCTTTGAATTCTCATACTTAAAACAAGGAAAAGGGAGGCTTGATAAATGACATTCATCACAATATTACCTGCTGAGTATATCTTTATAAGTGCAAACCAGCAATATTCTTATTATTTTAAGGCATAAATGAGATATGAACAATTTATAACCTATATGGTTTATTTGTTGAATAAAAATTAGATTTAATTCAAGGATAGGGAGGTTTATAAATTCATCACATTAATTTTGTGAATTTTAACTTCACTAAAACTTTGTAAAGAAAGATAAGAGATAATTTGGAAATGACTTAAAATATCATTGGAGTTTCCAGAGTAGGAGAAACTACTTTAGGAACCTAACTGAAACTCTTTTCAGAATGTATTATAAACCTTTGGGAACATGTTGCCTTTAATAGTCCAGGAAAGAACTGATAAAGAATTCAACATAGGTGATATCTTTGTGAATAAAGAGAAAGAGAGATGGAAATTAAATTGTAGAGGCAGAATTGACAAGAATTGGCAACTAATTGAATTGCATGGAGTGAGTAATCTAAAATAACTCTGAAATTGAAAAACTAAAATGATATCACGAAGACTTCAAAGAAAAAGGAAAATGCACCATATATACAAAGCATTTTAAAGCAGCTCCTTTGGTGGAAAGAATAAGAAACTAATTAATTGCCTAGCATATAAGGAATGATTGAACAAATCATGGTGTAGACAGGCCTTACTATTTGCACATTCCATATCTGTGAATTTACCTATTTGCTAAAATTTATTTGTAATTACAAAAGCAAAAACTCAGTGGCACTTTTGTAGTCATTTGGGAATATTCACAGAATAGCAAAAAATTGAGTTGGCCAACACATACTTTCCTAGCTGAGGTTGAACAAAGCAGCACTCTTCCTTTCCCCCCTTTTTCCTTCATATTTTTTAAAATTGATTCTCATCATATTCTTGGTCTTTTGTTCTTCCAGATAAATTTTATTATTTTTTCTAGTTCTTTGAAATATTTTTGGGTAGTTTGATTTGTATAGCACTGAATAGGTAAATTAATATAGGTAGGATTATCATTTTTACTACATTGGCCCAACCAATCCACAAGCAACTAATGTATTTCCAGTTGTTTAGGTGTGACTTTATTTGAAGAGTGTTTTGTTTTTCTACTGCCTACAGTTATTTTGAATGGAATTTCCTTTTCTATCTCTTTCTGTTGGACTTTGTTGGTAGTGAATAGAAATGCTGATCATTTATGTGGGTTTATTTTATATCCTGTAACTTTGCTAAAGTTGTTAATTATTTCTACTTTTTTTAGTTTATCTCTGGGTTTCTTTATATATACCATCATATCATCTGCAAAGAGGTCATAACTTTGTTTCCTTGCTGCTTATTCTAATTTTTCTGCTCTTATTGATATCCCTACCATTTCTAGTACAATAATAAATAGTAGTGGTGCTAATGGGCATCCTTGCTTCATCCCTGATCTTATTCAGAAGGCTTCTGGCTTGTCTTCATTATAGATAATGGTTGCTGATAGTTTAAGATAGACTACTGTAAATGTAACTGCAATATGAGATCAGGGAGAGAATGGAGTCTTCCCTGCTGGGTCAGGATCAGAGTGAGGTAAAGATGGAGTTGAGTCAAGTAGATAGAGAGAGGATGCATTGTCTTCCCTCTTAACTCTCTGACAACCCCACTCTGTTAATTTTTTAAAAATTTAAATTAATTTATACTCTGTTACTTCTGTTCCTTCAGAGACCTTGACTAAACAAGCTTGATACAGTTAGCTTCCCTCTCCCTGGGGAGAGAGATGTCAGTTCCCTCCCCTCCAACAAAAGAGAAGACTCTTTTGTCCTCTAGAATTTCATATTCTGGGCTATTTGATCCTTTAAGGTAGAAGCAATCAAATGTTCTGTTATCCTGACTGTGGCTCTATGATAGTTGCTTTTTTTTTTCTTTTTAGTTGTTTGTAGTATTTTTATCTTTAATCTAGAACCTCTGGAATTTGGCTATAAAAATCTGGGCATTTTTCATTTTGGGACCTCTATCTGGATATAATCAGTGAATTCTTTCAATTTTCATTTTATCTTGTACTTCTAAGATATCAGGGAAATTTTCCTTGATAATTTCTTGGAATACAACTTCTAGGCCTTCTTTAGTCTAATGATTCTTTTTTTAAAATTACATTTAATTTTTTTTTGTTACAATACTCACTTTATTTCCCTCCCTCCTCTCCACCCACCATTCCCACAACCGATGCGCAATTTCATTGGGTATTTCTTGTGTCCTTGATCAGAACCTATTTCCATGTTGTTGTTTGCACTAGGATGTTCATTTAGAGTCTACATCCCCAACCATATCCCTTCGACCCATGCATTCAAGCAGTTGTTTTTCTTCAGTGTTTTTACTCCCACAGTTTCCTCTAAATATGGATAGTGGTTTTTCTCTTAGATTCTTCGAAGTTGTTCAGAATCACTGCATTGCCACTAATGGAGAAGTCCATTACATTCAATTGTACCACAGTGTATCAATCTCTGTGTACAATGTTTTCCTGATTCTGTTCCTCTCACTCTGCATCAATTCCTGGAGGTTTTTCCAGTCCCCATGGAATTCCTCCACCTTGTTATTCCTTTGAGCACAATAGTATTCCATCACCAACATATACCACAATTTCTTCAGCCATTCCCCAATTGAAGGGCATCCCCTCGTTTTCCAACTTTTTTGCCACCATAAAGAGCACACTGTGAATATTTTTGTACATATCTTTTTCCTTGTTATCTCTTGGGGTACAATATGGCTAGATCAAAGGGCAAGACAGTCTTTTAGCACACTTTGTGCATAGTTCCAAATTGCCCTCCAGAATGGTTGGATCAATTTATAACTGCACCAGCAATGCATTAATGTCCCAACTTTGCCACACCCCCTCAAGCATTCATTACTTTCCTTTGCTGTCATGTTAGCCAATTTACTAGGTGTGAGGTGATACTTCAGAGTTGTTATGATTTCCATTTCTCTGATTATTAGAGATTTAGAACACTCCTTAATGTGCTTATTAATAGTTTTGATTTCTTTAACTGAAAATTGACTATTCATATCCCTTACCTATTTATCAATTGGAGAATAGCTTGGTTTTTTGTACCATTGGTTTAGTTCTTTATAAATTTGAATAATTAGACCTTTGTCAGAAGTTTTTGTAATGAAGATTGTTTCCCAATTTGTTGCTTCCCTTCTAATTTTGTATGTATTAATTTTGTTTGTACAAAAACTTTTTTGTTTCATGTAATCAAAATTATTGATTTTACATTTTGTGATTTTTTTCTAGCTCTTGCTTGGTTTTAAAGTCTTTCCTTTCCCAAAGATCTGACAAGTATACTATTCTGTGTTCACCTAATCTGCTTATAGTTTCCTTCTTTATATTCAGGTCATTCACCCATTCTGAGTTTATCTTGGTTTAGGGTGTGAGATATTGATCCAAACCTAATCTCTCCCATACTGTCTTCCAATTTTCCTAGTAGTTTTTTTTTTTATCAAATAGTGGGTTTTGGTCCCCAAAACTTGGACCTTTGGGCTTATCATAGACTGTCTTGCTGAGGTCATTTACCCCTAGTCTATTCCACTAATCTTCCTTTCTGTCTCTTAGCCAGTACCAAATTGTTTTGATGACCACTCCTTTATAGTATAGTTTGAGATCTGGGATTGCAAGTCCTCCTTCCCTTGCATTTTTTTCATGAATTCCCAGGATATTCTTGATCATTTGTTCTTCCAAATGAACTTTGTTATGGTTTTTTCTAATTCAGTAAAAAAGTTTTTTGGTAGTTGTGACAAGGAAATCACTTTAAAAGACTGATACATATTAATTTAAGGTCGCCAAGGAATTCAGCTATGTAATTCCTAAATGAAAACTCAAGTCAGCCGTCAACCTTTTATAGAGTTTAATTACAAACAGGAGGAAGAAAGGAATTAGAGATAGAGAGAGAGAGGGAGAGAGAAAGGGGAGAGAAGGGAATAGGGCTTAAATACCCCTTCTGTTTAGGCTGGGCCAAAAGGCCCAATCCCTTAGATAGCTGGGACAAAGAAAGGAGATCAGTCCCTATTACTCACGTGACCAAAATGGAGAAACAGTCTCAGAGGCCCCCACCTCCAGCTTCCTTCAGAGCAAGCTTCTCAGAGCACCTCTCCAACCACTCAGAGCCAAAACTCTCCCACCACCCCCCAGTCCTCAGACCCCTCTATCTTTAAGGAAACCATCCAAGTTCCCTCCCCTCAGTTCTCACATCTACCAATCACTGTCCATCATTTTCCCTGTGCCAATGGTGGCTCTAGCTTAACCCAGGACCACCCAGAGGTCTGTGGTTTTGCACATGTCTGTTGAAGGTCATATTCTCAAATAATTAAATCTTGATCTTTTGCTACAGCCCTTCCTAAATCCTGTTACCCTGAGTAGGGTAGAGATTGGAATAATTAAATTTTGATCTATGCTGCAGCCCTTCCTAAATCCTGTTAGGACTGAGTAGGGTGGAGATTGTAATTTCCAAGACCTGGTTCTGTCATTCCAAGTATCTCTATTGTATCAATTCTAAAATCAATCATGACTCAAAGAAATTCCTGTTCTGTGCTTAAGCATAGGTCAAAGCCCTTTCCATTGTTCAGCAAAAGGTTTCTGTCCTAAAGTAATCTTAAGAAGGGAGGAGGAGGAACATCCCATGCCAATGGGGTTCACATTCCAATAGACTATCACTAAGAAATTTTCCAAGTATGAAATTTCCCAATGGTGAAATTTCCAACATTTATAAGTCTAAGAAATTTTAAGGTTTACATAGTTCAGTGGGAATGGTACAAAATAAGTAAATTGATTTGGGCAGGATTGTCATTTTTATTATGTTAGCTCATCCTACCCATGAGCAATCAAAGTTTCCCTAATTGTTTAGATCTAGTTTTAATTCCGTGTAGAGTGTTTTGTAGTTGTGTTCATATAGTTCCTGTGTTTGTCTTGGCAGATAGATTCCTAAATATTTTATATTGTCTAGGGTGATTTTAAATGGAATTTCTCTTTCTAATTCTTGTTACTGAAATGTGTTGGAGATATATAGAAATGCTGATGACTTATGTGGGTTTATTTTGTATCCCGCGACTTTGCTAAAGTTGTTGATTATTTCGATAAGCTTTCTGGTTGATTCTCTAGGATTCTTTAAGTAGATCATCATGTCATCTGCAAAGAGTGATAGCTTGGTCTCCCCATTACCTATTTTACTACCTTTATTTCATTTTCTTCTCTAATTGTTACAGTTAGTGTTTCTAGTACAATGTTAAGTAATTGAGGTGATAATGGGCATCCTTGTTTCACTCCTGATCTTATTGGGAAGGCTTCTCGTTTATCCCCATTGCAGATGATGTTTGCTGATGGTTTTAGATATATACTGTTTATTATTTTTATGAATGACCCTTCTATTCCTATGCTTTCTAGTGTTTTTAGTAGGAATGGGTGTTGTATTTTGTCAAAGACTTTTTCTGCATCTATTGAGATAATCATGTGATTTTTGTCAGTTTGCTTGTTAATATGGTCAATTATGTGGATGGTTTTCCTAATATTGAACCATCCTTGCATTCCTGGTATGAATCCTACCTGGTCATAGTGAATAAACCTCCTGATCACTTGCTGGAGTCTTTTTGCTAATATTCTATTTAAGATTTTTGCATCTATATTCATTAGGGAGATTGGTCTATAGTTTTCTTTCTCTGTTTTTGACCTGCCTGGTTTGGGGATCAGTACCATATTTGTGTCACAAAATGAATTTGGTAGAACTCCGTCTTTGATTACTATGTCAAATATTTTGTATAATATTGGGATTAGTTGTTCTTTGAATGTTTGATAGTATTCATTTGTAAATCCATCTGGACTTGGGGATTTTTTCTTAGGGAGTTCTTTGATGGCTTGTTCAATTTCTTTTTCTGATATGGGGTTGTTTAGGTAATCTATTTCTTCTTCTGTTAGTCTAGGCAATTTATATTTTTGTAAGTAATCATCCATATCACCTAGATTGCCACATTTATTGCCATATAATTGGGCATAATTGTTCTTAGTGATTCCCTTAATTTCCTCTTCATTAGAGGTAGTTTCCCTTTTCATCTTGGATACTGTCAATTTGGTTTTCTTCTTTCCTTTTTTAAATTAGACTGACCAGTACTTTGTCTATTTTTTCAAAGTACCAGCTTCTAATATTATTTATTAAATCAATAGTTCTTTAACATTCAGTTTCATTAATTTCTCCTTTGATTTTTAGGATCTCTGATTTTGTCTTCATCTAAGGATTTTTAATTGGTCCACTTTCTAGTTTTTTAATTTGCATTCCCAATTTGTTGATCTGATGTCCCTATTTTGTTAATATATGAACTTAAGATTATAAATTTCCCCCTGATTACTGCTTTGGCTGCATCCCATAGGTTTTGAAAGGAAGTCTCATCATTGTCATTTTTGTCAATGAAATTATTAATTGTTTCGATGATTTTTTCTTTGACTAACCTGTTTTGGAGAATTGTATTGTTTAATTTCCGATTAATTTTTAATTTGCCTCTTCATGTACCCTTTCTAATTATTATTTTCATTGCATTGTAATCTGAGAAGGTTGCATTTATTATTTCTGCTCTTTTGCAGTTGTTTGTAATGATTTTATGCCCTAATACATGGTCAATATTTTGAATGTGCAATGTGCTGCTGAAAAGAAGGTGTATTCCTTTTTGTCCCTACTTATTTTTCTCCACATGTCTACTATCTCTAATTTTTCTAAGATTTCATTCACTTCTCTTACCTCTTTCTTATTTATTTATTTTTTTGGTTTTATTTATCTAGTTCGGATAGAGGTAGGTTCAGGTCTCCCACTAGTATAGTTTCTTTATCTATTTTGTCCTTGAGCTCCTCTAGTTTCTCCTCCAGAAATTTGGATGCTATGCCATTTGGTGCATACATGTTGAGTACTGATATTTCCTCATTGTCTATACTGCCTTTTGTCAGGATTTAATTACATTCTCTATCTCTCTTAACTAGATTTATTTTTACTTTGGCTTTGTCAGATATCATGATTGTGATTCCTGTCTTCTTTTTATCAGTTGATGCCTAATAGATTTGGCTCCATCCTCTTACTTTCATCGTATGCGTATCTACTTTCCTCATGTGTGTTTCTTGCAGAGAGCATATGGCAGGGTTTTGGATTCTAATCCACTCTGACATTCGCTTGCATTTTAAGGGTGAGTTCATTCCATTCACTTTCAGAGTTATGATTACCAGCTGTCTATTTCCCAGCATTTTGATTTCTACTCCTAGTACTGCCTTTTCTTCTTTCACTATTTCATTCTACACTAATGTTTGTTTTTAGTCAGTCCCCCCTAGTTCCCTCCCTTATTTTACTTCCCTTTCTACCCCTACCTTCTTATTCCCCCCTTATTTTCTTTACAGTCTTTTTAAAACTATCCCCTACCCTCTCGCTCCCTTATACTGCTTCCTTCCCCACCAGTCCATTTGTTACCCTTCTACTCACCTATAGGGTGTGAATCTATTCTCTGCCCCAATGGATTGGATTGTTCTTCCCTATTTGGGTTTTTTCAATGCACGTAAGAGTTGAGTATTTCCTGTCTCCAATATCTTTACCCTTCCAGTGTATCGATGTGCTCCCTGCTCTGTTCATGAGCTTCTTTTTGACATATAAATTTACCCCTTTTGTTTCTTTTCCCATTTCTTTTAGTATTAACCTTGTTTTTTAGCTCTAGTTGTATATATATATATATATTTATACATGCATATGTATTTATGCATAAATATATCTATATAACTATTTATGTCTTGTTATTTCATCCTATACAGTATGTCACTGTTCCCTCTAAGAGTAATTCTTTTAGCTGCTCAGGTTATAACAACAGTTTTTAAGAGTTACCAATGACCTGTTTTCTTATAGGCATAAATATCATTTTAACTTATTGAGTCTCTTAAAAAAAGTTTTTTTTTTGTTTTGTTTTGTTTTGTTTTTCTTTTTTCTCTCTTTTTTAAATTACCTTTTGATTATTCTCTTGAGTTCTGTGCTTGGGCATCCAATTTTCTTTTCAGGTCTGGTCTTTTATTTACAAATTCTTGGAATTTTTCTATTTTGTTGAATGACCATACTTTCCCCTGTAAGAATACAGTCAGTTTTGCTGGATAGTTGATTCTTGGTTGTAGACCTAGTTCCCTTGCTTTCCGGAATATCATATTCCATGCCTTTCAGTCCTTCAGTGTGAATGCAGCCAGATCCTGTGTTATCCTGACTGTGGTTCCATGGTATCTGAATGACTTTTTCTTGGCAGCTTGTAATATTTTTTCTTTGGTCTGATAGTTCTTGAATTTAGCTATAACATTCCTGGGTGTTATCAATTGGGGATAAAGTAAAGGAGGTGATCTGTGCATTCTTTCAATCTCCACTTTTCCCTCTTGTTCTAGAATATCAGGGCAGTCTTCTTGAATAATTTCCTATTATTCTATATACTATATATACATACATACATATATACATATATATATATATATATATATATATATATATATATATATATATATACTATACCAGGAATAATGTTCCTGGTAGAACAATGATTCTTAAATTGTTTCTCCTCAAAAGATTTTCTAAATCTTCTGTTTTGTCAATGAGATGTTTCATATTTTCCTCAATTTTTTCATTCTTTTGGTTTTGTTATATAGTGTCCTGCTGCCTTCTGAGGTCACTTAATTCTAGTTGTTGTATTCTGGTTCTTAAAGACTGGATTTCATCCCTGGCTTTTTGGTCATCCTCCTTCTGGTCTGATTTTCTTTGGAGGTCATCTTTCATCCTCTTTGCCTCATCTTTCATCTCCTTTGCCTCATTTTTAAGCTGGTTGATTTTGGTTTTCAAGACACTATTTTCTATTTCCAGATGACTTATCTTAGTTTTTAAGTTCTTTTCCCAATTGTCTTCAGCCTCTCTTAATTGTGTTTTGAAATGCATTTTGGGTTCTTCCAAAGCCTATATCCAATCCGCTGGGATTTCTTATTTTTCCTTTGCTGATCCCTCCCCCTCTGTTTCATTTGCTCTTTGCTTATTACCTGTACAGAAGCTATCTATTATAATTTCTTTCTTCTTTTTCTGTTGTTTGCTCATATTTACCCCTTCTTTGCTCCCCGTATTTGTCTGTGCTCTTGCTCCTCTCATTTTTTTGATTTTGGGCGTTTCTGTCAGCCTCCCCTCTTGGAGCTTCAACAGAAGGTCTAGAAGTCTGTGGGGGAGGGGTGTTGTAGTTTGAGCTTCCCTGTCCACTGGAGGCTTTTGATTGGATTAAATTAAAGTCCAGAAATCTGGGAGGTTGGGTTGTTGGAGTTTGGTCTTCCCTGACCTCTGAAGACTTTTGATGGGATTATGTTCAGCTGGGTTGGGCTGGATGTGCCCTGAGGCCTAAACCTCCTGGAAGGCTAGAGCAATGTAGAGGGTCTTTCTGGCTCTGTCCAGGCTTTTAGCTCTACACTCCCTCTCCAGCTCCTTCCCCTCCACCTGTGTTCGATGCTCTGAGCCTGGCACAACCCTGCCTGCAAGGTACACTCTCCAGACAGTGCCTTTGCCCACCAAAAGGTTCCCACTTAGGGCTTTAAGTGGGTTCGGGGAGGGGTCCTGAGACCTTTCTTCTGCCTTCCCCTTATACCTGAGTTTCTCAGATTCTGGCTTTTGAGGGGCATACCTTTTAGACTGAGTCCAGCAGGAGGGTTCCTTGTCTCTGTCTGGTTGGTAGTTTTGATTTTCAGTCTCCTAAGGGCAATCAGTTTGTGATCAGTAAGGAAGGGTTTTCAGAAGTCTGAACTTCTGCTGCTTCTAAGCTGCCATCTTGACTCCCTAGTCTAATTGATTCTTAAATTATACCTCCTTAGTTTTCTAAGCCAATTATTTCTCTACTGAGATATTTCATATCTTCCATTTTTTTCTTTCTTCTGAGTTTGTTACTTGATTCTCATGGAGTAATTAGTTTCCACTTGCCCAATTTTAATTTTTAAGAAATTATTTTCTCTAGAGAGTTTTTATACCTCCTTTCCTATTTGGTTATTTCTACTTTTAAAAGTTTTTTTTTTCTTCAATGCCTTTTCGTACCTCTCTTATCCACCTGGCCAATTCTACTTTTTAAAGAGTTGGGTTTTTAAGTGAATTTTTTATATTTTTTCCCATTTTCTTTGCTTACATTAACAATCTTTTAACTTATACTTCATGATTTTCTTGTATTACTCCAAATTTTCCTTCTAATTTGCTTATTTGATTCAAAAAAAAACTCTTACCTTCTTCCTTAGAATCTATAATGCTATTTATTGTTTCCAAGGTAGAGTGGTAAGGGCTAGGCAGTGGGGGTCAAGTGTCTTTCCCAGGGTCATAGAGGTAGGAAGTGTCTGATGTCAGATTTTAATCTAAGACCTCCTGTCTCTAGATCTGGCTCTCAATCCACTGAATTATACCAGCTGCTGCCATTAATTGATTTTAAAGTCCCTTTTCAACACTTTCTGAAGTTCATTTCCCCCCTCAATTCAATTCATATTTTTTCTTTTGGGTTTCATTTGTAGCTATTTTGACATTGTTCTCCTCCAAGTTTGTGCATTGATCCTCCCTGTCACCATAATAATTTTCTATAGTTAGGCTCTTTTTTCATAGCATTCTGTAACTTTTTATTGTATGCTAAAGTTGGGTTATGTTCCTGGATTGGAGAAGTCACTGCCCCAAGTTTCTGTTTGTGGGGTTTAGGGCTTTGTTCCTGCCCTAGGGGTGAGGTTCTATTCCTAATGAGTAGTTGAGACCTATCTGCTAACTCTTCCTGACCTGTTGTTGGCTTGCTTTGGATTGAGGCTTCTCTGCTATGAGGACTGGGGCCTCACCCTTCCAATACTGGGGTATATCCTGCATTTGCTCTGACTGCTTGTCCCTCATACCCTAAGGAGAAGAACCTCCTGCTGACTCTCTGAGTATTTCTGGGTGTAACTGCCCCAGAATTCAGTTAGAGAGTTTGTTTTAAAGTTATTTGGAGGAGTAAAAGGAAGAGATTGGGCAAATTACATCCTTACTCTGCTATCTTTGCACCAGGAGTCCCTAAATCACTTCTTAACCAGTTCAATACCTTCTAAATCACCTACATAATTTCCTTCTCTTATTTTTTATTTGTTTTTCCCTCTGTGAAGGTCTTTTGTGGGGCTTTCTTTATTTTAACCAGTGGAGGATGCCTGAGCATATTTGTTAATAAATAGGGAGAAACTAAAGACAGAAAGGTAGAAGGTATAAGAGACAATGAGATATATACTCAATGATGATATTTGCCACTTTTGTGGAGTCACCTATGTGGCACAGTGAATAGAGCAACAGACCTAGAATCAGGAAGACCTGAGTTTAAATCTATCTTTAGATTCTTACTAACATTGTAACTATGGGAAAGTCACTTCTTTTTGTTTCATTTTTCCTCATTTCTAATAATGGATCTACTTTACAGAGTCATTGTGAGAATACAAAGAGATACTATGTATAAAGCAGTTTTTGAAAACCTTAAATAATATAAAAATACTATCTATTATTATTTCTAGCACAGATTCATAATGAAATAGATTCTATATAAATGGTGAAACTTTTCCTACATTTATACCTGAAAGGTATATGAGAGGCCTAGAGTCAATCACCTAAATTTTAATGATAAAGATGTTAAGGCAGAGAGAGGCTAAGATTTTATCCCAGGTCTTCTTTATTCTAATTCCAGTATGTTACACTATTCCTCCTTGAAATGTTTTTTATGTGCTCTGGTTTTCACAAATCCTGGGACAATTGTTTGTCTCTCTAATGAGATCCATAATCTTATGAAATAATTTAACTTTACTTATAAAGGAAAAGCTAAGTGTATAAAAGAATGGTGATTGTGCAGGCTATTCTGTTCAATTGAGTGATTGTGCAGGCTATTCTGTTCAATTCTGTGATCTACTAGATACTGCAAGTGAATAGTGAATTATACCCAAAATTGAAGAGGAGTTAGAGAAAAAGCTGGTTAATAGTTTAGAAAGTACAGTGCTTTTAATGACACTCTGTCCCTGAAAGAAAAGTCTACCTTTTTCATGGAAGTATTCTTCTGGTGATGCTGTACAGAAAGAATTAAAATTGCAGAACACCCAAAGAGCAATGAAGAAATACATGGTGAGAAGTTTTAGGACATGGCATATTGCCAATAAAGAAATGTAGAGAAAGTTGCATATAAAATATCTCAGCAGAGAGATATAAAATCAGGAAAAAAAAGTGTTATAGAAAGGAATAACTGATAGATAACCTGTGTGCTTCATTGGTATATTTGCAATGTCAAGAGAATTGGAAGAACTTCTACCACTGTCGCCACCAACATATTAGATGGATCCCTATGAAGGATTTATGGAAGAATAAAGAGTAACAGAAGATAAAAAGGAATGAATGGTTTGCAGTTTGCAGCTGTGGAGGGAGTAACCACATTATTGAGATCACATAGGTTTAAGGAAGTAAACGCTGATAACCCTGTAGTGAATCATTTAAATTTATCTTACTGGCTAATTTTCCTACATTTTAATGAGGTTTGGGTAGTCTGAAATTATGCATATGTCATATTCCTCTGGTGTAGTAAATATAAAAACATTTAAGACCCTTGATAAATATGGCAAATATAACCCACATCTATAATCCAATATGACATTTCTATTTACTATTTCCTACTTTATAACAAATAAAGCCATGTCAATTTATGCTAAAGCAACTCAGACTATCTCAAATTTACTGTAGGGTCTAATAATCAAAGAACTGTACCTTTTATTATATAGGGCCCTCTAGGAACATCTTATTTGAAGAGCAATTCTCTTGACTTATGCATTAATGTCTGATAGATTCAGTTTTAGCTGATTTATTTTGCCTGAGGATGGTAATCATCACTGATACTTCCTTGAAAACAGCTATGTACATTCTTGGATTCTACTTTGTAGCATCAGTTGATAACCACTTATATGGAGACTCATACATATGAGAATATAAATAGGATGTGTTATTATAAATTATTAAATATTATTTTAGTATTGTTGGTTTGCCAATTGCATATGGTTCTCATTGCATTTTAATAATGACTTTAATAAAAAAGGAGGCATAAATCACACTGGCAGAACAATTTCTACATTTTTAGTGTAAAACTCTATCTTATTGTCATATTTCTGATGTCCTTGGCGTTATCATTGAGTTATGTACAAATCCATAAACTATATCTTCAAATTATTGGTTAATGTACCTTATGTATACTTTAAATGGGTACATTGATTTTTTCTAAAATGAATAGTTTAGAAAGAAGAGATAAAATCTAGAGTGTGACAATGACATTTTTATTATAACATGTATTATCTTATTTCATTTTTAAAGTCTGTTGAATTCTAGATGTAAGAAAGACATAGTTTGATATTACATTCAGAAATGGATGGATTTTCTAACCCTGGTGTTCTTCTAATTACAATGAATTTTTCATTTAAGAAGCATTTTAAACACCTACTAAATTCACAACACTGGACAAAATTCTGAGTATAAAAAATTGCTACTTGTGATGAAGAGGATAGAGGATCAAACTCAGAACCTCTTTCTTCATCAAATGGTGATCTATACTGGCATCAGGTCTTTAGCATGTATAAACAAGAAAGGGACACAGAGTTTTAACTATATATTAGTCTCTTGTTTTTCTTTATACAAACGAATTTAGATCAAGCATTTTTTTGATTTGATGTTTCATTGGAATGAGTCTTTGACCTCCCTGCTGAAATTATCTCATAATACATCACTATATCACACTTATTTCACTTGTTTGTGAACTTTCTAAAAGCGTCCTTCTTAATTTAGTTTTCTTTCCTTACCCAAATATTAGACACTGCCTAGGTAAAAAATGAAAAAAAAAACAGTTCTCAAGTCTTTTTATTGGCAATGAAAATGTGACTATTCTATTGCAGATCTGAAATTTGGAAGTTGATGTTTCCAAAAGATTTCCTCCCCAAAGAATATTCTTTAGGCAAGAAGAAACTGTCTGGTTGTAACAGTATTGTTTTTACCATCCTATATATACTCTTCTTGCCCTGATTTCTTAATGTTACATTAAGTTCCTGAGAGATCTTTTTTAAAAAAAATTGGAGTAATAGACCAATATATTGTCAGATTTCTACTCCACATGATATTGGGGAATTTTGATGCTTGTTGTTTTTCTTCCAACAGGATTCATACCAGTATGTAGCTTAGGTGTGGCTCAGGTGGGAAGGATGAACTTTGGAAAAGATGTCAGCACCTTGAAATATTTCACCATCTGTGGTTTACAAGAAGGCTATGAACCATTTGCTGTTAATACAAACAGGGATATTACTATGTGGCTGAGCAAACGGCTTCCTCAGTTTCTTCAAGTACCATCAAATCATGAACATATTGAGGTCTGTTTTCTACTTAGAGATTAATTACATTCATTGTATTGGTATTTTCAAATATTTATTCAACATTCATTTTTCGCAACACATAGTTTTCTATGATACAGGATTAGAAAAATTAAAAATAATATAAGCCCTGTCTTGGGAACTAGCCTGTGATGTTGTCAACCTGTTTATCACCTGTGTCTCCACTTTTCTTTGACCTGTGAGAGTTCAGAATTGACTTGCTAGTGCTCCCTACTGATTTTTTCCAGGCTTTAGTTCACCTTGCCTAGTCTTGGGCTCTCTTCACCTAACTACTGTGAAATGGATTGTAAATTGTAAATTTTTATACCCAACTTGATTTGCTTGCTGTCAAAAAAGCGCATATCTTTCTTCTTTTTTTTTCTTCAGAAAACTAGTTTTCTAGAACATACTTCCTTATAGACCTATGGTAGAAAAAAATTTTTTTAAGTGAAGTGATTAATAATAGACATTCTGTTCTAGTAATACGAACAATGTCATGGTGTATCATGATATTTAAAAAAAGCAAAAGTTGTTTCTTTTAATATTTGTGCCCTGTTTAATCATTTGGTTTAGAAGTAATAACTTACTTGTACAAAATATTGAATTTTATTTACTATAGCCAAATAATGTCAGTATTTGATTTGCCTCTACTATTAAGGACCTTTCCAAATTCCTTTACACATATAGCAATTTATCTCATTGATGAAGAATAATATTTCTCTTTCATAGGCAATTGCAGATTCAATTTCATTCATTCAAATACATTTTTGTAAGAAGTTATGTAAAACTTATGTTAATTACCTAAAACCATTAATCAGATTAATGGCAGAAGTGAAAAATGAATCTCTTATTCTAGTCAATAAAGCAGCCCAATGAATGGGTGGATGAAGAATCACTTAAGTGCTTTGGTAAGCACTGTGATAAGCACTGTATATACAAATAAAAAAGAAGATGTTTGAGTGTAAGTATTTACACTCAAACAACTCACATCCTAATTATGAGTGACAGTACAAATATGGCTCAGTTACAGGATGCATGGAAAACTATAGAGGCCCTTAATATACAGATAGTGGGTATATGGTAAGGTCTATTGGTCCAGACAGTATGGCAATAGGGTGAATGGCAAGGCAAAGTAGTTTGGAGAGCACAGGAGTAGGAACAAATTATATGGCTTGGTGATATCCCATCTTACTGGAAAGTTTGTGGTTGGTAACACCCTACTCATCAATACAGTGTGAAGAGCCATGTCAACCCTGAACCTGGGAGGTTAAGAGGGCCCAGAACCAAAATTGCCAAGAAAGTTGGAAATGGGCTTGAATGTCATAGAAGAATGGGCACTTTCAACTCTCTCTCATGATTGTGACCATGTATATTTAGCATTGAGCAGCAGGAGGAAAGGGGAGAAGAAAAGAGGGCATTGGCAGTGAAGTAAATGGGGAAAGGAAGGTCTCAATGGGATCTAGTCAGAGAATGGGCAAGAGTGAGAATCATTCAACTTGGTCCACATTGCTCTCTAAAGCCCAATGGGGTCTCTATTTTGTACCTATATCCCTTAGCAAAATAATTTAAACTTTAAGCAATTTGTGAGGATTGAAAAATGCAAAGTGAATTCTAATCCCTAAAAAGAATGAAAAGAATGTTGTAAATGATTTAAATTGTTGTTATTTTCACTTGTTAGGTGACCAGGATAGATGGCACTATAGACAGCTCTCCATGTTTAAAGGTTACTCAGAAGTCTTTCAGTTCACAGAACAGCAGCACAGATATCATGTTTTACCGCCTAAGCATGCCTATTGAGTGTGCAGAAGTATTCTCCAAAACTGCTGCAGGAGGACTCCCAGGCACTAGCCTTTTTGGCCCAAAGAATGACTTAGAAGATTATGATGCTGATTCTGATTTTGAAGTTCTGATGAAAACAGCTCATGGTCATTTGGTACCTGACAGGGTGGAAAAAGAAAAAGAAGCCACAAAACCAGAATTCAATAACCACAAAGATTATGCTCAGGAGAAGCCTTCTCGTCTGAAACAAAGGTTATTAACACTTAACAGTGTGATTTTAACCATTTATTCAGTGTTTATGAGGGAGGGGATGTAGAAGAAGGTAAAAGATTTTCCACTCTAGTAGCTTTTCACATATACAATTAATGCAAATTATTTTAATAACAACAAATTATTTTTAGTTAATTTTTTTAGTCAATTTAGAACATTATTCCTTGGTTACAAGAATCACATTATTTCCCTCCCTTCCCTCACCGCACCCTTCCCATAGCCAATGCACAATTTCATTGGGTATTACATGTGTCCTTGATCAGAACCTATTTCCATGTTGCTGGTACAACAAATTATTTTTAACTTTTTAAGGTTTGAAAAACATTTTAGATATGTCATATGATTCCAATGATAACATCATAAGTATGAAATTTTAAAATTATAAAGCATTTTCCTTGTCATATTCCTAAAATGAAAATATTAAATTAAAATTATTATTATTAAGAATTATTATAATTGATAGATTTTTATTATTATTAACTTTAAAATAAACTGAGTCTCAGAGAGTTGAACTGATCTATTCAAAGTTACATATTTAGTAATGGTACCATCACCATAATTGTATATACCTTTAATTTATATCAGAGGAATGTTTTCTCCTGAGAGTTTATAAATATCAGTCATCTTGAAAGAAACTTAAAGAGTACCCTTTTAAATAAATATTTTCATATTTTCAGTTTAACTGTAACTATTATATCAGAAGTCTTTTAAGACAACATGTTAATGATTTTCCACCAAGTGACTATTTCCACCATCTAGTGACAATGATCAACTCTAGATAATGGTAGAGATCATAATAATCAGATTATCAAATGTGATGTTTTGTAGGTAATATAAAAAGCTGTATCTTTTTTTTTATATGAGGCAGTACTGTGTGACTGTGTTTATTCCTTAGTCCTTTAACACTTTCCAGGTTTATGCTCAGGAGGACAAAACCAGATTACAGCACAAGCCATTCTGCAAGACTCACTGAAGATGTTCTTGCAGATGACAGAGATGATTATGATTACTTGATGCAGACCTCTACGGTATGAAGTTGCTGTCTTTTTTTCATTTTTTTCTTAAAATTATATTTCTTATTTACTATGTTGTACATTGCCAAATGGTATGTTTTGCTTCCAAAAATTTCAACATTTAAAAAATGATTACTTAATTTTTTTCTTTTTTAAGAATGAAGTTTTATGGGTCCTTTTTTGTAGCATTTGGTTTTGTCACACCAAGAAAGAAAGCAAATGTGGCATAATGAGAATTTTATTTGAGGAAAATATTTACAAGAGAAAATCAGGCTATCTATTCAGGTTTTATCGTGTAATTTATTTGTAAAGTTAAATGTCCTTTCTTGATTTTCAGAAGTATGTATAATCTCTAGTCTTCTTCATCATGGTCATTTGTTGGGAAATTTCACTTAGTGTTCTGGGTCTGAATTAGGTAATTTGCTATGGGAATAAATGGTAAGAGATAGATGAATGTGAGAGAGATTAAGGAGGAAAAAGCAACAGTATTGGCAACTGCTTACAAAATATGTGTGTGCATATATGTAAACATGTGTATATTCACACATACATGTTTATATTGTAAGGAGAGGGGAAAGTTAAAGATAATTCCAAAGTTATGAATCTTGATGATGGGGAAAATAGTAATGTTATCAACAAAAATAGAGTAATTTAGGGTAGGCAAAGATGAAGTTAACTTTGGTATATATTGAGTTTGAATCCTGAGAAAGAAATTAAAGGAAAGTGCTAGAAATATTGGACTAGACATCTGGGACAAGGTGGGGGGTGGAAATAATGATTTGAAAGCCATCTGCATAGTTATGAAAACTGAAACTATGGGAGATAGTGAAATCACCAAGGGAGAAAAATGAGAGATAAAAGTAGAGGGCAAGGATGAGACCATAGAAGACATTCATGTTTAAGAAATGTTTTTTGCCCTTTGTATTTCCAATGCCTTACATATATAGGAACTTTGTAGATTTTTCCTGGTGGAATTGAATCAGATAAGAAGTCAGCAAAAGATACATATAAGCAGTTGATAAGGTAGTTGAAAAATGGGAATGAACTATTTAGTTTTCCATATCTAGGCAAGGACCACTTTTCCCCCCTGCCAGTGTAATTGCCTTGATTTCCCTCTTCAAACCCCAAATGGGAAAAACAATGCCAGTGGTAACATCCCTTTGTCTGATACAAATTCTTCTATACTTATAAAAACATCAAATTATAATATTTTCTTAGAATTTTAAGCAGTGGAATATTAGGAAAAGGGAGACATATTTTTTTAAAAAATGGTTTCTAAAATCACTCTCTAGGAAAAATGCATATCTTTTGGGCATGAAAGTTTCAGAGGTTGTAGGAATAATTGAATAATAATGATATGACAAATTCGTTATACTTAAGAATGAAAAAAAATTGTCCATAAACACCTTAGCATGTTTTCTTTGAAATATGTTTTTTCTTCCTCTTTCATTTCTGATTTAGCATACATATTAGATTCTTGGAAACCATTACTCTGTTGTTAAAGTAATTTCATTAGGTTAGGCAATTTTAAAAGAAGAAATAAATATTTTTAGGCAGATTAAAAATTGAGGCTAAATCTTGCTACTAAAAATCCTGTAAACCAATTATTTTACTGATAATTATCAATATTTTACAGTATTATTATTCAGTGAGAATTTTTCCTGGACAAGAACCTGCTAATGTCTGGGTAGGCTGGATTACATCAGATTTCCATCAGTATGACACAGTCTTTGACTTGGACAGAGTTCGGACGGTAACAGTAACTCTGGGAGATGAAAAAGGAAAAGTACATGAAAGGTTGGTTTCTTTTACTTTTATTTTAATTGAAAAAAAAATCAATGTAAATTTTGCATGTCTTGATGAACGTAGAGTTTTTTTTAAATTTAATCTGATGTCCTAGATCATTGAAAAGAAACAATTTAATATGGCTGTTCATGTCAGTGTCCTTTTCGGGTACTCTTTCTCACAAGTCAGGAGTTTGAATCTGAAGAAAATAATTTTGTTAATTAGAGAATAATTATCTGCTATGGGCAATAATCATATACTTAAGTAGCTTTATACTTGATTGACAGTGGGGTGGGAGGAACAAAAATTCCAGATTCATGATGATTGATTATTAAATATTTAGGGTTATTTTGACATGCATCTTGGGAACTGTTCAGTCATGGTGGGGAGAAAAATGTGGAGAAAAGTGGGATAATGGTTGAGAGTAGGAGGCTAGAATTTGAATGGAGACTGAGGAGTAGTGGGTTCTTTTCTCAGCTTTGCCATTGACTCGCTGTGTGGCTTTGGGTAAGTCACTTAATCTTTATGTGCCATCTTTTTTTTTCCATTTGTAAAAAATGAATCAAACTCAAACCAAACCTTCAAAAAAGTGAAGACGTCTTTATCTTCCTTGCAGAATAAGACAAGAGAAGATCTTACCATTCCCATCTACTTCTGTGCCCATCCATCCTCTTTGGTCTGCTGGGGCAGGTTTTCTTGGAAAGAGCTTTCCATAGTGTTGCTTCTTTCCTGTACCTCCCAATGTCATTTTCAGTTATTGGGAAACTTAATCCCCTGCCTTAAATAAAAGGGCTCGAAAATTTTTGGGATTAGTACAAGTCTGAAGGAATGCCTTGCTAAAGTATGGGAGCAGGAGCAGTACACTTCTAATAGATTTCTCAGGGGAAACCGTTGACTTTCAGAGATGGCAACCACTTAATGAGTTTCCTATAATAAGAAAAGAGCCATTGTAAGGATAGGCCTGCTGAGTGGGAGAGATGATTTTGATGTGTGTGGATGGGAGGAGAGGGGTTGGAGATATAGAATAAGTGATTGGGGAGGCAGTCATATGTAGATGGCACACAGAGAGACAGTCAACTCTTGATTATTCAGAGGCCTATTAACTAGTTATTGATTGTCCAAGCACTTCATTTTAACTCCTCTCCCTCCTCCTGCCTGACTTTTGGCTATTTTGCTCTATTTGTACTGGAGAGTGGCAGAAGAAGGGAAAGAAGTCAGCTTTATTGCTTATTACCATCTCTGGCTAATGGTGGGGCAAAATGTTAAAACTTATGGCTAAAATCAGTTTTTTCATTGTTGTCACTGAATTTTTTATATCTTTGCAAAGCACATCCCATATTACAGGTGACTGGGAGTTGACTATAGAGGGATTTTGACATGTAGCTAAATTTTATGAACCTTAAATATTTGATGGCTCACATACCAACATAGTAAACCAATCTTTTCTTGGTGGTACTTGGAAAGAACTACTTGACTCAGAACAAGGTGGAAAGGGCATGAAAATAAAAGATGTAATTTATGTATAGTTATACTTTTTTGAATCTCAGAAAAAAAAAAGTCCAGTTTGGTTTGAGTTTTTTGAGGGAAGGTGCAGGTCAATTCTTACTTTTCAAACTTGTTGACCTGTTCTTATTAGGTATGAAACTTAGAAGAGTGTAAGACCTGATTCAGAATTCCCACTGAAGTCAACAAGTTTTGCTCAGAACCACAGAATCAGGTCCATTATGCACCTATCCCATTACAGCATGCGCTTGTTGCTTGCGCAGTATAATTTAGGTTTAGTGTGCAAAATGTACATGTATGCTTTATCTGTGGGTGTACATAGATTAAATGTCTCTTGAAATTCAGCATCAAACGCAGCAACTGTTATATGGTGTGCGCGGGTGAAAGCATGAGCCCTGGGCAAGGACGCAACAATAATGGATTGGAAATCGGTTGTGTAGTGGATGCTGCCAGTGGGTTGCTTACCTTTACTGCAAATGGCAAGGAACTGAGCACATATTACCAGGTACATATTTACTTGCTGCTGTTATACTTTTAGAGTTTCTTTTGGAATGTTTATTCCATTAAAGAGAAAAAATCATTTTGAAACATGTTGAAGTTCGTAAAATTGTCTTTAAAAAGAAAATTTGAATAATTTTTTAAAAAATGTGTAAATTATGCCTACTGATTCAAGTTGTAGTTAGAATTGTATCTTGAAGTTTTGAGGGAAAGGATGGTATAAAATCCCAATAAACATAATAAATAAAAATGCATTCTTTCACTATTTTTGAAAGATATGAAGGAAAATTCTGCAGTTACTTGCTGTAATTTATTCCTTAGTAATTTTTAAAATACTATTTTAGAATTTCTTTCTATTTTTCAATTTTTCAATTTATTTGTTATTTTTAGGTTGAGCCAAGTACGAAATTATTTCCTGCAGTTTTTGCACAAGCTACAAGCCCTAATGTTTTCCAGTTTGAGTTAGGAAGAATAAAGGTAAGGGAATTTCCTCTTTGTCATAGGATTGACAAACAACAGTCTAACAAGTTCAACTGGGTATTTTACTAGCATTGGATATCGCAAACTGTCAGCATCTTCCAATACTGATCCACTACTTAATGAGTTCTTCAGCTTCTGAATGCATACAGTAGGGCAGCAGTCCTCAGACTTTGTCTTAGTACCCCTTTCTACTCTTAAAATTTATTGAAGTCTCCCTCCCACCATGAGCTTTTGTTTTACATGCCTTATATCTCCATCGTGTTATAAATTAAAATATCTTAGCATTATTATGAAAGTAGTTTTGACCCCTCTGGGGTCCCCAGACCACACTTTTAAAAGGCCGCAATAGACTACCATGGGCATTTCTAAGACCAAAGAAAGAGCTAACTTTATGGACCTGAAAAATTAAGCATAACTACTGATAGTTCTCAATTTCCAGAGAAAAGTTTGTGCATGAAATACATCTGGCCTGAGAATTTGAAGAGTATAATACAGTCTAGAGGCATTAAATTTCATTAGTTGTTCAGTTATTTTCAAATCAGTAAGATTAGGAAAAAGTTTAAAAAATTAAGGGGAGCTACAAATGTGAATATTATTTTGTAGTGAATGGAGAACTGGCATTGTTTCAAGGGCCTACATAGTGATTGAGCAAATCACTTAATCTCTCATTGCTCTAGGAAACTTTCTCTCAGCTTATAAATTGCAGAAGTTAATACTAAAAAGTTTTCATAGTAATTTCTCTTACTCTAGTGTCTTTTATATCAGCAAAATCACATATCCAGTATCCTTATCTTTTATTGCAAGTGAGAAAGGAATAAATGATAACTTTTTGTTTTTATTTTTTTTAGTTTTTCCATGGTTACATAATTCATGTTCTCTCCCTCCTCTCTTTCCTCCTGATTCCCAGAGCTGACAAGCAATTCCACTGGTTTAAACATATTTTATTATTCAAAACCTATTTCCGTAATATTCATATTTGTAATTGAGTAATATTTTAAAAGCCACAACCCCAAATCTTAACTCCATATAACCAAGTGATGAATCATATGTTTTTCCTTTTCCGTTTCTACTCCCATAGTTCTTTCTGTAGATGTAGGTAGCATTCTTTTTCATAAGTTCCACGGGATTGTTCTTGATCTGTTATATTGAACTGTTATTAGTAGCAGAGTCTATTACATTTGATTGTTCCACAATGTTTCACTTTCTGTGTACAATGTTCTAGTTCTACTCATTTCACTCCACATCAGTTCATAGAAGTCTTTCCAGTTCATATAAAATCAAGCAGTTCATCATTCCTTATAACACAATAGTATTCCATCACAAGCATATACCACAATTTGTTCAGCTATTCCCCAATCAATGGGCTTCCTCTCATTTTCCAAATTTTTGCCACCACAAAAAGTGCAGCTATAAATATTTTTTGTACAAACTAAGTGATGCCTTTTTTAGATAAATGGATTATTATAACATTGTTGAATGTGATGTGTTATCTCCTAGCTGTTATTTTGGTCATGAATTTTAGAGTGTAAGACCATTGAGGATTCATTTAGCAGGACATTGTCACTACCCTTTCTGCCCTATTCTCTTTATCTCTGGAGTTTTAGTCAGCTATACTTTGTTATGATAGCTCAATTTTTTTATCCTAGGGGAAATATAATTGTCTCAGGTTCACATAGTCCTTCCCTCATCTGCTTTATGGGATTTATGTTAAACTAAAAGTTTGTAGTATAATCCCAGTTAACCAGATAACTCAGGAAAATTCTTAGCATTTAATTTAAATTTACATTTGTTTCTAACTAACATTGAAGCTGTCTAACACTGAGGTAACACGAGTTTACACAACTCTTGAGGTAAAAAATGAGTGAAGCATGTTATTGTTCATGGTCTAAAATGTCTTTCATTTCTCACCCTTTTTTCTCTATTCATATAATACTGCTTTGGTTCAGGCTTTCATCACCTTGCTTTTCCTATCTCATCTTCTCACTGTGGTGTCTTTATCCATTGTGCAGTCGTGGGAAAAGCATAGCACCTGGCTTATAGTACGTGCTTGTTAATTGATTTAACTTCTACCTGAATATCAGACTGTGCTTGATGACTTCTAATTATAGGAACATTATCATCTGATGAGGCATTCCATTGCACTTTTGAAACTTTCTTACATTAACTCCTAATTTCTCTATAAGTACTACCTTTTGTTTTTAGTTCTTCTCTTTGAGACCCAATGAATCAAAAACAGGGTATCCTTTTAAAAGTGTGAAATACAGACTAAACACTTGTAAAAGATATATTTCTGATTATTGATTGATTAATAGTTAAGCATAGTGGGAAATCACTGGAATCACTTGGGTATATAGATTAGATTTTATTTGCATAAGGCCTTAGTTTTTAACATTAGTAGTTTCTAAGAGTTTACTTTCCATTTCTCTGACCTATAGCTGGGACTCAATCTGTCTGACCTTGGAAGGGTGGAGAGACTCTAGGAAGATAAGTTTACTCTTTTAGTGAGAGGTTTTTCTTGGTCATAAAAACCACAGTGAATGAGTTGTTGACATGGGACTTTCCATACTCTCCTGAGGATATTGATTATTATCTTCCCATTATAATGGACTTTACATGAGCGGTTTACAAGCTTATACTTGAGTATGAGGAAGCATTTTTCTAATTAAAATAATTATGGAGCTCCACAAGATAAAAATGTTATTAGTACTATTAATTAAGAAAATGCCTAATGATCAAAGTATAAAATTTTATTCATGATTTTAAATGAATTTGTGCCATTAAAATTGGGAATCATTGTCTGTTTTCAATTAAATTAATAGTTGTTATAAAAACAAAGATTAAAAGGTATAGCTTCTGCACTTGAGGAATTTATAAAAGTTTGATAGGATTTAAGTCTCTGTCACTAGAGGCTTCAGTGGAGAGTGTTCTGGGCCTCCAGTTAGAAATCTTCCTGAATTCAAATTTGTTCTCAGAAACTTATTAGCTGTGTGACCCTGGGCAAGTCATTTAAACCTGTTTACCTCTGTTCCTTATCTATACAATGAGCCAGAGATGGAAATAGCTAACTGCTCTAGTATCTTTGCCTAGAAAACCCCTAATGGGGTCACAAAGAGTTGGACTAAACTAAAACAACTGAATGACAACTACTCTGTTTCAAGATGTGCAGCTTTAAGTCAGATCATTTAAACTGAACCCCATTTTACTCACTTTTTAAAAAATAATAGAACATGTTCTACCAACCTTGCATTGTTGTTGTGAAGAAGGTTCTTCGTAGAATAGTAAATGTTACATAAATGTACTGTTAGATTGTAGAGTTATTTATTATCAATGGTCCTTCTCTCTGCTTTGCTCTTCTCAGAATGTAATGCCACTGTCAGCTGGATTATTCAAGAGCGAGCATAAAAATCCTATCCCACAGTGTCCACCACGTCTTCATGTGCAGTTTCTCACACACGTTCTTTGGAGCAGGATGCCAAACCAATTTCTGAAAGTGGATGTCTCTCGAATCAGCGAACGCCAAGGCTGGCTGGTACAATGTGTGGATCCTTTGCAGTTCATGTCCCTTCACATCCCAGAGGAGAACAGGTTGTTTTTGTTTCGTTATTTTTATTTCAACAATGGCCTTGGAACTTTTTGGGGAAAAATAGGCCATTATAAAAATCAAAACAAAATTAAATTAAATAAATACCTTTAATTTCCTTTTACTGTTAAGAGACTTTTCTTTTAGTCAAATTTTAGTCAAATTAGTCAATTTCTCCAATTAAATGTTTAGTGAAATGATTCCATTTATTTAAATTCAATATCACAGATGTTTGTTTATTAAGTGCTTGCAGTGTGCCAAGCACTGTGTTGGGCCCAGAAAATGGTTGTTGTCATTCTATAATATTTCTAACAAGATACATAAAATATACAGGTACCCACTGTGACTTGAGATATATATACTTTGTGTGAATGATTAGGTTTAAAAAGAAAAGATGTGAAGTAATACATGGTTCTTTTCCTTTGCTTGAACAGCTATAGGAGATGAGCTCATTTTCAAGAATTTTAGAGCTAGGGCCCCTTATCAAAGTTTTACAACATAAAACTTTACAAAAATAATATTACCATTATTACCGTGAGTTCCTCTTGCATTAAGTAATGGTCTTTGGAGAATTATATATGCTCTTATGGGAGACAGCAACATTAGTGGTATTCCTTTGTTCAAAAAGTAATACTTCCCTTTGGCTTTGACATTCCCATGATTTTTATTCTTTAAACTTTGAGGTGAGTGTTAATGTCTTTGTATTTGTTTGAATATTAAATATTTTAATTATGGCCTAATACCTTTGATATGACAGAAGCAGAAATAACAAATATCTGTTCCTATCTCTAATAGATAGAGTCTCTAATGCTGGACAAGTCACTTTACTTTTCAGTACACTAGACACCTTTCTGAGCTTACAAATGACAGGAAAGGTATTTATTCTGACTGGTAGAGGTTTGCCTATTTGGGATTTCCCTTTACCAGTGAAATCAAAGTATCTTTCCCCAACCCTATGTTGTTACCTCTTATGTATTTTGTTTAATAATCCAAGTAATAAAATTAAATCTTAATAATGTTGCTTCTGTAATAAATAAAATTGTTTCTTATAGTGTAGAGTATGATAAACCCTAGAGTTTAGAAGCTCAGAGATGATTTAGCTCATTTTTTGGTTTTCCAAAAGTAGTCAGAAAAATTCTGCATGAAAAGCAGAGATTCCACTTTAGGCATAATTTGGACATGTAGCAGGTATGCTATAATGAAGAAGATTCAGATTTGTTTCCATTGTTCCAGATACCAAAAGGTCTCAAGACATTAACTAAGTTTGTGCTTTGACTATCTTCAGATACATTTGAAAAATTCAATTCAACAAATGTTTTCTTTTTTTAAGTGTCTATTGTATGAAGATTACTAATCACTAGGAAAAATATGAGAATTGGTATGGGTGTAATCTCTATCCACATAGAGGTTGAAGTCTAGCAAGGAAATGTGTTTGGCACATGCACAAATAACTATTAAAATATTAATAACTGTATATCTCCAATCAGTGAGATGATGCTATTTATGGCCCCTGGGCTATTTCGTTTTGTTAAAAATGCATCTTTTGTAACATGGGTAAATACTCTTTAATATATTCTTTTAGAAGTTCAGATTTTCATTGCTTATTTAAAAAAAAATAGTTGGGGCAGGTTGGTGGTCCAGTGAATTGAGAGCCAGACCTAGGGACTGGAGACAGGATCTGTCCTCAGATACTTCCTGGCTGTGTGACTCTGGGGAAGTCACTTAAACTCCATTGCCTAGATGGTCATGCTTTTCTAACTTGGAACCAATAGATAGAATTGATTCTAAGATGGAAAGTAAAAGTTTTTTTTTTTTAAATAATGACCCTAGATCCTAATTTCATATTGTAACTATAATAATACCTATGTAATTTTTTTCATAATGAAAATTTATTATATTTCTCTTTAAGCTTATTGTTAATACCTATAACCTTTTGCAGGTCTGTAGATATATTAGAATTGACAGAACAAGAGGAATTGTTGAAGTTCCACTATCATACCCTCCGATTGTACTCAGCTGTCTGTGCTCTTGGGAACAACCGAGTGGCCCATGCCTTGTGCAGCCATGTGGATGAACCCCAACTTCTCTATGCCATCGAGAACAAGTACATGCCAGGCCTGTTACGCACAGGCTATTATGACCTGTTGATCGACATTCACCTTAGCTCCTATGCCACAGCCAGGCTGATGATGAACAATGAATTCATTGTCCCCATGACAGATGAGACCAAGAGTATCACCCTTTTCCCTGATGAGAATAAAAAGCACGGCCTCCCAGGGATAGGCCTCAGCACTTCCCTGAGGCCAAGGATGCAGTTTTCATCTCCCAGTTTTGTAAGCATTAGTAATGAGTACTACCAATTTAGTCCCGAGTTCCCACTGGACATCTTAAAATCTAAGACCATCCAGATGCTAACAGAAGCTGTTAAGGAAGGCAGCCTCCATGCTCGGGATCCAGTAGGGGGGACCACAGAATTCCTCTTTGTTCCTCTCATTAAACTTTTCTACACCCTACTGATCATGGGGATCTTTAATAATGAGGACTTGAAACACATTTTGCAGCTGATTGAACCTAGTGTGTTTAAAGAAGCTGCTAATAAGGAGGAAGAGAATGAAGTACTGGAGAAGGAACTTAACACAGAAGACCAAGGGCTGGAAGGAGGACGTGAAGAAGAGATCAGAGGAGAAAAGATGCCCAAGGAAGGATTGCTTCAAATGAAACTTCCTGAACCTGTTAAGTTGCAGGTAATTGTATGGAATTTAGGAAAATTCAAGAAAATGTCCCTGTGATTCTTCCCACATGATGTAGAATTCTAATTTTAACCCTCTTTTGTGATGGATTGTCAAATTCTGGTGCATATTTGAAATTTGGTAGCTGTGTGTGTGTGCGTGTTTGTCTTTGGAGAAGTATCTCATTACTCAAGTTATTAAAAAAATCCACCAACTTTCTATTATTTCATGGGAAATGTTCTACTATAATTTGTTAAAATTGGTCAACAAGTATATATCAAACACCTCTTCTGTGCCAGTAGTCTGGATAACAAAGACAAAAGAGAAACAGACCAACCCATAATTAGCTTACTCTCTAGGCAATGAAGACTGCATATACTTTGACGTATTATATTTATGTAAATATATGTGTGTGTGTATATATATATATATATGTATATATATATATCAAGTTAATATGAGGTACTATTGGGAAAAGGTACTATTAAGTAAGGAATCAGAAAAAAAATTCATATAGAAGGTAATATCTGAACTAAGCCTTGAAGGAAACTAAGGAAGTTGAACAAATATAGATGAGGAAAGAGTGAATTCTAGGCTTGGAGGGGCAGCCATTGGAAAGGCATAGAGGTGGGAGTTGGAGTGGAGAGGATGAGAAACAGTAACAAGGCCAGCTTGGCTAGATTGTATTATACATGAACAGAAATAATATATTTCACGTTTTGAAAGGCATATATATGGACCAGGTGGTGAAGGGATTTAAATGGTAAACAAATTTCACATTTAATCCTAGAAGTCAAATTCATATGTTGATCACTCACATGCAAAATAATATCATATCTGAAATGGTCAAGTGGGGACATTAACGTGTAGTTTTACCAATAAGGATAGAGAGGAAGGTACTTTTGTTTTCTCTGATGCTCTAAATAAAATTGTCAGGATTTCTTCCTTATTCTTTTGTTTTTTGAGGAAAGGTATCTGGAAGATGAGAAAGCATATTCTTAGTTACCCACTCTTCCTAGGCATTTCCTTTTTTCATTATCTTTGAAAAAAGTTATTACTGGATATGTTATCTAGTTAGAATATTAGAAACATTTGGCAAAGAAATACATAAAGATAAGAGAAATCTTTCCATCTTTAAGGATATATGACTGCTTTTTAAATTGCCAAATATACTGTGCACAAATATGTGTAAAATCATTACATAAAAGTTGTGCTCTAACATGTTATAAGTACCTTCTACAGAGTTCATAATTTTGATTTATTTCCATCTTTGGCTCATTCCATATATTGATATAGCAATTGCTGTTGAATGACACTAAATAGTTTTCTGAAACTGGACAACAACAATCTATGAACAGGCAATTTCTACCCTATGTAATTTATAAAGTATGGGTATATATTTTTATATATTTAATATGTATAAGATACATATACACATATACATGTACACATATACTCTTTAACTACATATGTACTCCATGGAAAAGTTTTGCTTTTTATGAAGGAAGAAATTAAATGTGCTGTTCTCGTTTGTGTTTTCAGATGTGTCTTCTACTTCAGTACCTCTGTGATTGCCAGGTACGGCACAGGATAGAAGCCATTGTTGCCTTCTCAGATGATTTTGTAGCTAAGCTTCAAGATAATCAACGTTTTCGATATAATGAAGTTATGCAAGCCTTAAATATGTCTGCAGCTCTAACAGCTAGAAAAACAAAGGAATTTAGATCTCCACCTCAAGAGCAGGTACATTCTATGCAGCTGAAATGCAACTTCCACTTTTCTATACTTTATTTTATTCATTCATATCTATATCAGAACAAATTATGCTGTGTATTATCTAATGTGCCTTCTGCTCTAATGTAATCATTTCTTTGCATTAATTTCCTCTTAACCATTCTTATATTCACATGGTCTTTGCCTTTTTTGAAGCTTTACTTTTTATTGACACAAATTATTTGATATTTTAAAATTCTTGCAAGAACTTAGCTTATAGAGTTGTGGAAGATTGATCAAAAGATCAATCAAAAGATTGATCAAAGCCACATAATATAATCTAGGACAGGCCTAAAGTTGAAATACTATGATAACTGACAGCTAATGATCCTATTAACATATGCAGAAGAGAGATATTTCTTTTTTATTTTTTTAAATGTTTTATTGATATCTTTTTCCCCATTACCTAAAATATCCTCTGTATCCCTCTCCCTCCAACAGAAAGAGTCATTTCATATTACAAAGAATTTTTTAAAAAGGAATAAAAGAAAAAAATCAGCAAAACCAAATATTCCATTGAAAAAAATCTGACACTATATGCTGTGTTCTACCTCCATGGTCCGAGATATTTTCTCATATCTCTTCCTTGGAAGCTATGTTTGTTATTTCTAATTTTTGGAGCATTCGTTGTTTTTTTAAAGGAAGGCTTGCATCCTAAATGGTTAAAAATTAAAATGGAAAAAAATCTTTCATTTAAAAAGAGACTAAAGGGGCACATTTTGCTTATCTGGGAATTCATTGATTTGGAAATGCTGAAGAGAGAGATTTCTAATAGGTCCCATCAGATATGTAGAGCCATGCCACTTGAACTAACCACCTGGGGATATGACTCTATCCTGTGACTTTAGGTCATGGGGGACTTCTCCAAGTCATATTTAGTCCAGATAGAAATTGTAGGTTTCAAATAGACTTAGGATAATTATTAAGCTGGAAGGGATCTGCCAAGCTGCAATGTGCTGGCCCAACATTCAAATGAATTTACAGTGCTAAAATTCCTAGCAAGCTGTTTTAAACCTCTTTAGAAACTCAATTTAATTATTTAACAAATTAATTTGGAATCAGCCCCAGATAGTTAAAAAAATACTATATATTCCCTTAGGCTCAGTAATAATATTGATAGGTTTGTTTCCTAAAGAGATCGGGGAAAAAGGAAAGGGACCTCTATGTTCCAAAATATTTATAGCAATTTTCTTTGTAGTGGCAAAGAGCTGACTATTAAGGGGATGTCATTAAATTGCCTTATTTAATCTTGCAGAGAAATTTTGTGCATAATTATGCAACAGGAATCAACAAGGATTAGTTCATTCTGTTGATATTGTTATGGAAATTAAGAGAAGGCATTATGAAATATAACTCACATTTGACTATATTAATGAGATTAAATATTTGAAAAGTTCAGATGACTAGCAGATTGGAATTAGGGAAAAAAGAAAGTTAATGACCCTTGAGTATTAGGAACTTTGGAAAAAATTTGAGCATGGGTGATCTTTATCACTAGTTGGCTATTCTTTTGGTAGTTACAAAATGGGCAAAAATTTAGTTGCATATGCAACATATTTTGAAAACTCTTAATTCTTTATAAATCAAAAGATAGCTCCTTATTTTCCCTTTGAAGTTACTTTCCCCATATATAGCCTAAAATATCTTAAGAGATTGCTCTCTTTTCATATTTTTTTCTTTTTTCTTCCTTTCTACCAGATCAATATGCTCCTGAATTTTAAGGATGATAAAAGTGAATGTCCATGTCCAGAAGATATAAGGGATCAACTCTTGGACTTCCATGAAGATTTGATGACACATTGTGGTACTGTTGTTTTCTGTCTTTGTACCTTAATTCCTATCACAGAGTTGACACTTACGTGCTTGTTAAATGAATGAATAAATGTTGTTAAAAGTGGGATATGTTTTCTGATGTTATTTAACAGAAGGATGGAATATGTTACTTTTCATAGTTACTTCAAATTCTTCAGTTCTCTTTTGGGAAGAAAACATATTTTACTGCTATAAATTCCTCTTTCTTCACTAGTACATTATACGTGTGCAGAGATTTTGATTTTATTAGAATGATGCTTTCTCAAATCTAGATAAAAATGTATATTCTTGTATCACTTGATTTAACATATGGAATCATTTTTAGGCTGACTGAATGTCTGCTAGAAGATTGCAAACCAGGTTCAAACAATCTAAGATGTATATTATTCTGGTGATTTTCTAAAATTCCAAAGTAGTGATCTAGACAAGAAATTCCATAAAATGGAATATACATTTCTTCATAAATAAAGTCATAAATAAATAAAGCTATGATTCTTAAACTTAGACTGGCTCTGACTAGTGGTCATCCAACTTTTTTACTTGTCAAGGCTTTCAGTGAGAAAGAGCTTGATATTCACAAGGTAAAGTGACACATTTAATTTTGAAGAAATTTAAATATAAGAGAATTGTTTCTGATATTGAACTCAGATATGCTTGTCTTTAACTTCTATTCTTTGGTCCATAAATTAAGTCTAATCCTATTTATAAATATAAATAATAAATATAAAATTATATAATATAAATATATATATAATATAATATAAAATTGTAAATATAAAAAGTAGTTTTTATATTCAAAAATAGTTCTTGTGTCCTTTTTTTAGACTAATTATTCCCCTTTCCTTTACTTAATCATTATTCAAGCCACTCTATGTTGTATTTTTATAGGTTATTCTTCAGTCCTATAACATTTATTTTAAACAAAAAATACTGCAGAATTCTTAAAGTCAAATCTTTGGAAGTGATTGGGGAATAACAAGAACAACCTGTTACTAGTGGCATCAATTCACATAAAACTGATTTTAAAATCCTTATTTTTTATTCAATGTTATGGAGCTTTGAACTGATCAAACCATTTTTGAGAGCAATTTGGAATTACAAAAGGAGAGTTTAAAAATTGTGCATACTGTTAGACCTGGTGATACTATTGCTGGGTTTGGTTGCTAAGGGAGATAAGGGAAAAAAGAAAGGAAACTATCTATTCCAAAATATTTATAGTAGCCCTCTTTTGGTGGCAAAGTGCTGGAAATTAAGGAGATGCCCATCATTTGGGGAATAGCTGAAGAAGTCTGGTATGATTGTGATAGAATACTATTGTACCATAAGAAATGGTGAATAGACTAATTTTAATAAAACTTGGAAAGAACTACATAGAATAATGAACAGCAAAATGAGTAGAAGCAGGAGAGCTACAGATTTAGTACTTGAAGAATAAACTGTTAATGTTAATCTACAAAGAACTGGAAAAATGAAAAGCTAGTTTATATATATACATATATATGCAAAAATGTCTCCTGGATGACACCTTTTTGTGATGTGATGATGTGGGAAGGGGAAGGAGGAGCTGAGACACTTGTAAATAAATTCTATTAATAAAAAATGAAAAAGAAAAGAAAAATTCATAAATTTTCAAATTTTTACAATTCTAATTATCTGTACAATTTTGTACAATTTAGTGAGAAAGATGTGAATACAGTAAAGCTCCATATCTATTGGAGATATGTTGTAAAGCCTACTGGAAATGGCTGAAACTGTGGATATAATTGAATACTGGCTGACCCCCATATATAAAATTATTTTCTTTTACATATATATATATATAATAAAATTTAATTAATAAATTAAACCCATAGGAATGTCTAGGAAGGCATTGCCAAAATTAAATACAGCAATAATACTGTTTTATTACATTGTATATTATTATCATAAATTTGTATTTTATTATACATCATACATTATTATATAGTACTGTATGGTAGTCCCTCCTTATATGTTGGGGATTCTTTCTAAGACTACCCCTCCTTCCCTGCAGTTGATGCTTGAAACCACAGTTTTCTTTAACTTTTAATACCTATGTTAATGTTACTGTACTCTCCCTTCTGACTCATGACTCCATGCTCAGTGTTCCAAGTCATGTCCTACCCAAAGTCACTTTCAAAAGAATGTTAAAAATCCTTACAAGTAAAAGTATAAAAATTGACCTATGGAGAGACTGCCATCTCAGGCAACCTAGGCATGCCAGCAGACCTCAGACTCAGGATCCATTCTCCATGTGTCCTTGAACCCTGTGCCCTCCCAACTCCTTCATCTTGCACAGTCCCCTTCCTGCCTGCCTCTTTCTCCTGGAAAGACCTCTGATCATTGGAAATATGCATAAGAGGAGAACCACAGTTATTTACTTTTAGTTATTATTTTTTTATTGGAAACACCTTTAACTACAGTATCTTAAGTTGCTAGATAATTCATTCAAATTTTTGCTTTTTTTCCTTTTATATAAGCTAATATTTTGAGAGTTATTATTTCAATTCAACATGCTTTTGCTTTAAAATTTTTAATTTTGTCATGAAGTTATAGTTAACTTTCCCTAAACAGTGTTTAGAAATGTAGTAAATATACACTGACAATCAATATCACTTAAAGTAATACTAAATTATAGATGGTTATCATCATATTTTTATTTCATCTACATTTGATATTTGTTACTGAAACTTGTTTTGTAAATACTTCTTCCATGATGAGAATATTGGCTATATTTATGCTTTTGCTGTTGTGTCTCTCTCAATATTACCCAATTATCTTTCATGGGATTTGGTACAATATTTTTGTCTAGACCTGTGATGTTATTAGAATAGAGAATTCTCTATGTGGTAACTTTCTCCACTGATACAGACGAGTAACACTTACTATGGAAAAGTTAAGAAATAAATGGTATTGAATTTGTAAATATAAGACTTGCTGCCTATTGTTGGATCTACATTGTTGTGTATATGCATTCAGTGATTGATTCTAGATTCTAGATATCTAGATCTAGAATCTGGATAGATTCTAGATCATTAATTCTCCTCTGTGTTCTATTGCCCACCCCTGATACTGCATGAATTCAGGAATTTTACAGCTGCTGATGTTACCCTGTATGGGACACAAGTCTTATTATTCCTATTGTCAAGGATGCATTAGGGGAGATGTTTTTGTGAAATCAAATTATAATTTGGAATTAGTTTTTTCCTTGAAAAGTTACTATAAATTGTGTTTAGATTTGATAATTATCTTAACACTATAGTTTGAGCCCTACTATAAAAATAGTCTTCATGGGATAATGTAGAAAACATTTATAATGTTGTTTCTACCAGAATATATATTCTACATTTAGTTCTTTTTGAAATGAATTTCTATAAAATGTCATCTTCAGTATGTCAATTTGTGTCCATATATGACAAGAAACCTTTCAGTGATGGAGTGCCAAATATCCTTCTGACCACCATTCTTAGTTGTTTGAGGTAAAGTAGAGGACAGGAGCCAAGTTGTATTGAAAATACTTTCTTTTAAAACATCTGCCATGTACATTCTAACAAAGATTTGTTTTGTTTTAGTTTCTTAAATTTAAAATGTACACTAGATTTTATGAACATCATCCATGGATAATTTGTTGTGAATAGTTTTAATTTAATAATAAAAATATTTTCTTGCTAACACCTAACTGAATTACAGAAAAGCAAAATGTTGATTAATAGAGAGGAGTTAGGAATAATGGTTTTGCATATTGGAGGAGAATAGGCATAATTGGGGCTTTGATGAGCCAAAAAGTTCTTAAAAAAATAACTCTTACTTTCTATGCTTGTAACTATTCTAGGGAAAAGGGTGAGGACTAGACAAATAGGGCTAAGTGACTTGCCCAGAGTCACATAGCTAGGAAGTATCTGAAGTTGGATTTGAACCTGGGTTTTCCTAACATTAAGCCTGTCATTCTATTGACTGTGCCACCTAAGTTACCCTTTAAAAATACTTTTGAAACAGATGCAGGAATTTATTTTGATGGGAATATTTTCTTCAGTGAATTCAGAGGATTAATTCTCAGACAGTAAAGGACAAAGATAAAAGTTGATATAGAGAAGATAGCATGTAGTATTTTGAAATTTCAGAGAAGTTCTGGTAAGTCAGTAATATATATCTTTTGCCAAACAGTTTGTTTGCATAAGTAAATTTTAGGTAATAAAATTATATATTGAAAGCTACTTTATCTTTTGTAAAGTATTTTAAACAGAAGCAAGCAAAGCACTCTGATGGAGTGAATAGCTGCCAGTGTGTGGGGAAGGGATCTAGAGACTTGTTTGGAAGAGAATTATCAGGCACCAGGAGTCCCACTGCATATAGTTGAGGAAGATCTTAGAATAACAGTAGAATTTTCTGCCTTCCTCATATTGCCTGCTATACTCCTGGGCTCACAGGTGTTAAGTATAGCAATAATAATAGCAGTAATAATAACTGACCTTTATATAGTATTTTAAAGTTTCTTAAGTGCATTATGTACTTTTGATGATAAGAAAATTATAGTCAGAACAGAGTGAAAGACATGCGGGGTAATATTAAACTCTAAAGAGACAAAAATGTGGTTGCTGGTATTATTTCACTATGGAAAGGTCTGAATATAACCTACATTAAAGTTTTTATCATAACCCTGGTCATGCGTGACAGTTGTGTTCCATGTTGGTGAAAATCATTTTTTCCTAATGCAGATAGGAAGATCTGATACTAATTTACATGAATGTATAGAATTTTATAAGCAAATTTGCAAAAGACATCTTATTTGTATTTCTCTTCTGGCTTTTATATTTTAGGAATTGAACTGGATGAAGATGGAGCACTGGATGGAAATAGCGATTTAACAATCCGAGGACGACTGCTTTACTTGGTAGAAAAAGTGACATACCTAAAGAAGAAGCAAACAGAGAAACCTATTGAAAATGACTCCAAGAAGCCCTGTAAGTATCACTACATGGTAGGGTTTAAGAACATGAATAGCATACTTTTTTATAATGAAATTTTAGTTTTTCATAAGAGTTGACCTTCAGAATTCTGAAATTCCTAAAAGAACTGACCCTACAAGGATAGCCACATTGCTATCTTTAAGCATGAGGTGACTATGAAATAAGTAGCTCAAAAAAAAATGTGAACACTTTAGATGTTAGTTTTGCTGTCTTTTTTCCTCCTACATAACGTCATTCTGTAAAATGTAGTGAAGTAAATTATAGTCTTTAAGGCCTATTGTTAATTTTGTAAGTGATTTGGTCTCTGAGAATAATGGAAAATAAAATTAAGATGTAATTATTCAAATTTTTAACATTTTGAAACAATCTTAAATACAGTCTTACAATTTTACAAGAAATGATTAAGTATATATTTATATAATATGCTCCTTTCAACATCTTTTACTCTAAAAATAGTAGGTATGGCCCTAAAAGGAAAGAGAAACAAAGAAGAATGAACTTCTCGGTTTTCCTTTTTCTTGGTACCAGAAGCTTCCAGTGACCAAAATTAATCAGATTTGGTTGGAAATCCCTGATTTTGCCTTTAATACCTTGAAAAAGATTCCCATCCTCTTCTTACTAAATTAATTAAACTGCTTAAATATATTTCCTATATACTATAGTATAAGGCTACTTTAGAAACAAATTTCCAGATAAGTTTTCTGAAGTTATATGATCCAAGTTGTCTCCCTCCATTCTTCCCTTCCCCTTCCAAGGAGCTAGTAAGCAGATTAATCTTAGTTATACATGTATTATCACTGAAAACATATATAGTGCTCTATGTGAAGAGATAATAGCAGTTTCCTACAACCACTTGTGCTCCATTGAGTCATTTCAGATTCAGTCAATTGTAAAAGCTGTTATTCTTATTTATTTAAACATTATTATATTACATTTAAGAAAAAATACTTTGAAAATGTTGTCCAGTAAATTCTCCTTTCACTAACAGCTAAGATTTTCTGCCAGAAGGGATCAGTATTCATCTCATTATTGTGTAGGGGGAGACCTGAAAACCTTAGAATAGACAGGGGATATATATATATAAATGGAAACTCTAGAGAGATAAGAACATTCCTAGATTTTATGTCCATATTCTTGAAATGGGAAGCTAAGATGAACAGCAGGACAAGGCTGCTGGGTAGTTGTTATATTCTTACCTTTTGAGACAAAAACAACAACAACAACAACTGGGTAATGTCAGCAAAGAATAGGATTTTGCTTTTACTGAAGCATATTTATTCCTTTAACAGTCATTAAATAAATGAAACTCATTACCAACAACAGAAGGATTTAAGCATACAACAACTGAAACTCAGAGTAACACCAGAGGCTCCTTGTAGTAGTTATTAAATTCCGCCTAGGCAATTGGAAGAGACCAGAGCTTCAAATTGTTGCTTTTCAAAAACTGTATATTTAAGCTATGAAAAAAAAAACTCTAACCTTCCACTTTAGAACCAATACTTTGTGTTGGTTCCAAGACAGAAGAGTGGTAAGGGATAGGCAATAAGGACAAGTCAAAAATGACTTCCTCTGGGTCACATAGTTAGGAAGTGTCTGAGGCCATGTTTGAACCCAGGACCTCCCATCTCTAGGCCCTGTTCTCAGTCCACTGAAGTACCAACTGTCCTCTGACCCAGCTATTATTAGAAAATAAAAACTGATGAAAAGTTGAGGCATAATGAAATGATAGGTATCTTCTTTATTATTTTTATGCCCTTGCTTTATATAAGAATATTTCTTGTTTCCTTCTATGAATGATATAATTCCCTTATTAATAGAGTTTTTATTCTAAGGAAAATATACTATACAAAGTGTCCCAAAAGTCTTAGTTTTGTTTTAAGTCATTTTAAATTCAATAAACATTTATTAAGCACCTACTATGTGTTAGTCAGTGTGCTAAGCACTAGAAAAAAAAAACAAAAAGAAAAAGATTTCAAGCAGACCATAAGAAGCTTGCAGGGGGGAACAACAAACAAAAGGAAATTATAAAAGTGTGGGGACCACAAAGGAAGGTACCTGGAGCAGGAGCATAATAGTAAAGTCTCATAATAGTATAGCTGTGTGGGAGAGAAAGGGATGTAGTCATCTACTTGACTAACATCTACATTAACTACATCTACATTGACTAACCTTCTTAAATTGAAGTTCTGAGAGACTTATTTGTATTATTCTATAACCCAGATATCATAATACTACTGTGTCCTACCTTTTCATCAAAACTTCAGCTCAAGTTTATTGATATACTAGTAACTGATATTTCACAGAGATAATTATTATTAGAGCTGGTAATTTGATTAGATTATTATGATTCAATTTGTTAAATTTTATTAATATGATTAGAATTGGTAAAAATGAGGAATAGCAAACATTGGTATAGGTGGGAAATCATGAATTCAAAATTATTTATCTTCCTCAATAGTAAATTCTCATGTTATATTTGTATGTGAGTCAACTAACCTTCTGTGTAGCAGACATAAAATTAAACACTGGATATAATGAAAGGTAAAAAAGCAATCCCTACTTTAAAGAAACTTACAGTCTATTGGAAGAGCAGAAGAACAACATATAAGGAATGCTGTATAAAAAGACATATACAGGATGAATTGGAAATAATCAATAGAGAGAAGGAATTGGCATTAAAGAGGATCAAGAAAGGATTCTTGTAGAAAGTGGGACTGTAGCTGATACATGAAGGATACCAGGGAGGATAAAAAGCAAAGATGAGGATGAAGAACCTTTTAGGCATGGGGAACAGTGAGTTAAAATGTTCAGTCATAAGATGATGAACTATCATGTGAGAGGAACAGCAAAAAAGCCAGTGTCACTGGATCAGAATACATTGAGTGAGAAGTAGAGTATAAGGTGTAGGAAACTGGAAAGTTATGTGTAGGGGGCAGGTTATGAAGGCCACTTTCTTTGTAAGTGGTCAACATAAACTCTTTAATTCAGAGGTGTTTATCAAACTAAAAAGACCCCCAGTAAGCTTATTTATTAAATATATATATTTACCCATTTTATCTCTTTCCCCATTTATCTTAGTGTTCCTCTTTTTTACCCATTATTTTTATATTATTTTGACATATCATCTTATACAATTTACCACTGTATTCTCTAAGTATACTTCTTCTAGCTACTCCAATGACAATAACAATTTTTAAAAATTAACAATATCATATTTTCATATAGAAATACAAATCATGTGACCTTATTGAGTCCCTAAATTTTTTTCTTAATTACCTTTTTTTTAATTCTCTTGTGTTCTGTGTCTGGGCATCAAATTTTCTGTCTAAGTCTGTTTTTTTTTTTCTTTAGGAATGCTTGCAAATCTTCTGTTTTATTAAACATACTTTCTCCTAAAAGAATATAGTCATTTTTGCTGGCTAGTTGCTTCTTGGTTGTAGACCCAGTTCCCTTGCTTTCTGTAATATCATATTCCATGCCTTCTGGTTATTTAGTGTGGATTCAGCCATGTCCTGTTGTGAACTTTAGATTACTCCACCCTACTTAGTCTAACAAAAACATGAATGTCTACACCCATACTTAAGGATTAAGTGTTTAGGAGGATGGCCTATGACAGACATGTGCTAGCAAATGACAAATCAGAAACAACTGTCAGACCCCTGGGCTGTCCTAAGTCAAGCTTAAGTTACCAATGGTACATGTGAGACGCAGGAAAGTGATGTAAAAACTGTCTATATATTTCGTGTCACTTCCTCTCTCTGGCCTCTTTCGGTGGAGAGGTGGCTCTGGCAGCAGCTTGCTGAGTGTTTCAGCATCTTGGTGTGGTGGCAGCTATTGCCTGTTTTTTGTGGTGAGTTTTCCTTGATACTACACTGAGAGAAGCTGAAAAGCCTAGTTCAGGTGAGGCATCTTCACTGAGCTCTCTCAGCATTTAGGCTGATTCTTTTCTCCTTTACCTTCCAAACACTATCCTCTTAGAAAAGCCTCTAATCTTCTTCAAAGACCTCATGGTGGAGGTCTTTGAACTCTCTTTGGAACAAGCAAGGCAGGAGAAATCCTATACCCTCTTCTCTCTCTTCTCCTTAATCCCTTCCCTCTATATTAATTAAAATCACCATAAATTTCCAAACTGACTTGGGTATTTTATTTGTGATTTTCTCTGGTGATGAAATTAATTTAGATTAGGTCACAAACCTAAAATTATCCTTACACTGTGTAATCCTGACTGTGGCTCCATGATATCTGAATGGTTCTTTTTAGCAACTTGTAGTATCTTTTTTTTTGGTCTGGAAGTTCTTGAGCTTATCTATAACTGTCCTGGGCAATGTTATTTGGGGATTTAATGCAGAAGGAGATCTGTGGATTATTTCAATCTCAATTTACCCCTTTATTCAAGAATATCAGGGTAGTTTTCTTGGATAATTTCTAGTAGAATGACAGGAAGGATTTTTTTTGTCATGATTTTCTGGTAGTCCAATAATTCTTAAATTGTCTCTCCTGGATCTCTTTTCCAGCTCAGTTATCTCATCAATGAGGTGTCCCATATTTTCTTCAATTTTTTCATTCTTTTGATTTTGTTTTACAGATATTTAATGCCTTGTGATGCAATTTGCTTCTAATTGTTCTGTTCTAATTTTTAAAGACAATTTCTCCCTTTACTTTTTGATCCTCCTTTTCCTTTAGATCTATTTTTTTAAATCATTATTTTTATTTTTTACTTTTTTGTATCATTTTTGAGTTGTTCAATTCTGACTTTTAGGGCACTATTTTCTTGTTTTAGATCACGTAACTATTTCCAGATGAGCTATTTTGCTTCTTAATTTTCCCAATTTTCTTCAACCTCTCTTACTTATTTTTTCAATTGTATTTTTAGCTCTTCTAGAGCCTGAGTCTAATTTCTTGGAGTTTCTGAGTTTTTTATGTCTGTTCCTTGGTCCTCCTCTGTTCTCTTTGTTCTTTGTTTATTACCTAAATAGAAGTTGTCTATTGTAATTTCTTTTTCTTTTCCTGTTGTTTACTCATATTTTTTTCCTTCTTTCCCCCCTCCTTATGAGATGTATTCTTGTTACTCTGTCTGTTTGTTGGATCTGTGAGTTTGAGTTTTTCTGCCCTGAAAGGGCTTTTTCTCTGTTCTGCTGGTAAATTGGATAAGGCAACTGCGCTCACCAGGTGTAATAATGTGCCTTGAGGCCAAATATTCCCCAGCTGTTTGCAGAGGCTGAAGGTAAAGATGAAGGTGTAGAAGCTGAAGCTACCTAAAAAAGATGTATATATAAGACATTGGAGTAGAACTTAATGATAGATGTGTATATGTAAATATTAATAAAATTGCCAAATAATATTACCAAAGAAACAAAAAATGTTGACTCTTTGGAAAAATTAAGAATCTAATATTTTAGTATTTATTACAGAATTATTGAAGGAAGGCAAGTATAATAAAGCAAGGAAAAACTTTTAGACAATCTGGATTTTTTTCTAGAAATAATACATTTATATCTGCAAATTTGAAAATATAGATGTAAGCATTACAATTTTGCAACAGTTTCAAATACTAAAATTAAGATTATGTCTCCTCTAAGATGTATTATGCATTTTTACCTGAGAAAGATTTTTAATTTATTAATAAATATGCTTAAAATAGAATGTGTGCAATAAGTTGATAATATGAAGTTCCATTTTATACGTATAATGTATGAAGCAAAAGGACAATAAACTGCATATTCAGTTGTCTTAATGATGTAAAAATTTATGAAATTTACATTCAGTAAAAACAAATATTTTATTTTGAGTAAATTTATATACTCTAACTAATATGAATAGTTTTTTTCACATTTCAGAGGTTTTCTTTTACTAAATATAATTGAGTATGTTGGCTGTTTTTATAGTATAGAAATGACAACATTTTTATTCATGTATATAAATTAAACCATTTTGAAGATATATTTAACTTTACCATCTAATATTTTTATAAGAATGCCTCATGAATTTTTTCTATTGATATTACTCATAGTCATTTCATCTTAAATGAAAGACTAGACAGGAAATTAATTAAAGTTTCTCTTTTTTTCCTTATGTTTTATCTTCCTAGCTACCCTTCAGCAGCTGATCTCTGAGACAATGGTCCGATGGGCTCAGGAGTCTGTCATTGAGGACCCCGAGTTGGTGAGGGCTATGTTTGTTTTACTACATCGTCAATATGATGGCATTGGTGGTTTGGTTCGGGCATTACCAAAGACTTACACCATAAATGGAGTCTCAGTGGAAGATACCATAAGTTTGCTGGCCTCCCTCGGACAAATCCGTTCTCTACTAAGTGTCAGGATGGGCAAGGAAGAAGAGAAGCTTATGATCCGTGGATTAGGGTAAATTGATTGACTTCTGTACAACACATTCCCTCTCATAAATTTCTTCTTTATTGTTGTATTCCAGTAGCAAATGGTATCTATTAATATCTACTTTTTAAAGTGGCCATGTGAGCATTTGGTTTTTTTCTGTTTCTAAAATATTTTGCTTTATCAATTTTTAAATCTTTAAGAAGTTGGGCTAGATGACCTCTTAGGTAACTTTCAATTCAAGAAATCTATGATTTTGTATCATTTAAAAAAATTATACCTGTAATCAAGCTTTATAAGTCATATTTGTATGACATATATATAAAGAATGAGATAGAAAAATATGTTAAGAACCATTGAGGTTTATATTAAAAACAATTAATTACTTTTTTATTTTGTTTTTAACACCATGGCAGCATTCTTGTTACCTTTTTAGCATCTAGAAAATACTTATTTATAAGTTTCCTTTGAAATAAATTAAGCCTAAACAACTTGAATATTAAAGGTCACCCAATAAAAAATTAGAAGAGAACTTTCCTTGTGATTAAAGAAAAGTTTCTTAAACAAATAGGAAATAGAGTCAATCAAAAAAGATAAAATAGAGAGCAGCTGGAGGGCACAATGGATTGGGAGTCAGGCCTAGAGATAAGAGGTCCTAGGTTCAAATCTGGCCTGACACTTCCTAGCTGTGTGACCCTTAGCAAGTCACTTAGCCCCCATTGCCTTGCCCTTACCACTCTTCTGCCTTAGGACCTGGTACACAGTATTGATTCTAAGATGGAAGGTAAGGGTTTAAAAAAAAAGAAAGGATAAAGTAGATAATTTGGATTACATGGAAGAGAAAAGTTTTTTTATGTAGAATAAATCAAAGCAATTAGAATATGAGAGAAAGAGCTATTACCTAAAAAATATTTATATCAAATATCTCTGAAAAATATAGTTATATTTTCATGTCAGTTAGCAAAAGAAATAAAAGAACAAAAACTCAATTATTTTTCAAAAATTGTCATATTAGTGGTATGTGACTTTACTTAAAGTAAAATATTTACTTTTATTGACATTGATGTATAAAGTAATTTTACAACTTTTTAATTTTTTAAAAAACTCAGAACCTGCAAAATGTTCTCCTTTTGCTTCAGTTATGTATATTATTTTTTCATTGAGCTCATGAGATTTTGATATATTTCCTTTAATTCAACATGAAACAACACTTTATTACATCATCTGTTAAGTGTTCATTTAACAGTCCTTAGATTGTCAGTGACATTTAAATTAGGACATTAAAGAATGTTTAACTCACTTTTGGATCAAATTCTTAACTTTTCATGACCTAATATCTTGCAACATTCTATATTAATTTGAGAATTTCTATAATTCCAGAACAATTCTCTTTCTCAATTAATATATTTGTCAAAGTTCATACTTCCCTCATTGTAGACAGGATACCTAGGCCCAATGTAAATAAAATATTACTCAAAGCATTTTGAAGTGAATGTTTCACACTCTGATGAGAATCTAATGAGGACCTTATATACTTATCTGGAATTCTTAGAACAGTGGTTCTCAAATTTTTCCTTAGTGGTAGAAATCTTCCATTGAATCGAAACTTTGACAGACTGCTTGTTAGTAAAATCCTCTTAACAATTATTTCTAATACTTATTAATAACCATTATAAAGTTTTACTAAAAATGGACAAACAAATTTTGAGGTGTTTCAGGAATCTTTTTCAGACAGAACTGTCATATAATAGTTTTTTTGGTCTAGCCTTAAATGTAAAAAACAATTAGTTTCATCAGTGAAAATAAGCTTTTTCCAACCTTTAGCAATCTAGTTTTTTATCTGTCTTGCCTGTAATCAATTCTATGTTTATATTCTTATGAATAATGGCTAATAGTCTTAAAATGTTTTGTCTTTTATTGATACTTTGTTTTTATATTACATTTATTTCTGAATAGATCTCTTTTCTCCTCCTTTATCCATCAATCATTCTGTTATGCTTGGGCCCAACTCAAGTTCGTATCCTGTTAGTTAAAGTTTGTTGTTGGTTAGAAAGAAGGCACTCATAGATCTTTCTGCTCTCAACAAGGGAGGATTGGCTTAACTATATCACAGAAAGGATAGTCAGTAAAGATTTTCCAACTTAGCTTACACATATACCTGTCTCTATGTAACAAAAATCTGTCAAATATCCTTATGGTCAGCAGATCACAATGCCTGAAAAATAGTAGATGTTTAAAAAATATTGAATATCTACAGTGGCCTCAGGCTATCTTCAAAATTGAAGCATTGGAGTGGGCCTTTTTATACCCTTAGTGACCAAGAAATCATATCAGTTCAGTCAGAGGCTCAGTTAAGGCCTTGGTATCGCTTTGTAACCTCTTAGGGAAAACAACATCAACTTTATTTGCATGGGCTTATGATTTCATTAGGATGTTGCTCTTATAATACTGTCCCTTATTAAAAAGATTAACAAGAGAGTCACCTACAGCAATGGATGTGGATCTCTCCTCTCCTCTCCATCCACCCCCATGACTGGTCTTAGACCCTTCACTCCAGTGGCCCCCAGACCTCGGTTTCTCCCTCTGAATTGTTTCTCCCAAGGACTGGGACATTGGGGTTCTTATTTCTGCTTTTTAACTCAGGAGAGTTTGGATCTGATCTCTTCTGACATCCTCATGGAAAGGACTCAAGAGAGTTGGCAGGATAGAACAATAGAACAGTTAGAGATGCTTTCTTCCTGCCCCTTCCAATGAAAGATTCAGAATCAAGGAAAATCCCAACCCTGGAGAAGAATGGCCCTTTAGCCATTTCTCTCTGACTCCCATCTTAGGCTGTATGGGACTAATTTCCCAGGATGCTGGTTGTCCAGTTCTTAGGAAAGGGTTAGAGTTGTACTGAGTTCTTTTTTCCCCTCTATTCCTCAGCATCAAGGACCCTAGATCTACTGTGTGGGTCATGAAGAAATGGATAGAGGACAAAGGAACCTTGGAGTCTTAAGAATGAAGGGGAGGGAAAGCATAGGTTCAAGGGAGATAGATTCCCAAAGAGGGAGAAGAGAACAAGATTTCTCCCTTGGGGGAAAAGCCTTTTGCTACAATTTGTAACTTATTTTCTAAAGTCTATTTTGTAAGGTTTTATTTAAGTTTTAAAATAGGGAAAAATTCCTCAAAAAAAAAGGAAATTTTAAGGAAAAAAAGATTAATGATGAAAGAGAAAAGGCAGCTCAGCAAAAATAACTGACATTGACTGACAGGATATTTAGTCAGGATATTCAGTGTTTTATACTCATCTTCTCTCACCCCTTCAAGGAAGGGAAGTTCAGGTTCTGAACCCTTCTCTGAGGATAGGCTTTTACAAAGCGTTTTGATATCATGTTCATTTTTCTTTTTGTTTGTTCTTTCAATTTACATCATTGTAATCATTCTTTATATTGTTTTCCCAATAAATTGTTACAGTTATGCGAATTGAACTCCCTGCCCAAATTCCAATCTATCTTTCACATAAATGCCAAAATAATTTTCCTATGGTATAATTCTGATCATGTCACTCCCTCCTACTCAGTAAACTTCAGTGGCCCCCTATTTCTTCTAGGATCAGCTATAAGTTCTCTATTAATTAAAATTTCTCATAATTTAGCCCCTTCTATCTTCCATTCATTTTTCATGTCATCCATCTCTAGTTTTTAGTACTGTGGCACATAGTAGGTTTGTAATAAATGTTCATTGATTGTCTTGACTAGCTGTACACTCTACAGTTTTTCATTACTGTACTACTTGTTGTTTCTTACATTTAGTACTTCATCTCTTAACTCCTTGTGTATTTTTCTAAAAACACAGTGGTATTGAAATATGAATAACTATTCAGTCTCTCTGGAAGGCAGCTGCTTTAGAGAATGGACATAAACACTTTTCTAAGTTTTTATCTCCTTGACTTATTGTGACATTTACATACAAAATAAATGTTGAAGTTGGGGAATTGATTCTATTACTCAAGAATTCTAAAATGATACTTTTAAACAGTTTGGTAATTACCATATGAACATTATATGTAAATGAGATTTTTTTTAAACCCTTACCATCCGTCTTGGAGTCAATACTGTGTATTGGCTCCAAGGCAGAAGAGTGGTAAGGGCTAGGCAATGGGGGTCAAGTGACTTGCCCAGGGTCACACAGCTAGGAAGTAGCTGAGGCCAGATTTGAACCTAGGACCTCCCATCTCTAGGCCTGGCTCTCAATCCACTGAGCTACCCAGCTGCCCCCTATAAATGAGATTTTAACAAACTGCCTACATAATCAGTTTAAAAACACATTTTGGAAATAAAAGTTATACAATTAAAGAATCAAAGGTAAATGGAAATAAAATTTTCATAAATTGCATTGTAACTAATATATTACATATTTATTAGATGAATGAATAGATCTCACTATAAAAGTTTTGTGTCATTTTTATGAACTGTAAAATTTAATTTTTGTCAAGGAAAAATTAATACATTGAACTAAAGTTCTAAAATGTATTTATATTTGTATATTAATAAAAATCTTCTCTCAGTCATCAGGGTACTTATAACTTATAAAATAGAATAGTAGGTATTTTTCCCTGAAAATGTAATGATCGTTTATTAATTTTCTGTACCTCATTCCCTAATCCTTGTAGAGATATCATGAACAACAAAGTGTTTTACCAACATCCCAATCTGATGCGGGCACTGGGAATGCATGAGACAGTAATGGAAGTAATGGTCAATGTCCTTGGAGGTGGCGAGTCCAAGGTAAAGAGACAATCTGGGTATGCCACCACTTTTCACTCAGAAATCCATATTGGATTCCTATTGACTACTGAATAAATTTCTTCATTACCTGCCTTTCTGGGCTTTTTACAGTTTAATGCCAGTACTTTGCCAGTCTTATCACATGTTACTCATTTCCATTCACTTTATTCTCTAGCCAAAATGGATTGATTTCTTTCACCAGAGCACGTATTGTAACATTTCCATCATTGTGCCTTTCCTTAGATGCCTAGAATGTCCTGCCTTTCCTTTTTAGCCTATGTATCCTTTACAACCCAATTCAATACCACCTCTGTCACAAAGCCTCTCCTAATCCCACCCCACCCAGATCACTCTCACTCTCTTTCTCCCTTCCTCTCTCTTTCTCTGTCTCTCTATATCTCTGTCTCTTCCTTTCTCTCTGTCTTACACATGTGTACATGCACAAGCACACACACACACACACCTCACAAAAAGCTAGTCTCAAACTTTGGATGGCATTTGGTTTGTAGCAGCCTAATTAATATATCATGTATAAAGGTGTATTATATTTATCTTTGTCTTATCCCCCTACTAGATTATAACTTCCCTAAGCAGAAAGACTCTGTCCTTTACAACTTTGAATAAAAGTTCTTTTCTGCATTTAGTAGATGATTAATAATGTTTGGTAAATGTATTGAATTGATCAAAGAATAAACAGATGTTTGGGTGACATTTTTGAAGGTCAGTATGGTAAACAGTTTCTTAATCGTGATTTTCCTACTTGGAAATCCATTTGAAATCAGTCTTTCCACATTAATTTCTGGAAACTTTAGTCTCAGTTTGTGAGCTCTAAATTTAGTTTTCATGTCAGATAGTGGAACTTCAGTACTAGTTCCACTGTGAATTATTAGATAATTTTATCTTATTGAATGAACATTTCCTTCTTTTTACAGTGACAATAATATTAATTTTCCATTGTTGGTCTTATGAAGTATTTAAAATATTGATAAATTAATACTATATCTTAAATGCTTTAATTTGATCTTTAATAAGGCAAATTAAATTCTTTTCAATTGAACAAATGTATTAAATTCCTACTCTGTATAATATATTTTTAGAAGCTGAGGTCATAAATATTTTTAAAATCACTCTGTCTTTAAGAAATTTATTATATGAAAGGGAAATTATTAATGTATACAAGAAATTAGAATATATGTAATGAAGTGATTATTACAAAATTCTCCATGATACTATTTCCCAAGTCATATTTGATAGCCTTGTTGATAGAAATAATTCTTCATAAAACAAAATTCTAGGAGAATTAAAGAATTTGTGTAATAATTTATCAAAATTTATTGTAATGATTTTGAACTTCTTCCTATATTATGTATATCAGGATTCTACAACATTGTAGATCATTGTAGATCCTTGAGAATATTAAAGTTATAATAGTATTAAAAATTTTCAAAAATATATTTGTCATAAAATTTTATTGAGATTTTTAATAACATGAAACATATTTTCTGTTATAAAGTGCTCTTAACTATTTATAAATGTCTTTAAAATATAAATTTCATCCATGTTTATATGCTTAATCTACCTTTTGAGAAACATATTTTAAAAAATTACTAATATGTCTGTGTGTATATCTATAACATTGTAAGTCAAAAATATATTTAAATCATAAGACAGTTATTCATAAGTAGTTTGAATTAAGCTGTAATATTTGCTGTACATAGCTTTGCATTAACAGTAGTGTTTTTTTTATGTAGGAAATCACCTTTCCCAAGATGGTGGCCAACTGTTGTCGGTTTCTGTGTTATTTCTGCCGTATAAGCCGGCAGAATCAAAAAGCTATGTTTGATCATCTTAGTTATTTACTAGAAAATAGCAGCGTTGGTCTTGGTAAGTGAAAAGATTACTGTTTAAAAATATTTAGTATCCTATATTACTGAAGAAGAATAAGGATGTTAAATATATTATAATCTAAATTATCTTAAGTAGTTGTGATTTATTGTCACAAAAACAGATAACACATTTAATCTTTTTCTTACCTACTTAAAATTTTAAATATATTTTAAAATAATTTCAAAATTTTACTATGATTTAGTAAAATTACAAATAAAATCCTTAAGTATTATGCATGTATATATTACATATATGAAAGTAGTGTATAATATCTTTTCAGTAATTGAAATGATTATATGTTCCCATAGAGTCAGAAATTCCCTCTACTAGTACAGATCAGAATTTTCTGTGTATGGTCTATAACATGATGGTTACTAATGTTCTCTCACTTGCCATTTTTTTTTATATTATTGGTGAAGATCTCACAATTGTTTCATCTTTAGCACAGATCCTTTCTATGTATATTTAGTCTAATTTGGCTGTTTTTCCTCTCTTTGTGTTAGTGCCATTTCTGGGACTATGGTGTTAAGATCCAAATGTTCAGTGGAAGAAACAATTTGTTTCTTTATTTTTGAATTTTTTTCCATTAGTGTTCCCTTGCCATTTTTAACCTTGAAAATCCTTGAGTTGGTTTAGTTAGATCAGATTTTTTGTGGGAGTTTTTAAATTTGTTTTTATTTTCAACCACCTCTCACTGTTTTATGTGGCACCACTGTTTATAATCATCAATCATCCATCTTAGTAAGATTTTAGGAACTAGTTCCCATTTTTACTTTGTAAAGATTAAAATTTTAGGGGAGACTGAGGCAGGTAGAAATTAGTTTCTCTCTGCAAGGAGTATTATATTTTTATGAGGCTTATTAAAGGTTAAGGATTAAAGAAAATACAGAATAAGAAAGCACATGCCTAGGCCAGAGAGGCCTAGACAAGATAACCTCACATCATGAAAGAGCCGTGTCTACTCCAAAATGGAAGTCCAAAAGAAAGGCCAAGCCTATTCCCAACCAGGTTTAAATATCCCATCTCGCTCTCGGCCCAGGTGAGAATTCAATGAGATTAGAGGGCATTCTGGGGAAGTGGAGCAAGGATTTCTGGGGATTGAAGTCCTGGATTCGAGTCTATTTTTACAACTTCATGTTTCTTTTGGAAACCTTTCCATTTCTCTCTGGATGTTTGCTGACTTAGAAATTTTCTGAATTCTTTTGTCTCTTTGTTGTAGTCCTATTTCATCCTCAGTAACTGATGTTGGTTTATAAGAAGCAGTTATTTTATATTGATCTTTTTGTATGTAGTTACTATTAGTAGTACTAAAATGTGTGATGACCAACTAGCCTATGAAAGAGTATGGTTTTTTGGTTTGGGCAGAGATAAAACCTATCCTACCAAGTCTTTTCTTTACCTCTCCAAGGAGTGCCTGTGAGCCATTCTTCCTTTTTTTTTTTAAACTTCAGCTTTCTTCTTTCTTCTGGTTTTTTAAATAGTAAAAATGTCAAGACTGAAATTATTTGCCTCCTCCAGCCAAGTGTTCACTATTGGTCTTTGGTCAAGGATGTCACATTTAAATTGCCAAAACTAAAATTAAAATTTATTGGTCATTTAAAAGCTGAGATTCTTAGAACCCTCTGTCCCCTTTCTTGCCACTCTACTATCACTACCAGAGATTTATTGTACTGAGAGCCATTTCATATTTTCTTTTGTTCCCTGGGTTGTGCTTTTTTTGGTCACTACCAATTGACCAGCTTATTGGTGATTTACCTCTCCGTAGTTAGCTAGGTTGGTTCTCAGAAATCAGAGGAGGTCTATTGCCCTGCTCAAATCACATACCTTATATTGGATGCAATCAGCTCTTTACAGTTGATTAAGTTCTAGATATTTGTAATGCTCATTGGTAGAGAGTGAATGAATACCTTTGCAAAAAGGTCTCTCAATCTAATGATTCACTTCTTAAGTATATTTTCTTAATTTATATAAAAATTGTAATCAACATTCAGGCATTTATAAAGTACTTTATCTACATATTTAAATAATATGACATCAGATAATATAATTTTAAAAATCCACTTTAAAATATCAAAATTTACATTTTGAAACACATTATTTAGTAACCAAAAACAAAAAATAATAAAAAATGTATATTTCTAAATGCTTGAATCAATAAAATGGAGAAAGAAAAGACAATTTAATACACTAAAAAAAATCTTAAACATGAAATTAGAAATCCTAAAAATTAAAGGTAAAATCAATATAATGGAATTTATGGTGACCATTCAATTAAGAAATCAACATAGAAATTGGTTTTATGAAAAAAATTAACAAAATAGAAAAAATATTGGTTTATATGACTTCTTAAGAAGAGGAGAAAACCAAATCACTAGCATTAAAGATGAAAAGAGTGAATAGGCCACTAATGAAGATGAATTTAAAGCAATTATTAGGAGTTATTTTGCTCAATTATATGCAAAAAAATTTGCTTATATAAGTGAAATGGAAGAATACTTACAAAAAATAAACTGCCCTGACTATTAGGGGAGAAGATAAAATATCTAAAAAATCTATTTTAGAAAAAGAAATTGAATAGACCATAAATCAACTTCCTAAGCAAAAATCATCTGGACCACATGAATTTACAAGTGAATACTACCAAACATTTGAGCATCAACTAATTCCAATGTTAAACAAATTATTTGAAATAATAGGTAAAGAAGGAATTTTATCGAATTCTTTTAATGATACAAATATATTGCTGATACCTAAACCAGGAAGTGGAAAAACAAAAAGAAAAGTATAAACCAATTTAATTAATAAATGTAGGTGTAAAAATCCTAAATAAAATACTAGTTAGGAGATTATAATAATATATCACAAAGATTATACATTGTTATCAAATAGGATTTATAATAGGTATATTGGAATGGCTAATATAAGGAAAATTACCAAGATAATTGATTACATTATTAACAAAAATATTAGAAACTATGTGATTATATCAATACATAGAGAAAAAGTCTTTGATAAAATATAACATTCATTCCTATTAAAGCTATGGAAAAAATTTGTATAAATGGGGTTTTTAAAGTATACAAAACATCTACCTAAAATCATCAGCAAGTAATATTTGTTACAGGGACAAGCTATGAGTTTTGCCAATAAAATTAGGAGTGAATCAAGGATGACCAGTATTACAAATATTATTTAACATAGTATTAAAATGGTAGCAATAGTAATGAGAAGAAAAAGAAATTGAAGGAATCACAGAACAAAAAAGGTAATAAAACTGTCTCTATTTGTAGACCACATGATGGCATATATGTAGAAAATCCTAGAGATTCAACTAAAAAGTTAGTTGAAACTATCAATAGTTTTAGTAATGTAGTAGAATATAAAAGAAACCCACATGAATCATCAGCATTTTTATATGTGACTAACAAAACCCTGCAAGAAGAGATAGAGATACATTTAAGAAAAACCACAGATAGAATAAAATACCTAGTAGCATACCTGCCAAAACAAACCTAGGAACTAAATTAACATAGTCATAGAACATTTTTTACACAAATTTGGAAATATTCATTTGTTGATGGGCATAACCAACAAAAATAAAATGATAATACTACCTAATCTACTTATTAAATGCCTTCCCAATCAAATTATCAAAAAAACTATTTTATTCAACTAGAAAAATAATAAAACTCATTCAAAAGAAAAGAAAATTAAGAATATCAAAATAATTAATGAAAAAACAAATGAAAAAATTATATAAGTACCAGATTTTAAATTGTATTATAAAATAGTAATTATCAAAACTATCTGATACTGGATAAGAAATAGAAAGGTAGATCTATGGAATAAGACAGAAAGAGAACAAACAATAGTAAAATATTATAGTAACCTAGTATTTGACAAAAGCATATAAATCAAGATTTTGAGGATAAGAAATCACTATATGGCAAAAATAGTTGGGACAAGTAGGAAATATTTTGATAGAAATCAGGCATAGACCAATATCTTACACAGTTAACTAAGATAAGATCAAAATGGATACATGAACTAGATATAAAAGGAGTTATTAAAAGCAAATTAGAGGGATAGGGAACATATTACCTATCAGATTTATGGATAGGAGAAGAATTTAAAAGTAAACAAGAGATCTAGAGCATTGTCAAATGTAAAATGCATAACTTAAAGTACATTAAATTGAAAAGGTTTTGTATAAATAAAACAAGTGTTCCCTAGGTTAGAAGAAAACCAGAAAATTGAGGGAAGATTTTTTAGACAGCTTCTTGGATAGATGTCTCATATCTAAAATACAGAAAGAACATTGTCAAAGTTAAGAGAATAAGAGCTTTCCTCCAATTGATAATTGGGCAAAAGATATGAACAGATAATTTTCAGATGAAGAAATCAAAGCCATATATGGGTAAACATATGAAAAATATGCTCTAAATAACTACTGATTAGAGAATGCAAACCAAAACAATTCTAAGACATTATTTCATACCCTCAAATCAGCTAAAATGACAAATGGGTAAAAGGACAAGTAAAATGACAAATGAGTAAAAGGACAAGATGTCAAAAAAGGGAGACAAATATAATTTCTGGAACTGTGAACTGATCCACCCATTTTGAAAAACAATTTGGAATTATACACAGAGTGTTATAAAACTGTATATCCTTAAACCCAGAAATACCATTGCAGAAATACCATCTGCTTCCCAAGGAGATCAGGAAAAATGGGGAAAGAGCCTATATTCTCCAAAATGTTTATAGTATCTCTTTTAGTGGTGGAAAAGAATGGGAATTGAGGAGATGCTTATCAATTGGGGAATAGCTAAGCAAATTATGACATATGATTGTGATGGAATACTACTGAAACATAAGAAGCCATGCAGGCTAACTTGGGTGGGGGGGAACCTTGCAAAGAATTACATGGGATGATGCACAGTATAATGAATAGAACCAAGAGAACATTATATATAGCTACAAATTTAATACTTGAAGAATGTCACTTCCAGAGAAAGAACTGAAAAATGAAATCATGAAAGTCATAATCTCTATATACACATATATGTTTTATTGTATGATGCTTTCTCTGATGAAGGGAGGGAAGAGAGGGTAAGAGATACTTTAAAATATATTCTATTAATAAAAAAATGCAATTAAAATGTCCTTCTTTCACATCTTATGCATGTTGATAGCTTCCCCAGCAATGCGGGGCTCAACACCACTTGATGTGGCAGCAGCATCAGTAATGGATAATAACGAATTGGCTTTAGCTTTACGTGAGCCTGACCTGGAAAAGGTAAGTGATAATTCTGCCTTTTGTATTTATATATCTTCTCCTTTTTCATATTTTTCCTCCAGGCAATCAAATTTTTTCTAATATGTCCAACAAATATATATGATGAAGGACACATTATGCTTCATTTAATTATACCAACGTCCAAAGTAATATGATAGAGTAGATAAGGATTTATCCTTAAATTTAAGACTTTGGTTTAAGTTCTCATCTCATTATAGATTTGAACTATTAGTTAATTCTATGTGTTTTTCAATGTAAAAATTATTATTGTGATGTTATATTTGTTATAACTTTAACACTTACAAAAATTTATTCACAGCTTAATTATACTGCCATGACTTGTCTGCATTGAGTAAAATATACCAAGGCCATGTAGACTGAATAGAAATGTCTAAGTCATGGTAATTTTTCACAGGATCTTAAGAGTTAGAAGGGACTTCGCATCCTATGTAATCCAACTTGTATTTTAACAATAGTATCTTATACCATATTGACTTCAATACAGTACATATGCATTAAATATTTATTTTTTAACATACTGTATTAGGTACTGAGGATACAATGATAAAAATATGAAGTCTTCTGTTAAGTAGTTTATATTCTTTTGTAGCAGACTGGCTATCCAGACTTTGATTAAAGAACTCTAACAAGCAGAAATTTTTACACCTTTTGCTCCTGATTTTGCCTTTGGGGAACTAAAGAGAGCAAGTCTTAAACCTCCTTTTCTTCTTATGTAATCTAAACAACTCTATTTAGCTGATCCTCATATAGTTCCAAACTCCAAGGGCTAATTTTCTCCCATAGAAGTTTGGTCCCAAGTCTTGTCTCACTGTGAACACTTTAAAGTCTGTTCTCTAAAAAATCTAGTGGACTTTAATTACCATGCCCAGATTTCCCCTCTTCTATCACAAAACAAGTCACTTTTCTTCAAGACTGTCATAATTTACACCTAAAACCATTTCTTTCTTATTGGTGAAAATAGAATACAGAGTAAAATTTCCATTTGATTCTTCCATTATTTGAAGAATTAAATTATAAAGGGAAGTCAATATTTTAGCAATTCTCTTTTTTTTTTCCAGAAAGTACATTTTACTTATGACAGGCATCTAGACTCTTTTTCAAATGCCTCATTTATTTCATCTTTCTGATTAGGTAGTCTTGAATATAAACTGAAGATTCTATCTCTTCTATTTATGCCTCCATTGATCTTCACTCAGAAGCCCTCCATTAGTATTTTCCCATCTATCGTTCTTAGATTTCCAGTACTTGTTACAGTATCTGTGTCAAGAAATGTTATCAACAACTGTTTTTTGACTGATTATCTTTCTTGTATTCTAATTTCTTAGATTAAGACTAGTATCCCTTCCTGTCAAGATCTGAATTCTGCCTCAGTTATCCACTGTGTTAGTTATCTCTCTGTGATTTATGTCATCTGCATTTTTGATGGGCATACAATAGATACTTTTATATAAGTAGTTGAAAATAATAGGGCCAACAATAAATCCCAGAGGCATTCCACTAGTCTTACTTATATTTTTTTTCATCTTCTGTGTATGAATAGGTTTGGTCACTTTGTCAGATACTTTCTAGAAGTTTAATTAAACTATATAAAATTGCTCCCCTGGTCTATCCATCTTGTTAGCCTTTCAAAAAAAGGGGAATGAACTGAATATATGAGCTTATTCTTTATTAACACATATTGATTCAGTGGTAAATATTTCAGTTTGTTCTCTGATCTCTTCAGTAGAGGCCTTATTAACAGTATTTGTGATCAAAAGCATGCAAAATTTATTGAGTTTTTGGCCACAGATTCCAATTATTTTCTATAATGGCTATACTAATTCAAAGTTCTACTAATGTTATGCTAATTTCCATGATTTATCACAGCCATTCCAACACTTACCACTTTTTTATCTTTGTAAATATAAAGAGTGTGAGTTGGAATCTTTTAAAATCCATTCAATTGGAAATTCTTTAATTATTAGTGATTTAGAGTTTTTTTTCATATGTTAATGTGGGCATTTGATAATGTGGGCATTTTCCTTGAGAATAGCCTATTTATATGCTTTGACCATTCCATGTTTTTTCAGGAACATGCCATATTTGGGTATCCATTTTACATTTTGTTCCTATCAAAAAGAAGTAGCATAATGAATAGAATGATGGACTTGGAGTCAAGAAGACCCAAATCTTAATTCAGCTTCAGAGTTACTAGCTGTTCAGAAATTTACTACCCTGGGCAAGTTATCTAACCTTTCTTAGCTTAAATTTCCTCAAATACAAAATGGTAATAGAACCTAATTCACATGGTTGTTGTGAGGATAAAATAAATAATATATGTAAATCATTTCATAAACTTGAAATAACTATATTGATATTTTCTATCATTCTAAATGCATTTTAAGGCAGCTGTGCTTTTTGTCTCCCTCATTTTTCTTATAGATGCCGTCCAAGGTCTTTTCAACTCTAAATCTATGTGATATTTTGCATATTTTGCATGTGTGGCACTTTTTCTTCTTCATTAGGAATATTTTTTTCTTGTTTACATTTTCAGAATTTCATTCTTAAGAATGTTACCATTCTCCTTATAGACTGTAAAAGTTTTAGGCCATAGTGTAGTGGAAAGAGTCTGGGATTTGAAGTCAGAGGATGTAATTTTATAGCCTGGATTGCTACTTTTTGTGATTAGGGGCAGTTTATTAAACCTCTCTGGGACTCAGTTTTCTCATTTGTAAAAAGGGAGATTGGTTGGGGATGGGGCAGGATTATATCAAAAGTCCTTTCTCATTTTAAATCTAAATTCTTTTGAATCTTTCTAACTTGCCAGTAGATTATAAGAATCATAGTATTTCTGTATTTGTATCCTATGCACCTAGCACAGTGCCTGTTACATAATAGAAATAATGAATGTTCATTGTATGGACTGGAATTGAATCTTAATCTCTTTGGAATTTGCTTTTCTGACTCTAGTATGTCCATCAGACCATTTCTTGCTTTATCTTTGTCTTTATCTTATATTCTAAGGTTTAGTCTTATCTTTGTTCATTCTTGTAACAGTGGGAGTTCACTAATTCCTCTCTTTTCCAGATCCCAAGCAAATCTATATCTAAATCTATATCTATATCCATATAAATACATATTTTCTTGGATGTATATATACATATGTGTGTATATATATATGTATGTACATATATATATATATATATATTCATAGGTATACTCTGCTCCTTTCTAGGAGCCCCTCACTAATAGATATTAAACCAGAATGCAAAAATGAAAACACTCTTTTGAGACATCATTTCCTTAATTACTTTTTCAATTTCCAGATATTCCTTTGACTTCTAATTCCATTGTCTCCTTTTGGTCAGCAATGATGAAATATATTCTGTGACACTAATACCTTCATATTCTTGCCCAGGATTTCATAATCTCATTTAATCGCTAGGTTTCTGCTTGCAATATCATTTGTCTGTATGACATTCACCAGAAGTCTATGGTGGAAATCAGGCTTGACAAGATTTTTTCCCTAACACTTGACTGTTCTAATGGTAGCATTGTTTCAATAGAGAGCTCCATTAGTATTTCCCAGAGGGAGCAACCAATCATCACTATTAGGAAAAGGATTCTACCATGACAGTACTTATGGATTCCTATCACCCTCAATGCAAAAGCTATTCTTTCTTTAAAATATTTATTTAACTTTATTTGAGAAAAAGAAGATAAGAACTCATTCTGCACTAAAAAAAAAAACAACAATCCTTAACTATTAGAAAACAGAACCCCAGAATTATAGAATTTTAGAACTAGAAGGAATATCAGCATTCATAGAGTCCAACCATTGCCCCAAAGGAATGCTCAGTTTAGCATATACTGTAAGTAGCTGTCCACCATCTATTTGAAGACCTCTAGTAAGAGAAGACTTCCTAATACAGCCCACCTTGGAATAGCTCTAATTGCTTTCTAAATCTTCATGTAATCAAACTTAAATTTAGCCCTTTTTAACTTCTGTCACTCCTGGTTGTTCCCTATGGGAATAAATAGAACAAGACTATTTCCTTTCCAATATGAGAGCCTTTCTTTACTCAAAGACAGCGATCATGTTACCATTGAGTCTTCTTTTATCCAGTTTAAACATGCCCAATTTGTTTAATATGTTTTCATGAAATAGATTCAAGGTCCTTCATCATCCTTGTTTCCTGTTCCTGGTCATTCTCTATCTTATCAATATTCTCCTTAAACCATGGCACCCAGAAATGAACAGTATTCCAGATATGAATAGAATTGGGTAGACTACAAAGGAACTATTACCTCTACACTATGCCTTCCATAAAAAGCGCTAAATACTATTAGTTCTTTTTGAACCTGAGAGCCTTTAAAGCCTTTAGGTTAAAGGCTAATTCATAGCTCTTGGTTGTTTGAAGTCTTTTTATCCCTTTTGTAGAGTACTCAAGAAGTTTTGCTTAGGCATGCTGTAGTTTCTTTGCTAGTATTCTATGGATCCATGTATCTATGTGCTTTGCTCCCAATGCAAATATTGCCTTCAGCTGATCCAAGGATGTTCCTAGTTCATTGTTATGAATATTTTGATTCCATCAGTTCTTTCAGTCCTCTACTTTCAAGATCCTCAACTAAGCAAAAGAGGAGAAGGAGAGGTGGGGCATTAGGGGAAAAAGACATGAGCCCAAACTGAAACCATTAGGGTGGTTAATTAAATCATTAGCCCACTCTTTTAAATGGGTATGTATGCTTTTCACTGCATTATGCTATCACCCTCAATGCTAAAGCTATTCTTTCTTTAAAGTATTTATTTAGCTTTATTTGAGAATTTTTAAAAATTGCACTTGACTTTCTTTCTTAGCTCTCTCGCTAGGAAGGAGCTCTTGATTCAATAGCCAAGCATTATCTAGAATAAGGAACACATTTTTTCTCCTTGAAACTCATTTGCCATTACCACTAGCATAATGAACCATAACCATATCCTCTTATTTCTTTTGCTTCCATAATTTATACAATTTTTCTGTTTTTGAAAAGAAGTTATTTCCCTTTTATGTCTCTACTGAAGTTCTTTACCCAAGGCTAGAGGTTATATTACATAACTTATAAAATCCAATTACTATTAGCCATAGCTTAAGATAGTGGTTCGACTTAAGGAGATAATAGATAACAGTTTTCTTTGATCACCAAAATATTCTTTACAGAAATAGGACTTTATGAAAAGAAAATTAAAAGTAAAAATTTAAAAGAGGCTGAGCTTGTTATTCTATATAAAGTCATAGATTCTAGAATACATTTTTTTAGGCACTTACCTTGGATAATTAACCATATTTTATTGTTTTTGGCCAGAGTATGTAAGAGGCCCTTCAGGAAAGATCTTTAGGCAAAGACAATTTAAAGTGAACTGATCAGTACACAAAGTTATATCCTGAGTCTCCTAAAATGTTAATATGTTTGGATATCATAGAATTCTTGTCATATTATTGAATTTTTATATCTTTCCTATTTATTTATCATGTATAGACTTCCTATGATTTGACTGATAACAAATATCATGCTTAGTAATACTTTCACTAAAAGCTTCCCAAAACTATTTTATCAGCAGAAACTCTACTGATACTTTATGCATATTGCATTATTTTCAGGTAGTTCGCTACCTAGCTGGTTGTGGATTACAGAGCTGCCAGATGTTGGTTACAAAAGGTTACCCAGACATTGGCTGGAATCCAGTTGAGGGGGAGAGATATTTGGATTTTCTCAGATTTGCTGTCTTCTGTAATGGTATGCATTTAAATTTGGGTTTGAGATGGAAAGACACTATTGAACTTGCATTTAAATTGATATTGAAAGCATGAAGATCATCTTTGAGGTTTCATAAGGTGAAAATAATTTAGTATAATATTTAATAAATACATAGGTATTCCTTTATTTCTCACACAGAGATTTATCTCTTAGGAAGCTGGTTACACAATGGATAGAGCTATCTTGGACCTAAAGTCAGGAAGACTTCTCTTCCTGAGTTCAAGTCTGGTCTCTGGAATTTACTACCTATGTGATCCTGGGTTAACCCTGTTTGCCTTATTTCCTCATCTGTAAAATGAGCTAGAGAAAGAAATGGCAAACCACTTTGCCAAGAAAACCCCAAATTGGTTTCATAAAGATTCACACATAATTGAAACAACTGCATAATAATAACAATTTATTTCTTAAAATATTTATATTGTGCTCAAAGCTTAATTACTAAATTACAGTGAATTATTGTACAGTAGGGATATCTTTGCCAGGGATAAGTTCTAAGATTACCATAGGTAACTAAAACTGCAGATATAAGTGAACACCTGCTGACCCCATGTATAACATGATTTTATTATACATATATGTATAACAAAGTTTAATTGAAAAATTAAATACACAGTAAGACATTACCAGCCTTAAACATAGTAAAATCAAATACATTATACATTATTATACTGAGCTGTACAGTAGTCATCCCTTATCTGCCAGGAATATATTCTAAGATCCCACAGTGGATACCTGAATTCACAAAGAGTTCTCACTTTAACTTTTAATACCTATATTAACTTTACTGTATAGAACTATGCTCTCACTCTCTCTCTGCTCTTCCCTTTGGCTCAGTGCTCTGTGGCCTTCTATCTCCTTACAAAACAGAAGAAAATAAACAATCAACAACAACTACAACAACAATAACAACAAAAATGGATTAACCAGGGTTTGAAGAGACTTCTGCTGCTGAGGGCAGACCATTGGAAGCACAGACTAAAGAGATTTTTCTGCTCACCCAAACACTGTCCTGCTCACCTTTGCCTTCCATTGGTGCATGCTAGGGCCCTTCTCTGTGTCCTTGAGACTTGTGCTGGCCCCCTCCCTCATCTGTCAGCAGCCCCCTTCGTGCCTCCTTCATTCCCCCAGAATGATCATGGGTAACTGGAATCAGAGAAAGGGAAACCACAGATAAGGAGGAAATACTATACTTTCAACTGGGTTCTAATAAAACCTGCATAAAATAATCCTTTTAATTGCTTTATTACTTTGAAATTTGACTCTCATCAAAAGTTGGTTTTTGAAAATGTTATCTGAATGTACCCTAATTTCCACTCCTTTTTGGCGATATGAGTGACAGGGGACTGACTGCACAGGGAAATGTGAGAAGCCTTTTCATTGAGTCATATCAAAGGGGCACACAGGCAAACATGACCAGCTTCTCCTAGAGAAGCTTCTCTATATGCCAAACATATATGCTTTGATCCCCCTTAGAAAAACCATAACCAGTTGATATCATCATCATAATAATACTAACCATCTCTTAGGTTTTCTTTAAGTTGGTTCCTCTCCTAAGAAAGTTTTGCCTTGAAAGTATTGGAGGCAAACCTGTACTTGGGACCAGGCCCATAGAATGCTGAATATCTTGTGTGATAATAAGGTCCTTCTGCTATAATAATATTTTTCCTGATCCTCTCTGATTTTGGGGGTGAAGCCCTAATAAAGAATAGTTTATTATTCTTTAAAGCTTTTTCTTTCTACTTTTCAAGTTGACCGTTCAAACAACAACAAAAAAAGATCCTAATATTATCAAATGAAGAGAATAATGCATGTGTTTTCATATATACATATATATTTAAAATATACATTTACACATATAATTTATATATGTATATACTTTAAAAAGTGAATAATGGTTCATTTAAAAATTTTTAAATCAATGTTTGTTTTCAGTTCTGTTTTTAATTTGGCATCTTCCACTTTTGAAAAACCTAAATTATTTTTTTTAACCCTACTTTCCATCTTAGAATCAATACTATGCTTTGGTTCTAAGGCAGAAGAGTGGTAAGGGCTACCCTGGGCAAGTGACTTGCCCAGGGTCACACAGATAGGAAGTGTCTGGGGTAAAATTTGAGCCCAGGACCTCCCATCTCTGAGCCTGACTCTCAATCTACTGAGCCACCCAGCTGTCCCCCCAAAACCCAAATTCTTGGTAAAGATAAATAAAAAATATTACCTCTTTGTAACTTCCATTGCTCTTTATTCTCTCCTCTTGGAACAAATGGAACAAGGCTAATTCCTTTCTAATGTGATAGCCCAGTAATGGTGAACCTTTTTGAGAAGTAGTGTCAGGTCCCACCCCACCCCACTCCCTAGACCAAGGGCTGTGCCTGCCCCCCACCAGAGACTGAATGCCATGCTCCATCCTCCCACCCCAGAGACCAAGTGCCACACTCTACTCCTTACCCTAGACAGGGGAGGGATGAAGCACTTCCATTGTGCTGCTGGGTAGAGGGACAGGTGATGAAGGAGAGTGACTTGAGTGCTCTACTCCCTTCCAGCTCTGTCACCTGTGAACCATCCTCCTTATTGCCTGTGTACTCCCACTGGGATGCTGGGTAGAGGGGTAGGTGATGTGAAAAAATGTTGTCAGGTACAGGGGAGAAGGGGAAGGGAACATCTCTTTATAAGTCTCTCTGCCTTTCTATTAACAAACTCTGCTGGGGCAGGGGGCAAGGATGGCCCGCAAGACCAAACAGAACACTCTGCATGCCATCTTTGGCACCTGTGCCATATGTTTGCCATCACTGTGATAGCCATTTATATACTCAAAGACAGTTTTCATGTTCCTGTTCCCCCTGAGTACTCTCTTATCCAGATTAAATATACCCAATTTCTTCAGTCTGTTTTCATATGACTTATATTCCATACTCTCCTCCATATTAATTTTGCCCTTCTGGCCATTTTCTATCTTAATATTCTCCTTATTCTGACACCCAGAACTGAACAGAGTACTCCATATATGGTCAGACTGGAACAGAATAGAAACATTCTTACCTCCAGTCTGTATTGCTGTTGTTATTGTTGTTGAAGGAAGTCGCAGATACCATTAGCTTTTTTTGGCTCTTGTGTCACATCACACTGCCTACTCAAATGGAATTTATTGGCCACTAAAACCCCTAAATCATTTTTCAGAAAGCTAATTAATAGTTCTTGGTTGTTGGAAATCTTTTTTTCACCCTTTTCAAGCCGTTCCAAACTTTGGTCTGAAATAAATTATTTTGAAAATGACAAACATTTGCATTTGCTTTTCCCCCCCATATATGTTTCTAGGGGAGAGTGTGGAAGAAAATGCAAATGTTGTGGTCAGATTGCTAATTCGGAGACCTGAGTGTTTTGGTCCAGCCTTAAGAGGGGAAGGTGGCAATGGTCTCCTTGCAGCCATGGAAGAAGCTATAAAAATTGCAGAAGATCCTACTAGAGATGGTCCATCACCTACTAATGGATCCAGCAAAACCCTGTATGTCTAAAATTTTTTTCTTATATTTTCTTTGGTAAACATAGTAGTTGATTTTCATCAAATTAAAAGTAATTTATTTTCATTCTTTTAATTTCATTGTCAATTAAGAACTTAAAATTTCTCCTCCACTTAAATATTGGTTTATATACACTGAAGAAAGCTTTGAAGGATGGTGTTTGAATGGGTTCAATATATGAATGAATACAAATAATTTATTAAATGTTAACTACGTGCAAAACACTCCGATACATACCAGGGATACAAATACAAAGTTAGACAATCGATGCCTTCAAAGAATTACATTCTAATGAGAATGGCCAAAGAAGGGAAATATGTTCTGGGAAATCACAAAAATAGTGAATGGAATCATTGAGCTGTCTATTTAACACACCTTTTTTAGAGGCAATGATTGATTACAGATCTCAGGGAAAGAGATGTGGGTAAAAGGGAAATATGGTAAGTGAACTAGAATGAACAACTTGGCATTCACATTCCTCTGAGAACAATTGCTTCAAATAGTACCCATTGATCTTCTCTGTTTTCTTTGATAAATGAATAAAAGTGATTTGGCAGCAGAAGAAGATGATACCATCCACATGGGGAATGCTATAATGACCTTTTATGCAGCTTTGATTGACCTTCTAGGACGCTGTGCTCCTGAAATGCATGTAAGTTGGCTCGTTTTACTTAAATTTCCATGCTTCAGCTAGTCATATTAAATCAGTAGTTGATAGTATAGTCATTGGATGATTATATAAACAGGGGTATCCTGGAGCCAGTTCATAGTGGCTTATTAAATTTTGTTAAATTGTTAAGTTGTTAAATTTTTAGCATGAGCATTTACCAGTTCAGAAATCAGCAAATTCTGCAATTCAGGATTTGATTTATTGTTTTGTTGATTGTCTAGGCTTAACAAAGTAATGTAAAAAATGTTAATTCACATTAAAGTTAGAAGTATGTCAAACAAATTTTTTTCTTCAGTGTAGTTGTTAGAAATTTACCAGCACACTACTGTATAAAATTGTGAATTATGCTTTCTAAATGGTGATCATTAGATTGTTTTCATATTTTTAAAATTGTTCCCTATTTCTATGGAATTTTTAATGGGTGAGCAGGAGAGAACAAAATATTCATGTCTGTATTGTCATAATCAGTCTAAAAGTAGCCAAATGATGCTCCTCTTGCCCCATTAAAAATTAATGACAAATTACTGCCTGAACAGAATTTGATTTTAGTTTGTTATGACTGGTATTTCTTAAGTGTTGTGAACATTATTAATGAAGCCTAAATGTAATTCATTAAAGAGAATAATTACAGATTTTACCCGTACATATTTTACAAAGAAAATAAAGAACAATTGTTTTGCATCACTGTTCTCCCATTCTCCTTCCTACAGTAAGATAGCCAAGTGTTCTTGTTAAATGAAGTCTTCATAAGAATGTTTTTTACTTCTGAATACAATTAGATTAAAATAAATTATTGGACAACTGTTTTCTTCCAACTATAATGTGGAGAAAGAATTTAAAACTCAATCTTCTACTACAACTCTCTAATACCTTTCACTGGTGTCTTCCTTCCCTTCACCTTTTTCTTATCTCAGACTGAGATAGAAGGACTATGGAACCAAAATTCATCTTAGTTCTCTCAATGTGGAAATCCCAGGTTTTGACCCTGTCGCAGGAAAGTTTTCCCCTAAGGGAAGGTCCCACTTCACCAGACAATAGACATCCACTTCAGCTTTGGCACATTAGGTAGAGTGTCAGTCTTGCAAGCAGAAGGTCCCAGTTTGATCCTCAGAAGGAGGGTGTGATATACTGGGAGAGGCTTCTGGAGACAAAAGAGCTACTTGACTTAAGATGGGGTCTACCTCTCACCTGAAGTGGATGTCATTGTCTGGTGAAGTGGGACCTTCCCTCAGGGGGAGAACTCTCCTGTGACAAGGTCAAAACCTGGGGTTTCTACCTCCCAACTAAGTAAACTGGGGATCTCTAGATTTCCACGTTGACAGTTCTAATGGACAGAGTAATGATATATATATATATACTATAGATTTTTTTGCCTTTCTTCTGCAATTATAAAGATGCCCAATCATTAAACCTGAATCTTGAAAATAGAGAATTTCACAAATGTATATGCCACTTTTCAATTATATGTAGACTTCCTCTTTTACTATCTCCTTCCTTCTATTTTTTTTTTGTAAATATATACTTAGGTCTCACTGAAAGCAGTCTTTTGCTTAAGCAGGAAATAATTCCTAAAGAGAAATGTTATAAAATTAAGTGTCTAATAACTTTACTAAAGATTGCTATGTATCTGAGTAAGTTTATTCTTTAGTAGTAATTGAGTACTACAAGGATAATAATAACATCTCACATTTATATAGGGTTTTAAACTTTGCAAAGAGCTTTATGTATTTTTCTCATTTGATCTATATCAGTATCTACATGAATTTGGATTTCACCAGCCCTAATTTAGACTTTTCCTCAGACAACAGAGGTACAGTCAATCATGAGATGCACTCTGAAATATTTTATCCTTAGGAGGACCTATATTCCTATCTCATATTCATAACAACCCAGTGAAGTAGATGGTAGGGGGTGCAGGTCTCCCTGGACACACCAAGTCTCTAGAAGAATCCCAGGTCAAAGAGTACATGAAGAGCCTCCAGTTCTTGCACTCCTGCAGTGCTGACTAAGGAAAGCTGGCTTTAATGCAACTAAATGAAGAAAAACACTGAGATCAAAGGAGTCTCCAAGAGACACATTTCCTTGTTTCCCCTAGCCTCCTAATCAGCCCAGATATGTACCTTCTATTTGCATCTCAAACATCAATTCATGCTCTGAGATATGCAATTCATCCTTCTTTATGATCAAGGGTACCTGTCCACCTGTCACAGATAATAAGATACCTTATATGGAAATGCCACCTTGTATAACCTTGTTTCTCCTTTTATCTTTCCCCCTCCCCCATCTCCCTTTCTGGTTCCACAGTCTCTGGTCACATAGCCTGTTCCTTTAAAGTCTAAAAATTCTGGACCCTTTCTCTTCAAGGAGGCAGATTTTTTTTTTGCTCCTGCCTCCTGGCCATTCAACTCAATACATTTCTCTATTTTTAAAGATATTCATCAGAGCCCAGTCATTCTTTGAAAGAGTATCCTCCCTAACCAGATAATATCAAGCTCTCCCACAACAGTAGATGCAATAGGTATCCTCATTTTACAGATGAAGTAACTGGGGAATTAAGTGATTTGGTCAGTCACAAAGCTTGGCATCAGGAAGATGAGAGCTCTGATCCTGTCCAATTCAAGATTCCACATTTGGCACTCTATCTACTATATTCCTTCACTTCCCTATGATGCATGTGTGTATTACTTTAATATTTTCAAAGTGTTTCCCTTATATTATCTCTTTTAATCTTCCCAGGACTCCCTGTGCAGTAGGTGCTGTTATTATTCCTATTTGACAAAAAATGTTGAGATTAAGTGACTTTCCCAGGGTCACATTTCCATTAAGTATCTGAGGGAATATGAAATTTAGGCCTTCTTATTCTGTGCCCACTGCTCTGTCCACCACACCCACTGCTTTGATGCTGATGTCATTAGGTTAGGGGAAGCCAAATTTGATTAAAGCATGTAAAAATGCATGCTAATGGTATTAAATGGGATCACTGTCAGCAGAAATTATACAGTGATTTATAATTAGGATTTATGAGGTCAGTGTCAGACTGGTAATTTTGTTTTGATTTACTTCTACTTTTCCCTTTCCTGTGAACAAAAACCTTGGAACTCCAAAAACCTCAAAAATTTCATTGTCAGTGCAAAGTAATGCAATTGTTTATATTTCCTTTGTAATCTACAACATTGCTCTAAGATATTGACTGTACCATAAACTATTTTTCAAGGAAACTGTAAGTTTCAGTATATATTATGATATATTTATGTAGAAATGTGACATTTTATTAATCTATTATTAAGATAAAATAGTTTAGTTCTTTTTATAATTTATTTTTATTCATTGCCTTTTTAAATTAATGATATTCCATGTTTGGTCAGGATTTAAGAGACAATCTCTTCTGGATGCCATTTAACTTTCTATTCTATATAGGAAGCAAATATGTGACCTTGACATTATTAGTTCTGGGATATCTATGTAAAATGAACCATGCAAGTTTAACAGAAATGTTTTTGGGAACATTTTCTTAAATGTAACACTGACGTTGTTATTTCTAACTCAAGTCTGACCTCTGGTGGATGTTTTTCACTAAAAAGGAATTAATCTAGAGGTGGAATTCACTCTCTGGGTTTTCCTGAATAGAGTTGTAACAGACTATGGCAGAAAACTTCAGATGTCTGTTTTTTTTTCCCCCTTGTTTGTTTGTTTGTTTGTTTGTTTGTTTGTTTGTTTTCCTGTAAAGTTGATCCATGCTGGCAAAGGAGAGGCTATTAGGATCAGATCAATTTTGAGATCCTTAATTCCACTAGGAGATTTAGTGGGAGTCATCAGCATTGCTTTCCAGATGCCAACAATAGCTAAAGGTAATATTGTTCTTTAGAATATAGTATTATGTTAAATGACAAAATGCCTGATAGAGCTTTGCTTTTTTTTTTCTGGTGAACCAAGCAACAGAGATTTCTTTTAAGATATTTAGAACTGTAATATCTGCAAAGTTCTTTCCTCACTGTATTGCAGATTTAATCTTTCTATTCAATAATTGTTCACATTTCAGAAAATGTATAGAAAAAAGAATTATATGCCTCAATATCCCTATTCTGTTGTTTTCCCATGGTCTCTTAAGCTATTAGTGTACTAGGCAATCTAACCTATTAGTGTTCTAAACAAATCCTAGGCTCAATCTCTATCCCTAACCCTTCTTATCCTTTAATTTTCTTTTTTCTGATTGGCTCTAATCCTCTAATTTATCCTCTTTGATAGCTTATCTGTTATGTTTGTCTTATTTCTATTAATCACTTTTTATTGTCCCATGACTTTTTGCTTTGGATATTGCTGATTGATCATTGTCAGCAAACATTTATGAAATACAGTATTTAATGTACTGTGATAGGGTAAGAGGAGATAAAAAGTTTAGATAATGATCTTTCCATTAAGATAATAGGATTGAAATAGGAATAGAAATAGAAATAGATAGAAAAATTTAGGGTTAACATAAGGGAAAACGTTTTGCAAAGCTGTCCAAAAATAGACTGTACAATCCTAGGTTTTCACTCAAAAGAGTAGGATTTTTCAGGAAAGGCTGATGGACTTGTAATTTCATTGTAAAAAGATTGTTATTTATGTGTGAGTTCAACAAGTTCCTTTGAAGTCACATGGAAATCATCTATGAATTTGTGATTTATTGATCCCTTTACATGAGGGAAGTGTTTGTCACAACATAAGGTGAAAATGTTTCTGGGGAATTATACAATTTGGCATTTAATGATTAAATAGTATAATTTATGCAAATTTCGAGGTAACTGTTAACCAACTACCATTTACTAATCCCTTAATATCTACCAGGAACTATGCTAAACTCCCAAATGCAAGCAAAAAGAAATATAGTCTCTGCCCTCAAGGTCTTTCTATTCCAAAGAGGAAAGAGGATATATAAAAGGAAACTGAAACATGGTAATAAAGGTATCTCATGAAGGCATGGTGGCAAGGAATAAAGTAAGGCTTTCCTGGGTCCCATCCCAAAATGGAGATCTTGGTAGGAAAAGGTGACTACAGAGGTGAAAAAGAGCTGATAGAAGGATGTTCTAGGGTGAGAAGGCTACATTCACTTGCATAAGTCCAGGGTGAGATAATAGCTAGAACATAGGGTCCAAGTCAAGAGAGCTATTGCAGGAGTGAAATGTTAACAATAGGACCTCAAACTGTATGCAACTTATTTTTAAATTTAATTTTCATTATTAACACTTCCCCCCAGTAATTTTCTTAAGACTAGATGATCAACAGAATGATAAATCAAGACATGATTTATAGAGTTTAATAATTTCTGAGAGGATAGTGCCCATAGTGACAATTGAATAGTTGGCAAGAGTTGGCTCCTGCATAGCCCTGGTGATGACTGACATTTATATAGTACTTAACTACATTGTTGTATTTGATCCTCATGACAACTTTGTAAGGTCATGTTATTATACTCATTTTGATAAGGAGGAAAGTGAGAGTCAAAGGTTAAATGACCAAGTTGTGCTCACACAGTGAATGTCAGAGACTAATTTGAACTCATTTACTGACTCCAAGACTAGCATTTAATCAGTTATGCCATAATACTTAATATTTAATGATCAAATACAATGATCCAATACATTGTCTTGCCAGATCAGAAATTTCTTCTATAGTTCTGACAAGTGATTATAGGAAGTAGAAAGAAGGGGCATCTAATAAAATAGTGAAGGCAAAATTCAAAATTTACAAGTGCAGCACTCTTTCCACTCTACTTTAGTGATTAGCAAGGAAGGGAGAAAAGCAGATTAGTTGTAGAGAAATGTAGAGATTCACTGTGCCTCTAGGAAAATGACAAGCATAAAGTTTTACATAAAACAGAAGTTCCCCTCCCCAAACCCCTCCACTTTGTCATAAGGTAGGATAAGAGACAGGAACAGAAAACAAAGACGTAGGTAGGGTCCCTTCCTCCAATAAATTCTCAGCAGCTATTGAAACAATCTTGCTGAGAGAGAATTAAGACCTACTGTAGAGGAAAAAAAACCTTATAGGATAATTTATTCATATATGTGAAGGACTTTAAAAAAAATAATTCAGGGTCCCTTGGAAGAAGTATTCTATTGTCAAAATCACAGAATTTGAAATATGGCATGGAGTTCAGTAGCCATTTAGTCCAATCCATTTACAAAAAAGATCTCCACCATAATACACTGCTTTAAAACCTTTATGAAAGGGGTACCTACCCTATCTATAGGCAGGTTATTCCATTTTTGGACAGCTCTAAATAATAGGATAGGCAGATTTTTTTTGTTTTGTTTTTGGGGGTTTAATGATATGAAACCTAAATATGCTTTTCAGTTTCTACCTAGTCAACCAGTTTCTGTCATTTGGAGACCAGCAAAAAAAAAAAGTCTAATCACATTTGTTCACACAGTGGTTTCTTTAAGCTAAATATGCCCAATTTTTACAACCAGTCTTAAAATATCATGGACTCTAGGTCCTTCACTACCCTATTTGCCTTTCTCTGGACACTGGCCAGTTGATTGGTATTCTTAAATGCCAATTTAAGAACTAGACATAATATTTCATAGTACTCAGGTCTGAAGAAGGAAAAGTACAATGGGATCTCCCTATTCCTGAAAAGAGATGCCCCACTTAATGTAATTTGAGATCACATTTGTATTTTTATTTTTGGTCTGGAGCATCACATTGTTGACTCATTTGATTTTTTTTTAAACCTTAGTTTCTTCTTAGAACAAATACTATTTATTGGGTCCAAGGTAGAAGAGTGTAAAGGGTGAGGCAATGGGGATCAAGGGATTTATCCAGAGTCACACATCTGAGAAGTATTATATCAGATTTGAAGCCACATCTTCCCAACTCCAGTTTTGGTGCTTTATCTACTATGCTACCTGCCTCTCCTGAGCCATTGATCTTGCAGCACAATCCCATTTTTTTTGTCATTGACTTGAAAAAATTAAGTAATTATTTTATTAAATTTTAAACTTGAAAAAAAGGAGCAAAGTAAATCCTGAACTATCTCACTGCCATATAAACATTAATAATGTTATTTTTTCTCTTTCAGATGGAAATGTGGTGGAACCTGACATGTCAGCAGGGTTTTGCCCAGATCACAAGGCAGCCATGGTTTTGTTCCTTGACAGGGTCTATGGAATTGAGGTTCAAGATTTCCTCCTTCATCTTCTTGAGGTTGGCTTTTTGCCAGATCTCCGAGCTGCTGCCTCTTTAGACACGGTAACAGTTTAAAAATCTGACTACCTCAATTTAATGACTTGTTCCAATTCATTGTTGGATTACTGAAAAATAATACCCCCTCAATAAATTAGGGAAACCAAGAAAACAGAGATTCTTTTTCCCTTTCAAAAATCAATCCATTCCTTAAAAACAAACAACTTTTCTTGTCTTAACATTTCTTAATGTTAAGAATTTATACATTTAAATTTGGGCATTTTGAAAAATAGACTTTAGTGCCAAAATAATATCATATATGATTATCATGTTATTGTCCTAAGACAAGTTGATTCTCTGGCCATGTATATTGAATGGCTTACATGGAAGACATATTAAAATATCATTTAATCATCATGGCTTAAACTGAAATTCCAAATAGCATGCCAATACAGCATCATTTGTATTTTCAGGAAAAAAGAAGGTAAAGAATCTAATTTCATCTGTAAGCGAAGTCAATTTTAGGGAGATATAAATATTGTTATGAATCATAATGTTAATAGCACAGAATCTGGAGTGCAAAGGAAATCACACACTATTAAAGATGTAAATTCTTTTTTTATTATGCAATAACTTTTATAAATGTTTCTTTGTATTCCCATTGTCTAGTGTAGTGCTTTGTACATAGTAGGTTTCTAATTAATTTTGTTAAAACAAATACATTTGTATATACCTGTGTATTTTTAATATAAATTAAATAACTAATTCATAGTAAAGAATTGATCTTAACTTATTCTAATGAAGGCAATATGATTTTATAAAGATATTATTAACATGAAACAAAAGACAATTCAAAAAAGCCATTTATGTTTCATACTCATTCATTTTGGTACCCTTTTATTCCCTCCCTACTTTTAATTTGGTTCTACTGTTAGTGACTTGATAGTTGATAGAGTTCATTAGAAGAGGGAAGAAAGCCTCAGGAATCTATGCATAATTCATTCATGGTTAATTGGAAGTTGATTCTATCTCATTTTCTTAAATGTGATAACTATACAAACATATATGGCACATGGAAATGCATCTATAGTTATTCTTTTCTAGTCAAGTATTAATGAATCTCAGAAACATTTTGTTCTTTCTCTCTTTAATGTCCTGTCTCATACATATGTAACTCGTTTCTATTCCATTCATTTCATAGGCTGCTCTGAGTGCTACAGATATGGCCTTGGCTCTTAATCGGTACCTTTGCACTGCAGTTTTGCCTTTGTTGACAAGGTGTGCTCCTCTTTTTGCTGGCACTGAACACCATGCTTCACTCATAGACTCACTGCTTCATACAGTGTATAGGCTTTCTAAGGGCTGTTCTCTTACAAAAGCTCAACGGGATTCCATAGAAGTCTGTCTTCTCTCTATTTGCGGGTAAGTAAAAACTTAATTCTGAATTGAATTTCAATATTTCCAAGAAAGAGTCACTACTTTAAAAATGTACCCAAATATTAAATTTATTTCTTTTTAAAGTGGAAAATTTATATCAAATCAACCAGAATCATTCCAGAAATGGAAATACTTTGTGAACTTATTAAAATGCTTTGGACCTTTGTGTTGTTAATCCCCCTCCCCCATTTTTCTCCTCCCTAATACTAATTTGCTTCTTTCTCCTTCTGACTTCCTTCTACATTAATGCTTATTAGCACATTTTTCAGGGTAAGGTCAAGGGATTTTTTGCATGTGTAACAATGTATAGTAATATTTTTCCACCTATTATTTCTGAAGACTGTTTTTAAAATAATTAAGAATTTTAGCTTGCAAATATAATGGACTATGATTTATATGCATATGTTTGTATTTGTGAAGGTATTTAATATTGATTGGTTGGCAAAGAGGAAGATTGAGCAGACAATAATTCTGATGATTGCTATGTATATAATGCTTCAGGACTTACAAATTCACTTGAACTTTTCCACAGCTCTGTGAAGTAATATTATAAGTATCATAATATAGATTTTGGGGATGGGGAAACTGAAGCAAAGAAAGGTTAAGTTGATGGTCTTTAATCACATGACTGATAAATGTCAGAGGTATGATGTGAATTTAGAACTTTCTCAGTTCCAGTCTAGTGATTCTTCACCTAAGCCAGTATTACATGTGGGTACCTAGAGATGTGGATGTGGACCTGTTGAGTAGAAGTGGATAGTAAAGAACATGGTTTGATTGGAGTAAATTTTTGTGGAATCATAGAGGAAAAAAACATTGGGCTTGAAGTTCAAAGAACTGAGTTAGAAACATGACTCTGTCATTTACCAGCTATTTGATCTTCAAACAAGTAAATCAACCTCTTTGAAATTCAGTATTTTCATTTTTAAAGTGAATATTATAATACTGGAGCTATCTACCTCAGAACATTGTTGTCAGAATCTAGTAAGTATGTCAAGTTCCACATCAAACAAAAATTCACTTTAGAAAGTAGTATTAAATAATCATGTGTAATGCCAGTTAGACACAAATAATGAATATGGTATTGAATGCCTAGATGAAATATATAAGTTATATCAGGTACATAATCATTAGCTTTTAGTAGTTCATAAGGATAGCCATATAATAAAATAAGCCCACCTAGAAAATTAATCTGCTATCAGAAAGATTTAAAGAGAAAAACCAGGAAGAAGATGCCAAGTAGAAGGTTGTAATAAATAAAAGAGGGTGTGTGATTCAGGACAGATCACTGCAACAGTAAAACAGGAGGTAATTGAAAAAGATAAAGGTCATCCTTTATATTCCTGCAGAAAGCAAGGTACCAAATCTTGCAGAATGGGAAGGAAGACACAGCTCAATTCTCCAACAGGCCAAAGTGCTAGTGACTTGTAGCTATGTCTTAGGAATACACTCAGTATAAATTAAGTGACTCACCCAGAATTCACACAATTCATTCAACAATAGAGGTAGCATATGGACCTAGGACCATGCCATTATACCTCATATTGATGAATGGGCAGTTTCAATAAAAAAAAATTGAAGGGCTTAGTATGTTATTTTCATAGATATATAATGTATATGCTAGGTATTAAATACATATTTGTTAATTGGCTAGTTTTGTGTGAATCAGTAGGAATAACTGAATTATACTTTTCCCTTATGTTTTAATTGTGTATGTGTACATTATTTTCAACTTCCACTATAATTATAAAACTATAAATATAATACCATGTATAATATTTATATGCATAGTGGCTTATTTTTATAGATTTCCTGGAAGACTACCATTAACAAACTTTACTACTGACATACATTTAAAAAATAATTTGTATTAACCTGACCCAAGGACATGATTAGGTTATATTTCAGAAGTTTATTTCTTTAAAGAATTATTTATTCCTTTGTTTTTGTATTATCTACATTTCTAAATATATCCTTTTCTTTTCTTTCCAAACACATTCCTTTCTTTCACTCTCTTATAAAGCTGTTCCTAGTAATAGAATTTTAAAAAAAAGTAAAATGAGTTTATATAAATTAATCAAAGCATTAATCTTTATTTTATGTAGCTTTCCACATTTATAGTCACTTAACTCTGCAAAAAAAAATGGGGAAAGTTACATTCTAATATCTCTTTGGAGACAACCTTGGTCATTATAATTTTATAGGTTTCAGTTTCAGTTGTTGTTCTTTCCATTTATGTTTGTTGTGGTTATTTAGTATATTGTTTTTTCTGGTTCCGCTAATTTTATCTTCTCTTGATTCATATGTCTTCCTGTGCATCTTTGTATTCATCATAGTTGTCTATTCATGCAGCACAGTAATGTTCCATTACATTCATGTACTGAAGTATATTTAGCTGTTCTAGTTGATATGCATCTACTTTGTTACTAGTTCTTTACTATTACAATACACCAATATTTTTTTCATAGATGACACCTTTCTTTTTCAACAGTAACATTCTTGGGTTGTTGGCCTAGCAAGTGATATCTCTGGGTCAAAGAATTATGGACTTTTTAGTCCCTTGCTTAGTATAGCAGAATTTCATTTTTAAGTTGGTCACTGGGAATTTGAATATATTTTCCTATAAAGTGTTTACATGTGGTTCACAAACCAACCCACAAATGCTAATTTAATATATAATGTGACTAAATGTTATACATATATATATATAGAGAGAGATATGCGCACACACACACACAAACACACACACACACAATCATAACATCCTTATTTTTTTTAAAACCCTTACTTTCTGACTTAGAATCAATACTGTGCATTGGTTCCAAGGTAGAAGAGCAGTAAGGGCTAGGCAAAGGGAGTTAAGTGACTTGCTCAGGGTCACACAGCTAGGAAGGGTCTGAGGCCAGTTTTGAAACTAGGACCTCCTGTCTCTAGGCCTGGCTTTCAATCCACTTGAGCAACCTAGTTACTCCCTCCCCCCATAGCATCTTCTTAGTGGAAGCCAGTGGTCATTTATTCCAAATCTCTCATTTATGGGTAAGGAACCTTGAAGTGACTTAAAAATGTTATATTACTGAGTTAGTTGCAGAGGAAGACACAGAGCCCAGGATCTTTAATTTCTGTTCCATTTCACTTTTGAATATATAGTCATCGCTTACTATATTACAGTTCTCTTATCTCAGCTTCACTGTATTGCAAGTTTAAAGAAAAATCTAGTTCTGTATCATGGAGTTTTCACTATATTGTGAGATTTTGTGGATGAAAACCTTGCTGTGTAAAATGGAAATGTTGTACACCACTACTGCTTGCACAAGTTTGCCAGTGTGAGATTGTACACGGAACACCATTGGCTGATGAAATAAAAGATGACCAACCATAACGCTATGTTCTCTGTCCTGGGTCCTGATTGGCTCAATGACTGTAGCATCAGGCTGTTTGCTCTCCTGCACTGTGCCCATATTTTAAGAAAGTGTTTAAGAGCATATGAAGTGTTTATAAGAACTGGTAAAGGTTTATAGGAGAGTGGGAAGGGTTTATAAAGCCTATATATATATATATATATATATATATATATATATATATATATATATAATGTTGCTACTTAATAGATTTTTACCTATGCTGGGGTCTCTGGAAAATAACTCACTGTGCTAGAAATGATAGTACAATAAAGCATTTTTACCATGCTTAACACTGTTTCTATGGTAGAGCACATTGAGTTTTAACCATAGCTTCCAAAAACATAGGATTATTTGTGGACTCAGCATCCAAATGAAAAATATAAACTAGTGATTCTAAATGACAAAGGTGAAATTAAGTCTACAAAGGACTGAAGGGACAGGGTCTTACTGGGATAAGACAACTAGATGGAATTTACCATCTTCTCATATGTCCCAATCTTCTTTCCTTTTACCCTTGAAATCTTTTAAAGTTGTAAGAATGGCTGGCGTGAGCCCTTTTCTTCATCCTGATAGCAGCATGATAAATTTTTAATTAAAATAATTTTTTTAAACATTTGCTATAGTAAAACTTTATTTTACACAGTACATTCCAAGACCCTTGATATAAATTAAAAATAGTGCATAACAAACTCCATTATTTAATAAGCATTTCTTATATCAATATACCTGACGCTTTTTGACTTTTCTTGGACTTATCAGTTACCAGCATCATTACTCTTGTACTTTGAGGTCTTGAATAATAATAATAAATAATAATATATATTATATAACTATTAATAAGCAATAACTATTAATGCTATTTAACATTAATGAAACAAAGAGAAGCACTATGCTGACGGACACAACTTGTTTTATGTGAGAACTTTGGACAAAGATTTATGGGGAGGTAATGTGTGGCATTAAATAATATAAAGAACATGAATGGGTGAACTGATTTGAGATTTTATGTCACTTCAGAAAATGTTGGGGATTTTGCACATAATTTAAAAAATGTTTTATATATTTTTCTGCCTTTTTTATTGTCAATTGCAAATATCTGAATTTGCATGGGTTTAGTTCATATAAAACGTGGTTCTACTGTATTTATGAGTAACTGTACTTGTTATGGGGGAAAAAAGCAAAATGAAAGACTACCAATATCTTCTTTATATTTTTTTAAAAATTAACCCTCTTTCCTGTGTTCTAATCACAGGTAAAAGGTAAGATGTTAATTCCCAGAAAAGACAGAGAGGGAAGAGGACTTATATGGATTATGATAAAAAAAAAAGATAGGACTTTACATAAATTGATGATATACACAAATTTATTATATATAAAATAAGTAAGGCACTGATTATATTTTAAAATAATAATAATAAGATACATGTTATAGCATATCACTACTATAAAATGATTTGAAAAAATAATGAGTTTTTCATTGACTTTATCTTCTAATTTTCATTTTTGTTTGTTCTCATCATGTTATTTTGTGACAAAAATTACTGAGAGTTAATTCTCTCACAAAGCAATTCCAACTAATTTGATACATTTTCTGTACCTGAAATTAAGTGGTCTTGATAAAGAGTTCTAGTTTATGTCTTGAATTATAATAGGTACTCACATACAGATATTTTGCTTCACTATAAAAATTATTGTTCCAACAGCCAATTGAGACCTTCCATGATGCAACATTTGTTAAGAAGATTAGTTTTTGATGTTCCATTATTAAATGAACATGCTAAGATGCCTCTTAAGGTAAGTATGGGGCAAGGTTTATAGTAAAATGGTCACTTGTACCTCTAATTTTACTTGCTGTGAAATAATTCTTCTGTTAGGTGAACTCTATGTATCTTCTAATAAATTTCTCCAAAATCAGTTTCCTGAAAGTAAATTCTCTGATTCCTTTGTTTATTCCTGACCATTACTAAGGAAAGTAAAAGCTACAAATCACTTTGCTTAAGAAAACAATCTATGACCCAAATGGTATCACAGAACACTGACTGGCCATTAAATCCACTGACACAAAACTGTTTGGGGACAAAAAAAAAAAACAAATCACCCCACTATCCTAGCTACAAATCTTGGCATCTTATTATTTACATAGCCTTAGGTAAGTCAATTAATCTCTCTGAACTTCAGTATTCTTTTAGAGGTAGCTGGTGGCACAGTAAATAGAGAAGTGGGCCTGATGTCAGAAGATCTGAGTTTGAATCCTGCCTCAGATATTAGTTATGTGACTCTGATGAAATCACTTAACCTGCCTAATTTTCCTCATCTGTAAAATGGTTATCATAATATTATCTGCTTCACATAGTTTTTGTGAGGAAAAAATGATATATTTATGAAATGCTTCACATTGTACCTGGTCTGTAGTAGTCACTTAATAAAAATATTTGTTCCCATTCTTTCCTACCTCTGTAAATTGAAGAGGTTGGTGTGGTCTTTATAACATTTAAGATCACTTTGATATTTGTGTGTATATATATATACATATATACATACATATATATATATGTATATGTATTCTTTTTGTGTCCATCTGCCTATGATGATAACATACCCAATTGACAATAGTATTAGTCTCCAAAGTACACAGATAAGAATGACCTTTTTCTAAACTTATAATTTTGGGAAATACAAATAAAATCTAACAAAAATCTGGAGAAGAGTTTAACAGTTAATATCTTTTATGTCTCTAAGTTTACCAACCTACATTCAATTATTTAGCCAATATTTAATGAATGCATATATGAGAACATCCTGGTAAACGTGAGACATGTGTACAAAAAATGAAATAATTTCTACCTAAAATAACTTTCACTTTAATGGGGGGAGACAAACAAGTACATATGTAAATAGATGCTATATATATATATGTATATATATATATGTACACATATATTCATAAAGTGATATATAAACTGATGTATTTATATTTATATATTTGCATATATACACTAACAACTATATCGGTCATATCAAAAAATGAGGGAGCCTTTAGGGATAATAAGGGCATGGCTATTATGTGTTGCCTTTGTCTTGGAAGAAGAGAAATGAGTCCCCTAATTTTTTATACATCTCCTGCCTAAAACCTTTCTCTGTGCTGTTCCTAAAAAAAAATGTCAATAAGGCTGTGGACAATATAGGGATTACAAAACACCTATAGAAAGTCAGTTTTGTGCATCAGAAGGATAATAATAACATAATCATTAAGATCTCACAAAATTACTGAATCTTAGAATTTGAAAGGATTTCAAATGCCTTGTAATCCAACCTATACTCAATAAGTATGGCATCTCAGACAACTGTTAACCAGTCTCAATATGAAGATATTCATATGAAACTCATTATCTCTGGAAACAGCCCATTTTGTTTTGGAAGAGTTGTCATTCATGAGTTTTACCTTGCATTTTTTTTAATCATCCTTTTATTGAGGGGGCCAGAATGAGGAAATTCAGGGCTGGATGGCTTCCGAGCTATCCTGTGGAACAACAACCAAATCAAAAAGTAGTCACAGCCCAGGTCTTGTGTTCCTTCCCTTGAGGGCTTTCAGGAGGGCAAGTGCCAAACCCAGCCACCTAATCTGTGCCTCTCTCCAGGGAGCACAATGATAATGTAGCCCAAAAGCCAGAAGGGGGTCAGATAAAGTGGAATGCTGAAGGAGTTGCTTCTAAAACTGATCTCCCCATAGACATATGCACATAAAAAGGAGGCAGAACATCATTCTCTTTCCAGCTTCAGGAACCCCAGAAGGTAGAAAGTTCTGGATCCTCTTGTCCAGAAGCCATGAAGAGAGACCAGTTGGCTGCTGGGAAGAATTTGTGTCCAAGTGATTAGTCAACTGTAAAGATTAAAATTTAGGGGAGACTGAGGCAGGTAGAAATTAGTTTCTCTCTGCAAGGCGTATTATATTTTTTAGAGGTTTATTAAAGGTTAAGGATTAAAGAAAATACAGGATAAGAAAAAAACATGTGCCTAGGCCAAAGGCCTAGACAAGATAACCTCACATCATGGAAGAGACGCCTCTGCTCCAAAATGGAAGTCCAAAAAGAGACCCAAAAGCTCTTGCAATCAGGTTAAATACCTTCTTGATCTCGGCCCACGTGAGATTACAAAGCCTTCTGGGGAAGTGGAGCAAAGGCTTGTGGGGGTTGAAGTCCATAGTTCAAGTCCAATTTTACACCTCTTAGAGAGCAAATGGTAGGAGGGGAACTAAGAACATGACATGCAGGAGCTGCAGGGAAATGGCATGACTTGCATAGAAGTGGGCTACTGCCACATTGGGGTTGCCTCGGGCAGGGTCAAACCACATCTGAATGCAGCGCCCCTTGCCCCGGTGCTAGTTGGTTGCTTTGTAAGAGTTTCTCCAGATCTTCTCACAGCTAAGAAAAATGGACAAGAAATTGGCTTCTGTGCAGTGTCCACACACTGTTCTAGTTGTGACTTTTGGAACCAAGTAAACGATGTCCCTTCCATTTCATGACCTCTTAAATATTTGTTGAGAATTGTCATTCCTCCTTCTACACATCTTTGCTTTTCCAGCCTAAGCATCTCTAATTCTTTTGAACAAATCTCCAGAACTAAGTACTGGTACATAAATCTGTGGCATCAAACTGAAATAGAAGTGGGGTCCACTAAATTTACATAAGAATCCATGAAAACCATATCTTGACTTAGAAAGCCACATATTTACATTATCTAGGTTTTACTGTATTTTTATTTATTTTTTAAAAATATTTTCCACTTATATTTTAATCTGGTTCTAGCTTCATGGGGAGAATTCCAGGTCATGTGTGGCCAGTTGGTGGGTGTTTGGCACTTTCGCATTAGATAATCTTTAAAAGCAGAAATTACTAGTTACATAAGATGATTACAGGAAATAGCTGTAATAGAAATTGTGAGTTGGAAGGGATCTTCTCAGGCCATCTATTCCAAATGTTATCTAAAAAGCAATCTATCACATACCTTTTAAATGCCTCTGCTTGAAGAACTATAGTAAAGGGGAATGCACTGACTTCTTAATCTAGTCATATTACATAAATACAAATTTAAAAATATATGACATTATACTGTCATATCTTTTATCCATTTGGTTCCTTTTTCAATAATTTTCAGTACTCTATTTTTTCAATAAAACAGTCCAACCATGAATCTTATTCTACCAAATCTCAATGATAGCCATAAGATGAATTTGCATTTTTGCAATAGGATTTCTATTAGAACTTGTTTATTGCCTATATTTTGTTCATTTGTATAGAATTGTCTTAGGACATGGATTTTATTGCTGGTTTTCTCTCTCAGATTTTTCCTTTGTGCATTATTAGTCTCCTTAATGATTATTCTGTATTTTACCTTTTATTCTTGGTAGCATTCAACATGGCATATATACACACAAATATATATTTTTGTGAATATTTTTCTATATGAGCCATTTTCCTCTCTATTCTATTCTCTTTCATTTCTGCAACAAGGTATTCTTTATCACATATCCAGGCTTCAGTCAAATATAGTTTTAAAAACTTTTTGTTAAGCATATTAATAGTCTAAGATATTATATTTTAACCTTTGTCACCTCAGATAACAGAACCATGCTCAATGGGTAGGCTTCGTAAAAAGGCATATTGGGGGAGGGGGGCAGCTGGGTAGCTCAGTGGACTGAGAGCCAGGCTTAAAGATGGGAGGTCCTAGATTCAAATCTGGCCTCAGACACTTTCCAGCTATGTGACTCTGAGCAAGTCACTTGACCCCCATTGCCTAGCCCTTACCATTCTTTTGCCTTGGAACCAATACACAGTATTGATTTCAAGATGGAAAGTAAGGGTTTTAAGGGGAAAAAAAGGCAAATTTAGGTTCAGTGTCAGGAAAAATTTCCCAACAATTAAAGCTCTCCCAAAATGATTGGGTAGCCTATAATTGACAGTAGATTTTGACTTCTTCAAAGTCTTCAAGATGAGGCTAGATAACTACTTCTCTGATATATATTTTTATTTATTTTTTAATTTTTATTTGGTCATTTCCAAACGCTATTCATTGGAAACAAAGATCATTTTCTTTTCTTCCCTCCCCCCTCCCACCACCTCTCCCATAGCCCACACGATTCCATTGGGTATCACATGTATTCTTGATTCAAACCCATTTCCATGTTGTTGGTATTTGCATTAGAGTGTTCATTTAGAGTCTCTCCTCAGTCATATCCCCTCTACCCCTGTATTCAAGTGGTTGCTTTTCATCAGTGTTTTTACTCCCACAGTTTATCCTCTGCTTGTGGATAGTGTTTTTTAGATCCCTGCAGATTGTTCAGGGACATTGTATCACCACTAATGGAGAAGTTCATTACCTTTGATTGTACCACAATGTATCAGTCTCTGTGTACAATGGTTTCCTGGTTCTGCTCCTCTCGCTCTGCATCACTTCCTGGAGGTTGTTCCAGTCTCTATGGAATTCCTCCACTTTATTATTCCTTTTAGCACAATAGTATTCCATCACCAACATGCACCACAATTTGTTCAGCCATTCCCCAATTGAAGGGTATTCCCTCATTTTCCAATTTTTGGCCACCACAAAGAGGGCAGCTATGAATATTCTTGTACAAGTCTTTTTCCTTATTATTTCTTTGGGGTACAAGCCCAGCAGTGCTATGGCTGGATCAAAGGGCAGACAGTATTTTATCGTCCTTTGGGCATAGTTCCAAATTGCCCTCCAGAATGGTTGGATCAATTCACAACTCCACCAGCAATGAATTAGTGTCCCAACTTTGCCACATCCCCTCCAACATTCATTATTTTCCATAGATGTCATGTTAGCCAATCTGCTAGGTGTGAGGTGATACCTCAGAGTTGTTTTGATTTGCATCTCTCTGATTATAAGAGATGTAGAGCACTTTTTCATGTGCTTATTAATAGTTTTGATTTCTTTGGCTGAGAACTGCCTGTTCATGTCCCTTGCCCATTTATCAATTGGAGAATGGCTTGATTTTTTGTACAATTGATTTAGCTCTTTGTAAATTTGAGTAATTAAACCTTTGTCAGAGGTTTTTATGAAGATTGCTTCCCAATTTGTTGCTTCCCTTCTGATTTTAGTTACATTGGTTCTCTGATATATTTTAGTGGGGATTATTTTCATATTTTCATATATTGTTTTGACTGTGTAAGCTAAGGTCCTATAAAATGATAAAATTTTGTCACTCTGTGGCTATAAAGGAGAGTTAATACTTTTCATGCAAAATCAGAGTATAAATGTGTTTTGAAATATGTATTTAAAGTATTGGTAGATAAAGACTGACTGAAAATGAAAGTGAGCATTGGAACACAGTTATGTAAGAATACATTTTTCAGTTACTGTGCCTTATACCTTTTCAGTATCTAAAGATCATATTGTTATGGGGTTTGGATGTCTGCCCATGGGGTTCGAAAGGATACCTTTTGCAAGAATGCAAGACTCCAAAATTTAGCTTAAAAACAAAAAGAGAAATTTATTAGTTTGGGGGAGAAATGTTGAGAATGGCCAGGAGGATAGCAAGATGGGGAGCAGTTCCTTGGGAGGACAGCATGAAAAGAAAGACTGTTCCCCCATGGGGACAGCATGGATTGAAAGGCTGTCCCCCAGACAACATCAGTTCTGGGGATTTTATATTCTGTACAACAGATGATGTGACTTAAGAGTGCTAGTCCCTCAGGCATTTGGTGGGGTGGGGTGGTCATCTGACTGGGGTCTGTCTGGAGGCATAAAGATTCATCTCTTTGTCCATCTTAAATCTAGAGGACAATCAAGGAGGATAAACATCTCAGGACCCTAGGGGGGTCATTGGGTGTTTCTAGGATGCAAAGGCAAGGGAGTTTCCCTGATAATAGTTCCCCTGAGTTTCTGGGGTACAATGCCCATGTCAATATGGATTCCATTAATGTTCAGTTCAACCTTTTACAATATAAACATGCATAAATAAATGGACTTAAGTTTCTTCCTGTTTTAGGGTCATAAAATCATAGAATCTCAATACTTAAAAGGGGTCTCAGAGCTCATCTGATCTGATCCAATCTTAAATAGAAATAATGTCTACAACAAAGTATGACAGGTAGTCACCCTGAATATATTTGAAGATATCTATAAATAACTCACTATCTAACTAGACATCTCATGCCATTTTTAGAAAACTGTAGTTGTTAGGAAACTTTTCTCATGTTGAGATGAAATGTGCGTGCTTCACAGTGCTACACATTGCTCTCAGTTTTGCTCCACTGTGACCAAATAGAACATACCTAATCCGAGACTCATTTTCCTGAGTTCAAATTTGAGTTCAGACACTTACCAGGTGTGTGACTCTGGGCAAGTCACTTAACTTTGTATCAGTTTCCTCATCTGTAAAATTATCTGGAGAAGTAAATGGCAAAATCACCCAAATAATGTAAGTCAAATAAAATTTAAAGAAATTCAGATGAAGTTGGTAAATTTCATTTCTGAGTTGGTGGCATTACATGATATTAGACTTTTGGATGGAAGTTCTAAACAACTGTCTTTCACTCATTACTTAAATTTTTCTTTTAATACATAGCTGCTGACAAATCATTATGAGAGATGTTGGAAGTACTACTGCCTTCCTGGAGGCTGGGGGAACTTTGGAGCTGCCTCAGAGGAAGAGCTTCATTTGTCAAGGAAGTTGTTCTGGGGCATTTTTGATGCCTTGTCTCAAAAGGTAATTCATTACTTGCTTCATACTTTGAAAGTTGATAGTTTGCTTTTTAAACAACCAGAGTTTTCTTATCAAATTGCTTGTCTACTGCATTAGATGGCTTTATCTGAAACTTAAATAAGTACTACAGAATTCCTCTACATTTCTAATAGTCACTTTTGTGACTACATAAAACCCTGTGTGAAGTAGGAGTTTAAGGGGACCTGGCTGACCTCTTTAACCATAATTCAAAGACCTAGGAAAACCATCTTTAAAATGGAATGTATTTCAAGAGTTGGAGACAAAGGTTTTAAAACAGAAATAAAGGACAGGAATATTATAGGAAGAGAGGAGGAGTTCAGGGCTGGATTATCTTGGAGGGGCTGAAAAGAGGATCCTTCCAGTCATTGGGCTTGACCAACTGGGTCAAGTTTCTGATACAATGGGAGAAGCATCTAAGACAAAAAGGTACTTAAGATTTGATCATTGGGTATTCCGGGGTCTTGAGACAAGATAAGTTAGGGACAACTCCCTAAAGCAAGTTCCCAGACAAAACTCCAAAGATCCAACCCAAAGACTGTAAGGCCTTTGTCCTGAAGGTGGAAGGAGGGTGGGGTGGGGTGATCTTATCTTGAAGAGAGATGGATAGGTGAGGGAAACCAGCCTTACTAATTTCTTAGAATTAATAACTTGAGAATAACACACTAATTTCTTACTTTTGCACATATCCAAAGATATTTAAATATATTTTTTAATTTTTACTTCAAAATCATCATTATTATTATAAATGAAAATTAATCTGAAAGTTTATTACTAGATTTATAAGCATTTATTAGTAAGAGAGAAGATAATCCAACTTTAGGTAAAAATCTATTCCTCCATGATAGCCAGTTGACAACGGTAGTGACTTGTCAGAGATCTCCAGATAAAATGAGAGGAACCAGCCTAAGGAGAGGTTCCTTCAAGAGCCCAGTCCAGACAGAAGAGGGCCATGCACTTTTCTTGCTGGCTTTTCAAAAAGACCCTAGCTCCTCCTTCTGTGACCACTTTGTGCTGATGCTGGGACCCTGGGAGAAGCCAGGTGATCCCAGCATATGGCCGCCAGACACAACATGTGACTGTGACTCCTATGTCCTGCCCTTAAGGTGCTTTGGATCAAAGCTGGAAGGGAGGTTCCCTAGAAATTTTACTTTACACATTACATACATTGCACATCCTCAGCATTTAAGAACCTAAATGACCAAAGGTCACAAATATGACAAAACACTATGTGTATAACATAGTAAATGGCAGTGGACCTATTCATTCTTTGAGTTTCCAAGGGAATTCTAGATAATGTTAAATTACAATAATCATAGCAGAGTAAGATGTTAAGTGATTTGCCTAGAGTCACAGAGGTGGTAAAACCAGAACTGGTATTTGAACTGAGATCGAGAATTCACTTTTTCACTGTATCACATTATCTTACTATCTTGCCATACTGCTGGAAATTGAAGTACATGGTTGAATTAAGAAGAAATTTCTCTTCATGGAAATGTTTGTTGATATTTCTTGTAAAGTATCTTGAATCCAGTGTTTTATTTGAATTGCCCTACCTCTTCAGAAACCCCCACCTTCCTGTAGCTTGTTTCCAGAATGAACATTATTGACAGCAATTTACAAATTAAAGAATATGAGTCTTCCTTGCAGTGAAATGTTGATGGTGCCTTTAGACTCTTGCAATTATAGCAGTCAAGTTAATTTCATTTGAAATGTAGAAACATAAACTCTGGAATGGGGAAGAGTTCTGATTGTCTTTTCTTATTCTTTGACCTAGCTTTACCTTCATTTTTTTTTTGGTAGTGTTTTAGGCATTTTAATTTCTTTTTTTGATAATGTGTTTTATTTTGCACTAGGAGAATCTTTTAGGCAATTAAGGACATGCCAGCTAATTTTTGTCTCTGATTCTTCTGTAATATTTAATCATCTCTGGTGGTAATGGTGGCAAGATTTATTTTTTCTATCTTCTGCTTCTCCACAGAAATATGAGCAAGAGTTATTCAAGCTGGCATTACCCTGTCTGAGTGCTGTGGCAGGAGCTTTGCCTCCTGACTACATGGAGTCAAACTATGTCAGTATGATGGAAAAGCAGTCTTCAATGGATTCTGAGGGAAACTTTAACCCACAGCCTGTTGATACCTCAAAGTATGGACTCTTTCTATTGCAGCAGCTTTTTATTGTAAATGATTTGTGAAGTCTGAATTTGAATAAGGTACTAAAGTGAACTTTCTGTAATGCCTGACCAAGTTTGTCAATAGTAATAGCCAAGGAATTAATAGGTGACATTTCCATAGAAATTTACCCTGAAATATTTGTCAATGATTATAATTACATGACTGCACAATTTATTTATCTTAGTTCTTCACATCTATTGCAGTTATTTATATGTGACAATCACTTTAATCACCACTGAATCTCACCAATGTTGATAGAAGCTTTTGTTTCACATTATAAACCACAGAAGAGTAATTAAGAGCAATGTCACTTAAGAATTCAGCTGCAGAAATGATAATATACAATTAGACATTTAAAAAATATCAATTATACATAAAAATACAGTGAAGGTTAAAGAAATAGCTAATGGTTAGGAGTAGCTTGACATAGATAAGGTTTCCCAGCTTATTAAATAGTTACAACAGAGTATTCTTGAAATCTCATCCATTTTTTCATAATTGTCTTTGATAGGATCCTAGTTTTCTATTTCCAATGAAAGCTATCTCTTCATGCCATATTGCATTATGTATCTAAGATCACTTTACAAGATGACTGTTAGCAAAATAGTCCCTGGGTCTATTTTCTAAAAATACCTAACTGTATTTCAGAGTTGTTCTATCAGGTTAATGAATTGGCCCTACCTCTCTGAGCCTCTATGACAAATTCAACCTGGATAGTTTGATGAAAATACAAGAAAACTTTTTACCTTATTTGCATGTTATTACTTTACTTTTTTATATTACTCTCAGGAAACAGACAATAGCCAAACAATTAGCACATCTACAAATTTTGTTTTTGTACTAGTTGATGAACTTGCAAATATTTCATCTAGGTAAGGGACACAGAATATTATCAAAACTTTCTTAGTACTATATTTAGTTATTTATCAATTAAGTTCTCAAAGTATTTATTGAATACTTAGAATATATCAGTCATTATATTATAGGCTTGGAATTTCCTAATGGCTACAATAATATATGCAATACAATTTTTGCATATGAAAAATTCTATAAATAGGCTTCATGTGGGTATTTAGGTATGGTCAAATTACTGTTTAATGTCTATAGCAGAGAAAACAATACATTATATTTGATTCTATTCATATTTATATTCCCAGAATTAATAGATTTAATGAATTATTATTTTTTAAACCTTTACCTCTTGTCTTAGAATTGCTATTAAGTATCAGTTCTAAGGTAAAAGAGTGTTAAGGAATCAAGTAACTTGCCCAGGGTCTCACACTAGCACATATCTGAAACCAACTTTGATCCTAAGACCTGTTGTCTCTAGGCCTGGCTCTCTATTCATTGAGCTGCCTAGCTGTCCCCTAATGAATTTTAAGTTATGACTATTAGTAAATAAAATATTGCCAATTGGTGGCATATTTTAATACTATATTTCAAATTTTGAAATATGTTGACTCAAAATTTCATAGGATTAATAACTGGGAAAGACTTTATATTTTATATCTTATGCCAGCTAAGCCAAACATTAAATATATTTAATATTTCTTTTAAAAATAATACGTTATTTAGTTATATAAATAATTTGGATTACAAAATAAAATATTTTTGAACCTACTGATTATATTTTTGTTAGTTAATATTGCTTGAATATTGGAGACCATTTGTAACTACAAGTACTAACACATGTATGCAAGAAAAGTAATTTAATGTCAAAGAAATGAAGAATCTTAGTAAATGAAAAATGTGGTGAAGTAAAGTTTTAGGAAACTTTAAAACTTCTTTCTCATGTGAAAGTTTTTCGGAAAAATATTCTTTAACTTAAAGAACATGATTTGTCGTGAAAGAATGTGTATTATAAAAGAGCAAAAGATTTCCCAAGTATGAGGAGATCAAATTCTGATTGAATGTATTTTCTTTTTTGTTTCAGACTGTTTCTTAAAATTGAATCTATTTAACATGTAACTTTATTGTGCAATAATATAGGAGGACACACAGCTTTGTGTTTTCTGTAGTCTTGCATTTTCTCTTTACCATTTCTAGTACACTAGCATTAAAAATTGAAATGTCTTTAAAATAATGAGACAGTATAAGGTTCTGTTGATGAAACCAATCTATAAGCCAGGAGAAACTGAGTTAAATTTCAATTTTGACTATACAACTTGGAGAAGTCACTTTTATTCTCAGTGTTTCAGGTAACTTGGAGGCTATAAGAGTAGTTGCTACTTGGTTCCTCACCTGGGATTGTTGAAGTTCTCTTGGTCAATAAAATTATAAGCCCTATCAATAAAATTATAAGCTCTATCTTGCAAAAAACAAACAATTAGATTAAGTAATTCCTATTAAAAAGATAAAGAGAATATTTTTGATACATTTAAAAGCCATAAGTCAAATATCAGTGTTATGATTTCTTAATTATTATAAACTGGTTCTTATTTTTTTCTTTCAGCATTACAATTCCTGAAAAGTTAGAATACTTCATTAACAAATATGCAGAACATACACATGACAAATGGTCAATGGAAAAGGTAAAAATCAAAATGTGACAGTATAATCAAGCACTGTTGTTTTCATTAGCTTGTCAGTGTTGCATTCATTAATAGTAAAAAACAAAGATTTTATTATTAAAAGTGTATTTGCTGGCTATTTTTTGAGGTACTGTGGTGTGGGAAGAGTGCTGAACTTGGTTTTGAAATAGGTATATTAAAATAATGAGTAAAAACTATAATTATAACAAAATAAGTTTATTTTAAGGTAAGGGAAGAAGGAATGGGAATAGTGATGATCTGATCTTAACCCAAGGTCAGAGGCTAAACCCCTCTAACTACTGATTTCACTACCTATAAGTTTACTTCCTATAACTATTCAAATTAACCCCTTAGTTAATATATTAAATTTTGGTAGCAGGAACAAGAGTCAAAGGATGGTCTCACAGCTTGAGTCTGGTAGGAGTCCTAGTAGAGGTGATAGAAGTAGCAGGACCACACAGGAACATGAAGGGAGTAATGGTTTAACTCACACAGTCCACCTGTAGAGTGTTAACCAATCTCTACCACTTCCTCAAAGATGAACTTGCTTGAAGGGAGATCACACAGTCCTAGTCCAAAGAGTAATTACACCAACTGCCCTGTCTCCTCCTGAGAAGAAACTGCCTGTGTCCTCTTCAGAGTTCTGGAATTCTTTTGTCTGCCCCGCCTTTGCTCTTGCTAAATCTCTTATAAGAGTTTTGAGAGAATAGGTTCATAGTCTTATCTTTTATGCTTGGTGTATGAATATGGCAAGCTACTTAACACACATCATCACAATAACAAACATTCATATATTCTTTAAAGGTTACCATTATATACATTTTCTGATTTAATTTCCCCAATGAACTTTTGACTTAGACACTATTACTCAACTTCAATGTACAGATGAGGAAACTGTGCCTTCAAGAGTTTGATTTGGCCAGTTGTTTAGAAGCTCAGATGAGATATTGTATATAGAGTTCTTAACTGTTTTTCATATTGGGCTGTAATGTTTGAAGTTTGAATATAGTTTTACTGAAGAATGGCCATTTAGATGCAATTTCTTGAATCTAATACTTAACAGTAGCTCTAATGGGATATGAATATGGATTATATTTGTGATTATATAGAATGAAATAAATCTTATGTAAATTTATAAAAAATATCTTAACAATATCCTCATGTTTTCAATACTTTGATTAAAACATAATGTGAAGATTCTTAGATTAATTTATACCCTATGCATGCAATTCATATTTTATAATAAGAAATAGAACTTTGAAACTTCCATTTTTCTATTAGTAGCCATTGCCTTGAAAAACAAAATCTCAATTTAATGTTCTGTCTCCCTCTCTAACTCCATATTTTTCCCATTGATATCAAATGGCACCCTGACAGTGCATCAAGAGAAAGACTGAATTTGTCAAATATCATGTTGTATTTATATTTCATTGATAAAATAATAGCCCAAGTTAAAGTAAGTATATTTCACTATCCACAGAGTTATTAGAGTTATAGGATTATTGGAAGATGTTAGGGTACATGTTTCCTTTCTCTATTATTTCTACAAGTATTAATGGCTGTTTAGGATCCATAAAGATGGTGTTATATTGGATTAGGGTTCTTTTGATATATTGGGTTAGAGTTCTATTATTATACTGGAATATATAAGATTCTGAGTGGTAGGATATAAAATAGAAGAGTTTTTACTTGGGTTTTTGTTAGGGAAGCACATTGTGCATAAAATGAAAAATTAAATGTTATGTATCTATAGAAGCAAAATAATAGACATGAGACTGCATATAAATGTTCTTGCTGAAGGTCTATAGAATGCTTAGGGGTCATAAGTCTTTTGTCCATTTACTTTTGCTAAGTTTAGATTCATTATTTTGAACACACTAATCTGGAAAGTTAAGATTACAATTTGTCTTTTGCAAATACCTTCTCTTGTTATTGTGCATGTTTAATCTATATAAGAGAAATGTTGAGGGAGAACATGTTTATGTATTAAAAGGATAATCATGCAAAAGAGAGATTACATTTTCTCCTTGTCCACAGAACAAGGAGAAATGGTTGAATAGGGATAGATATAGGGTTTAATGAATTTTAATGATTTAAAGAAAATATTCCTAAGAATTAGAACTGCTTCAAAGTAAGAGAATTTTTGGGAAGTAGTGAGTTTACTTTGACTGGAGATCAATAAGAAGCTTAGCAACCACCTGCCAGGAAGGTAGAAGAGATTCCTCTTCAAGTATGGGTTGCACTAGGTCCTGAGTTTCCTTTCTAGTTCTGAGATTCTGTGATTTATTCTTTTTTTCAGTTAGCAAATGGATGGATATATGGTGAAATATATTCAGACTCTTCTAAAGTTCAACCATTAATGAAACCATATAAACTTTTATCTGAAAAGGTGAGAATCATTATTCATAGTCATATTCTTATGGTGGTTCTTGTTTTAAACCAATGTTCAGACAAACCATACGGTCTTCCTGCTGCTAAGGCCAGTCCTCTATCTACTCATGTTTTTCTACTTGAAAATATAGTTTTAATTTTTTTATCCCAGATTAACCTTATTTTAAAATTTCACATGCCCATTTTTGTCATAATCTTTCTTATTTCATAACTATATTTTATTGAATATGTTCTTTGGCCTTCTATTTTAAGTTACTCTTCATTTGAGTATTCCTCTTCTCTCTATATATCTTCGTAACATTTTCCTATTCCATTTAAGCTCCTGTCTTACAACTATAATAGACAAATATCTTTAAAATATACTCATTATATTGAGCAATTCTTGGGAAAAAGGTAGACTTTAAAATCAATTTAAAAATAATTTGCATGTATTTATTTGTTCAGGAAAATTAAAATAGTATGTGAAAATAGCAAAAGTGATTCTAGTTTTAGTGAAATGATGGAAATCAGCCTCTGCTTATTTTGATGGTAAAATGGAAATTACACATTCATTTCCTGATGGATGCATCTCTGTTCTTTGTAGCTGTTAAGAGAAAAAAAATAAAGAAATTTTAAAATTATATCATTAGTTACATTATATATTATAAATTATATATTAGTTATATTTTTCAATCCAGACACCTGCCTACCAGAATACTACTTATTAGATGCCACTTACTAAAAACTTTGCTTTACTTGCCTATGAGAAACATTAGTCATATAACAAAAATGAGAATGTTTGTTTCAGAATAAAATTAATAAGATTGTTCAGTATTTCTACTTAGCGTATGATATTCTCATGTTTTCCTCTAGGAAAAAGAAATTTATCGCTGGCCAATCAAAGAGTCTTTAAAAACTATGCTTGCTTGGGGTTGGAGGATTGAAAGAACCAGAGAGGGAGACAGCATGGCCCTTTATACACGAACACGACGCATTTCCCAGACAAGCCAGGTAATTACCATAATGTCTCTGCACTTCACACTATTTAGAGAAAAACACATATAGTTTTAATTTTATCACTTGCATTGCATTCATTCAATAATCCCTGGTTAAGTATCTAATGCTGCATGTGCAAGATGGATTTGTGTGGATGTGTGCTGTGGATGTGAAGACAAAAAAAACCCCATCTCCTCTCAAGGAACTTAAATTTTAAGAAGGATCATTCATGAAGCCTATTTCTGACAATATACCCCCTCCCCAAGAAGTTTCATTGGCTTCTGAGTGGGTAAAATAAAAACTCCTTTGTAAGTAGCATTATCCCTAGAAGTTTACTCTGGGGAAGGGAAAACTTACAGAAGACCTGACAATGATCTTTAAGTTTTTGAAGTATCATCATGTAGAAAAGGCATTAAATTTGTTCTGCTTGAACTCAGGGTAGAAGCAGTGCATGAAGGTTATAAAAAGATCTATTAAAGTCTGGTTGTATTAGAAAAATTTCCTAATAATGAGAGCTGACTAAAAGTAAATGGGCTGACTCAGTAGATTGTGTGTTCCCCTTCAATGGAGGTCTCCAAGCAAAGGTTGGATGATTTATTTTTAGATTTATTTTAAGAGTCGGTCCTTTGTCACATATAGCTAAGACTGTTCTTTCCAACCCTTTCATTACAAGGGTCTACAATTTCTTTGTGATCTATGAAATATCATCTTACTTCTAAAAGCAACATAGGTAGTAATAGTTTATACAATATGAACTATTGATATCAGCTAGATTTAGCTAGTCAGTTTTGCCATTTTTTATCCTTGGATACAAGAGTTTTCTTTTCTTTTTTTTAAACCCATACCTTCTGTCTTGGAACCAATACAATGTATTGGTTCCTCCTGTCTCTGGACCTGTCTCTCAATCCACTGAGCTACTCAGATGCCCCTGCCCCCTTTTATAGAGTTTTCTTAATTACTAAGTTTGTTATTACTTTCACATTTTCTGAAAGTGCTTTCCTGAAAAACTTCCTCCCAGATACTCTTTGGAATAATCTATTGATTCTTTTGCACATCTGTCATTTAGGTTTCTATTGACACTGCCCATGGTTACAGTCCCCGAGCTATTGATATGAGCAATGTTACTCTGTCCAGAGATCTTCATGTAAGTATGCCAGCTGATTTTTATTTTTTTCTAATCTCATTTCTTTGTTCTTTGTTTTACAAATGTTTTTAAATAAATTGCCTTTCAAATCTATGGAGAGAGAAAGAGTTCATAACCTACCAAGAGATAGAGAGGTTCACAGGAGGTAAAATAGATAATTCAGATTTAATCAAGTTAAAAAAACTTGCACAAACAAAATCAGTGTAGTAAATATTAAAATAAAAAGATACTGGAGAAAACAGTTTACAATAAATTTCTCTGATAAAGATCTCATTTCTCAAATATGTAGGGGATGTAACAAAAAAATAAGAGTCATTACCCAACTTATAAATCATCAAAGACATGAACAGACTATATTAAGAGGAAACTAAATGATCAATATCACATGAAAAAATGCTTTAAATTGCCAAAAATTAGAGAAATTCAAATTAAAACATTTTTGAGATATCACCTCATGTCCTTCAGATGGACAAAGATGACAAAAAAGGAAAATCAGAAATGATTGAGGGCATATGGAAAATAAGTACACTAACAAACTGTTGGTAGAATTGCCTTCTTCTTTCATTACATAGTGAATGTCGAATAATGTATTGCATGATAGCATGTGGACAACCTGTATCATTTTACCTGTCATCCCAGGGAAGTGTATGAAGGAGAAACAGAACATGGATCACAAAATGTTAGAAAACTTATTAAAATTGAATCTACGTGTACTTTAGAAAAAATATTTTTAAAAAAGACTTCTAGGAACTGATACAAAATGGAGTAGAAATAGGAAAACAATGTATATAGTAACCCCAATGTTGTAAAGATAACCAACTGTGCATAATTTAGTAATTATTATTAATACAATGATCCACCACATTTCCAAAGGGCTCATGATGAAAAAATGTTATTGACCTTCAAAATAGAGAACTAATGGACTTAGAACACAGACTGAAACGTATTTTTTGTATTTTAAAACGTTTTTCTTGATTCATTTTTCAAAATATATCTAATGTGGAAATATTTTGCATGATTTTATATAGATGATGGGTGCCATATTTCTTGCATTCTCAATGTAGGGAAGGGAGGGAAAGAATGTAGAATTGAAAATAAAAATAAGATTAAAAAATTAAAAAGTATTTTAATTTGGATCACTTTTGAGATGATAAATGTCATATGAAAATACCTTAATTTTAGTGAAGTCATTTTACTTTTCTTAGGAATTTTATTATTATAAAACCTTAGAATTTGGTGTTTCAATAATTACATAGCATTGTGAGAAGAAAAATAACATAATTAGATCATACTCTAGCTAATATAAATACATGTACATACGCATGTGTTTGTGTATGTCCATAAACATATAGATGACATTATCTAATTTTGTAAACATTAAATGACCTTTAAAATTTTTCTTCCTTACCCTTCAATCTGTCTACTCGGTAATGCTTTCCAAGGCCATCTTTCTTGCACTGTCTCCTTTTTTTCTTAGTCTTTACTCCTTAAAGAAACAATTCAATTCTACAGGATTTTCCTCTGTCAAATTCCTTATTCTTCTACCTTATCTCTACCTTATCAATAATCATGTTTTATATTACCCCCACCATAAGTCTCCTTTATTTCTTTTCACATTCCACTGAACAGAGCTGGAGGGAATCATGTAACCATACTGGATATATCCAATACAAATTGAAGTCAACTAATTTGAACCAAGCCTTCAATTGAGCAAGGAGAATTTATTACTCTCTAATTGGTTCTTTATTCCAATAACCACAACTACAATTCCAGGCTTTATTTCCTCATCTAAAGCTTCTTATTCCAATGCCATCTCCCCTCTATTCAGCTCTCTAATGAGAGGACCTAGCTCTCACATTACTGAAACCACCTAGGCCATTAGCTTCATTTCCCCCTTTTTTACCTCTCAATCATGACATAATTTCCCGCTCTGCTCTCTTCTTTTACTCGTCTCTAACAAAGAGATGGCATTTATAAAGGCCTAAAATGTCAAAGCCAAAACAAAATCCCTTACATATACACATGTGATTCAGTCTCCCTCCCATCATATCCAGTAGATTGCATTCACTTTCACCCCTTCTCTCTTCACTTTAATATCAACTACAGGCATATTCAAATTTTCTCTAACCTTAAAAAACCATTAGTAGATCTTATCATCCCAATTAGCTCCATTATCTATCCTCATATCTTTCTTTCTCAGCTAAATTTGAAAAGAAATAGTAACAGCAACAAAAAAAAAAACTATCTACATTATTAGTTTCCATTTTTCTTAATCTTTTCTAAATCTGCAGTGTAGTTTCTCAGCTTCATAATTCATTTAGTTTTACCATCTCCAAATTAACAATGATCTCTTAATTGCTAAATCTAATGACTCTTCTCAGTCATCTTCCCTCTTAACCTCACTGGCAGCTTTTATTATTTTTTTATTTTCTCCTCTCTAGTTTTCTATAATACTGCGCTCTCTTGGTTCACCTAAATTTTTGTCTGACTATTCCTTTTTTAATTCTCTGAATCATCATCAATGGCATGCTTATTATTTTTTTTATCCTAAAGATCAGTCTGGGGCCCTCTGCTCTCTATTCTATATATGTTCTCATTTGATGATCTCAACTCACATAAGTTCAATTATCACCTCTATTCAGATGACTACCAGATTTATATATCAATCCCTGAAGTCCACCCATCTTCCATACTTCCCTTTGATTATCAAGGACACCACTATTTTCCAAATTTTCTGGGTTCTCAACCTCAATGTCTTCTTTAATTTATTATTCACATTTGATATATCCAATCAGTTGCTAAATCTTGTCCTCTTCTTGTCCCTCACAATTACTAATGTCTTGGCTCTCCATGCCTCAAGTCTCTTCCTACTCTTTTATAACTACTTAGCCACCTCCAAAGTGATTTCCCTAAAATCCAGGACAGACCATGTCACACTGTATCCCCTAAACCTCCCATAATAAACTTCACTGACTCCTTACTACTTCCAGGAGCAAACATAAACTCTTTTCTTTGACATCTATGTTTTTCACAACTTGATCTCTTCCATTTTAAATTTCTTACACATTATTACTTTCCATGCACTCTATTGTTACTCTATTAATAGTCTAGTCACTTTTCTACATCCAAGATATTTCCATCTTCCTTATGGTTTGATCTTACTCCTTGGCTCCACCTCTTTAAATCTCTGGTTTCCTTCAAAAATTAATTGAAACATCTCTTTTTTACCTTAGGCCTTTCCTGGTGCTATTATTGTATTAGTGTCTTCTCCTCCAAGGTGACCTTATATATTGTGAATTTACTGTATATTTACATGATATAGTTCCTTTAGATGATATATTTTTTTCATTTTTGTCTTTATAAGCCATAGCACATAAAGGTTGTTTAATAAATGTTTGCTTACATACTTGATAGATCTTCCTGTGTCTTAACTGGGAAAATGATGTCAAGTTTTAAGTACCATAAATTAAAATTACTCTATAAAGTAAAATTTTAATATGATCTTTTTAAAATTTTTTGGATAGCAAATGTTATTCTTTCTACAGATGTTATAATTGCCCCTATATGATGCAATAAACCAGTCAAATTCCTTTGTTTCTTTAAGGCTATGGCAGAAATGATGGCTGAAAATTATCATAACATATGGGCAAAGAAAAAGAAACTGGAACTGGAGGCCAAAGGTAATATTATTTTTGCTAAAAAATAACTCTTTCTGCTGAAAAGTCAATGTAAGTCTTGAGTAGAACAAGGAATCAATAAAAGAACCCTAACTGATTGTATACCTTTTGCTAACCACAATTCAAAGTTAATGGTTCAAATATATTCTTAACTGATCCTTGAGAGGAATTTTGTACCTTGATACTAGTAGGAAGAGATGGCTAGGTATCTTGTGGATAGAGTGTTGGGCTTGGGTCAGGACCACCTGAGTTCAAATCCTGTCTCACACTCTAAGGCAAGTTACTTAACCTATGTTTGCCCTAATTCTCTGGAGAAGGAAATGGAAAAGCATTTAAGTATTTTTGCTAAAAAAAAAAACCATGGACAGCGTTGTTGTACTATGGTCCAGAGTATCCTGAAGAGTCAGACTAAATTTCTGAGCAACTGCTTTAAAACTTTTTCTTATCACAAGGTCTTTTAATATGAATGAATTTTTGGAACCATGACTGAAATATCTTGGACAACGAGAAACTAATTCCTAGTAATTGTCATGTTTGGAGAGACATGTGTCTTGTGTGTCCATAGCTGCTTGGGTATATGCCCTGCACTTTACCAATTCAGCTGGTATTTTCCATATTCAATTTTTCCCCTGACTCCCCAATATTTAAAATCTTGATTCCAATGTCACGATTCTATACCATTACCCTTGGTCAAGTTTCCTTGCCCTTTCTTTCCCTATCCCACCTATTCCCTTCTCTTCGGTCTCCTATCTTCGTCTTCCCTTGAAATGTGTTGATTGATACAATCTAGGTATTTATTACTCTCTACCAAGAAGTTTTACTGATTTGAGCTTTCAGTGCCTAGATATATATAGGGGCCGTATTTGTGGATGATTAGGAAAAACTGAATTACTATTTCACAAGGAAGGACATAGTAATAGGGAGAACAAAGAAGAATTAGGTGATAAAAATGGATCTCAGCCCTTTTAAAGGATCATTGCCTTTCAAATTATGTTAAGTATTAGTATACATTTGTGTGAATGTCTGGGAATATGTGTTTATATATGACTGTGATGAAATTATTATTATTATTAATGACATCAAGAAAAACTGTCAGCACTGATATTGCTTATAGATCCAAGAAAACTAACAAAAAAGAAAGGAAATATTTCATGCTTTAATTTGCTACCTAAAGATGGTTCTCAATATAGTAATTTCTGAGAAATGTTTCATTTCAGCTACTAAAGTTCTACCATGACATTTCATTGTGGTGCATTAGTGAATCTGGGTTCTTGAATTCTGTGCTAATGGAGTGTAAGTTCTGGCAGGTTCTAAGAAAGAGAATGCTTTAGTATGCTTCTTGTCCTAGAACCAACCTAAGTTCAGAGGCCCTTTACCAGGTTTACCACAGGATTTGTATGGCCATATGCAAATTTCAGATTCTCTTTAATTAGTCTAATCATAAATGACTTACATTAATGGAAGGAGTGTTCACGCCAACAAAACTACAGATCCTCCAAGTATGCATGTCTTTGAATATACATTAATTATTATCCATATCATTTGTGTGCCCAATAATTATATTAAACACTGTGTATGCTCAGTCTGTTGCTCTTATAACATGGTAGTCTGATCATAACTGAATTGAGAGACCCAGTGTATATTTGGGTCATCAAGTAAAAAAGGGTACTTTAAACATTATTTCAATCAGTGGATTAATAAAAAAAATTACTAAATGCCTCCTATGTGCCTTGTAATGTACTAAGTGCTAAGGATATAAAAAGATAAAGACCTCAAGGAGCTTGCAGTTTTATGGAAGAGGCAACATGAAAATAAATATATTCAGAGCAAACTATTCATAGAATAAATAGGAAATAATTAACAGGGGGAAGGCACACGAGGACTTGAGTTGAAATCTAGCCTCAGACACTTCCTGGCTGTGGAAGTCTGGCAAAGTAATTTTATTGCATTATTACTCTTCTGCCTTGGAAACAATATTAAGACTTGATTTTAAGACAAGAGGTAAGGATTTAAAAACAAACAAAATAAAAAGTCAGTCATTACTGATTCATCATTGCTTATTTAAATAGTCTCAGGTACATTAGAATCCAGATATATCAGCTTTGCTCTTCGTGTTTAAATTAAACAACAAATAAATAAAACTTAGACATTAAATCATCTGTCATAGCATAGGATCATAGATCTAGAACGTGATGAATCTAAGACATAAGTAATAGGGCCTCCTGTGATAAGATTCAGTGAAATTCTAGTTCTGGACATCTATCAACCTTCTTAATGGAAAGAATACCAATAAAAAATAATTATCATATTTGACTTTTTATTTACAGCATATTTGAATTGTCTAGAAAATGAGAAAACTTTTCAATTAAAATACTAGCTATTTGCTTTGCCTCCTCTTCTGAAAATTCTTTAATAGAGACCTTTATGATAATCCCTTAGTTGTCAGATTTTATCTGCTAGGATTCTATTTAACCATCTTCTGCATTGTAAATTAAGTTGATGAATTAAGATATTTGTTTAGTTTATGCATTGATTGAATATTTTGTTCTATATCTTCTTAGAAGACAGAGGCATAGCTGTTAGATAAGATTCAGAACTATAAATATATTTTCAGTAAAACCCCACAACAAATTACATTATTACACTCTGATTTTTATTTTACTGTAACTCAAGCCTAGTCCCCAAATTATGGTGATATATATGTTATTTCTCTGTTTAAGGTAAAAAATCTATTATTCACTGATGCAAGAGCTAGGATAGGATGGTATAGTTTATAGTGTATATCAATTTATAATATATTTGGTGATCCCTTAGCATTTTTGTTTGGTATATTGCAACACATCTCCCCCCCTTAAATTGTGTGATAATACTGCCACCTAATGGCCATGGAGACTTATTACAGCAACTCCATTTCTACAGATTTCATTATCTGTAAATCAAATATTGTACTCCAATAGGAAGTATATGTTTTACCTTGTACTATTTTAGATTGGGAAAATGATAACATTTAAAATTATCCTAAGAATATATAGCTGAATCAAATTAGATGTAGTGCACTTCTGTTTTATGAGTCTTGTTATGTTCAAGATAATTTTTTTTTAAATGTTCAATTTTTATAAATGTTATTTCAGGAATTTTCTTATGATGTCTGTCCCCACAGCTACTATTCCATTTGGATTTGGTCTTCTCTCAAGAATGCCATCATCCTTAAGAAAGTACAAGGGCACTAGACTTAATGGAGATTTTAGGAGGCCAATTTTGATGAATATACATTCTTTATCAGTCTTATATAAATAAATGTATAGTATAGTGAAAGGGGTGTTGAATTTGATATCAGGGGATTATTTGATGTCAACCCCTTCTTGAAAATTATACAGAAATGTTTAAATTGGTATTATTTAAAAGATGAACCCATTGAAGGTTTTTCACATGATTTATTAAGTGGTACTATACTCTGTGGTATAAAATAATTAAATGGAAGGGGAATTATATATTGAGAGTATTACACCAGGAGGCTTTGGAGCAATCCAGACATCTGACAAAAAGTATATTGGTTAAGCATTGGTATTAGCTTTTAGTATTGAAAAGGAAGAGATGTATACAATAAATATTTCTGAGAAAGAAGTGACAGAATTTTAATAGATTATGTAAAGTATATGCTTACTTTTAAGGACTTTTAAGGACCATGAGAAAGAAGTAGAACCGATTAAGAAGATAGAAGAAAGGTTGGAGAGGAAGGAGGCCAACCAAAATAGTGTAGTTTCAGAGAAATGAAAATAAACGTTTAAGATGTCAGTTATGTTTAATGAAGCAGAGAGGTTCAGAATTTAAAAAAACTGGAAAGCCCTTTGAATTTGTCAATAAGACAATTTCAAAAGGCTCAGACTTAGAAATTGTTTTTAAACTACATCTTGTAACCAACAAAATTAAGATGGTCTATTATTACCATGGTCAAAGAATTTTAATTGTAATTGAAAATAAAAGTTGAATGTATTTTTGCCAAATATTGTACTAAGTGCTAAGGATCTAAAGACAAAAAAAAAATCCTTCCCCTTAAGAAGTTCACAGATTAATGGAAGAGCCAGTCCAATTCCCTTATTTTATAAAGGAGGAATATGAAAAGAGGCAAAATTCTCAAAATTCTATTCCATGGCCACATTACAAATGAAGATATCCTCTATGCCTAAGAATTTGCTACTTTTTAGTCGGTTAATTAATACGCATTTACTAAGTTATTGTGGCTTGAACTTTGTCCAGGCAGATGAACAATGAAGTGCTAAAATATTCCTTGCCCTTAGGGACCTTATATTCTATCTGGGGAGGCTACAGGTACATAAAAAAACATGAATATATAATAAATACTGCACAAATTTAAAAATGGGAGGAGGAGACTAGCAAATGGGGAAAGAAAAGTTCCATCATTTTTACTATTAAGTAGCATTTTATTTTAAAACATTTACCTTCCATCTTGGAATCAATACTGTATATTGGTTCCAAGGCAGAAGAGTGGTAAGGGCTAGGCACTGGGGGTCAAGTGACTTGCCCAGGGTCACACAACTGGGAAGTATCTGAGGTCAGATTTGAACCTACAACCTCCAGTCTCTAGGCCTGGCTCTCAATCCACTGAGCTATGCAGCTGCCCCTTATTAAGTAGCATTTTGAAGAAAACAATGGAATTAATTACTATGATGTGTTCTTTTTTTTTTTTTTAATATTCTAGTAGGAGGTGGCAACCATCCCCTTCTGGTACCATATGATACTTTGACAGCCAAAGAAAAAGCCAAGGATAGAGAGAAAGCACAGGACATTCTTAAGTTTTTACAGATAAATGGCTATGCAGTATCCAGGTAAAAATAATAATTTATCCATTAGAAGATATCTTTGGCAACAAATATTTAAACATCTGAGCTTGCTAAGCAAGCTTCTTGGTTACCTGCTAATTGTTACCTTGGTATAGTATTTGCATATTCAAAAAAGAATACACTAATAAAGTTTTTTGTTTGTTTTTTAATGAAGACACCAAAAATACTAATTCTACTTATGTAAAATACTCATGTGTTTCACTTAATTCTACAATTCTTATCCACAATTACTATCAAGTTTCAATGAATATATACTTCTGTTCTAAAATCAGTGGATTTTAGTATTAAATCAGAAGTATATATTCATTAGATATTATATCTAGCTCTTATCTTGAACTGCATTTCATAAACAATAATATTTGAGAACTAGTTGTCCTAAGAAATATTCTTTAGTAAAATTTAGTAAAAATTCTTTAGTAAAATTCATTTGACCTTGTAAAATCTTAGTCATCTTGTATTGTCTTTTTAAGGGGATTCAAGGACTTGGAATTGGACACACCTTCAATTGAGAAACGCTTTGCCTATAGTTTCCTTCAACAACTTATCAGATATGTGGATGAAGCTCATCAATATATTCTGGAGTTTGGTATGATGCCATGGTCCTTTTACTAACAAATTCCTTTTTTTGCACACTTAAGAATAAGATAATTAATTCCAGCATACCAGGGAAGAAAAAAGATCATATGACAGTATTTGATGCTTCCCTTTGCATTAATTAAAGCATTGACTATTAGTTTATACTAATCTATTTAGAATTCTTTGGGGCATTAGTATATTATGTAATTTTTAGAGATGGTTAAATTTTAGGTGAGCACATCTTCTTTTGATCAAAATGTATTTAGTGGTTTTAATTACAAAAATTAACTTTTTGAAACCTCATAAAAAAGAAAGAACCAGTTAGATAATGTAGTATAGGGGAAAGAAAAAGGTCAAAAGTTGGTTAAAGGCTTAAATTGCATTTTCATTGTATGATCATGGGCAAGTCAATTATCTTTTATTGGGGCCGGTGTTTTCGTCCTTGAAATGGAAATGATAATACAGTGTTTACTTCATAGTGTTTTAATGATCAAATTAGCTGATACAAAATAGAAAAGTTTATAAACTATAAAACATTGTTGTTTTAAAAAAATTACTGAAATATACAAATGAATCTGTGATTGTATAAGTTTGGGAGTGATTCAAAATTGTGCATACCACAGCCTAGCCATCAGTGCCTATCAAATGCTTATGTTGTCCATGTCATCACAAAAGTTTACCATTGGAGGTAAAACCAATATACAAGAGAGTTTTTTTTTCTCTTTATCCTGTGTAAGGATAATTTAGGCTTGTGATCTAATTTAAATTTGATTTTTGGTTGCCAGGGGATATCCCAAATAAAATACCCAAGTCAGTTTGGAAGCATGTGGTGGTTTAATCAATATATAGGGAAGAAATCAAGGAGAAGAGAGAGGGAAGAGGTATAAGATTTCTCCCGCCTGGCCTGTGCCAGGCGAGACATGAGGTGCTTAAAGATTAGAGGCTCCTCTAAGAGGATAGTGTTTGGAAGGTAAAGGAGATAAAAATCAGCCTAAATAAACTCTGAGAGATCTCAGAGAAAAGCCTCACCGAACTAGGTTACTAGGCTTCCTCCAGTATGGTATCAAGGAAAACTCATCACTAAACCTGGACAATAGCAGCCACCACACCAAGATGCCAACACGCTCAGCAAGCTGCCTCCAGCCACCTCTCTGCTGTCAAAGAGGCCCCAGAAAGGAAATGACGTGAAATATATAGATGGTTTTACATCACTTTCCTGCGTCTCACATGTACCAATGCTATCTTAGGTTTGACTTAGGACAGCCCAGGGGTCTGTCAGTTGTTTATGATTTGTCATTTGCTAACACATGTCTGTCATAGGCCAACCTCCTAAATACTTAATCCTTAAGTATGGGTGTAGACATTCCTGATTTTGTTAGACTAAGGAGGGTGGAGTAATCTAAAGTTCACACCTGACAGTATGAAGATACCAGTAACTCTCTAGTCTTCTACCTATGATGACTTATTCTTATTACCTGGCCAATACATCTCTTTATATCATGCAATTCCTTAACAACTTCTTTTATACTTGTTCTGTTTTGGAGTTCTTCATTCCTTTTCTGTTATAATCTGCTTATCCCTATTGATGTTCATCTGCTATTCATTTTTATTTCTTCAAAAGCAATTCTGTTTTGTGTTTCTTGGCTATATTTCTCTACTTTAGTAGAGTATTATTATTGAAAAGGATGAGCCTTTGATTTTCTTTTTATTCATACGATTCATTCCAAATTTTTTTTATTAGCATGGTCATTGCTTTTATGGCACAGTAGTATTCCAGCACAATCATATACCACTTTTTTTAGATATTCCTCAGTTGATCAGCATCCCCCTCAATATCTTGTTCTTTGCCATCACAAATAGAGGTGCTATAAATATTTTGGAACATACAGGTTCTTTTTCTTTTTTCTGATCTCCTTGGGATGTAGGCCCAACAGTGATATTTTTTATAACCCTGTGTGTATAACCTCAAATTGTTCTCTGAAATTATTAAATCAGTTCACAGCTCCACTAACATCATATTAATGTTCCCATTTTTCTGTATCCCCTCCAAAATTTGTCATTTTACCCTTTTATCACTTTAGCCAATATGACATTGATGAGCCTTTAACTTCTTGAGAAGCTTAGGGACAATAAATTAGCTTTGACATTTCCCCAAAGCAATTCAGCCAGCCCTCTTTCTTGCTCCTGTTCATCATTGTCTCTTTGTTCTGTCTGTCCCAGATACTTATATATAAGCTTTATATATCCAACCAAATATATGTTGAAATCTAATCAATAGATCTTTATTCTTTTTATCTTTTCTGTGCTGACAGACAGGTGAAATAATTGTATATAACTAAAATAATTGTTTCTAGATAGATACCTGATAGTAATGGGATTTTAGTAGGTCAAGAAATGATTGTTTAGGACCAGTATCAGAAGGACACAGGGTTTGGGAAGGCCAAGAATAAGCTTACAGGATACCAAATGCTATTAAACAGGACTTATTTAAGATAAGGGAAGGAAGGGAAGGGAATTGGGATGATCTATCTAAAGAATATAAATATACCTCCCACCAATTTAGTTGGTAGCTTCAGAGAGATGGCATCTACACTGTCAGTTGCCTCTCTACCTAAGATTCCCAGTTCCTATAATAAAATATACTTCACTAACCCAAATCCCTCTTTAGATGGTGATAGAGATAGAAAGATTGGAAGGTAAGCAGGAACCGGGCTCAAAGGGAAGGTCTCACTGACAGATGGCTTTAGGTGTCCCAAGCAGCTCTGTAGGAATATCTCTGTCAGCATCAACAAGATACACAGGAACAAGGAGTTTGTAAGATGGATTAAAAGCCAGAGGAGAGAGAACAGCTAGTTCACCAGGTCCACCCTAGGAGACTAGACAAACTCAACCTCCCGCTTAACTCTCTGTTAAAAGAAAAAACAATCCTGTCACTCCTCCAGAATTCTGGAATCTCCCTGTTTCTTCCTTTGCAGCATCCCCTCCTGCTCATTTCCTTATAACACAGGTAAGATTCTTTTGAGTGATTACAGATCTCTTCCAAATTTTTCAGTATGTTCTGGGGCTTGATGAAGTCAGCACAATGCATCCACAAACTAGGCCTACATTTGATTTCTTTATTTGACAGAGATTCTTTGATGAATCTCCTTCATCACAATGCTAAAAGTCTTTTTAACAAGCTTACATCTCCCTCTTTTATGATTCTCCTAATAATTTTTTTTTATCAGAAGGCCTTTGAAGAGGATTTTTATTGTTATATTTTTCCAAGGAATCATAATCATTTTGATGTATTTATGGGATACACCTTGTCATAAAATTCTTTATTCTACTGAATACTGAAGTTACTTTTTCATGAACAAAACATGAACATCATCAGATCTTATATTTTATATTCCAGTTCATTTTTAATTGAATTAGTAAAGATATAATATCACATAGGAAAGCCTTCTTGTTCCCTAGTAATATTCTCATCAAGAATATCCTCAATTTTTCTACAAATGTATAAATCATATAAATAGGGGGCAACTGGGTGGCTCAGTGGATTGAAGAGTCAGGCCTAGAGATGGGAGGTAGGTCCTAGGTTCAAATCTGGCCTCAGACACTTCCCAGCTGTGTGACCCTGGGCAAGTCACTTGACCCCCATTGCCTAGCCCTTACCACTCTTCTTCCTTGGAACCAATACACGGTATTGATTCCAAGAAGGAAGTCAAAGGTTTAAAAAAAATAAATCATATAAATATATAATTCTTGTATAAATTGGTTTTATGTATGTAAACAAATAGGCATAGAGTTCAAAAGTTTTTAATGTTTTCTTGATGCCATTATTTTGTCTTCGTAAGATCTTCAATTTTTTTCACACCATTTGTCTTCTCCTTCATGTATCTTATTTACTGTCCATTCAGCACCCTCCCAATTTTGTCACTTCTATCACCTCCAATATGGATCCCTTCCATTTATACTTGGTCCAGTTTGGCTACTTTTCTCATCTTTATTCACTTTAGTGTAATTTTTGTTTCCTCTAAAAGCACATCTAGAACTGAGTTGTTAAAGTCCAAGAGTAGTGGTTTCACTGATCTTGATGGAGAAAAAAAAAATTTTGTTATAATTTAAAAAAAATTTCCCTCATTTTTCTTGTTTATCATCCCTGTATGCTCTAGAGATGACTAGTTCAATGGATATCTTTCAATCTTTTTTCAAAGTAGTTCTATCTACCACTGCCTTTTCTGCTTTATGAGATATTACTGCTCATAATTGTTGTTTACCATCAATAAGATTTTGCAAAGAGTTTGTACCCTAATCCAGAGTTAAAAGCCATTTTTGTTCAGCATATAAGTTAGATGTTTGCTGACAAAGACACTTTCTTTGGTATTGATCGCTTTGTTGTAGCTATTAATTCTTTAAAATTCTTGGTAAAATCATGGTAATGAATGTTGATGTTATTCCATCATCCATTTAAAAAAGTTAATTATATTTTAAAATAATTCATAGTTAAGTTGTTTCAATTGTATTCCATATCTCCTCTCATTTTCTTTCTGCTTTTTGGTTATTTTTAAAATAATTTTTATCTTAAATCTGAGGAGTCAGTGAACTGACTGTATGGACACCCAACTCAGGTTAACTATCACATCAATAATAATATTTTCCGGACTGTTTAAACAAATGATAGAAATTAGACATGGCAAGTATCAAATAATATCATAAAGAATATTTTTATAATTATTATAGTAAAATATGAATTAGACTTCACCATTGTATAGAACACACAATAATACAAATATTCATCACATCTTCATTCTTTTATGATTAACTATGTATAACATATATACACATATATGTCATAATTATATTATTATTGGTGGTGGTGGTCAGTTGTTTCAGTCATGCACAAATGTTTCTGACCCCATTTAGGGGTCTTTGGATAAGATACTGGAGTTTTCCATTTCATTTGCCAGCTCATTTTGCAGATGAGAAAACTGATACAGTTAAGTGACTTGCCCAGGATCACATAATTAGTAAGTTTCTGAGGCCAGATTTGAATTCAGGAATATGAACTTGCCTGACTCCATATCTGGCACTCTATCCACAGATCCATCTAGCTGCCCCTAAAATATATATAAAAGATAAAAATATCTCCTTCCTTTAAAATAGCCCTTTCATAAGGTCGTATCTATTCATATTTATTAGGGAAGAACATATGATTTTTTGAAATGTTTCTCTCTTCCTTAGATACAATGATTTACCAAAGCATTTGTGATTTAAATATAAAATATTTCTTTCTTTTTTAGTCTTTGGACATGGGGGAAGAAAGATTAAGGTGATAGTAAGAATTTAAATGTAGCCTTATTTTAATTGTAACTCATTCAGAAAATGTTATTCACTTAATTTTTTACATATTTAAGAATGAGTACACACATACATACATAGAATATATATTATTAACACATACATCTAAATACACGCAAAGAAATAACATTTCCAGCTTAATTTCTGAAAATGTAAAGTTTGACCTGGGTAAAATTTAACTTTGACATAAATAAGTGATAGAATACTTTTCATAGTTCCACACATTTTCTATAATTTAGCTTTGGAAGTTATTTTTTTCATCTGTATTTCCTTGCTGACATATTCTGTGAAAAATAAAAACGATGAACTCTTGTCTGTGTTACGACTACAGATCCATTTTATTATCATTATCTCTGACCAGTATCCTCTGTTCCTGATCAGTAAACTTCTTGATCAATTAGGCATACTTGATTTTCATCAGATAATACCTGAATATGCCTGACATTCATATTTGAGAAACATTTCTTAAGCAGCTGTTTTATATGCAAAGTACAATATCCACTGAAAAACTTTTCATTTCTACAGATGGTGGCAGCAGAAGCAAAGGAGAGCATTTTCCTTATGAACAAGAAATCAAATTCTTCGCTAAAGTACAGTACACTCTTGTTACTATAGTATTTGTTTACAAACTATGGTATTTAATTATTTGCCTGAGTTTAAGATGCATTTGTATGAAAATATGAATTTTATTTCAGTGATGATAGAAATGTAAATTTTTCTTGGCATGAAAATGCATGCATCACATGAAATAAATGTTCTCCCTTTCTTCACAGCACTTTGTCTCATGCTCCCACTTTTCTCCCTAATTAATATGCTGAATGGCAATTAATTGTAAGCAAAATAGATCATCTGATTTATGTCATCATAATTTTGTGAGTTATATTTATTATAATGGGAATATATCTTTATTTCATAATGAGAACATTTTAGAAATACTGTGTTTCTAAAAACTAGTTCAGTGTTTCTTGTGCTAGGAGAGATAGAACAAGAAAATATTTCTTGTTTACAAAGAAAACAATTCAAAGCAAGGGTTACATTTATTTGAAGTCCTCCTTAAATAAGTAATTTGTAGGTGATGATGAAATATAATACATTCTGTGATCTTCAATTTATAAATTATTTCCTGGTACTTAATTGTCTTTAAAAGAGAATTTTAATAGTCATTCCTTTCACCACCCTATTAAGCCTGTCATAAAAGGAATCTAAGAAATTCCTTTTAAGTAGTTTAAATCTTCCAGTTGTCAAACAAGAATCAAGTATTTCCCTATTCAAGCCCAACACCACCTGTCAATACTGTTATATTTTGTGGAGGGAACTAGGAATTCCCAAAACTTCTTAAAATTTACCAAATTCAGTGTTCACCTTCTCAGTTGTAGTTTGTCAGTTGAGCTAAAGAAGCAAAATTAAGAATTCTGCTACTGAATGACATAGCTATGAATATGGGAGGACTTTTTGCATGCAATCCTAGTTTATACCACACTCTCAAACATACACTGGCCATATCCAAACCATTGAATACACTTGAGGTGATGGTATCTATTTTCCTCTGCTTTCATTCAGGTTGTGCTTCCTTTAATCGATCAATATTTCAAAAACCATCGCTTATACTTCTTATCTGCAGCAAGCAGGCCTCTCAGCACTGGAGGACATGCATCTAACAAGGAAAAAGAAATGGTGACTAGGTAAACATAAATATTTTGGATTAGTGAAGACTGAATTATGTTTTTGGATTGAGGTTTGAAAATGGAATAGAGTGAAGACAAGAGAAATTTTCTATTACTTTTACTCTGGTTCCTGCTTATTAAGGATGATATAAGAAAAGAGGTAATAGTAAGCCATTGAATATATTTCCAGCTTCTGAGTTTTACTTTATGATGACACTAAAATTGATGCTGAAGAGTTAAGATTTAAAATAATACTTTTTTTGGAAGGAGCACATGGAACAAACAAGGTTAGAGGTATGTCAATAAAATCTCTGTATTTTAGTAAGCATTGTTATGTAAACAATTATTTTTAAAACATTTAAATCTGCTATTTTTGCCTACAACAAAGCATAAGAAGACATAGTTGAACTTAGATGCTTTTAAATATCTAGACTAAAATCAGAAGAAAATAAATGAAAATTATATTATTCCATTCAATTCAGCTTCCTACTACATCTTCTCAATTCTGTCTTACAGAGATCAATGTATATTTTGTAGACTTATTATAGATTCCTTTGTAACCTTTAGAGTAGTTTCTCTAGTATATATATATATATACATATATATGTGTGTGTGTGTGTGTGTGTGTGTATATATATGGATTATTATAACAAAAGAGATTTATTTACTTTACTAACCATTTTTTAGTCCTTAGCAGACATATCCATAACTATTTGAATGAAAATAAACCCAGAATACTGCTTAAAACATAGTTTGGGAAGGTATTACAGGTTTTTCTAAGTCTTCACTTAAAGGGTCTGCTGCAAATATGGAGTAATATAACAATTACATTCTTGGTGGATATATGGCTAGGTAAAATGAAAACCTCGGTGAAACATGTTGCTAATGAAGAGGAAAAAAACAGCTTTCTTGATCCTGTTGTAAATTTAAGGAATTTTTAAGTTTTACTTATTAGAATTTCATGGCTTATTGGCCTCAGGCTGGGTTCTAAGTTAATTGGCAATAGTTAATTTTTTTCCTGTTCTGTTTTTCCTTCTTTTTTTTTGCTACATGACCTATCTTTCCACATTAGAGATCCATAAAAAGCAAAACCAAAATCCCCAAAATTCTAAAACAAAACAACATTTCTTTGTTCTAATATTTGAGAAAACAGTGTAATCTGTATTAATTAAATGCTCTGATAATACATGTTGTTAGACTCTTCATTATAGAGGTAGAAATAATAAATATCAAACAAGGATATCTTCAAAGACATGGACTCCTTCCCTATCATACCTTAGTGCTCCTTCCTTCTTTCACCTTAGGGTGAGATAGGCTTCATCTCTACAGACTATTTAAGCTTTCTAGAGGGCACTTATGCCTCCCTTGGGACAATTCTCATTCCCAATTAAGTAATATCACATGGGATTCTAGGCTTTCTCTCATTTAAAACTTAGCTTGTCCTTGCTAATCTTGAATAATTGCCTTTTACTTCTCAGCACTGCCATCTTTAACTCATTCCTGTGAAGAATTAAAATTGTCTCATTTAAGATTACCTAGGTCAATTCTGTTAAAAATATCATCATTTCCAGAGAAAGTGGGAGAGGGAGAGAAGGGGAGAGAGAGAGAGAGAGAGAGAGAGAGAGAGAGAGAGAGAGAGAGAGAGAGAGAGAGAGAGAGAGAGAGAGAGAGAGAGAGAGAGAGAGAGAGAAAGTTTATGTGTGTATGCCTGTGTAAATTAAAACAAATCAGTATTGTAAAAAACCCTATTAAACTGTAAAAAGTAAAATTAAAAGAAGTCATCTTCAGCATTCCATTCCATTCCATATTCCATAATTCTTGATCATTGCTCTGTATTTTCAGTCTTAGCCTTGAAACTAATCACTTCTCCGATTTTATTTTTATTTCTCTCACATTTGATTAATGTTAACACCTTTTAATTTTACTCTATCTCAAGTCTATTATCATTCTGATCCACCCTCAAATGATACAGCTTTGTGTCTTTGAGATGCCCTTCTGCCTCCACTATATAATGCTCTGATTATTCAAATTTCCTTTAATTTCTCTCAATAAGGGCCAGTCATTAATTTTCCCAATGGTAAATTCATAAATTGTTATCATTAGATGTCAAATCTTTCATATCTAACCTTTTTACATTCTCATTTTATAGTTAATGAAACTAAGCCCAGAGAGTTGAAGAAATTTGTCCATGGCATAGATCTAGAATCAGTTGCAGAATTGTTATATAAATCTAAGTCTTCTTACTCCTTGTCCAGTATTCTGTCCACTATACTGACCCTGGCTAACTAGACAATCATGCAAGTACTTTATCCCTTCACCAAGACCTACAAATTTGAAAACAAGACAGTGTCATCCCCTTATCATTACTGAGTCTCTTCTTTTACCACTTTTCCTCTTTATAGCTAGGAAATCTTCAAACTAATACTGGGAATAATTAGAAGCTTTCCATAAAATGACAGAATGTCAGTTTCTAGAAGAGATCAAAGATACCATCAAGATCCCATGCTTCATTTTAAAGATTAGGTAATTGAGGATTAGAGAAATTAAATGCCTTGGTCAAGGTTATATAGCTAGTAACTGGTAGAGCTAATATTCAAACCATTATCTTTTGACTATAACATTAGTGCTCCTTTTATATTATACAATTGTCTCTTTTTTCCCCCAGCATCTTGTGAGCAAATTTTCATATGATATAATTGATGTCAAATTTTCTTGGCTTATGTTTAGTTTTTAACAAACAAAAACAAAATTTTATTATTTAATGCATTTGAATGAGATGTTTTATTATAGTCATTTAGAACAAAACTTACCTATGTTTGTTTCATAGAGAAATTAATTTCAGTTTAACAAAGGAATAAACAGGGCAATTATTTTTCACCAAGAATTATTACTTTTAATATCATTGGGGGTAAAGATTTTTGTGTCATATTTCAACAAGTACAACTTTTTGTTTTTATTGACTTTATAAAATCCAAGTCTGTGTTATACCTATATAATTTCTATAAATATACAAATGTTAGATATATTTGAAAAAGAAGTTGGAAAGACTCAATCATAAAATATTTTAAATAATTTTTTAAACATTGACCCAAGAAGAAGAAAACTATCACTGTTTCTTAATTTATTATACTTTTGTACTTGGATAGATATATGATTTCACCAATGTGGATACTCTTCCTGTTGATACAGATTGGAACTCTAGCATACTTCATTATCTTATGTAATTCCAATCATTCTTTCTCCTAATTCCTAACTGAATTTACTAAATAGATTAGAGGTCTTCCTTTTGATCTTTTGGTATCTGAGTGCTATCAATACATATTCCATGTTATTTTTATGCCCATTAAAGTCTTAATCCATTGGAGTGGTGGTGACTATGAATATTCAAAGGTAATGGAAGCAGAAGTATAAGTTCTTCCAGTTCTGACTAAGGTGGAAAGATACAAATAAAGGTGGAAAAATTTTAAAAAAAATAAAAATATTGTGTCTCTTGTTTGAATAACCTAAATAGGTGAGGAAAGTCATAATCTCAAATGAAATTTTGGCCATGGAAAACCAAAAATTTTTGTGTCTATATATGCACATGCATACATATATGATGGTGTTAGTTTAACCTTATATTTAATATTTGAAAATTTCTCACACTTTACAATTGAACTAATTAATAAATATGTCAGGGTATTTATAGATGTGATGATTTGAATATCTTCCCAGTAATCCTTCCAGCTTTATAGTTCTATAACTATGACTATCCAAATAGAGATTGCACTCAGGGAGTTCAATTTGGGAAACTATTTCCTAATTTTAGAAGCTAATTTCCTTAAATTTGAGAGTAAGAAATTTGTCTAGGTATGATTTATTATACTTTTACTTTTCCTGTAATAGTGGTATACTAAAGTTAGCTTCAACCATGAGTATATATATGCTCTAATAACATATACTGTTGTTAGAATTTCCATTCTATATATACAAAGTCAACTAAAAAAGCCAATGAAGCCTTAAGCTGCATAAATGGAAGTATTCAAAACAATGGAGATTATGGTCAATAGTAGTCTATCCTACTCTGAACACACCTGGAGAATTGTATTGAGTTCTGGCTGACATATTTTAAGGAGACTGATAAACTATAGATATATGTAATGAAAGACAACTAGGAAGGTGAGGTGCCACACCACTGTAAAAAGTGAATGTTTGGGATGATTAATTCAGAAAAAGGAGACATGGACCACAGGTGGAGTGGTCTTCACATTGTCTTTAAATATTTGAATGGCTGTCATGAGAAAGAATTCAGTTTACTTGTTCAGTCTAAGAACAGATGAAGGATTCTCTTAAATTGTAGTGAAGCAAATTTTAGTTAGGTACTAGGAAGTGCATTTAATAATTAGAGTTGTCCAAATGTGAGTGAATTTCATTTCACTAGTTATCTTCAAGTGAAAAAAGTGGCTGACCATTTGGGTGTAATGTTGTAGAGAAGGCTACAATTCAGCTATGGGTTAGTCTAGATGACCTCTGAGGGCCCTTTTATTTCTGACATCTTATGCTTTATATTTTTCTTTGACACAGTCCCTTATTGGCAACATAGGCTAAAATGGTGTCATGGTTGTGTAAACAGGCACAATCCAATGAGATAATGTAAACACCACTCTTTTCAGCTATAAGGTGTTAAATAAATATATTGTCACTGTTTAAGATCATGAATAGAGTGGAAAAGATTTGACCTGGCAATCAAAGGACTTGAATCTAAATCCCTGTTCTGCTACTTTGGTGACCTTCAACAATTCACTTCCCTTTTCTAGGCTCCAGTTTTCTCATCTTTAAAATGAGGTGATCCCCATTGCAACTTTCATTTCTGCATCTTTTATCCTATGGCTACAACTCTTAAGTCAATTTTTCCAAGTACAATTAAGCATTACATATCTGAACTGATTGAGAGCAAACATAATCCTGGTGGGAATGGGAAATTCAAAAGCATGGGAGAGAACCAGGAGAGGCACAGTATAGAGGTTATTATATCATGTCATATTAAGTGACACACTGAAACCTCCTGAGTCTTTTTTTTTTAATTCTATCTATTCTATTCTGATTAAGAGCATGGAAGGATCCCTTTTGTGGCTACTTTGTTCAGTAAGTGGCTTAGATAGACTATAGATATGAATTGATGGGGTACATAAAAACAAAGTTCTACTCTGTGTAATCTTAGTTATCTACTTAAAAAGAAACATCTATCACAGATGAGTATCTTTTTCTAATGTAATAAATATTTGAGAATAACAACTTGAAAAGTATATGATTTTTCTTATCTTTTAATAATGGTAAAGGGCTTAATACATGGACATTCCCTCTAAACTATTCAGGAAATTATCAGTATAAATTCTTTTGATTGGAAGGTAAGATGACCTATTTGTTCTTTTTTTTTTTTTAGCAAATCCTTTCCTGAATTACTTTTTATTGGTTGTATTACCCCACAGAAGGAATTTTAATTCATATAACTAGAATATCAGAATAATGCAACATGAAGGTCACTGAATCAAATCCCTCATTCCTTGATCAATAATTGACTCTCATATATAACAGACTTTTATATATAACATAAAAGTCACCTGTTTTACATGTGAGCCATGTGATCATAAGGGAGAATGAATGAATAATACCAACCAAATAGCACCATGAAGTGTGTCACTCCTGCCACATACATTAGGGAACATGTTTATTTTACAAAATTAGCTGAATATAGATTTTAATCTGGTACATGTCTATGTCAAATGAATATTTTGGCTCATTCTAGTTCTTATAAGACATATGTCCATTCACATACCAAAGCTCTCCTCTATAATACCTATCCTTACTGGCATTCAAATCCCTGAAAATTGAGCTGGATGTACAACTTTTCAGGATAAGACTAAGGCACAAGTAGTGATAAGAAACAGCAACACCAGCAGGTTTTTTGGGAACTCTCTGACATAAGGATCATTACAAAATTTTAAATACTTATCACAGCATATATTTAATTTTTTTCCATTCATTTAAAAACAATTATAGGTCACCTTCTGTGTGCAAGGCATAATTCTACTTGCTATAAAGTTGGTTTTTCACCTCAAGGAAATTTATACAGCAAATTTATTACTAGAATATATTTAAGTACCACTTTTCTATTTATTATTTTTTCTCATTAAGTAATTGACTAATACTTTTTTAGAGTCTAGTTATTTTTGTTTTGTAAATAAAATGAGCATGTTTGAGAATGGAGCAGAATTGGTTTTCATACTATATGCTGCACCTCAAAGTTGACTTCATGAACATTGATCCAATGAGCAGACTTTGCTGCTATGTATTTTTATTCCTGTAAATATTAGCAAATATTTACCGACATAATGAAACAGGCAAAAATGCACTTTTATCTTCTGATTTCCTTCAGTGGTTATACATTTATGGATTTCATGTAGATTGCTTCTATATTAATTAGCTTTGCTTCCAATTTTTTTTTGTTTCTTTACTTATAATATGTGCTTATTTAACCATGTTTGTTAAAGGTATGCACTTAAAGACTCTTCTTTTAGTACCTTTTACTCCCATATTCTGCTCAGAAAATTGATTCTTTCTGCGTGACATCATGTTGCTTTTTTCTTGCTCATATATCAGCTGTTTTTTTCTTTTTCTCTCCCTTTTCTTCTTTCTCCCCATCTTTTCTCCCTTTCCTCCCCCCGCCCCTTCTCTCTCTCTTTTTTTTTCTTTTGTCTTCAGCCTATTCTGCAAACTTGGAGTTCTTGTCAGGCATAGGATTTCACTGTTTGGTAAGGAGACCCTTGACAAATACCAGCATGGCCATCACTTGGTTTTCTTTGCCATTTTGCATTGTGTTTTGTCTTGCTTTGTTGCATGAATGCATGTTTGCATGGCTGCATGCATGGTCAGCATTGGCCAAGAGAATGTTTCTAGGCTGATTTTACTTAGCAGTTTCTATATGGTGCAGTTGAGGGTGTCACAAATTTTATTTGCTAGTTAAAATAATTGAAATTTGAGAGTTATTTTAAAAACCTTAGAAGAAAGTGGTAACTTCTGTTATATCCTATTTTCAGTGAACATGGAGAATAAAGTTGTACCTGTAGATCTGCTTTTATTTCTTGATTTACATACATTAAAGTCCTTTTATGAAGTCCTGCTTTGTGTAATCTCTAATTCATATACAATGGACTATTATTTTTTGGGTTCTGAATTATAAATCTATATGACTATTACATTTCAGATACTGGAGATCTATCATTAGCAAAGTTTAATGAAAACATGAAGGGCAGGAAGGAGAATCTTAATAACACCAGATATTTCATAGTTTCTGCCTTTGAAAACTATCTTATTTAATATCTTTTCACAGACTCAGAGTATAGTCACACAGTTTCCATAATCTTTCCTTTGGGCTAGGCTATTAGAGAACACTGCAATCTCATGTTTCACACTTTACTGAAACTGCTTTTAGAAAATGTTAGAGCAATTTTGTACTGCTTTGACTACTTTTATCAATTAGGATTACTCCCTGGATGATTTCAGTTTAAAATTTTTTTTAAATTCTTTGATAGCTATGTAATACAGCTCCCTAAAAAATTTCATTTCTTCATTGGGAAAAATACACCTATGTATGTGTGCATGCATGTGTAACACACACGTTCCCCATATATTATTTTGAAACTTTCAATTTTTACCATGAGACTTAATTTTCTATTATACTACTAGAATAACACTATTTTCTAAAATTATTCATTGTTATTAAGCTATTATATTTAGAGCATAGTATTGCTGAATTTAGCAATAAGAAAGTGCTCCCTTTAAGTTTTCTGGAATTTTGCATTAGTATTCTTATTATTTTAGAAATTAATATGGGAATCATCTATGGATTAATAATTAATTTATTGCCTTAGTTTTAACTAATTAATAGTCAGTTTTCATGAAAATTATTTAGCCTTTCTTTTGATATTGGTTTTGTATTTCTCCCCTCTTTATTCTAAAAGAATGGTCAAGAAACACAATTCAGTTGAGGTACATTTTGTCAGCATCATTCTGTGCCTCCTTGTATCTTAATGTAATTCTACATGGTGTGCTGCAGTGACCGTTCTCCATACATATTATGGATTCTTCTATTTCATGAGTATCTTTTCCTTAATATTGCTTCTTTTTATGTCATTTTAAAATTAGTTCCTTGGCAAGAAACAAATAATAGAATTTTGAGGAAGGTAAAATCAATTTAGAAATATTGTGTTGGTTACTCAAATCATTTTCTACCTCTTGTTAGGTCAGTTAGCCATTTTGTGTTTGATTTCCCAATTTTAAACATCAATAAGTATATTAGATCTTCCTTAAAACTAGATTTGAGAACTTCTTAGTTTTATATTGTAAATCAAATGCTTTTCTAGCACACAGTGACAACTTCTGCTGGAATTCTATAAAATTCTATAGCCCTCTACTATTATGCATTTTAATATAGCACTTACCTTATCTTCAGAATCTTTCAAAATATAATATAACAAATTTGATGATATCAACATATGTATGTTATGGAATAATTCAACATTAATCAATTTTCAATAAATTTTCTCATCTAAATTCTTTAGGAAATGTGCTTTAAAAAATGAAAACAATGGCAAAACCTTTTGCAAAGCAAATAATCATCTTGTAAAACAGTCTCTAATTTGTCAATTTTATAAATGTTGATATTCTTAAAATAATAAATATCCCAAAGAATATTATTTTCAGGAGTACCTTATAGAATAGGTTTTGATTTTTATGTTATGATTATTATTTCATATTTCATTTTAAATTTTGATCTAAGAGATATAACCTAAGTTGATTATTAATTTGTCTTTTGTTAGAAATTCTGATCTAGATTTCAGTCATTAAAGACACAAATCAAAAAAGACTGCATGTGTGTATTGAGATACATGTAGGCATATCAAATTAATTATTGAGACTTGGCAATATATTTGTCAGGTGACAGCTAAATTTGGGAGTATGATTATAACATCCAACAAATGCTCATCATATTGAAACATATATCTCTATACACACACACAATCTTTTTGTAAGATTAATAATCAAGATCCTGAAATGTCTGTTATAGTAGTTTCAGAAATAAGTTATAGTAACAAGAGAACTCATTTCCCAGAGTATAAAAACTCAGAGTAAAGAATAGCAAATGCATTATTCTTAGTATCTTACATCCATATATTCACACATATATATGCATATATATGTATGTATATAAAATAAAATCTGTAAAAATTAGAAATGTCTTGCCACTGTATTCTTGGGCAAGTCTAGGAGGGTCAAGGACAGTGATATTAGAAACAAACCTTCCTGGTAGAGTTAAGCTGAAATATATTACAAGTTTATTTTTCCCCCAGCCTATGGAGTCCACTGTTCAAAGAGGTACCTTTTTTCATAGTGCTCATTTTTTCCCCATTTTTTCAGATAGAAAATTTCCTTTACTATTCCTAAAGACAACCACTCTTACTGCAGCCTAAATAGGCTGAAGTGTTTTTATGGACAAAAGTAAAACTGTCCAAAACAGAATCAAAAGAACAATGATGGTGGTGGCACAAATGTCTGCAGAACAGGAGTTTAGTGTAGGCTTCCTGGGCTCTATCCAGAAATAAAATTTTAAAGTATTATGTTTTCTCATAGTGAGAAGGAGGTATCATATAGCTCCTAGAATTCATGCAATGTGAAGATTAGTTATTTGTTTTAGTTTTCCATATCCCAATTTTACTGAAACATTTGGATTTCTTAAGTCCTTAAAAAATGAGACCAGCCCAAGTTAGGGAAATTATTTAATTATTTCATGTAGATTTGAAAGATTTCATTAGAGGGAACAAAAAATTATATTGATTCCTGAAAGGATCACTGAAAACTCATAACAATTAAATAAGTTTAAGTAGAAAAAAGGCAGGTCATTCTCTCACATTGATTACATTCTGTTACAGGGAAGGTGAAATAGGATAGCTTGAACACCGAAAAGTAAATAGAAAATATATACAAACTGGACGTGAAATACTTTCTGAAGTTGCAGAAGGCTATGAGCTTCTGGAATTGGTCTTTTATAGGAAATGGCATACAAGTTCAGCTTTGAAAGAAGTTAGAAATTTTAAGAGGCAAAAGCAAAGAATGAATGTATTCCAGGTCTGGGGGTAGCATGTAATGGCACCTAAGGGCATAGCAAATATGCCGGTTTCACTGGAATGCAGCATTTGCCAAGATGATTAGAAAGGTGGGACTAAATCAGATTGTGAAGGACTTTCAATGCAAATATAGAGGAGCTTATATTTTTAATATAAAAGGAAAGGGAGTCATGGGAGCTTCTTGAGCAAGGAAATTTTATGGTTAAATCTATGCTTTAAGAATATCAACTTGGCAAGTGTGTGAGAAATGTTTTTAAGATAGGAGTGTCTGGAGACAAGTAAACCAATCATAAAGCTTGGTGAGAGATGATGAAAGCCTGAATTAGAATGATTAGGGTGTAAGTGAAGAAGAGGTGAATTACAGAGATCTAGAGGCTCAATCCTGAATCTTCTTCTGTTCTCTCTGTATTGTTTCCTTTGGAGTTCTCATGAGCTCCCATGGATTCAGTTATCATTTTTCTGCACATGATTCTGATATCTAACCTCTCTCCTGACCTTTAGTCTTCAAAATCCAACTGCCTATTAGACATCTCAAATTGGATACTGAATATTGGAAAATATTCATATTTTAAATTTAACACTTACAAAACTGAACTCACTATCTTTGCCCCTAAACTTTTCCCTCTTCCAAACTTCACTATCCTTTTGGGTGTAGTAACATCATCCTCATGACCATGGTTGCAACTTAGGTGTTATCCTCAATTCCTAAGTCTTCTCTCCTTCCCCAACCTTGACCCACCATATTTAATTATTTACTTAATCCTCTTGATTCTACCTTCCCAGAATCCTTACGTGTATGATTAGAAATCTGTTACCCTTAAAACTACATTTCCTGGGAGCCCAACTGACTTCCTCTCTAATCACACAATATTAGCCCCATTTTTCTTCACTGACAATGCTATCACACTGTTGCAGGTCCTTATCACTTCATGCCTAAACTATTTCAGTCCCCTTCTGTTTGGTCTTCCTGCTTCATCTTTTCTCCCTTTAGTCTATCCTTAATTTAGCTGTCAGATCATGTCATCCCTGTCCCTATTAAAAAAAACCCCAGGGGCTTCTTATTATCTACTGGAACAAATATAAAATCCTCTGGTTTCTGAAACCCTTCTTAACCTGCCCCCTTCCTATCTTTCCAGTCTCCTTTTGCCTGGCTCCTTTCCACATACTCTGGGATCAAGTCACACTGACCTGCTTGCTGTTGCTTACATCTATCACTTTATTTCCAATTTCCTTGTATTTTCATTGATATAACCCATGCTTTAAATTCTCTTTAACACCTAAACTTCCTTCCATTCAAATCCCAATATCCACAAGAAGATTTTTCTGGTCTCTCTTAGCCTTAGAGACAGGCCACTAGCATTGTCTCTAATTTACTCTGTGCTTATCTTAGTGATTCATGATTGTTTACATGTTGCTTACCTATTAGATTAAACTTTTGGAGAGTAGGAACTGCCCATTTCTTACCACAGTATCTGACACTTAGTAAGTGCTTAATAAATCACTTTGAATTGATTTATAGAGGTATAATCTATAAGACTTGGCAATTACTTAGATATAGTTGGGTGAAGGAAAAGGAAGAGTCCAGGTAGAATCTAAAGTTGGGAATCAGTGTGGTTGGAAGGATTGTACTACCTGCCACAGAAGACAAGTTTATAAGAGGGTGAGGGGTGGTGGTTTTATAGATTCAATTTCTCCCTATAATTCTATAGGGCATTATAAAGTCTTCAAGAACACAACTCAAAATTCAGTACTATAGTCTTGTTAATCTCAAACAGAAACAGTTTCCTATGGAAGAATATATATGTTCTATTATACTTTTATTTTAGCAGAAATTTACTAATTACATTTTAATCTGGTTCTATAGCAGTTTTGCTGGCCAGTTTGATACCTTTGCTCCAGAAAATAAATCAAATCATTAAAGAACTTCAGGTATATAAAAGATATCCATGGAAATAGTTATGTGAGTTATGGTTAAGAGGGTGAAGGAAATTTTTGATTAAACTATTATTTTACAACATCTGGGAACACTGTTCTGATTTTTATATTTAATTTGGTGCCCATATTTTTGGAACTCCCTTGAAACTTAGCAGGCATCTGTGAAATTCTAGAGATGGCTGTAGGAACAACTTGGAACAAAAATTTAGAAATTTTCTCTCTTAAGTAAAATATAAGCAATTAATACTTTCATATTTTTCAGATAATTTAAATTTATGTTTTAACCTCTTATTAATGGCTCTTCTAGAATTGAATTGGATTTTTAAAAATGTAAGTATCTTTGGTGTGTAAGACATATTAGGCAAATTGGTTTATAATATAATAGGGGAAAACTATGCATATCTTGTTCTTAAGGATCATATTTTCTATTGGATAATATGATATATACGCAAGTAATTATCATATGAAACAGAATATCTTAGGAACAAAGGAGATATGTAGACAACATTCTTTCAGAAAATTTGAGGAAATAGGGAACAGTTTAAACAGAGGGTATTAAGAAAACCTAACAGAAGATGCAACAACTGAGTCTAACCTTTGAAACAGAATTTTTTTTCAATAAGCAAAAATAAAAAAGGGCATGCATTCTGAGGGTCTAAAGATATCTTTAATGCATGGAGATAGGAGATGACAGGATAAGATCAAAGGAAAGCTTGGTTGTATGGTAAAATGACCATAGAATAATGTGAAGGAAAGATAAGCTAGTGGCAGTTTGTGGAGCACTTTAAATAACAGACAAAAGCATTTGTATTTTATTCTACAAAATCCTATCTTTTGGCCAAAAAAAACCCTTCATTAGGTTTTTTTGAACAAGGAAAGATATGGACAGATTTGTACATTTAGAAGATTATTTTCATAGCAATATGATGAATTGATTATAGAGGGAAGATATTAGAAATGAGGAGGTAAATTAGAAGACAACCATAATCATTCTGCTAATAGGTATTGAGGAACTTAGTGTAGTACCAATGCCATTGGTTAGAAAAAAGAATTAGTGTGCAAGATAGAGATGACAAGATTAGGCAACCTTTTTGTTACTGGTGGTGAGGGAGAGTAAATAATTGACTCTGAGTTTTTAATCTTTGATATTATTTAATCCTTGATCTATTGTGATGAACTAGATGGTCTCTGAGGTCTTTCCCATAGGATTATATGATATGTGCTTATGAGGGAGGAAGAAGAAGATGAAACAGTGAAGTATATTAATCACATATGAGAAATATTAGGAGAAAACAGTGTCACAGAAGCCATGGCAGAAGAGGTGGTAATCATCATTTTTTTCAAATGCTGTAGAAATAAAGAAAAGTTTCCTTTTAAATTAGCAAATCAAAAGTTCATTAGCAAAAATAAGTTGCATTTGAACTTAATACTCTTCTAGCATTCCTGTCAAATGTATAATTCAAAATATCAATGTATTGTAACTCTAACATCATTTAATAGATGTGCAAGAAATGTTAATTCAAATGTAATTGCTCTTTCTACCAAAATTTTAAAATACATGTATTATCTTTCTTAACAAATTAAAAAACCATAGTACAATATATCTTTATATCTCTGCATATTTATGAATAGTGTATAATAGATTTTTTCATTTTATTTATCATCAATTAAGCAAATAACTATTTTAGTGCAGCTAGTTACAAATAAATTAATATATTCATATATAGGATATGTATTTAAATTGCTATGAGTAATAATAAAAATTTCTGTTTTTGAATGAGTATAGTAGATATGATTTTTAAGAGAAAAAAGATTTTGTCTTAACTGTTATTTTTACAGGAAAATCAGTATTCAGAATATATTGAGGAACCACTATTTATAAGCACTACAAGACATAAAGACATAAAGGGAAGCTCTTAGATGCCCTCGATAATTTTTTAACAGATTTGAACTCACCATTATACCACAAAAACATATAGGGATTGAAATGCTATTAGCTCTATTGATCCTAAAAGCCTGGTCAAAAAATAAACTGGAAAAATAATTTATTTCTATACTGCTTCAAACAAAATCTTTAGAATAGCATTTTTGTTCTTTTGTGGAGGAATAAAAGGAAAGTAGGGTCAAGGATAACTACAGCTTCAAAAAAGGTGAATTGATCACAAAATTTCAGCTTTATATTATTATATAAGATGTTGAAATGTTGTTTGTTGTCTTTGTCCTCTGGGTTCTCAGATTAGACACTTTCTTTACCTTGCTGCTTCTAGTTTCACCTAAGATCCAGAGTCTCAAACTTAAGTCCCTCAGTTCCACAACTTAACCCAGGATTTATGCACAAACACTTGACTTTTTTAAAAATAGCTAAACATTCACCATTTATAGGTTTGTTGAATGTATGAGTTCCAGATAAAAATTATTCTATGAATGACAGACTTCCATCTCTTATTCTTCCAGTTCCAATGATACAAAATCCCATCCATATGTTCAAAAGCAATGCTCTATCAACATTTCTACTCTCTCATCCTTTTCTGCCTCAACAATACTTCTCCTTTGTCCCAACTCAGTTCTGTTCCATTGTGTTCTTTGAAATTCCTCCACTGTCTTTAAATTTTCCTACTTTTCGATCTCTTCTTTCCATACTTATGTCTTCTGGTACCTGACTCTGCCCAGAGAACTCTGTATTCATAGCTATCCTTAACAATAGTCTACCTACTGTCATACCCATAGATATACTGGTGCAGTTAGAAGAGTTAGCATAATCCTAGTTCCCCATTGCCACTTCAATTGCCTCTCTCAACTGCCACCATGCAGCAACATTTCATCCTTTGAGGTTTATTCAATCCAAATATGTCAATGAGTAGAAATTATATATGTAGTACTCTCTCCTGTCATTCTCCTCCTTTTTGAAGGAATTTTCAGTCACTCATTCAATCTTCCTCTCTTTACCCTAGCCCCCATACAGAATGCCAGTATCTAAGGAAGTTCTTTCAGATATTCTGACCTAGTTCCTTAAACTCCTCAGCTCTCATGACTTCATTCCTCCTTCCACCTCAGGCTCACAAATTAGTCACACATCCTTGATCAAGAATTCTGAAATTTCTTTATCTGACCATAATATTATCATTTCAATAATTTTGTGCTTTACTCATCCTAAAACTATTATTTTTATTGTGATCTTTATTTCTTTCACTCCTAGTCATCACCCCTGCTCTCACTTCACTTTCCTCCCTGCCTAAAGTTGACCCTATGACTAACCATTTCAATATTATACTGTCTTTGCCTTATTTTCCTTTTAACAATAAGATAAGGCCTTGCTAGACCCCACCTCTATTTGATTTCATGAATTATATCCTCTTCTATTGAATATTGATAGAAGTCACACATCTACACTGATTGAGCCTTATACAAACTCGTTTTTTCTCATCTCAACTCTCACCTCAATATGTCAGTATAATCCTTTTATACACTAAATGAATTTTCCATCACATTTCCCACAGAGACTTTGTCAGATGTTCTCTTCTCCTCCTTTGCCTCCCATTTACTTTCTGCTGAGTACCTTGCCTTTTACTTTACTAAGAAAATGAAAGTGGTTCTCCTTTAGCTCCCTCTTCCTCTTTTCTCAAAAAGCTTTGACACCATCAATCAATCATTAAATAAGAATTTTTTTATGTTCTAGGTACTTTGCTAAGCATTGTATATATAAAGAGAAAAGCAAAATAGTCTCTGTTAGCAGGGAATTACATTATAATGATCATATATAGGTATATGAAAGTCACATAAAAAGCAGACACAAATTTAATAACTTTGATTGGTAAAGGGAGCAGAACACAAAACAGGAAAGGTCTTGAAGAAAATAGCCCTTGTGCTGATTACTGAAAGAAGTAACCAGTTGCTAGAGACAGAGGTGGGTAGAGAAAACATTCTATTAATTGAATATAACCAATGCAAAGGTATAGAGACAGAAAGGGGAGCAGTATGTATGAAGAATGGCAAATAGGAAAATATGAATTCATCATAAAGTGTTTGGAGAGCAGTAGAGTATAAAAAGCCTGGAAAGGTTGGATAGAACTAGGTTATGAAGAACTTTAAATACCAAACAGGGGAATTTAATTTGATCCCAGAAATAATAGGGAATAATTAGAATTTGTAGAATAGAGTTGTGACATGTTCAAACCTGTACTTTAAGAAAATCACTTCAGCAATTCCCTGGATGATAAAATAAAGCAGAGGAAATCTAAGGTAGAAAGCTTAAGTAGAAGGAATGAGGACCTGATCTAGCATGATAGGTATATGAAAAGAGGGAAAGGGATGAGCATGGCAGATACTGTGATAGAAATGAGAAAAATAATCAATAATGACACCAAAGTAATGAGAATGGGTGGATAAAATAATAGGAGGTGCCTCAATAGTACTAGAGAAGTTCAGAAAAAGGATGGATTTAGAAGGAAAGAGAGTGAGTTCTTTTTTAAAAATGTATGTGACATGTCTCCAGGTTGACATATAGATAAAGGAATCTTCTGATTTGAAGTGATAATTGAATCTATATTAGCTGATGATGTGTCACTAAGTGACAGACTATAGAGACAAAAGAGAAGTCCTAGAGTATAACTTTGAAATATACTCACCCTTAATGGGCATGGAATGGATGAAGTACTAGTAAAGACTGAGAAATGTTCAGAATGCTAGGAGAACAGGCGAGAGAGCAATCATTAAAATTAAGAGAGGAGAGTGTGTTCAGGAGTAGAGAATTAGCAATGTCAAATGCTAGATAGAAGTCCAAAAAGATGAAGGCTGAGAAAAAAATAATTAAATTTGGCAAATAAGAGATTATTGGTAATTTTGGAAAGAGTAGTGCTATTTGAGTGATTAGCACAAATACCAGATAGTAAAGAGTGAGAGGAGAGAAAATAGAGGCAGTGAGTATAAATAATTTTTTCAAAAAGTTTGGCTGAGAAATAAGGGAATCCAGGTAAAGAAGTATTAAAGGATTTAGGAATTTTGTTTTGTACAGGAGAGACATAGGTATTCTTGTAACTGTCAGGAAAGGAAAAAGTAAATAGGGAGAAAATGAAGATTAGAGAATGGTAGTAGGGACAGTTTTCTAGAGAAGATGGAAGAGAATGAGATCAAGAGTACATATAAAGGGGGCAGCAGGGTGGCTCAGTGGATTGAGAGTCAGGCCTAGAGATGGGAGGTCCTAGGTTCAAATCTGGCCTCAGACACTTCCCAGCTGTGTGACCCTGGACAAGTCACTTAACCCCCATTGCCTAGCCCTTACCACTCTTCTGCCTTGGAGCCAATACACAGTATTGACTCCAAGATGGAAGATAAGGGTTTAAAAAAAAAAAGAGTACATATAAAGGAATGACCTTGGCAAGAAAGGCTATTTCTTCATCAGTGAGGGAAATAGAAAAGGAAGTAGTGGGGAGAGGATGGTGTTAAAGAGGTAATGTGATGGTAAGACCCAAGGATGTAGTGAACCCTGTATAGTTCAAGTATAAGGAATTATAGAAGTTGAAATATATTAAGGTAGTAGGAGATTGGGGTATAAGGAAGCATTAACATGTATGTTGAAGTCCATTTGCTATGAAGGCAGTTGTTGATGGGAAGAGATATTTCCTGCTGTTAGCCAGAAACTGAAATCTTTGAGAAAGGAGCAAGATTGTCCTGGGGGTCAAGAGATGACAGCCCCCAGGTTCAGGATAAATTTGTAATTTGGATAGATTGAGCTTCAAAGTATTATCTTTCTTCATTTTGTCCTTTTCATTGGTCTTTGAGGAAGAGTTAATCCTTTTCACCAAGGCTTCCCACCCTTGATATACATTTTCATTTCCTCTGACTGACTGGCTCCTCAAGAACACCCCACACAGAGATTTCTCTCTTCCTACTTATTCATTCCCAATTACCTATAAATATTCCCAGTTCTCCCTATCTTAAAAAACAAAACAAACAAAAACCCTTATTTGACTCTACTGTCATTGCCTCAAGGTATCATTTTATATCTTGCTTTTCACTGTGAAACTCCTAGAAATAGCTTTCCTCATTGCTTTCTCTAATAATTCACTTCTCAACCCCCTTTGCCCACTCATCTCATCTCTCATTTGAAACTTCTCTATCTGAATTGCCTGATGAACTCTAAATTGTTAAATACAATTATCTTTTTCTGATTTTATTGGCCTACTGATTACTTTCTCCTCCTAAGTATTCTCTCATCCTCTTTGGGTTTTTGTGATATTGAGCCCTCTTGGTTCTCCTTAGTCTCCTTTCCTATATCATTATTCGTATCCCAGTCTCTAAAACTGGGTATACTCTAAAGTTCTGTCTTAGATGCATTCTCACTTTATTTCCTTATCAATTTACATTAAAGGATTGTATCACTAATTGCCACTTAAATTTTTGAATGCAAATTCCTGGAGAGGTCTAAATGTCAAAATGTCCAAAACAGAACTCATTTTGTTTACTCAAAAACTTAACTCCCCCTTTGAACTTCTCTATTTTTGTTGAATTCAGCACCACCCTTTTAGTTTCTCTGGTTTACAACTTCAAAGTCTTCCTCACTCTCCAAAATCCCATATATCCAACCATGTTTGGTGAATTCTACTTTTACATCTCTAACATTTCTTCCCTTCTCTCCACTCACAAAGTGTATCCTACTTCAAGTTTTCATTATTCTTTACCTGGATTACAGCTTTTTCTTAATTGGTTCCTCTTTAGCTCACCTTTCTTCTGTATTACTGAAACAGTCTCCTTATTGGCATCCCTGCCTCAATTCTCTCAGTATCCTCCACCTCATCAACACAGTGTTTTTCTTGACTATAAATCATCTGGTCATATCAGTCCCTTGCTCAACTCTATTGACTTCTTATTATCACTATGATAAAATAAAGCCTCTATTTATCTTTAAATGCCTTTTACATTCTGACCTAATCTATCTTTTAGGTCTTATTGATCTGTATGCACCCTTTAATATAGCCAAAATGGATCCTTTTTTGTTCCTCTCACAAGATCTTCCATTTCTTATCTGTGCCTGGAATGTACTCACTCCTCACCTTGCCTCTAACAATACCTACTTCCTTTTTTAAAGCTCAGGTCCTACTTTACACTTTCCTAATTCTCCTCATTTCTACTGCTGTGCCCCCTCCATTTACCTTGCATTTATTCTGTGTTTATATTACTTATTTTTCAAATTACTCATGTTTCATCTCCCTATATGTATATACATATATATAAGAACATGTTATCTCTCCCTATGGCATATGAGTTCTTTGAGAACAGGTGTTATTTCATTTGTGTCTTTGTAGCCAATATCTTGCATATGATAGATACTGAATAAATGCTTGTTGTTCAACTGGTCAGAATTTGTGTAAATATTCCCTCAAATTCATAAATTCTAACATTTTTTCATTAGTGCTTTCTGCTCTTACTAATGGGACAAATCTGAGTTTTATAGTTTAGTGATCTTAATAAATGAAAGAAGTAGGCTATCTAAGCTTTATATTCCATTTTATTTTAAAATTTTACTTTCTCGGGGGCAGCTGGGTAGCTCAGTGGATTAAGAGCCAGTCCTAGAGACGGGAGGTCCTAGGTTCAAATCTGGCCTCAGCCACTTCCTAGCTGTGTGACCCTGGGCAAGTCACTTGACCCCCATTGCCTAGCCCTTACCACTCTTCTGCCTTGGAGCCAATACACAGTATTGACTCCAAGATGGAAGGTAAGGGTTTAAAAAAATTTTTTTACTTTCTCAAAGAATCTTTTTTTCAAAATCAGAGCTAGAAGAGATATTATATACCATGTAGTCCAAGGTGACACAGTGGCAGAGGTACAGTCCGATTTTTTTTCATACCTCTCAGTCATACTGTTTGACATGATAATCAACTATTGATCATATTATATAAAATAAAAATTTGGATCAAACTCAAACTACTTTCTAGTCTTTTGTTTCCTTTTCTCCTGCCTTTACTACAATTTTATACTGATGTGCCCATTTAAATTTCTTCTTCAGCCAACAGTGCTTTGAAGGAAAATTGGTGAGGATCCTTTTAATATGATAAAGTATCTATCAAGAACCAAAAGTCAGCATTAAATACCATGAGAAGAAATTTTTAAGTATTATAGGAATCAAAGAAAGAATCCTCTTCTTTTCTGTTGATACACTTTTTAATAATTATAGCAATCAATGAAAGAGTCCCCTGTTTTGCTGTTATTTGATATATTTCTAGAAACAGTTGAAGTAACAATATGTGACAAGAGTAATAAAGACAAAAATAGAGAAAGTGGAGGAAAAAACTTTCTTTGACAACTTAAAATCTCAGGTAACTAGTAAAAAGTTTAAGAAAATAGCTTCAATAAAATATAAGATTAAAAATAAAGCCACAAAAATTGACAGTGTTTCTATATAGCAGGAACAAAATTCAGGAGGAAATAGGTACATTCAAAAGAACTAACAGAGTTCTTATCTGTGGCAAGTTTATCAAAGCACACTCAATTCTTGAATAGATATAATTGCAAAATGTGACAAAGAAATAAAGAATAACTTTTTAAAAACTGAAGAGATATCTATTGCTCATGATTTGACCCTCCCAATATAATAGCTATAATACTTTCAGAATTATTACTGCTCTATGATACAGAGTATCTCAAAAGTCTTAGCACACTTTTAAGCATTGATAGCTTTAAAAGCTTAAAAGCTTAAAATTGTGCCGAACTTTTGTAACACTAAAATCTGGAAGTAATAATTCTTCATTCATCCTTTTTTCGTTATTTCACTTAAGTTTGTAGATCTTTTGTTCCTCCAGATGAATTTTATTATTTTGTTTAGCTCTGTGTAGTATTCCTTTGTTACTTGGATATAGGTGCAAATGTGTAATGTCAGAAAATAAAGTATTGTGTGGGAGGATGCAAGAAGGTCATTATAACTTCCAGCCTCCTTAATAGAGTAATGTAACTTCATCACTACAGATGCACAAAACATGCAGCATACCCAGTTTGGGAGGGAGTTCAGGACCTATATCCAAGTGGAAATTACTAAGTACATAATGCTAAAACAGCAATTTATAACATATTTCTATAAATATAAACACTCAATTTCATTAAATATTTTGCAGTTGATGATGCCATGATATACATACTCATTTTTAAAAGAGGATTTGTTGAATATATGAATCATAAGATGTATTTAATGCAATTAAGAGATTATTAAACTATATATCAACAGAATTTACCTCATTACTCTTTGTGTGTCATTTCATTTGTATCTCAGTTTTCTTATCAATAGGATGATTGTGTATAACATTGATATATAATGCTATATACATCTTTGTTCAAATCACATACATATTGAATATGTACCTCTGTTCTCTTATATTTTGTATTTATAGGTTATGATATGTAATATACTCTGTGATTTCTGGACAAACGAGGAAAAAAGTAGTCATTTTCCTATTACTTTCAAAGAGACTTTCAAATATCTCACCAGGGAGATTAAAACTGATTTCCAGAAGATCTGACTAGCATTGTCATGGGAAATTTAGGAATTAACTTCTTCCACCTCTGATGCTTTCTTGCATGACTGGTCTTTACCACATAAAAGAGTTTAATTTGTTTGAGATGAATACTATAAGATAACAGATAAACATGAATTGGTTAAAATGGAATTTATGTGAGTTTAGGTGAAATATGTATAGCCTGAGTTAAGGTCCAATTATGAGTGCTTCATGAGTCCGCCAGCTTTCTGATGAGCAATGCTCTATTGCTTACCTACCTGCATCTGCATCTCCACCATTAAGTAGGCAATGTGCATGGTTTTTAACTTGACTGTAAAGTCATTACCACTGATTCAGTTTGCTGTGTGAATTAATCATTTTGAAAAACAAGCAGAGATAAAGAGGACCAAGCATTTAAGTGTATCTGCTAGATAATTGACAAATCACTTTATTTCTTATTAGGAAATGATGCCTCTTCAATTGTCAACTGCCTTCATATTTTGGGTCAGACTTTGGATGCAAGGTAAAAGAAACATATTCCATCAAAATCAATAGTTATATATAAAATGTTATATATAAAAATGGGGGGATATTTATTATAGGATCTAAATTCTATGGGACTGAGCAGTTATAAATTGTATTTAGGTCCATTTTGTAGGTTCTTCCCTTGAAAGTCTACAGGTATGTTAACTATAAATAAGTTCCAATGTGGCAGAAAGCTCATTTCAGTTGTAGACTTTTATTGTACTCAGGGTTTAGATTTACCTCCATAAAAGGAAAACAAAAACCTTTCTACTAAATGCCTACCATGTACAAAGTACTGTGCTATTTACCAGGGGTAGGTAGAAGGTAGTATCTTTGCCATCAAAGAGAGTAAAGTCTAATATGGGGTATGAGCCACAAATACAAATAGGATATAAAGTATTTTTTGATAATGGCAAGGAAGAGATTCATATAATATGTTAGAAGAGTGTTTTTGTAGGTAACACAGGCAAATCATAGAAAGCTTCTTGTGGGAAAAAGTCTGAGCTGTGCCTTACAGGAAGAATAAGATTTCAACAAATAATAACATAAATGAAATGTGCTCCTAGTATGAGGGACCTCTTACTAGTCTTTGTGAAAAATACGGCAAGAGAATGAGGAGCAGTTAGGTGGTATAGTGGATAGAACATTGGATCTGGAGTCAGGAAGACCAAAGTTCAACTCTTCCTTTTAATATTTACTTGCTGTATACCACTAGGCAAGTCATTTAACCTCTCTTGGTAATAGTTTCCTCATCTGTAAAGGAATACAGATATCTTGTATCTTCCAGGGTTGTTTTGAGGCTAAAAGGAGATATTTGTAAAATGCTTTGCAAACCCTAAAGGGTTACATAAAGACTAGATTCTATTTTTATGGCTTACCAGACAGATTAGTGATTCCATATCTCATAGGCAAAGGAAAGCCTCTAAAAGTTTTCTAGTAAATGAATGAGCATAGATTTGTGCATTACAGAAATTATTTTAACAGCTCTGTGAATGATGTACTACAGAAGAGAGAGTCAAGGATAAGGAAGCCAATTAGTTAACTATTTCAGGAGTCCAGGAAGAAAAAGGAAATGTGACCTAAATTAAAATGATTTTAGTGAAATGATGGGGTAGGGGATAGAAGTGCAATACATAATTGAAGTAGAATCCACAATGATCTAGAGGGAGGGAAAGAAAAAAATTGAGGAAGATAGCTTTCAAACCTGAGTGGCTCTGAAAGGTGGCACTGTCACCAAACATAAAGATGCTTGGAGGAAAGAAGGAGTTCATGGCAGCAGACAATTAGGTCATTTTACTGTATATTGAGTTTGAGGTGCCAAAGCAATGCCCAAGTAGAGATAAGTAATAACTTGACAAAATGGAAATAGAATTCAATAGAGATTGGTCTAAATGCATGAAGTTGGGAGGCATCTGCAGATGATGATTTAAGTCATGGGAGTAGATGTTTGTCCCACAGAAGAAAGTGAGTAGAGAATATTCTTTCTAGAAGTAAGGAAGGACAAAAATATATGACCAAAATTGTAATGTGACTACCAAGAATAAAACTATCTGCTGAATCTAAATGAACAATAATTGGCACAATTTGACCCTCTATACTTAGATTTGCTTAGAATTTACTTAAAGCTTTGGAAACAAGACATAAACTCTAAAATTACTCTGCAATGCCTCTTAATAGTTCATTCTAGTGTTTAACAATTTATTTTTAGTTTATGAGAGTTTGAGAATAAATAGAAACCAGTGTAGCTCTTAGTCTAACAGAATAACAGCAATAACTCTTGAATATATATATATATATATATCTTCTTTGATATTGATATTTAGTATTTTTGAACAATAAAATGTATGAATATTTGTTTCTTCTTTCTTTAAAAACTACTATTTCTAGATGCCCTTTATAAGATGGATATGTGGCATACTCTAAGTAGTTTTTGATACTTTTAAGAGCTATTTTGCAGAATTCCTTCCAGATTTGTCTGAGGATAAATGGAATTAAAGTAACTTTTGTTTTCATTAAAATTACAAAATTACCAAAATGAGATCGATTATGGAAGTGTTTAAGAAATCCCTTAGTCTCTTATTAATAAATATTTGGGGAATTAAGTCTATTGTATATGTAACATGAAGAGGCCTGGCAAATAAAAAATATTATTACCATAGATTTTAGATTTAGAAGTCTTTCTTATAGTGACACTCTCTTTTAAAATTTATTCTATTTTAAAAATATTTTTTGGCTTGGTAGATTACTCAGTTTGAGAAATCAAATGAAAATAACAGATTTTGTTTGTATGACATTTGATCTGACGAGGAAATAAAAATCATTTTGTCTCTTTGTATTTACTACCAAGGACTGTGATGAAGACTGGCATGGAGAGTGTTAAAATAGCATTGAGAGCATTTTTGGATAATGCGGCAGAGGATTTGGAAAAAACCATGGAAAATCTTAAACAAGGACAATTCACTCACACCAGAAACCAACCAAAAGGAGTGACTCAGATTATTAATTATACCACAGTGGCTCTTTTGCCAATGCTGTCCTCACTATTTGAACACATTGGGCAGCATCAATTTGGAGAAGACCTAATATGTATGTATAGTATCTCTTGTAGAGATTTTGAAACATTTCATTACACTAAGGGGTTCAAAAGGCAGCATATTTGTTTTCTACAGTGAATCCTTTTCATAGGACATGGTACCTATACAAGCCATACTGTTTTTTAAAAAAAAAATCTACCTCTGATTTTTACAATTTTACATTCAATTTTATAAATTATATAGCTAATCAAAGACTTTGGATTGTACTCACAACAAATAATTTTGGCACTTAGGGAAAGGATTATCCTCAAATCATCTTTGTAATTTTTGATGTGAAAATAATATAATAAGAAATTGTTATCAATACTTCAGTTACATTGTCAAGATCATTAAATAACAACTTCCATGGTTGACATTAGATATACCAGTATATCTTATCTACCTTTTCTCTTCCTGATTTACATTATCTGGACCTTGATGGAGTCATTTCTCTGGGGCTCAGTTTCTAGTTAAAAAAAAAATAAGGTTAGATGATTTAAAAGGTTCCTTCTGGTTCTAAATCCTATAATTTTATCTATACTCATTTAAAACCATAGCCAAACAATTTGGAGCCATTCAGTTTCAATTGTTCATAGTAGTTTTCAGACATACAATGCATTATTTAATCACAAGAAATAAAAAATAAACTGCAATTCCTTGAAATGTTTGTTCAAATTATTGAAGCCAGTACTTCTTTACCTTTATTAATTATGCTGCCCTCTAACAAATTGTGTCAGGGATTACAATGGAAATGTAATGTTATTATCCTTTTCCTCCCCTTAAACATTTTGCTTTTCTAATCATAGACATTTGATATTATGAATTAGGGCATAGCCAAATGAATTTAAACTTCTTTGTACTTTCAGTAACAAAATGAAAGATAAAATGTTTCCTGAAGTGTAATAAATATTATTTATAATGTAATTTCACCTCCTTAAAACAGATTATAGGAAGAGAAATGTATTATAGTTTGTTGTATCTGTTTTTTCTAATTGTTTATAGTTATTTTTTCATTGTTTTAAAGTTGAGCTTTCTATTCTAATTTTTCTTGAGTTCCAACATAGTCTTGAAATTTAATATTTAAAAACTAATATTCTTTATTTTCAATTCCCTCTCCCACTTTTTTTAGTGGAAGATGTACAGGTTTCTTGTTACAGAATCCTGACAAGCTTGTATGCTCTGGGAACCAGCAAGAGTATATATGTGGAAAGGTAAGATAAAGAAGAATATTAATCAAATCCTACATGTGAATTAAATATAACATTAGTTGTAAAGAATATTTTCTCTTAAATGTAGAATTGACTAGAACTAGTCTTAAATTTTAAAATTAGACTGATAATTTTTCTGACATATTAAGTCTTTTAAGCTACTAAAATTCAAAGAACATTTGAATTACAAGCAAAAAAGTGTCAATGCAAATAAAATTAAAAGAGCATAAACTTGTACAGTTGTGAGATCTACCAAGACTCATAGAATCTTGCAATTTATTACATCACTATATGCAAAAATTCAGTTAATTTCATTAAATGTTTTGAAGTGCTTACTATTTTTAATACTAAGTTGTTTTACTTTTTACAACCAGCCACCTAGAAAAATCTGCATATACAAAAAACTATTCCCCTTATCTTCAGTTTGCATATCAACCACTTACTATTGATGATTTGAATGAAAAGAGCTTTCTCTGAGGTTACTAATGATCTCAAGACTGCCAAATCTACTAGGATTTACTCATCTTCATTCTTCTTGACCTGCTTTGTGGTTGATATTATGAACTCCTTGATGCTTCCTTCTCCCTAAGTTTTCATTACACTGCTCTGTCTTCACATTCCTCCTGACTTGTTTTATTGTTCAGTCTCAATTTTCCTTGTTGGATATCTATTATTATCTTGTTTCCTATTCTCCTAGCCCCTGTTCTTGGCTGTCTTCACCTTTTTCAACAGAGTAATTTCATCAAACTCCATGAATTCAAAGATTATTTCTTTGCAGGTGATTCCCAAATTTACATATCAAATCTTCCTCTTTTTTCTGAGCCCTACTTCTACATGACCAAGTGCTCCTTTGACTTTTCTGCCTGGATGTTCCATAGGTATCTCAAATTCAGTATGTATAAAAGAGAACTCACCATTGCCCCTAAAGTTACTCTTCCCCCCCCCCCCCAATCACCTTGTTTCTATTAAAAACACTGCTGAAGAGGCATTTAAGTGAATCAGTGGATAGAAAGTCAGGCCTGGAGTTGGGTAGACCTAGGTTCAAATCTGTCCTCTGACACTGCCTAGCTGTATGACCTTGGGTAAGTCACTTAACTCCCATTGCCTATACCTTACAGCTCTTCTGCCTTGGAATCAATACCTAGTATTGTTTCTAAGATAGAAGATAAGGTTTTAAAAAACAAAAGCACAGTTATACTTCCAACCCCTGAAATCAGCTATGTTAGAGTTATTGTCATATCTTTCCTTTTTCTCACTTCTGTATCCAATAAATTGCCAGGTCCTGTTAATTCTATCTCCACAAGATTGTGGGCATCCATTTCCCTGACTTACACAATTCCCAATTTAATTCAGGCTCTCTTTACTTCTCACAATATCGTCTATTCTCTCCCTCTCTAATATGTCAATAGAATAGATGCCAAAGTGATATTACTAGTGTACAACCTGACCAGGTCACTTATATCAGGAGGTTTTGACTGTTCATTATTATCCCTAAAAAAAGAAAACAGACTGTGTTGTTTAGCATTTATAACTTTTCACTCTCTGGCCCCAAACTAATTTTTTACACATTTTTTTTTACTGACCCTAACTCATTTTTTCATTCCAGCAAAATTATTTCTCTTACTGCCTTATAATTCCCTTCCTTTCTGCCTTCCTAAAACCTATTTTATATCCCATACCTAGAATGTTCTTGCTCACCTCTACCATTTAGAGTACTGAGCTCCATTATGAACAAAGTTCAAATACTACTTCTTAGTCCAGATTTTTTCTCAACCACCTATTCCACACCCTTTACTCTTTTATTTCTATATTCTCCCATTCTTCTATATACTCTTTCTTACTACTTCAATATATTTCCTCTAAGAAACTCACCATCAAATGGATTTTTAAATGTTTAAAACTGAGCTTATTATTTTTCCTCCTAAATCTACCCTTTCTTCCAAGTATATTCTTTTCTGAGTGATACCATAATTCATCCATTGTTATAACCTTGGCATTATTTTTGGCTCATATATTCCTTGCCTCGCATAACAGTTTTTTCAACAGATTTTATGAATCACTATTCACATATTGAATATATCTCTAGATTCCTTATCTGGTTATTTTAAAGAGTAGGCGGATTAATTTATACTTAAGATTCCCTATGACTTTAAGAGTATGATCCAATAATTAGATATCTTATACATATTCTAATTATTTTTAATTTATTTTAATATTCATTTAAAATGTTTTTGAATTCCAAATATACTCCCTCTAATATTTTCCCACCCATTAAAAAGGCAAACATTATGATAACAATTATACATATGAAGTCATGTAAAACATTTCTATATTAACAATGTTGCAAAAAAGTCAAAATAAAAAGTAAAAATCATAAAGAAATTGAAAAAGTATGCTTCAATCTTTACTCAGAGTTCTTTCCTTAAGTAAATAGAATTGTTATTGTCTAGTATCATTTTCTTGATTAGAATCACTTAGTATTTCACAATTGATCATTATAATATTACTGTTACTGTGTACAGTGTTCTCCTGGTTCTGCTCATTTCTCTCTACATTGGTTCATACAAGAATTCCCAAGTTTTCCCTGAAACCATCCTGTTCAATATTTTTCATAGACAATAGTTTTCTATCACAGTCACATGCCACTATTTGTTCAGCCATTCCCAACTTAGGCACACCCTGCTAGTTTCCAATTCTTTGCTACCACAGAAAAAGCAGCTATAAAGACTTGCGTATGAATAGATCCCTTTCTCTCTTTTTAAAAAATTCACTTAGGGATATACACCTTGTGACATTATTGCTAGGCCAAAAGATATATAGTTTTATAGCCCTTTGACCTTAGCTCCAAATTGTTCAGAATGGCTGAACTAGTTCATTATTCTACTAAAAGTGCATTAATTACTCTATCAATTTCCCCACATCTCCTATAGCATTTATCATTCTCTTATATTGATTAATCTCATAGATATGAGTTTTTAAAATGTATGTCTCTAATTATTACTGATTCAGAATATTTTTATAGGTTATTGATAGCTTTCTTCTGAAAATTTCTTTGGATTTAATTCATATTTCTTTTCCCAGTTTTTCTTCTACAACTCTTTATTTGAATATTTTAAAAAACATTTTAGATCATTCAGGAAGTTTCTTTGGGCTTTTGTCAAATTCATGTTGCTGCTGAAGCTTTGCTGATAGCTCTTTTGACAATTTTAACTTCTTTTGAGTTTGTGCCTTGACCTTTTCTGTCACCGAAGTAGTTTTTTTTTGTTTGTTTGTTTGTTTTTTGGTTGGCTCCTTTTGATGTTGTTTGTTATTTTTCCAGCCTATTTCTTGACTTTGAACTTCATGTTAAATTTGGGATTTTTTTCTGTAGTGAGGATAGGGCTCTGCCTTTAACTTAAGGTTTTTTTGAATTGCTATTTCCAGAGCTAATTCTAGGAATTTAATTTTTGGTGCTTCTAAAGTGGAGTTAGCTGGAGAAAGTTGTAGTCTTTGCTCCATTGAAGCTAAACAGTGATACCATTCCTCAGAGCTCCTTATCCCTTGGTATAGTGAGTACTCTTCTGCATCTTGGAATTGGAATGTAAAAGTAGATATAGCTAATGGAGTTGAAAAATAGCATCATACCACATGCCCAGTTCTAATTGAAGAGTCCCCAGTAATCTCTTTCTAACCAGTTGCACAATTTCTTACTCTCTGTGGCTTGAGAAGCCCTGAAGCTACTACTGCCATTGCTGGTGACACCTCCAGTACCCACATCTAATAATGCTGCCATATGGCCTCAAGGCCAGCCCTAACCCATGTCACATACTTCCCTTTCCAACTTGTTACATTGTCTTGGGCTGAAAAAAATCTCACTTTTATTGACTCTGCTGCTCCAGAATTTAATTGAGAAATTATTTTAACATTGTTTGGAAGAAAATCTTGGAAGAGCTGGGTTGTTTCTTCTACTCTGCCATCTTGGCTCTGTCCTCTGTCATCATTATGCTCCAATTCTAAATATTTTCAAATCAAATGGCTTGCCTTATGATAATATATATGCTACATGAAGAACCAACATTTATGAATACATAATAATTATTTTCTGTACACAAAGCACTGTGCCAGGGTCTAAACAGTAAACAAAATAATTTTTAAAAGACATGGTACTTGCATCTGTATATGTTATATCTAGCAAGGGAGCTAAAAATCTACATATTTTTAATAATTTAATAATTTAATAATATAAGGATTAGTGTTACAGTGTAATATGACAAATTCTGTATTTGTAAGTTCATTCACTTCATTTTATGCCACGTGGCATTCTAAAAAGGAAGTTATTATATCTAGAATACAAATAAAGTAAATAAAACCTATGGACAGAGGGGAATCACTCATTAAACTGAAAACAACATTTTTCATTAAGCCAAATGAGAAATACCAATGAAAGATTCCATCTTATTCCATCATAATAAGTAAATAAAGTGACTTTTGGGAGTTGAGGGAGTTATGAGGAATATGCATAAAAATGTTAGTTCACTTTTTATAGTAAAAGAATTCTCCTAAACTATCCAAGTGTCACACTAATTATTGTTAGTAGAGCTGTAAAGTGATTCAATTATTCTGAAAAGTAATTTGGAACTAACAAATTGAGGGAATGTCCATCAATTGAGGATGGATAAACAAATTATAATATATGATTGTGATAGAATAGTCTTCTACTATCTGATGAAAAGGATGGTTTCAGGAAAAAAACTGGGAATGCTTGCATGTTATGAGGTGAAGTGAACGGAAAAAGGATAACTTTGTGTGCAGTAACAGCAATATTGCACAATGATTAACTCTAAAAGATTCAATTAGTCTCAGCAATACTGATTGAAGATAATTCCAAAGAATTTGTGATAAAATACTCTCCACTTTCAGAGAAAGAACTGATGGAGTCTGAATATGGATTGAAGAATACTTTTTAAACTTCCTTTACTTTCTTGTTTGTTTTATATTTTGGTATGTGTTTTCTTTTGCAACAGGGCTAATATAAAAATATGTTTTGCATGACCTCACATATAAAAGAAATATTAGAAACAGGTAAAGTATAAGTAGTTTTTTTGTGCAGTTACTTTTCAAAGTCATAAAAGTGAAATTCTCTATTTTATCTTTTGTTATCACTTTTAATCCTGGTTTGTTTAAGATTTTCTAGACTTGTGAAAGATAGGTAATTTTGGTTCTTTAGTCCTTTTATTGTGTAATTTTTAATTTTCAGGTTGCATATTCATTTTGAACTTATTATATGGTGTAAATTACACCATAACTTCTTGGCTTTCCAGTTATCTTACTAGTTCTTGACAAATCAGGAGTGCTTCTCCATGTAATATATATATTTATGTACCTATATATTGCCATTAAAAAACTTTTTACTGATAATTTTAATGTTAACAGATTTATTTTTTTAGTACTGGATAGCATTACTGCTGAATTATAACAGGTTATGAAAAAGATATTAATTTTCTCTTCTAGGGTTTCCCCCATACATACATCTTCTAGGTAACAAGTCTTTCTTAATAGGATATTTCATAAAGATACAAATATCTGAACTTAAAAAGACTTCAATGGTCATTATTTCACTATAGCATTATACCTGCTACTTCTTTTTTTCATCCTGAGATTTTTATCATCTTAAATACATATTTTTTTGCCAATGGCAATGAAAAATATTTCTGTACTGCTGTGGCAACTAGGTGGCACAATGGATAAAGAGTTGGAGCTATAGTTAAGAAGTCTTGAATTCAGATACACCTTAGGTAGTTATTAGATATGTAACTCTGGACAAGTCAATTAACCTGTCTCAGATTCCTCAACTGAAAAATGGACATAATAGTACCTACTTCCCAAGGTTTTATACAGTTAAATGAGATATTTGTAAATCCTTTAACATAGTAGTTGGCATATTGTGGGCAATTAATAAATGTCAGTAAAATGCTTTGGAATATTTCATCTAAACAAAATAAGGTTAACTATATATTATATATAGGTAAGTATAGTAACTATAACTATAGGTATACACACATATATATATTATTTTTTAAACATATATCTATATATTGTACTTACAGGCAGCGATCTGCATTAGGAGAATGCTTGGCTGCATTTGCTGGTGCTTTTCCTGTGGCTTTTTTGGAAACTCATCTAAACAAACATAATACTTATTCAATCTATAACACTAAGTCTACAAGAGAAAGAACGGGTAAAAAATTTAAAGCACATTATTTTAGATATTGAACTAAATTTTAATATAAATAATTTCATTTTTCTACCTTTGAATTTTACTTCATTTTTCCTCTTTAAATTTGTTCACATAAATCACTTTCATTGTTAACTCTTTATAACCCTGATTCAAATTCTTATTCTAGCCTCCTCTGATCTATTCAAACTGCCCTTTTCTCATTCTCATACACTTCTCTCCACCTAAGTGGCTTCATATTGGTCATCTCTGTGCCTTGATTATTCTCCTTACCTCTCTGTAAGACTTAACTCAATGACCACCTTCATTGGAAACCCTTTCCTAATCTCTACAATTTCTAATTCCTTCCTTCACAAACTATATATATGTATATATATATATGTACACATACACATATATGTATGTATTTGTAATTATTATTTTATGTTTATTATTCATGTACTTATATTTATTTGTCTTCCCTACTAGACTATAAACTCTTTCAGAGTAGGCATTATTTCATTCTTTGCATACATGTTGTCTGGCACATAACAGGTATTTATTTCATACTCATGGCTTTATTGATTGATAGTATATGTTACTAGAACTAATGAATTACAGTGTTTTCATTTGTTCATTTTATTTCTTTCATTTGTAAAGGCTTTTTTCCTTTTTTGATTCTTTTCTAAATAATTCAGTCTAATTTTAAGTGCTCAAATGTGGTATTCTTTTTGTTTATGGGTTTATATAACTGTTTTTAAATGTACACATTCACCTTTTACTTGTTTATGCTGGCTACTTTTAGTGTATTTTAGTGACAAGAGAGCTGGCCTTGAAAGCAGGAAGGCCTGGTTGTAAGTTCTGGCTTTTATACTTTTGGGGCATGCTGCCCTCTTGCCAAGTCATTGAATCTCCTAAGCAAATAATGTTTATGTAATATCTATTTTATATTGAAGAATAAGAGTAAAATATCTTCTTTACTATCTACTTTAATATTTTTCTTCTTGATTTAACCTTTTATATTATTTTTAACATAAGATTAAATCCACAAGCTTATGTAATTTGTGTTACCTTTAAATTTTTATTATAGTCTCCTTAAATATTTTTGTAAACCCTTTAAAATAAGAAGTGTGTGCTAAATTTCATGATATAGAGGAGAGAGAAAGAAAAAGGCCCATAATTCATGGTATCTAGGTAGTTCAGTATGCAAATAAGGAGTAAAATAATGGAAATCTGAAGACTATATAAGCTGCCAATATTTGTTTTTTTAAACACTTAAAAATTTTTTTTTTTGTCTAGCCCTCAATTTGCCAACTAGTGTGGAAGAGGTTTGTCCAAATATACCATCTTTGGAGAAGCTAATGGATGAAATTGTGGAACTTGCAGAGTCTGGAATTCGTTATACACAAATGCCACATGTTATGGAAGTTATATTGCCCATGCTTTGTAGCTATATGTCCCGATGGTGGGAACATGGACCAGAAAACAATCCTGAGAAGGCAGATACATGCTGTACTGCTCTAAACTCAGAGCATATGAACACACTTCTAGGGAACATATTGAAAATCATATATAACAATTTGGGTATTGATGAAGGAGCTTGGATGAAGAGGTTGGCAGGTAAGACTTTGAAAGAATATTGACATTTCTTAAAAAGTATTTTGATAGAGCATCTAGGTAGCACAGTATCTAGAGCAATAAGCCTGAAGTTCAGAGAACCTAGGTTCAAATCAAAATCAGACACTTCCTAGATGTGCAATCCTTGACAAGGCTTTTAACTATGTTTGCCTATCCCTTGCTCTTCTGTTTTAGAGTTGTGACTAGGTCAGAATGTAAGGATTTTAAAAAAGCATTTTGACTTTTATCTTTTTAAATAGGAAAAAATAACATTTTTTTTCCATATTACTTATGGAGACTCAAGATTTTTCTTTGTATAGTGAGTTTTTTGTTATTGACTAGTGAAACTTGTTTGCTTCTTTTAGTTACCACTTTATTTTCAGAATTTACCATAATAATAATAATAATAATAATAATAAAGCATTGTCCATTTTCTTGGGAAACCAAGAAATTTCTCAGGCTTACTATCTTAGATATTGTCTGAGATACAAATTCTTTTTTGTATTTTGATAACTTATTTTGATAACTATATTTTGGTAACTTAATGAATATTTTTATTTCTAATTAAATAAATTGTCAAAAGCTTAAGTAGTAATTTCCAAACTAGTAGAACCATGATCCATTGATTTGATAACCTAGTTTTTTACTTTTACTGCATTATATCAGTCTATAAGTATAGTGAGTAACGATGATCAGTTTTTTAAAAAATAACCAAATCATCTCAGCCACATTCCATGCTTCTTCCTCCTTTTCCTTCTCACCAGCCTGAAATTAGTCCTTGCTTTCATGTCCATATTGGACTCTGCTCTGATCTCTCATTTTGTATAGCACTGGAAAGGTGGGCTGAGGCCACTGATTCCTCCATAGAGAGAGAAAAGGAATAGCTCCATAAATTGTTCATTGGAGGGGAGGCCTAGTCTTGAAAGAAAGAAAAGGTTTGAGAAACTACAAAAAAGTAATGGAGGAAATTCACAGACTGTGAGGTTTCCAACAAATGAAAGATTGAAGGTGTTTGATTTTGTAACACTTCCATATATATCTGAAGTGGAAGCAGCTATGTCCCTAAGACCTTATATGGTTGATGGAAGAGTGGTTCAGTCTAAAAGAGCAACGTCTAAAGAAGAATCTGGAAAACCTGTACTGATGTTGCTGTGAAGAAATCATTGGTGAAATTTAAAAAAAATGTTGAGGAATATTACCTTACATATTACTTTGAGGATATACTTAAATTGATACTACTGAAATAAAAAAACCAGATAATCTGATTTAAAAAAAGAAAAATGTAGAGATGGGGGTATGATAGAGGCATGGAGAGAGGACTTGACTCTCTCTCCATGCCTCTACCACAGGGGGGAAGTAGTTTCTTTATATTTGCTGACCATAATCTGTGGATAAAATTACATTTCAAAAACACCATTCTATCAGTGACCACCGTGCAGAAGAAAAAAAACTGTTCAGACAAGAAAAACAAGAAATTAAAATTATTATATTTGAAGAGAAGTCAACTTCAGCATGGAGATTTTCATAGTAGTGGAAGAAATTTGTACCAATCCCAGGAAACAATTTTAGAAAAGGATCTGATGGGCATGTTAGAAGTTTTGGATTTGGAGATACTTACAATAGAATTGAAGGAGGAAAATCATATGGCACTTTTGGAGGTAGTTAGTCCTGGTTATAGATAGTAATTTATTAATTTTATTTATTAGATCTATTTATTTATTTAATTAATTTTATTTCATATTTATTATTATTAAAAGTTGTTTAGTAATATTACTATGGGAAGAAAGATTATTTTTAAAAATACAAAAAAATACCACTGAGACCATTTTTTTGTTTGGTCTTTGTAAAATTATAGAAGCATCCTTCCTTAATCATGTTAAATTCAAAGTTTCTGGTGACATATGAAACCTTTTTTAAAAAAGATTTTTCTCAAAGTTTTGAAAAATTGTTCATTAAGATCATGGTGTGATAAGACATAATATTTTCCTTTAAAATGTTTGTACATGTGTAAAGTTAAGAAATTGTTTTATATTATGATTTAATAAAATAAATTTTAAAAAGCCAAATTTTTAAAATTCAATCAGCTCTAAAAACTATGATTTAATGCTATATTTTAGTTCGATGGTCCCATCATCACCATTTTCCTTGGAGAATAAAATATATTCCTCACACTCCATAAAAATTCTTATATAGCTAGATTTAGGAAGTGAGGAGATGAATTTCTCTTTTGCTTCCCTTAAAAATAAGTATCTTACACTAGCTATATTCTTTTACTTTTATTTCTTGCTTTCAAATTTCATCAAATCCTAGTGGTCCAAGGCTGAGAAAAAAAAATTCAATTAAATCCAACAAATGTTTCTTCAGTGACTATTAGGTGTAAATTCTCTTCTTAGTCATTGGAGATCCTGGGATTTCATTATTATTAGTTAACTCCACTACCAAAGTGTAATGCCTTGTGCACCGAGAAATTGAGCCATTTGCATGGAATCACATAGACAATAGGGGTCAGAGGTCAGAGGCAGGGTATAAATTTAGTTCTTTCTTACAATTGTTGACCTTCTCTTGATTCACTTCATTCACATGGATCAAGGTTCCAAGGATACAAAACACCAAAAAACAACCAAAACCAAAGCAAAACAAACAAAAATGAACTACTTGCCCTCAAGTAGTTTTCATTCAACTTGTGTGATACAACATGGAAACTGAAGTAATTTAAAGAAGAAGAGGGCATTAACTAGTGGAGTCTTAATGCCTTTGAATATGAGATAGCTCCTGAACTGAACTTTGAAATAATCGAGGGAGAAGAATTAGAGGTAGAAGGAGTTCATTCTAATGGTTGGGGGCAACCTATACAAAGGCAAAGAGACATGAAATGGAATATTGAGTTGTATTATCACAGTGAATGAGAATGTTGTTTCTCTCTAAATTCTGAGGTAGATGCTCATCTCTAAATAAACAAAAACAAAAACAAAAACCTAAAAGGATGATATCATGTTATGGGGGGGAGGGTTATGTGTATATATATATGTTTATGCATGTTTGCTTATCTATGTAGATATAGATCAAAATGCTTAATATCTGGTTTGAAACAGTGTTTTCTCAGCCTATAATAAACAAAGTGAAATCTCAACTATTGAAGTCCCATTTCCTGCCATTAATGGAAAAACTCAAGAATAAAGCAGCTGTAGTAGTATCTGATGAAGATCACCTCAAAGCTGAGGCCAGAGGTGACATGTCCGAGGCCGAGCTTCTCATTTTAGATGAATTCACCACCCTGGCCCGAGATCTATATGCCTTCTATCCTTTGTTAATTAGATTTGTGGACTTCAACAGGTAGGTTTTTTAAAAGTGATTAATTTAAAAATTCATTTCCAAAAAAGATTTAGATATGACTGTCCCTTCTGACTTGACCTATCATTGCATGTGTAAAACTGAGACTTTTGTGGTTATACTTTATTTAAATGTTGGCAGGAATAGTTGAATTTTACAATATATTTAAAGTAGTCACATTTTAAAAATCTTCACCAGTATGCTTCTTCACCTAAAGCTTAGTGATTGAAAATTGTGAAAATAAACAATTTTCTAGAGTTCTCTAATCATGTCATCTGCAAAAAGTGATAGTTATTTGACATTTTTTTGATAATACATTATTCATTCCTATTTAAAAAACACAATAAAATATAGGAATGAGTGGAACCATTTTAAAAATAAATAGATCCATCTGAAACTAAGAGCAAGTACTCTTTGTCATGAGGATAATGGAGAAGACTTTCTAATTAGATCAAGGGAGAAGCAAGGATGTCCTTTAACACCATTGTTATTCAACATTGTGCTAGAAATTCTAGCTAGCAATGATACTCCAAGAAATAAGAATTGGCAACAATAAAACATAACTGTCATCTTTTGTAGATGACATGTTTGTATACTTAGAGAACCCTAGAAAATTGACTAAGAAACTAATTGAAACAAGAAACAATTTTAGCAGACTTGCAGGATATAAAAAAAATCAGAATTCCTACATATAAAAAATAACCATAGCATGAAGAGTTAAGGAAATTTTGTTTTAAGTTACTGCAGACAATATAAAATACTTGTGAGTCTACACACATTGAAATTATATGAACACAAAATTATAACACTACACACTAATAAGGATAGGTCTAAACAATTGGTGAAATATGAATTGCTCAAGGAGAGGCCAAAACAATGTCATAAAAATGGCAATACTACCTAAGTTAATTTACTTTTCCAATATAATGCCAATTAAACTACAAAAGAATTATTTTATAGAACCTAGAAAAATAATAATATTTCTCTAGAGGAAAAAAAGGTCAAGAATATCAAGAGAATCAATGCAAAAAATTGAGGAAAGTGTCAGATATCAAATTCTATTACAAAGTGGTAATCATCAGAAGAGTCTAGTACAGGTGAAGAATAGAGTGGTGGGTCAGTGGAATAGGTTAGGTGAACAGTACATAGTAGATAATGGTCATCTAATATTTGATTAACCCAAAGATTTTACCTACTAAGACAAGAACTTACTATTTGACAAAAATTTATGGGAAAACTACAAAGTAGTCTGGTAGATACTAGGGATAGACCAACATTTCATACTATATATATAATTTCAAAATGGGTCCATGATTTAGACATAAAGTGTAATATTATAAATAAATGAGGGAAATATGGAAAAAATAGCTGTCAGTATATGGATAAGAGAAGAATTTTTGACCAAACAAGAGTTGGAGAGGATCATGGGAAACAAATTGGATAATTTTGATTACATTAAATTTAAAGGTTTTTGAACCAAAAAACCAATGCAATCAAAATAAGAAGTTAATCAAGAAACTAGGGGGAAATATGCAGCAGTTTTCTTTGTTAAAGGTCTCATTTCTCAATAATATAAGGAACCAAACCAAATATGTAAAATTAAGAGCTATTCCCCAGTCAATAAATAGTCAAAGGATATGAAAGGCGGTTTTTAGAAGAGGAAGTTAAAGCTATCAATAATCATTTTTATAAAATGCTCTAGACCACAATTAGAGAATACAAATTAAAAAAAAAAACCTCCCAGGTACTCCCTCACATTTATCAGATCTATCAGATGGGCAAACATAAAAAAAAACAGTTTATTATTATGCCAAAAGGGCTATGAAACTCTACACCGCTTGATCCAGCAATAACCACTATGAGGACTGAATACCAAAGAGATAAAAAAAAAATTAAATGGACTCATGCATACAAAATATTAACAGCATCACTTTTTCTTGTGGCAAAGAATTGGAAACTGTGCAGATGCCTATAAATTAGGGAATGGCTGAAAAAAAATTGTAGTATTTGTTTTTGTTAGAATATTTTTATGCTATGAGAAATGACAAGCTGGATGATTTCAGGAAAAATCTAAATACTTGTTTGAAGTGAGCAAAACCAGGGGGAATGTTATACATAATAATAGTAATATTATAATGATGATCAACTGTGAAAAGCTTAGCTACTCTGATCAATACAATAATCCTTGATAATTCCAAAGGACTCGTAATGAAAAACACTATCAATGCAAAGAAAGATAATTAACCAACTTTGAGTACAGATTGAAATTAAAAAAATTTTTTTTCTCATAGCAATTGCTTCTCTTTATTTGTGTGATGAGTATCAGATTTCTTGCCTTCTCCATAGTGGGAGGAGAGAGGATATGTAGAACTGAAAGGAAAATATTTGAAATATTCATAAATTTGAATGAAAAAGCTTTTTTAAAAAGACTAGGTTTGAGGAGGATAGCAGAGCCTTAAAAATAACTAGGGACAGTCAAGTGGCAAATTCCATTTTAAAACACATTTGCCTAGGCTTCATTACTTGATTTTGATATCTATTTGCCCAAATGGCAATCCCATTACTTTAAGAAATAACTACGGAATCACATATTTCATTGCCTATTATAGAGCAAAGTGGCTGAAAGAACCAAATTCTGAAGCAGAGGAATTATTCCGCATGGTGGCTGAAGTGTTCATCTTTTGGTCAAAGTCTCATGTAAGTAGGATAATGTTAGTAGAAAGTTTTTTTGTAAGTCTATAATGAAGCTTTTAGACTCTTTCCTTAAAAAACAAACAAAAAAGCCCATTCCCTTTTCTGAGAAGGGCCGTATTGCCTTAACTTTTTTTTTCCCTTCCAGCTATAATGATGAAGCAAGCTTTCTTTTGTAAAATAGAAATATCATCATAGTATATTCCATTTTATCATTTCATATTATCTATGATAAAATGAAGGGTCTCTCTGAAAGCTATTTGAAATGTTTAAATATAGTTTAAAGTGTTTAAATGGTTTTTTAGAAATAAATTATCTGTTTTCACTACCAGTATTATTTAAGTTGAGTAGAAAATTGTAGCTACCCCCTTTTTTGTTGTAGATTCATCCCTAATTTTTATGCGACATTTTTATCACAATAACTAGCACCATATATTTTAATCTTGCTGTTAAAATATTTACCTTTTTTATTTTATATATTCCATATTCTCTTTACTGCATTTTTAGTAAAGGACCACTAAAGATCTCCTTTACATTTTCCAGAGGCATATATGAAATAATATTCTAATAATTTTCAGTTGATACTCTATCTAGAACAAGATTAAAAAATTTCTAGGTATATTATCTTTGTTACCAAGTGTAACTGTACAGTTTTTAATAAATTAAAGTTATATTAATTAGCATTTCTTTTTCCCAAATAATTGCAAAAATCTTTGTACAAAACAGGGTAATCAATTATAGCTTTTATTGTATCATTCTGTTGCCTTTTTTTGTTGGTTATACTTTTAATTCTTCTGTATACATGGAACTCCATGATTCACAACGACAGAGTGTGGCCAATAGAATTCTTATATGTTAAAGAGAAGGATTTTGGCAATAATAAAACAGTTTGGGGTCATTAAAAGCATTTCTAAATATGTCAGCCTTTGCCCTTTCTGTTTTGAGTACAACTCAATTTTCATTTGCAGTACCTGTCCAAGACAGAAAAATTTAAAAGCTGTAAAGATCATTACTTTAAAAGTACAATGATATTGGATCATATAGGCTTAGCATGACTCCACCCCCCCCAGATTACATTATAGCCTCTTACTTGCTTTTATTTCCAAACCCTCTTACTGCAAAAATTATCATAAATTTTTTCAGTCCTATTTATCATCAGTACAGTATATATAAACATCTATAGTACATGTTGTTTAGTTAAATAATATACTTTTCTCCTAATTTGAAATCTAGTCTTCACAAACCTCTTAAGTTACAGTACTGCTCTTGTACTTGTATATATATATATAATTCTCTATAATATATTAATATAATTAAATTAATATAATTTATTAATATTAATATAATGATATTATCTATAATATATCTCTATAATTCCCCATATGCAAAATATGAATAATCCCTCACACCACATATGCCTTGTGAGATTTTTACAAAATTTTGGTAGTTTATTATTTTTCAATTTAAATGACTTATTTCAATTGAAATTATTTTGTCCCTCCCTATAGCTCCCTACTCCACTGAGAAATTTTTGAAAGAAAGGAAAAAAAAGAAAAAGGAAGAAAAAAACAAAGCCTTTAGTATATAGGTACATAGTCCATTTTTTCACATTAGCAATAAATGTCAGTTTCTCTGGCATTTTAAGTTCCTCATGTCTGTCAAAAAGTGTCATGTGTTTCTTTTTCATTTTTTTGGACTCAAGATTTATCATTTATCATTATTATTAAAGTTCTAAAGTCTTTTAAATTTGGTTTTCTCTGTATAGTAATGTCTTAATAGTTCAAATAATAAATCCTAGGAAGTAGTCACTATACCTAATTTGTATTGCTTAAAGTAATAATTGAATGTGATATTTGGTTCTAGCTCAGTAGAAATATGCAGTACGCCTTTTTATAGTATGCTTACTTCATAGGATTTAGTATTAGTACGAATTGGGACCTGCTTGTAATATGATTTTTGAATGTGTGAATTGATTCAGTCATTCTAGAGAACGATTTGGATCTATGTACCCAGCAATACTATTCCTAGGTTTGTAGCCCATAGAGTTAAAAAACAAAAAGGGGAAGGACCTATGTGTACAAAAGTATTTAAAGTAGATTTTTTGGGGGGTAAATAATTGGAAAATAAAGAGGGGTACCTATCAATTGGCAGATGGCTGAGAAGGTTATATAGTATATGATTGCAATGAAATATTGTTGTATAAGAAATGACGAGTAGGAGGAATTCAGAAAAAACAGAAAGGCATATGAACTGAAGCGGAGTGAAATAAGCAGAACTAGGAGAACATGGTACACAGTTAAAGGAAAACTGTAAAATGAACAATTGTGAATGACTTACATATTTTCAATAATACAGTGATCCAAAACTATCCTAAAAGATTCACAATAAAAGTGCCATTTGCTTCCAGAGGGAAAAAACCCGAGAGTCCAAATTCAGACCAAAATTAAACTTTTTTTTACTTTCTTTCTTAAAAATTTTATTTGAGTTTCCTTCCACAAAAAGATTAATAGGGACAAAATATTTAATAAGACTGTACTTGTAAAATCTAGCTCTGGTTGCTTGCTATATCAGGGAGAAAGGATTAGGGAGGTGAAAAGACTAGTGTGGGAAAGATTTCAAGCCTCATTATTCTTTGAAAAATGTTGGGAACATTTTACCTCTAATTATAGAAAAAAATAAAAAATTTAATGCAGTTATTAAATAAATCATTCTCATAATTCTGCTCACTTTGCTCTTCATCAGTTCCTAGAGATCTTGCTAGTTTTCTATATCCATTTTGTCATGATACAATACTATTTTATTGCATTCATATTACCACAATTTGTTTAGCCAACAGCCAAAAAGAAGACACTTTATTTCCAATTTTGAGCTATCATGAAAAACTGCAATAGATACTTTTAAATACTCTTAAATGCTACAAAAAGCTGCTATAAATGTTCATGAATGCTATGAAATACTATACATCCATGAAGTTAGAAGTGCTATGACTGAGTCAGAAGATATACCCAGTCTGGTAATTTTCTGAGCATAGTTTAAATTTGCTTTCCAAAATGTCATGACCAACTCATATGTCTAATAGAAGTGTGCTATTTTACCTGTTTTCTAATAGCTTTGAGAATGGCCTGTTCATGTCCTTTGATAATTTGCCTTTTGGGGACTGGTTCTTAGTTTTATACATTAGAATTATGTTCTAATATATCTTGGAAATCAGTCTTTTATAAGAGAAACATATTGCAAAGATTTATTTTTCCCTTGATACTTGTTATCCTTTTAATTTTTGCCATATTAGTTTCGTTGACATAATGACTTAAAATTTTATGCAATCAAAATTGTCCATTTTTATCTTGTGTGATTACTTGTTTAGTCATGAATTCTCCCCATCTCTATATATGCAAAAAAGTAGTTATTTCCTTGCTATAATAATAACTTACTTATAATGTAATCTATTCAGTAGGTCATATGTCCCTTTGAAGCTTATTTTGGTGTATAATAATGGAGAATTAAAGTATGTATTGTGCCTCACAATATCTTAATGGAAATGTTAAATTAATTCACAGTATCTGCATAGAAAATGAAGAAATAGAAATGTCAGAAAGTAGTGAGATGCATAGAAAGTCAAATAATTTCTTTGGCTAATTGGCACAACTTTCATCTTCACCAAACATATTAGAGCTACCAAAGATGAAAACCAGTAGGCTTGAGTTGTGTTTCCTTTCATTTTTCTCTGATGGGGAATACAAAAGTACTATAAAATGTCTAAAATCTTACTAGGAACCACAAAAAATTTACAAACCACCATGGGATTTTTCTAACATGCACAATCACTCTAACCTCCAAACAGAACAACATACTGACATGTACATAGTAGATAATAAATGGTAGTCAAAATTAAAATGAAAAAAATCATACAAAAACATGAGGATTTCTGCTTCCAGGAACTTAGATGGCAGAGTAAGAAAAGCACTCAGTCAGTCTGCCCAAAACATCTACAAGCATCTACTCATACTCAAAAAAAGAAGAAAAAGGCTCAAAATGAATAAAAATAGGAAGAAACCAGTTTACGGGGTGAGAAAGGGGAATAGACTAGCCCTGTAACATTGGGAACCAGCAGAGCAAAGCAGGGACCTTGTCATTGGACCATGTAAGAAATATGTAAAATTGTCCAATTGAATTTTATATCTTGCATTTCAGCTTTAATTTTTCATATGGTGGCATTTTTTGTCTTAACGGTTAGGATCAATAAAATAAAGTTTCCTAGGAACATAAAGAAAAGGAGGTAATCTGAAACCTTAAAGGTTCCTAATTGGGTAAAAACCAGAAGACTTTCATGCAGAGTAGCATTCATGCTGTTTAGCATTTTAATCAAAAGTGTAGGTGAAAGGAAAAGGGGAAAAAGAGATAATTTTAATTTTCTGGTGGCAGAAAACAGCCTCTGCAGCTAAGGAGGAAAAGGGGGGAAAACATTTTTTTCTTTTTTATTAGTGCTCAATATTGAACTCTACTGGCCAAGACACAGCACTGAAACAGGAAGGGGTTAGGGATGTGGCTAGAGTCGGGGTGTAAGGGGTGTATTTAGGGCCTGCTAGAAACCAAAATGGAGGATATGACTACAAAACTGTGTGGGGTTTGGGTTGCATTTGTCCCATAAGTGGCTCTGGAGGAGAGACAGGAGTAAGGCAGGTTTGGGTAAAGCATGGAGGAAACTAGGAGTTAGGCAGGGGTGAGCGGAAAGAAAGCCAGGAACCCCTTGCCAAGGCAAAAAGCCTGGCAGAGGTTAGGACTCAACCAGCTTCCCAGCACAGAAAGGGACTGCCCCCCTTCGGCTGGGCTGGAGGTAGGGAAGGAATTATTTTACTCATCATCTGGCACTGAGGTAGGTGTGGCAAGATGCAGAACAAGAGTGGCAGAAACAGCAGGGGCACGGGGCTTGGGCAAGCTGCAGGCAAGGGTGGTGGGAGCCTGAATGGCTGATGGGGTAATGCCAGCTTCAGCTGAAAGCCACACCAGGGCGGTCCAGGGTGCAAGTGCTGATAGCCATTGGAGACTGTGGCTGAGGCAGTAGGTTGAGGCAATGGGAGAGGAACAAACCACAGCCTGGTGGCTTCAGTGGCCAGGACAGCCCAGCAGAAAAAATCCTCTCAGTTCTTATCCCTTTGTAGATGGCCATTTGTGAATTTTAAAAATGAATGTTCAATATTCCAAGTATAATATTTAATAATATTAAATTCAACTTGAAGCAAAGAGAATATAAAAAGCTAGGGAAATTGAGATCTCCCCCAGCCTTCCACGTGGATAAGAGGGTGTGGGCAAAGAGAACTGTAACTAAATACCAAATCAACATATAATAAAAGGAATGAGTTGGATTTAAAATTTTAGTAGATATCATTGATGAATAAATTATTGAAAACTAACATCTCCTGGCATTCCACACTTGAAGAAAGCTTTTAATAGGTGATTTTAACATCATGTATGCCTTTTAAGTAATTACACTATTTTTTATCATCTCTTTGTGGTACAAATTGGTGATTATACTGGATCATATTTTTCCAGTGCTTAAAGATAAAATTGGATTGATTAATTGACTGATTTTTGAGAATGATATTTACAATTATTATCTTAATGTAAAATATAAGTCCTCTGTAAAGGAGGATATTGAACAAAAGATCTCTAAAATCTTTTTCAATCTCTGACTATTAGACATTTGGATACTAAGTATTCACTCCATAACTAACAAAATCCATTAAGATTTTGTCACATTTATGGATACTTAATATTTTCAGATATATTTTATGAATTGATATTACTGATTTTTAAAAGGGGTTAGCTATATAATTTCTAAAATACTTCCAAAATATCTGATTCTGTATAGTCTTTGAAAATTAAAAAAATATATATAGTCTCTACCAGTCCTACTCAGCAATTTGTGCTGACTGGTCATTTTTATTTTAATGAGTAATAATAAATTTAATAAATCAATAATTATAAATGTATATATACATAATGAGTTATATGTGTTATAAATTATACATAAGTACACAATAACAAATAAAGAAGATGAAGAAGAAATAAAGGTAAAAAAGAATTTGACACATTTGATGGAAAGCCACATTGCAGTGAGCCTATTTCACTTCTATTCAGTTTTGCCCTAATTTCTCCTTCACATCACTTTTAGAAATATTTCTTTATTTGTTACATTCAAATACCCAGGTAACTCCATCCTCTCCCCCCATTAGAGAAGGCATCATTTGACAAAAAGATATATATATATATATATATATATATATATATATATATATATATACATATATATATATATAATTATGTCTTGTTTATTTCTATTTGTCAGTTCTTTCTCTGAAAGTGGATATAACTTAAATGTCTTTTGCAACTTTCTAGAATTTCAAAAGGGAAGAGCAGAACTTTGTGGTTCAGAATGAAATCAACAACATGTCTTTTCTTATTACCGACACCAAGTCAAAGATGTCAAAGGTATTCTAATTTGTTCCATGATTCTAGGATATATCTTACCTTATTTTCTTTTGCAGTTTAATTCTGAAAAGCATTGGTTTTAAGTGTTATCTACTTAATGATCAGCTCTGCAGGAGTTATCAAGGCATTTTAAGTTATCTTTTGTACTGTGTAATAGCTGAGAGTTTTATTTAAGAAGTTAAAAAAATAATTCTTATTCCAAATTTGGATTTAATTCATATTTTATTATATTAATTTACTATGATTCTTTATTTATGGGCATACACTACACAGTAATTGCAGTGATAGATAATGAGAGTCTGAACTAAGGTAGTGTCTTGTTAATAGAGAGATGCTGTGGAGGTATAAATGAAAAAAATTTTGGAAATTTATTTGATAAGTGAGTAAGGTAATGATGCTGAGGTTATAAACTTTGGAGTAGAAAAATGGAGAGTTGTTTGTTGAGAGTAGTAAAAAAGATAATGTGTTTTCTTTTGTATAGGGTGAGTATGAAATGCCTGTGCCTTCTGAAATATCCACCAATCAGCCAATAGTACAAGAGATTTAGCTTTATACTGGTCTGAATCATCTAAACTGAAACGGTAATTAAATCCATAGGAGCTATTGAGATCACCCAGAGAGAGCATATAGATAAGGAAAGAGAGCCCAGGACAATCATGAAGGACACCCACAAATTAGAAGTATTATAATAATGAGGATCTAGTATAAAAGATAGAGAAGTAGTCATATAGTGAGAAAGCAGAATCTGAAGAAGTAGGATAAAAAAAATCGAGAGAAAAGTAAGTTTCTAGGAAAAGAGTGGCCAGCAATGTTGAAAGCAACATAGAGATCCAGAAGTGAAAGAACTGAGAAGAGACCATCAGATTTGTTAGTTAAGAGATTTTTGGTAATTTGGGGATTAATAGTTTCAATTTAGTGATAATGCTGGAAACCAAATTGCAACAAAGCTAGAAGAAAGAAAAAGAAGAGGAAATTTATGCAAAGATGGATGATATTTTATTTGGAAAGATTGTTTCTTATTTTCCATATTTTTTATTAGAGGAAGGACAAAACCTTTAAAAGAAGGGGCTTAAAGTCTACTGGACTGACAGAATTTCTGAGGGAAAGAGTGAAATAAACATACACTAAATTTTTAAAAATAGAAGTTGTTTCTGCAAAAGTATTGGAACTCTTTAATTAAGATGAGGAAGGGAAAAAAAGACCAGTTTTCATAAAGATCTGAAAGCAACTGGATAAAAGAAAAACTGACACTGACTCTATATCCATGTTTGTCCTCCAGGCAGCAGTCACAGATCAAGAAAGGAAGAAAATGAAACGTAAAGGAGACCGATATTCTATGCAGACCTCTCTTATTGTAGCAGCCCTGAAGAGATTACTGCCAATTGGACTGAACATTTGTGCACCTGGAGACCAAGAACTAATTGCCCTAGCCAAAAACCGCTTTAGTATGGTACGGGTGTGCCTTTTTTCTAGCTTTAATCAACAAATACTCCAGGCTATTTATTCACTCCTTGCTCAGTCAAATCTATATCTTTGATTCATCAACATTGAATGTTTATTGAGCATCCAATTTGTATATGGTGGAGAAATATACACTTGGCTAATGAGGGTTATCTTTTCCTTAATGATGTCTTCTTTGTGATAGTTTGATGTTTATTTAAAAACTATACTTTTTGTACTCAAGCATTTTACCTTTTTTAATTCTAATTCATAAATGCTAATGTTCGAGGACCAAACCTATAGACTGAGAGCTGGAAGGTCTGTCAGAGTTTATCTATTCTATGTCCTCATTTTACAGAGGAAAACAAAATCCCAAAGAAGCTGAGGCATTTTGCCATCATTACACATCATAAATAAGTGACAGAGCTAGGATTTAAAACCTATTTTTTTCTAATGCCAAATTCAGTACTACACCAGATTGCTCCCTTTTCAAACTTCAGTTACAGGAAATGTCAAAAGAATTTACCATATGAGGGGGCAGCTGGGTAGCTCAGTGGATTGAGAACCAGTCCTAGAGACGGGAGGTCCTAGGTTCAAATCTGGCTTCAGCCACTTCCCAGCTGTGTGACCCTGGGCAAGTCACTTGACCCCCATTGCCTAGCCCTTACCACTCTTCTGCCTTGGAGCCAATACACAGTATTGACTCCAAGACGGAAGGTAAGGGTTTAAAAAAAAAAAAGAATTTACCATATGAGATCATATGATAAAGATCCATTGTGCATACTGATTTATAAAGGGTAATTCCTTATGTGAAAAATGAAGTATTGAAATCATGTAGAAACTCATTTTCAAGGAATTCATATCAATAAGAAACCCAGTTTTGTTCTCCTTTTATTCCTTTGTCCCTTTCTTGAAGATGATAAATATGAGGAAAAAACATTTTGCAAATCTGATGACAGTGATGATAGCAAATATCTAATGTTTTAAAATCAACAAGGCATTTTCCATATAAAAGCCTTATGAGCTAATTAGTGTGAGTATTTTTACCCTTATCTTACAGATAAGGAAATTTAAGAAATGTGAAGTCGCGCAGCTAGTATTTAGCAGAACTAAGACTAAAACCTAGATCTTATAATTTCATGTCTCATGTTCTTTCTACCTCATTATGCTGTCCTTCAATAAGTATATACTGGAATATAAGGGAATACTTCAAATCCTGACTTCCCCAACCATTCTCACATATGAGAACTCTATGTTTCTATAGCCTTCCTATATAAATTTAAATATGGTAAGGAAAAGGAGGCATATAGCATGGTAGATGTAGAGGGAGACTATTCTGACAGTTCTGTGGGTTATGTTTGCAAAGGCTCCATAAACCTAAAAGGGTTTTCTACTATAACTATAATAAGGGTATATAACCAACTATTCAACTATTGTGCAACAAAGAGAAAATCATAGAATAATTCAGTATAAAAAACCAGTTTTGTTAGCCAATTGATAGGAGTGCTGGGAAAAAAAAAAACCAAGAAAGCATCTTCTTGACAATTTTCCTGATATAAATTTAAAAATCAACCATTTTAGATATCAAAACAGTTACTAAACAAAAAAAAAATTAATTGGTTGTTTTGCTTGAAGATACAGTTTATGTAAAGAACATTTTTTTAAAGAATACCCAAATCTTAGTTTTCTAATTTTGGATCCTATAAACAGGAGGTTTATTTGCACATTATTTTTTATTTTTAAAAACCTTGTACTTTGTCCACTAATGTGTAGTGCCTGACCCATTGTAAGCTTTCCCTCTGATGTTTATTTCTTGACAGAAAGATACAGAAGATGAAGTGCGTGATATTATCCGTAGTAATCTTCATCTACAGGGAAAGGTAAGCTAGGATATTTTCCAAAGCATCTTTTAGTGTTTTTCAAACATTTCTTTTTTTCAAAAGGATAATCTCACAAATAACTTGAGCTCAGTAATTCAATAAAGCAGAATATTTTGACCAGTTATTTTTTTTCATTGTAAAAATCCTTTGTTTAAAGAACATCAAAGAAATCAATTTTCAAGGAAATTGTATGCCCATTAGTACAAATAAAACCAATTTTAAGGAATATATGAGAATTTTCTCCAGAATTTTTGTAATGATCACATCCAATTTAAATAAGTGAATGTGAATCTAGTTAACTCTATCTACTCTTTGTTAGTAGAATGGGGTCTGAGATATAAGAAATCATAAAAGTTAGAAAATAAAAAAATAATTATCTATAGTTTTGTTTGTTTGAATGTTGGTATATTTTGGTGACCAGCCACCTTTTTAGCATTGAGTACTCATCAGTTGTACCAAATATTTTATAATGGACCATGCGTTAAGCATGGGGAATAAAATGAAACATGTTTCAATAAACACTTTTCTACAACACAGAAAATTAAAATTACATGTATAGATAATATTTAATTACTTACTATGTTCCAAATATTATGCTGACTGAGTATTTTACAATCATCTCATTTATTTCTCCCAACAACCCTGGGATATGGGTGCTATCATTATTCTCATTTTATAGATGAGGAAACTGAGACAAACAGATTAAGTGACTTACCCAGCTAGGAAGTGTCTGAGGCCAGATTTGAAATCAGGTCTTCCTGACTCTGCCCGGCTCTCCATGAGCTATTCCACCTAGCTGCTGTGACAGAGGCTGGCACAAAAAAAAAAAAGTGCCAGGCTGAAGAGTGTGTGAAATTGATCATCTCGATGGGGGAGGGACCCCAAGGGATTGGAATCTTGAGGAGGAGAAGACTCTGGCGGGTAGAGGAGTTGGTCGCTGTCAGTCTTGAGAAGCCAAAGACAGAAAGTGGGAAAAGACTTTCTCCTAAGGGTTACCCACTTTTCCTGCTGATGACTGGAAATCTTTCCCCCCAATACTTCCTGATTGAAGGGATTTTCTGAAGAGAAACCTGAGCAGACTTTACCTCAGATCCTATTGTCCAGGGGTGAGTCAACCTGACTTTTTCTCAGGGGGCTTAGGCTGCCAAGGCCTGAATTCCCCAAACTCGAGGAGGGAGGAAAAAGGATTTTAAATAGGGACAGGGACCCCTTTTCCCCCTCTTCCCTTTCCCATCCATTCTGTGCTAATTATTCCTTTGTATTACCTTGATTGAGTTGATATTAAAAGAATTAACTTTTCCTCAAGCAGTGTGTGAGTGAACAGATCAAGGGGAGATCCTTTGGTCTCAAGTAGTCAAGGGGGAACAAGTGGGACAAGAGTAAATTGGGAAGAGCAGCCTTAGCTAAGGAGGGAAGGCAGTAGGGGGAAAATCTTCAACTCCCTCTCCTCTCTCTGAGCCAACTCTAAACATCAGCTGTCTACCCTGTACCCCACTTTGAGAAGAGGGTCTCCATTCTTTCTCTCTCTCAATACTGAAAGTCTGAACCCCTCGAATACAAATTAACCTCCCCTCATAATACAGATGGCACCCTGGATTTAAAAGAACTCCATTTATTAAAAAAAAAAAAAACTTTAGTGACTAACTGTCACCAACTGTCATCAACTGTCAGTTGTGAATTTGTTGTCAATTATAACTCTTGAGGCTATCAGCCTTTGTCACTGGCTCTGCCTAGGGGTCTCCATACAAGATCAAAGACATCTTGATTCCTTGGGTGGGGGGGGGGGGTAAAGGACAGTTACCAATTGCCACTCTGGTCAGTTGGAAAACTGAGAAAGAGAATCTATTGTAAAAGGGAGGCTGTATCGAGGCTGTCAGTGATAGGATCTAGCCATCTTAGATCCTGGTCAGAAGCAAAGCTTGTGGGGACAAAAAACATTTTCTAACTGTTAACTCCTGGCAGTTAGAGCCTAGAAAAGATCTAATGGGAAACATGTTACAACTACTATTGTGGCCTGTGGTGGTAGGAATAATTGCAATTTATTGGAGCTACTGTATCATTTATAATACAGTGGCAGGGATGATAGACAATGTTCTGGGTACATTAACCAATATGACTATGGCATGGATACAGTTACCAATAAATTATCTAGATGTAAATTGCCTCTGGCAAATCATACCCCAAGTCTATGTTGTGTTCATGGCAGTGACTAACATCTTAAAGTACATCAAAGCTAGTGTCAACTTGATCTTTCAAAAGAAAACTGTACGTGCTCTAGTGATAGATAATAGATTGGTTGCTTGGTCAGATCCCTACTATAACTGAGTTATGCCAGGATTACATGCAGAGAAAACAAGGAATGGGGAAGGGAAACAATGTGGAGACTGGGGGACATGATGAGACAGACTAATAAGGACAATGTAGTTACTAATACTAATACTGGAACACCATTAGGGGTAATAGGGGGAAATGACACTGCCAATAACATACAGGTGCAAAACAACAAGGCACTAATTAATGCATCTGCTAACAATCTTGCAAATGCATCAAAGGTTCAAAAGACTATGCCTATGTGTGATGTAGCTAAGGTCACTGATAACTCTGGCATCTTACATGCAAAGGTCATTCACCACCCATTATTTAGAGTCTTTATGTAAATGCATGCCTAAGTTTTTATTAGAGCCTCATCTTGCAATTAAAGAACTAAAAACAGCATTTTGCCTCTATGAACCAGATTATGAGGATGTAGAAATTCTTTTATCTGAACTTTTTACAACCCAAGAACATAAAAACTTTATTGAGCAAACTAGAAAAGATTTCCTCACTCACAAGGTGGCCAGAAATTTTTGAGGATCTGGATTTTTCTAATCCTAGATCAATGGCTTATCTAAGAAAATGCCATGAGGATCTATTGCAGGGGATGAAGAATTTTCTTTTCAATGCATCGGGACAATTTGACAGATTATCCCAAGAAAAAAATGAACACCCAAGTGCATTTATCAATCGCCTTATTGAAAAAACTGAGGAACTCTTGGGTTTTAACCCTGATTCAAAAGGCACATGTGAGGAGTCAATTTCTCAAGGGCTGTGATAAGCATGAGGGATTTCTTCAGGAACTATTGCCCTGAAGTTTGACACCATCTCACTTAACAAACTTAGGGACATTGCCATCCATCTCCATGATAATGAAGTAGAACAGGACAGGGAAAAAGATGATTTAAAGAAAAAACTCCAAGAAAACTCTGAAATCTTAAGGCAGAAAGAATTAGAGAAGTTTAAGAACCTGGCCACAATTAAGACATTTAACAGACAAACCACACAGATAAACCGACACCCCAAAGTCAACAGAAAGTGCAAAGAGATACCAGGACTTGCTTTTTGTGTTCTCGTAAAAAACACATAGTGAGAAATTGCCCAATGAAACATCACTATGAACAGGGTCAAAATAAGAGAAATGGGAAAGGTCAAAATATATATTATCAAGGAAAAGAGTATAATAACAAAAACTATGGGAGACAGGACTCTAATAGCAAGCAGTGTTGTTCTCCCTGCAGACTGAGAGAAAAGGAGACCCCAGACCTGAAATCCATGGAAGCAGCAATAGCTTCTGGAGCAAAACGCCATTATTCAGAAGTGGAAGCAAGGAATAATCATTATACCACATGATGCCAGACTTTAGCATTATCTAGTAAAAAAGAGACTAATTTGGGAGGCACCCCAGGGAGAAAACATGAGGACATTAGCATAAAGTGCAAAAAGGGAGATGGTAGAAAGGAAAAAGAAAACTTTTAAAATTTTAGTTGTGGAGAAACATATAGTTGGACAAGATGCCAAGGGATGCAACTTAAGTACAAAACAAAAGTCTATAATTGAGATGGAGAGAGAAATTGAAACAGGTAATAGCAAACATGAAACGTGACATTTATGGTTCACAATTCATGGGCACACAAAACTACAGGGAGAAAAGGAAGTAACAGATTAAAACCTTTTTGGAAAATTTCTTAGTTTGCAGAATGGGTCTATGGAGTGGAAAATCAAACAGGGCTAGCAAATCTTTAAAACAACAACTTAAGTATCCACTTCATTCTGACAAGATAGCCAAATGAGACATTGTTGCAAGACACTTTGGAGCTGATACATTTATACATCTAAGAGGGGAAAGAAAGACAAATGAGAGAACTCTTAAATCAAAAAGCCAAAGACTTTTACCCACGAAATCCCATAACACTCAAAGATGCCAATCCTGGGGATGGGTTTAGAACAGATCACTACAAAAATTCCATTGACTGTTTATTCCCTGAACCAGAGACTGCAAAACAATGTAAAGGAGTGGGAACAAAAGAGTCTTTGATAGTGAAACATCATCCAAGCAGTTCTCAAAATGAAATTAACACAAACACAAACCTTTCCTCTGAGCAAGCTGTTAGCTCACAGACAGCAGTGGTCCAAAGTGACACAGAGCTAGTTAATAATAGTGCATTGAATGAGTGTGGAATAACTGAAGAGGGGATGGTAGATTACACTATGATATCTGGAGAACCTGAAACATCTACTAGCTATACATGTGCATTATCATGGGGAAAGAAAAAGGTTCTGATGATAATAGGAAACTTGTACATGCAAACAACACAATAGCTAGTTTGCAATATGAGGCAGAGATACAGGAACCATATGTAAGGATCAAAGTGGAAGATCAAAATTACAAGACTCTCATTGATACAGGGGCAGCCAGATCCATATTAAAGTCATTCCTAGGGTATACTATGATAGAGGGTGATAGATAGAATGGATTTGATAGGTGAGTTGCTCTGTTTTACATGCCTTTCAATTAGGATTTAGATATGACATTATGTATTTTACCATGTTAGAGGAAATAGCAGCTTGAAATACATAAGTATTCTGGGACCAAGAATGTTAGTAGTGCATGCCTTAGTGTCTGTTCTGTTGCAAGAGAAGAGGTAACTCAGGGGGAGAGAATGATTATGAAAAAGGGGAGGAAATAAGCAAATTATCAATAAAAGATAATTACATTTTAAAATGCTTGCTGTGGACTTTTAACTTAGGTTTTACATATCATTCCATATGTAAAATTCTTTTTTTCTTCTGATCAAAGTTCTTTTTAACATTTTAATTTGTTCTTTGTCATGATAGGAATCATGACATTTGAAGACTTATCCATGCATTTAGCTTCTATTTTAAATTATTTGGGTTTATTAAATGTCCATGTTACTTTTGGGGTTGTCTTCTCTCTTTGCCAATTAAGAACTTAAATTGATTGCTGCTCTACTGACCCAGAATAATGATTTTTTAAAAATTGCCTTTACTTTAGCTTGGGCTTTCATTCAAGAAACAGCTGCTAACACATACACATATATAATCATGCACACTCCTTTTTTTCCTTTTGACTTAGACTGTATGAAAAATGGAGAAGTATGAGATAAGATGGTTGACTGGATAAATAGCCAGACCAAAAGGCTCATCAAATTAATGATTAATGATTTAATGATTCAATGTCAAATTGGAAAGAGATTTCCAATGTAGTGCCCCCAAATCTGTTTCACCCTTGCCATATAGCAGTTCATCCTTGACTTGGATAAAAGCATAAATAGTGTGCTTATAAAACTCACAGAAGATACAAAGATAGAAAACAATATCTAACAAAGATGACAGAGAATTGTAATTCAAAGGGAATTTGTGAGGCTACAACATTGGACTAAATGCAATAGAGATAATGTAAAGTTTTACATGGGTTCAAAAAATAAACTTCACATATACAAGGAGAATGTATGACTAGGAAGCAGAAAGAAGATATTATTGGCTTAGTGGACTTAAATATAAGTAAATAGTGTGATATGTTATTCAGTTTTAGACTTTATAGCAAGAATGGTAGCATCCAAAATCATGGAGTATTTTACTTTATCAAACAATAAAAAGTTAGAAGCAATGGTTTTTTGTTACATAGAATTAAATTTAGGAATATTGTAAGAAAAAAAATTTACTCAGTTACCCACACTAGAAGTCTTCAGGCAAAGCTTCCCAACTCCATGCTCCGTATATATGTTTTGGGCAGGATTCTTCTTTAGTTCTTAGTTGAATTCGGTGGCTCCTGGAGTCCTTTCCAAATCTGAAATTCTTTCACATAAATATTTCCTATAACATTTATTACTGATATGAAAAGAAAAACAATAATTCAAAGGAAATCCATAAATTCTTCATCTTAAATTCACTCATGAATTTTTTAATAGATTTTAGTTGCCTTTTACTTCCATTTCTTCTCTTTAATTTTGCATATGTAACTATTGTCTTGTTGTACCATGTCATTCTAGGTTTTTTCATTTTAGAAACTAGTGAAAAGATTGCCTCTCATTTGAAATGGATAAGGAGACAGGCAACAATATCTGTTGTGTAAAATCAAAATACTCAAATGCCAAGCATTCATATAATTGAAAACTATTTAATTTTTTAAAAAATATTCTGTTATATGGGAGCAGCTATGTTATCGAGTGGATTGAAAGCCAGGCATAGAGATGGGAGGTCCTTGTTTCAAGTCTGGTCTCAGGGACTTCCTAGCTATGTGACCCTGGGCAAGCCACTTAAACTCCAGAACTAATGCACATTATGATTTCTTCTATTCTAAACCCCATATTTCTAAGTTTAAAAAAGTTTCATTAGTGAATTGTGTATTCACAAAGATGTATTCAGAATCTTCAATCCAATCCCTTTATGTGAACACTCAGGGAAAAAAATCGTTCAAGTAGAAAATATTTTAGTTCCATAGAGCTTGCTGGTAGGGTTATTACTGTTGTTATGTTATAATAATTAGTTATTAGCATTGCAGTCACTCCTGTATTAATAGAATTTCTGTTCTAATGTCCATGCTGTTTCTAAAAACAAAAAATAGGGCAAAGCTATAGTACAAGATAATATGTCAGCTGTAGAATTATAAGAAGCATCTATAATTTTGTCAGTTGATGAAGCTGCTTCTATCAAGTTTATCAGACCATACCAGTTATTTAATAAATATATCCTAGATAATTGACTGGGATACATAGAGTTCGAATGACTTCCAGTTTTCCTCTATGTCTTTTTACTTTTGTCTGGTACCAGTGCAGAATATTAACCAACAACTTTAAAAGAAATACTGATTTTAAACAGATCACCAGAGGTAATTATTAAAATATTGTGGTTAAGGTGCAATATGGCAAACATCCTGAGGTCACTCATTGACTAATAGGCTATGTTTAAGTTTCTAAAAACAAGGAAGTATTTTTCCACCATATTACTAATTTCCATTTGATACCTTATTTTAATGGTATATTTTTCTAACTCCTTTTTAGTCTCTTGAAGGTTCATAAGAGGTACTGATACTTTAGAATCTTAAATATATGTGCTTCTCTCACAAAATTTGTGAAAAAAAGGGCAGCATTTGAAACACTGGTCCCTGAGAATATATTCTGTACTTGTATATTGTTACACAAGGTCTATCTAAGAATGTAGAGGTTTTTAAGGTTCCTGGGAAATCTTGCATTTATAAATTTGTGATCTTGTGTACATTATTTTTTCTCTTCTTTCTGTAGTTAGAGGATCCAGCTATTAGGTGGCAGATGGCACTTTATAAAGACTTACCAAACAGAACAGAAGAAACCTCAGACCCTGAGAAGACAATAGAAAGAGTATTGGACATAGCTAATGTGCTTTTTCACCTTGAACAGGTGAGATATTCTCTTGGCTCTAGAGCAATAAGTTAAATCATAGAGTTGAAACTTATTTTTAAATGATGATTATCTGTATGTACACTTTTTATGGCCTAAGGAAAATACCATTTCACATAAATATAAAGAATACATATAAATATGATGTTTTTGGTAGTTTGAAGAATACATGAAATTTCTAAATCTTTATATATATATATATATATTATAGCAAGACTGTAATTAATACATTTTGTGGACTCGGAAAAATCTATGATTTTACCAATGTGAATACTTGTTTCACAACACAAATTGTAATTTCTCTAGTGCCTTCTTGTTTCCTTCAATTCATGTCCCTATTTTCCCATAAATTCTCTATAGAAGAAATGCTTAATGTAAATTCTTGTGTGTTTTCATTTTGAGGGATTTTTAGTTTGTCCCTGCCCAAGGATAATAACATAATATTTAAGTTACTAATTCATTGTCCTTATTTCTTGCTAAATGACTGGCCAAATTAATATTTAAGTTTTAAAAATGAATTTTCTTTAAGCCATTGTAAGTAATACCTTTGCCTTCTCCCACCTAAAAATCTTTCCATTGTCCCCTGGGTTACATGTAATTTTCATTCTTCTAATATTATTATATTTTGGTTTTCACAATCCTAAAGTATCAGACTGAAGAGTGATTTTAAAGACATGGGCATTCTTAATAGTAAGCAAAAAATCATTGTAGTTTTCCAATTGCACTGCAACCTAATTTCATTCTGCTAAGATGTAGGTATAACACCAAGCATCTGTTATCCTTTTTTTATCATGGAGGCTAGGAAAACATTTGAATTTGGGAGTTGTGAGCTATAGTAGACTAACTTGATCAATTTTTTACACTAAATTCCGCATTAATGTTATAAATGGAAATAAGAGGTAGGAAGGAAATGAGGGAGATAGGGCAGGTTGTCTAAGTAGAAATTAACCAATGTAATTTGAGCAGATCAGAGCTCCTGGGACAATAAGATTAGGCCTGGGTTGGTGAGTAGTCTCTGCACTTTCACTTTGGGCAAGATCAGGTCCCTCTGAAATATATTCAAATATATTCAAAATATACTAATGAATTATATTCATCTTGTTGTGGGGTACTAAAGTTGAACTCCTGTGGTTCAGGAAGGATACTTTTTGCAAGAATGCAAGATTCCAAAACTTAGCTTAAATAAAAAGAGAAATTTATTAATTTAGAAAATAATGTTGAGAATGGACAGAAAGTTAGTATAGGTGGAACAGCAAGATGAAAGGCTGCTCCCAGAATCCATCAATTCTGGGAATTATATACTCTTTACAAAAGTGAGGATGTGATTCTAGAGTGGTAAACACTTAGGCATTTGGTGGGGGGGTTTGGTCATCTTGTTATGGGCATGGAAGGATACCCTTGGGGTTCCGGAAGGATACCTTTTGCAAGTATGCAATGACTCCAAACTTAGCTTAAAAACAAAAAGAGAGTTAGTAATTTAGAAAGTAATGTTGAGAGTGGCCAGGAGGATAGCAAGGTGGAACAGCAAGGAAAGGCTGTTCCTCCATGGGGACAGCATGGATGGAGAGGCTGTCCCCCAGATGACATCAGTTCTGGGGTTTATATACTCTTTGGATGCTAGGTCCTGGTGTGGACAAGACCAGAGTAAGTGTTAGTCCCTCAGGCATTTGGTGGGGTGGGGTGGTCATCTGACTGGGGTCTGCCTGGAGGCATAAAGATTCATTTCTTTGTCCACTTTAAATCTAGTGGACAAAAGAGGGTAAACATCTCAGGACCCTGGGTGGGGTCATTGGGTGTTTCTAGGTTAAGAGTCACCAGGATGCAAAGGCAAAGGAGTTTTCCCTGATAATAGTTGGCCTGGGTTTCTGGGGGTACAGTGCCCATGTCAATCTGACCAGAGTCTGCCTGAAGTCTTTCATAGTTTAGGGGATGGATAGATGTCTGAGATACAGCTGGATGCTATCCAGGTATAGTCTAGGGGTGCATCTCTCTGTCCATCTCAAATCTAAAGGATGGCCCAAGGATGATAATCTCAGGGTATTATAGAAGTTATTGAATGATCTTGGGTTAGGAGTCACAAGGACATAAGGGAACAAAGGAATTTCCCTGCTTACAGTTTGACTGAGTTTGAGGGTGATTCCCATGCTAATTTGTGGAACCAAGGTTAAAAATCCCTGGACTAGATGATACCTAAGGTTCTTTGCAGCTCTGAATTTGTGATATGATTTTAGAAGAATTTGGAATATTCTGTCATCAATATGAAATTTATTTTGGTCTTTATCCAGGATATTTTCCATGGCTTTGGCAAAACACTGTTTTGATTACCTTTTAAGCACCTAGATTGGTATTAACATCCTGTAGATTGTTGAATGAAGTTCTCTATAACTTTATTTCTTATGAACTTTTATGTAATTTTGACCTACTTATGAGATACTGCTTCTTCAAGCCTGGAAGTTGTGCTACTGTATCAAATGCTTTCTTAAAATGAAAAAAATATATATATATACATACATACATATATATAAACAGAAACTATATATTTTATACATCTCTCAATCACTTGTGTTAACATAAAGATTCTACTGTAGAAAAATACCTATAAAATATTACCTAATATCTTCTGATGTTAAGGATGATAATATATGTACCTACATCATTCTTTGAAGGATTCTATAATCGATAAGAAAGCAGACATAGAAACGATTAGTTACCAGTTTTTTCTTGATTGCCTTCCTTTCAGTAAATGTACCATTTATGATTTTCCTCATTCTTTTGAGATTAAAATATTTGTAAAATCATCTTTTGAAGATGTATAAGGAATTCATTACTTTAACTCCTACTCAATATACATTTGAAATAATTGTTATATAGCACTTTGCAACAGAAATTTTATATGGAGTCTTAGATTTAAGTGGGAACAGAACAATTTTATGTATTTTCTGAGTCTTACAGTCAGTAGCTTTTTATGAGTTTCAGTCTCTTCACTTGCAAAATGAGGGAGCTAAACTGTATGTCTTCTAATAGCTCACCCTAGGCTTGGGAAAGAAACTATTAGCCAGAGGCTAGGGTACCTACTTTACAATGGATACTAAAAGGATTGTCCCTGCCCAGGTGTTGGTCTTCTTGGGAAGATGCCTGATACGATGGGGAAAACTTCTAAGATAAAAGGAAATTTTAGCATTTGTTTAGCCCCCACCTAACTGAGATTATCATTTACCTTAGGGTCTGTTGTTCAGTCTGAGACTACCTAAATCAGAAACTTCCCTAGGTGTGTACTGTCTAGGGAACTGGGATGGACTTGGGGTCTCCAGTTTACAAGCTAACTCTAAAACTTGGTGTTCATCAGATCTTACTAGGCTATAATTTGGGGGGTTTATAGATTTCACGTCAACAACCTTTATCAAGCACAAAAGATTAAAAATATATTTTCCTTCACTTGATCCTGTCAACTAGAAAAAACACAGAACTATTAAATAGTCAATATTACTCTTTAATTAAGGGAAAAGGGGTTAGCACTACTAATACAACAGAGCTGCTTTCCAAGACTGCACAGAGTCAAGACGCCCTGGTCACCAGCCCCTGGGAGTGCCACTGACTCAGGATGGACTCCAAGGAACAAAAGAACTTGGGGAACCTATATACCACTCTAGGTGACCTGGGGGCTTTAGGATTAGAGGGACAGTTGATTGACTTTACAATGGTAAGAAAGGAAAATGAAGAGTTTCAGACAGGAATAATAGTGAGGGGCTGGGGCCCTACAATGGACACAAAAGGGAAAAGACCCAGCCTAGGCTGGGTCACCTTGGTCATGGACCTTAGCTTAGGGGGAGAAACCATTGGGACAAAAGGGATGTTCAATATTGGATGGGATTAGCTGTTCCCACCCAAACTACCAGGAAGTTCACTGTCTGGTGAAGAGGGACCTTCCCTCAGGGGGAAACCTCTCCTGTGACAAGGTCAAAACCTGGGGTTTCTACACTCAAACTAAATAAACTGGGGATCTCTAGATTTCCATGTTGACAATCCATACATTCCCACTAAGCTTTTGTCCTATATCTCATTTCCCCTTTGTGACTAAATTCCTTGAGAAAATGTCCTACAACTAGTGCCTCTACTTCAGTTTTCTCACTCTTCACAATTCTCTTTATTTTGACTTTGTAACTCAACTGAAAATTCTCTCTAAAGTTACCTGTGATCTCTTATTTGACAAATCTACTAGCCTTTTCTCAATCCTCATCCTTCTTGACTTCACTGCAGTGTCTTTATTAATCACTCTTACCCCTGATACTTCCTTCTCTTTATATTTTCATGGCACTTTTCTTTTTTGGTTCTCCTCTCTGATCCTTTTTAGTCTCCTTTCCCAAGGCTTGATTCTAGTTAATCTTTTCTCCTCTTATCATTTATTTTCCTTGATGGTCTCATCTTAAACTCAATAGGTTAAAAATTTAACTCATTATGTTTCCCCAAAACTTTATGTATTTCCAAACTGCCCCCCCCCCCCCCCCCCCGGCTGTGTCTGTCTCTCCCTCCCCTCACCCCTTTCTTTTTGACTTCTTTGGTTTCCTACAAGCTTCAGCTCAAATCCTACCTTCTACAAGAAGCCTTTTGAAAATGTTATGGGCATGGAAGGATAGCCTTTTTGGGGTTCGGGAAGGATGCCTTTTGCAAGCATGCAATGACTCCAAAACTTAGCATAAAAAGAAAAAGATTTATTAATTTAGAAAGTAATGTTGAGAGTGACCAGGAAGATAGCAAGGTAGGACAGCAAGATGGGGAGCAGTTCCCTGGGAGGACAGCAGGAAAGGAAAGGCCATTCCCCCATGGGGACAGCGTGGATGGAGAGGCTGTCCCCCAGACAACATCAGTTCGGGGGATTTTATACATTTTTTTACAAGTGATTCACTCAGGCATGAGGTGGGGTGATCATACTGGGGTCTGCCTGGGGACATAAAGATTCCTTAGTTTTAGGGAACAAACAGATGTCTGATAGGATCAAGGTGTGGCCTAAAGGTGCATCTTTCGGTCCATCTAGAGGAAGATCAAAGGAAGATAGCCATCTCAGGACACTAGGTGGGGTCACTGGGTGTTTTTAGGCTCAGAGTCAGGAGGAGGCAAAACAAGGGAGTTCCCCTGATAATAGTTTGCCTGGGATAGTGCCCATGTCAATACCTTTTAAATCTTCCCTCTGAAATTACCTCCAATTTATCTTATATAGAGCTTGTTGTCTTGTCTTCTCCATTAGATTATTTTTTAACAGTAGGGATTTTTTTTTGCTCTTTTTTGTATCCCCAGAATTTAGTACAGTTCCTGATGTGATAAGTGCTTAACAATGCTAACTTGTCAACTTGACTTCCACCTAATATAACCATTTTTATTTTTTCCAGAAACCTACAAATATGGGCCGACGCTATTACAGTATGGGAAGTATAGTGTTGAACTGTATAGTGATTACTAATTAGTTTGGAGTCATATTGGAATTTCTTTCTAATCTAATCCTTGTTATAAGTCTGTTTCTCTTGTAGTAGCAAAACACCATTATTTAAACAGTAGCTTGTTAATCTTTATTATTATAACACTTGTGTATGGTTGTTTGGATTTTAACAATAGTAGAAATTTTAATATTTTTCTCAACTAATAGACTTTTTGGCATGTTTCTGATCTGTCTCAGAAGCTTTATGATCCTGTATTCTTTAACTTAAAAAACACTGCCTATTTCATTAGAAGAAAATATAACTCTACTTATACAATAGGATTTCCTTTTAATTTATTATGAGAAATTATTGAAGAATGTCTCACTTTTGTGACTAATATGCTCTTAATTTTTAAGATAGGTTCTTCAAAAAGGAATTATTGATTGTGTGCAGATTTATTTTAGTCTTCAACTGGAAAACATCAAAGGTGGAGGAGTTGATAGAACTTTTATAAAGACTAATTTTAAACCCTGGGTTGTTTAAAAATGGCAGCTTTTGAAACACTGAGCACTGAAGAAAAAAAAACAACATATTTATTCAAATAAAGCTTATCACTCTAAAAGTTATCTGAAATTAGTATCAATTATTTCTAACCAATTTCTAATTTCTATGCTAATTTTCCCATTAGAATTTAAAGTAAAGTGTAAAAACAAGATGATATTCTATCTTGAGCTTAATTTTTCAGTACTATTGATTTCTGTTAAAGATGAATTAATGTGGAGTTAGGAAATTTATTGTATGATTTGATTATATTACAGGTAGAGCATCCACAAAGATCTAAAAAGGCTGTATGGCACAAACTGCTATCTAAGCAGAGAAAACGAGCAGTAGTGGCCTGTTTTCGGATGGCTCCATTATATAATCTCCCAAGGTAAAGTAATTTGGCGAAATAGCAGTAGGAATCACTTTGCTCACCATCTTGTGGCAATATAGTTTGTAACAATAAATAAATAATATATAAAAACATATTGTAGTAAAAGGATATGAGATGGAAAGAATTTCTTGAGTAGGTGGTAGAGAAAGAAACAACAACAGCGTTAGATACATACAGTAAAAAAAAGAACAAAACCTAGCAACTGGTTAGAAAGAGATTACAAAGTACCACTGTGCTAGCAATGGATGTTGAATCAGACACAATTTGGCAACTAGATAGCTTATATTAAAGTGGGGCACTTCATAAAGTGAGTCCAGACACCCAAAAATTCAATTATTATAACCATTATTTATTGATTAATAAAGAATCTACCAGCTGGGACAGACTTCCCTAGTGGAAGCTGCATTAGACTGACATTATAGGATAGCTTATATAGGTTACAACATACAAAGTTATTTCCTTTCACATATAGGTTCAGGGTCTGTTCCTAAAAATGAAGGAAGGAATTGATCTACTTCAATTTTATTATCTTCCCTTATTGTACTACTTCAATATCCTCCTCTGGGTTGTTCTAAGACAGAGAGGAACATTTATATTCAAGAGGGAGCCCTAAAGGGCAACTATTTGGCAATTCCAATGCCTGTAACTACTTCTGAGTCAAAGATTAAGGGTAGAAAGGAGCATTTTTCCTCAAGAGGGAGTGGAAGCTTTGAGAGGAAGTATTACTTCTGGCCTTAAGGGGTCAGAAACCCTGTAGAACTAATGATTATAATCCCAAGGGACCACAGATCTCTCCCCAGATCACCTCACCTTTGAAGCACTGGTAATTTCCAAATCCCTAGGACTAACTCTAAAAACAGTAGTGCAAAAAAGCCTAAAGCTTGAGACAGAGCCCCATCATCCTCCCACAAATGGCAGGGACAGAACCCAATATTAACATAAAGTTCCATATAAAAATATATGGTGAAAAAAATGGGCAAATAGAAAAAAAAGAACTTGACACAAAGAGCTACTGATGATGGGGAAGATCAAGACTCAAATTAAGAAGACAATGAAGGTATTAGTAGAATCAGAATAAAAATTGTGTATTGGACAAAAGCCCAATAAGAATTCTTTGAGGAGCTAAAAAATTATTTTCAAAATAAAAAAGAATAGGAAAGGAAAAATTAAGCAATGAAATAAAAGAAAAAGAAGAAAATTAAAAAAGATAACAGCTGCATAAAAGCACAAAAATATGGAAGAAAATAAAGAATTTCTTTTAAAAAGGGTTGGTCCAATTGAAAAAGAGATATAAAAATTCACTAAGAATGACTTTTTAATGACTTTTTAATAAGAACAATGGAAAAAGAGGAAATAGAATACTTATATAATCCCATCTCAGAAAAAAAAATCATACAAGCCATCAAAGAACTTTCCAGAAAGAGCCCCCTAGGGCTAGATGGATTCACAAGTGAATTTTATCAAACATTTAAAGAACAACTATCCCAATACTAAACAAATTATTTGGCAAAATAAGCAAAGAAGAAATCTTAGCAAATTCTTTTTTATGACACAAATATTGTACTGATTCCAAAGCTAGGCAGACCAGAAACAAAGAAAGAAAACTATAGACCAATCTCTTTAATGAACATAGATGCAAAAATCATAAATAAAATACTAGCAAAAAGACTTCAGCAAGTTATCACAAGGATTATTCAGTATGACCAGGTGGGCTTTCTACTAGGAATGCAAGAATGGTTTAATATTAGGAAAACCATCCATATAATTGACCATATCAATAATCAAACCAATAGAAATCACATGATTATCTCAATAGATGCAGAAAAAGCCTTTGACAAAATGCAACACCCATTCCCATTGAAAGCACTAGAAAGTATCATCTGTAATCGGTGCAAGTTAGGAGCCTTTCCAATAAGATCATTTATCACTTCTTTAATATTGTACCAGAAATGCTAGTGATAGCAATTAGAGAAGAAAAAGAAATTGAAGGGATTAAAGTAGGCAAAGAGGAAACTAAACTATCACCCTTTGCAAATTATATGATGGTATACTTAAAGAATCCTAGAAAATCAACTAAAAGGCTAGTGGAAATAATTAACAATGTTAGCAAAGTTGCAAAGTACAAAATAAACCCACATAAATAATTTCCAACAAAACTCAGCAGCAGGAAATTTAAAATCACTCTAGATAATATAAAATATTTAGGAATATATCTACCAAGACAGACATAGAAATTATATGATCACAACTATGAAACACTTTTCACACAATTAAAATTGGATCTAAATAATTGGAAAAAAACATTAATTGCTTATCGGTAGGATGAGCTAATATAATAAAAATGACAATCCTACCCAAACTTATTTACTTATTTAGTGCCATACAAATCAAACTACCAAGAAACCTTTTTCATAGAATTAGAAAAAATTGTAACAAAGTTCTTTTGGAAGAACAAAAGATAAAGAATATCAAGGGAAATAATGAAAAAAAAATGTGAAGGATATGGGCCTAGCAGTACCAGATCTTAAACTGTATTATAAAGCAGCAGTTATCAAAAGAATATGCTACAGGCTAAGAAACAGAAGGGTGGATCAGTGGCATAGACTAAGGGTAAATGACCTCAACAAGTTAGTGTTTGATAAACCCAAAGATCCCATCTTTTGGGACAAGAACTCACAATCTGACAAAAAACTTCTTGGAAAATTAGAAAACAGTATGGGAAAAATCAGGTGTAGATCAACATCTCATTCATACCCTATACCAAGATAAATTCAAAATGGGCAAATGATAAATATAGGGAATGGAATAATGAATAAATTAGGTGAACATAGAATAGTATATCTATAAGAACTGTAGAAAAGGAAAGAATTTAAGACCAAGCAAGAGATAGAGAACATTACAAATACAAAATGAATGATTTTGATTACATCATATTAAAAAGTTTCATATATATACAAAACCAATATAACCAGAATTAGAAGGAAAGCAACAAACTGGGAGAACATTCTATAACAAAACTCTAACAAGGGTTTAATTTCCCATATATATATAAAGAACTAAATCAAATTTATAAAAAAATCAAGCCATTCCCCAATCCACACTTGGTCTAGGGATATGAATAGACAGTGCTCAGATGAAGAAATCAAAACTATGAATTAGCACATGAAAAAGTGTTCTAAATCCCTCCTGATTAGAGAAATGCAAATCAAAACAATTCTGAAGTGCCACCTAACACCTAGAAGACTGGTTTTTATGGCACCAAAGGAAAGTAATAAATGTTGAAGTGGATGTGGCAAAATTGAGACACTAATGCATTGCTGGTGGAGTTGTGAATTGGTCCATCCATTCTGGAAGGCAATTTGGAACTAAGTGCAAAGGGCTTTAAAAGATTGCATGCCCTTTGATCTAACTTTACCCCTGCTGGGTTTGTACCCCAAAGAGATAGTAAGGAAAAAGACTTGAACAAAAATATTTATAGTTCTACTCTTTGTGGTCCCAAAAAATTAGAAAAGGAGGGGGTATCCATTGATTGGGGAATAGCTGAACAAATTGTGGTATCTGATGCTGAAAGGAATAATGACCTGGAGGATTTCTATGTGAATTGGAACAACTTCCAGGAACTGATGCAAAGTGAAAGGAGCAGAACCAGGAGAACGTTGTACAGAGACTGATACACTGTGGCACAATTGAATGTAATAGACTTTTCTACTAGCAGCAATTCAATGATCCAGGATAATCCAGAGGAATTTAGGAGAAAGAACACTATCCATATGCAGAGAAAGAACTGTGGAAGCAGAAATGCAGAAGAAAAATATATGATTGATCACGTGGTTCAATGGGGATATGATTGGTGTATTGGTGTTAAAAAATCACTTTATTGCAAATATGAATAATATGGAAATAGGTTTTGAACAATGATACATGTATAACCCAGTGGAATTGCTTGTCAGCTCAGGTAGGGGGAAGACAAAAGAGGTGGGAAAAATAATGAATCATGTAACCATGGAAAAATATTCTAAATAAATTAATAAATAAAAAATAAATTATAAAAAAGTAAAGAAAGAGCTGAACAGACAAATACCATACAGGATTAGGAAATTTTGTTTTTTTCTTAATGGCCACAAAATGCAGTATGAAATACTATAAAGAACAACTGAATAGTGTTTTTTTTTTCATATAATTGTTTGAAATTTTGTTTCTTTAGGCATCGGGCTGTTAATCTCTTTCTTCAAGGATATGAAAAGTCTTGGATTGAAACAGAAGAACATTACTTTGAAGATAAACTGATAGAAGATTTAGCAGTATGTGTTTATTGGGGTGATTCCATTCCCCAGGGGTGAAGAAGAAGAATTTATTGTCAACAATTGTCATAACATTGAAGGAAACATGTGGAAACTTGTTGGTCTTTGAGACCTTTTTCCATTTGTGGCAAAGTATTCATCATTTTTTAGAGGGAAAATGCATCCATTTAATTTTAATACATTTGGACATTTTTGTACTCACTTAAACAGCCATTGCAATATTAAATCTCCGGTCTTCAAAATAAAGGTATTTGTGGAGTTGGAAATTCAGTCTTGAAACAGAATAAAGGATCAATTCAATAAATTAATCAAATTCAATAGGTTCTAGCATTTGCAGCAAGATATAAGAATTACTTTAGCTACGAACAAAAATATATAACAAGGTTGAAGACTTTCAATACTTGGTAAAATTTAGCCACACAGTTATAGAGGAATATCAATACAAAAGGATTTTAAAATTATTTTTTAAAGTTATTTTTACAGAGTAGCAGACTTTTTTTTTTATCATGTTCTATGCTAGTATTTCAAGGTTTGTGTTTATCTGAAATTGTCATGTGATGTGCTTTTGAGAGGTTATTTGGAGGAGAACAATGAAAATAATGCCTGTTGTGAGAATCAACATTATTTGCATTGAAATGCCTTTTATTTTGCAAAAAGAAAAAAAGGGTATCTTATTAAAAATATCTGCTAAAAGATTCCTGGTGTAGCCTTTCAAAATCTAGCAGACAGGGTGGCAACTCTACAAGTCCTTGGTTATTTTTCTGATTCATGAAAATATTATTCAGGAGTTTTAAACAAATTCAAAATACATTCAACTATCATATAGATTGGTGAGATTATTAAATAGTTCATTATGAATCTGCTTTGTTCTCCTTTCCATTCTTGTATACATGTATATCTTCAGTTTAGAAGGAAAAGAAAATTCTTTCACCGTGTTAATAATTTTTTAGCTATGATTATAGTTCTAATATTATCTAAGAATTTACTTTTCTTTGTGTTACTTTTTTATAGAAACCTGGATTAGAACTACCAGAAGAAGATGAAGGCACCAAGAAAGTTGATCCACTACATCAGCTGATTCTCCTGTTTAGTAGAACAGCCTTAACAGAGAAATGGTAGGGTTGGGAAAGTCTATGTGGTAATAGGATATAAACTTTGTCTGACATAGGTGTAGTAGAATCATACATATAACATGAATAACACTGCCATACTTTAGTTCGTGTTATAATGTTCAACAGGAAACAACATTATTTTGGAGCAATACCAATTGGATCCTGATTTGCAGTTTCTTCATTTTTGTCCTTAGATTGTGCCATTGATTCTGATCCTTCTTCCAAAATTATTTTCCTTTTACCTACAGTAGACATGTTAATGAAATAAAATGTCAAAATGAACTATCTTCTTAAAAATCAAGGAGACTACAATTATCCTAAAAACTTGAAGATATTTCCATAGTTTCTATATTGTCAAGATGACAAAAACTTGACAAAGTAGGGAATCAGATCTTCCTCTGATATTAACTAGCTGGGTGGCCAACCATGAACAAAGAGTTTAACATCACTAAGTCTTTATGGAAATCTTTCTTAAATTTCCTTTTTTTAAATTAAATTTTAAATATTTCACTTATTTATTAAATAGAAAATATGAACCTAATCTTGTCTTAATAACTCAGGATCATTATTTCAACTATAAATTATTATAATGTATATCCTGTCTTGGGCTCCTGTCCTCATTTCCTACTTGGATTTGCAGGACAGGACGTGATACAGTAGCTGACTACTACTTTCATGGTCCTAGGAGCATCTCTGAAGTATTTGCAGTTTACTAAGTTTATCCCTAATGAGTTGTACCACTAGATTTCCTGTTAGTTATCAATTGTTGCCAATTAACTACCCTGAATTAATTAGCTTTTAGGAACTAGTATTTGCAAAGGTGGTATGATAAAAAGAGATGGTATACAACAAAGTCTAGGACATACTATCCTACAAGTACATAGAGTCCAAAGGAACATACTTAAAGAGCATATGTGGCAGCATGATAACTTACAGAACTTCATTGGATAACTTTTTTATCTTTCTTCCTGGAGTTGTTATAAAGATTCCTTGAGGTAAAACACTGATGGACCCTCATTACCTTTCCTGAATATGTCTAGTTTGTCTTTGGCTCCTAATGTAGACACTACCAGCAGCCACTGCTATTCCAAAGACATTTTTACTATTGTGGAGGGCAAGTTCAAATTTTTCTGACTATGAAAGTTTGAAATTTCATCCTCTGGTCAGAGATGTGGGAGGATGTCACAGCCTTTTCCTTCTTTTTATAAGTGATTCCTCAAAGGCTTTGCTGGATCTGCTCAACCACTTACTGGCTTATTAGAATTCTGAATTCCTGGTTGTCTTATATTTTTATCCAAGTACCCTGAGAACTAATTATTTTCAGGCATTGCCAATATACTTCCTGTGCTTCATTTCATTTTATCCAATGAATCAAAATATTTCACTCCTTAAAAATTACCTAAAGAGGGGCCTCTAGGTGACTTAGTGGAATGACAGCCAGACCTAGAGACAAGGCATTCTAGATTCAAATTTTGCCAAAGAAACTTCCTAGATGTATGAACCTGAAAAGTCACTTAACCCCCATTGCATCACCCTTACTTATCTTGTGCATTGGAACAAATATACAGTATTGATTCCAAGATGGAAGGGGCAAGGTTTTTTTTTTTTTTTATTAACTAAAGATCCCTCTTTTAAATCATTATTTCTTTATTCCCTTCCTTACCTCTCACTTGGGCTACCTCCCTATGAAGGCAGAGTAAGAATCATCAATTTTCACTGACCCTATCCCAAAGAGTTAATGCCCCAGAATATTCTACTTAGTGTTCAGACCATGAAAAATTTCATGGTCTTTTGGGTGGATGTTATACAATTCTGGTTATCTCAGAGTAATTAATTTTTAATAACTGTATTGTCATTCTATTCTCAATGTGATTATTAGATTTTTAGACTGATATACCCCTAAACTCAATTGCCATAATAAGATTTGAATTTTGGAAGCTGAATGGACAGTCCTAAATTGTGTTTATACTTATTACATTATTTTGGTAATAATTTGATACTATCATAATTTTAAAAATTATGTAACTATAAAAAATTTAACTAAAGAATTTTTCATAACTAGTTACTCCTTTGATTCAAATTGTTCACCCATCTTAAACTTTTGATTGATTGATTCTGTAACTCAGTCAAAGAAACATTCTCATCTGATAAAAGTTGCAGAGAATATTATTTTTAATTCATTTTGGGTATGGAATATACCCTTTATACATTGAAATAGTTAATTTTTATTTTTCTGTCAGCTGTCACTTCTTGTGAAAGTATAATCTGTACTCAGGCACTTCATAATCTTTTCCTCCTCTAATGTGTACTCAGGCACTTCATAATCTTTCCCTCCTCTAATGTGCTGCTTCTCATAGGTAGTCTAAGGAATAAGATAATAAGGAATGTTAGGGGTTGAGTGTAAATGGAGTTAATAAACCTTGGATGATGGCCTGGACCATTTGTTACAAAATAAAGGGGATAAACTACAATGTATTTTGTGATGACTTTTAATTTTAGTGATTATAAGGCCTTCTTTGCCTTTATTCTGGAAGTCTCTCCTCTAGGTAAGCAGGTATATATAACATTAAATCTATCTTTGAATATACAATCAAGAAGCAGTGATATTTAAAAATATTATTCTACTTAAAGGCATTGCTTTTTTCCCCTCCTCTTTTTTCCAGCAAATTGGAAGAAGATTTCCTATACATGGCTTATGCAGATATTATGGCCAAGGTAATTAGATTTCTTTTTCTGATTTTTAGACCTTTTTTTTTTAATCAATGGAAAATCAAGATTATTCTTAAATAGGAAAACAAAACAAATAACATTCTTAACAGTTAGAGACATAAAGGCATAGTTCTTAAAGAAAAGAACTTAAAATCACCTTATGATTTGACACAAGTGGTCATATAGTCTGTGATCCTTTAAGTCAGTGGAAACACTCTAGTATATTAAGCCATCTGTCATTTTCAGATTATTCTAACTGATAAAACATTCTTTGTACTGAACCAAAATCTTGCTACCTTTAATTCCCCATTAGCACTAGTTTTGCCCTGCAGAAATATAGAAAAATCAATTTCATCTTTTTTCCCATGATAGTCCTGCAGAAATTTGTAAAACCTCATCAATCCCCTTTAAAGTTTTTCACCTTTAGACTAATCACTTCAGTCCATTCAAACATTTTTCTATAATGTGATTTCCTGACTCTTTCACCTTCCTATCCATGTTCTCCAGTTGTACTATACTTTGTTAAATTTCCTCTCAAAGTATAAAACTCTGGACTGAGCTCAACATCCTAAATGTTTTCTTCTGAGTGTAGACCCAATTGAGGCTGTTTGCTCTTCTGTTCAGGATATTATCTATCTGATAGTACAATATAAAATTATATTAATTTCTTATTGATCATTTAAACTTTAAGTTAATATTAGTCTTTTAATTAGTTTTTTAACCTTGTTTTTTCCTCACCTAAACTACTGTCAATTCATCTTCTCTCTCATACTTTATTTAAACACTTGATTTTTTTTTTGGAAGGAAAGTATAGCACTTCATCTATGTTTCTATTTTACTAGTTTTACCTACCATTCTGGTAAGCGAAATCTTTTTAGTCTGGACACTATTCTGTTAGCCAAGTCAAAATTCTCTTTTCTAGTTTTGTGTCATTTGCCCATTTGATTGGTATGCCTTTAACATCTTTAGGGTATAAAAATATTGATCAAGATAAATTGCCCTGGCATCCTGCCAGAAACTTCCCTTTAAGTTGAATCAATATCCTCAACAGCCCAACACAGTCTGATATTGTTTAAAATTCTATAAATCTACCTCTCATGAATACTTTTTTCTTTCATTAAGTTTTTATAAGAAAAGTTATCATGACATAGTGAAGAATATGATTTTGAGTCAAGCATAAATTGAGTTCAAGTCCTGCCTCAGACATATCTGTATGTGAAATGATCGGGCCATCTAAACTTAAGAGTGCCCCTAAGGATTACTAAACATTTTTGTATGTCAGGATTTTCCTATGCTATTTTAATCATGAGTATAGACACCTTTCCTTCTTTAAAAATAAAGTTCTTCTAAATTATCTGATTAGAATTTTTCAGGGAAATTGTGATAAATGAATCATTCTGGGCTTCTAGTACCTTTCTCACCCCTTAAAACTTAGTTACAATATTTCTTATATCATATTAGCACAGGTGCATCATAGTTTAGCACAGCTCATAGAATGTATTTAAATGTTTGCTGAATTAAATTGTTTAAACCCTTACCTTCTGTCTTGGAACCAATATTGGTTCCAAGGCAAAAGAGTGGTAAGGGCTAGGCAATAGGGTTTAAGTGACTTGCCCAGTGTCACACAGCTGGGAAGTGTTTGAGGTCAGATTTGAACCTAGGACCTCCTGTCTCTAGGTCTGGATCTCAATCCACTGAGCTACCCAGCTGCCTCCTGAATTAAATTTTTTAATTCATTTTAGTATTCTGGAAATAATTTATCCATAGCTGAAGTCATGAAGTTATTTAATGCACTTGCATTTTCATTTCCTCTCATTATTCATGTTCAATATCCCCATAAGTATCTTTCTACAGAGAGGCAGAAGAAAAATTGTTTTCTCTGTCACTGTTTAACATTGCATGATCTCTTCCAAGCAGTCATTCTACCTTCCTTGTCCTTACTTAAAATGTTCCATGAAGTTACCCAGGTTCTTAATGTTGGAATCATCTTTGACTATTCAGTTTCATTGACATATCCTAATCAATGACTTGCGTTGTCAATTCCACCTTTATACATCTATTCAATTTGTCTCCTTTGTTCTCTCACTCAGTCATTATCTTATTTCATCACCTCTTGCATGGACTATTTTAAAAGACTGGACTTTTGGAAAAACAGCCTTTTCAATGGGCTCTTTGCTATAAGTCTTTCCTTTATAATCTGGCCTCATCATGGCTGCTAATTTAATGTTTCCCAAGCAGAAGTCTGACAAAGTCAATCTCTTGTTTAAGAAACGTTAGCATCTCCCTATTGCCTTTAAGAAAAAGTACAACATATTAATATAATTGATTATACAATAGTTATATTATTTACTAAATTCCTTTTTTTAACTGATCATCTAAAATCTGTCTTCTTTCTCTCCAACCTCCTTTATTGAGAAAGAAAAACATGATCCTTATAATAAACATGTATAATGAAGTAAAACAAATTCCTACATTGGTCATTTCCAAAAGCATGTAGCTCATTCTACACTTTGAGTCTCATCACCTCTTTATGAAGGCAGGTCATGAGTCTTCAAGAACTGTGACTGGTCAGAGCCTATAATTTGAAAGATTTTTTTCTTCTTTAAAATTGGGACAAATCTTTAGTTTTACAGAGTTTCTTCTACTTTTGATTCTTCAGAGATCACTGATTATTCAGCAATTATGCAAATTCCTTTACCAATATAGAATATAATTTGTCTAGCTTAGGTAATTTGATCTCATTTAGGAGAGAAGAGTTATCACTTGGATCTGGGAGGAGGGAATGGCAAGCAAATATTTTGAGGAGCCTTGTCTATATAAACAATTTTATTTAAAACTTATTACAAAATTAATGGGTACAAAATAAATCAGTACGCTGAATTATCAGTGAAGATTTAGAATAATGGGTAGAGAAAAGGTACTTCTATGTTTGTTTATTATCCAATTTGTGCTCCTAAAGATTCTTTGTATTGTTCAGGCAGGTTAAGCAAGACTTCAAGCTGTTCCGAGGGAGAGGAGGGCAGTCCCAGGAGGGTGGTAGATGATATGACTAGCTGCTATGCTGTATCTCAAATCCATTTTGGTATTTGTATCAAAAGAGCATTAGGTCTCCAACATTTCAAACAAAATGACTTCCTCTGAAACTCTGTGGGGAATGGGCTGAATATGGGAGCTTCCACAGCACACAAGAAAAGGTGAAGGAATACAGTAAGGATATTTGTGGCTGTTTTTCAGTCCCATCTATCAAAGCCATAGAGAGACCAAGGTATCTAGCTAGGGTCCTCTTCTCTTAGTTACCTGAGACACATGGGTAGAAGTTTTTAGATTAAAATTTAGGGCATCGATAGTGCTAAAATATGTATCGGTGATGATGTTCTAGTTTTTGAGTTTTGGGGAGAAGGGACTCTGGGTGACTACCAGATGGGAATAGGTACATTTTAGATCAGAGACATTGGGCTTTGAAGAAGGTACTGTTTCAGGAGTGGTATCGTGATATCCTAATGCCTGGGGATCTAGTATATGGTTATCTGTGAACAATTGGACAGGTTTATAAATTGTTATGGGAGTGGGTAGGAGTTTAAAGGGAGATCTTATTCCTGCCATACATCCTACTGAAAGCTTCTCCAGGGCTCATTAAAGGTGGCAGAAGGCATTGAGAACAAGAATTTGAGGCAACTACTTCAGCCACTGTCCAGGATCCAAACCAAAAACCCCAAGGTGGCCTAGACTGCTATGGTGCTCCTCTCTCAGCAACCTAGTTTGCACTAGGAGCAGCAGGTTCCAGGATAATGTCAAAAGTACAGTCAGTTTTAAAACCTGAGGCTGATTGTAAGGCCTTTGTCTCAAGGCAAGCTACCTCTTACGGTTTTGAGAAATTTCTATTTCTCTCCTCTAAAGGAGTCATAACCAGCTCATATGGATCTAATGAGAGGACACCTAGATAAAGATGGCTTTATGCCTCTATTCACTTTGGATTTCTCTTTCTAGTTATCTTTTCTGCTCGTCTCAATCCAAAGCTTATTTGCTTTGGTATATGTCTTTTTAACCCTAGAAATGCCTATGTATAATTCATGCTTAATAAATGCTTGTTAAATTAAAACCCACCATTTCTCTGATGTCCATTATATCATAAATCCCAAAGCATCAGTCCTAGTATTCCCTCATTGCTTTAACTGTCTTCAATGAGACCAAAATATACAGTTTAATTGCAAGTATTGCTTTATTCTTGTCTTTCCCTTACTAATATTATTATAGGACTATGCTACTGTTTTCTAGATTTAATCAGTTCCCAAACCTTAAATAGCAACATAAAATTTTTAATAAATGGCATATTTTCTTTTTTTTACTTTTGAAATGTCAGCTTGTTGATAAACTTCCTATCCCAATCTTGCCATATCACTTTCTTTAGACATTCCCCTCTTCCACAATGAAACTTTCGGCAACTACTTCATCAAAATCTTTCTTGTGAAATTTTTCCATCTCATTTGACCTGTCTCTTTTTTTTTTGAATATCAGGTGATTTTTGGTCAGCCCTTTGTAATCAAATCTGAAATTTACTCTCAAATATACCTTCTTTCTGGTAAGATGAAGATTTGGCCTTACCATCTGCCCTGCCTCTATAGTTTTCTTCCAATGAGTACTTTGCCTTCCTTTGACCTCTCAGTGTCCTTGGGCACTAGCATAGGACCCACCAAAGAATCTTAAGTATCTTTGGACATTACCATCTACCATGTTGGTGAAACCCAAACACTATGGGGCCTTTTTATCCATCTTGATAAAGGAGCTCACCCCAAAGTTATATGTCATTTCCCTCAATTAGAATATGAACTCCTTAAGAGCATTAACTCTATTTTTCTTTTTGAATCCCCAGCATTTGGGAAATGTTTTGCACAAAAAGTGGCTTAATAAATGCTTCATTATCTATTCATTCTTTTATTCAATTTTCCTGAAGTACAAATATCAGACCCTGACTAACACTATATTCTTTATGTAGAAGCACAGCCATTTCTTTCCAAAGCTCCATAATATCTGATTTCCTAGCTTTTTTGTTAATCAGAATTATGTCTATAATAACAGTTCAATTTTCTGCTTGCTCTCCCTGGTAAAAGATGAAATAATAATAACAATATATCAATAATTATTCAAATACCCTGTTTTAAACAGAGAGAAATTCTATACCTCAGCTTCCAGATCTCCCTGATGTTGGACAGGAGTAGGTACTCCTTCAGCTGAAGGTTTCCTGAGGTGTGCTTGCAAATGGCTGCTCCTTAAGTTCCTTAGCCTGTGCTAGGTTGTTTTTCATTCTGCTGCATTTATTGCTCTCTTCATTTACCTCATCGAGTCCAGTTCTTCCTATTGCCTTCTATTTTCTTTGGCCAAAACTCTGCTTCTGCTTTTGTGTATGTGGTTGCATATACATGACTTTGGTTGAGTTTGGAATGCTCCTTACTTCATCATCTTGGCTGCTAGAAACAGAACCACAACTATATTCTATCTCTTTATCCATTTTATTTCATGCATTCGGAATTCCTTGACCATTTCTTCCTTCTAATCAGGTGATTCTTAATGTACTCCCACTTTGATATTACTTCCATTTCTCCCTCTTCCCTTTACCCATAAATTCTTCTCCCTTAAGTATCCTCCCTAAAATTCATGAATTTCTTTACAGAAATAGTCTTGTTATACATTACTATACTACCTCTCTATTTGATCCAATCTGCTTTTGAACTGGATGTACATTTCTATTACCATAGTCCCACATAATAAAGATTTTATAATACTATGAGGTCATAATCCCCTCCTTTCATTTAAGTTGATAGTTCATATTGTTTATTGTATTGTATTCATTAATTTATAGACATAGAATACCTAAAATGGAAACATCTTTGGAATGAATCTTGTTCAACTTTTTTATTTTCCAGATATGAAGAAAATTAGATCCAGGGAGGTTATGTGATATGGCCAAGGTCACATAGCCAATGCTACAGTACAGATTAGAGCCCAGATTCTTTTTCTCCAAAGCCAGGGCTTTTGGAAATCTGTCATGAGTATTATTTCTGCTGCTCGTCTGGTTATTGTGCTGCTTGACTATTCAAAAGACTTAGATATGAAAATGCCAATTTTGTTCCTTCCAACAAATGGAACTACCAGGCCTTACCATAAATCCTTTTTTCTGTGCCCTCCAGACACCAGTACTGTCATCTGAACCATTAAAAATCCTAAGGACCCTAACCCTACAATTCACTTTGTACCTTCACCCTTGAGATTTTGAAACTTTTCCATTAGACTTGCAGCTGGTTTTCTTTTTTGGGATGTTATCTCCTCCAATTAGAAAATGAGTTTCTTAAGAACAAGAACCAAATTGTTACTTTTCTATTTATATTTCTCTCCTTTAGTACAGTACTTGGCACATAGGAAGAGATTAATAAATGTCTTTTCACTCACTCATTCTTTTCTTCTGTGAATAAATGAACACTTTGAACTTCTTTTTTTTTCTTTTTAATGCCTATTTCTTGTTTCAATATTTTATTTGAAAATGTTCTGACTAGGTTTTAATTTTAAGTTTAAACCCCAGTCCTTTGCCCTCAGATCAAATTATCAAATTTCCAGACAATTATATTCTTTTTGGCCTAAATTAGATGTACTGGAGCCTTGGATGGATGGGTTGGTGGGGAGTCCATATATTTTAAACCATTCTTCAGAAAACATAATCCCATTTGTCATCGTAATGAAACATTCTTTTCTCATGTTATTCTTTTTCTTCAGAAGTACCTAATCTTAAATTGGCAACAGTGATAGAAATATTACTTGCATAACCTATGTTATTTAATTCTCTAGTTAGAATTTAATAGCACTTAAACACCATGATGCTATTCTTCTTGTGAAGATTAAACTGTCTCTTTAATGCTGATGATAACTTTAGATCTTTACTAATTTTTCTGAGGCTATAAGCATATCTGTGCTTTCTTCAGATCTTGTTTCTAGGAAAAGATCCTTGGATTTATGATATAACTTAATTCATTCAGAGATTATTTTCCTCCCTTTTCTTCTCTATTTCTTATTCTTCCATACTCTGATATCTTGACACTGATTTAAAAAAATATTTGGTCTGAATTGAGACTCAGACTCATCCCTCATTTATTTGTTTATAGGGAATTCAGAGAAATTCTTTATCTTCTACTATAGACAGATGAGAGATTAAGATTATGAGGTTCCATCTGGCTAACCACCTCAGGCAAGATGCTTCAGAAATGAGAGAGAGGAAGGAGTTGATTAAGTTTTTAAATGTATCAAACAAACAAATAAAATAATAACTGGAAAAAGACACTTATGGTTGGTAAGAATTAGATCTTGCCCCAAAATAACTTGGATATGAGGTCTATATATGACTAACCTGCCATAAAGCAGGGGATGGGAAGGAGTTGAAAATTTTAATAAATCACCTCTTCACTAATTATTCACCAGTTAAAGATGTCTTAGGATGTCCAAAGGAGGGACTGAATGATGTGCTCTCAAATTTGTCTTTTTATGGATCTGCTCAAGGAGACTTTGGAGTTTTTGATCACTGGGAAATATCATTGACCAATTAATTAATTAATTTATGAGTTAATATTAGCCTAATCAATAAATTCTTACCCAGAATAAAAGAAAAAATCTTTCAATGTAGTGTGAAGAAGAAAAAAAAAAAGTATGGTCTTGCTCTCAAATCTGAACAAGACAAATATATTGAGTTAACTATTTGCAATATAATATATTCCAGCTATAATTACATAATTCAAGCTATTATTCCTAAATTTTGTAGAACATATTCTAAATATTTTCTGTATTTTAAAGTTTATATTCAACATATTATTTTCAGAAATATTCTTATTCTTGTCATTCCAGTTGAAATATAGTACCAAACAAATTTCTATTGTTATTATTACATTACCTTGAACTCTAATATTGGTAATAATTAATTTGGTATGATAGTTATTGTGGTACTATAATTTCAATTGAGGAGCATTATTAACAATAATGATTATGTAATAATATGTTGAGCACACAATTTATTGTGTCATTAGTGATAGCATGTAATACTTATCTCAAATCTTTCTGTTTCATAATAATCTTGTTGCCTTTTTAAAAATATTTTATCAGAGCTGTCATGATGAGGAGGACGATGATGGTGAAGAAGAAGTTAAGAGTTTTGAAGTAAGAGTGGCATTTTTTGTTTTCTTTTTCTACCAGGAAACATTATTTCATAGCTTACAACTGACATTTATGTTTCTTGCTTCATGCTTCTTGCAGCTTATTGTGTCAATGAACTGCATGTCAGAAGCTGAATTGACAAATTTGAGTCCTAACCTTTGCTGAAGTTAAGTGGGCAGGTATTTGGGGGTGGTGGAAGAAGGCAGAATAGTTAAGCAAATTAAAACCCATATGTTCAGAATGAGTGTTTTCTATGAGCCTCAGAGATGCTAAGTGCTTCTATTGAACTTTCAAATGCTTTGTTACTTGGGAATTATTTTCCCTTGAAATCTTAATAGAAATTTGATGAGGGAAGGCATTTAATGAATCATAAAACATTTCTGGGGTTTATGGTTATACCTTTTATTATTCTTGCTTATTATTATGGCTTAAACTTTAAAACTGCAAAACATATGAATGTTTTTAATAATTATTTTTCCTGAATCTTAAAAAGTCACAAGATTGAAGATTTTGGCCAGTTTTGATTTCTGCCAATCAGACCACTCATTCCTTGTACATATGTAGATAATCGCACATTGTGCAGTTTGCATGCATGAGGCAGGGTTGCCTATATTCTTAGGACTGCATTTTCCTAATTTTTATCATACATTCACATAACCTATCTACAAATATACATTTTTGAGACTTCATAATTTTTAACTAGTTGCTTTATCTTAGAGAGGCAGGAATTTTATTCACCTCTACTTTTTATAGAACATTGTTTCTTTTCAAATGAGAAGAACTAGTCTGCTAACTGTCATTCTTCTCATCTACTGGTTCCATCTCCATTCAAAAAGTTTGTTTTAAGAAAATAGTACAAAGGAACAAGATCAAAATAATTTATTTCTCTATCATTTCATTTAGATGTCTAAGTTTTGAAATATTCATTTAAAAAAGATGTTAGTAACCAGCAATGATTATCAAAATACAGTGGACTCATTTAAATTTTTTAAATTAAATATACCTTTTCTGATACCAAAACCTCTTATAATAACTGTATATACACATATATATGTATATGTGGGTAGAGAGAGAGAGAGAGAGAAAGATGCATCTCTGCAATACTGAAAAAAACAATTTTCAAATTGAAAATAAGTGATGCTACAAACCAAAAAACTCACACATATAATTAATTAATGCCTTGCCTTTTATCCAAAAAATATGCTAATTCTGAGTCCATCTTTACCAATTGGAGAAGAAAGTAAATTTTATTTTTAAAGAATTCAAGCAGCAAATAATATTGTCTGAAGTGCACATCATGTATGGTCTATCAGTTGTCTTCAGAGCAATTTTGTGGACACTTGTTTATTGCTATTTTGCTTCTTGTCCTCACCCTTCCTTAAGGTCACAGGATCCCAACGCAGCAAGGTAAAAAAAATATATATCTATGTGTATTTGTCTGGGTCTGAGTTTCAGTTTCTTGTGAAATTTACCTTTGTTAGACCCAACATCTTGGATGCATTTGAACAAAAGGCTCTTGAAAATCTTTCTCCAACTTTGTGGCACCAGTAACTCAACTTGTCTTATCTTTGTTCTTCATCCTGTTCAAAATAGTGTATTCTTGTTATTTGGAGAAGTCATGATTTGAAATTTTGATAGGCATTCCAGTGCCTCAGGACTTTATTTGACAAAAAAAAAATCATTTTATCTTTTCACATCACCAGATCTATGTTTCATCTGGCTTCATCTTTCTTGATGTTAGTTTACACAATTCTAGTTTTGAGAAAATAGATAGTTTATAGTGTTGTTGAGAGCAGATAGGATTCACTTTTCAGTGAAATGTCATCCCAATGGTATCCTCACATGCAAAATTTTAAAATTACTATTAGCAAATGGCTATTTCAAAAGGAGTATTGCTGAGTCTCCATAATTTAAAGTGATATTTGTAAAACTTTTGCAATATCAAATTTTTGGTAAATTTTATCAAGATAAAGTTCTCTGTTTAGAACTGCAGATTTATGCAACTGTGGTTTTGTTAGTTTTTTTTTTTAATATTCTCACGATCTAGAATAGGCAAGTGTATCCATAGAACAGCATAATGAAAATTTGACTCAATATCAAGTAAGATATTATCTTTCATCTAACTAGTTTTTGAGCACCTTACTTGGTTGTGTTAGTAAATAAGACTTAGCAGATATGAGCTATATTTAATACTGACAGGGTGACTGAGTCCTAGACAATGATCTAATTACAGAGAAGATGTCATTTCATCAGATTCCAACAAAATCAGAGATCCAGGTTAAAAAAGCAAAACAAGCACACAATTGTTCTTTTAGGCTAAATAACAATTGATTGAAAAGCAAACAAACAAACAAACTAGTTTGATAAATAGGTTTCTATTTTATCAACCTGATAGCTAGTAACTACTTTTACCAATTGTTTTCTTCTCAATGAATAGATATTGTGACATCATGTAGCTACCCTCATTGTGGAATTCTTAGCTACATATATGTCATTCTATTAATAAGTTTGGAAAAGAAATATCTTTTTAAAAATTATAAATAGGATGTAATTAAAATTGTTGTTGTTTGCATGTAACTGCTAATATTATTGTCTTTCACTTCCAAAAGCCAATGAACATGACCCTGTCCCATAACCCTTCAGTTAGTCAATAAACATTTATTAGGCACCCAATACATAACAGGCACTGTGTTAAATGCTTGGGATAAAGAGGAAAAAAGACAATACTTATTTGCAATCTAATGAGGGAAACAACAAGCAAACAAATATAACAACAAACAAAAAATAAACAAAGAAGCTATAAACTGTATAAATAGGAAATAATTAAAAGAGGAAAGGCACTTGAATGAAGAGGGATTGGGAAAACCTTCCAGTAAAAAAATGGGATTTTAGTTGGGACCTAATAGGAAGTAAGGGGAAACCAGTAGAAGGCTATGAGGAAAGAGAACATTCTAGACATGGGGAATAGCCAGAGAAAATGTATGAAGGCAAAGGTTGAGGAATCTTGTTTATGTTATAGCCAGGAGGCTAATGTCACTAGGCTGAGGAATGTGTGGCAGAAAGTAAGGTGTAAGAAGATTGGAAAAGTAAGAGGAAATTAGCTTATGAAGAGCTTTAAACCCTGCATAAAGGATTTTGTATTTGATGGAGGAAGAAATAGGTAGCCATTAGAGTTTATTGAGTAGGGGGATAACATGTTTTGAACGAGACCTTAAGGGGATAATTTTGGTAACAATGAAAGGTAGATTGGAGTATAGAGAGATTTGAGCCAGTCAGTCATACCAGCAGACTTTTGCATCACAGGAGAGAAGGTGGAGTATTTAAAAGATAATGCAAAGATGATAGCTACAGGCCTTGACAACAGTTTGGTTATGGGAGGCAGGAGATATTTAGAAGTTAAGGATGATACCTTCTCTGTGAGCCTATGGAACTAGAAGGAGGATATTTATAGTGATAAGGAAGGTTGTCAGGAGAGATTTTAGATGTTAAATAATTTCATTTTAGATGTACTGTTTATATTGAGGTTTATAGGAATCCAGTTTCAGATATCTAAAAGGCAATTGGAGAGGTGAGATTGAGGGTCATTAGAGGAGATAGAGCAGGATAGGTAGATTTGAGAATTGACAACAGAGATGGTAATTAAAACCTTGGGAGCCAATAAGAGTACCAAGCAAAGTCCTATACAGGGAGAAGAGGGCTTAGAACAGAATACTGAGGGTCACCTACTATTATAGGGCATAGTCTGGAGGAGGGTCCAGCAAAGGAAATTGAGAAGGAATAGTCAGATGGGTAGGAGGAGAATCAGGATAGCATGTTATCATGAAAACCTAGAAGGCTTAGAATATTAAGGAGGAGAGAATGATCAGTCGTGTGAAAAGCTTCAGAAAAGTCAAAGCAAATGAGGATTGGACAGAATTTATACAACAATTGTAATTAAGCAACATATATGGAATTTTTTAAAAAGAGAAGTGACATAAAAAGAAATAACTCCAGGGCCATTGTTTTAATAGCAAATATGAATAAGAAATGTTAGAGGAAGATGTTATGGAAGCAATGGAAATTGAATTCTGATGTTGATTCACCAAGTTACAACTTATAATTGTACAGCAGTACCTGATGGTTATTTTCTTTATACTATCTCCCTCTTTCATACTGATACCTTAATGTTCAGAATCACAGGTCTCTTCCACAATGTATGAATCATTAATGAGACTAATCTCCCTTCTTTAAGTATTCTCTGTATGAATAACTTCTTGTTACTTGGCATTTGATTAAGACTTTGCACATGCATCCCATTTATTAAATAGTAACATTCATTCATTGATAATTTATTAAATACTATGCTAGGTATTCTGCATATGAAGAATACCTGGTACTGAAAATATGATCACTGGATAGGCAACCAATATAATTCCTCCATCAGTACAGTTATTTTGGACAGTCAGAATAAGAAGAAAATGAGTTGGGTCAAAAACCAAATAGGAGGAGAGCAGTTTGGATTGCATTTGGGAAAATTCTCAGTTCTTTTCAGAATACCAAACAAGAACACCAAACTTCTTCTTAGAACAAAGGTTCATCTTTTTAACACCAAAATTTCTTTGGGTGATGTGTGGCTATGTTATGAATTTCTACAGGTTCTGATCAAATGAAGTTAATGATCACCCAAAGTATAATAATGACAAGGTCTAAGCAGATTTCAGATATTACATATGTCATAGAGGAGGGTAATAAATATCATCCAAGAAATTTATTATTATTTGGGATCAACTGACTTTATAGCAAAAATGATAAACAGCTACTGGACATAATTTCTGTCCCATTTACATGTAAACAATGTCAAGAAAATTCAAAAAAGGATCTAGGGCATTAGGTAGACCTTGTTGATATTTATGGAGTATTAGTGGCAAGAATCCTACGGATTATGCAGGAATAGATGGGTTGCATTCAGCAGGATTAGGAGTAATAACTACAAATAGGAAATGGCACAGTGCAGGAGAATAAGAAGAGTAAAGTGCTTAAAAGTTTACAAAGTGCTTGACATATTATCACATTTGATACTCAACAACTGTGTGATATAGGTGCTATTAACATTTTCCATATGAGTAGACTAAGTCTGAGAGAGGTTAATGGGCTTTCCCATGAACACATCTAGTGAGTTCTAGATTCAATATTTGAACACATGTCCTCTTGATTTTAAGTTCAGAGTTCTATCCACTAGGACACTTAGCTGATAGAACACTGGACTTGAAGTCAGGAACACCTACATTAAGAATTTTCTCAGACACTCAGTAGTCCTGTTAGCTTTGGCATATCATTTAATCTCACTCAGATTCAATTTCCTTGTCTGTAAAATTATAATGATAACTATCCTCACATAATTGTTCTGAATCTCAAATGAGATAAATCAGTGCAAACTTTAAAATGGTTTGTAAATGGTAACTATTGTTACATCAGTGAGATCAAATAAATTTTGGACTAATGAAATGTTAATTATTTTCACAGAACAGAAAGCTGAAGAAAAAATAGAAGACAAACTTTATAGATAGTTCACAATAGCTTTTAACTCATTTGTAATGGTTTCTTCATGCTTCTCATTGCTCCTTAGCAAATTTCCTTCCTATTGAAATTCTAACTATCCTTCTAGTCCCACTTCAGTTGCCTCCTTCTACATGAAGTTTTCTTTGGTCCACTTAGACCTTTTGAATCCTGAAAGACATAGATTAGATCTTCTTAGAACTCTCATAATACTTAAAAAATTATTATGTATTCACACTATGCCTTATATCAGGGTTATTTTATATTTGCCTTCCCTCCTATACCAGATTTTAAGATCCTTAAGGGAATGTGCTATACATTATTCTTCTTTATGTGCCTTTATAGTGCCCAGCATAGTATTTTACACATAGCTGGAATTCAATAGATAGTTTTTGAATTATGATCAAATTGGTAAGTAAAAGATTGTATGGACGTGAAAAATATCCTGTGATGGGTTGTGGTAGTCGTAGTGTGTATGTGTATGTGTGTAAAAATTAAATATTAACATCTCTGATTTCATTTTGTATCCTAACATATTTGGAAATTTCATAAAGTTCTCAAAATCTTATTGATAGATTATAATAATGAATTTAGAAACAGGACCCAAATTTGTCAGGCATCCAGAACTCTGTAGTTTGAGTCAGAAAACCTGGCTTTGAATCTGACCTAATCTTATGCTTATCTGAAGGATGTTAAGCAAATTACTTAACATCTCTAAGACTAAGCATCTCATTTGTAAACTGAGTGAATTTGATTAGATAATTTCTAAGGACTCTTCTAGCTCTAAATTCTGTGATCATAAATATGCCTTACAGTGACATTATAATCAAGGCTTTTATTCTTTAAAGGAAAAACATATTTAAAGTTAGGATTATTTTCATTCAAATAGATGGAATTCACTCTCATGGAGGGATTCACTCATTAACTTGAATCTATACAAGCAGACATGGAAGAACACAAAAGGTATCAGAGAATCTCAGAATTTAAAGAGACCTCAAACCAATCAATACTTGTCAAACTAAAACTCCCTCTACCACATGTTTGCCAAGTGGTTGGTCCTACAGCATGTTCTTGAAGGCCTCTGTCTAGTACAGGAAAACCTACCACATCCCAGGTCAAACCATTATATTTTGAAAGAGTTCTAATTGTTAGAAATTTTTCTCTTATATGACTGGATTTGCCTTTCAGCACCTTTTGCCCATTGCTTCTAGTTCGACTCCAAGTCTTATCCCCTTTCTGTATGATTGTCATTTAAATATGTGAAAATAGCTTCATTGGCCCCCTCAAATTTTCTTTTTTCCAGTTTTAATAATTTACTCCAATAAATTATGCTTATATGATATGATATCTAGTTCTGGCTGTGCTCTGTACATCCTATAGCATCTCACAGTGACATTCTTCAGATATGCTACTGAAAACTTGACATAATACTCTAGATGTAGTCAGATTTAAGAGAACAGTACAGTGTGATAAAGACTTCCAATGACCCACACCCTATAGATAAAAGTGTCAAATATAGAGTTGTGGGGCAGTCAGCATTCAAGTTTTCCATAACCAGTTTTCTATATTTGCCTTCTGCATGATTTATTCCATATAAAAATCACAGAAATTTTTGTGTCAATATTTCTGTACTTATCAAGTACATTTTGAGATTATAAGCATAATGTATGTATAGATATCAAACTAGAATATATGTGGTTAACTATTTTTTATTTATGTGATATGGTAAATCTAGTTGAAAGGATACATTTGTCATATTAACTACATTTAGTTCAACTCCCCTTTCCATTTCAAAAGTAGGAAGATATTGCATGCAGAGATAGCCTTTTCATCCTTTAATAGAGCATAGTATGAGTCAATAAACATAAATTTTAGTCCAATGTCCTCTATTTTCTCTGTGATACTGGCCATATTGACTAATTTCTCTAGAACACCGAAAATGTTTTCATAGTTTTTAAAATTCTAAAATGGCAGTTATCACTGTAAAAGTGTTGGTAATTGCAGAGAAACCCTTTTGTCCTACCATTCACTTATTTGTAAATTGTTTACAGATAAGTTTAATAATTGAGGGGGGAAAATAATTCCTTTCTAATACAGAAGGAGGAATAAGGATTTACCTTCCCAAAACATTGTAAAGTTTCTTTAATAATAGCTACTTGATACCCAAGATGAAAATTTTTTAGCCTATTATTTTACCAAAAGTATTGACATGACATTTTCCCTTCTTTTTCTTTTTCAACATCTATTTGTAAAGATTCACTTTACCATATGCAATCTGTCACTCCAGTTAGTTCTGTTCTGCCTTAGTATTTGTGTATGGGTGGTGTGTGTATATGTGTATGTGCATGTGTGTGTGTGTGTGTGTGTGTATGTGAAATGTAGAGTAAATATTTTCATTACTATATTATATAATCCTTGTCACATTTAAAATAAATTTTATTTATATATTTTGTTTTTTACATCACAAAAATTTCCCCCAGAATTATTTTCCCTGTCTCAAATAGAAATATCATGTAACAAAGAATATTTTTTAAAGAAAAAGGGGAAAATCATAAAAAATGATCGAGAAAATCTGAAAATATACTTAATATATCACATTAATATACTTTGCTGGATACCCCCAAGATCATGATTTAACAGCATTTTTCATCATTTTGCACTGTGCTGATAATCTTGGAAACATTTCTTTAGTAAGTTAGTATTGTGTAGTCAGTCAGCAAGATCTTTAGTAATAAAAGCCCTTTCTACTTAGCTGTGTATCTTCTTTTTTAATGTACTTAAAAAAACTATTTTAGAATAAACCAATTCCTTCAGAAAGGCAACTTCTTAATATCTTATCACATTTCTCTATTCTAAATAAACTAGAAATATATGATTTAGAAAATCCAGGCCACTTTGTTGATTTAATATTCTGAATCTTCAATCAAATCTAAGAGTTAATATTTATCAACTGATTAGCATTGTTTGGCACTTATCAGGCACTTAATGAATGAATGCTTGTTCCTTTCACCTCTCTTTTCTCTTTCCTTCAATAAGTTTATTTCTTCTCATGCCTTTATTATTCATGACAGTCTATTAGTAAATATGTTGTATAGGATTAAACACAGAAAACTTGGATAGAGATACTGCATTATTATAGCAAGCAAGATGCTATATGAAATGAATTTCTAAAATTCAACTATTATGATTGCTAAATATTTAAGAAATATCCATGCTAAAATCAGGCTAGTTTTAGATGATTTAAAGTTGATCATTTGTAGGGATATATGTTTTATTATTGAGAAGTAAAAATATGAGAAAGTTTTAGTAGTATTGAAGAGTAGAGTACAAGGAGAACTGTTTATCATGTAATGTGAAAATAAAATTAATTGATCAGGTATACAAAAAGAATATTGATGTTGTGATAGTTTTCATATCTTCTCATGTGACAAAATACCAAATACTCAATCTGCTGTAATTTGTTTTTTAGATTACTTTTACAAAAGCGATTCATATTGCAAGATACTTTCAAGCAATCAATTAAACATTACTTTATAAATTATTTGTTATATGTATTCAGAATATTTAATAAATAGGACATGTCATTATTGTCTCCAAAATGTGAAGCAGACAAATATAATTTCATTTACTACAAAGTAACATCCTAAAAACCTAGCTCTTTAGTATCTATAGCACTACAGAGTATTCATTTCTCTTATTTGCATTTTCTACATTAATTATCTGAATCCGTCTCATTAGCAGGTTTGTACCACTTTATTTCCTTCTATCTTTCTTCCATATAATTACAAAATTAACTGTATGTCCTTCATTTTCTTTTTATTGTTCTGTTTAGTAAGTAAGGAATTCATTCTCTTTAAATTTTTTCTATGTCTCTAAAATTTTGTCTTTTAAAACATTTAATAAAATAACATTTTTAAATTAAAAAATATTTCCCCTCATTTAAAAATAAATTCAGTTCATGAAGGTGTATTCTCTTCCAAATTGTAATTTGCTTGTATTAGAAATCTTAAGGTAATAGTGATGTCACTTTTCTCAGAAAATGCCAAAGCCTTGAAAACTCTACTGAATATTATTGGAATATATAAGAATCATAACCAGTCAGAGTCAAATCATCGACCTTTTGCTGTAATTGCTACTTGTAAATTCCAGCAAGTAATGAAGATTGTCCTTTCAGAGAGAAGGAATCTACTATATTAGTAAAAAAAAAACTCAAGTTTAAAATATATGTTTCCTTTTCTTCTCTGGAAAACAGTTAGAAAAACTCTTTGACCACCAAGAAAAAATGGACCATTGTTATTTCTGCTTCTTGTTCCCTTCTCTCTTCTCTGTCTTAATGTTAGAAAGTCTATTGAAGATGCAAAAGCATTCTGATGTTTATTGAGAATTGTCTTATTTTGTTTCACTTTTAATGCGAATAGATTGATATGCACTCACATATGAGACATTAGATATTTGATTGAATGCTTGTTACTCTAAAAAGAAACTATCATTTGATTAGTATTTTAAATCCAGACATTTGGATCACATCTCTTGTCTCTCTAATAAATGCATCAGTGCTTGAGAGCTTCATTATAACCTATTTGTGATAACATCAAATGATTCTTAATTCTCACTATCTAAAATCAATATTTATCTGGGGATAAATTTAAATTAACATCTTATTTTCAAAATACTTCCCTTCTTCCATGGCCCCAACTAAATTCCATAAGTTTAGAAAACCCAAGCGGTGATTTTAATTTTAGATCATATTGAAGATAAATAATTTAAATCTGTAGTTAAAAGCTAATTCTCACCCTAAGGTGTGCTTTTTCTTTTCCTATTTCTCCAAATTTGTGATTTACTTGATAAATGAACACTCAGTGAAGAATTTCTGCTGTCAGTAAAGATTAGCACATGCCCTTGCAATTCATGATTTGGAAAAATTGCTTGTGGTGGTGAAAAGTTCTTTGCCCAGGTCACACAATATATGTTATAGTCAAAATATGAGCCAGCTATTTCTAATTCCAAGACCATGATTCTCTTCACTATCCCATGCTGCTTTTCACAAATCAAGAGCTAACTAAAATAAAGACAAATAAAGACTGCCACCAAAGAATTATTTCTAGAAAATTTGATTATCTGTTTCTATTTAACAATTAGAGTAACCTACATATTATTCTGATTTAAGCAACTCTAAAAGAAATTAAATCATTCACCTAAGAAAGGTATCAGAATTATAGCACTTTCCTAAATTTTACTAGGAAAAACCAAGACCTGGAAAGAAATATGGAAATACTTCTCTTGTAGTTTTTATTGTGTTTTTCTCCTGAATCTTCTATCCTAAAGTAAAAAAACAACAACATTACTTTCCTTCTTTAGTTCCCATTTATTATTCTAACCCTTTCTTACAAAGCTTTGAAGACTTCAGAGTTGTGACAATTTTCAGTAATAAGGGATTCAATGACATAAACTGGTCAATACTTAGAGAAAATAAGAGAAAATTAGAGAAGAATTACCGATTAGGACTTGCTCCTGAATTTAAAAATAGCCATTAATAATCTCCAATAGGGCTAAGTTTGAACTGGCAGATTTTGTCAACCTTTGTGGTTTCATATCTTCTCATTCAGTGTGTTTTTTGACTGGATGCCTATTCAAATGATTCTTTTTGTCTTCTGGAGGTGTATATATAAATGACCTCAGTGTTAGATGCTGTAAATACAGAGCAATAAATAGAATCTTTGCAAATTATGTTTACATTTTACAGTCAGTATACTTCATTATATTCAATTAATATGGAGATCAAGAATTTAGAATTTTTATTCCAAGTTGTTCTGTCCATAAGCATTTGTATTCATCTATGGAAGACAATTACCCATGTTTGGTGATTGTCAAATCAACTTGAAGGCTATCTTCATTTGTTCTCTTGTACCAAAACAGCAATTGACCCTTTCTCTACCTCCATCTCTTCCAATCCCTTAATTCTTTTGCTGACGGTAATGATATAGTGTTTGTGTTGATGTGCTTTCTCACCACTCTTTAGTTCTTCTTTAACAAAACAAGCCATTTAAGCTGGAAGTGAGCACTGTAAGCAGCTCTAGCAGTGTAAGGAAAGTAAAAGATTGTTGGGTCTAAAAAGAAGAATCTAATGTTGCTCATCAGTTTTTAGCAACTCCTAAAGAGCAGACAAAAGGGTTTTCTTTCAGTTTTCCTGAAACTGTGTTGTAACAACAATATAGTTTTGTGTATGTGTGTGTGGTTTTGTTTTTGTTTTGTTTTTTGACTTTACAGGAAGAGGTTTAAACATGAAGGCAAACCTTTTAGATGTTAGCATGGCTACATATAAAGCAAAGCTGCCTCTTTTTTTTCTTTTCTATGCTTCCATTTAGGCCTATCACATAATTTAAGAAAAAAATAAAAATTAACCACAGGAGCGCTAACTGTAGTGTGAAAAAAAAAAACCTGATCAATTTTGTTTTCGCAGCACGATATTATCAAAGATTTAAGAAACAAATTTGCCAGCCTCGGCGAGAACTCTCTGGTAACAGCATAAATGTCTGTGTTGGTTGCTTTTAATTTAAAGGTTTCTTTTTTCATTTGTTTGAGCCCATTTATTTTCCCCCTCCTTTTAGTTTACTTTATTTTTCATATTATGTAACTAGCAAGCCTTCATTTTTTAAACCTCTTCCATCTTCCAGTGTCTATTTTCCGTACTTTGGATGGAAAGTTTATGGCAGCAAAGCTGTCCCTCTGGCTACTTCTGCTGCAGCTGTTCCTGCTCTTAGGTCATATATGTTTTGGCCGTTGTGTTTTTGGACATGATACTAATTGACTGTTTCATGTCCCATTGACTAAGCTTTTCTACCACGCCATTCTGATGGACTCGCTGTCAAAGGGCTCTATGCAACTTTCATTTTGCAACTTATACTGCTTAGTCCGGTCTCAATTCTCCAGCGAACTGGATTGCTCAAGTGAATGATCATACTAGTTTTGAACTTGCTGTGCCTTTATATTTTATTTTTATTTTCTTCTTTATGTTTTCAGTGGTAGTTTAAATGGAAAAGAACAAACTTCAATCATTGCTCCAGCAGCGCCATGCAGTATCGTTTGTTACCACCAGAGAATGCAAAATATAAAGGCACATTGCATTCTTTATTCTTTGGGGGGCAATGTGATTGGGGAGATCAGTATGATAAGTACACTACTTAGTTGAAATCTACCTTTCTTTTTATATCAGCTTTCAATTTTAGTTAAACTCCAAGATGTCTCAGATCAAGCTTTTCTGTGATTCAGTGACAACTTGCAACTCGAGTCATTTGCTGAGCAGTATCAAGTTATGGTCTTGTCATGGGAGATTTCTAAAAATGTGAAAAATGAATGCACAAAAATGCAATTCAGAAAGTGCAAGTTTAACGAAGTGTACTACAAAACTGTGATACACGCTTTGGGCTGATCGAACAATTCACAATTGAGAAAATCCTTCCTAATAAACCAGCACTAAAAGTTTATTGAGAAAAGTAAAAAAGGGGGAAAAATGAGTTGAATATGTTGATATCTGTTCAGTAACAATGTTTGTGTTGAAATGGTTCATAATGTTGTCATAGAGCCCATACATGAAGAGATGACTTTAAAAATTATGGTCTTTAGACATCTTTTGCTTTCACTGATGGCCACAACATAAATGGTTGGGATTTTTGTTCAGGAAAAAGAAATGGAAAAACAAAAACTGCTATACCAGCAAGCACGATTACATGACAGAGGGGCTGCTGAGATGGTGCTACAGACAATCAGTGCCAGCAAAGGTAAGGACCTTTAAAATGCTCTCCTGTGAAAGCTTGTCTTTCCCATTCTAATCTATTCATGTAAATTACTTATTAATGCTCTCAAAATGATTCTTTTAATGAGCATTTTCTGTTTCTATTTATCAAACTTGAACTTTTGTAATTTATTGAGTCCAAAGTTCACTTTCCCTTTCCACCCTCATCTTTGAAGAACTTCCTTCAGAACTCTTAATAAGAGAACCTTAATCTCTAAACATTTTGAAATCTATCTATTATGTCTATTAACAAATATTTTTTTAAATCTACTGTGTGCCAGGCACTGGGATAGAAATGGAAAAGAAAGATAGTACTTGCCTTCATGAAACTTACTTTATGACAGGAGAATATAATAAGCTTAAGGAGAATTAAATATAGAATATGTAACAAATAAATACATATTAATGTAGGGAGAAATTTTTAAGGGAAAATTAGAAAGGACCAATTAAAGGAGACAACCCTTAAAAGGAGCTTTGAAGGGAATTAGGGGTTCCAAGAAGCATAAGTGAAGAGGTAGGGCATCCCAAGTGTGAGAAACAGTTGGGGGGAAAGGAGCAGAGGCAGGAGCTGGAATATTGCTGGAATATGTAGGACAGGACAGTCGGCTGGAGCTTATAGTTTCTACAAAGGAATAATATGACATCAACTTGGAAACACAGGCCAGAGGTAGATTGGGAAGGCCTTTAGATTCCAGATAGTTTCCATTTTTATTATGTCCTAGAGGTAATGGAATATTCTTGAGCAAGTAGTCAGATGTACACTTTAGAAATATCAGTTTGGCAGCAATTCGGAGGCTGCATAGAAAAGATGAGAAATTAGATTACGTAAACCCAATTGAGAAGCTATTGCAGGGACAGCTGATGTAGCTCAGTGGATTGAGAGCCAGGCATAAAGATAGGAAGTCCTGGGTTTGAATCTTGCTTCAGACACTTCCTAATTATGTCACTCTTGGCAAGTCATTTAACACTCATTGTCTATTCCTTACCACTATTCTGCACAGAATTAACTCTAAGATAGACGGTAAAAGTTAAAAAACAAAAGAAGCTATTTCAGTAGTCTAGGCAAAAAATGATGAATGTCTAGACAAGGATTTTTGGAGGATATATAAAGGGAAAGGATCAGATGTGAGAGATGCTTAGGTGATATAATCAGTAAGACTTGGTAATGGTTAGCTGTGCAAAGCAGGAGAGAATGAAAAAAATCTAGGATGACTCCAAGGTTGTAAACCTAGTAGAGGAATCAAAAGGGATGCCCTTGATAGAAACAAAATTATTAAGAAGAGCAGTGGGCTTAGGGATAAAAAATTCTGTTTTGTTCATGTTGAAATGCAGTATTAAATAATTCACTTAGCTAACTGATAACAGATATAATAGTTTAGTTATATATATAAAATAGTTACATATATAACAGATATAATAGTTTAGATAACAGATATAATAGGCTAGTATTTTTCATTAATTAATCATTAATCAAAGTTCTTTTGTAGATCTATTAGTCAGATCTTCAAGCATGTGTTGATGTAATATATGTAGGACTCTTGCATTTAATGTTAATTATCATCACGTTAGTTCAAGGAGGCATCTAGCATTATCTAAAATGTGGAGGGAGATGGCTCCTCTATTAAGCATTGACATTAATGAATAATTATTAAATATGTTATAAATAATAATTAGGCATATTGAGACAAAAGTCTCCATATGAATTAGTCCAAGGAAGAACATATGCTCTGTGGTGTGTTTGAAAAACTTGTCCTTAATTGGCTGTTTCCTACATTATATTCATGATACAAATTATTAAAATAATCTTAATGAGAAAGAAAAGTAATTATATAGTTGTGGAGATGATCTTTATTTCTGATGGAATATGAATAGAATTAATGTATACCTATATGATTCACCTAACTGAATTTTTAATATGTATTAAGTATTAAGTAGATCTTCATAGTGGTCTTACTTTAAAAAAAACTAGTCTTTAACAAATTCTCATTCACATATATATTTTTTTTTTTTTTTAAAAACCCTTACCTTCCGTCTTGGAGTCAATACTGTGTATTGGCTCCAAGGCAGAAGAGTGGTAAGGGCTAGGCAATGGGGGTCAAGTGACTTGCCCAGGGTCACACAGCTAGGAAGTGGCTGAGGCCAGATTTGAACCTAGGACCTCCCGTCTCTAGGCCTGGTTCTCAATCCACTGAGCTACCCAGCTGCCCCCCACATATATTTTTAAAATTAGCTTTTCACATGTTTTTAGTTGTTTAACCTAGGGCTTTATGCTACCATTACTTTTTTTTAAAGTCAGTCTTTTAGAAATTTTTTAAACTTTCTTATATAGTTTTTTTTTCTCTTCTAGATAGGATACTATATTGAGTTTATTTTTATGAAGCACAGAAGTTGGTACCAAAGTTCCACAATAGTTATATTTTCTTTTATTGAATAAGATAGCCTGCTTTTGGTCTATAAACAAACACATAACAAATAACAGTGATATTATGCATTACTATCTTATAATTTATCATTATTCTTGTTTTTAGTAAAGTAACATAACAAAACAATAGTAATTATATAAATAAGCACTTAGTAGCTAATATTAATAGGAAGACTAGATTAGTACAATAGATTTAAAGTAATCTAGAAAATAATACCTTTTTACTTTTAAGGTGATACTGGACCAATGGTAGCTGCTACCTTGAAGCTTGGAATTGCCATCTTAAATGGGGGAAATTCTACAGTACAGCAGGTAATTTCTTGAAATCATTCTATTTTACCATAATCTAGCTAAGGTAGTATTAATAATGTAATATGCTTATATTAAATATGTAATTATACATATCAATAATGTGATATAAATGCATAGAACGTTATCAGAAATTTGATAAATAGAGCAGTCAAGAAGATCTGATTCAAATATATCTCGATGATGACCAACTCATTAAACTTTTCTAAGCCTCATTTTTTTTTTGTTTTTAAAATACTTGTAAGTACTTATATCAAAGGAGTGTAAGAATTTGTAGCTGATCACCAGTTACAAAATACTCTTTTGTAGGTGTCCACCTGAAAGGGAAGTTGAGGAGTGAGGGAAAATGGGTGGAAGTGTTTAAAGATTAAGATGGGGAAGACATAGTAAAGAAGTATATTTCAGCATGGTATTCAGCCTGTCAGTTTGCTCCTCTGATGTGAGAGAGTGATCCCCAGGTGAATATAGTTTTTATTCAAGTTTCAAGGAATGGGGGATGGGAGATAGTTAATCAGGCATGTGACATGTTAGAGAATTTAACATCTGCTCAGGGAAACAACCTCAAGATGAAAGAGAAGGAGGCTAAGACAATGTACAGGCCAATGCCCAGCCCAGAGATTCATTTGACCTTTGGACTGCAGGCATGGGAAGGGGTCAGAATACCACAAGGTTTGAGTCTCAATGCCATTCAAGGATCCAGAAATCAATTATGTGAAATATTAGTGCTATACCCATAATACTGGTACATGAGCACATTGCTCGTAAGAGGCAGCTTTTGAATGCATCTTTAATATTATCATGATTTTTTTATACTTGAGACCCTGCAGAATATAATGAAAAAAATCTTTGTATTTAGGATACTGTGTAAATTTAGAAGTACTATCTGCATTATTACTACTGAATACATTGCTTTTATTATTCTTATAGTAAAATTATTAAGTAAAATAAATACTACCTATTATAATAGTTAGATTCTCTGACTTCTCATCTTCCTCCCTAATAGTTTTAGGTCCTTATTTTGTAATATAGGAATTCCTTGACTAGTAAGTGACATTTGAAGTCTTGCAGCTATGATTTACATAAATAATAGTTATCTACCTTAGTCATCCATGCATTAATAAATATATATTCATCATATATACACAAATTTGAGGATTTGACTAACATATTATAACTATTTTTAGGTAGTTACAAATACTTTTAAGTTAAAAAGAGTTAAAATTACCTGAATAAGGGTAAAATCACCCCAAATACATATTTAACATATTGAATTTTTAAAAGTGGCTAGCCCTAAGCCTCTTTAAGTTAGTGATATCAGTTTGAATATTATATTTCTTTCCATTCTATTTGCATTGATATCATTTGTTTATACATCATCTTCACCATCAAATATCTCTCTCCTAATCAGTAACTTTTAACAGATTGTAACAGACTTTTTAAAAAGAGGCAAAGAAGCAATATAGTCACATTAATAATCACATTAACTAAATTTGACAGTATATGAATGTTTCACAACAGTGATTCCTCACTTGTATGAAGGAGACTGAGACCTCTGTTTTCCCATCAATTATACTTTATTCAGCTTATTGTTTGTGTTGTTGTTCTTAACATTTCCCTTGTTGTAGTCATTGTATAGATTTTTTTCCTGGTTCTACTTGACAATGATTCAGCATATGGCTTCTCTTGCTTTGATTCCTTCATATTGATTATTTTATGGCACAATAATTTTCCATTCCATGAATAAAACATCATTTCCTTAGCTATTTCATCAATCAATAGGTGTCTGCTTTTTCTAGTTCTTTGTTTCTTCAAAAAGAGATTTTACGCTTCTTTTTGGGTCTATATGGAACTTTCCCTCCCCACTTTTCACTACTTTGGTATATATGTGGGACTTCTGGATATACACAGGATATGGGTTTTTTAGTCACCTTTTAAGCAAATTCCAAATACTCAAAGAATGGGTGAAACAATCCATGACTTTAAATGCAGCATATTCATAGAACTCTCTTTCCATAACTCTGCTGCTATTCAGTCTTTCCATCTTTTGTCAAAATATTTTTACATCAGATATCAAATATTTGTTAGAGCCCAAACCAGTTAAATACACACACACATATACAAATGAGAAATAGAAGCAGTCAAAATAGTAATTTTCATAAATTTCAATAACATAAATTCTCTAATTCATAAGTGATAAAATTATTTCAACAAATATTTCTCAAAAGATAAGTGATTCTCTTTCAAAAGCAGACTTCCAGCACCACTGAGTGACTCAGTGGATTGAGAGCCAGGCCCAGAAATGAGAGATCCTCAGTTCAAATCTGGCCTCAGACCCTTCCTAGCTGTGTGGCCTGTACTAGTAGGGAAATTAAGAAGGAATCAATGTGATGCCAGATACTTGAGAAAGAGTATTTCTCTCACAGACCCTGGCAAGTCACTTGACCCATATTGCCTAGTCCTTACTGCTCTTCTGCCTTAGAACCAATACACAATATTGATTCTAGGATGGAAGGTAAGGGTTTAATTAAAAAACAGTGGGCTTCAGAGAAGACTGGAAAGCATTTTGATAAGAGACTAAGGTTAAACCATCACTTTATACTGTGTGTCACAATAAACTCAAAATGGATTTGGACCCTGACTATAAAATGTGACACCATAAAAAAATTAAATCAGATATTTTTCAGAGTTGTGACTGAGAAAATTCTTAACCAAACCAATAGAGGAAGCCATTTAAAAAAACAGGCACTTTCCATTTCATAAATATTTTAATTTTTATAAATAAAATCAATTAAGACAAACTAGAAAAGAAATGGAATTGGAAAAATATTTTATCATATATCTCCAATAAAATATTATTAAAAATTATATATGAAAATGATAAAAACATGTATGACACAAACATTCCCCAGAAGATCTATTTGACAAATAGTAAATAGTCAAAAGATATGAGCTATTTTCAAAAAAAGACTTGTAACCTCTACCTGAGGAGAACTAGGTTGCACAGTAGATACAGTACAAGGCCTGGCATTAAGAAGACCTGATGTAATCTCAGACATTAGCTGTGTGATCATGTTTGCCTCAGTTCCCTCATCTATAAAATGAGCTACAGGAGGAAATGGCAAACCACTCTAGTATTTTCCCCAAGAAAAGCCAAAATAGTCAGGAAGACTCAGAAACAACTGAAACAACTGAAGAACAAAGACCTTTAAATGATCATATGAAAACAACTGAGGAAATGAAATGCAAATTATATTATCATTTTTCCATGTTAATCATTTTACAGAAGAGATCTCAAACCAAAAATAAAAAAGAAGAAATAAAGTTAAATAGTATGTTTTTATCTGCTTTCCAACTCCATTTATTCTGTAGATATGTTGTTGGCACCTAGTTATTTATATGTGATTGACTATACAAGAGCATGAGTTCCTCAAGGGTATGTCATTTTTTAGCCATTATTTATATCCTCAGTATTTAGCATAGTACCTGCCACATAGTAAACACTTAATAAATGCATACTATTATTGTAAAATTTCAGAGAGCCTGAAAAAGTTAATGATGAAACCATTTTTATTCTGTTCTCTAAGAAGTAATGGATTTAAAAGAGTTTTTAGTGGTTGACTTTCAGGAAAATCTTTTCCTTGCAAAAGAACTCTCATGAAGAATTTAACCATGATTATATGTTGTAGATAATGACATTCTTCTTTATTTCTTCCATTATAGAACCTTACAGTATTGTTAGCCCTTTTGTTTTGATCCTTTCACCTATGATCAATACTCCCATAATCCTGTGGTTTGTTAAAGGGAAGAAAAGGTTTTTTTTTTTTTTAAATAAAAGGTTGGACTGGATTATTTAAGAATAGTCTTGCCAGGAATTTTAATTAATTCCAAGAGATTTATTTAACAATTTATTTACAAAATATAGAAAGAGTAAAGTAGGAAATCAGAGAGAGGAGAAGGTAAGATATCTAGCCTATGCACTAAGTATTTTGCTCCAGCCCCTGGCTCAACCCAGGCAGGGGAGTTTCATCCTTAGCTGGAGAGGCCTTGGCATTGAGCCTTCTTATGCTTAGAATGAACCATTCTATTTCTCCACTTATTATAATAAATATAATGCCCCATTCCTCCTGTTCTATAGATTGATTTATTTTTAATTTTACATATTTTTCTTTTTTTAATTGAAATGTGTTTGCTTGTACATTAAATTACCCAGATAACCTGCTACCCTCATTAAAGAAGGCATCATTTGACAAAAAAGAAATATGTATACATAAAACTATGTATTGCATATTTCTATTTATCACTTCCTTCTCTGGACAAGGATTTACACAAGTCATTCTTCAAATAATATTTCTGTTTCTGCATATAATGTTCTCTTGGTTCTGCTAGTTTCAGTCTATATGTAAGGTATTTTGCATTTTATTTTAATTAATATACTTATCATGTCTTATGCCTCAGTAATATTCCATCACAATCATATGCCACAACTTGTTTTACCATTCCCCAACTGATGGACATCCCTTTAATTTCCAGTTGTTGCCACCATAAAGAAAACTAGTATAAATATTTTCGAACGTAAAACTTCTTTTCCTTTTTCCATGATCACCTTATGAAATAAACCCAATAATGGTATTGCTGGGTAAAAAGGTATGCAGTTTTAGAAATTTTTGACCATAACTTCAGATTGCTTTCCAAAATTGGATCAGTTCACAGTTCCATCACAGTGTATGTGTCCCCATTTTTCCTTATTCTTTCTGACATTTTTCATTTTGCTCTTCTATCATTTTATTTTTTTTTTAATTCCTTACCTTCCGTCTTGGAGTCAACACTATGTATTGGCTTCAAGGCAGAAGAGTGGTAAGGGCTAGGCAATGTGGGTCAAGTGACTTGCCCAGAGTCACACAGCTGGGAAGTGTCTGAGGTCAGATTTGAACCTAGGACCTCCATCTCTCGCTCTGACACTCAAATCACTGAGCTACCCAGCTGCCCCTTCTATCATTTTAGCCAATCTGATAGGTGTGAGATATCTCAGAGTTGTTTTGACTTGTGCTTCTCTCTTTAGAGCATTTTTTTCCATACAATTATGTATAGCTTTGATTTCTTAGTTAAAAAATTCTGTTCATACCTTTTAATCATTTAACCATTTATCATTTGAGGAATGACTCGTATTCTAATAAATGTGACAAATTTCTCTTAAATATCTTGCATTTTAAACCTCTATCCAAGAAACTGTCAATATATTTCCCCCTCCAATATTCTGCTTCCCCTCTAATCTTGGCTATATTATTTTTATTAATATAAAAACTTCTAAATTTAATATAGTCAAAATTATCCATTTTACATCTCACAGCCTTTCTGTCTCTGGTTTATTTGTAAATTCTTCATCTATCCATAATCTAATAGTTAACATGTTCTCTGTTTTTCTGATTTGCTTATGATATCTCCCTTTATGCCTAGGTCATGCATCCATTTTGATCTTATCTTGCTAAATGGTGTAAGATATTGTTCTATATCTAGTTTCTGTCAGACTGTTTTCCATTTTTCCCAAAAATTTTTGTCAAATACTAAATTCTTATACTCAGAGCTTGGATTTTTCTTTTGTCAAATACAAGATTACTATGACCTTTTACAGTTGTACATTGTATGTCTGTTCTGTAGTATACTTTTCTGTTTCATAACCAGTACTAGATACTTTTAATAATTTTTACTTTATAATAATTTAAAATCTGGTACTGCTAGACCTACTTCCTTTACTTTTTTTCTTAAATTCCTTTGATATTCTTGGTCTTTTGTTTTTTTTAAATTATTTTTATCATTTTTCTGTATACTATATGTTTAGTCATATGGATTTAACCACCAAATTTGTGTACTGTTTCAATTTCCCTATGCAGTGTGATAGTAAATTGGGATGAAAATGTTTAAGCATTCATTCAATCAGTGTTTTTCTCTCCCATTTTTAAACATCATTTTCTTTTTTTTAATTTTATAATATTTTATTTGATCATTTCCAAGCATTATTCATTAAAGACAAAGATCATTTTCTTTTCCTCCCCCCACACTCCATAGCCGACGCATGATTCCACTGGGTATCACATGTGTTCTTGATTCGAACCCATTATCATGTTGTTAATATTTGCATTAGAGTGTTCGTTTTGAGTCTCTCCTGTCATGTCTCCTCAACCACTGTAGTCAGGCAGTTGCTTTTCCTCGGTGTTTCTACTCCCACAGTTTGTCCTCTGCTTATGAATAGTGTTTTTTCTCCTAGATCCCTGCAGATTGTTCAGGGACATTACACCGCTACTAATGGAGAGTCCTTTACGTTCGATTATACCACAGTGTATTAGTCTCTGTGTACAATGTTCTCCTGGTTCTGCTCCTTTTGCTCTGCATCACTTCCTGGAGGTCTTTCCAGTCTCCATGGAATTCCTCCACTTTATTATTCCTTTTTGCACAATAGTATTCCATCACCAACATATACCACAATTTGTTCAGCTATTCCCCAATTGATGGGCATCCCCTCGTTTTCCAATTTTTGGCCACCACAAAGAGCGCAGCTATGAATATTCTTGTACAAGTCTTTTTGTCCATTATCTCTTTGGGGTACAGACCCAGCAGTGCTATGGCTGGATCAAAGGGTAGACATTCTTTTATCGCCCTTTGGGCATAGTTCCAAATTGCCCTCCAGAATAGTTGGATCAGTTCACAACTCCACCAGCAATGAATTAATGTCCCTACTTTGCCACATCCCCTCCAGCATTCATTACTTTCCTTTGCTATCTTGTTAGCCAATCTGCTATGTGTGAGGTGATACCTCAGAGTTGTTTTGATTTGCATCTCTCTGATTATAAGAGATTTAGAACACTTCTTCATGTGCTTATTATTAATAGTTTTGATTTCTTTATCTGAAAACTGCCTATCCATGTCCCTTGCCCATTTATCAATTGGAGAATGGCTTGGATTTTTGTACAATTGATTTAGCTCTTTATAAATTTGAGTAATTAAACCTTTGTCAGAGGTTTCTATGAAGATTTTTTCCCAATTTGTTGTTTCCCTTCTGATTTTAGTTACATTGGTTTTGTTTGTACAAAAGCTTTTTAATTTGATATAGTTGAAATTATTTATTTTACATTTTGTGATTCTTTCTATGTCTTGCTTGGTTTTAAAGTCTTTCCCCTCCCAAACGTCTGACATGTATACTATTCTGTGTTCACCCGATTTACTTATGGTTTCCTTCTTTATGTTTAAGTCACTCACCCATTTTGAATTTATCTTGGTGTAGGGTGTGAGGTGTTGATCTATTCCTAGTCTCTCCCACACTGTCTTCCAATTTTCCCAGCAGTTTTTATTGAATAGTGGATTTTTGTCCCAAAAGCTGGGATCTTTGGGTTTATCGTATATTGTCTTGCTGAGGTCGCTCACCCCCAGTCTATCCCACTGATCCTCCTTTCTGTCTCTTAGCCAGTACCAAATTGTTTTGATGACTGCTGCTTTGTAATATAGTTTAAGGTCTGGGACTGCAAAGCCCCCATCATTTGTGTTTTTTTTTCATTATTTCCCTGGGTATCCTTGATCTTTTGTTATTCCAAATGAACTTTGTTATGGTTTTTTCTAAATCAGTAAAGAAATTTTTTGGGAGTTAAATGGGTATGGCATTAAATAGATAGATAAGTTTGGGTAGGATGTTCATTTTTATTATATTGGCTCGTCCTATCCATGAGCAGTTAATGTTTTTCCAATTGCTCAAGTCAAGTTTTAGTTGTGTGGAGAGTGTTTTGTAGTTGTGTTCATATAGTTACTGTGTTTGTCTTGGCAGATAGATTCCTAGGTATTTTATTTTGTCTAAGGTGATTTTGAATGGGATTTCTCTTTCTAATTTTTGCTGCTGAGCTGTGTTGGAGATATATAGAAATGCTGATGACTTATGTGGGTTTATTTTGTATCCTGCAACTTTGCTAAAGTTGTTGATTATTTCAATTAGCTTTTTGGTTGAATCTCTAGGATTCTTTAAGTAGACCATCATGTCATCTGAAAAGAATGATAACTTAGTCTCCCCCTTGCCTATTTTGATGCCTTCAATTTCTTTTTCTTCTCTAATTGCTACTGCTAGTGTTTCTAGTACAATGTCAAATAGTAGAGGTGATAATGGGCATCCTTGTTTCACTCCTGATCTTAATGGGAATGCATCTAGTTTATCCCCATTACAGATGATATTAGCTGATGGTTTTAGATATATACTGTTTATTATTTTTAGGAACGACCCTTCTATTCCTATGCTTTCTAGTGTTTTTAATAGGAATGGGTGTTGTATTTTATCAAAGGCTTTTTCTGCGTCTATTGAGATAATCATGTGGTTCTTGTTGGTTTGCTTGTTGATGTGGTCAATTATTTGGATGGTTTTCCTAATATTGAACCAGCCCTGCATCCCTGGTATAAATCCTACTTAATCATGGTGGATGACCCTTCTGATCACTTGCTAGAGTCTTTTTGCTAGTATCCTATTTAAGATTTTTGCATCTATATTCATTAGGGAGATTGGTCTATAGTTTTCTTTCTCTGTTTTTGACCAGCCTGGTTTTGGAATCAGTACCATGTTTGTGTCATAAAAGGAGTTTGGTAGAACTCCCTCTTTGCTTATTATGTCAAATAGTTTGTATAGTATTGGGATTAACTGTTCTCTGAATGTTTGATAGAATTCACAGGTGAATCCATCAGGCCCTGGGGATTTTTTCTTAGGAAGTTCTTTGATGGCTTGTTGGATTTCATTTTCTGATATGGGATTATTTAAGAATTCTATTTCTTCTTCTGTTAGTCTAGGCAGTTTGTATTTTTGTATATATTCATCCATTTCATGTAAATTGGTGTATTTATTGCCATATAATTGGGCAAAGTAATTTTTAATGATTGCCTTAATTTTCTCTTCATCGGAGGTGATGTCCCCCTTTTCATCTTTGATGCTGTTAATTTGCTTTTCTTCTTTCCTTTTTTAATTAGATTGACCAGTACTTTCTCTATTTTGTTTGTTTTTTCAAAGTACCAACTTCTTGTCTTATTTATTAAATCAATAGTTCTATCACTTTCGATTTTATTAATTTCTCCCATAATTTTTAGGATTTCTAGTTTGGTTTTCTGCTGGGGGTTTTTAATTTGATCGCTTTTGAGTTTTTTATTTGCATTTCCAATTGATTGATCTCTGCTCTCCCTAGTTTGTTAATATATGCACTCAGGGATATGAATTTACCTCTGATTACCGCTTTGGCTGCATCCCAAAAGGTTTGAAAGGATGTCTCGCCATTGTCATTTTCCTTGATGAAATTATTAATTGTTTCTATGATTTCTTCTCTAACTAAATGATTTTGGAGTATCATAATGTTTAATTTCCAATTAGTTTTTGATTTTGTTTTCCATGTACCATTACTAATCATTATTTTTATTGCCTTGTGATCTGAAAAGGCTGCATTTATTATTTCTGCTTTTCTGCATTTGTGTGCCATGCTTCTGTGATCTAGTGTATGGTCAATCTTTGTGAATGTGCCATGTGGTGCTGGGAAGAAGGTGTATTCCTTTTTATCCCTATTTATTTCTCCATATTTCTATTAATTTTAAATTTACTAATATTTCATTCACTTCTTTTACCTCTTTCTTATTTATTTTTTGATTTGATTTATCTAAATTTGATAATGGTTGGTTCAAGTCTCCCACTAATATGGTTTTACTGCTTATTTCTTCCTTCAATTCTCCTAGTTTCTCCATTAGAAATTTGGGTGCTATATTATTTGGTGCATACATGTTGATTAGTGATATTTCCTCATTATCTAAAGTCCCTTTTAACAAAATATAATTACCTTCCCTATCCCTTTTGATCAGGTCTGTTTTTGCTTTGGCTTTATCAGATATCATGATTGCCACTCCTACCTTCTTTCTGTCAGTTGAGGCCCAGAAGGTCTTACTCCATCTTTTAATTCTGACCTTGTGGGTGTCTACCTGCCTCATGTGTGTTTCTTGAAGACAACATATGGCAGGGTTTTGGATTCTAATCCATTCTGCTATTTGTCTGCATTTTATGGGTGAGTTCATCCCATTCACGTTCAGAGTTATGACTGTCAATTGTGGACTCCCTGGCATTTTGATATCCTTCCCTAATTCTAACCTTTCTTCTTCAGCTCTACCTTTTAGTCCAGTGATTTACTTTAAATCAGTCCCCCTTGTCCCCTCCCTTGATATGTTTCCCTTTCTAGTCCCTCCCTTTTTGTTCCCTCCCCATACCCCCTCTTCTTCCCTCCCTTTTTTGTGTTCCCTCCCCCCTACCCCCTTGGTTTTCCCTTCTCCCTTCCCTTGTTGGATAAGATAGAATTCAAGATCCCAATGGATCTGGATGTTATTCCCTCTCAGAGTTAATTTCCCTGAGAGTAAGGTTTAAGTAAAAAATCTCTTCCTCTCCTTATAGGAGTTTTCTTCCCCTCCCCTTCCCATATGAATTTTTGTGTGAGAAAGATTATTCTATTTGGTCTTTCTTTTCCCCCTATTTACACATTACATTTCCCCCACATGTTAATATACATAGATTGATATAAATGTAGTCCTTATAGAAGAGAGTTTGAATAAAAGAAAAAGGTAACATTTTTCTCCTTTTCCCTTTCCTTCATATTTACCTTTTCAGGTATTCCATGCTCTTCGTTTTTCAATATCAAACTTTCCACAGAGCTCTGGTCTTTTCATTGCAAAAACTTGGAAATCTTCTATTTTGTTGAATGTCCATACTTTCCCTTGGAAGTATAAAGTCAATTTTGATGGATAGCTGATTCTTGGTTGAAGGCCTAGCTCTCTTGCCTTTCTGAAAATCATGTTCCATGCCTTGCGGTCATTCAGAGTGGAACTTGCAAGGTCTTGTGTGACCCGGATTGGCATTCCTTTATATCTAAATTGTCTTTTTCTGGCTTCTTGTAAGATTTTTTTCTTTTGCTTGAAAGCTTTGGAATTTGGCAATTACATTCCTGGGAGTTGTCTTTTGGGGATTTAGTGTAGAGGGTGTTCTGTGAACTCTTTCAGTGCCTGTATTGCCCTCTTGTTCTAGGATCTCTGGGCAATTTTCTTTGTTTATATCTTGTATTATGATGTCGAGTTTGCTGTTTATTTCTGGCTTTTCTGGTAGTCCAATTATTCTTAAATTATCTCTTCTCCCTCTATTTTCCAAGTCTATGACCTTGTCAGTGAGATATATTATGTTCTCTTCTAATTTCTTGATCTTTTGGCTTTGTTTTATTAATTCTTGCTCGTTGTCTTTGAGTTGCCTAATTCTGACCGTTAAAGCCTGGTTTTCCTTTTCACTTTGGTCAAACTGGTTTTGTAGATGCGTGAATTTCTTTTGCATTATTTCCCACTTTTCCTCCCAAAAGGCTTCCATCTTTTTGATCCTTTCTGATTCAAATTCTTCATGGGTTTGTGGAGAGTTTCCATTTCCCTTGGGAGGTTTCAGAGCATTTGCTTGTGTTTCCTCTTCTATCTCCTCTGTATTTTGTATTTTTGCTCCATAAAATGTGTCCAAAGTTGCCCCCTTTTTCTTGTTTTTCTTGGAATTTTGAGGCTTTTGTGATTCTGTGGAGTTTGCCATCTCTATCTGAGTGGGGAGGACTAGCTTTTCTTATCTCTGTCTGGTGTTCAGAGGTTTTAGCCCTAGGCAAATTGTCCATTCTCCTCAGCTGTTTTGTCTTCCTGGGGAGGCCAGGAATTACTGGTGTTTCCATGTTACTGCCCTCCTCAGTTCCCTCCCGATGCTTCTCCTTTGCCTTACTTCCACACTCTGAGCCTGGCTCGGCCCTTTCAGCGAGGTGCTTGTTTCAGTGCCTTAGCAGGCTAGAAGTGCCTACACTCTGAGGGGGGAGGGGCCACAGCTTCCCGGAGTGTCGAGGGCTCCTGATAGGATTATGACTTGAGGCAGGGACCTTCCCTGAGACTTGGATGGAAGGATCCAGCCAGGGGGCTGCAGGCTCCCCGTCTCTCTCTGTTTCCCTGCTGTCTGGGTGCCCCCGTGACTGGGTCAGGTTGTTTTCAGGAAGCAGCCTTCAGAATAGTCGGCCCAGAGGCTCTGACGTTCCCTCTGCTACCTCGGACTCAGCTCTCTGGGTTGGGGGGGATGGGTCCTGGGACCTTCCTTCTGCCTACCCCTTAGGTCCGAGTGATCTTGGGTTCTGGCTTTTGGGGGGCCGTACCTTTTGATCCAGGTCCTGCAGGAGGATTCCCGGGGTCTATGCTGTTGTTCGTTTTGAATTTCGGTGCTGTAGGAGCATATAGTTTGAGTTTGGTAGGGAAGGGTTTCTGGAGATCTGAACTTTAGCTTTCTCTAAGCCGCTATCTTGACCGGAAGTCTAAATATCATTTTCTAAGAATGCACTTAAACAATTTTTGTAGTCAAATTATATGATACTTTATAGGGGTGATAATAGAGAGAGCTGAATTTCTAAATATGTTGCTCATTAATAGTACTGAAAATTATAAAATCATAGTGCTATTTTTGGAAAACATTTTCATTTTACTAATGTTTTTGGTAAACTCCAAACTGGCCCCTCTCTAATTTATATGTTTTAGAATCTAGGATCTCAAAGCCTTTATTGCAGATTGTTTTGAGCATAGGAAAGATTATCTTATTTTCTCATATTTATGGTATTAGTAGAAAAGTAGCTTCACTGTTCTTGGTGCATTCATTAATTCATGTATATATGAATTTATTGTTATCTTGCCTTAACTTATCTGACAGTATTTCATTACAAAGATAATAGTAATATTCTTCACGTGTAATGTATATTCATCTACATTTTGTCAAAATGACAGAAAATTTTATTTTATATTTGTTGTGTGTATGGTTTATGTATTTGCTGTAGAAAATGCTTGACTACCTCAAGGAGAAAAAGGATGTTGGCTTCTTTCAGAGCCTTGCTGGCCTGATGCAGTCATGTAGGTAAGAAATTAACCTATTTCAATCAATCAACGTTTTTCTTGTAATATTTAAAAAATATATAGATGTGTATATACATATGATTTGTCAAAATAGAGAATCTAAATTTCTTTCATATAGACTTCTGAAAATGAATTAAATATTGAAATCCAAAATGATTTCTATTTCATTTCAGTGACAATTTATTAAAGACTTGCTATATGCAGGGTACCTTGCTGGGTGCTACACATACAAAGACCAAAAGGGATACATTTCCTACCTTCAAGGAATTACATTCTAATGGAGGGATAGTACTTATAAAAAAAATGAATGCAGCATAATTTTGGGTTGGGGAGAACACTAACCAAGGACATAATCAGGATCAGCTTTGTATAGGATGTGGTATATAGGTATTCCAAAAGGCAAAGATGAAGTCACAAAACATTAAAAAAATGGAGGACTGTGTATGCAAAGCCACTAAGGTAGATAATGGATAGTTTTGTATTAAAAAAAAGCAAGTAAACCTTTTTGACTGGAATATAGAGTAAGTTAAAGAGGGAAGGAGGGAGAAGAGAAGTGATGTCAAAAAAGGCTAAAAAAATAGACTAGTGTATATGAGGTCACTAAAAGAGAGAATACTGAGAGAATAAAGAAAATCAGGAAAGTCTTAAACTTCCAGTTAGGCAGCAGGAAATAGACAATGATTGATCACAGGATACTGAACAGTAATTGTTCAAAAGGTAGGAATAGAAGTAGGAAGAGTAACATCACAGAAACACAAAAAAGAGAATACTCATGATTAAATGGAAGATAATAATGTAAAAAAATGGAGAGACATAAAAAATAATGAGGCCTAAGAAAAGGTGATTGTATTTATCATTTAAGAGATAATTTATGGGGCAGCTCAGTGACACAGTAGATAAAGCATCAGGCCTGGAGTTGGGAAGACTTGGGATCAAATGTGATCTCAAATGCTTCCTGGCTGTAGGACCAGGGGTAATTCATTTAATCCCAATTGATTGTCCCTAACTGTTCTAGCTTAGAAGGGACATCACTTCTAAGACAGAAAGTAAGAGTTAAAAAAATAAATAATTTAATAGGCACCTACTATATTTGAAGTTGGTTTTAGACAATAAGGATACATGTGTATATATATATATATATATATATATATATATATATATATATACTCACTTTTGTATATATATATATGTCTATTTATATGACATTATCATTCTTTTGGGGGAAGAGCAATGTGGAGAATATGAAATATGAAATGGATTGTCATAAATCCATAGAAACTACTATAAGAAATTTCAAGAGGAAACTAATCATTTTCAGATTGAAGAGTAGGTTGAGAGAAGAGAAGCCTTCATAAAGAAGGTGGCATCAGAGTTTTACCTTGCAGAAAATCAGGAAGGGGAAATGATTCCAGGTCTGGGAGAAAGGGACCCTGAAGAAAGGAAAGAATAAAAAAGGGGAGTGATATGAATGGGGGAAAGCAGAATAATATGATTTGGTTAAAAAACTGTTCCTGAAAGAAAGTAGTAAACAATAAGATTTAACTGGCAGATTGGAGCCATGTTGAGGGGCTTTTAGTCCTGGGATCAAGAGTTTTAGACTGTAAATTTTTTTTTTTGCTTTTGTCATGTACTTAACAAAAACGGATTTTTCATTATACCATTATAGCTTTGCTTTAAGGGCAAAGGATTCTAATGAGATGTGGGTTTCAGAGTTGAATTCATTTTACAGAATGATGTATTTCTGGAGATCCTGAGAGCCAGGAGATCAGCCAGGTGAAAAATAAAATGAATAAAAATATATATCTCTGTGCTTTATTCTTTAAGGAGAACCACTGAAGTTTATGTGTAAAGAAATCACATGATCAGAACAGTCTATCAGGAAGTTCACTCTATCAGCAATATGAAAGAGAGTGTAGAGGTGGGAAAATTCATTATTAGGTTTTTATAATAATCTTGATGAGCTAATGAAAGCCTAAACTAGTGTAGTTCCATGTGAGTAGAGAGAAGGGATAAAAAAGATAGAATAGAAGAGGTGTAAGGTGAGATAGAAAGGAAAGAATCAAAAGTAAATTAATCCTGCCAAAACAATGGTGGCACATCTATAAAACCAGAAATTAAAGGGTGGGGCCAAGCTCGGGGGAGAAGATGAACAGTTGGAAAACTAATGCTGTGAGGAGAGATTTGGGCTAGGATAAAGCTCTGAGAATCTTCTGCATGGAGTAATCATTAAATACATGGATAAGGATCACTAAGAAGCAGGAAGTAGGGAAATATGGCAAAAGGAAAATAAGAAGCCACCAAAGAAGTCAAGAAAGGAGTGATCAGAGTAGAAGGAAGAGAACCATGAGAATGAATGCCATTTTGCCATTTAAGCCAAGAGGAATGGGATATGAAAAGGAGGAAGTAGCAAGGATAGATAATATCCTACAAAGAGGAAGATAAGAATGTTTTGGGAACATTATTAAAAATATGAGAAACTCTGGGTATTTCAGTGGATTGATAGACAGGCCTAGAAAAATGATTCCCTAAGTTCAAATCTGGCCTCACAACCTTCCTAGCTGTGTGGCATTGATCAAATCACTTAACCCCCATTACCTAACTCTTACCACTCTTCTGCCTTGGAACAAATACAAGGAATTAATTCTAAAGTGGAAGGTAAGAAGTTAAAAATATAAGAGAAACTAAAGCATTTGTGTGGTTGAGGAGTCCTATGCATTCAGTTGAGAGGGAAAGTTTAAAGATGGATTTAAGAGTGGAAATAACTGATGCAATAAAATCAGGAAGGAGAGTAGCTAAAATGACATAGAGGGCAAAGAAATGAAAAGCAAGATAATGCATAGCATCTATCTGGTTGAAAAATTAAATCTAGTCCAGTCCTGTTATTTTATAGATGAGAAAAATAAGGTCTGGAAAAGATAACTAATTTCTCCAAATTTCCATAGGTGACATCCATTCTTCCAAATCACAATTCATGTAGTTATGAATATGTTAATTGATTCCTGTAATGAGTCCTTCCAATGTGAAACTGATTGCAATGTTGTGTATGATGTAATATACGTTCTTTGAAGGCAGGGATTATTGTAGTTTTTGCTTTTGTAATTTCAAAAGACTAGCACAGTATCTTAAGTAAGATAAGTGCCTAATAAATATTATTGATTTGACTTTGCTATTGAATTTAGTTAGTATAATGCCACAAAATAATAGTGATTTCAAAACACTTGGGTCATAAGTTTCTTATGGCCATTAGTTAGTCACCACTCTCTCTATCACTTGTTTTTTTAGTGTTCCCAATCATAAAATTAGGATAATATTATCTGCCTTTCCTATACATAACTTATTATCCTAAGCAAATGAGATAAAGCCTTGAAAGCTCTTTTGAAAAAATGAAACACTCATTTTTATCTATAATCCAAATCACTAAATACATGCCACTGCCATAATTTTGTTTACACAAATCAAATGAAAAGTAATTCCTGAATTATATAAAATGACTTTGTAATAATAATCTGTTAAATTAAATTGACTTGAAACATGATAATGGACCAAAGATCATTTTAAATTTGGTCACAAATTTTCATTTCCCTAGGCCTTTACAATACATTATGTCTATAAAAGTTAATCTATCATATTTGCATATTATTCAGAGAGATATTATTATTGATACTATTATTGATTTTTTAAAATTATACATTGAGTAAATCACTTCAGCTTGATTCCAGCTGTCCAGGCCATTGTCTGGAAAAAGTATTTTAGTAGCTTTCCACAGCCCAGCCAAGAAGTAGACATTTTAGACATTTAAAGAAAGAAAATTGAAGGCAATATGGCAGTATTCTTCTAAGTAAATCATTAAATCAATCTAACACTTAACAGTTTCCCACATACAAGACACAATGCTTAATAGGGTAGAGTGAGAGCTAAGCAGCAGAAATGAAATGATGAAAGACTGAGACAATAAGATTTTGGAGAAAATTAATAGCATATAATATTTTAATTTTACAAAGCACTTTTCATACAGTATCTCATGTGAACCTGAAAAAACCTCTTAAATCATGGCTTGCAAAAGACATACACTAGTTATTTAATAAGTAGTTAATTGGTAACTAAGTGTGTCATACATACTTAGGTATAAATCAAATAAAAAAAAGTCAACAAGCATTTATTAAACATCTACTATGTGCCAGGCACTGTGCTAAACACTGGGGTTAGAAAGAAAGATGAAAATAATTTCTCCCTCAAAGGAACCAGTATTATAATGAGTGAGACAATATGTAAATAACTATATGCAAATAAAATATGTAGAGGATAAATTGGAGATAATCTTAGAAGGAAGGTACTAATATTAAGGAAGACCAAAAAAATCTAAAGTGAAAATTTTAACTGATATTTAAAGGAAGCCAGGAAGCAGAGATAAGGAGGAAGAAAAATTCAGGGGACTGTCACTGAAAAGGTTGATATAGACTTATGCAAAGAAAAGGAAGGATTCTAGTCACGAGATCATAGAGTATACAGAAGGCAGTAGGATTTAAAGAATACCAGAAAGATAGGAAGTGGTCAATTTATAGAGGATTCTAAAAGCCAAACAGAGGAGTTTATATTTGTTCCTGGAGGGTATTGAAAACTAGTGGAGTTTGTTGAATAATGAGGTGGCTTGACTAGATCCACATTTTAGGAACATCGAAATAACTGATAACTCAAGAACTAATTGGAGGATGAACTGGGGTTGGGAGAGAATTGAATCAGGGAAAACAATAAAAAATATTTTAATCATTCAGGCACGAGGTGATGAGGGACTGTGGTAGTGTCAAACCACTGGGTAGTGGTAGTGTCAAAGAAAGAAAAGGACATATAGGAAAGATGTCATGAAGGTATCACCAGGACTGGGCAAGTAATTGAATATGGTAGTTGAGAGTTAGACTGTTAGGAGTGGAGAAGGCACCTAGGTTGTAAGCATGATTGACTGGGAGGAGAGTGGTAACTTCAACATCAATGAGGAAGTTAGGAAAAGGAGAGGTCTTCAGAGTTAGAGGGAAAGGAATTGAGTTCGATTTTGAACATGCTGAGTTTAACATGTCTATGGAACACCCAATTCATGATGTCTAGTAGGATTTGGAGATATAAGGTTAAAGGGGAGGATGGAAGTTAGGACTGGGTAAATAAAACTGAGAATCATCTAAATAGAGTTAATAATTGGATCCATAGTAGCAGATGTGAAAATAACATAGAGGTAGAAGGAAAGAGGACCTAATTCAAATCTTGGAGGATTTCCATAGTTGGCAAGATCCAGCAAAGGAGATTGTATCATGAAAATCTAGAAAGAAAAAGGTATAAAGGAGAAGAGGGAGAACCACAGAGTTAAAGGTTATAAAGAAGTCAAGAAGTTTGAGATGTCATTAGGTGATACCAATAAGAGATCAATGATAAAATTGGAGAAAGTGATTATCTGGACTGCAAAGAGGTAAGAAGAGTTAAGAGGAAAGAATGTAGAGGCACCAATTGTAGATAGCCTTCTCAAGGAGATTAGCCATGAAAACAAAAATAATGTAAATAGATCAAGTAAAAAGGTTTTAGAGGATGGGGAAGACAAGTGGAGTATTTTTAGGCATAGGGTTAGTGAGGAAGAGCTATTGGAAGTTTAAAAAGGGATGTGTAGTTTTGGAAAAGCCACTGTGGTGAGTGGCACAGTGATTCAAACAGGGTGATGTAGAAGAATTATCTTGCTGCAGTAAAGGGTGCAGCTGATATTACATAAATTTGTGGGCAACCCAGTAAGCATAATGATTGGTTTGGTCTAATTTAAGCCAGTCTCCTGATTCAAAATTATGACAAAATGAGTCATTCATGCATAGTGATTAGGCTCAGTTCAGCATTTAATAGAGTTTTGATAAATGTTTATTGATTTTAATTACTTCATACTTCATTCAGAATTCTAAGATATGCCATACTTTATAAAGAATATTTACTTTGAAATTACAATATCATCTTTATGAATTTTCCTTAAGATTTCAGTATATATATATATATTTTTTTTGGTTGTTGTTGTTGTTGTTGTTGTTTCAGTGTCCTTGACCTCAATGCATTTGAGCGACAAAACAAAGCTGAAGGTCTTGGAATGGTGACAGAGGAAGGATCAGGTATGCACAACTTTAAAGAAAAACCATTCTAATAATTTTTTTCAGATTTACAGAAATTACAAAGCTTATTTTATGCTGCCAGAAAGAAGCAAATACCTTAATAATAATGATAATGAAAATGAATGGCTAATCTATATTTGGTTATGAACATAGGCATAAACAAAAAGATATATAGGTATAATTTTATATAGGCTTTTCCTCTTACATTCTCATTTTCATTCTAATTGTAGTTCAATTCATTTTTGTTACAGACCTTCTTTTAGTGATCTACTACTTATCTAGGTGATAGAGAAAGTCCAAAAGTACTATGGGCAATTGAAAGTTTACTATAAGTTTAAGCCATTTATTTCAGGGTACTTGTAAAGTCACAGAATAAATACTTCCAACCCCACCCGAGGAAATGTATTGTCATTTGAATGCTTTAGACATATGTTGCTTGCAATGATTGAGTAGTTCATAATTTGGGTTTTACATTATTTAGTGAGTCATATTTATAGAAATGAACTATAATATTTAAATGTTTTTCTGCTTCAAAATGGTCTGTAGAACTCCTATTGAAGTTAAACCATCCCTAATAGCTTTCAAAGAAAAATCAATCTAGGGAAATATATATCAAAAGAAAGCATAGTTTGAGAGAATGCAGTGAAATAGAAAGTCAGGATTTTAAAACAATATTAAAAATACTGTAGAATGTCTTTCTGATATAAACAGTAGTATACCTTTATTATTATGACATATTCCTTTGTGGCCAAATTAATGCACATTTGAACATTAATTTACAAAGTTAATGCAAAGTATGTCAGAAAGGGTGATACGTTAGAACCTTTGAATCATCTTTTGTCAAAATGAGATTTTTTGGCATTTGAATGGCATAACTCACTCTGTATATTATACATTTCCCTTTGATAAATCTAAAACTGAAATAGAAAGATGAAGTCATTTTTCTATTTTTGAACAATCCAAATTGTTCAACAATAATTGACAAATCTAATGAAAAACAGCCTCAATTAACTTTCTTTACTTGTTTAACTTTAAATTTAGATGTTAAAAATTCTAATAAATAAATTAAATTAAATCAGAGAAGAGAGAATCTAAACCTTCATTTTAGAAATCAATTACTATAATTTTTTTTTTCCTGAAAAGCATTGTCATGATTTGTTTTTTGTTCATTTAAAAGATATCCTATATTATGTCCTGATCTGAACTTAATTTATCTTCATTAGATCCTTTTTTTTCCCATTTAGTTTTGTTTGAAGAGGTCTCATCATTTTGTCAGCATTCTAGTTTAGAATAATTGGGCATTTAAGGACAATGACCTTGAGATCAGAAAGAATTTCCTCCTTTCATTATGTGTGGTCAGTGCTGATCTTTCTGTTTAATTCTACTTGGAAAAAGAAAAAAAAATTACTGCACATTTTTACTTTATTTTGTAATTCATAGTTTGTACATTTTTAAACATTACCACCTATTCAATTACTTTTTGTGCCTTCATTTTTCACTTGGGATATGAATATTCAAGTTCCATTCATTATCAACTAAAAGTCAGAATATAATTTGTAAAGGATCATAGTTTCAGAGCTGAAAGGAGCCTTGTATCATCAAGTTCAATCTCCCCATTATAAAGTAAGTTAGACCACAGAGAGGTTAAGCAGTTTTCCCAATCACAGAGCTGGTATATATATCTGAGATAGGATTTGAACCTACCTCTTCCTGACTCAAAGTCCAGGACCCTCTGTACCATACTTTGCTACTTCTGTAAAGCTATCTTTACTTACTTAAAAGTAAATACTATATCATTTTTCCTATGTATGTGTATAACTATCAGTGTCAACACAGATATGCTTCACTGCTATGAAATTGTCTGATTTAAAAGAACACACCAAGTTAAAAAAATTGAGTAGATTCTTGGAATTGGGTGTGTGTGGATATTTTTAGTTCTAGTCTAGCATGGAAGTATATTTTGGAACAGTGACTTTTCTCATAAGAAATAGATTAGCTTTAGACTATTTTCATATTTCACAGCAAATTATTACCCAGAATGTTCAAGATACTGTAAACCTAGTTTAATTAAATATATATTTAGTCACCATTAGTAATTTCAGAACCTTAAATGGGATACTTAATGTAGCCCTTATCCTAAGTCTTTGATTTCCTAGTCAGCAGAATTTGGGTTAGAATTAATTTTGTGCTTTCAAATTCAGAAATTTTATATATATATATATATATATATATATATAGTTTTTTTTTTTTACTGTGAGAGTTGTTCTTCTGATATCAGGATTTTTTCCTTTATTATTCATTTACATTTTACCTGATGTATTTACTCTTTCCCTTAAGCATAGAAATGTCTTGCCCTAGTCAGTACTGAGTATGTGTTATATCTGCTTTAATCATATAAAAATAAAACTCAACATTTTTTCTTTTTCCTCATTTCCTTTTCTTTCAACTACTATAAATGTCTTGTCCTCCTTTCCTCAGTCATCACCCATGAGCGTGGTAATTATTAAAAGCAGTCTTTATTTGGTCCTATTATTAACTTTGTGTCAGCCTTGTACAGCACCTGAAGCGTAAAAGTTTGTGTTTGTGTTTTTCATTATTTAACTGTTTAAATGAAGTGAATTTTTAGTAATCATCATACACTCTAATTTCTTTTAGTTCTTGTGCCAAGCCTTCTCCATTCCTTTGTTCTTCCTTTCTCTTTCAGGATTTGCTATGATTGTCACACTAGCTGAAAGAGCAGCAAGCTTTGTTTAGTTAATTTTTCTTTTGTTTGGTATGGTTTTTTAGTTTTTCTTTTAATGGTCTCAGTATTTTGTAGTGGTTGTATACAAAAATAAATAGAATTTGTGCTGTATTCCTCCTGTAGTATTTCTGTTTTGTATTTACTGTGGCTTTATGGCTGCACTGATTTGTGCAATCACAGACAATCTGTGATAGATCTAAAATGGAGATCTGGTCTACCTTTGTTGTTTCTCTCTTTCCATGTGGGCTTTTCAATTCCCTAGTGTTGGAAAATCATTTCCTAGCTCTACTTTATTATGTCTTCTTAAATTGGTAAAATAGAATAATTGCAAGATAGTTTATCAAATGTAAGATAACTATATGTGCATTAGACAGGGATAAGATTTAGAATATATTGTTAAGCTATTAGGGACATAAATGAATTTTTATGGTCTTGCTTATATTTACTTCCATACTTCAAAATGTGTCTGATTTTGTTTGTGGTTACTCCTACCTCTCATGTAGATTGTAAACTCCCATAATACACTCCTTATAGCTACCTTCAGTAGTTATTGCCATGCACATTAATTAACTGATGACCAGCTTTCTGGTGATGAGCTCTTCCAAAATTAACTAAGGTTGTGTTTCCATAATAGCACATAATCTGCTGCCAGACCCTGTAGCCCTTCCAACTTGAAACAGAGTTTGTCAGAATCTACTCTGCTGATATAGCCTTTTAGAACTCTCATCAATGAGAAAGGCAGGAATCAGATTCCTCCACTTTAGTGGAGGCCTAGCAGCATGAATTAGGAAAACTAGTATTTCCAGTGTTCATATTTTTTTAATCAAGTAACTAATCCAAAGCTGATTATTATTACTTGTGCCCTTGTAGTATTAATCAATAACTTAGAAATCAGCAGCCCATTTAAATTTTATACCTAGTTGTTCCTTTCATATAATAATTATATTAAAAAAGTTTATATATTTAAAGCATAGGATACACCAAAGATTCCAAATGTGTCAGTGCTAACAGTAGAGGATTAGACCCAAAAAATGTTTATTTCAGAGGAAAATCTATGGATCCCTGGATGGTTCACTCATTTGTTGTCTCCCTGACAAACCACATTCACATAGTTATAATGTGACAATACGGTGACTAAAGATCCCTCTATGCAAATTATCTTATCACCAAATTCCATGAAGTCAAGTAGACTTTTTAATAGTTCAAGTACTATGTATATAAAACATTCTCAAATATCTGTTGAATTGAACTGTTGACTCAACAATTATCTATCAAATGCTTCCCTTGTACTTTCTACTCCTTTCTTTTCACAAATCAAATATTTGTCCTAAGCCTCATCTTTACTCCTAATTAACTGAAGGCAAGGCACAGATGTATGAAATATATATTCTATAGCTGCTAACTTCTTCATTTGTTGTTGAAGTTTGAACTTTTTTTCTATAAGGAAATGATATGATAAATATCCTGGATACTAATAGCCTTTAAATTTGGTACCCCAAATAGAACTATGTTTCCTTATAATCAGGAATCATGAATGTAATCAGACAATGGTTTATACCTAGTATGCAAATAGAGAATATTTTTATCAAATGAATTGATAATAATGGATATTTTCCAAATTCTCCTCATATTGCTATAAAAAAACTTCTTATACTGGCTTCCGTTTCCTCCCTTACCAATATTACAACTATTAAAAAAAAACCCAACCCTAGAACTCCCCACTTGTGATAATTCCAATTATTCTTAATCAAATATATTTATTCTTTTTATACTCATATGGTCAATATTACATCTTTTGTATTTTTATCTTATTTATTTTAACATCTGAAAAAGGTTCTGAATAAAGACTTGCATTAATCTTAGTTTGATTGCTTTTCAGATACTTTCTTCTTAAATCAGATTTCTCAGAACTTGTTCAGTCTCTTCAGAAAACTAAAAACATAGTACTCCTCTTTTTCCAAACTCCATTTGTAGTTCAAAAATAGTCTAAAATATTGATTCTATGTTTTGGTTGTCTTTTCTGCAATGGAATATTAATCAGCCTGTGTGAAAATTGAACCAAATTATACACAAAAGTTGTTTGATCAAGATGTTTTTTTCCAAAGTTCTACATGCACATGTGTTCTGGCAACAAACACCTGTTTAAAATGCTACTTCTTTTTCATAATGACCTACTAATAAAAAGTTGAATTTTGGCTCCATTATATATTCCTAAAATAATGATCATTTTAAAATTTGTTCATTATTTACATTCCTTGTCTGCCTTTTACACTGAAATTTCTGAAATGTGTAAAGCCATCACCAAATATTAGGCACTGTGTTCTAAGTTCATTTTGCACATGGGCATGAAGGCAAATCATTTGATTCGAGTCTGTTACACTATACAGGGTATTCTATTTCTGAGGTTCTTGTACAAGTTTTAAACTGTAAACTCTGATAATGCATTTGAGGGACATGGGAATAATCTGTAAATTTCACAAAAAACAGCTTTAATTTTCTTTTTATAGTTGTTTGGAACTTTTTTCTTTTTATAGATCTTTCTTTCCTGTAGTAGCTGTTTTTTTTTTTCTGTCCCCAAACTAGTTTTTGCTTTGTTTTAGATATTATTTAGCCTTTTACTCCTTCACATCCTATCCTGTTGGCACCTTTGATACCTAGTAGGCTTCTTAGGTGGTTTGACTATTCCACCGGCCTTTAAAAATAGTTTTCCTAAACTTTACTGAACATTCTTTTGGATTTTATTTACAGGTTGTTTCTCTCAAGCTCATAAATTAAGGCATTAAACTTTAAAAGTAGAAGTAACTTTATGGAAAATGTGTTTGGGGGACTCTTCTAAATTAAATGATTCTTTAAAAACATCTGGTTTTGGTGAAAACAAGGGTAATCACTCTCATAACAATTCACATTTAGGATTTTATGATCACAATTTTTTTACATTGGTTCATCTTAATCTGTAATTTAGATGTATCATATTGTATGTGGCAAATCCATTTGCAAGGGCATTATTTTGTATTATTTTTTTCCCCTCAACCAATACAAATTTATAATTTCTCACTAAACAACATTAAAAAGAATGAACTTTTTTCCTCATGGTTTTATTATCAAAATTATATCCTTTAAGTTAATGGTATGCTTTTTGGTTCTATTTTAGAAAAAAAATTATTGAGTATCCCCAAATGCATCTCTATTTCCCATTATTACTCTGGTATAAAACTATTTGTTTTTAAAAGAATGGTTAGAATTAGTGTAGTGCATAATGTTTCATCTTCCTCAACTTTTCCTAGTTAATTTTAGGATTCTTTAAAAATAAATCTAAACTTATTTAGATTTTTTTTCTTTGAGAATTAGGCCAGGTAACATTAAGCCAGTTAGAAAATGTTTAGACCTCTTTAGACTTCTAGGGTGGCATTTACTATTTCTTGGGTCACTGATGTCTGGAAAGAGTAACCTTCTGCCTATTCTTTTTATAGGTTTTAGTTTATATACTTCTTAAAATCTAAGTCATTACAACTTAAGATGCCACAAAAAATTAAAAGCATTTATTGTTTGCCTACAGAGAACCTATCTCTAACGAGGTCTAACATTTAAGCCTTCTCAGGATGAATGAGTTAATACAGAGTACATTTGGTACAAAGCTAATTCAAATTTAACATATTGTCAGTTTTAATCCAGTGTTTCTTAAGCCAGCACTGATTGGTATCCAGGTAAAATGCAGATAACTATTCAAGTTTAAGTTGCATCTTAAGATTCTTTGTATAAATAACAATAGTAATGTCTCCAATATATTTTTATTCTTTCCATTATAAAATTATTTGTTAAATATTCATAATACTATAGACCCTTGCTGACCATACACAAAAGGACTTTTTAAATAGGAGAAATAAAAGTTTGGGCATGCCAGACATTTTTCTTCATTTCATTACAGTCTGTGATCTTGGTTTACATCATATTGCAATGTCATGTTTTATATACATCTCCAGTTAGACTATTGATCTTGCACCCTCTGCAGACATAAAGCCATTCATCTCTGTTATCATTTCATTTACATGCAGCATGGGCACTCTCAACATTTTAACCTGAGTGATTACATTACTGTATAGATTTACTAGATAGATATTTGTGCTCTACTTTGTATCACATAAATTGAATCTAAACAAAGAATTAACTCAGCTCCACAGGTCATACTGTATCACCACGTACTTAGGGAAGTACATTAATATGTATACATTTTAGTTTGTAGGCATGGATTTTTTAATGTAACAACACCATAGCCACCTCAGGTAATCTTGCATACGGTTCATGGGAGGGAAGTGGAGACATCAAAGTCTACTGTCAATATTAGAATTCAGTCTCCCAGTAAGTAGGTGCTGCTCTACTGGTGTTCTTCCCTATTAGCTCTGTTTCTGAACTTTGACCCGGTGTTCCTGATAGGAGCCTTCTCCTCAGCAGCCTCAGTCTCACATGAGAATAGAGGGTAGCACCTGGCTTCTGATACATATTACCCAAGTGACCATTATCAAGCTATTTAACCTCTCAGTGGCCCAGATAAACCTTTAAAATTATAAATTACAGATTTGTTGCACCATATGAATTTGTGACAGAAATTTCCAGAGTTCTTTCATAGCAAAGAAATCACAGATTCTGACTATTTTTCTCCAATTATCCTGAATTGTTTGATATTACAGCAGATTGTTATACAATCATAATTAAGAACTAAGAATAAACAGTTTTTAAGATTTAATATGTAAGGCCTTATTTTGAGTGAGTAGATGAATTAAAAATTCATTAATAAATAACTATATTAAAAGTGATGGGAGGACAGCTATTTGGCTCAGTGGGTTAGGGTCAGGCCTAGAGATGGAAGGTCCTGGGGTCAAATATCACCCCAATAATTCCTAGCTGTGTGACCCTGGACAAGTCAGATAACTCCCATTGCCTAGCCCTTACCATTCTTCTGCCTTGAAACCAATACATAGTACTGATTCCAAGACAGAAAGTACAGGTTTTAAAAAAAATTGTAAGAATAAAAAGAGACAGTCTCTGATCTCAAAATGCTCACATTTTTCATGAGACTGCCTATTTTTTAGTTGCAAGACGAAAAGAGACTCCATGAACCATTTATTGTAGTAAGAATAGATGATTGTACAGGAACATTTATTTAGAAAGTCAAAAATAATCCACCACTTTCAAATATCTCTGGGTGAAGGCCTTACTATTGAGAGCAGTCATTTTCTTCATATTTTAACATTAGTAAATGTTTAGTGATATGTGGCTCATGTTCAGAGGAAAAACATGTAAGAGAATTGAAAATACCTTAACTTCAGAAAATCTCACTCAACAGATAGTTTATTGTTGGGTTTCCTATTGCCTTCCCTTTGCTCTACTTCCACAGCATCTGTCCCCTGTTCTTCACTGATGCTACAACTGTTCTAGGTCAGACTCAGAGTGCTTCTTGCTTGGAAACTACCCTCATCTCTAATTGGCTTCCCTGCCACCTCTAGATCATATTCCACACATAGACCCAGGTGATATTCTTTAAGCACAGAACTGAGTAGATAATTTCCCAGCTTCAGAAATTTCCAGGCATCTCATTTGCCTCTAAGATAAAATACAAACTCCAAAATCTAACTCCTGCCACTCTAGTTTCCTACATATTCTTCATTCACAGGATTTCATCTTTAACCCCCAGGCTTTGGCTATGGCAAGTGTTCCTATCTAGAATGCTCTACCTCTTCATTTCTATGACTATATCCAAAAGTAGAACAGAAATTCTTGACAGGAAATGACTTTCTCATTTCTTTACCTCTTATGCCTATCTCTTCTTTATCTCATGTCATTAATGACATGTATAGTGACACTTTAATAAAAATGTATACTGATAGATGGAGTTGCAAATTTCAATAAGTATAAAAGATTTGCACTATTTGTCAAATATATCTTCTCAGTTTTCGAAAAATAAATATTTAGTTGTCTTCAGTTGTTTGTGTAGAAATAATTTCCTTTAATGAAAATGTTTCCTAAGAACATCTTCAAATAACAACTCTTTATCTTCCATACTAAACAATTTAAGCATTTAACCTCAATGTCACCACAAGTTAAAAACCTGTGCAAAGGAACTAATATCTTGCCTTTCTTCCAACATTAGATACTTTGAAATATAGATTCATTAATATCAGACTGCAGAATCTTGGATTGTTACTGGTCAAATAGTTTCATTTTTCAACTTCTCTTTGAAGTTGACAATCATAATAGTTTAAATGTATATAGTACTTAATAATTTTATAATCACTGTATATACATTAGCACATTTGATGTTATAGATAAGAAAAATTATATCAGAATGTATTCATATTAGATGAAATTCATAGAATTTGAAATACACTACTTTTTACATCCATTACTATACTCTGTTGCTTGACATGCCTTGTTTATGTAAATGAAACATGCACATAAGAACAATGAACCTCAGTGATTTGAATATTTCTTTTATCCTTTGTCCCAAGTAATTTATAATTTTGATTTTAGATTCATTTTTTAAAATTAGTCAGTAAAAGCAATAAAATAAAAATGTAAGGTTATATCTTAAAATACTTTCATTAATTATTAATTAATTTTTCTGACATCTTCCTTATAAACCCACTCTTTTCTTTATGCTTAAAAGGAACATTTATAACTATATGATCTCATTTAAATTAATATGTGTAAAATAGCCCATTATTTAATACCAACTACCACAATAGAGAGATCAAATCAGCTTTTGTCTAATATTTACACTCTATATCACTTACATCATCATCAGGTCTTTCTTATTTGTGAGTTTAACTCACAGGAAGCAGTTTAACAAAAGCCAAAAATTTACATATTCCTATATTTTATGAATTGTTTTTTATGTGTGTGTGTGTGTGTGTATATATATATATATATATATGTCTATATTTCTTAAAGCTAGCTCTGCTACTTGATTATTACATATTAGAAGCCATAAAAAGATGAAGATTATGGTTTTATATACCATTTATATACCATATACATTTTTATAATCACATTTGTTTTCAAAATGATTTTGCTTACTAATCCTGCCATTGCACTGAAGCCACTCACTTTAAAAGTCATAGGCTATGTCCATTAGTTAATTGTAATACTGATCATTCAAGATTTTATATAAACAGTAAACCATTATACATTTTCTGACTTAATTCATGGTATTTCCAAGTTAATAAGTAATTGATTAAAACAAGTAATTGCTTTTATTTGCTTAAAATTTTTCATTATATTACATCTCTATGAATATCAGATTCTGAGACCACATAATTGTCAAAGATTTTCCTCACATTCATTACTGTTCTTTATTCGAATATTTCTCTCATGGAGAAAATAAAGTGTTCAAAGGCATCAAATTAATTGATAAGAAAATCTGAATTTCTCTTCCTGATAACTATTTGTCTTCTTATTATTATAAAATTATGTCTTCTGTGGCTACAAGATATTTCTACCTAAAGTTCATAAATCTAACTTCTAATTTTCCTTACTTTAAATTTTAATTCTAGTTCTAATGAGTTATTAAAGTTGCCCTCTAAATTTGATATTTGAAATTGTCCATTTACTAGTTCCCTAAAGGTCTTGGAATAGAACTTTTAAGCTAGTTACTTACATCATGTAAATAATTCTTAAATAGTCTTTGACCTTGTATAGTCTGTAGGCAAACACATAATAGAACTATGTAAAATGAAATGAATGAGAAACTTCTAATAACTGTAATTCTATAAAAGAAGCCTTGTTTATACTCATTTGAAAGAAACACCATCCTGTATCTTATTCCCTGTGTTTGTAGTAATTCACTTTCTGACATGAAGTATAGTAAAGATCTACATTAAACTTTGTATGTGATACAAAGTTCATGCTCACACAACCCAAACACCTACTTTTCAAATCACAAGTATAAACAAACCAATGTATTGTTTTTAAAATGTTGCCAAGCCCATGCTGCTACATTTAACAAATAAATTTGGGTATTTAAAGTGTAAATGTTTTTACCAAAGGGAAATGGCATCTATCTGCCAAGCACATACCCTCATGAGCTTCAGATAGAAATGATGCTATGATTTGCAATTGTTTTTGGCTCAGAACAACTTTAGATCAACTTGCAGGTTCTGTGGGGTTGCGATTGGGGAGGAAGTATTGATAGAGTTGAGAGCTGTTCATAATGTTTCATACATGTGGCCTTTTTGCAGGAGAGAAGGTACTGCAGGATGATGAGTTCACTTGTGACCTTTTCCGCTTCCTACAATTGCTTTGTGAAGGACACAACTCAGGTTTGTAAGCCATCCTCATCTAGCTGTAGTGATGGTAGCAAGAAATACCTTTTCTTATGTCCTAGAAACAATAATAATAGTTCACATTGTCCTGGTACTTTAAGGTTTACAAGTTATTTCCTTATTACTTTATAATTGTAATTCACTCTATGCTTTTTCAAAGGGTTTTCAAATCTATTATTTCATTTGATCATCATAACAACTCATTGAGATAGGTAATATATATTTTCATTTTACAAAGGGGAAACAAAGACTAAATAGTCAAGTAACTTGTCTAAACTCACAGAAAATGAGTAGTGGAATTTGGACTTGAGTATTGTTTTTTTTTGCCCTTACTGTACGTTGTGAAGAATTTGTTAGATTTCATGAAGATTTAATGATGAGATCCATAAATTCCTATTTATGATGTGGAAAACTTCTATAATAGGCCACCTGGTCAAAGTTTCCTTTGAAAAAAGTGAAAATATGTGTACATTTTTTCTCTGAATAAAATATTTTCAGTTTTTTACATTCTGTGGCACACTTAGAAATATGGCATTTATAAATATATTTTAGCTGATAAGTATTGAATTTTAAAAATTAAAAAAGCATAAAATAATAGATTTTCATGTGTGACAGATGATTAAAATTAGATAAAGGGGAAGAATACATATTAATTAGATACACATTTAAATAACTTTAAATTGGAGCTAGTACAATGACTTTCTTTTTTTAATTCATGTAGATTTTCAGAATTATCTAAGAACTCAGACTGGCAATAATACAACTGTTAATATAATCATCTCCACGGTGGACTACCTCCTGAGAGTTCAGGTACCTTACTTTCTATGCTACTAGCAACTAATTATCAGAAGACACAGAGTCTTATAGCAAACCCTGAGTTGAGACATAATTTAATATGTTTTAATTTTTGACTAAATAGAAATATTTTTGATATTATTATTCCCTAGCCTCCAAATTGAAAAGTAATGCTCATTTCAGCTCATAGATTTGGTCTACCATTCCCTACCCCTGGAATTCTACTCCCTTGTTTCCTAGCTCCCTATTTTGTTTTGTTTTCTGGACCCATATTCATTCTTCCATTTTTTTTGTCATTCATTTCTTTTTTGCAAGTTACCTAGAATTAATGGTCAATTCTTTACCAGACTGAATGAATGAGAAATTTTGCTAAAGGAACTTGAATCTCTTACAATTACCCATCTTCATGTTACAATTGATAATCTAAGGTTTTTTGTGCCATTCAGCTATTATAGTTCTTTATAATTCTGATTTAACCCTCTTAAAAGAATCACCATCATCTTAATTAATATATATTTTACAATTCAATATAGATTCAAAAAATGAGAGATGAAGGAAACATTAGAAATAATTGAGTCCAATCTTTCATCTTAATCAGGGAAACTGAGGCCTAGAGACATTAGTTAACTTATCCAAAGTGAAACAGGGAGTAAATGACTGAGCCAGTATTTAAAACTAGGTCTTTAGACTCCAAATCGAGTACTTCATAGCATTATGGGATCATAAGTCCAGAGTTAGACTGTACTACAGCAACAGAGCCTTGACTGAAAACTAAGTCAGTATAGTAAATCAAAAGAATTCTAAAACCTCGTCCAACTCTGGTAATCATGATCATCAAGTAGTTTATTTTAGGACTTTGCTGGAAAAAAAATCAATTATCATTAGATAAACATCATTAGAAAACCTTTGATTCTATTTTCCTAATTTTATTTCTTCAATTTCAAAACATCAGACATCTGTAATCACAAGGTAATGAGAAAAATTGATTTTTGAATTAAGTACATAAAAGATATAATATCTATCCATCTATCTATATAATTTTATATCTTACTTTATTTAAGGCAAAATTGTTTTATTAACCAGCTAAAATTCTTCCCAAGATTCAATTTATTGTTATAAATATTTTATTGGATGGAGATCAATTTAGTTTTCACTGGTGTCACTATTATTGTTAGCATTGTAATATGTCCAACCAATTACCTCAATTTCAAAAGAGAAGTAATGAACTTCTTATTCTGTATATATATATATATATTTTTGCTGAATTGGAGGGGGGAAGAAAGAAGATATCTGTATTTTTAAAAAATCAGTTCTTTGGTTGTCTTTGCTATTCCCCCATGGCTCACACATATATAGTTTCAGTTATTCCCTGGATACATATTTATTAATTCTATAAAACTGTATTTGTGGTATTTAACATAATTAAATATAAACAGTTATTTAAATCTAGCTTACACATTTCTTTATTTCTCTTTATTGGGCTGTTACCTAGAAAAGGAGTTTCTAAATAACATTTTGAATTGTTGAAGGACATAATTCATTAATACACTTTCTTCAAAAACATTTTATTTACTTTTGTAATGTATTATTTAAGTTTGATATACTTTTTTAGGATGGATAAGAAAGTTATATCTTTAAAAATATTTCTTCTATTTTATAGGAATCAATTAGTGATTTTTATTGGTATTATTCTGGGAAAGATGTAATTGATGAACAAGGGCAACGAAATTTTTCCAAAGCAATTCAAGTAGCAAAACAGGTCTTCAACACTCTTACAGAATACATCCAGGTAAGCATATAGTATTTTGTAAAAGTTAAAATTAAATCTCAATAGTAATATTATATTTTAAGAGATTTATTAATGATTATTAGACATCAAGGAATAAAGAAGACACAAAATAAAGACCATGTGCCCATGGCTGGTTAGCCATTTTTAGCCATCCCCACTCACCACCATCACTGCTGATTCTACATCAGAGAGCAGGAGCCTCCAAAGCCCACACCCTTTATCCTCTACCTACAGGAAGTATGTAATGATAGGAAGTCAGTGGCCTCTTGGGATATGTAGTTCTTTTTTAGGGTTAACAGATTTTAAATCATACATTCCCCCCCTGAGACCCATTGAAGACTAGTCTCTCCAGTGGGTCTTGTAAACATACCAACTTTGAAATTGCAATAATTTGAGGATAAGAGGAAAAGAGAACAAGACCAATCATTGCTAGGCATATTGACAAAAAGCCATTTAGGGGGCAGTTTCCTTTTGGCATAAGAGTATACATTCAAATTAAATGTTCAATCAACCTTCAATTCAATCAACCACATCCAAAGTTCATTCTCGATCTTCTTGATGTAACTTGTGGTCTTTGGAGGCATCTTCATGGTGTCTTCTAAGAAGAGTTCATTTTTCTGGATTTGGAGAGGTAGCATGTTTCTTAACCTAAAATTACTCTCAAAAAGAACTTAAAATTTGCGATTTAAAATAATAATAATACATTCCCCCATGAAGAGGGTGTTGAAAAACACAGGGATCACTTAGGGATGCATAGCTGCATTATGAGTTATATGAATCAATTGGCAAGAGAAATTAAAAAAAATATTTTTAAAAATCCAAATTAAAAAAATAAATTCTGGATGAAATATAGATTATCAAAGTCTTATGTGCAAAAATTCTAAGTAAAGGAAAACTAAGTCCATAACAGGTCCTTGAATCAGGGCCCAATTAAAATGATTTAAGAATTTAGGCATTTACCCAATCAGTATCCAGGACTATAGAAAGTTTTCCACACTGTGAAAGACAGAAAAGGGACTAGATTATAGGAGCCAGGTAGGAGCCAAATTTGAGATACTTGGTAGAATGTGGGACAAAGAAGACCTGCCTTTAACATTTGTTAAACAGCCATAACCTCAAACCCCAAAAAAGTTCAAGTCCTCTTGTCTTGGCTCAAATTTTTCATCAATCAATCGGTTGGTCTCTTTGACCTCGTGCTCAATTGGCACTATGCAGTTTAGCTTTAATGCTTCTATGGCACTGTGCAATGACTCTTTTTGTATTCTCTTGTCTAGGAATCAGACAAAATCATTAAGCAAAGTCCCATAATTTTTTTAAACAATCAGTGGCATCATTTTTATAGTCTAAAGCTTTTTGGGTATGCATTGACATTATAGCAAATATATTTTAAATTTATATTACTGCAAAATCAAAAAAGTTAAAGAAAAATCTCAATACTGGTGACGCGTGCTTCAAATACAAAAAGGAAAGAAAAAATAAAACTGAAATAGTATATTGCACATGCAAAAAAAACAATAATAAGAGTTTTTAAAATAAAAATATATATAACTTAAAACCATTGATACACTGTGTCAGCTAAGGAAATGTGGAATACAAGGTTTCTCACCAAAAATGAGATCCATTTCCTCTTCATATCTGACCATGATCCACTGTGAGTGCAAAGGAAATGATTTTTCACAAAGCAATAGTTTTTTTTTTATAAACAACAATAGTACAACATGTAATGCACATTCAAAAAGTATCAATATCCCCACAGTTATAATACAATTTATTTATACATATATAATTTATATATATAATATGCATATATTATATATAATACATTTATTTACAATAGCAAACAAACCCACTATGATATTTTGTATAAGTTGCTCTATGACAAAAAAACAAACTATGAACTGATGGATATTTGTCCAAATTTTTAAAGACATAGAAAATCTTTCAACCTTGGCAAATATATTTTTAAACAAAGTAAAACTTATTCAGGTCCAGAAAATCACCAAGAAATCTAGATTGTTCTGGTGGAAGTAAATTAACCTGAAGAATTTTGCAGGAGCTCTTTTTGGATTCCTGCTTCATAGAAATACCTTGGTAGGAACATTTCTTTGTTTTTCTACCTTTAATACAACATTCTTTAAAATATAAATATAAAAAAAATCTCATCCATTCAGAAACCATTAGCTAATTAAAATTATTTCTGAAGATCTCTTAACATTACAATTAAATTCTTAGCTTATTAAATTCTCTAAAGGCTGTTAGCCAGGTTGAATCCATCCATCATTTATGTGACAATTAACAAATGCAAAATGAAAAAAAGGCTGTTTATGGGCTTTTACAATATTCTTTTACAATAATTTACAATATTTTGTTCAGTAGTCATAAGGGAAAGGTAACAGAATATATCTAATAGTTAAAACACAGTAGATTAAAATGATTCAGTGTAACAGAACAGTATCAAATACATTAATATATGAACTTAAAACAACAAAATTAAATCTTAAACAAAACAATAAGCAAAATGCTATAAGATACAGAGACTTCCATTAAAAAAGGGTCTGAAGAGGCTAAAAATTTCACCACCAGACCCTTTAAAGTTGCTTTTTCTAAAATTCTGATCCCTATTGTCAGTACTGTGGAATCTCCCATAGGGAGGGAGAACATACAGTTTCTGACCCCCCAAAAAATAAATAAGTATTATGTACTATATTTCATTCTTTGGAGAAATACATTTGTGCTTCATATTATGTAAAGCATGAATCATTACATATCTTACATACATCGAGATATTCTAACAAGCAAAAATAATAATAAAAATGGTTGTTTTATTAATCATCTAATTCATTTAAAATCTCCTGGATCATTAAAATCTCACAGCACCCTTTAATTCTACATACCAAATTTTTTAAATATTTTTTCACTATATCTGGGCTTTAGTTCTCAATCATTTAGTCACTCCGCAAACATTTATTAAGTGCCAGAGACTATGCTAAGTGCTGTGAGATACAAATAAACAGAACAAGGTAACCCTGAATTGCACAAGATTAAATTTTAATGGAGATGGCATTAAGTATTGTGTAAGTATACCTATATGCATTCGTATAAGTATGATAATATAAATAATACAGGTCCAAATTGGCCAGTTTGGGCCACCTTAATTAATGACTTGGATTTTACTAAATAGTTAATATGATGAATTATTTATAAATCATTTGTTAAGCCAGCCCTCAGTTCTTAAATGAAGGGGAAAATATATTGGCATTGGTTAGTATTGTAGACATAGGTTGATTAGAACTTTTACAATAGGAAGAAAAGGAATTAAATTCATGCAACATGTACATGATAGTCAACATTTCTTGAGCATTCACTATGTGAAATGTGTAGCTTGCTCTGTCTGGACTTCATCTATAAAAGGAAGAGACTAGATGACACAACCTCTAAGGTTTCTTCCAGTTCTAGACTTATGATAGTTATTAGATACAATTTTTTGTATTAATTTTCAATACTGTCTAAAAACTATAAGATGTCTTATATGGCTTGATATAAATGTAAATTCTTCTCTGTTCATTCTTCTTTCCCATTATTTGTATAAGACTTATAATGTCTTATTGCAATGAATGAAATAAAACTACATTTTGAATCATATTTTGAAAAAATTCCCAGTGTTTTAGTTGCTGAATTAAAATGTGCACAAGTAAAGAGTCATTAGTAATACAATGTTTATTCTGTTAAGTATCTTGCTTATTGGCGTTGTTGAAAATTTGACTTGACATTACATAATCATACATTGTATATATGTTGTTCATCTTACTATGAACAGTAAGAAATGTCCTAAAATAAATTTTTTAAATTTTTTCAGAGAAAAAAATCTATTAACTCATAATTCTTTAAAAGAGAGAAAATTTATTTTAAAATAAGACATTTTCCATCTTTGACTTAAAAACTTGCTCTCAGAACTCAAATATTGAAATGGATCTGCATTTTCATCAATGTATGTATTCCTTTCAACAGCACAGCTCATAACCTAACCATGACTGCCTATCCCATCAATTCTTGTTCACATGCTTCTGTAAAATTCCCACAGGAAGCCTATCTAATGTGCTGGGGTCCTTTATTTTCTCTTGACATCACAAACATCAGTAAAGCACACAGGTTGTTCAACAGTTATTCTTTGATCACACTATGTAACAAGTCCATCAGCTTTTTTCATCATATATTAATATACATTAATATCCTTTTCTTTGGCTCTCAGTCAGCCAATAAATTTTTATTAAGTGCCTGCTATATGCTAAACACTGAGGATACAAAGAAAGGTTAAAGATAGTCTCTGTTCTCAAGGAAGGCACAGTCTAATGGGAGAGACAATATGTAAATAAGAATGTACAGCAAACTATGTATATAGGATGAGATGTAATTAAGAGAGAGAAAGCACTCCAACTAAAAGAGATTGGGAAAGACTTCCTAAAGAAGATGATATTTTAGCTGTAGCTTGAAGGAATCCAGGAATCCAGGAGGAAGAGAATTATAGCCATGAGATACAGCCAGAGAAACAGAAAATCTATGTTTATGATCTATAACAGCATGCTTCTACCTTCCATGTGTTACTGTGTTTCCCCAAATGAGGGAAACTTATTTCAATTCTTTAGTTTGTTTTGTTCCATGAATTAGATCTTTAGGAGTACTGTAGAATACTGACATTAAAAATATGGGCTTTTATTTCAAGAAAAAAATCCAATTTCTTAGTGGGAATCCAATTGCCTTCTCTTCTTTTTTAATTCTAGTCCAAAATTATTTTCCATTTGGAGTGAATATTGTCCATATAATCATATAATCATATGTCATTGTACAGATAAAAGAAATAATTCAGCATTTTGACTCACTAGATCTGTAACTCAAGACAACTCCTTTATTTACCCTTAACTTCTTTTTGTATGTAAAATGAGCATAGTGATGATACTTCTCACTACCTCATAATTTTATTATGAGAAAAAGATTTTGTAAATTATAAAGTATTATCATCAAGTCAAGAAGCATTTTGTTCCAGAGGCACTGTGGCAAGTGCTAGGAATAATAAGAGGAAAGAATAATCCCTCCTCTCAAGGAGCTCCTACCCTAATGAAGAAAATAATATGTGAACAACTATGTGCAAACAAAATGTAGGCAGGATATATTGGAGATTATTTCAGAAAGAAGGTATTGAGATTATAGAAAACAGAAAAAGTTTCTTGAAGGAGATGGGGTTTGAAGAAAGTCAAGGACACTCGAAGTTAGGAGGAGGAGTAAATCCATGGAGTTGGAAGATGGAGTTTTATATCTCAGGAACAGGGAATAAGGTATCAGAAGATAAGAAAGGTAGAAAAAAGCTAAGTTATGAAGAGATTTTAAAATATTAAACATAGGATTCTATATCTATTTCTAGAGGTAATAGGGAGCTACTAAAATCTCTTGAATACTAAGTCAAAGTCAGACCTAGACTTTAGGAATATCAACTTGTCAGCTGAGTCATTCCCCACTCAAATAGAATTGGGAGAGATTCAAGGAGGGGAGGCCAAACAGAATGCTATGTTAGTAGTATAAGTCAAGGGCTTGCATCAGGATGGTGGCAGCATTAGAGGAGAAAAGGGGATATACAGCAAGGAAGAAACAATGGAACTTAGCAACTGGTTGTGTATGAGAGCTCTTTTAGAGGAAGTGAGGAATTGATTATGATATGTAAGTGAGTTTGGGTGTTTTGAACAGTGGTAGTACCTTCAAGAGTAAAAGGGAAGTTAGAAAGAGTGGAGGATTTGGTGAGAAAAAAAGAAAGTTGGGTTTGAAACATATTGTTAAAGATCAGGACAATCCAGTTCAAGGTGTCTAATAGTCACTTGGAGATGGTTGTTATTATTTTAATGCCATCATGATTATCTATTACTGTATCTCTCCTGGGGATCCTATGAGAAGCAGTTGATTTTTTCATTGAGGAGTTGTGATCAATTTGTATCCTTGATATATTGAAGCATATACTTAAGTGTGTCTTTGTGACATAATTGAATACATAGTTGAATTAGTGATATACTGACTTATATTTCTTTATATGTTTAGTGAAATATACGGATATATATGTAATGCGTATTTATTTTATACATAATTTATATATAAATATGCATATTTAAATATATTACTAAATCTATTAAATATAAAAACATCTGTTTTTTACTCCACATTGTGCAGTGTGTGGAGTACAATATTTTGTAATTAATAGTCCGATACATATGTACATATATTTATCTGTAACATCTTTAGATGATATATTTTTATTTTATTTTAGGTAATATATTTTATATTTTAGATAAATTTCAGAAAATATATTTTATTCATTTAACATAAAATAAGCATGAGAAATGAAAGCCCATGAATATTTTTTCATTTTAATAGTTTCATATTGTAGTTTATGAAGTTAATCATATCAAATTAATCTTTTAAAATGAGTTATACAATGCCAACTATAAAATAAAGGAAAATGTTAATGAAGCTTTTCCTCCCTAGAAAGAGCTTACCTGAATTGCTGCTTATGCTATAATTACCAGGTCATTTTCCCTAACCTTGAGAATCTGACTCTCAGCAAAGTGATAGGAATTTCTTATTAGTTTGTGTTTCTCTTTCCCTCAATGAAGAGAAAAGAAAACAAATCTGCATAAAAAGACTTTATGCTTACATTTTCTCAGTGAGTTTAAAGTCAAACTTATTGTTAAACTTTAAAGTACCTCAGTTGTGAGGGCAGCTGGGTAGCTCAGTGGATTGAGAGCCAGGCCTAGAGACAGGAGGTCCTGGGTTCAAGTTTGACCTCAGACACTTCCCAGCTGTGTAACCCTGGGCAAGTTACTTGACCTCCATTGCCTAGCCCTTATCACTCTTCTGCCTTGGAGCCAATACACAGTGTTGACTCCAAGACAGGAGGTAAGGGTTTAAAAATAAATAAACAAATAAAATAATAAAGTACCTCAGTTGTGAATTATTTTCAGCAAGTCTTATATAGAAAATTATATCTATCACCTTAAAATATAGTATAATTTATAGTCTAATTGTCATTAGGATCACTTCTTCTAAGGAGATTAATACTAATTTAGATATATGAATATACTCACACACACCCTAGTTCCATCAAATACAGTTTATTATTTAATTCTGCATTTTTGTTGTCCTGTCATTTATGCTTTAGGGTCCATGCACTGGAAATCAGCAGAGCTTGGCACATAGCAGGCTTTGGGATGCGGTGGTTGGTTTTCTTCATGTATTTGCCCATATGCAAATGAAGTTGTCTCAGGTATTTTGTTCTTTGCCTTCCAAAATCTTCAGCTGAAAACAATAATCTTGTCAGTTTAATAATTTAATAATACTTGATATATATGAACAACCTTTCTATCAGTTCCATAGTTATTGTATCATTTGTTTTCTTAATTTTTTTTATAAAATGAAATATCTGTATGCCAGTTGTATAGGAAACTTTGAAAAACAGAAAAGGACAGAAATGCCAAAAAATCTAGTAGTTTGTAGAAATACTTTTAAAACAGGATTCTCCAAATTATATCTATGTTTCTCAAGTATCCTCAGGCTCAATTTCCCCAGAAACACTCACTAAAATCTTTTCTCTTCTATTTAAGGAAAAATAATTTCTAGTTCGATCCTACTAAGCTTGTTAACTTTGCTAGAATGGAAATAATTTCCTTAAACAGTTATAGAGAGGAAAATGCTCTTGGCTGATGCCATTCTATCTATAAAAGTAAATTTAATGTTAAAAATCCACAGAAAAATGACAAATTAGCTCTAAGGGCAAACAAATACATTTTAATGATTTGCTTGCTCCTATTGCACCATTTTTTGAAAGCTAACCAGGGGGCAAATATTTAAGAAGACATGTTTTCCATCTCCTTTGTTTACTTTGTTTTCAGAATATAAAGAAATAAATGAGTAACTTCCTAAATATTTTGTTTTTAACAAAAAGACATGAAATTTTGATAGTCTATAATTAGAAAACTAAATTTGTATTCTGAAATGTGAAATACCTACTAGGGCATTGATTTTTGACTTACTCTATGAAAGTAAACTTAAAGTGATTCAATAATAATTTAATTCTTATCTGATTATTATACATAGTAGTGAATTTTTAGTAAATTAGTTTTCAAAAATGTAAGTAATTATGGTTGATTTTGAGTAAGTAAAATTTATAATTAAATCTCATCACAAATGTTTTCATATTAATGAATTTTTATTTTTGTGTTTTATACAAATTAACATGATATAGTGAATAGAGTGCTAAAACTGGAGTCAGGAAGACTAAGTTGAGATACTACTATTAAAACTTGCTACCTATATTATTATTGGCAAGTTAACTAACCTCTTTGGCCTTAGGTATCTATATAAGTTTATAAATTATAGGAGGGCTACCATATTAGGCAGTTTACACACTAAAGAAATCACAGATCCTTAATATTGATTTATGACATAAAAAAGTTGTCTACATAGCCTGGGGTGCCAACTTCTGAATTAAAAATATTTCATACTACAGTTATAATCATTGAAAATACAGTAATTTTAATATATAATTGAGGTCAGGTGATTTAGAATGTTACCTTAGTCAAAGAAAAACAATTATAGGGTATGGAATAAGAAAGATATTTGTAAAAGTTTTTTCATTGAGTATTAGATGAATTAGGTCTATTCTTTTAGCTACTGATACACATATACAGATATATATTATATCCCAGATTATATTATACTATGAATGCTATAAAATGGAAAATATGATGGTAGGAAATTAATAATTATAATAACTTTCTTCTAGCTCCTTTCAAATCCTGTTACTTTACAGAATGCAATTATGTAATTTAAAATATTTATTACATATCTAAGCCTATGTCACCTATTATTCATATGTCTCCTTTATGTTTTAAATAATGTAATTGCATTTACTAGGATTTAGTAAGACTATAGCACAGTGATGGCAAACCTATGACATGGGCATTCAGGATGCTCTCTGTGGGTATTTGGCCGCCCTCCCTGCCCACTCTACTAGATTTTGTTACTAGAAAGGCAGAGGGGACTCAGGTAGAACTGCTCCCCTCCTCTCCACTGCGCTTGATAACATTTTTTCACAACACCAACCCCTCTACCCAACAGTCTAAAAAGAGTACTTTCTCCCTCCACTGTGTCAGGTAATGGACGGGATGTGGGCATGGCACTTGATTTGGGAGGTGGGGTGGGAGCAGGACCTGGCACTTCATCTCTAAAAGGTTTGCCATTAATGCTATAGCATAATAAGACAGACAGAAGTAAATAAACACAAAATAAATTTCAACCAAGAATTTTTAAAAATATCAAATATTTCTGCATAGTTATATGAGTAGTTGCCGTTTAAAAAACCCTCAATTAAAAAGTTAATTATTAAATTATCTTGATTGTCTTTTAAAAATAATATCTTTAATATTTCTATATATAATCTGTCATTTGTTAGTCTTTTCCTCCTTTCAATTTTTAATGTTTCTACTTAAATAGTGTTATCAAAAATCTTCAGGTAAATGATGAGAATTCTAGTTATTCCTATATTTAATTTAGTTAGGTTGCCTAGTATACTTTCCCATATTCTTCCTTAATAAGGTTTTATATTAATATATTATAGTGCTATTACATGTTGAACTAATGTATCAGTTCAAATACTGTGACACTGAATGTGTTGGTCCTTTATGTATTATTTGCTTATATAATTTAAAATACATTATATTAATGTTTGCAGGATTCCAGCCAAATTGAATTGTTGAAAGAATTGATGGATCTTCAGAAGGACATGGTGGTCATGTTGCTGTCCATGTTGGAAGGTAGCTTTGATTAATCAGAAATGCAAGTGCTATAGCACTGTCCTATATTCTCTAATATGATGGCCATAAAACCCCAAATGCTTTTTTTTGGAGGTTTAGCATGCTCTAGAAGAGTGGTTCTCAAACTTTTTGGTCTCTGGCCACTTTACATTAAAGAAATCATTGAGGATCCCCCCTCTCAATATATGTATGCACATATATATTTTTTCTGTAATAGAAATAAAACATCAATATTATTTTGAAACTAGTTCTGATCTTTTTTACCCTCTGAAAAGGTAACAAAAATAGCAAATATCTCCTGGAAGTGATATTTTATCTATGTTGCTATCTAACCACTTGTTTACTTTTTTTAAATCATAAATCACTTTTAAAATCCTGTTACTCTGAATGTACATGTCTAAAAAATGGAGAAAATAATTTTTTTGCCTTATAATGGATGTTATGAGGATTGAGCTTTTTAACACATGCAAATAAACAAACTTCACATTAATCAACTAGTAATTGGAAATTGGAAATCAAAGAGTTAATCAAACTTTAGGTTTTATTAGATTGATGTCATATGATGTTTTTAAGCCTATGGATTTTTTCAATTACATTTAGAATTAATTTTTAACAATTTTTAGCTGACATTTTGCAATTGAGATTCTCTCCCTCCTTTCCCTCCCTCCTTTCCCTCCTCACTCCCTGAGGCAGTAAAGTTATATCAGTGTTGTGATGTAATACATATGCAATAAAAAACTTATAAAGGAAATTAATGGAAAACCAGCCTATGGGTTTTTAAGCCATAATTCACACAGTATTCTCATGAGCAAAGAAATTTTCATTTTACTTTTCTTTTGAAGAAAAATAATCTCAAATTGGATTTAAAAGGCCAGCTAATTTCAACTAGGTTGAGGCAAAAGCTTTGTTTAAAAATATAATTAAAGATTCTAGTTTGAGAAGTATCAGCAGCAATTTTAATCCATTGACAATGGAATAGGTAAATAATAGCTGTGTGTGCTATCTCCAGTGATTTTTTCTTTTCATGTTCCATTTATCATTTTACTTTCTTTTGCCAATTATTTCTTTTTCTTTTATATACTTATCTATATTTTATAATGCCAACAGAATCCACAAGCTTTGCCTAGCCAATATTTAATTGATTAAAGAGATTTTTGATCTAATATATGCGGACATGTTTAATACATTGCATTTGATGCAATTATTGATTAGCAATAGCTGTTTCTGCATGTTCAGTTGACATGAATTTTCAGTTTCCTGGCCTAGATTTGAAGTTCTGTCCAAATAAATATCTTGAAATCCTTGCTCTATAAAAATCTATCATGTGTCTATTACCTAGATTTAAATATTATCTATAACATTTTCAGTCCAACTATGAGTACATATGGTGATTTTACAAATAGCCATATATCTAATCTATTTTAGTACACTATATCTTTATTATGCTTCATCAGCAGACATTCTTAGGGAGTAAACCAAGGTTTAAAGACACTGGAAACATCTTTAGAGTCATCTCTTACACTTGTGGCAGAAGTTTCCAGCAGTTAGCTCATTTTCTCTTCTTTAGAACTTAGCTTTTTATGTATATATTTATATATACATATATATATATAATTGGGTAGAATATTAATTTATTATGTTATACCCAAAATGTTATTGATGAAACATATCTTAATAGCCTTATAGCTTTCAAACCATGGTGAATTTGTATATCTTATTGTTTAACATGAGAGTACAAATGTTGGGGAAAAATGAGCTTATATCCTGTCTACATATTAGAAAATATATTTTGTTTAATATGTTCATTTAGTAGCACTTAATCTTGTTAAATATATTTATTTTGAACAATATAATTCTTTTACCACCAGGTAATGTTGTTAATGGAACCATTGGCAAACAGATGGTTGATATGCTGGTAGAATCGTCCAACAACGTAGAGATGATTCTTAAGTTTTTTGATATGTTTTTAAAACTAAAGGATTTAACTTCTTCAGATACATTCAAAGAATATGATCCTGATGGCAAGGGCATCATTTCTAAGAGGGACTTCCATAAAGCAATGGAGAGTCATAAGCACTACACTCAATCTGAAACTGAATTTCTTCTGTCTTGTGCGGAAACAGATGAAAATGAAACTTTAGACTATGAAGAGTTTGTGAAACGTTTCCATGAACCTGCCAAGGACATTGGCTTCAATGTTGCTGTCCTCCTGACCAACCTTTCTGAACACATGCCCAATGATACCCGACTGCAGACTTTTCTTGAATTGGCAGAAAGTGTACTGAATTATTTTCAGCCTTTTCTAGGCCGCATTGAGATTATGGGCAGTGCCAAACGCATTGAAAGGGTTTATTTTGAAATCAGTGAGTCGAGCAGAACCCAGTGGGAGAAACCACAAGTCAAAGAGTCCAAAAGGCAGTTTATTTTTGATGTGGTCAATGAAGGAGGGGAGAAGGAAAAGATGGAACTTTTTGTTAATTTTTGTGAGGACACCATCTTTGAAATGCAGCTGGCTGCACAGATCTCAGAATCAGATTTGAATGAACGGTCAGTGAACAAAGAAGAAACTGAAAAAGAGAAACCTGAAGAACAGGAGCCTCGAATGGGCTTTTTCTCCATTATGACTGTTAAATCAGCTCTCCTTGCCCTTAGGTACAACATCTTAACCATAATGAGAATGCTCAGTTTAAAAAGCCTAAAAAAACAGATGAAGAGAATAAAAAAAATGACCATGAAGGACCTAGTCATGGCCCTCTTTTCATCATACTGGAGTATTTTGGTGGGGCTCTTGCATTTCATATCCAGTGTTTTCAGAGGCTTCTTTCGTATCATGTGTAGCTTATTGCTTGGAGGCAGCTTGGTAGAAGGTGCTAAAAAAATCAAGGTGGCGGAGCTTTTGGCCAATATGCCAGACCCTACCCAGGATGAGGTGCGAGGTGACGGAGAAGAGGGAGAAAGGAAGGCTCTAGAAACTGCCCTGCCTACTGAAGATCTTACTGACCTAAAGGAATTAACAGAGGAAAGTGACTTACTATCAGATATTTTTGGCTTAGACCTGAAGAGAGAAGGAGGACAATATAAACTAATTCCTCACAACCCAAATGCTGGCCTGAGTGATTTAATGAGTAATCCCATCCCTGTCCCTGAAGTTCAAGAAAAATGCCAGGTATTCATTCTAATAATAGACTATATGCTCTGTGGGGGTAAGGTGGATTGGAAGGAGGGGAGCCATGTTATAGAAAATTTAGTTTGATGTTAAAAATGTGTTTTAAAATGTGTACTGGTATTGTTTTGTGAGGAGGAGAACAGTTGTTTTTAATCTCCAAAGAACTATTGACAATTTAATGAGATACTTTGTCTTTATAATGCTTTGATTTTTTTTTTTAATAATGAGAATACAACTAGTGTCCTGGAAGTTTTGCCTTAACAATAAGATGAACAATCAATCATTAAACATTAGTTTATTCTGTATTGGATTATGGGATTTATTCCGAATAAGCATTATGGATGATACAAAAAAAGTATGACTCTCCTGGACTGCCTTATCTTCTTTTTCTGTGTTCTTTTGGTGATTTCATCTCTCCATTTATATTCGGGATTCATCCAGCTATGTTTGATTGACCTTCACAGTTGTCTATCCAGCCCCAACAAGTCCTCTGAGCTCTAGTTCCACAATACCATCTGTTGAACATCTGACCTGGATTTTCTGCTATCTGCTAAATTAAGCATTTTAAAACTGAACTCGTCTTCTTCTGAAAAGCTGCCCCACCTCTTACATTACTCTTTTCTTTTCTGTTCATGGCACTGCCATTCTCCTAAATAAGTATCAAAACCTTGAAATCATATTGAACTCTTCCTTGCTCTTCATCCTCTACTCCCAAGTTGTCAGGACCTATAGATTCCACTTCCACAAAATCTCTTTCACTTTACCTTTCTTTATTGCCACCACAGTAGCTCAAACTCTTATCACCTCTTACCTGCACAATTGGGTAGCCTCATGTCTTCTTTTCTTCCTCACCATCCATCCTTCACAGAACCATCAAATTGTTCTTCCTGATAGATTTAGATGTAACACCCCTTCCCTAAATAATCTCTTAGCTTGTGATTTAAAAGTCTAGACAATGTCTTCAACTTCCTTAATTTTATTTTCCTTACTCCACTTCACATACATTATATTTCAGTAAAACCAGACTACTATAACTTTACTAGTTTCATTTTTCCAGTTGTTGCCCTCATAGCAGGCCATTCCTTATTCCTTCAATATACAGGGTATTTCAAAAATCTCTGTGACATTTGAAGCTATTAAAGCTTTTCCCTCATGTCTAACATCTTTTTCTTCCTTCAAGGCTGAGCTCTGATTCCTCCTTTCCCATGAACCCTTTCCTTCTTTTACCAGATACATATGTTCTTTTTTCTCCTCAAATTTTCCTCAAGTATTTTGTTTAGATAGTTCTTTTGGCTCCACCACATTCTAACTTTTCTTAAACATATTTATTTGAATATTATAACCTCACCTCTTCACCAAACTGCAAACTGTCCTTTAAAAGCAGAGTCTACAATATAGCTGTGCTTATATCCCTAATGGCTAGGACAGAATCTTGCACACAGGCATTTAATAGATTTCTTAATTGAATAAGAAGACCCATATAAGTAGTTAATGAATAATCACATATGTTATCAACTGTTAAACTGTTTAGTATTTACAAGTTAAAAGATATTAATAAAACAGAGAAATAATCACTGAGGGATAGAGTAGTCCTTAGGCTAAAATTACATGAAGGGCATAAAATCAGTGAGGATTTGACTGTTCCTTGAAGGATGAGTAAAATTTATCTTCTCGAAAGGGATAATAAAGAAGAGACCATTATTAGGTGGGAGGTGAATAACACAAGTATAGTCACAAAGATAAAAATGAGCATGATACATGTGAACAATGAAGCAACAAACATGACAGAAAGAGAAAATACATGTTGAAGAATAGTGGGAAATATTTAGAGTGAAATGCAGAAAGAAAAGTTTAGATTTGATCCTGAAACACTGGGGAATCATTGTTAATTAATGTTTGGCATATGAGTGCATGTCTTTTTAACCTCATCCCTGGGTCACTTACAATATTTCTTAGATTTTCTTTCTTCTCACTGATTTTTTGAAGGAACAGAAAGTAAAAGAAGATGAAAAGGAAGAGAAAGAAGAAACAAAATCTGAACCTGAAAAAGCAGAGTAGGTATAATTGTACATGCTGCCCTTTCCATGGCTTCAAAAACTCCATATTTTTACACTCCTCCACCTCAGCAACTAGATATGACTGAGTACTCCCAATGCATCTTGTAAAAGTCCTTTCAACTCTTAATCTATGATCGTATGATCTGAGAAAACATCTTCCTCATATGAGACTCATAGCAATGTAATAGGTTCTGATAATATAATTATGAGTGTCTTAAACCAAATGATTTAACTGGTTTGAGCTGCCTTAATTAATCCTGGCCCCACATTCTCAATTCTCCATATCAGACTATATCTTCAGTTTATAACTATAGGAGTTGAGAACCCTTGATGGCACGCACATCTTTTCTAACCACTTCATGAGGATCAAAGGTTTCATTCATGCCTCATTTTTTGCCCGATGTTGGGTAGGTTGAGGAAAAAAAAAAAACCTCTTAGTTGATGCCATCTAATGAATATTTGGTTAGCTTAAAGCTCCTAATTTTAGTCCATGCAATTTAGTTACTATATTTTGAGCCTATTTCTGTTTTGTTAAGGCAAGTAAACAGAAAAGATTTATTTAGTTGAATTCAACAGACTTTCATATTAGAAGTGTTCTTCCAATATTTAAACTAACACTAGTGAATCAATACAGTTATAAAATAAATGGTTAGTTATAAGACAATGAAAGCATGTCATTTTAGTTTTTCCAAACCATTGATTTTCTACTAATTGTAGCATCCCATGTTTTGAGATGTATATATTTTTCACCTTAATTTTTATGTGCTGCTGAGTTTTATTGCCTTCAAAGGTCTCACTTTAGCTTCCTATCTCATTCAAGACTCTGCTCCACATGATCGCATATCCTAAAATATTCATGTATCATTATATCAAGATGTAGCAATTTGGTTTAAGCATATATACCAGAAATGAATTCACCTACCAGTCTTAGAAATATTAGAAAGATATATTTAATTTAGGAGAAGCTTACATTTTCATTACTAACAACACATTTATATATCATCAGAAAGGGCATTCTGTGCTACTGTTTTCAAGTGTCCAGTTACAGTGCTTTAAATTTCAATACATAGCAGAAAATGAATATTTTGAAGCTATGTATATTTGTGAAATCTTTATTCATGTTTTCATTTTTTGAAAGGCTACAGGACCATCAGATGTTCAAAACACCCCAAAATCTTTTCTCCTTTTAATATATTATTATCCTAAATCCTTATATGTTACATTACACTTTGAACTTGATTTTTAGTGACCATAAAATTTTATAAAGAACTTGTTGCACTTTCACTTGTTGTTCTCCATTGCCTGGCATGCTCTCTTTGCTCATTTCCCCTTCCTGGCTTATCTAGCTTCTATCAAGTTCCAACTAAAATCCAACTTTCTACAGGAAGCCTTTCTTAATTCCCCTTACTCCTAGTGCTTCCACTCTGCTGATTACTTTTAATATGTCCTATCTATAGATTTTTTGTGTGCAGTTGTTCAAATGTTTTCTCTATCATTAAACTGTGAGCTCTTCAAAAACTATCTTTTTAAACTTTTTTTGAATCTCTTATACTTGGCAAAGTTTCTGGCACACACTAGGCACTTAATAAATGTGTACTGAATTTCTAATCTACAGTATGTAAGTACAAAGGCTTTTCTGACCTATAAAATTGGGAAGGGGAAGGATTGGCTTTTTAAAAAATCATATTTAGACCTCAATAAATTATTTATCCATAGATTTCTCAGATTGGAACCATCTGACAATAGGTAGTTAGGTGAAAATTTAATCTAATAAAGCCTTATCATTAAAAAGTAGCATGGGGGGGGGGCAGCTGGGTAGCTCAGTGGATTGAGAGCCAGGCCTAGAGATGGGAGGTCCAAGATTCAAATATCAGACAGTTCTCAGCTGTGTGACCCTGGGCAAGTCACTTAGCCCCATTACCACTCTTCCGCCTTGGAACCTATACACACTATTGATTCCAATATGGAAGGTAAGGGTTTAATAAAAAGTAGCATAGGACCATAAATCCATAGCTGAAAAGAATCTCTTAAGTCTTTTTGACCAGCTCTCTTTTTTTTTACAGATGAGAAAAATGAAGCCCATATAGGCTGTGACTTACCGAGACATATAGGTAGTAAGTGTAAGATTTGAAACTAGGTCTTCTGACTCTAGATTTGAGGCTCCAACTTAAGAGTTCTGGGCCCTCTATTCACATAACTATTGAACTATATGAAGAAATATGAACTATTAAACTCAGTTTTTGTTTGCATCTTGATCTTTTTCCTCAAACCCTCAAATATTATTGCTTTCATGAATTGAGAATTTGAGAACTTGAAACCTTTGAACAATATCCCTTTTGTACCATATACTCACCAGAATGATTATTTTTCTAGGGTTTAATTATAAGAAAAAAATCAAATGCCAAAATATGAACATCGATTTTTAGACAATTGGAAAGCACATATAGTGGCTCCTAGCTTTACTAATTACATCCTAATCCTAACAGTCTCAGTATTGCTTTGAGTCTATCTATTGTTAAACCTCACATGCTTTTTCCTGTCATAGACTGAACTGGGGATAATATTGCCTTGAATGTCAATGGAAAGCCTTTTGGCTTTATTTCAAGAATAAATTGCATGGTCAAATTTGTCTTTCAAATTTATTCCTAAGTTAAGATAGTATATTCCTTAGATCACATTTTGATAGCATTGTTGTAGACTAATTCAAGTTCAATATTTTTTCAAGTTCAATATATTTTTCACATTCTATTTCAACCCTAAATTTCAAATTCTAAATAAGACCTTGGATTTGGGGCTAAATACTTCTGAAAGCCTGGTCTCCCATGATTGCCCTGTGTGGAGACTAGAGGAAATGGAGAGAGAAAGAAGGCAAGGAGAAAAAGAAACATAATTGCATAGAGTATCACATGTAAATAAAAAAGCAGTGATAGAAACACTTCTTTAAATAGGCATTAGTATATATCCTGATAACACATTACCAACTTAATTATTTTTGTCAGTTAAATAATTTTTTCAACATTTACATTCTAATCCAAGTTTTCTTTCAGTTACCTGACTGGCCAATTATTGCTTTCCCAAAATAGAGGGAATTAATTGTACAGACATTTGCAAAATCTACATGGCTTTTAAACGTAAAATAATTTAGATATCAAGAGATTTTATTAAACATAAAAACATTTCTAATTCTCATCCAAATTTCAGATTAAAACTTTTCTCTGAAGAAATTGTTTTGATAACTTTCCCACAAAGTTAATAACCCAGATTCTAGCAAAATTAAACATTCAAGAGAAAAATCCTGTTTTGGTTATATGAGGGCCTAAAGATTTTCTGCTATTTTAAAAACCTAGGTACTAATTATTGAAATTGCTTTTTAATTAATAAGGGTCAACATATTAATCACAGACACCACTATAATGCCCCAATGATTTATAGGTACTTAGCACAGTATTGTCTGAGGATGCTAAATTTTCAAGGCAGAAAATTGTTCTTTTGCAAACTAGCAGTACTTTTAGTTTTTATAGTTTGATTCTTTATTGAAGGAATTTTTTTATTTATAATGTCACAATTCTAAATTCTTCTGTTCTGTTACATGATAAAAGAAGTACATTTTCAAATATTAGTACATATTGACTTAACATCAGTAGTACCCACTTTTCAATTTCAAAAGTATAGTTTAAGCATATTAGCATATAACATTCAAAATCTTTCTAAGCCTCTGTCACAGTATATAATTTTTTATTCTCAGAAAAAAAAGATTTTACAAATGCATCATTTTCAGACATGTCTGAAAGATTATGTCACATACTTATTTAAAGCATAAGACAAAATAAAATTTTATCTAATAATAAAATATAACTGGATTACATTAATAAAAGTTAACTCAAAGGAAAATACAAATCATTCAGCAAAAATGAGGGCAAGCTGAAGAGATTTCCTTACTTTTGATTGTCAACTAAATTGAGCAAAAATAATCAGAAATTATTGCTTTCCATTTTCTAACACAAAAGGCTCAATAGTTCTAATCTGAACAAAAATACTTTCTTTGTCCTGAAGAAATGCAATAGAAACAATGCATGTCTATAAGATAGGAGATAAGTAGATAAATCTTGTGTTCTACACATTTCACTGTTGTGATACTCTATTGTCAATGTTGGAAGGAATATTAGAAGGTTAAGTACAAATTTCCACCATATTTTTCTTAATTCAATTTAAGAACATAATAAATATAAATCTATCACGAATTATACACATGTATTTATACACATGTATTACACCTTTTATAAGCCTTACCTTACCAATTTGATTTGTTTCAGGTTATTTTTATCTTATTAAACAAGTATTATTTTATGCAATAATTCTTGATTCTTCTGATTCTTTTTTAAGTCATGATATCCCAGAAGATCAGAGAAAGGAATACTTGTACCATTCTCTAAATCCTTCCCATAGTATTTGAAAAGTGTAATATACCTTCTTACAGAAAAAACTTATTCCTTTGAAAATTGATTACATATGAGTTAATTGATATTTATATACCATATAAACATAAGGAGGCACAAATAGCACAGAAGTAGCTAAGTGGTTCATTGGATAGAGGCTTGCTTGGGCCTGGTGTCAGAAAAGTCTGAGGTCAAATGTAACCTCAGATATTAATTATATGACCTTGTGCAAGTTATTTAACCCTCTGCCTCAAATTTCTTCAACTGTAAAATGAGATAATAATAGCATTAATCTCTCTGGGTGGTTGTGAGGATTAATTGAGTTAATATTTGAAAATACTTAATATAGTGTCTGGCATATAGTAGGTACTATATAAATCCTAGCTACTATTACTACTACTACTACTACTACTACTACTATTATAGGCATTGATAACATCTTTTAAAAATCTAATCAGACTAGAACAAGATAGATTTAAGCCTAGAGAGTACTCAAATTCAATTCTGCAAATAGACAGATAAAAAAGCAAACCCTTCCCTGAATATTACACATTCTTTAAAAGCAAAAAAAGTTTCAAATCGAGGCATGCTCTTTTTAAAAAGTACATCATCATACTAGTTAAATATCGAGAGAATAAAATATCACAGATATTTTACTACAGATACTAGGATATTCCATCTGTTCTCTTCACAAACATACCAAAGAAAGGCAATGAGATAGCTCACTAATCAAATCCCTGTTGGGTACAGCCCTACTCCTAATGTCCTAATCTACTAGTCTGTCATTAACTTCAGGTATGCAAGACAGCGTGAATTTTGTCCATTGGCTGCCTTTTTACAAGATCTGAGGTAAAGAAGACAAAACACAGAAGTTAAAAATAACTATTTTTACTGAAATTGAGGAAATTATTTGGAAAATTATTCATGTCAAAGAAGGGAAAATTAATTTTCTCCTCTCTGCCTGCACATCTCATTATATTTGCCTTACCTTGCAATCATGCAGTGAATTCTGTTACTCATTTTCCAATCACATGCCCAACTTTAACAGGTCAAGAAACAATGAGATGTTGCTAGTAGGCATGGCTTTCTATCTATATCATTCTAGCCAGTCTCTTATTTGCTAAGTCAGTGAGCCTGTTACCTAGGCATGTAGGTAGGAAAAAGACATTATATCTAATGAAAATGAAACAAGTGTGGACATACATGATCCTCCAAATTCAGAACAACCTACCATCTTTGTGACCTTTGAGACCATAACTCCCTTCCTTCGCCATCATTCCCCTGTATGTATTGTTTATCCCATTAGAATATAAGCTCCTTGACATTGGGAGTTTTCTCACTTTTGTATTTCTAGCCCTAGTGTCTAACACAGTGGCTGGCATACAGTAAGCATTTTTAAAATGGCTGTTGATTGATTGATAAAATGGTTGCTTACAAAAACAAAGCTGCTAGATATATGGTACGTAGGAGAATTTGGCTTCAGATTTAAAGTTGTAGTCAATTTCAGAACTTTATTATTAATTAAAATTAATTAAATGATCATTAATTAAAAATTACTTCTAATAGAGTAGTGGTTTCTTCAATATTTGCTATTCTAATTGTGCTCATTTCATTAGATGGAAAATCTAATTTAGGGAACTATTTTACATGTTAATGACAACTTTGCCTGAGAATTTTATATACTCTTCATTTTTTTTTTCCAGGGGAGAAGATGGAGAAAAGGAGGAAAAAGCTAAAGAAGATAAGGGCAAACAAAAATTAAGGCAGCTTCACACACATAGATATGGAGAGCCAGAAGTCCCTGAGTCAGCATTTTGGAAAAAAATAATAGCCTATCAACAGAAACTCTTAGTAAGGCCTTCTAACTTTCAAATTGACTAAGGAAAAGTGAGTTAGATATGACTTTTTTTGAAATCCTGACATTTCAAGTTGAATAAAAATAAGGGTTTATATTCATTCAAAATTTAAAAAAGCTTCATTATATACATAAAGTAATTAGTGAAAAAGTTTAACAGTTTCTCAATTATTCCTTTCTACACTAATGAAAAGTTTTGACTTCAGCCTAATGTCAGAACATTTAAGAAAAGTATTGAATTTGTCTGTTCAGGATGAGATGATTCCTTCAGGCACTAATTTTCCACAAATATACAAGATAAATAATTTTTGTTCTTTTCATTTAAGAAAAATGACATCTTCAAGAAGCAATTTCCTTTATACAGATTTGATTCCTCAGAAGTCCTAAGTAATCTCTAAGTTGCTTCTAATTACAAACCCTATGATTCTTTGATTCGATGAAATTGAAAACATGAGAAGATATTTCTTTAAATTGAATGGCATTGTATGAGTTTGGCAGAAGTATTTCTGAGAGCAACAAAATATTCTCAATAACTTTTCCAGACATTCCGTTTCCCAAAAGTATATCTAAAAGCCTAGAGATTCCAATCCCAGAGAGTCTAAGACTGAACCTCAGAGACTAGTCAGATTTTTCCTGAGTAGGAGATCCTTTTTAAAGCATTATCAATACATGGTCATCTAGCTTTTGCGAAAGAAAAAAAAAACTTCACCATGAAGGAACCAACTATCACCAAGGTAGCATAATTAGGTTAGCTCTAATTGGTAACAAGTATTTCTCTGACATCAAACATAAATCTGCCTCTCTGCAACTTCTATGCATTGCTCAGACTTCTTCCTTTTCTCAAGAATAGCAAGTCTCATAATGCCATTTCTATAAGATTAACCTTCAGAAAATGGGTGGCAGCTATCAATTAGATAGAGCACTAGTTCTTGCATCAGACAACCTGAGTCCAAAACCTGTTTCTGCCTCTTACAACTCATGTGACCTTGGACATTGACTAACTTTACCTCCCAGGGCCTCAGTTTCCTAAACTGTACTACACTTTTACTGTGTAGTAAATCCCTTCCAGAATTTTCTATAATCCTATGCCCCTACAGACTTGAAAATTACTATCATGTTCCCACTGAATCTTTTATTTTACAAGCTTAGCATTCCTGCTGCCTTCAACTAATCCTCATATGGCATGTTCCATAATGCTCTGTTTCACCATCTTAGTCAACCTCTTCTGAAACTAAAATATATTGCCCCAAACTGAATTTTGACTAAAGTAATATAGATGTGGTCTGACCAGGATAAAAAGTACAGTGACCTCTCATATCTAGTATTCTGAACACTGTGTTTCTCATTGTAGCCAATTATAGGGCAATTTTTTTTTGGCTGCTCTATCTCTAGAGAACAATTCTGAACTTACAGCCAATTAGTTCAAACCTCAAAGCATTTTTCACAGGAATGACAATTCTTCCAAATGTGTAAAATTACAAATTTTATATAAGAGAGCTTAAGAAACATGAAAACTTTAGGGAATGAGAGGGAGGCTAAAATACTACTTAGTGATCATGTTCAAAAAATTTTGAATATCCCTAATCAAAGATCTGAAAAATCTTTTTAAAAATACTAAGCTCAATTTGAGAATCTCCATTCACTTCTTCCATGTTTCTTAGCTTTTACTCAGAAAGATCAAGCTTTTACAATAAATGCTAAACAATCAGAACAATGAGCTGGCTAATTATCATGTTTTAAGTACAGTCTCCAAATATTTTTTTTATAATTATTGATTCAAAGAAAAAACCAAGAAGAGGGAAAAAACCCTCATGCTCTATTCTTGTTGTTTTTTAACATTTAAGATTTGAAAACATTCCCAAATCTGGGAATTCAAGGAGACTGGTTACTAAATAACTCAGGTGTTTCTTAGTTGCTTCAGTTGAGTAATATTTATTTGGAGTAATTATTTTTTTATTCTAGAAAGATCTTGAACAGGAAATTAAGGATTCATGGAATGTAAGTCTTAGGTCCCACCTTTAAATTATGTCTTAACATAATGTTTTTTAATCATCTCCAGAACTATTTTGCTCGTAATTTTTACAACATGAGGATGTTAGCCCTGTTTGTTGCATTTGCAATCAACTTTATCCTGCTCTTTTATAAGGTATGCATGAATCTTCATTTAAAAATATTATATGTTGCATTGTGGAAATAAAATTAGAATTTAAAAATTTCCCAAATAAGTAAGCTAAGTACATCTATTATAGCCATTCTAAAATTTAGTAAAAGAAGGAAATTTGTAGTAACTAATTATATTCCTGAAATCCTTGGAAAGACTAAAAGTTTGTTTTGTTCTTCCTAAATAAATTGAGACCATTGGCAGAGAAACCCTTCTTGAGCTTGAATTTCCCCATTACTAGTCCTAGTCTAGTCTGATTAGAATTAGGTTGTTTGAATTGCTGAAATGACTTGCTGGAATATTTCTCTGCCATATTTTCTCGTGTATAATTTTGAGGAATTATGGTCTGCTTTTTTTCTTGTGTAATCCAAAGGTTTCAGCTTATTCCTGTTGAATCAGAAAAAAGTAAAGTATTTAAATTCCTGTTATTATTTTTTTACAAAATAAGAATCCACATTGAGTATATATCCTTTTGCTTTTAGTCTCTTCAATATTTTAGAAAACTTCATGTTTAACTATATACCTTCAAGAGGAATAGAATGTGTTTAAAAATGGAAGTGATCCTTTTTAATTTCAAGCAGCTGATTGGATTCCAAATTGTTTATAATTAGGTCTCCACTTCTTCTGTGGTAGAAGGAAAAGAAATTCCTTCCCCAAGTGCAAGTGAAAATTCCAGAATAAGTAGTCTGGACAGCACAGCACATCGACTTATTACAGTACACTATGTCCTAGAGGAGAGCAGTGGCTATATGGAGCCTACACTTCGGATCCTTGCTATTCTCCACACAGTTATCTCCTTCTTCTGCATCATTGGATACTACTGCTTGAAAGTAAGATAGTAAGGGACCACCAAGGTATTTGTGTGTATGTGTGTTTCTGTATTAAAAAAGAATTCCTCCTTTTCGATTTGGAAAGGTGCCAGTAGGATAATTAATAAAGGTCTTTCATAAAATAGTGTATGCACATTATAGAGTAACAAATTACCTCTTGATAACAGCTTACTCATCTGATATGATTTTGGCCTATTGTTTTTTTTTCTAACCATAGCAACATTCCATTTATTAGACTAAACTGGAAGAATTATTTTCTAGCTAAAGATAATAGATATTTTAATGAATTTTCTCACTCAGGCATATGTTCATTTATGTTGTCATTTGCTCTCAGAGTTCTGCTCTTACCATTTCTTTTTTAGCATTCTTTGTCTGGTCCCCTAAAATCCTTCCTGTGTAATATTTCTTTGTATTTCTATTTCTTCCTCTTTTTTCAATGTTTACATAAAATTCATTATTACTTTGCGCCCCTCACAATTCCTATACTATATTCAAGCAGCTTTTAGTTAATTATCTAAATAAGGCCTATAATGTATGATATCACTTCTATTAAAATTCCATAGCATTTTGTAAACACATGCCAATCTTACTATAACCTTGATTGCTCTAAAGTTATATTCGACATGATTATCTTATTATGAATGCAGTTTTCTGAAAATTTATATTTAGGGGACAAGGAAGGGGAAAGAATCAAAGTTATCTATAAGATTTTGAGTTTAAGTGATGAGTAGTGTATTGTCAATAGAAATATGGGATTCTTGGGAAGAATAGGTTTTGAGAGTGAGAAGTGAATTAAGCTTTAAACGTGGATTTTGATATGTTGGTGGGAAATAAAGGATAAGTAGATTAGATAATAAGCAATTGGATATTTCCAAGGTTAACATTTTGACATTTTTATTAATGTCTGATAAAGAAATCAAATTACATGCTCATCATATTTACAGATAGGAGGGAGAATGGTTGACAGTCAAAATCCAAAAGGGTTTTAATAAGCTGGAGTGACGTCAAACTCAAAAAGAAATCAAGGACCACTAAACCATACATAAGGATCCCTTTAGGTTCATACTGATTTAGAAAAGCACATATCAGGACAGCCAGGTGGCTCAGTGGATAGATAGTCCAGCCTAGAGACCAGAGTACCTGGGTTCAAATCTGGCCTCAGACACTCAGATCCTGGCTTAATCCCAATTGCCTAGCCCTTACTGCTCTTCTGCCTTGAAACCAGTACTTTGTATTGACTCTAAAGAGGGAAGATAAGAATTTTTAAGAGAAAAAAAGAAGAAAGGAAAAGCACATATGAACATTATCTATGTTTTATTCTTATTTATCTTGCTAAATATTTCCCAAATATATTTTAGTCTTATGACACTTCTGGGCTGAATCTAATAAGATAAAATTCAATTAGCATATGTAAAGTCTTAAACTTCAGTACAGAGAAATCAGCTTCACAATTATAATATGAATGAGGCATGGTTAGAAAGTCATCCTGAGAAAATTCTTGGGGTTTTTAGCACTCTAAGTTCAGGAAGAGTCAGCAATATGACTTCAAAATCAAAAGAACTAATATCTTGAGTGACTGTTAAGAGGGCCATAGAGTATTCTTGTACTTCATCTGACATAAATTAAGTTCTAACACAAGCTGGATATATTCAGAGGGTAGCAGTTAGGATCATAGTTGGCCTCAATTCCATGTTATATTAGGAGAGATTTAAAGAACTAGGATAGTTAGCCTGGAGAAGAGAAGTCTTGATAGATATGACACAAAAAGATGTGATAGCTGGGTTTTGAATTTGAATGGTTGTTCATTGAAGAGGCATTAGATTTGTTTTGTTTGTTTCCTGAAGACAGAACTATAAACAATGGGCGGAGAGAGTAAAAAAGTCAATTCATTTGATACCATGTAAGACCATAAAAAAATTACAGTTCTCTAAAGGTGGAGTGGCTGCTTTGAGAGGTGACTTGTTCTGCTTACTTTTGGGGATGAGGGAGGGGTCTTCAGGTAGAGGCTTATACTCTCTTAGCCCACCTAATCTGTTCCTTTTTTTATTTAATCAGTTGGAATGGGGGAAAGGGAAATCATGAGCATGAAGGGCTCTAAAGAGATCTGAGATAGGGGAAAAGATTTACTTGTACAAAAATATTTTAGCAGCTCTTTTTATAGTGGCAAAGATTTGGAAACCAAGGATGTGTCCATCAATTGGGGAATGGCTGAACAAATTGTAGTGTATGGTTGTAATGGAATACTATTATACATTAAGAGATGACAACCAAGACATGTTCAGAAAAACCTGGAAAGAATTATATGAATTGATGTAAAGTAAAGTGAACAGAATCAGGAGAACAATATTTATAGAAACAAAAATATCATATAATGATTGGCTGTGAATGACTAAACTATTTTCGGCAAAACAGGATTCCAAAATAATCCCAAGGGACACATGCCAAAAATGCTACCTACAGCCAAAGAAAAAAGTGTTAGAGTCTGATTACACATCAAAGCATGTCATCTTTCATTTTATTTTGTTATGATTTTTTTCTTTGTGTGTTATGTGTCTTCAGTCATGGCATGAGGAATATGGAAATATGAATTGCATGAAAGTAGTGTTATATAATATATTTACCACCTCAAGGAAGGAAAAAGGGGGAAGAAAGAGGGAGGGAGAATCTGAATTGCAAAACAATTGTCAAAAATTGTTTCTATGTGTAATTGAAAGAAAAATTAACTTAAAGATGAGGGGCCTGCTCACTAATTCCCCCATCTATATTATTACATATACAGCTATATAAAACAGTGTTTTAGGTAATCATCACTGTCTTTATCCTTTTTATTCGAAAGTTCTAGTTTCTTTTGCATGTTAAAGAATATGTACACAAATATGTGTAATATTCTGTAATATTTTGGTATTGGAATCAGTTTTATCTTAATCTTTGGTTTCCTTAAATACATGAGAAATATTTTCCACCAACTACTGTTTTTTAAAAATAGTAGCTACTAAAGTTACCAGGAAATTTAAAACTAATTCTGAATGCATTTACTTTTCAACTGCAGGTTCCATTGGTTATTTTTAAGCGAGAAAAGGAAGTAGCACGGAAATTGGAATTTGATGGGCTTTACATTACAGAACAACCTTCTGAAGATGATATTAAAGGCCAGTGGGATAGACTTGTAATCAATACTCAGTGAGTATAGAAATATATTGGAAATATTTTGTGCTCCAAAAGTTTTTTTCAAAGACTTTTTTAGAGAAGCTGCAATGTAGTCAGAAGTTAATCAAATTAAATACTCAACAAAGAAAATCAAAACACTAAGCATAGTCATCCTTCTGATGGAGGTCATCATTTTTAGCTCCTTGTGTTTTGAAGATTCTAATCAAAGTAGCCTTTAGTTCATTCCCACAGAACTGACAGAATTCACCATCCATTACTACTTGTATTGGGAATGTGCTACCAGAGTTATATAACCTCTTGGAAGGGGATTATCTTAGATCAAAATACAAAGAAAAGAAAAACAAATCATTCAAAGGAAACAATATGACATTAAGGTCAAAACACTGAACTTCACACAAAACTACATAAGCACATACACGTAAGATCCTAACCTTGGGGAAATGCTGAGTCAAACACAGTAACCTAAGCTATAGAAGAGAAGTTTATGATACATAGTTTAAAAGAAAAACAAAAACTCTTTCTGCTACTTTAACCCTATGAAATAATTATCCAACTTTTAATAGTTCTTTAGTATTCTAAATATTAATTCAGAAAATAAATATTATACCTTTAAGTTCAAAAATTTTTTCATGCAATATTTCTTGAAAAGTTTATATTATTTGATTGAAACAGCTGAACAAGATGGCAATTAGAACTCTTCTAACTCTATCTAAGATACTATGCAACTAAAATCAGGTTGAAATAACAAAATAACAAAAAGGTAACAAAGAATATATATCACAGCAAGTTTATAACTTAAAGGATAAACAACTGTTTATGAGTAAAAATTTTAATCACAATTTTGCCTTTTGTGGATGTTAGCATATCCTTACTTTTAAAATTTATCTTTGATAGTTTTATTCTTGCATCATTCTCATTTCTAAATATATCATTCACTGATTCCATACTCAGCAACTCTTTCTTCATAAACTATTTTAAAATATAAATAATATATAAACATATTACATATGATACTTTCATATGATGCATACATGTTTTTCTCCAGTACCTTAATAGATGAGTTCTTGTGATCTCAACTCATAACAGGTATCTAATGAATTTTTATCAGATTGAATACATCATTTGTTTCTAAAAAGAAATTTAAAGATTTAGTTATATATAAATTGCCGACTATTTTTCCAAGTCATATATGATTTTCCTCTGTTTAAATGTTTAATGTATAATATGCATTTATTTCCTTTTTAGGTCTTTCCCCAACAACTACTGGGATAAATTTGTAAAAAGAAAGGTAATGCTTCTCATAAAGAATTCCCTATATTTGTCTGCCCATCCTGAAGTATGAAAAGAGTATTGATTGGATCATTACATAGAACGGGAGATCAGAATGTTTTACATGCCTGTTTACATTTTCAAAAATGAATTTTGAATGAAATTTGAAATACATAGGTTTTTTAGATAGGTACATTATACAGTTGCAAATTAAGTAACATTTAACTCTGTAAACTACAGTTTCCTTTGACTCAACTGAGTTTTAAACTACATTGTTGAGGCAGTTAGGTGGCTCAGTAGATTGAAAGTCAGGCCTAGACTACTGAGTTCAAAAGTAGCCTCAGACACTTCCTGGCTATGTGACCCTGGACAAGTCACTTAATCCTCATTATCTAGCCTTTACCACTTTTCTGCTTTAGAACTAAAATACAGATTCAATTGCTTCTAATATGCAAGGTTAAGGCTTTTAGGGGGGAAAAAAACTGACATAGGACATTTTGATGAAAATGAAAAAAAAATCCTATAGAATGGCTAAGGTAACAAAAGTTGGCATTATCTTATGTGATAGCTGGCTAAACTTAAGGCTTAGCCACTTCCTTTCAATAAAAGGGGAAAATAATTGTGAAGACTGGATTTTTAAAAAATGATCTCACTTTGAAAGATTGGTCTTTGTAGTACTTTCTGAATTGCTAATTATTTTCATGGTCCTCTCAAATATTTCTCAAAGGGCTTTGATTATCCATTGCCAACTCATCTTGTATTCCATATGAAACTTGGAGGAAATATTTCCATATCAGATGGCTTAGTGGTCATAGTTGCATGGGGGAAAAAATAGCCCTCCTGTTTTTTCAGGTATTTGTTTTGTACACAGTATTCACATGCCTAGTTTAAGCACAGGGTTTTTTAAATAATGATTTTTAAATGCATCAGCACTTTCCTTCTATTACTCATTTTTAATTTAAACCAAAGAAGTAAAGGTCAGAGGGAACCTCTTATCTGAACTAGTTTTTATGAATAGATGAATAATTAACATATGTACATGAGGGCCCAGGAAAGGAGAACTATGTGGTCCCAAGAGAGGAGGAGATTCATATGACCCCAAAGAAGACAGCAGCTAACAGGGGTCCCCAAACTATGGCCTATGGGCCACATGTGGCCCCCTGAGGCTATTTATCCAGCTCCCACCACACTTCCGGAAGGGGCACCTCTTTCATTGGTGGTCAGTGAGAGGATGTGGTGTCAACATGGAAATCTAGAAACTCCCAGTTTACTTAGTTTAAGGGCATAAACCCTAGGTTTTGACCTTGTCACAGGAGAGTTTTCCCCTGAGGGAAGGTCCCACTTCACCAGACAACGAGACATCCACTTCATCTTTGGTGCAGTAGGTAGCACAATGGTCTTGCAAGCTGAAGGTCCGGAGTTTGATCCTCCAAAGGAGGGTGTGATATATTGGGAAAGGCTTCTAGAGACAAAAGAGCTACTTGACTTCGGATGGGATTTACCTCCCCACCTGAAGTGGATGTCTAGTGTCTGGTGAAGTGGGACCTTCCCTCAGGGGGAAACCTCTCCTGTGACAAGGTCAAAACCTGGGGTTTATGCCCTTAATAAACTAAGTAAACTGGGGATTTCTAGATTTCCATGTTGGCAGTGGCAGCACCACAGGCGGCATTCATGTACAGTACTTCTTCTGGTGACAATCCTTTGCATGGCGCCTTGTTCTGAGAATGAGGTGCTATGCAAAGGATTATGTGGCTGCACAATGGAAGATGTAAGCATGGTGAGAGGCAATGTGGGGGAGGGAATTCCACACTGACAGACCCATCACAGCCAGCACTGCATAGTTTTAGTCCGACACACCAATGGTCTGAGGGACAGTGAACTGGCCTCCTGTTTAAAAAGTTTGGGGACCCTTGAGCTAGAACAATGACAAGAATTCTCTAGTTAAGTCAGGAGTTACAGGAAAGAGAAAGCTGGTAGCAATGGACTAGATGTAGCAGAAAAACTAAAAGGTTCCTGAAAACATCAGATTCCTAGACCAAGTCTTCTAGGTGTCCAGAAACATAGTTGTTTCTGGAAATTTTGGAGACCAGTTTTGCATGTTCCTTGACCTAGAAAGAGGACACATAAAGCCACTATGGATGGGAAGTTGAGGAGGCTTGAAGTGTGTGAGGACAGGAGATGGGTAGGGGATGAAGCTCACAGTAGTGGAATAAACCTGGAATATATGGGTCCCTGGGTCCAGCTCCCTGGAGAGGGGAGGGGAGCCGACATGACTGTTTGCGTACTGGCTCTAGTGTGAAATCTGTGTTTGATGTTTACTCCAAAATAACATAAATTTTGTATTTCATTTGATGTATTATTAATCTGCACTGTTGCAAAGGAGCCGAGGTCTTTTTTTTTTTACTTTTTTGCTGTAGAAACTAAAATAAGAGATATATTTCAGTATTCTGAGGGGAAAAGTAAATACTATTCCTGTGGTCTAGTTAGGCTAAAGTAGATAAGCCATATTCACCAAATAAGCATATTTTTAAAAGTTATAAGTGTTTTTATTTCTTTATTATGAAGTAATGTGATTCCAAATGATGAATAAACATTAAATATAAGAAAGACAGAAAAAATCTTAATGGTTTGTGATCAAAAGAAGAAAATGAAATACATTTTGGACTTGAAACTAGCAAAAATATTTTTCTTATCTTCAGGTTATGGATAAGTATGGAGAGTTCTATGGCCGAGATAGAATCAGTGAATTATTAGGCATGGACAAAGCCGCTTTAGATTTTAGTGATGCACGAGAAAAGAAGAAGCCAAAGAAAGACAGCTCCTTATCAGCCGTGTGAGTATTTCTGTCTCCCTTCAAATTTAAAAATGTATTCCTAAGCTTTCCATAACTTAGATGTTTTTGCTACACTATAAGAAGAAAACAGAAAATATGGATGAATAGATAGACTTAAATATATTATGTTTCTGAGTTTTCATTACTAGATTTTGATCTTTGCCCTTTAGTTTATTTTCATTCTTCAGACTTAAAGAACAATATTTCTATGTTAAACATTAATTGTCAAACATGTTACTTATATTAGAATCTTGTACTTTGTCCATAATAAAGTCAAGAACACCATTAATGAGGAAGCTAGATTATCCAATTTATTATTATCAAAGTAAATGCATGCAAATATCAATAATTTACCTTTAACAAGAGTCTTCATGTTTGAGAAATAAAATTAGTATAGTAAAGAAACTGTGAGTGAAGTCTATTACAAAACAAAAAAATTATCAAATCAAATCTAATACATTTAAAAAGTCTATTATAAAACATAAATTTATTTTACAAAAATACTCAGAAATATATTCAACTTTTTCAGAGTTCTAGATCAAAAGTGATGTTGATGTATAGATTTCCATAAAAGGAAGGCAATTAGGAGACCAGGATGTAGAGGCTGACCTGATCTTACTTGTCAGAATCCATGATGTGTATTCTATTTTTATTATTGCTTTCCTTTTCCTCTTTGAAGATCATGTGAGATAGAAGAAAAAACAAAATCTGTATCTATGGAGAATGCCTCCTTTCAATTATACACAGCTGTCTATGGTCCTAATATGCCTAGAACTGTGCAAATGGATTGGTGAGGGGGGAAAATGATATATATGGACATTTGCCTCTTCTCTCCCCTATTCCTATCTCTTCCTTGTTCCTTGCTCTTGTCATGCCTCTTGAACCTCTTCTCCAACTCATACTGTTATAAATTAGGATATATTTCATATAGAGTAAAATACAAATATATGTACATTACATGAATATATAAATATATAGGAAACAATTTCTGAAGCAGATGGAGGTCAGTGGCAATTTCTGAAGGAGTGGGTACAGACTCTTTTGAGATGCAAGTTTTAAGGAGGGTGTAGAGTTCATGTGGACTGACCATTTGTGATCCTGTGAACAATTAATTAAATGTTAACAAACTTTACAATGCCAAAAAGAAAACTTTTAAATGTGAACATTAGATCCTTTTTCACTATGATTCTTATGTATTTGATGAAAAATTGTTCAGTGATAATTTTTGTGGGGTTACAAACTGCAGATTCATGATTTCTCAATATGGAGAAATCCTCAAATGGTAAATACCTCACCAATATAAACCAATGACTCATTTCCAACTTAAAATTTTAAAGAATTGCTTGAGGTCTCTTGATTTGAGGCAGGATTTGAACTTAGATCTTCCTAATAGTCTGGCACTCTATCCACCCAACTACATGACCTTACTCTGTGATAAATACTTTCAAGAGTTAATCAGCATGATTAACATGATAACAGCCAGTTGCGAGAAATACAAAGAATAAAACAATTCCTATTCATATATCAATACATACAGTGTAGGTATAAAGAGAATGATTACAAATGCATAAGTAATTTAAATAGAAGGCATTATAGAAGGGAGGCAAGTAGCAGTTGAGAGAAATAAGAAGAGGCTTCATTTGAAAGGCACTGATTGAGCTGTATCTTGAAGGAAGAGAGGGACTCTGTGTGGGAGAGGAAAGGTGGGAGGACATTCCAGGCACGAGAGACAACTGGTACAAAGGCATGGAAGTGGAAGAATTTCCAAAATGTTAATAAAAGACAGTCACAAACACACACAGATATGTGTGCATATTATTCAATTTTCAGGAAGGCAAACAGAGGAATTTAAATTTTACCTAACAGAAGCTTTTAAAAAATAAAATACATGGAAAGTCTACTGGAATCAGAATCAGAGGTCATATTCTTAAATGGCAAGAGACAGCATTCTTTGAATTATTGCACACTCTGGAGGTTGTAAAATTTTGGAATGGATTACCAAAAGTTATTGTGAGGTTTTCTCTTGACTCATTTCAAAATATGATTCATAATTTACCCAACAGAGTACTTTGTCATTCACAGTAACAAAATGAATTCTGTAGAGTTAATCTAAGCTCGTGTGTTTGATTTATATATAGTCTCACAAATAGTGTTCTTTTTTCTCATTCCAGACTGAATTCAATTGATGTGAAGTATCAGATGTGGAAATTAGGAGTTGTTTTCACTGACAATGTAATTGTATTTTATTAAACTATTACCAAATAAGATATTCTTTCAACTTAAAGCTGTCTTTGACCACCCATAAGATGAAAAAGAGGTTTTGCATGTGTCTATATGTGTTTTAAAGTCTTTAAACTTTCAATTTACTCATTAGAAAGAATTTCTGACAAATATGACTTAGTTCCTCTCTACTTACTTGGATTGTTTTGAGAAGCTAATGAAAGTGAGATTTACAAATTACAAATGACTGTAGATTTAAATGAATGTAGATTTAATTTGCCTATCCTTTTTCAAATGTGTTTATGGACTTTATTTTGGTGTTTTCCCTCACTTTTTCCCCCTTAACACAATTTTATTATCTATTGTATCTGCTTCTCTTCCTTTTGAGTTTTGGCAGAAAAATTTAGGAAAAAACTGCCAGGACCTACTATAAAGTCATACCTTCTAATATCTATAAGACCTTCTCCAGAATGTTTTATAATAGTAGTAGCAAACATTTATTTAGTGTCTATTCTGGGTGAGGTCCTACAGATCATAAATATAAAATACAAATATAAAACTGAGTCCTGCCCTAAAAAGAGTTTATATTTTCATAGTTCTTTTATTCCCCTCTTTTTAGTTCCCTATCCCATTCCCCTGGTTCCTAATTTTTTTTGTCTCTCATTTAGGCTGTAAGGGCCCCAGAAGAAGATGTAATATAATTGACAGAGTACTGAGTTTGGAGTCAGAAAACCTGGCCTTGAATCCTTTTTCTTCTTCTTCTACCTGTGCTATCTTGAGCAAGTCACTTAACTACTCTGAGACTGTTATTATACATATATAGATTTAGCAGACAGCCTCAACTAATCCTTATTAGTTGTTTGACCTAGGTTATTTTATTTCTCCAGCATGTTTCCTCATCTTTAATATGAGGAATGTAGGAGTAGCCAGGTGGCTCAGTGAAGCACTGAGCCTAGAGTCTTATAAACCCAAATTCAGATCCAGGCTCAGATCCTTACTAGCTGTGTGACCTTGGGCAAATCATTTGTCCTCTGTCTATCTTAGTTTCCTCATTTATGAAATGAAGAGGAAATTAACACCCACTTCCCAGGGTTGTTGTAAGGGTCAGATGAGATAATAACTATAAAGCACTTTGTACTGTGCCTGACTCAAATAAGTACTATATAAATATTATTCAACTGATAAGCACCAAAGCCAACATTAGAGTCCATGTTGTCTCAATAATAGTCTAATATTCCTTTCACAATGCTTTTTAAAAATACTACATGTATAGTTAGGATAAACCTAAATTCCAATTCTGCTCCCGATACTTGCCCATTATTGCACCTGTAGAAAGTCACTTCATCTATATGAGATTCAATTTTTTTATTTGTAAAATTGGAATAATAATTCTTAACTAATTGGCTGTCAGGATCCAATGAGAATAACATGTTTATTTTGTTATAGTCCTTAAAGTATTACATCAGCTATTACGATTAAATTCCCTTTTTGCTCATGTTTCTATATCAAAATGTTTCTGTAATCACATTATCTTCAACTTCCTCCATTTTTAATTAACTCATATTTACTCCCCAAATCTTCTCTCTTTAAAATTTCTCCATATATATTTGACTTAACCACCATCTTTAATTATTGAGAATCATGACCTCAGTCATCTTTTAATATTCCCTTTTCTTTACCTCAAATAGCCAATCAGTTATTAACAATAGTCAATTGTTAATTCCTATCAATTCTGCCTTCACAATCCTCCTACTTCTATCTGGGTCTTCCACTCCTACTTAAAATAACTTCACTCAGCCACCCATTACTTATTTATATTGTTGTAAAGACTTCTTACCTGATATTTCTGCCTCCAGGATCAGGCCTCTAATATATTCTTCCCACCATTGCTCAAGCTTTCTTCTTTTGGGACTACTTTAATCATATTATCTCTTTACTCAAAAACTTCCTGTGCTTCCTCATAGCACAACAAGGATATATAGAAAGATAGATAGATAGATAGATAGATAGATAGATAGATAGATAGATAGATAGATATGATCCTGGAATTCAAAGCCATCCATAGTCTGGCTCCAATCCACCTTCCCTGTTTCATTTCATACTACTCTTCTTCATGTACTTAAATTAGTTATTTCTATTCCTCATTCTCAACCTTCCCTTTCCTTTCCCCAGACTTGTTCACTTTGAATCATAAGCTAGAAATGTACTTCTCCCCTTCCTGATATCTTTTCCTTTGGTGCCCAATTCAGGTTACTCTAATCCACTATCTTAAATTGATCTCACCCTCTTGAACTATTTTATTATTCACTAATCATATTCTACTTGTATCATAAAAATTTACAAAGAATGTCTCCTCTTCCCCTATTAAATTATTATCTTCTTATATTCAAGGTCTGTGTTAGGTTTATTTTTCTATCCCAAGTTCTTGGGACATTGTCTTATATATTTATTTCAACCCACTAAGTATTTATTAAACAACACTGTTCAAGGGCATAGTATTTGTTTAACATCAACGACTGCTTAACCCCTTTAAACCTGTTTTTTTTTTCCTAACACTCTACCATTCTGCCTTTCAATGTCAACAGTCACCAAATCCAAAGACTTAGAAGTCAGCCCTAATTCTCTTTGGCCTTTCTGCATCATTACTGACACTGAGTTTGTACTTAATAGATATTTTCAGATTTTTTTGTTGAACTGAAACTCTTTCTTACTTTCCATACCACTATAGTGTCCTGATTGTCCTCCTACCTGTCCTGTCTATTAATTGCTGGCTTCCCTTCTTTATGCTATACTCTAAATATGCATGTACTCCAAGGATCCAGCTTCATTCTGCTCTTCTTGCACCTCTATGGTATTTCCCTTATAAATCTCACTTGTTCAAAAAGTCCCAATGCTCATATATAAGTATGCAACTCTGAATTCAGTTTTCTTTTCATTCTCACTCCTTCTGACCTGATTCAAACCTTCATCATTTCCTTTATAGAACTGACTCTCAGAATGTCATCCTAGGGCTAATTTATTTGCTTCAAAGAACTGGAGTAGTGTGAAAAAACCCACCATTATCTGCTAAGCCCTTTGAATTATTATAGAGCAATAAGTTAGTAGCATTTACTGATTACCTGTGTGCAGAGTATTGTAATAGGTTCTGAAAAGGGCAAGAGAAAATTAGCAATTAGTTCTTCCCTCCTGGAGACAAATTTTTAATGTGATAGAACAAGTTAAAAGAAAAAGTAAAGAAGAACAACTTAATGTAACTGCATAAAATATTTTCATATATTCTGAAACAATAGTTAATTAAATAAAGTGATTAGATTTAGATAGCATCAGGTTGGTGACAAACTGACATTTTTCTTTTTATGTGTTTTTGCTCAATAGTCATTCCTCTATTTAGCCTGGTACATGACTATGTCTGTCCTTGGACATTACAATAACTTCTTTTTTGCTGCACATCTCCTTGATATTGCTATGGGATTCAAGACATTACGTACCATCTTGTCTTCAGTGACTCACAATGGCAAACAGGTAGATTTATACTTATTTTTCCACAACAGCTTAAAAAAAAATAACAACCCAGTGACTTCTTAAATCAGATGGTTATGAGGGTAGCACTGTGATTTGTTTTGATGAATAGTTGTTTGTTCCTTTGTGTTTTTCCCAACATAGAGCTTATGGCATCTAAGTACATATAGTATACTGAATATATAATCTGAGTATAACTGAAAGAGACCTTAGAAATAATTTAATGCAATATTTTCACTTTATAGGCAAAGGAAGGATAGAATATAATCCCAAATAACATATCTGAACTTTACATACCTGGTTAGAGGCAGAACCAGAATGGGAACCCCCATCTCCTGATTCCCAGTCCTGTGTACTTCCTGTTACATCATACTCAGTAGACAAAGCTGAGAAAGTTTGGGGTATGTACCCAGGAAGACTTTGAGGTGTTTGTTCAGGGAGACCTAGAGATCTGATGAGGGTTTCAAAGACAATAAAGCATAGCAGCAGGGATTATGGTAGTTCTATGTGTGCTAAATGTGTCTGACATAATCAAGCATGCTTTCCTGATTGAAGAGCAGGAAATTTGTGTGAAGGGATTGAAAGCATAAGCACAGAGTCAAAAAAGTAAATGAAAAGAACATGATTTTTTAATAAAGGAAATTCAAATATGAAAAAAAAAGTTCAGAAGGTTCTTAACAGAGGGATGGAGATATTCTCTAATGAGATGGTTGATCACTGCAGCTTCCATGACAGATAAGATAATTGATGAATTTCTTGCTAGCCTTTGATGGACTTTGAAAAAGTCATTGTTCACAGATTTAAATTCACAGATGGAATCTAAAGGTCAGTGAGGGCATTTTTTGCAGAGAGCTATGCTACCTGTTTTCACACTGTAAATTTGGCACTTACTAAATGACATGTAAAAGAATTACTTTATAGGTGGACTGGCTTTTAATGATACCCTTTGAGTGAAAAAAAATTATTTTTGTGAAGAATAGGAGATAGGCCAATTTGGATAGACCAAAGAATTCATAAAGAAGGAATGCGTGTATTAATAAATCCACACATATACACTCAAAAATATTAAAGTCCAAGATATATATATATATATATATATATATATATATAAAATATAGAATAGATATGTAACTATGAAGATTAGTTTTCCAACTTTCTAGCACAGGATTTTTACAAATGTTACTTTACTCTGAGTATTACACCAAAATATATTGGTTTTAGTGGCAAAAGCATCCTATTAAAATGATGAATTAATTCTGTGAGGTCCTTTTTTAAAAATACAGAACACCAATCTTAACCTGGTTATGGACCATATATTATGCCAAATTCTACAGATATGAAGAAAGTGATCATTGCCCTCAGGGAGTTCACATTTTAATTCACCTTTCAAATGACTATATCCATACAAGATATTAATATGTAAAATGGAAGATGATCCCAGTGGGAAAATATTATAGCAACATAGGGGAGCTACATTACCATTAGAAGGAGAGGATCATTAAGATTATGAAATATTGTTTGGAAAGTATATGTATAATTTCTCTGTGAAAACTGGAAACACTAGTCTATTACATAGCATTACATTTTCATTATATTATGTAGCAAAAGACCTACAGATCCTCTAACTGATATCTTCAATTAGATATAACCAACATGTAGTTTGGTATCAAAGTAGAGAATTATAAGTAGACATTTTAAACTATAACAATTTTATGTTGACAAGAATAGCCTCTGGAATCTGATTGAGTTGTGATCTCATTCACTTTGATCATATGATTATGTTTACACAACTTCTAAATTATTTACAATGGTTCTAACCAATCTTGTATTTACACATTTCAAAAACAGAATCAATTCCTTTTTAGTTTATATTACTCTGTTTTTACTAGTCAGAGAGCATGATATGGAAAGATATCATTTTTCAGCTACAAATAATGAGAAAAAACTAATTTGTTTTCAATGCATACAAATTATTTTTGAGGAATATACTTTATAAATATGGAGTTATTTCCTTGCTGATAAATACTACCAAATTCTAAAATGCAGAAAATAATTGTCACATTTCCTAGTTCACAGGATTGTTAAGAAGAAAGTAGTATGTGAATTTGAGTTATATATATATATGTGTGTGTGTATGTATATACACATGTATGTAAGCTATCATTCTAATTATGGACATTTTTGACTTAGATTTACAAATCACCAATGGATCTCAATTTACATGTGAAGTCTAATCTTTGCTTAGAGTTAATGTAAATGTGCAATGAATTCATTCAAGATATAAAGTTGTCTTGCATAAAATAACCTTAATTGCTGATTAAAATCAAGAAAAAAGAACCAAAAATAAATAAATCATTCATCAGACTTAGAGTAAGAGCAAGAACAATAGAGGTGGTTCATTAATTAGATATGGATTCCATTTGTTTCTAATATGTAAATCTAGCTGTGTGTTCACTATATTTGTTTCTTATCCATAAACATGTTAAATATGCTGGTCAAATGATTGGTGGTTTTAACATGAGTTCAATGTAACTCTCATTCTTTTACAGCTTGTGCTGACTGTGGGATTACTAGCTGTTGTTGTATACCTATACACAGTTGTGGCATTCAATTTTTTCCGAAAGTTCTACAACAAAAGTGAAGATGGAGATACACCTGATATGAAATGTGATGATATGCTAACAGTAAGTTCATGTTCTGTAGGCTAATCTTGAATAGAATATTTTTCCCTCTTCATATGAAGTTGCTCATTCCATAACTATTTTGTATTTTTCATCTATAGTAGTAATGTACAAAGTATTACTATGTTGATAACCACACAGGAATCAGAATTGATTACTTTAGGGAAAAAAAATTGTACTCTAATGAATTTCTGAACTATTAAGTAAAATATAATTCTTAAAATATATGAGGAAGATAGTGATCTAGGCTTGATAACAGAAAAAACTGCCTCATATTTAGAGAGCTCCAAAACTGACTTGTTTGGTATGTTTTAGAGAGAACTATTTTTTCTTGTATGGATTAAATTATATAGTTACTGAGGTCTTTTTTTAACTCCTTAGCATTGCCATTTCCATTATCTCTGACTTTAGAGATCATCAAAAATTAACTTCAATTTTCAGTGATACCTGGAACTTGGCAGAGTTCTTCTATGACCCCAAAATGTACAATTAAAAAAAATTCAATCAATTTAGGGATACAAGTGTTTTGATTTTTCAATTAAAATTTGCTTTAGAATCAGTTTGAAAGCTGAGAGGGATTTTGGAGGTCATCTAGTACAGCATCTGGATTTTAAAGATAAAAAAAAAACTGAGACCTAGGGAGGTGAAATGATAGTGGCAGAGGGAGGACTTGAGCCCATATCCTTTGTCTCCAAATCTAGATATTTTTTCTACCCCATAGGATTACACATCTCTTCAACCTGGTCTCACTGACACCTCAAATCAACATATCCCAAAGAGAACATTACCTTTATCGCAAGACAATACCTTCTTAATTGTCTACATTGATGGATGATTCCATCCTTTTCCTGCTGTCCAGTCTACAACCTCATGGTCATTTTTAACCCTTTGTTAGCAATCATCCATTGCTTATATGTGATCAGTTGTCAAGTCCTATCAGTTCTACCCACCTCAACTTTCACACCCATCTTCTCTTTATTCACAGCAGGTCCATATTATTTCTCACCTGGACTGATGAAGCAATGCTTCTCATTGCATCATTCAAATACATTTATTTGCTTTTCTTCTTTTTTGAGTTGCCCAGTTTTAGCCATAGTAACTGTTTCTGTTTCCTGTTATCATCTAGTCTCTAAGGATGGTCCCTCTAGTGTATATATATTGCAATGAATGCTCTTCTAATGTTAGATGACTTACTTCAGTAGTATAACTGCTATCCTGCTGTGTAGTGTCTAGTAGGAATTGTTATATTCTGGATAGAACTGCTCAAGATGAATGTGACCAAGTGAAATTTAAGAAGATCTCTAAAGATCTCCAGTTTAATTCTGGTGCCATGCTTTCCTTATGAACATATCAACATCCATAATGATCTTATCAAATATGTCTTCTAATTCCTATCAATCACTAAAGTATGAGTTGATTTGAAAGCCAAATACTTGGAAATTTTTATGCTCTGTGCTTTTCACCTAAACAAACTGTGGCTATATGTTGGTTTTACCTAGGATACTCTAAAACATAATCTTGTAACATGGATTTTAGAGTAAATGAACCAATAAACTACACTAAGTCTATGAATATACAAAAGAATAATATATTGTCTATGCTGTCAAATAGATTATAAATTACTTAAGGAAACAAAAAATGTGTGTAAGGCAATAAGCAAACAAATAATTGCTATAAGAATAATAATAATAACCAGCATTTATGTAATACTTTAAATTTTGCAAATTGCTTTGCATGATAAATCATTTGACTTTCATAACAGCTTTGTGTAGGAGATGCTAGTATAATCACCATTTCTCAGGTGAGGAAACTAAGGCCCAGAGAAGTCAAGTGAAAAGAGAGTTTATATTAACATAGGAATGGAGGAAGGAAAGAAGGAAGGAAGGGAGGACTAGGACTTATTAAATGTTTACAGGGTGGCAGGCACTGTGTTAAGGGAGATAAAAATACAAATAAAAAGAAAGATAAAATAAGTATTGCCATAATGTTAGGTAGAATATATAGCTTATATTCTAATCAGGGAAGATAATACACAAAATGGAGCTGAAAGGGGAGGTAGGAGAGATAAGGATCAAGATTCCTGCACAAGACTTGATTTTGAATTCTAGAAGATCAGAAGAGGACCAAGAGTCAAATCAAGAAAGACCAACCTGAGCCCCTTTACAAAATAGTAGCTCCAAAAGGAATTCATCAATGTGAGGAGGAAATAAGCCTAGAAGAGGTAGATTTCATGATGAGCAAGCTGCAGGGTGGTAGAATATTTCAAAGTAAATAGGACCTATGCATTGAGAGAAGTTCCTGGGAAAGGCAGCTGTAGGAACATGATTTTGTACTCCAGAATGTCAGGATTAGGGCTGAGATCGCATGTGTAAGAAAGTATCTGGGGAACTATTTTAATTCAGGTCTTTCTGATTCAAAGTTCTACCATTGTTATGGGTTCTGTTGTGCCACCTAGATACATAAATTGTGTGATGCTGAAAATGAGTATACCTTGACTTCAAGAAAGGAGAGAAGGAATAATCAAATGACTTTCCTAGAGAAGGTGAGCTTTGGGCTTGGTAGGTTTTTGATAAGCAGAATGAATAAAGAGTATTTGAAGAATAGTATGAGATAAGAATAAGTGTGGCATATAATGGGGGGGTATTGAACAGACAAGTTAACTATATCAGAGGTTCATGCTGAAAAGCAGCCTGAAATAAAGTTGAATTAATGAATTGGATGGGACCAGTTTATATAGGTCTAGGCACAGGAGTTTGGATTTGATATGGTAAGGGGGAGGCATAAGCGGTCCTTTAATTCAATTTAATAGCAACATAGAGACTTCTAGATTTCATAGTAGATTGAATTTTGGATTTGAATGAAAAAGACCAGGACTCAAATCCTGCTTCAGACATTTATGAGCTATGTGACCTTAGTTAAATAACCTTTCAACTTCAGTTTCCTCATCTGGAAAATGGAAATTAAAAATAACATCTCACAGGGTTGTTTTAAGGACCAAATCAAATGACAGAATATATACCAAGCACTTTATAATCCTTAAAAGACTATATAAATATTAGCTTTTATTAAACAAAACTTATTAACATTTTCTCTGTGTTAAACACTGCCAGGTCCCAAGAATCTATTCTTTAATTCTGGTATCCTAAAAATAATAATAACAATGATAATAATAATAATAATAGCATTATATAGTGCTTTAAAGTTTACATAGCACTTTATAAACATTACTTCATTTTATCATTACAAAAATTCTGAGAGACAAGTGCTATCATTATTCCCTTTTTGGAGTTGAGGAAACCAAGACAGATCTTATAGCTAATAAGTGTCTGAGATCAGAGTTGAACTTGGGTCTTCTCAACTCCAAGTCTAGCATTCCACCCACTGAGCTATCTCTTTTATCCTTCCTTTCTGATATCATGCAAAATTGTTATAGTTATTCTATTAAAAAAACCAACAACCTTTCATCCTAGAAATAATATTGTATATTGGTTCCAAGGCAGAAAAGTGGTAAGGACTAGGCAATGGGAGTTAAATTACTTGCCCAGAGTCAACATCTAGGAAGGGTCTAAAACTAGGTCTGAACCCAGGACTTCCTGTCTCTAGACTTGACTTTCAAACCACTAAACCACTAGCTGCCCCCTAGTTATTCTTATCTTAAAAAAAAAAACAAAAAAACCTGAAATGGTACCTCAAATAAAATTGCTTATTTTCATATTCATTTTCTTACAGGTTTCAGATGTTGTTTACTTAGATTTGCCAAACTCCCTGTTTGTTTCATTCTATTTCAATCATTTTTGCTGTTTTAAGTTTTATGATAATTAATTAAGAGTTGCTCATCATAAAACTCATCCCTAGATCAATTGACAGAAACACTGCTCACACATTTAAAACATTGCATAGGACCTGTCTTTGTATCAGCTAATGATATCTGAAAGAGAAACATTGTACCCTCTGGGTATGACTAATGGTTATGTGTTTAGCTACCTTTTAAGCATAAAGATACCTTGACTTTCCAAAACTGATATGACTCCACAAAATCAGTTTTCACAGTAAAAAGATGAGACTAAAGAAATCTATTTCAAGTACATTTAAAGATTATTATTGCCGACATAGGCTAGTCTGAAAGTCTCAGGAGTTTTTCAGATGAGCAAGTTATTCTCCCTATTATCCTTCTCTATCATTTACCATTTGGGATTATAATTGGTTTGGAACACGGCAAAGGAACAGATCAACTTAAAACCCCACATGATTAAGAACCCTCTCCTCCCTCCACACTCATGATACAAAACTAGAATTAGAAGTATTTCTGTATAGCTGTCAGACTATTAGTGTTATATGTAGAATATAAGATCTTTGAATTCAGGGGTTGTCATTAATTGAATCTGCAAAACTCATGTATGACCCTTACAACTCACTTCACCTTTCTTGGCTTCATCTATAAAACAAGGAGTTAGAATAAATCAACTAGTCATTCAGCAAGCATTTATTCAGGCACTATATTGGGTACTGGGTGTACAAAGTCAAAAAAGGAATAGTCCTTGTCATCAAAAAACTTATGTTCAAATGATACATGTATAACCCAGTGGAATTGCTTGTAAGCTCCAGTAGAGGGGAGGAAAGAGAGGTGGGAAAAATCTTGAATTGTGTAACCATGGAAAATATTCTTCATTAATTAATTAAAAAAAGAAAGAAAAACATATTCTATTGCAAGAACTAATATGTATACAGACAGGCAACTATTAAATCAAATTAAGTAATTTCTGGGGTGTATAGGCCACTAACATTTGGCCCCAGATAGGAGTTAGCATATGAACGTTATTGTTAGCTACAGATTCCATGAAGTAAAGATGAAAAGGAAGTCCTTTCCAGGCATAGTAATACTAAGCACCTAGTAGAAAGCTAGAATGTCATGTACTAAGAAGAGCAAATATATCAATTTACCTGAAATGGAGAGTGTCTGAGGGGAGTAATATTCAACAAACCAGGGAATGTAAACAAGATCCAGAATGTGAAGGACTTTAAATGCCCCCCAAAAAGGACTTTCTATTTTATCCTAAAGGCAATAGTGAGCCACAGTAATTTCTTGAAAAATGATGTGGTGAGAACTATATATCATATGGTGGGAAGAGGAAAGGCTTGAGGTAGGGAGACCTTCTTGAGACAATAATCTATATGAGAAATGAGAAAGTCTGAAATAGAGCAATAGTCTTATGAATTAAGAGTCCCTAAGATTCCTTTATTACTTTGTTTAACAAAGATTCTTGGAGTTTGTAAAAGAACCACAGAGGTCATTCAGGTAACCCTCCAACAATATATATCTATACTCTATTAAGGATTTTACTATACTTTTCATTTATTATTTTTCTTTGTTAAATCAAAACAATTTAAAAATTAATAGCCAAAAATTAGATAACAGAACTATAGATCAGAACCAAATTGTTGATTTGGTGCTTAAAAATATCACTGAGTTGACATGAAGATGAACACTAAGTACCTGGCTTGTTCAAAGTGATAAATGGCTTTCAGAATCTGAATTGTGTATTCTATAGAGGAGAAGCTTTTTAGAGAGAGCATCTGCTTAGGTATGTGTGATAGCCTGACAGATAAATACTATTGTTATTTTAGAAAATAAAATGTAATTTATGATAGACTTTATTTGTGCCATCTTACAAATTTCTTATCTAGTTCAATATATTACAAGTACTTGTGAATTACATAGTGTTTTTTAATAAAACTATCAATCACAAGATCAAAGACAACTTCATCATCTCATAAATGAAAGGATGATTTAATTGGTGCTTGTGCTAATGCTCATGTAGATTATTTTATTTACATCTAGGCTCTCTGCTGAGTCAGTCCTTTTTAATATCTAAATATCTAAAGTATCTCAACAAATATCACTCCAGGGACTCTAGATACTCTAGAAAAACAAATGGTTCAACTAAATCTTTATTTCAGGGGGAAAACAGTTCTTCTAAGAAGAAAAAAGAGAGAACTATCTAAAGAAGCTAAATTTCAATGCCCATGGAACTTACCAACAAACAGATCTTTCAAAGACATGAACAGAAAATAAAAGCAATAGCAGACCAAAAAAAATCAACATGAAAACAGCATTATTGTCATCTTCCTATAAGAATTATGTGAGGATTAATAAAGTTTAGAGTAAGTGGAGGTTGTTGAGGAATGATAAAGGTCACCAAAAAAGGCTACTCAAAAAGACTATTGTTATCAAAATATCATAGAAAAGATTGCACTCTGTTCAGAGCAGACTGATGATAAAATGGATTATAGAGAAAGGGAAGAACTGCTTAAATCTTGTTTCTGTTTTCTCTTTCAAGGAGAATATCTTTGGACTGGAAAGAACAGCAAAGTTGTGAATACAAACTATAGATTAGAGAATTCATCTTCAATTCCAGGACAAATTTTTAAAATGCCTTGTAAAAGAAGTGACTATTAAACCTAGCAAAGGGAAGTCATCACAAAAAGCCAGCATAGCTTACTTGATAATACTTCATACCAGACTGATATTATTTCCATTATTTATTGATAGTGTTACTGGAATGGTCGCTAGAGGAAATCCTACTTAATTTTTGCAAAGCTTTCAATAAAGTCTCATGATATGGACCAAATGAAGAGATACAGGCTAGATGAAAGTAGAATTATGTTACTTTAGAAATGATTGAATGACTAAACCAAAAGAATTAATTCAATCATGAATCATGTAACCATGGAAAATATTCTAAATAAAAAGGGGGAAAAATAATTCATCATTCATAATTCATGGGAATTTCCCATCATTCATGGGAAAAAAGGTCTCTAGTAGCATGTCCCACACATCAGTTCTTGGTCCTATGTGAAATAACATTGATATCCATGACTCAAATAAAGGTAGAAAAGGGCATCTTGATGTAATTAACAGATGACACAGAAGTAGAAGTGATAACTAACAAGATAAGTGGCAGAATCATAATCTAAAAAGGTCCCAGGTTGGGATATTAGGATAAATTTGTTAAAACAAAATTAAAGAGGAATCACTGAAAAGTTTTATTCTTGGGTTCAAAAAAGCAATTGCACAAATATAAGATGAGAAAGATATGGTTAACAGCAATTTTTCTGAATGTATTTGGCAGTTTTAATGGACTACAAGCACAGTGTCACTCAAAAGTGTGATAATACCCAAAATTAAAAAAAATGCTATTAGTAGCTGCATTGAGTGAAGCATATTATTCAAGATTAATGAATAGGTGCTAGTCCCACTGGACCTTGGACTTTTCATTCCTGGGTCTCAGATTAGAAGGAAAATGGTGATGAAAGCGTTTAGTATTTAGGGAATTATTGACATAATTCTACACGAGGATCATTTGAAGCAACTGGAGATATTTTGCTAAGAGAATACAAATGAAATACCAAATAATATTATAGTTTTAAGTATTTGGAGGGCTGTCATATGGAAAAAGGAATTAGACCTATTCTTCTTGGCTGCAGAGGGCAGAAAATAAACAAATCGATTGCAAGAAGATTTGTGCTTGATATAAAAAATAATCTCTATAATAGGGATATCCAGAAGTATCCAAAGAATTAATGAACATCATTGAGGTTCTTCAGAAAGGTCTTATTCTCAAGTATGGCTTGGAATAAAGGGGTCTCTCATCTTTTCCAATTCTAACATTCTGTAGTTCTTTGAAATAGAAATGTTTAAAATATTAATGTATTTTTAGAGCTTTAATTTTTGTTAACATCTTAGAATGAGCTTCCCCTTCTTTTTTTAACTTTAATATATTTGAGTTCTTCTGGCAAGACTTGGGAGGACTGGGAAGTCCCCCAAATCAAATATTTTACTGTCTATTTTAGTGATCAAAGACCTAAGAGAACCTTGTAATGGTCACTGTCAATATTTAGTTGCCATATGCCTCCACACAAGCAGAATAGATGATCCAAACAAGCAGATACTGAGTCCCAGCTTGTTTGCAAGATTCCATTAATATTATGAATAGACTGAAATTGGTTCCAGTTAGTGCTGGCACTCCATCATCATCTAAAAGGTCAGGACAAACCAGGGTCAGAATGCTGATTGACTGGTTGACATCAGCAGTAACTTCAGGAAATTCTATTGGCATTTCACTGTATCCCAAGTACAGATAGTTTTTGTCACTCAATCCTCCAAGGCCACAGCTTGCAAGAAACTGCATAAGTATTTGCTTTAACTGTTTCTAGAATGTCATAGATGACTGGAATACAATAGTGATTTATGCTCCACTGTCCATGATAGCAAAATAATCTATATTCTCAATTTTTATAGTCACCTTTGTGCAAGATATGAGGGGAAATAACCAGCAGGAATCACTAACATGATGATTGTAAATGCTTCCAGGAAATCTAGTGGTGTCACTTCTTTTCTCCCAAGCTCTCTCATAGCCCTTACCCTCTGAAATACCTGATTCCATTCTTTTCTCTAGTGCATTTAGCCTGAGTGTGGTCATTTTCCCCACAGTTTTAATAGAAGTCAAAGTTCCCTCTCTGCTCTTCTTCGGTCATTTTCCCAAAGAGGCCATTGCTGTTGCTGGTTCTCTCCTGTGGACATTTCTTATGAATTTCTTTTATTTTCTGCTTCTCTCAAATAACTGTTCTACTTTGTATTTTTAGCCTATTTTTAAGCATGTGTTCCTGAACCAAGTGCACATTGGGGGCTTCCCTACCTACCTACCTACCATGTCACTCACCATGTCTAGTAAATTTTCAAAATCAAATGGATTTCCCTTAGAGTCCTAATTACCCAACTTTACTGTTACAAATGTGTTATATTCTAAAACCATATATACTCATTTTTAGCAGGCATTATTTTCTGTCCTAAGTTTTATTGCCCCTGTTATTTCCTATTAATTTCTGTAATTCAGGGTCTGTAATTCTGTAATCTATTTCTATTAATTTCTGTAAATGAGCATCAAACAGAACCTAAAGCCAAATGATTTCTCACCTCAGTTCTGACATGTAGATACAATAAATGTAACTTATATGTGACTTACCTCTTAAAAACATTTTGAATTTTTTTATAAGCAAATTTACTGTTTAATAAAGTCTTATCTGGATCCCTGGCCATTAACCCTAACAAAAGGCATGAAAGTCTTTTCCACTAAGCCTATCTGCCAGGCTCGCATCTCTGTGTCAGATGCTCTCCAATCATAGATAACTATTTTTTTAAACCCTTACCCAAGGTAGAAGAGTGGTAAGGGCTAGGCAATGGAGGTCAAGTGACTTGCTCAGGGTCACACACTGTGAAGTGTCTGAGGCCAGATTTGAACCCAGGACCTCCCCTCTCTAGGCCTGACTCTCAATCCACTGAGCCACCCAGATGCCTCCCATAGAGAACTATTGACACCTGTGTAATTCAGATTTCCTATGTTTGTTTCCTAAGGGGAGAGAAGGGAGATAGGAGAGGTCATCTCCTAAGAAAGTTCCTAATTTGTGCCAATGGTATTTGGCCATGGCAGAAAACAACATTTTCTGCCAAATCAAATGGACCTCCTCTTTCTCTTGTTCAAATGAAGTTTCACTGTATAGTTAGGGAAACTCATCCAGCTCCTTTAACTCCCTTTGTGAGGTACTTCTGTTAAGTCTTCCAATTACTTAAGAGAATTGTCATTGAAGCTATCCTCCTGCTGTCACACTGTCAACAGATTCAAGGAAGATATCATATCATTTGGACATCTCAACACGTAGAGTATTCTATCTTTTTCTGATGGAATGCATCAATCATATATGATATGTCTATTACTTCTAGCAAATTATTTTCTTAATCTCTTGAAGAGTATAAAACCCAAATATATATTTAAGCTAGATCTTTAATTGCTATATATTATAAGCCCTTTCATTCATCAGAGGCATCATTTTATCAAGGACCAACTCTCCTTTACATTGTAGGATAGGAGAGTGTCTCAACATAATACCCAATAACCATTTTTTGTCTTAATTGCTTTTCTGACAATTTGTGTTGTTTGTATAACTCCAATAATTTACATAGCACATCCAAAGGAAGAAAACTTGTCCTGAACCCATTCTACTCTACTCTGAGTATCATTAAACTCTTCTGTACACCAGAATTAACAAGGTGACAGTATATCATTATTTACACTATTGAAGTGAAGACACACTACTCAGCCGAACAATTTAATGAATGCACTATAGCTTTGAGGCACCAAAGTAAAAACAAGTATCAAATTCATGACTAAGAGACATACTAATGAACAGCTGAAATAATAAAAGCACTCATAAAACATATTCTCAATGGCAATATTAAGTAATAAATATTAACATTTATAAATCTTAAGAATTGCCTAGGAATCATTCCAGGTAGAATTTGAAAACTAAATCAGCTGAAAACCAAAATTAAAAAAATCATAGCATAATACAAAAAAAGGCATTATGGCATTTTGTAATATTTGATATATGATGATTCTTCGCAAAATTAGCCATTTGCAGGTTTAATTCAATTCCTAAATCAAACTACTAAATTTTTTTTCAAAATTAAAAATCAAAATTCTAATTAAGTTCTTGTAAAATTAGTATAAAAATTATTGAGCAATACCATAAAAACAAAAAAAAGAGAACAAAACAGAGCTAAGGGGAAAACTTTTATACTGAGATAAGATTTCCACTTATAACACTAGGAGTTATAGCAATCTAAACTTATAGTCTGGAGGAACTTAAAAGACCCAGGTTAGTAGTACAGGGCAATCCCGAACTATGATGAAATTGATTATGCCCCCAGTCTGAGCCATTCATTTGTTTTGTAACTACACTCACAAGGACAACATGATTACTAACCTAGAACTTGTAGTCTGCTCTACAATAAGCCTCATCTGCTGTGATTTCTGTTACAAATATCTATTCTAATCAGAGGCTTTGAGGGATATTTGAGGAGGCAATTCTTGTGCCATTCAGAGATAGTCTGATCAACTGAGCAGTACATAAGTTTTTCATTTACATTTTTCAAAGGGGACTTTTCCGGGAGAAAGGAGTCAAGACAATTAGCTTCAAACTCAATTAGTGCCTTATTGAATGACTTAAAGGTGAGGTTTTCCCCCTAAATTTGAATTGGACTGAATCCAACTGCTTGGAGAGGAAATAAAATCACATTGATGCATGAGTGTGGCATTTAGTACAATTATTATCTATAAATAAATTTATTATTATTCATTCATTTTCATTATATTCAACTCTTCATGACCACATTTGGAGTTTTCTTGACAGAAATACAGGAATGGTTTGCCATTTCCTTCTTCGGCTCATTTTAAAGATAAAGAAACTGAAGCCAAAAGAGTTAAATGATTTGCCCAGGGTCACACAACTAGTAAGTGTCTGAGGTCATATTTTAATTCAAGAAGCATGCCTTCCTTACTCTGGACCCAACTCCATTGTACCACTAGCTGCCATTATAAAAAAATACATTTCCTCAATATTTCAAATATGTTACAAGATTTACATTAGTCAATATGTTTATTTAAACATGAGGGGAAGGGAAAATGCATTTAATTGTTGACTTTTTTAAAAAGACAATAGACACAATAAGAGAAATATTATAAAGATAATTAACTTTGAAAAATGGTAACTGATCTACACAATGATCTACAATTATAAGTCGCATGACAAAACATGTTATTCTACTTCCAGAGACCCAGACTTGAAATGATGAAATCCAGAATATTCCTAATATGTACTATTCTAGTTTGTGACCATGAGCAAGTCACTTGTCCTCTTATGGCTTCAGGAAATTCAAATTCCAAGGGACAGGCGAGTTTCTGATCCAGATTGGTGGAGGGAGTTGACACAATAGGTATTTCCTACAACTGATACAATCTTGGATCTATACCAACCTTGTATGCATAAAATATGTATATCCATATACCCATGCCTGCATGCCTACACACAGACTATATCTGACTCAATATTAATTTTGTTTAATATATTGCAGAGATTCCTGTTCATTGCTCATGTTTATACTATTTGTGGCTCCCATTTATGAAATTATCTATATAATTTGATAGAAGTTAAATAGAAGATGTGAAAATTAAAAAAAAATTCTTATAAACAGAATTTGATTGGCTTGGCAGTAAAACATTCTAAAAACATCATCTACTCATCTTTAAATATATCCAGTCTGGGAGCCCAGTGCATGGAACATCAGTCCTGAAGTCAGGAAGACCTGGGTTCAAATTTGGAAAGTAATGCTTTTATTATTTCCTTAGGAAATAATAAAAGCATTACTTTCCAGAAGGTAGTTGTGTGAATCAACTGAAATAATGATTGTAAATCACCTATCACAGTGCTTGGCACATTGTCCTAGAAATATTAGCTATTATTGTTCTTCTAGGTCTTGATGCTCTTCTTCGTTCAGAGCCCTCCATCTCCTGTCTCCTACCTCTCTGTCTTTGAACTCGCTGGTCCCCAGACCTCGAATACACTCCCTCCCCACTCCCACCTCCAAAATTCCTCATTTTAAGCCTCAGATCAAGACATTTCTATACAAGAAGTTTCCTAATTCTGCCCAGCAACCAGTGCTTCTCCTCTCAAATCAATTTGTATCTCTTTTGCATATACCTGTGTATAGTCAAATTGTCTTCCCTAGTTGCAATGTAAATTGAGGACACTATTATCATTTTTGTCTTTGTTTTTTTTTTCTTTTTAAACCCTTGACTTCCATCTTAGAATCAATACTGGATATTGGTTCTAAGACAGAAGAGTGGTAAGGGCTAGGCAGTGGGGGTTATGTGACTTGCCCAGGATTACACAGCTGGGAAGTGTCTATGAGCCACCCAGCTGCCCCCTCATTTTTGTCTTTGTAGTCAAAACACCTGTCAATTAGGAGGAGGTTCTGTCACATCTTTGAAGTTGTGGTTGATTCATTAAAGTCACATACTTTTAAGTATGAATTGCCTCTGACATATTCTATATTTTTAAAAAATCCTTTCATTCTATCTTAGAGTCAATGCTAAGTTTTGGTTCCAAGGCAGAAGAACAATAAGGGCTAGGCAGTTGGGTTTAAGTGACTTGCCCAGGTCACCCAGTTAGGAAGTATCTGAGACTAGATTTGAACCCTGACATATATTTTAAATATACATGTACACACATTTTGCCACGGCAAATCTGTCCTGTCTCTAGGCAGGCTCTACAATAAGTAGAGTCTATTCTAAGAATGTTTATTACCAAACTAAACTAATTCAATAAGTGTATAATTTTTTTAAAATTTATTTTTATATTTTCTGTAGCCCCCAGTAATGGGAGTGGACCCCAGTAAAATCTGGTCTGGCCAGAGGCAGTCACGTAGTCTCATGATCTCACCTGAGATTACTAACCTGTCCCAGCTGTACTTCGTAGAAACTGTGTGTCCTGCCAAGAAATGACTGATACGGGGATTCTGGGAGACTCTGGGTTAGCCAGACAATTTTCCACCTCACATCCATTCCATGTTATCGATAACTTATACATAGCATACATTCATCCTACATACATTTAGCAATGACCTAAAAAGAATCTCTATGCTCTGGTAACCATTTTTAAGGACAGGTGACATTGGAGACCCATCCTCTATACTGCATTCACATCATTTGTACACATATCACTTGGGTACATGCATGAAAATATGGGTATATAGAATTCATTTATAGAAATTCTTTTCTTTCTCCCTAAATGCTTTTCTCCTCACAGTCTTGATATATTCTCATGTGCATTGGGCTGCATCATTTCAGAACCTTAGCAAAATGAATTGGAACCTTCTACTGTTTTTGTCAATTTGGTCATTTTATACCTTACATTATTGTTAAGGATAAATCCTACTCCATCGTAGTTAAGTAGAAATGTCCCTAACATGGTGTGGAGTTGTTTCTGTTCTTTGGAGCTTGAAGAAGTAGACAACTATGGGGCAAATCAGATGTTTGAAGAATACACACACACATGCACACACATACACAGATTATATACATATGTTTATAATTATATATATGCATAGATATATAATTATCTTTGCGCCTTAGTCTTTGGACTTCAAAGCCAAACGAGGGTACATCAATAGATGATAATGCACAATAGTCATTCTCTGTCACCGAGAGACTACCACTACTATATGCATAGATTCAAATGCTAAGTTTTGAGATAAGATTTTTTGTGATAATTAGAATATATTAGTAAAATCTCTAGTTCTTGCTTTTGTAGTTCTATGCCCTGTACTTTCCAGTTATGTGTTCCTTTTCAATGAGTATCTCATTGTTAAGGTATCTTTTTTTTAATTTTCTTGATCCGTATATCAAGTTTCATGGTTCTTCAGCAGATGGCACTGTGGTATGCAGTTTGACAATCTCATTGTCTAATTCCCAAAAGTTTTGTTGTTGTTGTTGTGGCTGGTGAGCCTAAGATTCTAATTAAATCAGCAGTATCCTGATAGAATTTCAGCCTCCCTTCAAGCAGATAGGAAAAGAAAGAAAAAATGTGCCCCAGTGAAAAGATGATTCTAGAGAACTAAGGAAGCCTGACCTGAAATATGCAAGGGGTTTATTCAGCCTCAAAGGAAAAAGAGGGTAGGCAGTCATCATGTTTGAATCACTTTTGGCCTACCTGAGTACCATTTGTTAATTATAGCAGTTGCTAGGCAAAAGAGCTAAGAAGAAAGAATTTCTACTGTTAGGTATCAGTGAGTGCTGCCCAAAGTCATATAGATAATAATTTAGTTTATGGGGGATATGAGAAGTAGATAAAAGGAAATATGCCATAACAAAATTAATCTCTATGCCAATTTCTGTAGGAACAATTCTTACTCCCTCATAAATCATATCATCTACTTTTAAGCCTACCTACTTTGGCCACCACTTTCATTCACGTTCTTCACCATAAAACTGATTTAAATTCTTGATAGAGTCCAAGTCTCCTTCAGTACACTCTTAAAAGCTGTATCCATGTGCAAGGTACTCATTTTGTCAACATCTGCTTAAACCCACACACGAGGGAGTACTAGCACCTCTGCTCTGAGGGCTGCTCATCTGCCTTTGACCCAGCTCATACCTGTGACTCCATGAAGCTACAACACGAGCAGCAGCCATACCCTGGCAGACTGACTAAACAGATTGAGGGTAACTGATAGGTCTCAAATCCAGAGATGAATTAGGCAGATGTTTACCCCAAGCATGTAAAGATTTCCTCCAGAAGAATGGGCAGATGAGAACAATTTGTTCCAAGGAGTCGTTATGGTGGCAAAAGCAGGCTCTGTGGAGAACTTAGAGCTGGATCAGACAAGAGAGGTGCCAAGGTCATGCACTGCATCCTGGGCCAGTGCCAGTTGTCCTCACTTTTATCTTGCCCCTGAACCCTGATGACTGTCATTGACTGTAGAAGAGTGAAGTCAACAACTTTGTACCACTATGTCTTGTTTAAATTCAATGCATAGAAGACTCAAGACATTATGATGCCATCGGTCCTCTTTCAAATGTAGGAGAAACAATAGAAATTGCCATTTTACTTGACCAAACCAGAACATACATCAATTCAAGGCTAAGAAATTTAATTAAAAAAATAACAAGGTAAACACCAAATTTTTAAATTTTTCCATGCCAAATTTCCCTATCCATCTTACAGATTACTTCACCACTGTTTGAGGAGCTAGATGGCCAAGGCTTAGAGTCAGGAATATCTGAGATCCAATCCAACCTCAGACACTTACTAACTTTGTGACCCTGGGCAACTCACTTAAATTCAGGATTGTTATTAGGATCTAATGAAATTATTATTAGGATCTAATGATATTTTTTAAATGTTCAACATGTTCCTGCATCTAGTAAACTAGTAGGCTTTTTATAAACACTCATTACCTTCCATTTCCCTGACCTTAATCCTGGGGAGGAAATACTTGTAATCCAGACAACCCATGTGGCCACGATTACATCCTATTGGGAACAACTCTACCTCCAAAGCAAGTTATTTGTTATTGCTTTCAATAATTTTTTGGTGTGTCTGACTCTTCATGATCCCATTTGGGATTTTCTTAGCAAACATACTAAAATAGTTTTGCCATGTCATTCTCCTGCTCATTTTATAGATGGGGAAACTGAGGCAAGCAGGGTTTAGTAACTTGCCCAGGGTCACATAGCTCGTGAGTGTCTGAAGCAAGATTTGAACTCCAGATGAGCTCTGAGGGGAAAAAAAGATGGTCTGGGAACTTTTTTATTTTCAGGAGTATATCCTTCCTCTGATTACTGAAATCCTCCCATACTTGATATAGGAGAATCTAATATAATAGTGTGCTCCTATTTAGACTCATTAATTTAGTCAAGTTTGAGGTTTGGAAAATCAAATTATATGATACTTCAAGTAAACAATACATTCTTAAAAACAACTTTTAAAAATACTCTTAATGATGTGTTTATTGCAAAAATATAAATAAATCTGAAACTAATTTGTCAAATTTCCTTCTCTTAACGCATGGCCACTCACTCCCTACCACAGAAATATGTGAAAGTTTCTCACTACAAAGTTGCCAGTTGCTTTTTTTTTTTTTGGTATAGTCATAATTAAGTGTGAGATTTTGATCAGCTCACTAATAAGGTTCATTGTCCATTCATCCCTTAAGTCTTTTGCTAAGCAGAAGCTACCCATTCAGACAACAAATTCTTATTTTTATTTTTTATTATTATTTACACAAATTTGATAATGTAGTTCTTTGTTTAATTATTTTATCCCCAGTGCATAACACAATGCCTTGTAGTATAAGAGATTAAGAGAGTTTTGTTGCTTGGGCTTTATGAAAACACTGTGCTGGTTGCTGAGAAAGATGTTAATAAATCTAATATATTAAGCTTTCAACCTAATTGGGGAAGAAACTTCATATGAAGGAGTAACAACATCAGATAGCATATGACTAAGAGACAAAATGTCTGTCTCACAAATAAGCTCTTTGAACATTAAGAACTCTGAGTTCAGAGAATATTTGGGATGGAGTAATTCTGGAAGACTTCATGTAGAGCCAATGACTTGCTAGACTCAAGAGAATGAAGGGAATTTTGGGGAAACAGTATAGAGAAAAACCAAGAGGACTTTTACATTCTTACTCCAGTCTACTTTTCTGATTTTTAATGTTTTCTCATCATACATAGTCAAATTGACTTACTTTCTGTTCTTATATGTGATGTTGCATCTTCCCACTCCATTTCCTTGGCACTGGCTGCCCCTCTTTTCCAGAATGCCCTCTTTCTTTCCTTCTCTTAGAAACCTAGTTCATTTCAAAGTTCAATTCAAGTTCTATCTCCTGTAGGAGGTAACTTTTTTTTTTTCTCTCTAGCCATTACCATTCTCCCCAAGGCACTGAATTTATTTTCCTTTCACATAGGTGCTACTTTCTTTTTTTTGTCTTTGTATCCCTAGTACCTAGTACAGTACCTGGCAAATAGTAGCATTTATGGAAAACAGAATAATCAAGGACATGCAGGAATGAATAAACACTATGTATTTAGGGGATGATGAAAAAACTGGACTGATCAATCACTGAGTATTTATTAAGTGCCTACTATTTGCCATAAGCTGCTAAATACTGAAAGTAAAAATATAAATTCCTAATCACAAGGAACTTATATTTTAAAAGGAGAGACAAGTACATGTATAAATACATATGTAGCATAAAATGAACAAATATCAATATGTAAAAAGTAGTTTTATAAAAGGTAGTTTGGAAGGGAGAGTATTAAAAGTTATGGGAATTAAGAAGAGCTTCATGCATAAGATGATATATGTATTGCATTTCAAAAGAAAAGAGACTGCAAGAGTCATAAAAAAAGAGGACATTCCATTCAGGGAGATAAACAGTACAGAGGCATGTCATAAGTGATGAACAGCATGAAGATTAGTTTGGGTAGGTTTCCCATTATGAGAGAGAGTACTGTTCAATGAAGCTAGAAAAGTAGATTGTGATGGGCTTTCAAAATTCAACTGAGGAATGTCTTTCATATTCTAGAGGTAGTGAGGAGCCACTAGAGTTGACTGCCTAGGGGATTTGATGGTCAGATCTGCAGTTAAGGAAAATTACTTTGTCAGTAGCATGTAGGCTAGGCTAGAATGGAGAGAGATGAGGTAAGGAGACCCAAGTGGAGGCTGTTTTAGTAATCTAAGGAAGAGATGAGAGCCTGAACTGAGGTGGTAGCTATGTGAGCAAAGAAAAGGAGTTGGATGTGAAAGATGATAGGTAGATGTTGTAAAATTAGAATTAATGACCAAAAAAAAAAAAAGGATTCGGTGTATGAGTTGGAGGAGGTTGAAGAATCCAAGGTGATGTCAAGATTACTAAACCAGGAGACTGGAAAGTTGGTAATACATTTGACAGAAATTGGTAAGTTTGGAAGAAGAGAGGATTTGGGGAGAAAGATAATGAGTTCAGTTTTGGAACATGTTTTAGACTGAGGAGAGCAAAAATATGTTCAGAACAAAAATGAGAACTAAGAGTAAATATAGTAGCAAGAATGTGGAGCTTTCGAGGAGCTTAGCTCCTTAAGGACAGGGATTGTTTTCTTTTTCATCTTTGTATCTCCAGTGCCTAACAAAATGCCTTGCATAGTGTAGGCAGCTAACAAATGTTTGTCAATAGATGGATTGATTGATTGATTGTGGGGCTTGGATGTTATTTATATGGGCAGTGGTGGGCACTAATTATGCCTGGTTTCCCATTGTTGAGGTATTTGGGCATTTATCCACAGTATTTATTGCTGGATGCCTATAAATCTTAAAATTGGTCCAATTGGTTTCTTACCCCCTAAACTTCTCTTCTGAGCCATTTTCCTTTATTTTTTTTATATTTAAACAAGAAAAGGAACTATGGAATTATGTGTTGTTGAGAGCCAGAAATTTAAAACAATTCTTTTGTATTTTATTCAATGTTTTAGTGATCATATGAGATAGTTATAAAGCACTTAATATAGTATCTGGCACAAAGTAGTCACAATATAGACACTCATACCCTTCTGTTAAGTTATATAATATATATTTTGATGTTATGCTTCATACATATTGGTATATATATGCATTTCTTTCTTCCACCTCTGGTTTTCTAATTTATTTCTAGTTTATGACTATCACCTTTCACATTGCTTTATTTCTATTGCTTAGAAAACTTCAGCAATGAAGTTAAGAACTAAATATGTTCCTTTGCTTACTTACCTTATTATCCCAGACACTCTGGAGCCAAGATTCTGATGAGGCATTTTTTAATTTGTTTGAAATGAGACAGAAGGTGCTAAGAAAGAGTGTACAGAATCAAATTTTGTATAAGAGACAGCGGAGAGCAAAAGCCAAATGTGTCATATTTGCAAATGTTGAAACCCAAAGAGTTCATGGGAAAAATGTAAATTCTTAAACATTTATTTTCCAGAAATATTATTAGGAATGTGGTCAGAGAAACCTATTGACGGAGTTGTGTATGGAATCAGATAGCCTTTTGTTTTGAGAATTAGGGAGGCATAATTTATCAATAGAGTTCTGCTTTTGGAGTTAGAGAGACAGGTTCAAATCTTGCCTCTTATTCTAGTCAAAGAACTTAGAATATTTAATACCTGTTGAGAGGCTACAGTGACATAATATATATGTATATATATATATGTATATATATATATATAAAGCATTTTTCAGACTATGAAGATCTATGTAAACATCAGTTATTATTGTTATATTTTTCAGTGCTACATGTTCCACATGTATGTTGGAGTACGTGCTGGTGGTGGTATTGGGGATGAAATTGAAGATCCAGCAGGGGATGAATATGAAATCTATCGAATCATCTTTGATATTACCTTCTTCTTTTTTGTAATTGTCATTCTTCTGGCCATCATACAAGGTATGTCTCCCTGTACATCATCTACACTGAAACTGAAGATTATCTCTGAATTTCATCATTTAAAAATCTGTTAAAAATGCCATGTTTGAGTAAGGTTTTTAAGTTTTTGACAGGCATATATCTTTATGTACATCTAACCTGAACATAATGTGTATGTATTACCCTTAAAACGTTATATTCAAAGTGTATACACTAGATCAGATGTCCTGCTCAATGTTTTCTCTGCAGATTCCATTTTCTACAGAAATACCTTATAATATGTTAATTCGGGACCAAAGTCATTAATATGAGAAAATAGGATTAGGATTAGGCCATGGAATTCCATCTGCTTTTTGTGATTGGTTCAATTGATGAAATATAAAGGAGTATGAAAGATTTTGTGCAGAAAGGAGACAATATTAATTATTGATGATTTAGCATACTGGGTGGTTATTTTATTTTAAATTGAAAAGTTATAAGTATCATTGGTAAAAGTTGTTAGAATATAACTCGCTTTTCTTTAATAAGGCTTTTAAACAGTTTCTATTCTCAACAACCTTTCAAAATAGGTAGCACACTATTCTTACCCATTTTCAAATGAAGAAACTAAGGTTTAGAGCAGTGAAGGGATGGTGGCAGACTGGACTGAACCCAGTTTTAAATCCTAATCTTTGATCTACTATACCAGAATGATTATTTTTTCCTTGTAATGAAATAGATTATAAAATCTCAACATTTATTATCTATAGTTATTGAAACCCAACTGGATATGCCACATTAAAATATAAATTTCCTCCTCTTAAATTCTCATTTTAAATAGTCTTCTGCCAACTGATTAAATTTTGCTGAGTCCTAGGGTCAGCTTGGTGGCTCAATGTCTAGATTGTTGAACTTAGGATCAAGAAGATTAAACTTAAAATCTAGACTCATTCACTTAATTAATAGTGGGACCCTGGAGAAATCACTTAGCCTCTGTCCCAATTTTCTCATCTATAAAATTAGGATAATAATAGCACCTGCATCTCAGGATGAGCTAATATTTATAAAACTCTTTGAAATCTTAAAACACTAAATAATTGCTATTTATCTTTTATTGTTACAAAAGTAAAATGTAGTACAGGACAGCAGAAATCAAATGAATATTCCCTGTAACCTGAAAGAGTTCATTAATATAGTTTCTTTGGTAGAAGGTACATGTGCAGGATATGCTAGATGTGCCAAGAATCCTTTCACTGTGGTAATGCTGCCCAGGAGATGGAGTCTCCCAGGCTTTCTCAGTCTGTGACAACTCTTGATTGCTAGAGTCACTGCTGCTACCCCCGATTCCTTTTTTTACTCCTGGAGCACCTCTTCTCTGCTACCTTTTTTGAGCTTTGCTTTAGCAACAAGAAGCTCTATTTGGTGACTGGTCAGTACCTCTGCTGCACACTCTCCTCAGTATCATCTCACTGGCTCTAGTAGTCCTGCTACATGGAGGAGCAAAATGCCTGCCTTTTTCCTGCCTTCTGCTCTGGTTGGTATGGATAAGGAATATAAAAAAAGATTTTCTCTTCATCAAAGACAATCCTGCCACATTTATCTTGGATCCTATTCCCTCAGGTCTTCCCATGTAGATTGTCTGCCCTGCCCCATCTCTGTCTCTGTCTCTGCCTCTGCCTCTGCCTCTGCCTCTGCCTCTGCCTCTGCCTCTGCCTCTGCCTCTGTCTCTCCTCTCCTCTCCTCTCCTCTCCTCTCCTCTCCTTTCCTCTCCTCTCCTCTCCTCTCCTCTCCCTCGGATCCTTGAAGAACTTTCATTGCATCCTAGCATCCCCATTAGCTATCATGTAATATATTTCCTCCAAGCCACAGCAAAATTCCCTCAAAAAATGCTGCCCTCATTACTTTCATTTGCTTTCCCTTTACTCTCTTACAATCTGGTTTCCAGTCTTATCACTTAACTGATACTTCTTTTTCCAAAGTTAACAATGATTCAATTCATTTTTCCTCATTTCTGTGCAGACAGCATTGATTAGCCTTTTCTCCTAGATACATTCTCCTCTCTGAGTTTTTGTGACGTTGGACTCCATTCATCAATCTACTTGATATTTTTTACTTTCCTTTCTTGGGTCATCATCCATGTAGCACTCCTAAACGTAATTTCCCAAGTCTCTGCCGTGACACACTTCTCTCAATATTTCTCACTTGATATTCTCATTATCTCCTTTGGGCTTAATTATTTCCACACATACAATAATGATTCCCACACCTATATATCCAACCCAATTTCTCTCTATGATTTTAGTTCTACAAGGTTATCCAATATTGATTTTGTTTATGCTTTGTCTATACCTACACATTATCATAATGTCTCAGTAATAGAATGTATATGTTGAGGATGAAATCTCGTACTGTTTTGTTTTGTCCTCGACCTCCAGTGCCTACCACAGTGCCTGCTCTAAGGTAGTCATTTAATAAATGTTTCTTGATTGAATGAGTTATTGAAGAAAAATAATTAAAATGTCCTGTGTGAAAAAGATGTACTAAGGACTCCAGTCCTTAAGCTCTATCTCCTGGACCTTCTTAACAAAGGGCAAAGCTAAAAGAAACAGGGTCAATTTGGAAAGATGTTTTAGCCAAAAAATACTAAAAGGTATTGAACCCTGTATTTTGAACCTCTATTTTAGAGTAAATGAGATTGTGAATGCTTGATTTAAAGGACCCTTTTTCAATGAATGTGGGTTTTTTTTTTAAATAAAGTTTAGGTTTTAAGTCAAATCGATTTAATGTTTTTAGTTTAACAATACTAATAATAGTAACAGCAATTATAGAGTGTTTTTGCAAATTTCTCATTTTATCTTCAAAGCAACCTTTGGAGATTTTTATTATTATCCCCTTTATTGTTGAAGAAACTGAGACTGAACAAGGCTAAGTGACTTACCCAGTATCTCATAGCTAGTAAACATGAGGCAGAATTTAATTTCAGACTCCTTGACTCCAAGTCCAGTGTTCTAAACACTATCTCACATAGCTGCTACTAATCAATAAAAATAATGACCTCCATTACTACTTAATAATTGTTCACCTTTAAAAAATTAAATTTAAGATTATGTGAGTATAGACTCTAATTTAGTGTATTACATATACCTGTAGTACTATTAATATGTAATATTTCAGACACATTATATCTATATTTTCAGATTTCTGTATTTTCAGAAGTCATTTTACTTTAGATAGTTGCTTAGTAGGACCAGCAATTTAAAAACTCATTTTATTATTCCCTTGTTGATGAAAGTTAAGCATTAACTTTATTTAATGGCAGGTTTAATTATTGATGCCTTTGGCGAATTAAGAGATCAGCAGGAACAAGTTAAAGAAGATATGGAGGTAAGAAATTAAATTATTCAGTCTCTTGACTAATTATAGGTCAGTTCTTCCTCATTGTTTCATTATTGAAAGTAACCCTGAAGAATAATCTATGGGACTCTATCCTCAGGAGTTGCTTATATTGGCCTAGTAGAGTCTGATCAAACCAGTTACTTGGTTATTTCTAATATAATCTTAAGGTTGGAGGGAGCAAGGAGAATAATTACAGTTCTTCAGTTTACTTTGATTATCCCCAGGGGAAAATATGTTCTTTCATAAATATTTTATATTTTAATATAAAATTATTAATTTATTTGTTTTATTATATTATTTATATTTATTATTATTATATAATTATAGTTATAAAATAATTATATTATTTATTATATTTATTATATTATTTATTATATTTATTAAAATATATTATTATAAAAATTTTATATTTTTCTTCATTTGTTAGACAGAATTACTCAGTTAGTCTTTCCCCTAATACGTCTTGAGCATGGCATATAGCAGAGTTGTAGACAAATAGCAGCATCATTGGTGTTTGTTTCTACCTTTCTATTTGAATTCTCTGACATTTTTTACATTTCTTTTTATCTTTAGACTAAGTGCTTCATTTGTGGGATCGGCAATGATTATTTCGACACAGTGCCACATGGTTTTGAAACACACACACTACAGGAGCACAATTTGGCTAATTATCTGTAAGTGTACCAGCCACAGACTCTTCCATCTCTCTGGCTATCTGGAAATAGTTTCTTCAATTTCTTCAGGAAAAGACCATGAAGAGAGGAAGAGAGACTCTTCTTTGTTTATAATGTGTGAACACAATGGCATTGAGTAATTCAGCCCAAAGAAAAATTTATTTTTTCCCTTTCAGTTTCCTTAAATTTATATTTATATGAATATGTGTATGTATGTGTGTTGTAAAAATATATGCATGCATATATGCATATACATAAATACACTTGTGTGTATAACATAAATATACAGATACATATTCACACATATATGCATATAGAGAGAGAGATAGATAGATAGATAGATAGATAGATAGATAGATAGATAGATAGATAGATATGGCAGTTTGGCTCTGAATTTGAATTATATCTTCTAGGTAAAAGAAAAATAGAAAAAAAAATTAAAAGGGTATAATGCATTATGAATTGACCCACTGTACTGAGGATGCTCGCTCCTCTCTCCATCCTTGGGCAGAGAAATTCCCTTTTGCTTTGGAAAAACATTCTGAATCCTTCCATATATCTTGAATACTGTGATCTAGCATTATTGTGGGGGTCTCTTTTTATGTTAAAAAAGAATTCTCTTGCCTGAAAAAATGTGAAAAATTCTTTAAAAGAGGAACCTGCTGCCAAATCAGTAGGCATCACTGAAGATTTTGCCTTATATATCTGCAATAAAAAAAGGAGAAAGTGTGAAGGCATTTGGGACCAGATAAAACTAAAAGAGTCGAAAATGTTTTTCTCATCAGGTTTCTAAGCCAATTTTCATATTAAGTAGAAGGACAATAGGGCTATATTTTGACATTTGATATCAACCTTTAAAACCCTTAAATTTCATAGTTATTAATTAAAGAAAGTTGGATTTTTAAATTTTTCCTCAGTACCTATTGTAATTGGACAATTGTAATGTATCTTTGTGTCAATCCATTTCTGTGACCTATGTGCAACTCTTTCTGTGTTTGTAGGTTTTTCCTGATGTATCTTATAAACAAAGATGAAACAGAGCACACAGGACAGGTAGGTAAACATCAGTGTATAAGGGTAAGGATAGCAGGTGATCTGTGATCCATCTGATATAAGGTATTCTTAGATGAGCCAACTCCATCTGTCAATGAGAATTTATAACATCCCTGCAATTTTTAAGCCTTAGAGAGTTACTAAGACCACTGAGAGAGTATGTGACTTGGCAAGGATCATATAGCTAATCAGAGGAGATACCTAAACAAGGCTTTCCTGGCACAGGTGTATTAAAACTAGCAGAGCTAAATTAGGAACTGAACTAAGCCTCACTCTAGTGCTTAAGATAAAATTACTAATATCATTGTTCATGTCAGGTCTTTTTCTAGTGCTTCAACATAATGTGAGAGTGGTCTCGAGTTGTCAAGGGCTCTGCAATTGAGACACAAACTGTAGTTCATTAATCTAGGAAAACTTCCTATCTAGACCCGAAGAAGGACTCTTTGCCCTTTGTTTGAGGACCAGCCCACATGAGTTCAGATATTCTCATTACGGCTCATTAAAATGTGGACGTTGGTCTTTGGTGTGTGATATTGGATTGCAGTGACTTTGGATGAAAAAGGATAAATCATGTTTGCATGTTCAAATAAAATACTCACCTATTGAGTTTAGCAATGGCTGCTATGAGATAATTATGTATTTATAACTGATATCTCATGCAGTGTGACTTTAAAATACTGAGATCACTATAACAAATGAATCAAATTGAAATAATGGAATTGAGTAATAATTAAAAAAACATTCAAGATACTTCTTTGTACCATTTGAAATTTTCCTCACAAAAATTTTAAGTAGTTATGTTAAAATGAAGAGTAAAAATTTAGAACACATGAAAGTTTGATATAATAAAAGAAGCATATTATAATCATTAATTTATGGTCAGGAATAAAGTTCATTAGAAATAATATATTTCTCTTCAGGGTTAAAATATGTTAAATAGTAGCAATAGCATGCTTAAAACCTATATGCCATTTTTCATTATTTGATGAGGTAATATTTATTAAAAATTTGATATACATAAATATTATACCTAGATAAGGAAAATTATTAATTAATTGGGAAATCTCTACTAATTGCATGAGATATGAACAACACAAAGTTGTTTTAGCTTTATACTTTTAGCAGAAATCATATTTTAGTGAAGTTGCAATATTAATAAATTTCCTTTTAATTACTTTAGGAATCTTATGTATGGAAAATGTATCAAGAAAGATGTTGGGAGTTTTTCCCAGCAGGTGACTGCTTCCGAAAACAGTATGAAGACCAGCTCAATTAAAGTCAGAAAATATTCAACTCCTGAAAACAGATCCCTCTCTCTATTGAGTCAATTTTTTAGATCACTGAAGTTCTATGCTTTCAGGAAACCTTGACGCTTTCTCTGTGAGGATCTGACTGCGCTTTTCCCTCCACCCTGTGTATTTTCTTTGAGAACAGACTGAAGAACAATTCAAATTCATATACATATACACACAGAATTAGCTCTGGAAGAAAACACCATTCCAGACACTCTCTACAATCATGCATAACATTTTTACAAAGAGTTTTTTTCTTCTGAGACTGCTGGAAGACTCTTTGAGCTATGAGACATCCACATCATCCAGTCTCTTTATTTCATCATCCTGGAAGGAACTATCTATAGTTCACAGAGCACTGTAGCACTGTAATGGATTCTTGTGGACACCAGTCATGATGGGAAATAGTGCCTTACTATATGTGGGTTGAGCTATGCAGAAGATGAGTGCATGAAAAAAAAACAACAACACATCTTTATTTTCTTTATGTCGTCCCTTTCTTCTCATTTAGACTTATTTTATGAGTTTCTTTTTTTTTCTTTTTTTATTGATTTTGGTGGGAGAGGGTAATAAAAATTGTTTGACTGTGCACTTTTTAAATAGGCCTGTGGTGTGTCTCAAGATTAGCATCACTGGCAATTCTCATTCAGCTGTATTCACTTTGACCCTCCCCATTTGCTCTTGCTCTTTTTTTGGTAATGCTCTGATGCAGCACTGCAACTTTATGAAATCTTTGTATGAAAACAAAAAGACTGCAAAAAACACACTTTCAAAAGAAATAATTCATTGCATGTTTATTATGCAAGTTTAAACAAAGAAAAGCTTCTGAAGCAAGTTGATCAACATGAGAGAATTTTCACAATAATTATATTCATAGTAATAAAGTGTTGTGGGCTTTATTGTACATTTGGAGCCAGTGTCATCAGCCAACAATGTGATATGTTATGAACTTGACAGTAGTTTTGGATTTTTTCCCTTTTTATTTATTTTTTGCCACATGTGATCGGTTGTGAATTAAGGACTTTCTTCGTGTCAGGCCATTTTTAAAAATCAAAGCTGAAGCAATATCCATTCAGGGATTTCATCAGTTGCATCACAGAACATGAATGATGATGATGATGTATACATCACTCCATTTTGAGTCCTTTTAAATTGTAATGCCAATATTTACAAATAAAAAGAAAGATTCAGAATGGAAGCAAGATCATTTTGCTAACATTGGAGCTCTTTTATTACCAAATCTGCCTGTTAATTTTAGAATTGTAAAACTGCTCTGATTAAACTATTTAAGTAACTTGGCTCACTCTTCCTTCTCCCTTGAAACAGGGACACATTCTGTAAATTTTTTTTTAATGTATTAAGGATATTGTATTTGGAGTGGATTTAGAATATTCCTAGACATTCTTTAGTCTTTAGAGTTGCCATGTTTGATTCATTATAGCTGAGAGAGACCATTGTTGCAAGTTTTGCTTCTGAATAATGCTATAGGGATTCATGCTTATGAATATTGTTGCATGTTTTTCTTTGTTCTAGTTCATTCCTCCTACACAATTATCTTAGTCAATAGAAATAATGCAATCTACGAATTTAGCATTACTTAACCCTTGACAGCATTTCTCCTTCCTTAATCATGTTCTGTATTACCTGCTTTCTTTTCTCAGATAATGAGTGATTACCAGGAAGCTTCAATACAAACCCAGGTTTGAATGTGATAATGACATTACATGTCTGGTTTGTTATCATAATTTCACATTTTTTCTGATTATAAACTGAAGTACTAATAGATAACTAACTGTACACTGCCAAAACTTAAAACTGAACATTATGAAAGAGAGAAGATTTGACTTTTTGGTTTCTTTGATATATGTCTTCCACTTTTCTTATTATCAGCCATTTTATGCTCCCATCTGACTGTAAGCACTTATTATAATATAATAATAGCTAACATTGTGTCATGCACTGTACAAAGTGCTTTATAATCATTATCTCATTTAATTCTCATAGCAACCCTGGAACATAGGTGTTACTATTTTACAAATTAGAAGCACTAAGGTACACAAGTAAAGTGACATGCCAGGGTCACATTACTAGTTAGTATCTGAGACCTGATCTGAACTCAACTCTTCTAGATTCTAGGCCTGGAGTTCTAACCACTGCACCTACTGGCCCAAGGGTAAGTTGTTCCTCTCCCAGAGAGTAATCTGGAATTTTCCTGATTATATTGTGAAATAAACTGTCCTTTTTACACTAGAAGGTAAAAATAGGCATTATGGGCACAGTGATAAAGTTATGGAGAGGAAGCAGTAGCAGTCTGCTGTACTAGGAACTCAGCCTAGTCTTTCTGCTGAGCTCTAATCTTGCATTACCAATTGCTTTTTTGACATCTTGAATTAGCCATCTAATAAACATCTTGAAGATAATATGTCTAAAAGGGAACTCATATTTCCACCAAAAATCTCCTCTCTTCTAACTTACTGTCAATAGTAACACCGTCTGTTCAGTTATCCAGGATCATAACTTTGGTGTTTTCCTAAACTCCTTACTCTTTATCATCCCACATATGCCACCCATAGCCAAATTTGTCATTGCTGCCTCCAAAACATCTCCCCTCTATACCTCCTTTTCTCTTTCTCATAACCATTATTCAATTTCAGACTTTTATCATCTGTCTATAACTATTGTAATAGTCTTTTAGCTTGTCTTCTGGTCTTACATTTTTCACTTTTCCAACCCATCCAGTTAACTGTCAAAGTGATTTTCCTCAAGTGTGAGTCTGCTCATGTCATCCCCTTGCTTATTAAACTCCAATAGCTCCCCATTATCTTTAAGACTAAGTATAAACTCTGTGTGACATTGAAAGCTGTTAATAAATTGGTCCCTTCATATCTTTCCAGGATTATTATCCTTAATCTCCCCTCCCCATCCTCACTCACCCCTATGCACTCTTATGATCAACTACAGCAGCCTTCTTACTTTCTCATTCAGGTAACACTGCGTGTCTTATCTCTATACCTTTGAATTTGGCTCTTCTTCATACCTATATTTTTCTGGCTCTTCACCTTCACCTCTTTGTTTCTTTGATTCCCTCTATAGAAGTCTGCCTCAGCTCAAATCCCATAGTCCTCAGAAGACCTTTCCTAGTTCCCTCAGTTGCTAGTGCCTTGCCTCTGAAATTACCTTTCATCCATTATATATATAATATATATATATGTATAGTATATACCTAATTATTCTTACATTTGTCTCCACCTTAAAATGTGAACTCGTAGAGGCAGAGAGATTGTTCAGTGAATAGAGAGCCAATCCTGAAGAAAGGAAATCCTGAGTTCAAACATGGTGGTGTGACCCCAGGCTATTCACTTGACACATATTGCCTAGCCTTTACCACTCTACTTCCTTGGAACTGATACTTGGTATGGATTCTAAGAAAGTAAGGATTTAGAAGAAAAAAAAAAGCAACTCCCCTCCCCACCCCACCCCAGTCCCAAAATGTGAACTCCTTAGCATAAGAAACATTTGTTTGTTTGTTTTTTTGTATTCCCCCACACTTAGCACAATGCCTGCCACATCTTAAGCATTTCCCAACTGCTTGTTCACAAACATCCCAGAATTATGGTATAGGAATTTGCTTGGCTTTTGTGGAGGTCATTCAACTTTGAGTAACTTAAGTAAAATTAACCAGTTCCATCCTATAGTACCTATGTAACAATTGGAATTACTGATGTGTCCCCAGGGGCTATGGTACCTCTTACTCTCCCTCTCCATTCAGGACCTTTTTTCAGCTTTGGGCCCAGGCATGGGATGGGAGCCTGAGTCAAAAGATAAGGCTCCTTTTTCATATTTTTGATTGTTCATACTCCAGCCAGGTGTCCTGAGGAAAATTACTTAAAGCTTAGGCTTTGCTCAGGGTCTGACCAAAGCAGGGAGTAGAAAGATTTTTAATGGAAGTATGAATCACATGTGGAGCAGCTATATTACTTCATCTGTACAAAGAATAAATGCTAAAAAACACACACCCTTAAAATAGTTTCGTGACTACTGTTATATTCTTCAGGGAGTTTAAGATAAACTTCAAAACAAATTAATTTTCAGTACCATTAAATAAGCACTTCATATTTTGCTTCTGCTAAAAACTGTCCAGATAATGCCCTCTAAGTTCATATCTTCTGACAATGCCCAGTAGAGATAAATCTCCCTCCGTTGGGGATGTTCTCAAAACAAAAATTTCCCTTGCTGATAGTTAGCCCTGACCAAGGGACTCAGAGCTCATAAGGATGTCTCCAAGGTTAGACCCATCTATCTCACCTTCACCATTTGGTCACTTATACTCAAGAAATTTTTTAAAAAGCAAACCATATACCCAAAGCCTAGTCCCAAGCTTTTCTAAACCACACCTGGTCAATTACAATATACTTGCAATTTAACATTATCCCCAGGGATAACCTCAACCAGACCTAACATGATCCATAGATCAGAAGAGAGACACAGGATAGGCACTTCTTTTTTTAAGTACACTGAGTCATCAGCTAATAAAAGGATTTCATCCATAATTCTAAAGTGCCCAAGTTTTTCATCACTGAACTATTTCCTAAGTAGTGACCAGATCCCAGACTCAACACTCCATGGAGCGAATTCCAGTCCAACCTCCTGTGTATGTCAACTAGAATTGTCCTTTGAAAATCCAGTATCTAAGAAGTATAGAAGATTAAGATTCCTTTTTCTGCTCTGCTTCTTTTTATTTACTACTTCCCGTTCACCTGAGTCAAGGTGAAATAAGTGAGAACAAATTCCTAGTTTTGCTTTGCTTGTTTGGGAGGCAGGATTTGTTTTTTTGTTTTTGTTTTTGTTTTGTTCTCTGCAGTCTTCTCAAAGGAGTCTTTTTGATTTCTCAGAATGAATAATCATCTGGATATATCTCTAGGTCAGGGATGATAGTATATGATAAAGGATATGTGATAAAGGATAAATAGGGAAGATCTGTTTGATGTAAACAAGTCTCACCCATACCAGGCAAAGGTGTGTTTCTTAGACCTTCCTAATGGTAGAATCACCTTTTACCTTCACATGCTCTTGCTCCCCTGTCTCTACTTCAAAAGGAGAAGAGTGGATTTCTCTTCTAAGACTCCTTCTTCCTAAAGAAATGGTTCTAAGTCACCTAAAAGTACATAGGAATGAAACTCAGGCCTATGAATCCTCCCCCTTCTTCTAAAACTTCACTCATTCTCTTTTGATGAAGAAAATTCTTTTAACCAATAACTTAGCATTCCCTATGCTTCTTCATAGTGAAAGGGTAGCCTTGTGTGGTTTACTTAAAAAATAAATTCCAAAATTTCACCATCTCATTTCTCCATGTAGGCATTATGGTATATATTCAAGAATAACAATATTGTGGAAAATATCTTTTATGGCCATGCCTGGCCAATAGTAGGCACATAAATGTTAAACAGCAAAATAGCCCTAATTATTGAATGTATTGATTTTATTATAATTATCTCTTCAACTCATCAATGGCATTTTATTTAATGTCTAGATCTTTTTTTTTTTTAAACCCTTACCTTCCGTCTTGGAGTCAATTGACTCCAAGGCAGAAGAGTGGTAAGGGCTAGGCAATGGGGGTCAAGTGACTTGCCGAGGGTCACACAACTAGGAAGTGGCTGAGGCCAGATTTGAAACTAGGACCTCCCATCTCTAGGCCTGGTTCTCAATCCACTGAGCTAGCCAGCTACCCCCAATGTCTAAATCTTTATAGCATCCTTATATAACCAGGATTTAGGCTGAAGTAGAAAAGAAATAAAAATGTCTATAATTACAGATCCAAAGAAATATCTTTATCTTGAAATAGTCAGGAGGAGATCTATAATTTCTAATGTACTACATCAGTTAAAAAAAACATTCTGCTTAAAGGAAATAATTTCAGTTCAAAATATCTGAAGTTAGATTATAAGATTTAAATGCAGTTTTCTTCCTTTAATTCTTTGTGCCACAAGGAGCTCTCCCACAAGGGAGAGGCTTTTCCCTTCTTGAGACCCTAGCAGACCATGGAACAGCCAAAGCCTAGGTCCTGCCTAAGCATGTGTCTGGGACTCCTTTGTGTTTCTATTCCTGATCCTAGGCAGTAAATAAATCTTGAGATGGATTTGTCTAGGCTTGGGGGTGACCTTATGAGTTCTAAAGGTCCTGCAATTATCAGGTTGATCAGACTGTCAGCAATAGAAATCTGTTTCCCAGAAACCTAGAAACTGAAGTGTCCATGCCCTGGTCTTCAAAAGGACAGTGAATAGCTGATGTAAAATGTAACAATGCCTATTAAGTATTCCTATAAGCTGTTCTGATAACATTTAAATCTAACCAGCTGGCAGAATGTCTTGTTTAGTGTGCTACTCTTAGTGTTTCTCTCTGCATATTTTTGTTCTACTTTTAACATTTCCTTTATATGTAAGAAGTAAATACCTGTATCAAGCACAGAAAAAGCTTAAATATAAAGAGGCAACCTTTTAAATCTCAAAATGGTCAATGGAACTTGAGTATGAAAGGAAATACCAGAAGTCAAAGGGATTTTCACAGAATCATACTTCAATAGTGTGAAAAGTGAATTCTTTGTTCTCTTTATCTATTCTGCATTTACACTGATGAAAGGGAATCCTTTATTCCCTTTGTCTATTTTAAGTTAACATTTGGTTACCAATAACTTAAGTACTGCTAAGATGGCGGCTTAGAGGCAGCAAAAGTTCAGACCTCTGAAAACCCTTCCTTACTGATCACAAACTGAATGCCTCTAGGACACCAAAATTCAAACTGAACAACAGGACAGACCCAGGGAACCCTCCTCCTGGACCTGGATCAAAAGGTACGGCCCCCCAAAATCCAGAATCCTAGATCACTCGGATCTAAGGGGTAGACAGAAGGAAGCTCCCAGGACACATGCCCCCCAACCCAGAGTGCTGAACAGGAACCTCAGGGCCGGTAAAAGGGCCTCAAGGCTGGCTATTCTGAAGGACTCACCTTGAAAGCAACCTAAGCCAGTCTCTGGGGCGCCCAACACAGATGGCAAGGAAACAGAGAGAGAAGGGGGAAGCCTATAGCCCCCTGGCTGGATCCTTCCATCTGAGTCTCAAGGGAGGTTCCAGCTTTTAGGGCACCAGCTGAACCCAATCCCATCAGGAGCCCTCAGAGCTTCTGAAAGGACAGAAACCTCAGGGCCGGCAAAGTGGTTGCTCCAAAGGGTTTACCTTGAAAGTAACCTGGGCCAGTCTCAGGGCATTCAACACAGACTGTAGAGGAGTTTTTGTTTTTTTTTTTTGTTCAGGGATCATTTGGCCCACACCAGCTGAACTTAATCCCATCAGGAGCCCTCAGAACCCAGGGAGGCCATGACCCCTCCCCCCTTAGAGAGCAGGGTCTTCTGAAAGAACAGAAACCTCAGGGCCGGCAAAGGCACTGAGATACCTTGCGGACAGTGCTGTGCCAGGCCCAGAGTGTGGAAATAAGTCAGCGGAGAAACAACTGGAGGGAACTGAGAGCAGTAACTCCTGAAACGCCGGCAAGCAGGGGAGGACAGATCCTGGGCCTCCCCGGGAAGACAGAACAGCTGTGGAGAATGGAAAATTTGCCTGGGGCAAAAGCCTCAGACCATCAGACAGATACACTAAGAGCCAGTCCTCCTCACTCAGATAGAGATGGCAAACAGTACAGAAGTACAAAAACCTCCAAATACCAAGAAAAGCAAGAACTTAAGTACTGCTACTTAGTACCTCACTAGATTTTGAAGACAGGATTAACTTTCTTTTGTCTACTTTTGAATTGAATCAACAAAAACTTGAACACCCTACTTAGCATTAGTGGAGGAACTCCCCACCCTTTCAACTCAATTAGCCAGGAAATGAGAATTCACACCTCAATCAGCCAGGAATCTGTGAACTCTTTTGATGAGTATTCACTTCTCCAGAAGATGAGAAGTGGTTCCCACAAACATTGCCCCCTGGGCAGTGCTGGGCAATTTGGAAGCTATGAAGAGGGGAAGGGACAAGAAGCCACTATAAAAGGCCCTGGATTTCTGGGGCTAAGGAAGTTGACTTCAAGAAGAAGACCAACTCAAAGAATAAAGTCAGCCTCAGAAGTCACCTTCAGCTCAAGTCATCGTCTTGACCTGCCTCTTGTAGGGAACTTGGGTGAGTAGATAGATGGCTTTCCCTTCCTGTCTTCTGGAGAGATTTTAATTCTGGTTGAAGGTCAACAAGTCCTGGCTGAGTCCAGCACTGAAGCAATATTTAGTTAGATAGGCTAATGTCTTCTCTACCCTTTTGTATTTCTTTTATTTCACTCTTTCTACCTCTTTTGTAAATAAAAGCTATCAAAGTCATTTCTACTTTGAGCAATAATACTTTGAATCGGCAACCACCATTATTATTTATAATCTTCATATATTTTGGTCGAACCATTAAAATTTAGTTCTTACAATAAGAAATAGGACTATGAATGAGGAGATTAAAACTAGATTCAAAATATACATAGAGATTCAATTAAATTCATAAAGCATTTAATTTTTTATGGATTTTCTTTTTTAATTAATAGAATTTCTTTACTTGTCTCAACTACTTGCTCCCCTCCTTGCATCATATAAGGCATGGTCCAGGAGATAGATATATATCTATAAATCAGATCTTTAATGTTTCCATTTTTCATTTCATTCTGTCCAGGTAATATTCACAAGTTATCCTTGAAGTATTAAATCTCAAGCCATATATACTGTTGTCTTGGTTCTAATCAACATAAAGCAACATTAAGCCTTATTTGTGGATAGAACTGGTTCAGGTATAGGAGGCATAAAAACAGAATGAAAATAAAATTGTCCCTGCCCTCAAAGAATTTACATTCTTTTGGGAAGAAATGAACTAGGATCCTCACAACCTCCTCTGTAATAAAATGAGTGATTAAAAAAAAAAAACAAGCATTATATATTACTTTTTGACTCTAATATAAAAGACATGGACCAGAGATTAATAACTAAAGTTCAGATACACGACTTTGTGGTAATTCATTAATAATCTGTTTGTTATGGGCATATAAAGGTAGAAGTCCTAATCAAGAGAACAATTGAAAACCCAAGAATCTAACTATTTTTAAAAAATAAATATTAAAATGGTTAAATATTCTAAAGTTTTATTAAAACTTTTATGAAGTTAAGTACTTTGTATTAGTATATTACTTCAAAAGGTTTGAGTGAGAAAAACATTTTTAGCAAAAAAAAGTTTCAGAGGATTTTTTTCACATTTATTCCAGTCAAATTTAATTTGGTAATAATCAACCATTCTTTCAACCTGCCAAGATCATTTTGAACCTTGACTTCCATCTCTGTTATTAATTATCCCTTTAAACATATTATCTAGAAATTTGATAAACATGTCATAAGTAGCACAGGACCAAGGCCCACAGCATGCTACTAAAGATTTCCTTTTAAATAGATAAGGCCTCTAACTTTAATTGAATATAGTTGTGCTAAATGCTATACCATAATTCAGTTCCTGTTTCAGCATCTTAAAGTAGCTAGTAGAGTAGAAAGAACACTAAGCTGTAAGTCAGGAGAGAAATGGGTTCATGCCCAAAGCAAGCACTTCCTCCCTCCTTTCTCTGGGGTAGTGCAGGTGATGGAGGGGGAAGAGGCTCAAAGACTGCTTGAAGTTATAGTTTGGGCATGCAAACTCAAAAGCACTTACCAATGCTGATCTAGGGATTCTTGAAATACTTTGCAACAAATTACTTTTACTTGTGCAACAAATTAGCACAAGCTCAAGATGGGAGAGAACATAAGGTTTTTATCACAAGGTTAATGAGCCAGCCCTATAATATTATTATTTTTTTTTTTAATTCCTTACCTTCTGTCATAGCATCAGTATTGTCTGTTGGTTCCAAGGCAGAAGAGTGGTAAGGGTTAGACAATAGGCATAAAGTGACTTGTCCAGAGTCATATAGCTAGAAAGTGTTTGAGTCCAGATTTGAACAGAGGACATCCTTTTTCTAGTCCTGGCTCTCAATCCATTGAGCTGCCTAGATGCACACTCTACCCCACCTCCATGATATTATTCTTAAAATGCAAATGCAGCCTTAGCTCAATTCAAAAGATATTCTCCAGATCAGGGAAAGTAATAAATCTATTGACTTTTGCTCTGTTTAGATTCTTCCATATCCCTTCTATAAAGAATTGTTTCCTTTGTTTCTCCTCTTTTCACCGGTATAGCTTTGAAACACCTTTTTATTATCTCTAGCTTTCTCTGCTAGCCTCAGCTTATTCTGAGAGTTAGTAGTTCTGACACTAAAGATACAAGATTGTGCATTGGACTTGTCCTCTCTTAATTACTCTTTTTTTCCATCTTCTCTACATGTCTTTTTTCAAATCCAAGTTAATTGAAGGATTCCCTTTGCAGTCACATGGGTTTCTTGTTTTACATGCCTAAGATCTTAATATTCCGCTATTGAAAGTCAAGTTCAAATTTCATTCTTATGAACTATCTTCTTAACTAGCTGTTCCATTCCAAAATACACCTTTCTCTTTTGCAGCCCTTACCCTTCAGTCAGTGGCAGTGATGAAAGTACCACTTTTCCCCCCAATAACTATAGTTTTGTGGTTATCAGTTAATTTACTTTTTGTTTTGCCCAGAACTTCTTAATCTTTTGTAATGCTTTCCAGAAAACAACTTTAAAACACTTTAGTACCTTAATCAAAACAATGATAAAAGAAGGGTCCAAAAGAATTAAGAGAAAAAATGAAATTCACCTCTTGAGAGAACTGAACTTAAAATGCAAAAATATATGTTTTTAGATATCTCTAATGTAAAAAATGTGTTTTCCTGAACGATGTGGCTATGTATTAAAGGATTTGTTTTACAGGGTTATTTTTTCATTTGCTCCATAGGGAAGTTGAGGGAGAGACTTTAAAAAATCACTCCTTAAAAAAATCCCACAGGGAGCAGCTGGGTAGCTCAGTGGATTGAGAGCCAGGCCTAGAGATGGGAGGTCCTAGTTTCAAATCTGACCTCAGATACTTCCCAGCTGTGTGACCCTAGACAAGTCACTTAACTCCCATTGCCTAGCCCTTACCACTCTTCTGCCTTGGAATCAATATTAAGTATTGATTCCAAGACAGAAGGTAAAGGTTTAAAAAAAATCCCACAAATCTTCCTTCAGATATCCTGCAGACATTTACTAGCTATGACTTTGGATAAGCCACTTACACTTTCTCAGCCTTAGTTTCCTCATATGTAAAATTTAGATAATAAAAACACCTGCCCTTGAAGATTGTTGTAAGGATCAAAAGAGATAATAGGGTAAACTACAAACCTTAAAGTATCATATAAATGCTAGCAATTGTTTTAAAAGAATGCTTTCTATGTTTGTTATTGTAATATCATTTGCATCCATGTGAATCACCAGAGAAAGGTATTTATGCTCCAGTTGGACAGATATTGAAAGTTTTTTAAATCATATCTTGCTTGGGCATATTCCCTGATTAAACAAAGACCTTTGTTATTTGGTTAGCAAATAGCTGCTCAGCATCCATTAATAATAAGTTATCAATTACTATTTCTTATCTCTTTTACATCTGTCCCTTAATGGATTATGCCTCATGTGATAAACTCTGTATATTATCATCACTATTTCTTGGAGAACAACAGTTACTTTCTGGTCAGAGGGTCCAATTCTCTACTTTTGGAGAAAGATCTCGTATCTCTTAGTTCTAAGTATTCAGTGTTCGATATTTTTCCTTTTCTTGTCTTAGTCACTTTTTTTTTGAAGACTAATCTACTCAGAAAAGTCTATATACCTTCTGGGTATGCATTTTATTCCTTACTTTCACATTAAAATACTCTTATGTTTTAAAAGGAACCTTTCGTTCTTACCAAAAACTTGGAGAGATCAGAGGCAAGCTTTAAGCCCCTCCACATTACATTGTCTGCTACAAAAACAATCTTGCCATTGGAGCATTGATGGCAATTATTTGACTATGGAAGAAATGAAAATATCACACATTCTACATAAGTGTTGAAATTCTTTGGGTTCTCCCTATATTCTAGAAGTGAATATTTGGACCTTTATTTTTTCTGCTGGTTTCATATTTATCTTTGTATTTCCAGTGTCTATACCATAGTAGTGTATGAGTGTTCAAAGAAGACTAGCACCTTTTGTGTGAAGGCTTGCTGAACCCTTTTCAGGGCTGCTTATACACTTTTGTTGTTCACCTGGCACTCATCTCTGACGTATGGCTCCAAGAAGCTGTAGCATATGCAGTGGCCACATTCCAGTAAACCATCTCCACAGTTCAACTAAACCAAGTTGAAGGTAACAAATATACGACAAATCCTAAGCATGTGAAAAATTTCCCTAGTAGAATGGTGTATGAGAATAATTTGTTTCAATGGCCATGAAGGCAACTGAAGCAGGTACTCTTGAGATCATAGAGCTTGGTCAAACATTGAAGACACCAAGGTCATCCACTGCATCCTAGGCCATCACCAGTCATTGTGATTCTTATCCTGCCACTGGATTTTGATAAAAAAGAGAGTGAGTCTGATGACTGTGCAAATCTATCTCACTTAAATACAATTCATGGATAAGCCAAGACATCATCTCATTAGTCCTCTTCAAAATGAAGGACAAAAAACAACATCTATATCATAGTACCTTGAACATAATAGTAATCTAAATGTTTTATCAATTCAGTTAATGACCTCAAAATATTTCATGCTCATTCATAGGCAGAGGCAAAAGCAGAGTCCTTAAGTCTGCCATTACTTTTACCCTTCAGTTACCCAAGTTGCATGCATGTATATTTCAGAACTACTGTAACAGGGTATTTTAGTCTAATGAAGTAGCTATGGTCAATTTACTAATTCAGTCATGTGATGAACAAAATCCTGGAAGAATTACATGTTTGATTGTTCCTGGTAAATAAATGTAGTAGCAGCTATCACTTTGCATATTCTCAACCTTACATAGATAACTAAGCATACTTTTATTTTCAAAATGCTTAAAAGCCCTTAAAATTAATGAATTCATTATGTTTGTAAAATCTACACCTAAATCTTTCAAAATTCACAGGGCTCAAAAAATCTACTTTCTATGCTGTACACAGTCAGTGATGATCAAAATTTGTCTACCACTGAAGCTCATTCATAGGGGAAAAAGGTGGGCAATGTACTCTTACCAGAGGCTTAGAAATATATGAAATGTTCTTATCTCATTATGAAAGACAAAATACATTTGAACTCTCTGAATTCTCTTTTTTTTGGATTCATGTTTCCTTTGAACACTCATTCTAATCTTGTACTACGAACAAGCCATGCTCATATACCCACTCAAAGGTCTACCAGGCAGCAAGTATTTCTCAAGTACATACTGTGTATCAGGTACTGTGCAAAGCTTTTGGTATACAAGGACAAAATGAAAACTTCCTGATCACAAGGAACTTTTTATTTTTATCAAAGGGAAAAACATGCACATTTATAAGTATTTACAAAATACATGCTAATAAATACAAGGTAACTTAAAAAATCCAAAGAGACTCTCTTCGCTCCCTGATGGAGAATATTGTTCCTAATGCTTTCCTTCTGGCCATCCTCTCCATTCTTTTTGGAAGTCATGCTGATAGTAAGGTTTAGAGGAAATAAAATCTCATTGAATTAGACCTCTATAACCCCACCTAATGGAACTTTTATTCATACAAATCATTTATTCCTGTTTCTATAGTCTTCTGCAAACTCAAATATGCTTCAGTTCCACTCATAAAGAGGAGTAGTTCATATTGCTTATATTATTGTGGCTCTTTGGGATGCCATTTGTAAAAGTTGAAATGAATATGCATTCTGATATGGTGGTGTTGATAAATCATTGGACTTGGAGTCAAGAATATCTGAGTTTGAATCCTGCCCCAGACACTTTCAAGATGAATAACCCTGGTCAAGTCACTTAACCACTCTCAGTTTCCTCATTTGTAAAAGAGAAATACTAATAGATATTATAAGGAGTAAAACATATTCCTGGGTGTATTCATCTTTTTTCCCCAAATTATAACCACACATTACTACTACCTATAGTGTGGTATAGTGGAAAAACTACTAGATTTGGTGTCAGAAGAACTCTTCAAATGTCAGCTCTTACACTTCTAATCTTTGCAACTCTGGACAAGTTAGTTATTCACTCAGCCTCAGTTTCCTTACATGCAAAATGAATTGGAAGAGATAACTGCTAAGATCTATGATAACCCTAAATATATAATCCTTTCATCTCCATCTGGCTGTTCTATCAACAACTGAAGCTCAGAATTCCCAAAAATGAAACTCAGTATCATATACATGAAGAACAATGAACATTGCTGATTGTTGACAAGTGCTGAAACGAAAGTAAAAATTCTAAGGGATTATATCATGTTTACATAAACATCTTCTAATATGTTGGAAATAATTGTGGGACTCTCCATGGTACTGAAGTGTTTTAAGCATGCTTTTACTTACAAACTTAATTAACATCACTAAGTCTGACTTAATGCTTTGGAAAACCAACTGAATAAAAATCTGTTTTTAAATAAAATGAGGTTTCAGGCTATTATTTTCACTAGAAAATGACTACTAGAGAAAATAAACACCAATATTACACTTTTGTCAGGATCCTGAATGAATGGCAAGAGACCAGAAATGTGTCAATATTTGGAATCATTACAAAGTAGATCATATAGTGTGATTTTACAAATATAATCAATGAAGCTGTGGAACTTTGACTACATGGTTTAAGTAAGTGTGTAAATGACAAACAGGAAAAAAAGCCTTGATCTAGAAAATAACACACATAATTCACTATAAAATCTGAGGGGGAAAATATTTCTTTTCCATTATTTTGTTGATATTTTGAAAGTTTCCGGGAAAACTTTTCATTTCTCTCTTCTTAGTTCAGTTTTACATTGCTTGGTTTGAAAGCTTTGGGTAAGCTCAACTTATATTTGCCTTGTGTAAAATAATCTACCACCTGCATGATCAAACATTTATTAAGTGTCTATTATATGCCAGACACTGCTATACACTGAGGACACAAAGATGCAAATGAAGCAATGAATACCTTCAATAAGCTTCCATTCTGTCAGAAGATTCAGTATGCCCATATGTAAGAATATGTAAAAAATAAAATATAAGCATTTTTAAGGGCAGGCTTCATCTGCTTTGGGGATCAAGAACGGCTCTGTGTGTGGAGTCAAAATGGCAAAGTGAAAGGGAGCAAATTCTCTAATTCTCTCTGTATACCTCCTTCAAAACAGACTAGAAAATGCATAAGACTGAATCTGACCAGGACAGCCAAGAAAAAGTCAGACTGAATCTGATCAGGACAGCCAAGAAAAAGTCACAATGAGTCATTTTTCCAAGCCTAGTTCATCTTACAAATACTGTAAAATTGAGATTTGAACTCTGGACTTCAATCCCCATAAGCCCTTGCTCCACTTCCCCAGAATGCTTTGTAATCTCACGCAATTCTGAGGTGGGCCGAGATCGAGGAAGGATTTAAGCTGATGGCAAAGGCTTTTGGCCTCTTTTAGGACTTCCATTTTGGAGCAGAGGCATCTCTTCCATTATGTAAGATTATCTTGTCTAGGCCACTCTGGCCTAGGCATGTGTTTCTTATCCTGTCTTTTCTTTAATCCTTAATCTTCAATAAACCTCTAAAAAAATATAATACTCCTTGCAGAGAGAAACTAATTTCTACCTGCCATAGTCTCCCCTAAATTTTAATCTTTACAGTTAGCGACCTAATGGGAAAAAAACTCTCAATCTTCTGATTTAATCTTTAATATCTAGTACCTAGAAAATTTTTTTTGAGCCATATCTCTCTGGCCAAGATGATTTTTTTTACCCTCGCAAAGCTGCTGCTCTTTCCATGATACCTGTTGTGTTTGCCGCCCACCCCACCCGGCTCAGCCGCTTTTGCCTGCGGGCTTTCAGCCCCTGATCCAGACCTGATTCAACCAAGATTGCAATCACCTGGTTCTGAGACAGGGGCTAGTCAGGAGCAAAGAACAGCAGTACTTTTAGGGGTCATTGAAGCATGCGGGACTAGTAAGGGGGCTGATCCTGAACATTAGAGATGAAAATATTCATCTCCAAGGGATCTTCCAAAGTACTTCTATGATCAGTAATGAGTATGTCTGGGATTTCTGTCCCCCATTACTCAGTTCTGGGTCATAGTTCTAGGATTAAAAGGAATAGTCATAAGTAGAGAAAGGAATAAGAAATTAGTGTCATGCAATAAAAAATGAAAAGGCAACAGCTTGGCAAAAGAGGTATGAAATCTTACTCAAGAAAATAACTCTTTTAAAATTAGAAGTGACTAACTAGAAGTCAACAATTCCAGGGGAAATCAAGAAATAATCAAAATCGAAAAGCTGAAAAATAATTTTAATATTAATAGGAAAAATAATAAATCTGAAAATAGAGCAAAGAAAAATAATCTAAAAATCACTGGACTAAAAAAAGCAATGAACAAAAGAGTCCCTAGACAGATGTTTCATGAGATTATATAGGAAAACTGTCCATATATCTTAGAATTAGAAAGTAAAGTAGAAAATGAAAGAATCCACCAGTCACCTCTTGAAATGAATCCTAAAATGAAAACTCCCAGAAATGTTGTAGTCAAAATTAGAGCCAATTCAGATCTCAAAAGATTTACCAAACACCACTATGAAGAGATTGGAAGGTTCAGGACATGTTATTCCAGAAGGCAAAGGGTATAACATTAAAACATAGACAGCAAAATTGAGTATAATTCTAAGGGAGGGAGTGGATATTTGACAAACTAGAGGACTTTCAAGCATTTCTGATGAAAAGTCGAGGAAAATAGAAAATTTGACATTCAAACACAGAGGACAATAGAAGCCCAAAAAGGTAAATATTAGTGAGAATGTCAATTAATTAAATTAAAATATTTAGATTTCAGAACATTGTCATCAGCATGGATTTAAGAGTGAGGCTAATTAGAAAGAGAACATGGGTATAATTCTATTATTTTTGAATGATTTCAAAAGAAGAATGGAAGGGTGAGAAAAAATGTGCTGAAGAAGAGTGAAGAGAGTAAGAATGGGTGAAATTGTCTTACATAAATGTAGTATTGAAGGAAACATAAAAAAGGATAAGGAAGTGGAAAGGATCAGGCAACACATGAACCTCATTCTCACACACAAATCGGATGCAGAAATTAATTGTACTCAATAAGGATGTAGGAGAGAAAGGAGATAAGAGAAAATACAGTTGAGGTGGAATTAGATAGAGCATAAATTAAGGGAGGCAGTGGTCAGAAGCAAAACAGATTCTTAAATGATAGCATAAAAAAGAGGATACATATAAGTGAATAGGAAGAAGGTAAATATACAGCAATCATAACTATAAATGTGAATAGAATGAATTCACCCATAGAATGGAATTGGAAAGCAGAATAAATTGTAATCCAGGATACAATAATATATTGTTTATGAGAGTCACACTCAAAATAGATATACATGGTTAAAGCATCTATTACCTTTCAGGTAAAGTGAAAAGTGAAGGGTTACAATCATGGTCTCAGATAAAACAAAAACAAAAATATACATAATTAAAAGAGATAAACAAGGAAACTACATTTGCTAAAAGATGGCATAGGTAATGAATTATTTTCAATGCTGCACATATATGCACCATATTGTATAATATTTAAATTCTTATAGCAAATTTTAAATGAGGAGGAAATATGAAGCACAGGAGAATGGGAGTTTCTAGGAGGAAAAATAAAACTGAAGGACCTTAGTTTACCCCCTGTCAGGTGTAGATAAATTTGATTATAAAATAAATAAAAGGAAATGAAGAAGATGAATAAATTCTAGGCTAGTTATATATCAGACATTTCTGGAGAATATTGAATGGAATTGAAAGGAGAATATTGATACTCCTATGTGCATGACATTTCCACAAAAATTGATCCTGTATTAGGGTATAAAAACCTCATAAATGAAAATCAGAACTATTAAAAGCAATGTTCTGACATATTGAGATAAAAATTACATTCAGTAAAAAAGAACTTTGGAGTATAGATGAAAAACTAATTGGAATCTAAACATCTTAATCTAAGAATGGATGAGTCAAAGAACAAATCATAAAAACAACTAGTAATTTCATTAAGGATAATGACAACAAAACAACATACCAAATTTTGTAGAATGCAATTAAAGAAGTATGAAGGGGAAATTTTTTATCTCCAAACATTATATCAATAAGAGAGAAAGAGTAGATCAGCAAATGCAACTGAAAAAGCTAGGGACATTTTTAAACTCCTAATTAAAGACCCCACCATGAACCTGAAAATCAAAGGAGACATTAATAAAATTGAGCTAATAAATAAAATAAGGCATTTTTTAAAATAATAAAGTAGACAAATTATTGGCTAATTTTATTTTTAAAAGGGAGAAAATCAAGTGACTAGTTTCAAAACAAAAAAAGGTAAATTCACAACAAATGAAGATAAAATTAAAACAATTATTAGGAGCTCTTTACCCAATCAGATAGCAATAAAATTGATGATTTAAATGAAATAGATGAATACTTACATTAACATGTAATTTGCCCAGATTAACAGAAATGGAAATAGAATATTTAAGTAGTACTAAAATGAACGTGTCATAAATGACCTTTCTTTTTTTTCTTTTTTTTTAAACCCTTACCTTCCGTCTTGAAATCAATACTGTATATTGGTTCCAAGGCAGAAGAGCGGTAAGGGTTAGGCAATGGAGGTTAAATGACTTGCCCAGGGTCACATAGCTGGGTAGTGTCTGAGGTCAAATTTGAACCTAGGGCCTCCTGTCTCTAGGCCTGGCTCTCAATCTACTGAGCTACCCAGCTGCCCCCATAAATGAACTTTCTAAGGAAAAAAAAATCAAGACCAGATTTATTTACAAGTGAATTTTTACCATATATCTAAAAATTTGATTATATTACTTAATAAATTGAATAAAGGAGTCCTATCAAATTACTTTCACAATACAAATATAGTCTTGATACCCAAATCAGGGAGAGTCAAAAGAGAAGGTAAAAAAAAAAACTATTTCAAAAATTTTGATGAAAATTTTAAAATAAAATACTGGCAAGAAGTCCACAGTAATATAGCAAATATATATTTGCTATTACTAGGCCAGATTTATATCAAGAATGCAAGGTTGATTCAATATTATGGAAAGTAGAAGCATAATTGACCATTTTATTTACCAGAGCAACATATTATATGATTGTTTCAATAGATATAGAAAAGGTTTTTAAAAAGTCCAACACCAATTCTAGTTAGAAATCCTGGAAATCACAGGAATAAATTAAACTTCTCCTCAAATAGATAATTAGCATCTATATAACCCTAAGAGCAAGAACTATCTATAATAATAATAAGCTACAAATCTTTCAAAAATAATCAGGAATAGAGAGCATTCATTATCATTACTGTTATTCAAGATGTACTAGAAATGCTAGCTATAACAATATGACAGGAAAAAGAAATTGAAGGAAGAAGCTTCAGTAATGAGGAAATAAAACTCACTTTTAACAGATAATATGATAGTTTAATTAGAAAATGCTAAAAAACTAAAAATTGAATCCCCAGAGTTTAGCCAAGTACCTGACACAACATAAACACTTAATAAAGGAAATGAATTGTTGAATTGGGTTGTAAGCATAGAAAACAATAACACTTTGAAATCTTCTAAGTATTATTCCAATAATAATTTCAATCAAGAAAAAAATCCCAATTCCCAGATGGCTGGTAGGTATCATTATCACATGGAATGCAATCTATAGAAAAAGGTTCTAATAAACTGTATGAACCTTGAGGTTTACTCTTTCCTTTGGTACATAAGGGAAGTTTTAAGAGATTTTCTATTTACTCTTCATTTGATTTGGCTCCTGGAACCAAAAGTCCCTAACTTGTACTCCTAGGCTCCTGTGATTTCACATTCAAATGATATGCATTTACTTCTTAGTGTATCTGCCCAAATCAAAGGTAAAGCTATTGTTTTAAAAGCCCCCTGATGAGAATTTAGAGCAGCAAAGTGATCACATCTTTAGATACACTGAAAGTTTGGTGAAGTGCAGATGCCTCCCAAGACAGTCTTTTTATTTGGGTTTTATTTTCTCTTGTAATACTGCTTTTCTTGTTCACCATCTCCACCTGGATTTCAAGCAGACAACTCAAACTGAGCCACTGCCAAGGCTGAATTTGGTCTTTCTTGGATGTAGTAAGTGGAATCTTGATATTCCTTTTCAATTCTTAATCATTTTCACTAGTTACAGCTAAATATTATGACATTTTCTCTTGGGAACTATGTAATTATATAAATTTAATCATATCCTACTTTGTATTTAAAAAGCATCTGTTTTATGTAGCCTGGTCTGGTTTCTCTTTGAGGGATGAAGGAGCTCAATCTCAGTACTTTGACTTTCTGATGGTCTGAGGCATAAAAAACCAAGCCTATGGGTTGTTGGTCCTCTTTACGTTAGGCAGAATTATTGCTGCCATTAGAGTCAAACTTTTTCTCTGATTGTGGCTCTCATTGTGGTGGATGGTGCAGCAAAAGGGAGCAGCATCCACCTGTTTCCTTTTTAAAGACTATAGCATTAAGTAAATTAATGTTTATTGAATTTTACATGGTCCATGAGTATTTCATTACATTCCAGCACAAGAATAAAGTGCTGAACTGACTTTAGGTAGACATGGCCAAGAACAGACTGCTTCATATCATCTTTGTATTACAACAACGTAATATAAAGATATATACATTGTTTTTGGCTGGACCTGTGAATTCACCATTGTGGATCTCTCTGTGAAGAAAACCTCTATCTCCAAAATAGATGCACAATTTATAGACTTAGAGAGTTGTCTGGGTCACTGATAAGTTAAGTGATGCAAAGTCACATAGCCTACTAGACTGAGAGTTAGGTCTATCTCCCTCTGATGATTTGGGCAAATCAGTCTTTGTTACTTTTTCTGTAATTCTCCATTCGGGGAAGAATTCCTATTTGGGGAAATTTTGTCAAGAGGAGTTTGGAGGATACCATTTTCCTTATAACTCTACCATCTTGGCCTCTGAGTGGACTCAAATCTATATAGCATTTGTTTCTATCAAGTTTACTTCTGAATTCAGTTGAAAAAAAAATGAACAAATTGGCATTGTTCCCTCTTGGCTGGGTCAAACAAGTGACTCAAGACATCATTCCTCACCATCTGGTTTCCAGCAAATGTATGTCTCCCAGTATTCTGGCACCTCATCATACTGATCTTTTGAAGCTCAAAAAGTCAGCCATTCCCAATATGCCTTCATCCAAAAGCAGTAAGAAGAGACAAAATAAATGTAGGAGTTGCAGCTGGAACATTATCTTCCCGGGCCACTCTGTCATTGCCTCTCGGGAGATCTGATGCCCTTCACTTTAATGCATATTCCTACAAATATGAGGAAGCTAGGTAAGTATCACCTTTTTTTTTTAGCAATTTCTGGGATATATCTGCAATAGCTTATTATGGTGCCTTTCCAATATAAATCAACATTATACCCTCAGTAAGTCACCAACTTTGTTTCATGAAATCAACTTTCAAGAAGACTCTAGCTTAATTGCATCCCAGGACAGTTGTTGCTCTATCCATCACAGTAAGCATCCAATCCACCCTTGGGTTCTTTCTACTCTATTACATCATAAGCCAGGAATCAAGGTAACAGTAAACCTCAAATTTGTCAAGTTTAATTAAGTTTTGAGCTAATGTCTACAAAGACCATTCCCTTAACCTGGAACAAACAAGTCTCTAACAGCACAGAGAAATGAATTGACATCAATAAGAACAACAACAAACAGATGGTAACAGAAGAACAATTCCAGGAGTATGTAGATTTTCAAACTTTAGTTTGTACAAATAAGAACCTTTGGGATGAAGGGAACATCTTTTTTTTTTAATTTCAAAAGGCTTTATTGATGCCTTTTTGGGGCCCCGTCATGGCCAATGTAAGCTATCATCCTATTATGAAACTTCCCATGTAACAAAGAAAACAGCTAAGTAAAATCAATCATCACAGTGAACTTCTCTGAGAGTATATGTAATATTCTGCATCTATAGTCCTCACCTTGCCTACAGAGCAATAGAAAGTGTGTTTTATCCACTTTTTCAAAGAAATAACTTTAAAATAGAAGGCTCTAGGCACTTTATTGTTTGGTAAGAAAGTCTCACAAGCATTTAAACTGAGGAAGAAGGAAGGAAATACACATTTATTAAGTACCTATTCACAGTGACTCAAGTCTTCCTGATTCCAAGATAATTGCTTTAACCACTGCACCACTAAATTAGGAGAGTAGTTGTTCTTGGTTTATATTGACCTATAGAATTGAGGCAGACAGCTGTTATAGCAACTGCAATTATGCAATGCTCTAGAGATGTGCCCTTAAAAAAAATAAACTCTTACCTTCTCTCTAGAATCAATCCCAAATAACAGTTCTAAGAAAAAAGAGCAGTCAGGGCTAGGTGATTAGTATCACATATCTAGGAAGTGTTGGAGGCCTGATTTGATCCCAGGATCTCCCATCTCCAGGTCCAGCTCTCTATCCACTAAGCTACCCAAATGTCCAGGATATGCCCTTCAAAGATTTGAGTCATGGAATTTAGGAGTAAAAGTTGTTCTGAGCCCACTGGGATGTGGGCTGATTACTTCCCATTTAATGATTCATAAGGGAACAAATAATGTTGCAACAAAGAATCTAGAAAACATTGCTAGAGATGGTGTTGGTGTTCTTGGGCAAGAAACTGAAGTGGTATATTCATCACTGCTACCCATCATTGAGAATGAAAGAACAAGCAAATGAAAATGCTAGTGTCAGTGATCTTTGAAAAACTGTGGCAAATAGAAGAGAGGTCTCAAGATGGAAGGAAAGCAAATGTTGCTGCAATTTTCACAAAAGAGAAAAGAATAGAGAATAAAAACTGTAGGCCAAGGAGCTTGATCTCAATTCCTGGCAAATTTCTGGAACAAATTATAAAAGGGAAGTTGAGCAAAATGAGAGCAGTGATCTTGAAGAGCTAGTCTGGTCTAATCAAGAATGGATCATGACAGATTAAACTAATTTCCTTTTTGGAGGGGTTACTAGATTCCAAGGTAGATCAGGACAATGTTGTAGGTGTTGACTAGAAAAAACGCAGAACTATTAAATAGTCAAAATTACTCTTTAATCAAGGGAAAAGGGGTTAGCGCTACTAATGCGACAACAGAGCTGCTTCCCAAGACTGCACAGAGTCAAGACGCCCTGGTCACTAGCCCCTGGGAGTGCCAAGGACTCAGGATGGACTCAGAGGAACAAAAGAACTTGGGGAACCTCTATAACCTCTGGGAATCCAGGGGCAGGGAAAGATGATTGACATCACTATGGCTACAAGGAAAATGGGAGTGTTCAAACTACACTGACAAGATACAATCAAGCTAGAAGCTAGGGTGCAAGAGAAGGGGGCTGTTTACAAAGTTACTAAAGGATGGTTCATGCCCAGGTCTGACCTTCCTGAGAGAGGTTCTAATACAATAGGAGACACTACCTAAAACAAAGAATGTCCTTAGCATATGCTTATCTCACCCAACCAGAATTATCATTTCCCTTCAGGGTAGATTCCATGGGAACAGGGAACAAGGACAAGCTTTTGGGGTCTCCAATCTACAAGCTAAATCTAAAATTGGGGTTCATCAGATCCCACTAGGCCACAAGTTTGGGATTGCTAAATTCCATGTTGACATAGGTATACTTTGGCTACATTTTAACAAAGTATTGGACATGTTCTATTGTGATATTCTTGTGGAAAAGTTAGAATGATTTGGACAAGTTGGTATTATAGTTACATGGACTAAAAGTGTTTGAATAGGAAGGGGGAAAGGGAAAAAAACATTTATTTACCTCCTATTCTGTGTATGGCACTGTGCTAAGTGCTTTAAAAGTTTTCTCTCATTTGAATGCCTAAAAGTCATTAATAATTCCATTTAAATCCCACAGGTAAGAACTTGGTATAGAAACTAAGAAGGTAGGATTTGATGTGGTTTCATGTAAATATTTATATGTGGCTTGAAAAATCAGTGCTACCAGTCTAAAATGGAGGAGACATGACTAATCTTTAGATTATTTTAGTAGCTGTGTGACCCTGAGCAACTCATTTAATCTCTATTTTTCTCTGTTTCCTCAACCGTGAAATGTGGATAGCACCCTCCTTGTAGGGTTGGGTCGTTGAGAGGAACAACTGAATTAATATTTAAAAAGCACTTAGCACAGTGCCTGAAACATAATAGGCTCTCTATAAATGCTTGTTCCTTTCTCTTTCCTGTTAAAAAGGCATAGATATATAGATATAAGGAGTAGGGATATGAAAGGCCTGCCATACTTTATATCTTTAACCTGATTAAGAATCTGTCCTCCAGCATACCTGACAGGTGGTTGCCCTTTGCTTGATGAACTCCTGTCCAGGTAGCTCCTTTAAAAAGCAGACTAAAATGCTACAAAATAGACAGAGGATAATCAGTGACTGAAGGGGGCTGGGGGAGGTCATGTCCCATGAAACAAGGATCGGGTTGTTCAGCTTGCCTCCAGAGGGCAGAACTATGACTTTTAAAGCCCTTCACAACTTGGCACCTTTCTGGTCTTCTTTCATCTTACCTCCCTCCATATACCCCCTCCATAAACGCTGGGATTCAATGACACTGGTCTCTTTAAAGTTTATCTCATTAATAAGGAAAAAGACATGTACAAAAATATTCATAGCCGCGCTCTTTGTGGTAGCAAAAAATTGGAAAATGATGGGATGCCCTTCAATTGGAGAATGGCTGAACAAACTATGGTATCTATTGGTGATGGAATACTATTGTCCTCAAAGGAATAATAAAGTGGAGGAATTCCATGGAGACTGGAACGACCTCCAGGAATTGATGCAGAGTGAGAGGAGCAGAACCAGGAAAACATTGTACACAGAGACTGATACACTGTGGTACAATCGAATGTAATGGGCTTCTCCATTAGTGGCAATGCAATGTCCCTGAACAACTCGGATGAACCTACAAGAAAAACCATTATCCACATCCAGAGGAAACACTGCAGGAGTAAAAACACCGAAGAAAAACAACTGCTTGAATACATGGGTCCAAGGGATATGGTTGAGGTTGTAGACTCTAAATGAATATCCTAGTGTAAACAACATCATTGAAATAGGTTCTGATCAAGGACACAAGTAATACCCAATAAAATTCCGTATTGGCTTCGGGAAGAGTGGGTGGAGGGGAGGGAGGGAAATAATGTGATTATTGTAACCAAGGAATAATGTCCTAAATTGACTATATAAACTTATTCAAATAGAAAAAAAAATTTTAAATGAAGTTTATCTCTTGAAACATTCCATTTCTTGAATCTGAACATTTTCTGAACCCATGCCTGGAACTCTTCCTTCCTCATTTCTACCTCCTGGTTATTCCCTGGCTTTTTTCAAGTCTCAGGTAAAATATCATCTGCAAGAAAACTTTCCCAGTACTCCTTAATCTTATTGCTTTCCCTCAGACATTATCTCCATTATATATATATGTATGTATACATATAATATGCAAATTATACACATATGTTCTACACAGACATATTTTTATCTATCGATCTTACCCATTGCACTATGAGCTCCTTGAAAGGGGGGGGGGGGATGGGATATTTCTTTCTTTTCTTTCTTTTTTTAAACCCTTACCTTCCATCTTAGTATCAATACTGTGTATTGGTTCCAAGGCAGAAGAGTATAAGGGCTAGGCAATGGGGGTTAAGTGACTTGCCCAGGATCTCACACTTAGGAAATGTCTGAGGCCACATTTGAACCCAGGACCTCCCATTTCTGGGCCTGACTCTTGATCCACTGAGTCACCCAGCTCCCCCCTCCCCCTCTTGCTTTTCTTTTTATTCCCAGAAGACAGAAAAATATCTAATAGTAGACACTTAAATACTTGTTGACTTGAAATGGAAATTGCAAAGAGGTGAATTTAGACTTAATGTAAAAAAAAAAAGAATTTACTAGCAACTGAAGCTATCTAAAAGGGCAATGTACTGCTTTGGAAGATAGTAATTTTTTCTAAAGCATAGATCTGATGATCACTCTCTGTCTCTGTCTCTATCTGTCTCTGTCTCCGTCTATGTCTGTCTCTCTCTCTCTCACACACACAATTAAATGAACTCTGCACACACCCCCACACCCACACATACACATATACTATTAAATAATCTCTAGTGTCTCCCTATTACCTCTAAGATCAAATATATACTCTTTCCCCCCCCCCCCTTTAAAGCACTTCACAATCACTATCTTTCCACTGTCCTTACATATTATTCCCCTACATTTCAACCTTAATGGTCTTTTTGCTGTTCCTCATACATTATAATCCACATCCTACCTCTATGCTTTTGCTTTGATTGTCTCCTATGTCTGAAATGCTTACGTATCTTACCTCCATCTCTCAGAATCCCTGGGTTACTTTAAGATTCAGCTCAAGTGATACCTGGAGGAGATATTTCCCAGGCCCCCAATTGCCAAACTTTCTCTTCAAACTTATCTTTTACCTTCTTTATGCATGTCATACTGTCTTCCCCATTAGAATGTAAGGACAAGGATTGATTTTTTGACATTTTCTTTGTACCCCCAGTGTCTACTGAGCACAGTGCCTAGCTGGAATATTTAGTAAACTCTTAATAAATACTGGTGGATTGTATAGTTGATAATCTGAACAAATGGCAGGTATGCATTTGTTAGGAATGTTATAGAGGGAAACTGGACTGTTTCTAAAGTTCTCTCTAAATTCAAGGCTATGAGATTTTATAGATGAAGAAACTGGAGTGCAGATGGATGATGAGACTTGCCTAATATCATAGAGGTATAGGAATATAAATTAGGAACAGACTGATTTCAGGGATTAGCTAAAAGAAGGGAATTTTATACAAGTCCTGGGAGAGGCTTCTGGGAAGGAAAGAGGAATTGTGGGAGTTTGAACTGACAATAACTGACTTACTTCCTTCTGGGATTTTCACTGAACTGGAAGGAGGTTTGACTCCAAGATGAGGGGCCTCCTAGGAGGATAGTAATTTAGGAGGTAAAGGAAAGGAAGAATCAGCAGCCACTCACCAAGGTCGCTCAGGGAATATGCCTCACATACCATGCTACAAAGCTTTTCCCTGTAATGTCATCACTAAGTCGCAAATGCCAAACTGCCACCAGGAGCTCCCAACCTTGCCAAGCCGTGAGAGTCCAATGTCGCTGAGCGAGCCCAACATCTCTGAGAGAGAGCGCGTGAAAGTGGAAGAGACGTGAAATATATAGACCATTCTTTACATCACTTCCTGTGTCTCACATGTACCAACGGTAGCTTAAACTTGGCTTCAGATAGCCCAGGGGGTCAGTCAGTTGTTTCTGATTTGTCACTTGCTAGCACATGTTGGTCATAGGCCATCCTCCTCACAGTTAATCCTTAAGTAGGGGTGTATACATTCCTGCTTGCTAGAATTCTAAAGACTAAGCAGGGTGGAGTAAATCTAAAATTCACATAACTAACAATTACATGACATTTTTAGACTCATGGAGTACTTTATATGTTTTCTTCTTTGATCCTCACAACAAGCTTAGGAGGTTAGTACTATTATTATCCTCATTTTAGAAATAAGAATCTGAAACTTTGATATTGACTTGCCTAGATCCACACATCTAATTAGTATCAATGGCAGAATTTGAAATCATGTCTTTTTTTACTCCAAGTCCTGTATTTTCACTATACTGTATCTAACTACAGGTTCATGGATCAGTCAGTTGGTCAATTAGTATTTAATAAGTTCCTCCTCTGTGCCAGGTACTGTGCTAACAATGAGGATGAAAAGTCCTTTCTTTCAAGGATCTCATGGTCTAATGGGAGACATGCAAAGTATGTACAAATAATACATATACAGGATAAATTGGGGAGAGTCTTAGGAGGAAGGCATGCATATTGTAGTACTGAATAAGGAGTCCAAAGAAATCTTAATTTTCTGCACATTAATAATTTCATCAATCAACATTATTAAGTATTTACTATGAACAACTAAATGGTATAATAGACAGAATGTCAGTACTCATCTTCTTGAGATCAAATCTGGCCTCAGATACTAGCTGTGCAACACTAAGGAAATCACTTAACTATGTTTGCCTCAGTTTTCTTATCTATAAACTGATCTGGAAAAAGAAATGGCAAACTACTCTGATATCCTTGCCAAGAAAGTCCTAAAAGGAGTCATAAAGAATCAGACTCAATTGAAACAACTGAATAGTTATTTACTATATGCCAGCACTATGTAAAACTCTGGGAATATTAAAAAAAAATATATAAAACATACCCTCTGTCCTCATCAGCTTGAACCATATTCAAGGATATAGCTGGGCAGATGTTCAGTGGGTATGAGATTTGCCTCCTTCCTCTATATACATATTTATTATGCTTGTCTGCATGGACCATGTTAAGTTAATGTTGATACATGCTAATTCTGTTGTTTCATTTCCTTCTCTGTGTGAGAGTAATAAGACTACCCAACAGAGTCAGAGAATTGTATTCAAGTGTTGCTTCAGAGAAACATGCTGGCTGAATACACTAGGTAAGTTACTTTAACCTATTAGTGTTCCATACAACAAAGATGTAAATTTCAGAAGAGCTGTCTTTTGACTTTTGGTAGCAGTTCCCCACTGGAAGTAATATGATCTAATGAAATTGCTAGGTCTAGTTTTTAAACATCCTCAGTGCTTGATTTATTATCTTGCATATTGTAAGTGCTTAATAAAAACTTGACATTGAAAGTATAGTCCAGTGTTGCTACCCCAGAATCCACTGCAGACATTGTGGGACATGTTTAGATCCAATGGGGTTTGACACATGCCTTGATCACCTAAGAGGGCATCCCCACTTAGAAAATATTGGGGAACTGTTTTGGAGAGGTAGGGTAATTGTCTTATGCTCGGATATGCTTATTTCTAGGAAAAGCCTATTGTAAAGATTAAAATTCATATACAATAACTAAATATTATATTTATAAAGTTTTATTATTAATAACTAAAGCAAAAGAACTGCCTGAATTTAACCTCGTCGCAAGTCAAAAAGAGGAAGAGGCAGGAGTTACAGCCACTTAAATAGAATAACGCAAAACATGGGGACCCAGGAAAAGGGAATTTGGGGAAATAATAAGGGATCTTGGGGGGATGAAGTCCAAAGGCTTAAAATCTCCATTTATACATACCTCCCCTTGTGATCCTATTGGGAAACCAGTTTCCCCAAAAGGATCATGGAAACATAATCAACTAAAAATTGTAATAATTTGTGGATAAAAGGAAAAGAAAAAAAGAACAAAAATCAATGATTACTAGGTTGACAAAAAGCCAATTTGGGGCAGTCCCCTTTGGCATAAGAGTATACATTCAAAACAAAGGCATTTCAACCCCCTTATAGTTCAATTCACATCCCAATGTTCACTCTGGATTTTTGGGTACAGCATGAAGTCTCTGCAGGCATTTTCATGGCACCTTCTAGATTCTGGGAGGTAGTCGCTTGTTCTAAATTTGGCTCAAATTCAAGTCAAAGTTCACAACAATAATATAGTCCCTGCTGAGGAAAATAATAATACATTACCCCATGAGGAGGATACAGGGATACATGTAGGAATTGCACAGGGATACATGGTCGAATAATAAGGCATATGAATAATTATGCTACAGAAAATCAAAAACTTGAAAAAATCCAAATAAAAGAGAAAAATAACTTATGGATGAAATACAAAATGTAAGCCTTCTGTTTAAAACATCTAAGTAAAGGAAAAAAAAAACAAATCTATAATAGGTCCTTGAATAAGGGCCCAATTAAAATAATTTAAGCAATTATGCATTTACCCAATTAGTAGCCAAGACTATAGGAAGTTTGCCACACCATTAAAGGCAGAGAAAGGGACTAGATTTCAGCAGCAAATGGGAGCCTGGAAGGCAGAGAAAAGGAGGTGCTTGATAGAATGTGGTTCAAGGAAGTCCTGCATATAACACATGTTAAACAGGCACAAGCTCAAACCCCAAACAAGTTCAAGTCTTCTTGTCTTGCCTCAAAATTACATCAATCCCACTGTGATCTGGTCTCTTTGACCTTGTGTTCCACAGGCACTATGCAGGGCTCTGTGTTTCTTTAGTACTGTACAGTGACTCTTCTGTATATTCCCTTCTTCTGGAATCAGAATCATGAAGCAAAGTCCCATAATTCTTTTAAATAATCAATTGCATCATTTTTATAGTCTAAAGCTTTTGGGTATGCATTAATATTAGAACAAATGTAATTTATACTTATATTACTGCAAAATAAGAAAATTTAAAGAAAAATCTCAATACTGTCAACATGTGCTTCAAATACAAAAAAGAGAGAAAAAATAAAACTCATATACTATATTGTACATGCAAGGAAAAAAATAATTAAAAAGGTTAAAAAAAAGATATAGCTTACAATCAGTGACAAACTTGTGTGAGTCAGCCTTGTGTGAGTTCAAATGCTTTTTAGAATAAAACAGTAATATAGTTGATAATGCATTCAGAATAGTACCAAAATCCCCAAAATTCACAATAGCCCAGTTAATTCCAATAGCAAATAAATCCATTATCATATTTCACATAAGTTGCTGTATGATATAAAAAAACCCTATGAATTGATGAATATTTGTCACAATTTTTATAGATGTAGCAAATCTTTCAACCTTGGCAAAAATATTTTTTAAACAAAATAAAACTTATTTGGGTCTAGAACATCATCAAGAAATATAGATTGTTCTGGTGGAAGTAAATTAAAATGAAGAGTTTTGTAGGAGCCTTTTTTTTCAGTTTCCTTCTGTAAAAATTAAATTTAGTCTCTATTGATAAGAATATTATATTTTATGAGGTTTATTAAGATTATTAGAAATCAGGAAATAAGAAAATACAAAATAAGAAAAGCACGTGCCTAGGGCTGATTAGCCCATTCACAATTCACTTACATCTTGTTGCAATCTCTGAGTAGAGGAAGAGAAGAAGTAGGCATCACAGCCAGTTTAAATATAAATTGTGATCTTACCAAGGTGGGGATCTCATGTGAGATTATAGGGAATTCTGGGAAGTACCAAAGACTTCTGGGGATTGAAGTCTGGGGTTCAAATCTCCATTTTTACATTCCCCCTTTGATTGTTATTGGGAAACCAGTTTCCCCAAAAGGATCATAAAAACATAATCAATTTAGGGATTACAATAATTTGAGGATAAGAAGAAAACAGAATAAAACCAATAATTGCTAGACACATTGACAAAAATCCAGTTAGGGGGCAGTCCCCTTTGGCATAAAAGTATAAATACAAATAAATGTTCAATCAACCACACCCAAAGTTCATTCTTGATCTTCTCATGCAGCTTGTGGTCTAGAGGCATCTTCATGGTGCCTTCTCCAAACAATTAAGTTTCTGGATTCGGAGAGGTAGCATGTTTCTTAACCTAAAATTCTTCTCAAAAGGAATTTAAACTTTGCAATTTAAAATAATAATATTATACATTCCCCCCTGAAGAGGGTGATTGAAAAACACAGGGATCATTTAGGGATGAATGGCTGAGTTATGAGGTATATGAATCAATTGGCAAGAGAAATTAAAAAGACAGAAAAATCCAAATAAAAAAGATAATTTCTGGATGAAAATATACACTATCAAAGTCTTATGTGTAAAAATTCTAAGTAAAGGAAAAATAAATCTATAACAGGTCCTTTAATCAGGGCCCAATTAAAATGGTATAAGCAAGTAAGGATTTACCCAGTCAGTAGCCAGGACTACAGAAAGTTGTCACACTATGAAAGACAGAAAAGGAACTAGATTATAGGAGCCAGGTAGGAGCCAAATTTGAGATACTCGTCTGTAAGTATTTTCAGAGTGTGGATGCAAGGAAGGCCTACCTCTTAACATATGCTAAGCTTTGCAACCTTGAGTCTTCACACTAGGTTCAAGTCCTTTGTATTGGCTTAGAATTGCATCAATCCTTCCTGGATTGCTTTCTCTGGCCCTGTGCAATGGCTCTTTTGTATATCCTGTCCTGGAATTGGACAGAATCATTAAGCAAAGTCCCATAATATTTTTAAACAATTAGTGGCATCATTTTTATAGTCTCAAGCTTTGGGGGCATGCATTGACATTACAGCAAATGTATTTTAAACTTATATTACTGCTAAATAAAAAAAGTTAAAGAAAATCTTAATACTGATGACATGTGCTTCAAATATAAAAAGGAGTGAAAAATTAAAAAAACAAATAATATATTGCATATGCAAGAAAAATATAATAATAAAAGTTTTTAAAATTCAAATATAGCTTATAATCATTGACACACTGTGACAGCTAAGAAAAATATAGAGTACAAGGCTTTCTCACCAAAAATAAGATCCATTTCCTCTTCATACCTGGCCATAATCCACTGTGAGTACGAGCAAATGAATTTCATAAGGTAACAGCTTTTTCTTATTATAAAGAACAGTGGTATATAATATGTAATGCACATTCAATAAGTCTCAAAATCCCCAAAATTTGCAATAGCCCAATTAATTACAATAGCAAACAAACCCACTATCATTTTTATATGAGTCTGCTATATGACATTTAAAGAAATGGATACTTGTCACAAGTTTTTCAGGTGTAGCAATGTTTCGACCTGTTTTAAATACATTTAAAACAAAGTAAAACTTATTTTGCATCTAGAACATCATCAAGAATCTAGATATCATTAAAAAAATGTGGCAGAGGAATCTAGTAAAAACCAAACCTCTGGACTGTTGATGTTGGATAAAGGGAGTTGAAGAGTTATAAATGAGAGATGCTCCTCTTTTGGGAGTGCTCCAGGGATACTATATGCCCTGGGATTAATTTCCCAGCTCCTTGGTATGAGACTGTGATGTCCCATCCATTCACATTGTCATAAATGTCGGAGGTGGGGATTATAACTGTATTTCATTTCAGCTACTAAAATGGACCTTACCTTCTGTTAGGGGAAGGCAAAATGACCAGAGATTGTTAAAATATTTTTCTAAAAATCATGTCTAAAGACTTAAAATCAATTTAAATGAATTTGATTTAAAATCTTAAAATTGATTTGAGATATTTAGCTCATCAAATTTTCCAAAGGTTATTAAACAATTTTAACTAGTTTTTATAAAGTCCATCTATCCTCTATGTGACAATTTACAAATTCAAAAATAGAAAAAGGGCTGTTTTTATATAGGCTTATTCAACAATATTTGTTCAGTATAGTTATAGGGGAAAAGCAACAAAATATAACAGTAGTTAAAACCCAGTACATTAAACTGATTCAGTGTAACAGAATAGTATTGAATGCATTAATATATGAACTTAAAACCAACAAAATTAAATCTCAAACAAAACAAACAGCAAAATGCAATGGAATACAGAGATTTTTATAAAACATTGGAGTCTGAAATGCCTTAAAAATATAACCTCCAGTCTCTTTAAAGTTCCTTGTTTTTTTTTAATTTTTTAAAAATTATCCATTTAGATGCCTATTGTCAGAAGGGAAAAAATTGGCAAGGGGTAGGCAATGGGGGTCAAGTGATCTGCTTAGGGTCACACAGCTAGGAAGTGTCTGAGGCCAGATTTTAACCCAGGACCACCTGTCTCTAGGCCTGGCTCTCAATCCACTGAGCCACTGGGCTGCTCCACCATTATGAGGGTGGGTTTTTGGAATCTCAAATTGGGCCAAAGAGGGAGATGGATTTCTCCCCTGAATCTCAGGTGATATAAATAACAGAATTAATGCACTCAAAAAATATCCCCTTAAATAAGCCATGCTTATAACTTCCTGTTTGGAAAAGTCTCTTCCTTCTCCTCTTTCTCCCCCCCCCCTGTGGTCCCCTGCCCCTTGTCACATGGAGGCTAATCATAGCCTAAGGAAAAATCACCCCCATTTTTTACCAGTTGGTTTGTGGTCCCGAAGAAATTGGGGAAGCTACCATCAGCAATCTGGTTGAGAGGCCAGAGTTTCTGGGGCCAGGCCAGGGCTGGGCCAGGTGAACAAGATGGCTGGAGGCAAGGAGCCAGAGCCAGAGCCCAGGTGGGCATGTCCAGGACCAGGTGAGCAATCTGAATCAAGAAAGTTCAAAGTGGATGGCTGTAAGCAGGAGCACAGGCAAGCAGGCTCAAGCTGATTCAAGAGGCTTTGCTAAAAAGCCTTGGAGAAACCTGGCTTAGAAATCATTATCTAGGCTATCTTTTATGTAGCTCTCTCAGAGGGGAGAGAAGCCACAAGGTAGGAAGATAGAGACAGGATAGAAGTTTTTGATACCACGAGGGGAGTGACGGAGTCCTATTAGAGATATGAGGTGGTCAGAATGAGTCTTTATTAATTATCAATGAGCCACAGCTAAGCTCTGATCAAAGGACCATTCCGTAGGCTTTTCCAGTCCTGAGATCCATACCACACAGGTCAGAGAGGTGAATAGAGAAAGATTAAAGATGGAGCTTGGCCAGAGGCCAAGCTCCTGCAAGGACAGCCATCAGCTAACCTGAAAGAGAAGAGAGAGAGAAGGCGGAGCTTGCTGGGCTAAATATAGTTTTTGATATGCAAATATACACAGTACATAGGGATGATTCTCATTGGTTAATGACAAGGCATAGGTGTGGTTTCTCTTAACCAGGGGAGAACAAAGAAACCTGTTTTCCCGCCTAACCTGGGAGAAGCTGGGGTCAAGGGTCAGAGGCCTTCCCAGCCATGAGCAGTACTAAGCATGCTCAAGACTGAGCAATCTGCACATGCCCACTGTTCCCCTTGCCCATAGCTAGGGGGCGGACTGCTACATCTTAAAAAGATATTGAGAAGTTCTCATCCAAACTAGTGGTCCCAGACTGTAAAAGAAATTTGAGTGTCTAGTAATAAAAGTATTATATTTTTGAGGTTTATTAAAGAATATTAGAAATCAAGGATACAAAATAATAAACCATGTGCCTCGGACTGATTTAGCCCATTCACAGCCTAATTACTACATGTTGCAATGTTTCAAGTTGAGGAAGAGAAGAAGTAGGCATTATAGATAGTTTAAATACAAATTGTGGTCTCGCCCAGGTGGGGATCTCAGGTGAGATTATAAGGAATTCTGTGAAGTACCAAGGACTTCTGTGGATTGAAGTCTAGGGTTCAAATCTCCATTTTTACAGTGCTACATATGAACACCTTCGTAGGAACATGTCTTTGTTTCTCTACCTTTAATACAACATTCTTTATAATATAAATATAAAATGTCATCCATTCAGAAACCACTAGTTATGTAAAATTATTTCTGAAGAACCCTTAAAATTTCAATTAAATTCTTAGCTTATTAAATTATCTAAATGTTGTATATAGCTTTTAATGAAGTCCATCCATCATCATCTATGTGACAATACACAAAGGCAACATGTCATCTTCAATGGAGCTAGTGAAAATAGTTTGGGCAAGATTTTCAAGGGCTTAAAATGATATTTTGTTCTTCAGCAGAGGTAAAGGTATAAATTAAAGATCAATATAGGCAAAATATAGCTTAAAACCATTCAGTATAACAGAAAGATTTTTATTAAATTAAAACACATCTACTTAAAAAAATTAAACCTTAAAGCAAACAGTAAATACAATAATATCAAACAATGAGAAATACAGGCAGGCAGTGCAGTCAAAATCCTTTTCACCAATCCCAATAGACTTATTCACTATTATAGGAGGAGAATAAACTCAAAATACTCAAAATAATTAGCAAGAAATTTCCAGGTCTCTTTTAAAGTTTCCTTCCCCTCCCCCAGTATTTATTATTCATTTAGATTTCTTTTGTCAGCACTCTGAATGTTTTCATAGAAGGTCACACAGGACAGAAACTCCACTCTTCATGTTGAGAGCAGTTAGGACTTTTAGAACTTTGTCAAAATATTTCAGGTTGGTTTATAGCATAAGGAGCCTAGCTTTTGGCATATTCTTGAGGAGAAGTAAATAAAGTAGGAAATCTCCAATGAAATTAAAAAGTCCCAGGAAAAAAATTAAGCAGATTCAAACTGCAATTTTTAGCTCTACCAACTCAAACTGTTGTTTCAGAGTTTCAAGCATTCTTTGAAATAGCATTTTTTCTAAAAGACACTGAATGGGTCTTGTTTACACAGTAAACAGAAAGAAGCAAAACTTCCAGGGAAAACAAAGCATATTTGCATATGAGAGAAAAAAAATACTTCTCCTTGGTGTTTTGGATCAAGAGAAAGAAGGGAAAAAAACAAGCTTAGTCCCCAAAACTGACTTTAAATCTACTGATTTGGAATGAATTGCTCTCCCTGTGAAAAATCTTTAGCAACAGCCTTCTAAACTAGGAGTACAGGGAGCTGGGGTGGAGTCAAGATGATGGCGTAGAGGCAGCAAAAGTACAGACCTCTGAAAACCCTTCCTTACAAATTAAAACAAATGTTTCTAGGGGACTGAAAATCAAACCTAACAAAAATATAGAGCCAAGGAACCCTCTTGCTGGAATCAATTCAAAGGATATTCCCCCCCCCCCCAAGCCTGAATTCTAGAACACTCTGGTTTAAGGGGAAGGAAGAAGGAAGATCCCAAGATCCCTCCCCCCCAGATCTCTAAGCATCCAGAGGCAGCGAGAACCTCTGTGCGGGCAAAGGTGCTGGTCTGGAGGGAGTATCTTGTGGGCAGGACTGTGCTAGCCTCAGAGCATTGAACACAGGTGGTGGGGAAGGAGCTGGAGAGGGAGCACAGAGCTGGCAGGCTGGTAACAGCATCGGAGAACCTCCATATTGCTCCTGCCTTCCAGGAGGTTTTGGCCTCAGGGCACATCTAGCCCAACCTAACTGGACTTAATCCCATCAAAAGTCTTTAGAGGTCAGGGATGCTCAAGCTTCAACACACCTCCCCCACAGACTGCACTGAGAGATCTTCTGAAAAAGCTTCAAAAGGGGACACTGACAACACCAAAACCAAAAAATTGAGAGGAGCAAGAGCACAGACAACTGCGGGGAGAAAAAAAGGGGTGGATATGAGCAAATAACAGAAAGAGAAAAAAGAAATTTCAAACGACAGCTTCTATACAGGCAAGGAACAAAGAGCAAACAGAATAGAGAAGGAGAAGAGAACATCAAGCATTAAAACAGAAACTCCAGTGAATTGGATACAGGCTTTGGAAGAACTCAAAATACAATTCAAAACACAATTAAGTGAGGCTGAAGACAATTGGGAAAAGAACTTAAAAACTTAAAAAAAAGAACTAAGATAAGTCATCTAGAAACAGAAAATATTGTCTTGAAAGTGAAAATCAACCAGCTTGAAAGTGAAGTAAAAGAGATGAAAGATGAGGCAAAGGAGATGAGAGATGAGGCAAAGAGAATGAAAGATGACCTCTAAAGAAAATCAGACCAGAAGGAGAAGGATGACCAAAAAATCCAGTAATGGAATCCAGGCTTTAAGAACCAGATACAACAGCTAGAATTAAGGACTTCACAAGGCAGTAGTACACTATAAAACAAAATAAAGAGAATGAAAAAATTGAGGAAACTATGAAGCATCTTATTCACAAAACAGAAGATTTAGAAAATCATTCCAGGAGAGACAACTTAAGAATCATTGGTCTACCAGAAGACCATGACAAAAGAAAAGGCCGGGATGTCAAACTAAAGGAAATTATCCAAGAAAACTGCCCCAATATTCTAGAACAAGAGAGAAAAGTGAAGGTTGAAAGAATGCACAGATCTCACCTCCTGTACTTAATCCCCAACTGACAACACCCAGGAATGTTATAGCCAAATTCAAGAACTATCAGACCAAAGAAAAGATATTACAAACTGCCAAGAAGAAGTCATTCAGATACCATGGAACCACAGTGAGGATAATACAGGATCTGGCTACATTCACACTGAAGGACTGAAAGGCATGGAATATAATATTCTGGAAAGCAAGGGAACTAGGTCTACAACCAAGAATCAACTACCCAGCAAAACTGACTATATTCTTACAGGGGAAGGTATGGTCATTCAACAAAATAGAAGAATTCCAAGAATTTGTAAAGAAAAGTTCAGACCTGAACAGAAAATTTGATGCCCAAGCACAGAACTCAAGAGAATCATCAAAAGGTAATTTAAAAAGAGGGAAAAAAGAAAAACAAAACAAAACAAACAAAACAACCTTTTTCTAAAGAGACCCAATGAGTTAAAATGGTATGTATCCCTATAAAAAAGAGGTCATTGCTAATGCTTAAAAATTGTTATTATCAGCTGGGAAGCTAGAAGAATTACACTTGGAGGGAACAGTGACAAACTGTATAGGATGAAATGGCAATAAAAATATGTATATAGATACATGTATGCATAAATACATATATATATGTGTGTGTGTGTGTGTGTTTATATACAACTGGAGCTAAAAAAGAGCTTAATACTAAAAGAAATGGGAAAAGAATAAAAGGGGGTAAATTTATATGTCACAAATAAACTCATGGTAGGAGAGGGAGAACATAAATACACTGGAAGGGTAAAGAGGTTGGAGATAGGAAATACTCAATTCTTACGTGCATTGAAATTGACCCAAAGAGGGACCCAAAGAACAATCCAAGCCATTGGGGCAGAGAATAGATTTTCACCCTATAGGGAAGTAGAAGGGTAACAAATGGACTGGTGGGGAGGGAAGCAGTACAAGGGAAGGAGAGGGTTTGTTGGGGGTAGTTTTAAAAAGACTGCAAAGAAAATAATGGGGGGGAATAAAAAGGAAGGGAGGTAGAAAGGGAAGTAAAATAAGGGTGGGAATTAGGGGGACCAATTAAAAACAAAACACTGGTGTAGAAGGAAATAGTGAAAGAAGAAAAGGAAGTACTAGGAGTGAAAATCAAAATGCAGGGAAATACCCAGCTGGTAATCATAACTCTGAATGTGAATGGAATGAACGCACCCATAAAATGCAAGCAAATAGCAGAGTGGATTAGAATCCCAAACCCTATCATATGCTGTCTTCAAGAAACACACATGAGGAAGGTAGGGTGAAAGTAAGAGGATGGAGCCAAATCTATTGGGCATCAACTGATAAAAAGAAGGCAGGAGTCGCAATCATGATATCTGACAAAGCCAAAGTAAAAATAAATCTAGTTAAATGAAATAGGGAAGGCAATTACATCCTGATAAAAGGCAGTATAGACAATGAGGAAATATCTGTACTCAACATGTATGCACCGAATGTCATAGCATCCAAATTTCTAAAGGAGAAACTAGAGGAGCTCAAGGATGAAATATATAGAAAAACTATACTAGTGGGAGACCTGAACATTCTTCTATCCTAACTAGATAAATCAACCCAAAAAATAAATAAGAAAGAGGTAAGAGAATTGAAGGAAATCTTAGAAAAATCAGAGTTAGTAGATATGTGGAGAAAAATAAATAGGGACAAAAAAGAATGCACCTTCTTTTCAGCAGCATATGGTACATTCACAGAAATTGACCATGTATTAGGGCAAAAAAAAATTGCAAACAAGTGCAAAAGAGGAGAAATAATAAATGCAACCTTCTCAGATCACAATGAACTGAAAAGAATAATTAGTAAGGGTACATGGAGAGGTAAATCAAAAATCAATTGGAATTTAAGCAATACAATTCTCCAAAACTGGATAGTTAAAGAACAAATCATTGAAATAATTAATAATTTCATTGAAGAAAATGACAATGATAAAACATCCTTTCAAACCCTATGGGATGCAGCCAAAGAAGTACTCAGGGGGAAGTTTATATCCTTGAGTTCATATATTAACAAATTAGGGAGAGCAGAGGTCAATGAATTGGGCATGCAAATTTAAAAAAAATGATAAAGTGAACAAATTTAAAATCCTCAGATGAAGACTAAATTAGATATCCTAAAAATCAAAGAAGAAATTAATAAAATTGAAAGTCAAAGGACTATTGATTTAATAAATAGGACTGGAAGCTGGTACTTTGAAAAAACAAATAAAATAGACAAAGTACTGGTCAGTCTAATTTAAAAAAGGAAAGAAGAAAACCAAATTGACAGTATTCAGGATGAAAAGGGAAAACTCATCTCTAAAGATGAGGAAATTAAGACAATTATTAAAAACTATTATGCCCAATCATATGGCAACAAATATGGAAATCTAGGTGATATGGATGAATACTTACAAAAATATGAATTGGCTAGACTAACAGAGGAAGAAATAGATTACCTAAACAACCTGATATCAGAAAAAGAAATTGAACAAGCCATCAAAGAAGTCCCTGAGAAAAATCCCAAGGTCCAGACGGATTCACAAATGAATTCTATCAAACATTCAAAGAACAACTAATCCAAATATTATACAAACATCATCTGCATTGGGGAAAAACTAGAAGCCTTCCCAATAAGATCAGGAGTGAAACAAGGATGTCCATTATCATTTCTATTATTTAACATTATACTAGAAACTGTAGCAGTAGCAATTAGAGAAGAATAAGAAATTGAAGGTATTAAAATTGGCAATGAGTAGACCATCGTCTACTTAAAGAATCCTAGAGAATACACCCAAAAGCTAGTTGAAATGATCAACAACTTTAGCTAAGTTGCAGGGTACAAAATAAACCCACCTAAGTCATCAGCATTTCTATATATCTCCAACCCATTTCAGCAGCAAGAATTAGAAAGGTAAATTCCATTTAAAATCACCCTAGACAATATAAAATACTTAGGAATCTATTTGCTGAGACAAACACAGGAACTATATGAACACAACTACAAAGCACTGTCCACACAATTAAAACTAGATCCAAACAATTGGAGAAACATTGCTTGCTCATGGGTAGGACAAGCTAACCTAATAAAAATGACAATCTTGCCCAAATTAATTTATTTATTTAATTCCATACCCATTGAACTACCAAAAATATTTTTTACTGAATTAGAAAAAAGCATAACAAAGTTCATTTGGAAGAACTAAAGATCAAGGATATCCAGGGAAATCATGAAAAAAAAAATGCAAAGGAAGGAGAACTTGCAGTCCCAGATCTCAAACTATATTATAAAGCATTGGTCATCAAAACAATTTGGTACTGGCTAAGAGACAGAAAGTAGGATCAATGGAATAGACTAGTGATAAATGACCTTAGCAAGATAGTCTATGATAAGCCCAAAGACCCCAGTTTTGGGGACCAAAACCCACTATTTTATAAAAACTGCTGGGAAAATTGGAAGACAGTATGGGAGAAATTAGATTTGGATCAACATCTCACACCCTACACCAAGATAAACTAAGAATGGGTGAATGACCTGAATATAAAAAAGGAAACTATAAGCAAATTAGGCGAACATAGAATAATATACTTGTCAGATCTTTGGGAAAGGAAAGACTTTAAAACCAAACAAGAGCTAGAAAAAAATCACAAAATATAAAATCAATAATTTTGATTACATCAAATTAAAAAGTTTTTGTATAAACAAAACTAATGCATCCAAAATTAGAAGGGAAGCAACACATTGGGAAACAATCTTCATTACAAAAACCTCTGACAAAGGTTTAATTACTCAAATTTATAAAGAACTAAACCAATTGTACAAAAAATCAAGCCATTCTCCAATTGATGAATGGGCAAGGGACATGAATAGGCAATTTTCAGTCAAAGAAATCAAAACTATTAATAAGCACATAAAAAGTGCTCTAAATCTCTTATAATCAGAGAAATGCAAATCAAAACAACTCTGATGTATCACCTCACACCTAGCAGATTGCCTAACATGACAGCAAAGGAAAGTAATGAATTCTGGAGGGGATGTGGCAAGTTGGAATATTAATTCATTGCTGGTGGAGTTGTGAATTGGTCTGACCATTCTGGAGGGCAATTTGGAACTTTGCCCAAATGGCACTAAAAGACTGTCAGGCCTTTGATCTAGGGATAGCACTGCTGGGTTTGTACCTTAAAGAGATAATAAGGAAAATGTCATGTACAAAAATATTCATAGCTGCACTCTTTGTGGTGGCAACATTTGGAAAATAAGGGCATGCCCTTCAATTGGGGAATGGCTGAACAAATTATGGTATAAGTATGTGATGGAATACTATTGTGCTCAAAGGAATAATAAGTGGATGAATTCCATGGGGACTGGAACAACCTCCAGGAATTGATGCAGAGTGAGAGGAGCACAACCAAGAAAATATTGTACACTGAAACTGATAGACTGTGGTACAACCGAATGTAATGAACTGTTCCATAGTGACAATGCAGTGATCCTGAACAACTTGGAGGAATCCACAAGAAAGAACACTATCCACATTCAGAGGAAACACTGTGGAAGTAAAAACACCAAAGAAAAACAACTGCTTGAATACATGGGTCAAAGGGATATGATTGGGGATGTAGACTCTAAATGAATATCCTATTGCAAACAACATCATTTAAATAGGTTCTGATCAAGGACACAAGTAATACCCAATGAAATTGTGGGTCAGCTGTGGGAAAGGTGGGTGGTGGGGAGGGAGGGAAATAAAGTGAATATTGTAACCAAAAATAAATAAAATTTTAAATAAAAAAAAAGAAATTAAGGGGAAAAAATGGTGAACCAGGTTGGGTTTTTATTGTGTCTTTATCTGAGTCAATTTTCTGGATTGGTGTTGATTCATGTTGAGGGGACTCTGGCAGTGAATACTTGTGGGGCAAGGTCTTTGAGCTATTACATTTTGTTTTGCTTTGTGGTAGAGACTTCTACAAATTCTACTTAAAAAAATAAGACTGATTATTTAGAAGGTGTGTTAGGGAGGGTGGGGGAGGAAGTTTCTAGGGTTTGGATCTCTTTTTCTCGGTCCCCTCTCCTCCATCATTGTACAGATCATATCAACATTAATGCATTTACTCCAGAAAATTATAAGGGAGAAATGAAGGAACCATTGTACTCATTAAGGGAGGAATGTGGAAGTATTTGATTTCATTTCTGAACAGGGTATTTTTTTTTCTTCTGCCATGCTGAGAATTATTTGGAAAAATTTTCACAGTAAATTATGAAATTGCTATATCTGAGGAGAATGGAATGAGACAAATGAAGATAGGGAAGAGATGGAATAAAAATGTCTTCTTGGTATTTTCACTGTAATATCTTCAGCTGGCTTGCTGCAGTTCCACATTTGCTAGAAAATCAATTTGAGGCAATGCAGGCCTTTTCTAGCTCCATGAGATTGCTTGTGGTCCTTGTAGATTGAAGAACTTTTCTCTCACCCACTGTATAAGAGAGGATCTACAAGATAAGACAAGCATGCAAAACAAAGTAAAGGACCTCAGCTATCAATCAAAAAGTACATTCCAAATAGAATGTTCCCAGGAAAGACAGTTGGAGAGCCTACCCAGGCTGAGGGTGGAAGAAGCTCTGAACAGGACCCCTGTTAGCGTCTGTCCTAAGCTGACAGACTGGTATGAACTTTGGAGCTGAGGGAGAAGTTTGTGAACTAACTTTTGGCTTTTGGAGCTGAGTGTGGTGAAGAAGATATTGGTGTCTCTGAGACTTGAGTTTGAAGGAAGAAGAAAGAAGATTAAACAGTTGTCCTCTCATCTCCCTGGCAGACTCTTGTATCACAGCTGTGACAGGACTGACATTTCTCAAAATCCTCCTAACCCTCATTATAGATTAGGGATAACCCATCTCACCTCATCTTTCATCCTTGTCCTGTTGTTCCCAATAAACCCCCTTACTTGAGAAAGGAAGAGAAAAGAGTTTTTCCTCATAAACCTCATAGTCCACTCAGGGAAGGAGGGGGATGGGTGAAGCTAAAGGCTTCAAAAGAGGGTGGTGAAGGGTGGTATTGAGGGAGGAGGAGGGTAGGAAACATATTAATCTATTAGCTATCAGTAGTGATCAATAGACAACCCCAGAGTATCCCCTCTAGTAATATCTATCTCTCAGAAGTATCTGTATCTCCATTACAAGTAGGCATTTTCAGGTTTCCCCTAGTATCTCTCTAGTCAAAGTCAGAGTATCTCCTTTATTACAACTAGAAATAGTTCCAGAGTATCCTTTTTATTATACCGGCAACATAGTCACTAGGAATCTAGGTCCTAGGAGATAAACATTTGGTACTGATTTTGTATATAGAGTACATGTTTATGTACATATGGAAGAACTCCATTTCATTTTGGTCTTAGTATCCCAAATGTCTGCTATATAATACTATTCAATAAATATCTGTTAATTGATTTCAAAATACTCCTCATAGAAGGGGGAAACTGTTTCAAGTGATCAGATTTGCAAATAGAATAAAATTATTATAAGTAAATAAAATTATTGCAAACATGGAAGCTGCTGCAATTTCACATTATAAGGATGATTCAGAAAAAAAGAAGGAAAGATGGTGGGTGAATTTAAGTGCTCATTATTTTACAATAGAAAAAAAACAGCATTGTGTAGTGGATAAAGTCAACTTTGACATATAGGCCTAGATTCAAATCTTGTCTCATGTTTGTTGAGGGTAGGGAAGTAGAAAGAAGAGGAATGCTTGGAGAACTGGCAGAGAAGGCTTTTCTACTTTTATTTATGGTCCTGCTCTGATAGGGTGGCTTTCCCTGAGCTTTCCATGAGTTTAGTGATCTTGGGTAAGTCACTGAACTATATCTTAGTGGAGGGAGTTTCTATACCCAATGTTCTCTCTGCTATTGAAATCACAGGTCTAGACTCATATTTGATTTTATTTTTTGACCTTTAAAAAATATTATGGTTTTTTACATGTTGATATAATTTTTAATAATTATTTTCTGACATTTTGTGATTCATGTTCTTTCCACTCTCACAAACCTGCCCTCCCCAAGATGGCAGATAATATTATATAAGTTGTACATCTGTTATCATACAATACATATTTCCATGTTCATCATGCTGTGAAAGAAGACACATGTCACTTACACACAGAGAAAAATTCATAAAGAAAATAAAGTGAAGAATGATGTGCTTCAATCTGCATTCATCTAGACCTGTTATTTACCAGTGTAGATATAGTGATAATACATGCTGGCTTCAGCCTGGGAGAAGACGAGGACTACTCAGGCTCCCCAATCCCCCTTTTTATCATAGATTCCTAGACTTGGGAATTACTTCAGGAGATTATCCAGGACAATCTACTGACTTAAGACAAATGACTATTTTCAATATCACGGTGTGATGTTATTCTCTCTCCAGAGATTCTTGTGAATAACATTTCTATACCCATCCTTCGTAGGCATAGGAATGCTCAGTTAAGTGCCAGATACATTCTCACCTAATATTCTCTTTACATCTCCTTGATAGGCATACTTCCCAAGCTATTGAGGTGGTGGTGAGATGGGGATAGAGGTGGGTCCTTTTTCTCAAAGTCTATAATGTTATACCTGGCTTTTTTTCTAAATAGTTATGCTTTAGAAAACCACAGATAAAACTAAATTCCCAACTCCCTTTTGTTGATGGCAGTCCATAGTTTTAGTCCTTCCTTTTTGTTGCCTCTTGCCCTGTCTGCTCCTGAGATAAGATGACCAAGACTGCATATGTCAAAACTAATTTTACATTTTGTATGGGGTCTATTGCAATGTCAGCAGAGCATAGATATTTATTCTAATCTCAATGAGAATATTACTTTTCTTACCTTTTGTCAGTTTTTCTCTTACTATATTCTGTGAAACTTTTCTATAAAAAAGTTGTTGGCCAAGTTGTCATTTTTTAATTAAATTTTAAGATTAAATGAAATTCTTCCATTTCATTTCATTTTATTTTTTTAATATGAGGAAAGAGAGGCAGTCTGGAATAGCAATCAGAGAGATAGCCTTGAAGCTAGAGAACTCCGAGTTCATGCCCTACCACTGACATATATTGGCTCTGTGACCCTGGAGAAGTCAATTAACCTCTATGTACTCCGGGAGACCATCTCATACTTTAAGTTGCTGAGAAGAATGCTGACTTGCATTAGCTGTTTGCTCATCATGAATTCCCTTCATCAGTAAAATCACAGGTCCATTATCTATTCCTCCCCTTTATATTTTCATGTCTCAGAAGGATACAAAAGGGTCACAGATATTAAAAACAACGTATACTAAAATCCTGAATAAAATAAATCTATAATTTTAAAAAAAGAGAGAAAAGAGCTGGAGAGTGGGGGAAAGCATCCCAATGAGAAACATCTTCTTCATTAAATATAGCAAATGTTAAAGTGATTGGCCTACCAGCTGAGGAATCTGAGTCATTCTGGTGCTATTTCAACACATTCTCCTTGTCTTTTTCTGCCCACTCCAATAGATTATGTTAACCTAGTCCACAAAGTAATTGCAGAATGAGTTGACCCTTAGTATTTAACTGTGACATTGGCACAGTCTGGTTTCCCTTCAACTTGACAATTAACTGATTTGTTTTGAGAGAAGTTCTCTTGCCTCTTTCCCTCTCTTGCTGTCTCAGCAATGGGAAATATTGGAAGCCATTCCCCTTTCCTGGGAGCTGCCCATCTAATAATTAAGGACAAGCATAAACAATTGCAAGAAGAGAATTAAAGGAGCTCTCAGAAATACAATTCAAAGCAATAGACTACAAGCATAAGCATATTAATTCCAATGACCAGGGGGTCAAATCTATCTCCTTTAGCTTCAGGGGACCATAAAAAAAATCCATTTGAGTTTCTGAAACACTGTCCTGGCAAATACTCATTTACATGCTCTTCCTAAATAATGGAGTCTGAATGTATCCAAATCATTTTAGTGCCCAGCATTTGTAGCACTTGCTCTAACCAGCATGTAAACAGAATGATGTAGAGGAAATTAATGCAACACTGAAGGAATTTTAGGTGTTTGTAAGAGTTTGCCAGGATATATCTGCTGGTGGCTTATTGGCAAAAAGCATTCATCTGTTTACATTCCACTCTCCTATCTGAAAGGACTGAGCTACTGTGACAAGAGGCAGATATCCATGGAACGTGAGTCACTTTAGGCTGCTTTCTTCAGGATGTATTCAGTTTGGCTAAAGGTTTTTGTGTGGATCAGTTTTGCAACTGGGTTGAGCACTTTTTCCAAGGGGAATAATTAGGAATCCTTCTTTAAAACTTAATCTGTCCATTTAAAATCACCCTTGACAATATAAAATACTTAGGAATCTATCTGCTGAGAAAAACACAGGAACTATATTAACACAACTACAAAACTCTCTACACAATTAAAACTAGACTAAACAATTGGAAAAAACATCAATTGCTCATGGGTGGGACGAGCTAACATAATAAAAATGACAATCCTACCCAAATTAATTTACTTATTTAGTGCCATAGATATCAAACTACTAAGAAACTTTTTTACTGATTTAGAAAAAAATTATAACAAAGTTTATTTGGAAGAACAAAAGATAAAGAATATCAACAGGACTAATGAAAAAAATGTGAAGAAGGGGAGCCTAGCATTACCAAATCTTAAACTTTACTATAAAGCAGTGGTCATCAAAACAATATGGAACTGATTAAGAGACAGAAGGGAGGATCAATGGAATAGCCTTGGGGTAAGTACCTCAGCAAGACAGTCTAGGATAAACCCAAAGATACTAGCTTTGGGGACAATGACCCAATATTTGACAAACATTGCTGGGAAAATTGGAAAACAGTATGGGAAAGATTAGGTTTAGATCAACATCTCACACCCTACACCAAAATAAATTCAGAATGGGTAGATGATTTAAATATAAAGAAAGAAACTATAAGTAAATTAGGTCAACATAGAACAGTATACCTGTCAGATCTATGGGAAAGGAAAGAATTTAAGACAAAGCAAGAAATAGAGAATATTATAAGATATAAAATTTATAATTCTGATTACATTAAATTAAAATGGTTTTGTACAAACAAAACCAATGCAACCAAAATTAAAATGGAAGCAACAAATTGGGAAAAAAATCTTTATAACAAAAAACTCTGACAAAGGTCAAATTATTCACATTTGTAAGGAGCTAAATCAATTAATTGTACAAAAAACCAAACCATTCCTCAATTGATAAATGGGCAAGGGACATGAATAGGCAATTTTTAGATAAAGATATCATAGCTATTAATAAGCACAAGAAAAAGTGTTCTAAATCTCTTATAATTAGAGAAATACAAATCAAAACAACTATGAGACACCATCTCACACCAAGTAGGTTGGCAAATATGACAGCAAAGGAAAATAAAAAAATGTTGGAGAGGATGTGGCAAAATTGGGACACTAATACATTGTTGGCGGAGTTGTGAATTGATCCAACCATTCTGGAAGGCAATTTGGAATTATACTCAAAGGGCTTTAAAAGACTGCCTGCCCTTTGACACAGCCATACCATTGCTGGGTTTGTGCCCCAAAGAGATAATAAGGAAAAATACATGTACAAAAATATTTATAGCTGCACTCTTTGTGGTGGCAAAAAACTGGAAAATGAGGGGGTATCCTTCAATTGGAGAATGGCTTAACAAATCATGATATCTGATGATGATGGAATAATATTGTGTTAAAAGGAATAATGAACTGGAGGAATTCCATGTGAACTGGAACAATCTCCAGAAATTGATGCAGAGTGAAAGGAACAGAATCAAAAGAACCTAATACACAGAGACTGATACTGAGAAGGGATGCTATCCATATCCAGAGAAAGAAATGTAGGATTAGAAACCTAGAAGAAAAGCATGTGATTGATCACATGGTTCGATGGGGATATGATTGGGGATGTAGACTCTTTTGCAAATATTAACAATATGGAAATAGGTCTTGATCAATGATAGATGTAAAACCCAGTGGCATTGCTTGTTGTCTATGGGAGGGGGAAGGAAGGAGGGAAGGGAAAGAATATGAATCATGGAAACCATCGAAAAATATTCAAAATTAAATAAATAACAAATTTTAAATTAAAAATAAATAAAAATATAAAAAAATTTTAAAAGTTAATATGTGAATTCAGAAATAAATATTATTAAAGAAAAATAATTGAGTGGAAATCAGTGAATGCCATTCTCATGGATCATTATGTTGTCTTTGTGAATAAAATTTGAACTCCTTTGCATGGCATTCAAGGCTCCTTAGAGTCTCTAAACATTTTACCTTTCTGGATTTATATAATTTTACTCAATTCTATATGTTCTATGCTTCAATTAAGCCATACTATATATTTTTTTACCAAACGTACACGACATTAATGTCAGAATTACTAATAAGTTCTCCTTGAGGAAGCAAATAAAAGAATTGACAAGGTGGGTTTCATTTTGTACTCAAAGATTAGAAGAAAAATTATTTTATGGGCATTTGCTCATTTTACCTTACCAAGTTCATAATGAACGTATACAAACAGACCATCTTGAAGATCACTTTCAGAATCACTCCACCAAAATTTCAATTAACCACTCATTTAATCTCAAGCAATCAACAGGGGAAATCACAAATCCAGAAAGGTATCCATGCTTTGTTATTCTATGTGATTTTTTTGGCCTTTTATCACAGGAAACTCTTCCTCCTAATGTTACAGCTATCATTTCCCCAGAACGATAGTTTTGCTATCATCCAGGCATTATAACATAATCCCACCAAAATTCCATGAAAACCAACTAGAATGTCATCATCACTATTTTAAAAACACTCTCTTTTTGGACATTGTGAGTTTTGCTACGTGCAAGTCTGGAAGAACAGGGGAAAATTTCAGAAATATTTGTCAAGATTGTGACTATTATAGAACTTGTGACACAAGGCCACCATTGACCACTCATTTGTTGTAATCTGTGCCTAAAATCACAAGAAACTCACTCTATATGCTAGTGGATCAGACTTTCTTGAAACCCTTATCCAAGGGAATACACAGACACCCAGGGAAATCCTCCCAGACAACTAGGATCCCCTGAGTTGCCACTATGAAGTCTTACATGTATCTGCTACTCTTCTCCTTATCAGCATAGTTCTGTAGTGCTATTATCAGGGACAGTTTTTGGCTTGGAGTTTTAGTAGCAAGATATAAGAATTCTTTAGACCTTTCTGCTTTGATAGTGTGTAGGCTCAGTTGTAAAAGAGAATCTAAATATCTTGCTCAGTGATTGCTCAGTTGTTGACTTCTTATCCTAGCACCAATTATTGACATCAGGCAGGGGATGTCTATAATCATAACCACTCACATTTATATAATGCTTTATAAGTGATCAAGCTTCTTTTCCAATAAAATTCCTATGAATTAGTCAAATATTATTTTTTTCAGAAAAGGAAACAGAGACCTAGAGATTATGTAACTAGAAAGCAGCAAAGTTGGACCAGTCTCATCATGCCCTGTTATCTTTCCAGTCTTCTAATCCTGTTGGAGCACTGATGACTTTAATGCTAGGATCTCAATCTAGACACATTCATGAGGAATGAAACAAAAGTCCAGAGCCTGTTTTTAGCTGAAGGTTTCTTTGACCTCAGTCCAAATGGAACTGATAATTGAATCCCAAGACCTGAGATAACCTAATACTCATAGGTTAACCCATTTTGATATTAGAAATATAGGGCATTATTGCTTGATTTTTCAGGTATGAATTAAATCATGTCACACATATGACACTAAACACCATCAATCTTAGCTTGCCACCATTTTTTTTTTTGGCTGTCCAGTTTCAATTAGAGATTTTATTCTTGCTTTTTTCTTCCTTCCTTCTTTCCTTTTTCTGTTGAGCAATTATGTTCTGTTGTAAACTCATTACTCAAGGTTCCTGAGGCATACTGCCCTGACATGTAAATAAATGGGGCATGTTTCCAGATAGAAATAATTTTGAATTCCATTCCTCTACTATCTAGTTTTCTAGTCATTTCAGATTGAGCAGGCTGCTCATTACTGACAGATTTTGCTAGAAAATAAACTAGGCTGCTGCTTAATCTCTAGACCAGGTTTAATATTCAGATAATTTAGTTTGGAACAAATTCATCATTTCTATTTCTTTTGGCTTTGTACATTACATTTATAACTAAGCAATACATGGGGAACTTAGATGATGATTAATGGGTGTTCCATAGGAATCAATTCTGGGGAAAAGGAATTGTTGTGTATAGTACGGATATGGTTAAAGAAGTAGTGCATATTTTCAACATTTATACTAGTCACTTAGAATTACATAATGTTATCACTTGATAGGATCTTAGAGGTCATCTAGTCCAACTCTGTCATTTTACAAATAATAATAATAGATGAAATTTATATCATGATTTAAGGTTTTCAGTGTTTTACAAATGTTATCTCATTTTATCCTCATAACAAGCCTGGGATATAGATGAAGAAACTGAGATAAAAGTTAAGTGAATTGCTCAGGGTAACACAGCTAGTAGTGTCTGAGGCCAGATTTGAATTAAAGTCTTCCTGATTCTCAATACCAATGCCTTATCCTCTGTACCAATTATCTGCCTCTATATGAGAAGCACTAAATAATTTATCCAAGAGGACATAGAACAATAGATTTAGAATTGGAAAGGAGTTCAGGGGTTATCTAGACCAGCCCTCACAATCTTTTAGATGATGAAACTGGCTCCAAGAGGTTGAATTTGTCTAAGGTCACATATGTAGTAAATAGCAAGCTGGTATTCCAAATCAGATCCTCTGACTCAAAGTCAACACTAATACACCTCATAAGTGGTAAAAGCAGATCTAGAGCTAGATCTTTTGCCTCCAAGATTCGTAGTTTCCCCATGTAAAACCTCCCAGGCCGCGAGAAGTTTTAAGGAAGGAAAATAGAAACAGGATAGAAGTTTTGGATCCCGCGAAGGGCGTGAACGAGCCTGCTTTAGAGATGTAAATAAACGAGTCAGTAATCAATTATTGATATTCGGGAGCCACAGCCTGCTCCGACCACTGGACGTTACTATTCAGGCTATTCCATCCAATGATCTCAATTTAACACTGCACTGGTCAGAGGATAAGGCTAGCTCAGAAGGAAAGGAGATTAGAAACTAAAGGAGGTAGATAACGCTAGGTATTAGCATTGAAAAAGAGAAAGAGAAAGGAAGGCCTGGCCGAAAGGCCAGGCCCTAGGGAGAAAGATAGAGAGGAGAGAGAAAGGGGAGAAGTTGCTCCTTTGCAAACATGTCAATGTCCTCCAAGTGGCCGAGGTGGCTGTGTCCCATTTCTTTTATTCTCTTTGATATACAAATGAGCTCAATACATATTGATCAGTTACATGATGCCTCAATACATATGGATGAGTTACCTAGTGTATTGCCATTGGATAATTGCAAATTATGACAAGATGAAGGTGGGGTTATTATCCTCAGGTGAGTGAGACAGGAGGAAGCAAGGTTTCGTGCCTAACCTCAGCCACGCTGGGAATAGAGCCCATTGCCATGCGCAGGATGGCCATGTGCTCACTCACAATCCTTGTCTCTCCATAATACCTATGGGCTGGACTGCTACACCATGTCTTCACCTTGCTTTGGAGATCATAATTATCTTCATTTTCACAATAAGAACAAAGAGTAAAAGCTTGTAGATATGTGAAATGTAATAGAAAGAATGATGTACAACATTTTTGGTGCATAACAGAGGAAGAAAACCACAGGGGTTCAGGAAGGACGATGTATTTGAAGCAATCTACTGGACAAAGAAATACTGGATGCTATATGGTAGGATAGAATAGCTACAGTCAAAGGATCTGAGTTCAAATTTTGCCTCTGATGCTGACTACTGAATAAATAACAACCTCCTTGAGTCTCAGTTTCTTCCATCTGTAAAATGAAGAAATTGGACTAGATGGCCTCCAAGGGCCCTTCCATCTCTATTTCTATAATTCTTTTTTTTAACAATAAGGAATTATGACTGTCCCAGGAGGATGGGACATTACTCCACTTCACAAAGGGGCTGTTCTGCTTATTTTTAAAATCCTAACCTGTCTTAGTATGAATTTTAAGACTGGACAGTGGCAAGGGTTAGGCAATCAGGGTTAAGCAACTTGCCTAGGGACCCATAGCTAGGAACTATCTGAGGTAAGACTTGAACCCAGGTCTTTCTGATGACAGGTCTGGTACTCTACTATGCTACCTGCCTCTGCCCCTCTGCTCTTAAACTGGGCTTGGAGACAGACCTGTAAAGAATGTTGTTACACTCACTTTTCTTATACTCTTTACTTTGTCAAACTTCCTCCAAAATGATACCTACCTAACCCTGAGTCTTTGATCATTCCATCATCCATTCCCTTCACAACTACATGAGTGCCACTGAATGAAGGGGGAGAATATTATGCAACCATTCTGCCTGGATCCAGCACAAATTTATGTTACCTGACTTAACTGGGTCCTCACTGCTGCTGCTAGGAAACCATGCTCTACTTCCCTTATCAGTTCACTATGCCACTCTCCACAGTGGCTCTTCCAAACCTTCTCATCCCTCCTCAAATCACCATGGCTCCCTCATCCACCACTCTCTTGGAAAAGGACCTTGGCTCATATTTTACAGAAAAACTGAGGTCTTTCACTGTGAACTCCCTCTCCTCTCCTCACCCACATGCCTTCTATCAGTCCTTCGTCCACCCTATTTCACAAGGCTATCCCTCTACTTGTTCAAGTGATCTCATTTCATCCCTTTTCCTCCAACAGATTGCCCCATCTATCACCCATCTTTATCACTTGTTTTAAAAAGCTTTGTCTCTATTGACTCATCCTTACTGCCTACAAACATTCCCAGGCCACCCCATCCAGAAAAGAACCCTCCCTCGATCCTTCCAGTCATGGTAACTGTTGCCTTTTTTCTCTTCTGCTTTTTTGTAGTTAATCTCCTTGAAAGGGCCATTTACAATAGATGCCTCTCTCTTTTCATGCTCTTATAGTCTAGCTTATGACTTTATCACAAGACTGCTATCTCCAAAGGTATTAGTAATCTCTTAGCTGCTCAATCCAATGGCCTTTTTGCCATCCTCATTCTCCTTAATCTCTCTAAAGTCTCTGACACTTCACTTTCTCCTCTTTGATGATCTCTTTTCTTTGGGTTTTCAGAACAACCACCCTGGTTTTCCTCCAATCCATCTGACCACTCTTTTTCTCTCTTCTTTGTTGGATCTTCCTTCAGATCATGACTTCTAACTCTAAGTGTACTTCATGGTTATGTCCTGAGTCCTCTTCTCCTCTATTTATTCACTTGGTGATATCTTTACTTCTCATGGATTTAGTTACCAACTTGGTGCTGACAATTCTTAAGTCTTCATTTCCTGTCCCAGTCTCTCTGCTGATCTCCAATCTAGCATCTTCAATTGCCTTTCCAACATCTCAAACTGGATGCCCAATAGACATCTTACAGTCAATATATCAAAAACAGAATTCATTATCTTTTCCACAACCAGCCACCCAGTTCCTTATTACTTCAGAGGGCACCACCATGTTCCTAGTCCCACAAACTCAAAATCTGAGTCATCTGGGATTCTTAACTGTTTTTCATCCCCATATTCAAACTGATACCAAGTATCTGGCAATTTCACCTTTGCATAATCTCTCAGACCAGACTCCTTCTCTCTTCTGACACTGCCACCACTCTAGTAGAGGTTCCCATTACTTTATGCCTTGATTACTACAATAGCCTCCTGGTGAGACCACCTGGCTGAAATCTCTCCCCATTCCAATCTATTCTCCCTTCAGCTACCAAAGTGATTTTCCTAAAGCAGGTGTCTAATCATGTCCCTCTCCTGCTCAATAAATTCCAGGAATTTCTTACTGCCCCCAGAAACAAATACAAAATGCTCTGTTTGGTTTTTAAAGCCCTATGTTTCCAAACTTCTTTCACCTTATTACCAGGCATATACTCATCAATCTAGTGCCACTGGGCTCCTGGCTGTTCCACAAAGAAGTTACTCCATCTTTTGGCTTTGAGTATTATTTCTGATTGACTTCAATGCCTGGAATACTTTCTCTCCTCTATTCCACCTACCAACCTCCCTAATTTTCTTTATCTCAACTAAAATAGCTCTTTTTACAAGAAGCCTTCCCCTGTGATTTGGGGTTTAGGCCTTTAAAAAAAATCACTCTATAGTAAAAATGAATAATATAGAAATAGGCACCAAGGAACAACATTTGTGCAATCCAGTGGAATTGTTTGTCAGCTTTGGGAGTAGGGGAGGGAAGAGAGGAGGGAAAGACAGTAAATCATGTAAAAAATGAAAAATATATTTAAAATGAATAAATAAAATAAAAAAAACAAGAAGCCTTCCCCAACCTCTCTTAATTTTAATGTATTCCTTTTGTTATCTCCTATTTGTTTTATATGTATATATATATATTTATATATATATATATATTTATATATATATATATATATATAAGTATATGTATATATAACTTGTTTTGTATATATTTGATTGCATTGTCTTTCCCATTAGATTTAAAGCTCCTTGAGGGGAGGGATTGTCTTTTGCCTCTTTTTGTATTTCCTTTGCATCCCACAACTGACAGGTCAGAGACCCTTGTGCCAGCAGACCCAAGGAAATAAAACAGATCCCAGTCACTCCTTATTTATGTTTAAATTCTGTTATTCAGGATATCCCTCTAATGGGTATGGTAATACAACCTGGCTGAAATTGTTGAGATTCAAATCATTCTAATTAAATGAAGACTTTTGACAAGGTCATTGTAACAGTATATTCTGTAAGGAATTAAATTAAGGGTTTGACTAAATATGTGAGAATTTTAGTATTGTGGTCACCAAATTAAAATATTATATATCTCAAGTCAAAATGACTTTTAATAGCTTTTATTTACAAAGAGGTGGAAAGAGTGAAAGTAAAGAAATACAAAAAAATAGTAGAGAAGATGTCTAGCCTATCACACTAAAGCTCCAGTGCTCTACTCAGATTGGCAGGACTTGCTAACCCTCCACAGGAGGACCCAGTGTTCCACCCAAGAAACCTCCTCCTCCAAGAGAGGAAAATCTCTCTGGAGCTAATCACTCTCCAGAAGTCAGGAAAGGAAGGCCATCTACTCACTCACCCAAGAAACAGTCCAAGAACCAAGGCCCCAAGTCAAAGTTGAGGTCCAAGTCCCGTCACTCCTGAAGACCACTCCTGAAGATGTCCTGCTGAAGATGGCTTCTGAAGATGACCTCTGAAGATGATCCCCACCTGAGGAAATTCAGGACTTTTTTTTTGTAGTTACTTCTTTTCCCTTCCCCTCTTCACAGGGGCAATCACAGCTCCCAAATTACCTAGCACTGCCCAGGGAAAGCTTCTGTAGGATCCATTTCTCATCCTCTGAAGGTGTCAACTTTTTTTCTGTATAACTGAAAATCTGTTACCCTAAAAAAGAACTACATTTCTCAGGAGCCCACTGACTTCTTGTCATTACACACCTCTTTACTTCCTGTCCCCAGCTTGGTGGTAGTAAGGCAGGTGCTTGAATTGGCTGATCAGCCATGGGCACATGGTCTTTATTTTGTATCTTCTTTATTCCTTTTTTTCTAATGATCATTTAATAAATCTCTTAAAACATAATATTTTATTATTGAAATTTAATTTTAATTTTTACATATCAAAGAATCTACAAGTTTCCAATTAAAAGGGTAGAGTTCTTCAAGTAAGTTACTTATGAATTCTCTTACTTTATAACAAAGTGTTAAGTAGGGGTTAAGTAAATGTTAACTCAAATAGACAAAGAGAATAAAGAATTCCCTTTCACACTTTCAAATATAACATTGTATATTTTAATTAAAATTAATAGGAAAGGGGTAACTAGGTAGTTCAATGAATAGAGAGCCAGGCCTAGAGAGGGGAGGTTGTGGGTTTATATCTGTTCTCAGATACTTTTAGTCATATGACCATAGACAAGTCACTTAACCTCAATTACCTAGCCCTTACCACTCTTCTGCCTTTCAACTCTATTTAATATTGAATCTAATGCAGAAGGTAAGAGTTCATAAAAAAATGTAATGGGCAATCTTTTGCTTTTTCAGCTTGTTTAAGTAAAAGCTACATATACTTGATGTAAGAATGCTAAGCAGGCAGATAGTAAACCTCAGGCTTGGGCAGGACCTACCCCTAAATAAGTACAATACCCCAGATAGAAAATATCTGATGGGCATCATGAACACCCCTTACACCCCTCTTAGAGATAGAAGAATAGAAGGGTGAGCATCTAGTTATGGCCCTTTTCTCTGTTGCTCACAAAAGAGCAACCCGTTTTTCCAGAGCCAGAATTGGCCAGATTCTAAATTAGATATCTACAGAACCATGCTGTATGTATTTTCCATGTGCCTCTGACAGTCTTTATTTTTTATGTATATGATTACAACATTGTAAAGAAAAACAAATTTAAACTACTTAAGAATTCTAATCAATGCAATGACCAATCATGACTCCAGAAAATTGAAAATGAAGCATATAACTCACCTCTTGACAAAGATATAGAGGACTAAATGGAAAAAAAGATACATATTTCAGACATAATTGATAGAAATTTTTCATTTGTTTACTTGAGAATCTTATAATTGGGGAGAGGGAGAATGAGGGTAGGGGGAAGAGGGTAGCTGGTGAAAATGATGACAAGACAAAAAAGAAAAGATTAACAAATAAACATTTAAAAACATCACTGGAGAGGCTGGAAGGTTCTGGGTTAAAATCTGAACTCAGATACTTTTTAGCTGTGTAATACTGGCCAAGTCACTTAATCCCCATTGCCTCATCCTTATAGCTTTTCTGCTTTGAAACCGATAAATAGTATTGATTCTAAGCATTTAAAAAGGCATTTCAGAAGAGAAAAAGTTTCTAGAGAGAGGCAAGATAGCTTTGGAATTTTTAATTGCTAAATTTATTACACACTAACTCACTAACTATATGCAATAAGTTCATGGTTTTTCTATCTAATTCTATTTCTCTGTTTATGTATGAAAATATTTATATTGATGTTTATTTTCAGAGAAACAAATAATTAAAATTATAATCCTGGAAGAAACAAAGAAAATTCATATAAAATACTTTGGAAGCCTTAAAGCATAATACTGTGCTTTGTTTTTTAGACCTATTGTGGCCTACTCTTTTTCTTCATATGAAATAAGATGTCACCTAACTCTCCTTTAGAATAGGAGAGAAAATACTGAACTATTGTTGCCTTGGATGCTATGGCCATAACATGAGTTTCTTGTCCCTTACAGTTCCAAACTATAGTTTTAATATTTAAAGAGCAAAGCAAAAATTTTAAAATCCAGAATGCTATTATTTTAGCATACTGTTTAAAGTGTTCCTGTGTCCTATCATTTTCTCAAGTGTTCCAGGCAAAACAATAACAAAGATAAAGCACCTGTTTCAGTCAGGGACATTTGAAACTATTTTTTCATCAAGTCTTATTAAAGAGGATGCATAGATTCTTGAAAAGACTATGTGATATGTATTACTCTGTTGGCTCAGTGCTTCAGTTTTGAAATCATCAATTCCTAGGGCTAAAATATACAAAGAATAAGTAAGCTAAACAGTTTCTATTTTATAAAGATAGACTCTTTTTCTCTATCTTTAATCTCCTAGGGATACAAAACTAGAATTGGTATTGCTGGGTCAAAAGGTATGCACAGTTTATTGGCCTGTAATAGAATAATTGAGAAGGGAACAGGGGAATGGAAGGAGAGAGAGGGAAATGGGGAGAGAGGGTGAAGAGATTCTTCTCCTCTCTTTTCTGGGAGAGAGGTAGCTCAGTCTTGTCCCCCCGACAGAGGGAATATGTCTCCTCAGAGAATATTTCTGGGAGATGGAGGACAAGAACTGGATAGATTAGCTTTGGTAAGATGGTCCACTGCCTCCCCTTTGGTCCCAGCTATTAATTGAGAGGCAGGATGAATTCTTCTGCCTCTGGTCTCCTTAGGGACACCCACTGTCACTTTCCTTTAGAAACCTGGACTATCACCCCACTATCAAGGAGAGCTGTTGTTCCTTAGATTAGGCAGTTTAGATCATAGGGATCCTGAGCTAACCTTCCCCTTTTTGGGGAGAGATGTGATTCTCCCCAAATCTTCTGTCCCCTTTCCTAGTGTCAGAAACCAGCCAGACTTAATTCTAAAGTAGTAAACAATTTATTTGGGTTCACACAGGGATGGAGAGGTAAGAGTGTTGGGCAAGGAAAGTGGGGAGTAGGAAACCCCACTGCCCCTCTGGCAGACTGCCCCTCCCCGAGTTATCCAGATTCAAAGATGCATGCCTTGAACCCTCTTCTGGCCAGCTGCTGGTTTATCCCTATCCCTCAGCTAACTAGCTCTTAATTCAGGAGTCCAGGAACTGGTCAGGGAGAAATGTAGATCTTTGACAGCAGATTTTTCTATAGATGGCTTCCTTTCAAAGTCCCTCTCTACAGTATTCACAGATGACTCTGTGCTGTTGTTGAGAATGAGAAAGAGGTATCCAGGAGTTCACAGGGAAAGCTGTTGATCCCCCAAGAAATCCAGCTTTTTCCCAGCTTGAGAGGTTTGCCTCCTTCCTCTGGCTCTCAGATGAAGAAGTACCCAAGTGACAGTTGGAGCTCACCCATCCCTCCTCTGCTCTACCAATGGAATCCTGAGGTCTGCTTTTTTCTTCCCTACACCTCCCCCGTGCCTTGGATTAATTTCTCCCTTACAGGTCCTTTGGGCATGGATCCAATTTGCTCTCCAGAATGGTTTTATATCCATTCTCAATTCCACCAACAATGTATTAGTGTCCCAATTTTCCCACATCCGCACCAGCATTTATCCTTTTCCTTTTATGTTATGTTACCCAGTCTGATGGGTGTGAGGTGGTACCTCAGAATTTTTAAAATTTACATTTCTCTAATCTAGAGTAATTTTTGGACCATTTTAAAATATAATTAAAGAGTTTCAATTACTTTATTTGAGAATTGCCTGTTCATATCCTTTGACCATTTGCCAATTGGGAAATGCTTTGTATTCTTATAGATTTGACTCCAGTCTCTCTATATTTGAGAAATGAGACCTTTAACAGAAAGATTTTCAATAAAGCTTTTTCCAAGTTTGTGGTTTTCCTTTTAATCTTGGTTGCATTGTTTTTGTTTGTATGGAAACCTTTTAATTTAATGTAGTCAAGTCATCTGTTTTACATCTCATAATGTTCTCTATGTTTTGTTTTCTTCCCTTATCTATAGGTCTGACAGGTAAATTATTTTATCTTCTGCTAATTTTTTATGATAACATCTTTTAATTGTAAATCATGTATCATTTTGACTTTACATTGTCATATAGCATGAGATGCTATTCTATGCCTAATTTCTACCACACTGTTTTCCAATTTTCCCAGTAATTTTTGTCAAATGGTGAGCCTTTTTTCCCCCAGGAAGCTTGGGTCTTTGGGTTTGTCAAACACAAGATTACTATGGTCATTTACCCTTGTGTGTTGGGTGCCGAGTTTATTCAGTTGGTCCTCCACTCTATTTCTTGGCCAGTTATCATTTTGGTGGCTGCTGCTTTATAACATTGCTTTATATTTGCTACTGTAAAGCTACCTTCATATTTTTTATTCCTTTATTTGATGTAAATGTTGATGTTGTCTTTATAAACAATGTTAATCAACAGCTTTCTTTTCTCTTTCTAGCTATGCTTTTTGGGAATGTACTTTAAGGAAGACAACTGAAGGAAGAGTATCTCCAGAGGAGATACACTAACACAAGAACTTTTCCAGAGTGCTCTGGGTCTGGGGGCTCAGAGCTAGAACATATACAGAGAATTACAAATCTTTTTAGATAGTTTTCCAGAGAATGAGCAAGAGGACCATTTATGATAAGAAACTTCTCTTGGTAATGTTGGCATTAGAGTGAGGAAGGGGCAAATGAGTGGTTGCTTATGTTCCCACCCTATTAGAGCAATATAAATTACATGACTGTTTGTTGGCAAAGGGAGAAAGATGTGAAAAAATTAATCTAAATAAGGAGACAAGATGAATATCCATAAAGAATTTGAATAATAAGTGAAAATTTGTGATATCTAACAATAAAGGAAGAAAATTTAGTTATCAGTTTAAGCTGGTATATTCAGGAAATGGGACTCTGGGATGGGAGAAATAATATGAATTTTGTTTTGATGTTCACTATGGTGGGGGAATAGAATAGTAGGGAAAAGGAAAGAGCAGGGTTAAATTCAGTAGCCAGTGATGAAATTAGAATTGTTGGAACAAAAGATATATCTTGGGAATAATAGTATGGGCACAGTATGACATGGTTTGGCATAGAAGAGTATTATATCTCATCCTGCAATCAGCATTTGGATGTTTTAAGTACTGTGTCCCCTCTCAGTAATAGAAAAAAAACCCCATATATTCCATGTTGGCAAAAGGGCTATATTTGTCTTCTTTCTCTTAATTATGTAAATCCCATGAATTCTGCATAGTCTGGGAACTTTATTTAAAGGAGGGAGGAAATAGTTTTACCTAAGACTAAAAGATAACATTTATGTGAAGTCAATATTAAAAGCATTTTATAGTAATGATACTTTAGGTTATGAATTTGAACTTATTTGAATTTGAATATTATTGCTTTTCAAAATACACATTAAGAAATGAGAGTAATGAGAAATATCATTGCAGTAATAATCTAATTTAATGCTTGTCTTCCTTATTGACCAAAAGTACAAATTCTCTTAAGTTTACATCAAGTTAAAATTATCTCTGCCTGAAGTACATTTACTGGACCACTATCCTACTTCAATAGTCATGTAAAGAAGCCAATGACTGATAGAGAAGGCAGAGTCTCTTGCCCAACTTAAGGAAAATAAAACTTTCAGAAAACAGGTCCAGAAATGGTAATGTGATCTTGTGCTGGGTTAATGTAATTAAGTGATGACTAAATTTTGAGTTTCATTAGAATTCATACCATTGGGTAAAAATAACATCATAAGATGAAAAGTATCTGGCAAATAATTTTTCTTCTGTTATATTTGATATCTATATATTGGAATTGGGTTGCCACCTAAAATTATAGCAAGTCTAATATAATTCAAATATATCTCTTATTTGGCTCAACTATAGGTAGCTAAAATAATTCACTTAGATACTACTCAGGAAAAAAAAAAACTTTCCATTTTCTGTAAGTTACCCCTTCCTTTAAAGAAATAGATGGTCTCTTACACACATAATGAAACCTCAAGAATGATTCTTTTTTTTTTTTTTTGGTCTAGCAATTAGGCATAGGGTCTCTGAAAATAATTTTCCTTATTTGGAAAAGAAGGCAGGGTCTAGGAGAGAAGAGAAAACCATGAACTAAGCAATAATTTTTTAAATATCTGGAAGTTGTAATATATATCTCTGAGGGTGTATATTGATTGATTCTGACTGACAGATGATGTCCTTTGCATGCATGTATATTCTCTCTTTTACAAAGCACATAGGATCACAGCCACAAGGACCTTAACAAGGGGATGTCATAAACCTTGAGCTGAGGTTACAGATAATGATGTACCAGGAAGAAGTGTTGGAAGTGGCAACTGAAAGCAAGAAATATGGTTACTCTTGTGTCAGGATCTTGAGAAGAGGTGAGAATGCTGTTTGCTTTTTAAAAAATCAGGTTTCAATCAGTGCAAAGAGATGAAAAATGTATGAAACAAGATGTAAGCTGAAGAGGCTGTTGTTAATGATAAAGCAAGGATTCTGGAAGGCACCATTGAAAGAGAGAACAAAGAAAGAAAAGACCTGGTAGGGGTGAGCTGGATGAAGAAACCCATAAATTGTTATTATTAAAAGAACCCATTTTTATATAGGAATGTAGCATTCCAAAGGAGGTGATCTCACTGATTCAGGTCTTCCCTCTAACTAGGAGGACTGTGGTCTGTCCATGTCTGATCAATTCATGCAAATCTTATCTATGTACTTTGCCTCAGCAGTTTCACCAACCTATTGGGGGCCATTTATTCAAGCTTTGACATTGTAATATCATGCAGAGGGCACAAGTTATCCATCAGTTATCCTTTGAAATTGTGAGATGACTGTCCTTTCTTTAATCATGCATATTTTTCATGCTATTTTTTACATTGCTTTTACATCAAGATTTCTTATTTATATATGACAATCTGCTCATAACCCTTGTGCATCTCTCCATGAACCTAGGGATAAATCTTCAATTTCAGTTCTTCAGAGATACTAGTGTTTGATGATTCACAACCAGACATTACCTGCAGCAGCATTTAGGTTTCCAAAAAGATTTACTTTTGTTTCAGGGAAAAGTCAGGGAGCCATTCCAAGAAATGTTCATTTTTCCAAAGGAAACCCTGCTCTCTTTTCCAATTCTAGTTCCTATTCATTGTCCATTTGCAAACTATGCCCAAGATAGACATAGGTTTATACTTACATATGTATATGTGAATATATATATATATATATATATGAGCACATACACATATTGGTCTGTTGGTGGCTTTTCTTGGTATTTAAGAGGACCAAGATGACATTTCTAGGTGTTATCTTTTGACTTGTTCATAATTTGGATTTAAATGAGGCAGAGATGCACAGTCATTGCCCTCATTCTCCCTTCTATAGTCATCAAGGTCCGATGGCATGACAAAAGTCAAGACAACTGGTGATGGCTCAGAATGCAGCAAATGACCATGGCTTCTTCAGAGTTGAAGGAATCTCTAAATGATCTCACAGCTCCTGTTTAACTACCTTCCTAGTCAGTGGAACAAATTGTTCTCATCTATTTCCTTCTACAAGGGGAAGTCTTTACGTGCCTGAAGTAGACATCCCACTGACTTACCGAGGGGTTGGGGGTTTGTTGATTACCCTCAACCTTGGTTAGCCCATATGCTAAGATAGTTAACCAGTCTGCAGCCACTATGCATGCTATACCACCCCAGAGTCACAGCTGAGAGCTAGGTGGAATGTGGACACCAAAGGAAAAGAGTAGCCCTGAAAAGGGCTTGGTAAATCCTCACACCAGAGGTACAAATCTCTTGACATCCCATACTCTCTAATAAGTAGGTACAGTGGATAGAAATCAGGGCCCTGGGTTAGGAAGTGTGGTAGAGGAAGAATCCAGAGACTTGATTTAACAGAAACTGGAAGAACTGCAAAGGTTTCCATCTATAGTGGGGGATGGGGAAAAGGGCTTGGAATCCTGAAGAAGAGGAGATTCCAGGAGTAAAAGAGTTGGGTCTCTCAGTCTTGAGAAGGCAAAGGAGAAAGTCTGGTTGGAGACCAGCTCGTGAGCACTGAACTTGATCCCTCTTTGAAACCAACCATCATTCCCTCAAAGATCCCCAAAGAGAGGTGGCAGGAACCTGAAAGAAACAAGAAGCAGTTTTCAAGATCTATTGCACCTCTGTGACACTGTGGGTCTGGACATTGCTCAGTCATGATAAGACCAGGGTTCGCCCAACCTGAAACTCTGGGAGAACAGGCTGTGAAGCCTGAGTCTCTCAACTCGGAGGGAGGGAAAGGAAACTTAGGCAGGGACCTCCTTTCACCTCTGTCCTCTAGATCCCAAAATCCTGTAGTCATTTTTCCTGTTTAACCCTGACCCACCTAAGTATTAGAATAAAGACTTATCTACCATCCAGACTCCAGTGTGAGTGAAGAACACTAGCTCAGCTGAGGGGAGAGAAACGGATTTCTCTCTCTTCCACTAGGGAAGAATATTTTCAAATCATAGTTATTAGAAGAAAGGGAAACAGCAGATATAGTGAGGAGACAATTCTGAAGAGGACTGAATGAGGGAACAAACCCATATCCCCCTCCTTCTGCCTCCTGGGGCAAATAACATCTACTCCTCACATCCCTTACCCATAACTTGAGGGGTTCCATTCTCTCTCTCTCATTAATACCATCCAATCAACCCTTCCATTACACAGGACTTAAATTTAAATCCAACCTCAGACACTGTGTGACCCTGGCAAGTCATAGAGCTGTTGGCCTCATATAAACATATAGTAATAGATGAACATCAAATAATATGCATTTAACTACATCTAGAGTTTATGTTTAATCCTCTTTTCTAAGTGGATAACTATACCAAATTTTTGAGTGATTACAGATTTCATTATAAGATTCTGCAATGTTTAGGAGTATCAAGAAAATATCACATGCATATTCTTTTTAAAAAATCAATTAATTTATTTAATTTAGGATATTTTTCCATGATTCCATGATTCATGTTCTTTTCCTCCCTTCCTCCCACCCCCCTCCGATTGCCAATGAGTAACTCCACTGGGTTTTACATGTAGCATTGATCAAGACCTAATTCCATATTATTAATATTTGTAATAGAGTGATCCTTTAGAGTCTATATCCCTAATCATATCCCCACTGAACCATGTGATCAATCATATGTTTTTCTTCTGTGTTTCTATTCCCACAGTTATTTCTCTGGATGTGGATAGTGTTTTTTCTCATAAGTCCCTCAGAATTGTCCTGGATCATTGTGTTGTTGCTAATAGAGAAGTCCATTATGTTCAATTTTGGAACAGAGTGTCAATCTCTGTTCACAGTGTTCTCCTGGTTCTGCTCCTTTTGCTCTGTATCAATTCCCAGAGGTCTTTCCAGTTCGCATGGAATTCCTCCAGTTTATTATTCTTTTTTTAGCATAATAGTATTCTATCACCAATAAATACCACAATTTGTTTAGCCATTTCCTCACCTTCATATTCTAGAATGGTACCTTGCTTGACATTTAATAGATTTGTTAAACTAAATACCTCAAATTTCCAATACAATAAACATTTATTAAGCTTCTATTATATACTAGGCATTGTGTTAATCACTAGGGATACAGTTAATAAAAAGAAAGTGTGAAGATAAGATTAACTCTCCCCTTGTCTATTTTTAGCTAATAAAATCAAGAACTTAAAGTACCTCTACTTACTATTAAGTATGAGAGTTCATAAGTCACTTAATAAAGTGACAACTCCATATACCACTGTCCCTCATTCCCCACCCTTGGGCAGTGCTAGGCAAATTGAAAGACTGCCACTGGTTTTTGTGAAGGAGGATTGACAGGAAGTGACGTGAAAAAAGAGGTATAAAAAGAGACCAATATGGTCTAGCATGCATTCCTTTCTTGGCTTCTGGAGAGATTGGTTCTGGAGATCCCTGCCTTGGTTTGAAGGAAACCTTTTTCCCTGGATTCTGGGTCAGTTTGCTGGGTGAGTAACCAAGATTCCTGCCTTGGCTTTGGAGGAGGCTGCATTGATGGAACCCTGGCTAAAGATACCACCAGGACTTCTGGCTGATGATTCCTAGGAAATCCATGTGGAGACAGTCTTAGGGAAGCCAGAGCTGAGCATGGCTTCTCAGGAGAACGGCTGGTAGGCATATTAGAATCTGTCTCTTTATCTACATTTTTCCACTTTCATTCTTTCCACCTCTTTGTAAGTAAAGCTGCTAAAAGCAATTTTTACTTAAGCTATATTTTTAAATCAGTGACCACAATATTACTTTAGAATTCTCATATTTAGCATAAAACCTAAATTAAACTCTTACAAAAGATAGCCACTGCCCTCAAGGAGCTTATAATCTAATGGGGAGAACTAAATAGACACAAAAGGAGGAAGGAGAGGAGGGGGATGGGAAAGCAGGGGGTACCCATTTCGGGAGTGTCTTGCTCCATCAGGTTGAAACAGGAAGAGCAGTTGATGTCAAGTAGAACAAGTCAAGAGTCCAGTTTCTTCCATTTATAAAGAAAGGCAGCAGAAAGGATTTTGTACTACCTCCTTAAGTCCTCCAATCAGAGTGGAGAAGAGGCTGAGTAAGGCAGTGTCAATAAAGGTTGAGTTAGCAGTGTGTTGGTGAGATTAGAAAGCATGAGTTTATTCTCAGAGAGTAATGGACATCACTACCATCAAGTAAGGAGTAGCACCTTATTTTAGGGCAGCTGAGCAAATTGGCTGGTTAAGTTTTCTCTGGGCACATATAGTCCAAGGAATCTCAGATTAAATTGTGCTCTAGGCAGTATTATGATCCTAAATGATGAAAAAGTATAAATCAGTTCCATTAGGATATAAAAGGAAAAATAACTATGAGTAGATATCAATCGATAAAAATTTATTAAGCACTTAACTTTGTGCCAAGCCCTATATACTAAGTAATGGATATTTCCATCACCAATATGATTTACATTTAATATTCAGTTATTAGATGCCTACTCTGTGGAAGGCACTATGTTTAGTCCTGGGGATAGGAAAAAGTATGAAAGTTATCCCTAACCTCATGAAATATGTGATCTGCTGGAGAAGCATGTATATTTGTAAACCAATACAAAATAAATGCATGGTAATGGCAGGGAGGTGGAATAGTGTGAAGGGTAGGAAGCATTCAACTCAGGAGAGAAATAGCTATTAGGAAAGGCCTTTTGCAAGAGATGACATCTGAGGCAAGTGAAACTAAGAATTTAAAGAAGACAAGACTAGAGAGCATTCTATGTGTGTGAAACAATAAAGACATTTAAAATATCAATATGGAAGATGGGAAAGTGTTTTTATTAATATTTGTTGAATGTTACTGAGTGTGTGATAGGAGTAATATAAAGTATGGAAAGATGGGCTAAACCAGAGTGTAAAGAGCTTTAAATGCCAAATAGAGGTTGTTGGTATTTGTTGTTGTTGTTTTTTTTATTATAATATTAAGTGGAACTATCAGCATAAGAAACTGACTCACTAAGTCCTGTGTTGGTTTCATTTTGGCAATTGAATGGCTTCTATGTGGAAGATAATTTGGAGAGAGGAAAGACTGAAGTCAAGGAGAAACTTACTGCCATAGTTCAGATGTGTAAGATTTAAAAGAGTGGTAGCTATAAACTGTAAGAGTTAAAATGGTTGGGTGTCATAAACTGTAGTGATTAAAATAGTGGAAGACTTAAATTGTAGTAGATATAAGAGTGGATGAGTAAATTGTGACCACAGAAAATATGTTTTCATTACAGTGTCTTGTTTTAAAATCAAATATAAGGTGGTCGCCAGGGAAATATTCCCAATTATTCAAATATACCCGTCAGCTGGGTTTTATAGAGATTTTAATTAATACAAATGAGGAATTAAAGAAAGGAGAGAAAGAATAAGAAAGGAATATGTATGAAGGGCCTTAAGCCAACATGGCCTAGACCTGAGTCTTAAGAGAGAGATCAGTCAGTCCTTAATCACTCACCACAAGATCTGTCCAAGCAAGAATATAGACACCAGTTCAGCCAGCCATCCTTCTCCAGAGAGGGATTCTTCTGACTGTCTCAAGAGACTGCCTTCAAGAGACTGTTTCCAGAGCTCTCTCCCAACAGCCTCCTTAGAGACTGTTGTTTTTAGGAGACTGTCATCTCCTTATATAGGGAATTTTCTCCTATGTCACCTCCCCTAAGTTTTCCCATCTACCAATCACAGTAGACGTTTTTCAAAGGACAGACCATTCCTAGTTCACACCTGAGTAGACTAATCTGTTGAGTAATTTACACCAGGAAAGCTCTGAGTAAGTTTCTCACCTCTTTGTTCCTTGTAAATTCACAAGTTGCTTGACCTTTATAGGTACTTAGCATCCTTTTTGTATTAGTCCTAAAATAGGCATGGCTTAAGTATGGGTTTAAGTACTTTCCATTGTTCAGCAAGGAGTTTTTTCCCCTAAAGCAGGCTTAAGTACGGGTGGAGTAGAGTTTTCACATTCCTGATCTAAGTAGAGTTCTCACATACCTGATCTAAGTTACTTTCACTGCCCAAATGAAGAATAGTCCCAATGGGGAATTTTTAAGGTTTACAATCCTAACCCTATGAAGTAGGGTCTGAGAATTTTTTAAGGTTCACAGATGAGAGGTACTGTAAGCCTGATATGGGAGTAGCGAGAAGCCTTGCACGTAAAGAAAAGGGACAGATGTGAGAATTGACAAGATTTGCCATTTCACTAACATTAGGGTAAGAGGGGAAGCATGAAGGAATATTACATTTATAAATCTGGGTGAAAGGATGATACCCTTAATAGAAAGAAGTTAGGACAGAAGGTTCCTAATGTGGTGCCCATGAACTTAAAATTTTTTTTTGATAATTCTATTTCCATATATTTGAAATTCAATGTAATTGGTTTCTAACCCTATATATTATAATAATTAAAATATATTATTTCTATCCAAATATATATTTTATAAAGTTTATTGGAAGGGTAGACAATGTTCCTATAATTAACCTGACCATGTGGTACCTAGCCTGCCAATCTCTTCTTCATACCCCCCTCACCTGCCTGCACTATCTCTTCTCCTCATTGTCCTGATTCCTCTGAGGTTCTCCCTTGTTTTTCTCCCCTTGTTCTCCTGTCAGTCTTCCCATTTCCCCCCAAACCTTAACCTTTATTGATGTACAAAATGTACACCGATGCAACCCTGGATCAACTGTGGTATATCAGGAATGTTTGATAGACATGTAAAGTTACTCAAAAGGGGAAGGGGATGAGCTTCCTTGACACCATCCCCCTATGATCCTTTGGGAGACCCATCTCTCCAATGGATCATTTAAATGTAACTATCTTATAACTCTAAATACCTTCTAGCTAAAAGTACATACAACATTGCATTTTTCTAAGAGGGAGTTACAATAGTTAGAGATGGGAGTAAAATTTAAAAAAATGATTGATAGACGCATTGACAAAATGCCAACTAGGGGTGAAGTCTCCTAAGGCATGAGAGTTTACATTCAGAATAAGTGTATTTATCCCCTTCAATTCAGTTCATTATATCCCAAAGTTCATTCTTGATCTTTTGATGCAGTGTGTAGCTTCTTCAGGTATATTTACAGCACCTTCTTCAAAACAATTCACTTTCTTGATTTTAGGGTGTTGGCAAGTTTCTTTCTCCAAAAAGTTTTAAATCTTGCATTTTAGGATAATTACACAATCCCCCCTGAGTAGGGTATTGGTCAACACCAGAATCACACTAGCACACATGACTGAGTTATGGGGTTTATGAAACAATTGTCAAAAGGAAAAACAAAACAAAAACAAACCACCCCAAAATCTCAAATAAAAGAGTAAAAATTAATGAAATTCTGTATAAAAATAAGAAATACAGAATGAAATAAAAAATCTTACATGTGTAAAATTCTGAGTAAAAAAATAAAAATAACTTGTAACAGGTTCTTGAATCACAGAAAGGGTCAATTAAAGTGACTTATGTCCCACAAGCCTCTAGGACAATAGTAGCGAAACAGCACTGTACCCATTTGCAGCCAGGACTATATAAAATTGCCAAACTATAAGAGAGAAAGGACTAAATTTTAGCAGCAAATGGAAAAAATCATTCCATGGTCTGATTTTACCGTCAGTGTCAGAGATAAGGGGAGTGAGGATGATAGCCAACCTGAGGTACTTGAGTCAGAATATTGCACATGGAGTGTGGTACAAGGAAGTCCTGCATCTTAGCAACTGTGGTATGTCAGGAATGTTTGAGAGAGGGGGAGGGGATGAGCTTCCTTGATACAATATTTACATTGTGAATTTAACAATAGCACCTCTGTCCTTGTACTATTGTGAGGATAAAATGAAAGGCTAATAAAGTGCTTTGTAAAACTTTAAAGCATATATATAATTTACACACACACACACACACACACACACACACACACACACACACACACACACTGCTATTATAGTGACTAGCTCTTAGGAATCAAGATTGCTTAGGAAAAGGATCAATGCCAGAACCCTAGAATATATCCATACATACAAGCAAGGATGATTCGTCAAACCAAAAAAAGATAACATTACAACTATCTAGAGAGGAGAGGTTAATTGTGAATAGCATGGGGGAGGTAAGAAAAATGAAGATGGAGAAGGATTAAGATTTTATTGAAAATCTAGGACCAAGCAGGAACTTTTTCCATGGTGGGTAAGAAGGTTGAAAGAAATTAAGAAGTGAATGGAATGTTTCAGGTGGGGTGAGGGGGAAGAAGACGACTTTTTATAAGAGTTGGGCTATGGCAGAAGGCATAGAATAAGAGGTTAAGGCAATGGCAGGGTCCAGTGACATTTGAGGATAGGAGGGCTGAATGTGTGTCTGTGGGGATGGGGGGACAGCAAGGAGACTGAAGAATAGAGGAAGAAGGGAATGATTGAAGTAGACTCCTGTAGGAGATAGAATCAAGGACACAAGTAGAGGGGGTAGTCTTAGCAAGAAGGATTTTTCTCTTTCAGAAGTTAGCAAAGGTTTTCCTTTCTATTTCTAGTTTGTGGTCTCAAAGACATCCCTGCACTTTTAAATGAAAAGAGCCTGGTGAGTGCTTGCCTTTCCCTTCTTGGCTTCCACAGTGCTATGTTCCAAGAGTGGAGGTTTTTTTCCCCTTCTCCTGTTGAAGCTTCCCCTGATCCCACCTGAACTTTTTTTATTTTGCCCTATTTTACTGAACATTAAAGAGAATATTTATTGCAAAAGGGCTCCTACTTTGTGAGCAACCTTTCTTCTCAGACATGTATTACTTATTTGAAGCCCATTTTAGAACAAGGAACTCTCCCCTGAAGATACCACACAGACCCATAATGAAGAAGCAGCTGCTTTTTCCATGCTAAATGGGTAGGTCGCCTAGAAGAATGGGCAGGATAGAGCCAAGAAGTTCGGAATGTTGTCAGGTTAAGTTTTAAAGAGTTTTTGCCTTTACCTTTTTATAAGCAAGATTGTCCCTAAAGTATGGCTGTTCTTGGCATAGAGAAAAGTCAAAGAACTTTTCATTGTAGGAGTGTACTTGTTGCCCCATTACAAAACTCAGAGTGATGAGCTGAAGTAGGGCAAGACAAGCATCTCAAGTATTTTTAGAGGCCAACTTCACCCAAAATGAAAGTTTATTTAACCAAGGGTCCCAAATTAAACCAGCTGAGAGATCAGAACTTAACCATAAAGAAGGATAATTTTTGATTGCTGGAATCTTATTTCAGTATTTTTTAGCTATGAAGGATAGCGTGTGAACTTTAGATTTACTCCACCCTGCTAGAAATTCTAATTAGATAATACCAAGAGGCTTATAAAAACTGTTGCCCTTAAAGTTTCACAAGAATGGGGCACACGGGAAGGAGTTTATTCATAAAAGGGATCATAGGCAGATGAACATATTTCTGTTGCTCATAACTAAGCTCCACTGTCATTTGCATAGCTTGACATCTGGTAAATGTCATAAAACCCCTAGAAAGCTAGCTAGATTGCTCAGTGGAATGAGAGCCAGACCTGTAGATGGGAGATCCCAGGTTCAAATCTGCCCTCATATATATATATATATATATATATATATATATATGTAATGGGAACTATGTTCTAGGGTACCAAATAGGGATCTACCTACCAAATAGGGACAGAGAGATTTAATTATCTACCAGTGTACTACCTAAAAAATACCTAAATCAAAATTGTCATTTGAGTCTTACTAATAACTCTTTAGCCTAGTTAAGCAGACTGAAGGTACACTATACACACATACACACACACACATATATATACACTAACTCACTAAACAATGGACAGCTACCAACCCACACACTCTCCCTTCAGTCTGATTCTACAGCAGCCAAATATTATCAGCAACTTCCAGCAGCATTCTGCCCTCAAAAAACCTTAGAGTGAAAGACCCCTTCTCATATTTCATGCTTGCCTGTATCTCTTACTCTCCAACTGTCATTCTTACATCACTTCCTTTCTGAGAGCAGGTTCTATTTCCTTTAACTGTGGGCTGGTCTCCATGGTAACAGAACCTCTTATCTTTGGGTTATCTTTGAGCCAGCCACCTCTTTCCCCAGTTAAGTAAAAGCAAGGGGATTAAGAATTCCCTTTTACACAGGTTTGATAAAAGATGTTTGGGCTATTTAAAACCAGGACTGGGTCTAGACACATAATTCAGTCGCTCTAAAATACTCTGTTCCTTTAAGAGTTTGAAGCAATGGGAATAAGGATATAGCTTGAGACCCTTACTATGTCCCACAGGGTAGATTACTGGGCAGGAATCTGCACCTGATGGCTGGCAGACAGAAGCATTGCAGTGGAGATATACCTAGAGAGAAATCCATGACTAATCACTTTAAGCCCGCTATTTGGGGTTTATTACTAATAAAGGTATCAAGGAGTTGCTCAAGGAGGTTGTTTATGCAGATTGAAATGTCTCAGAAATAACTTAAATCCTGCCAAAGCTAAAGAGAAAAATCAAGACATTTGAGTACCTACTGTTTGCTGAGACTGGCATGGGCTGAAAAAAGATTCTGTTTAGAAATTTACTTATGGACTTTATACTATAATAAAGATAAGAACTCTAATATAAACTATTGATTTAAGCACTGTGATTATATATAATCTCTGCCTCTCGGGTATCTATATACCTATACACACATCTACATAAAATATCTACTGATGGGGATGAAGAGTAAGAAGATTCTTTTGCTAATCTGGGCAGGTTTATTTAGCTGCAATTTGTGGGTTATCCATATGCTCTACTTTGAAAGATGAAGTGTGAGGTTAGGTGTCTAATAGGTAGTTAGGCTTATTTCTTAGATACAAGGCCATGTGCAAGGGAGACATCTTAGCGGTACCATGAGTGCCTTGTTAGAAGGAGAGTCTACAAAAGTGAAGGTACTGATGATGAAACACTTATAGGGAGAAGGAAACCATAGTGCTGAAGGTTTTTGCATGGGTACCATCTTTGTCTAGTAGTGATCTCCTCCATAGGGGCAGCTAAAGGAATGCTGAAGAATCAGGGCAGATGCTTTTCCCACATTTTCAGGTCTGAAGCCTTCAAGCAGGCACTTGCCCTATTCACTAGGATGGGCCATTGTATTGAATGCAGAGGATTTGTATTTGGGGTTGCCCAACAATGGTGCAGAAGAAGAACCAGGTCTGGGTCCATTTTATGTAGGATCTGAATCTCCACATGAACTAGTTCCAGAAGTAGCTTTCTCAGTGGATAGTCTGTAGTCATATAGTAGGACCTATAGTGCTCTTTAGTAAACAAAGAGTCAGAACTTGATAAAAAGTCAAATCTTATATTGGATGGAGTACTGGAGTTGGGAATCAAGAAGACCCAAGTTCAAATCCTGCCTCAGTAACTTGCTAAGTATAGAACCTTGGACAAATAATTTTACTTCTTAGCCTCAGTTACTCAATCTGTAAAATGGGAAAAAAGTGTCTGCATCACAGGGTTGTGATGATTAGATGACATATGTAGAGTATTTTGCAACTTTAATAGTTACATAAATACTAGATATTATGAAGAGCTAAGAGAGATAGTTACAAAATGTTCTGAGCAAGATACTAAAATCTAGAAAGCTTCAGGCATAAGCAAAATGTTTTGTGAAACAAGTTCTTACAAGTAGTTTATCTTAGTTTTAGAAATTAGTCCTCCTCATGTTCCAGCCTGGACTCATAGCTTCTGGATTCTGCATAGAGGAGAAACAGAACCCTCCTCAGGTTCTCTGTGTGTGTGTGTGTGTGTGTGTGTGTGTGTGTGTGTGTGTGTGTGTGTGTGTGTGTGTGTGTGTGACTTTATCTTAAGCAATTTGCAGTTTCAGAGTGAGTGGCCCTGGCTTGGTAAGAGGAAAGATGGTAGGAGAATTGAAACCTAGATTCTTGCTGGAAGAATGTTGCCTCTTAGCCAGTAGCCATAGCTGACATAAAGCCTAGATGGAAGAAGAGAGTCTTTTGCTAGTGATGGGTCACTCTCTTCTATGAAATGCCACTTTAAGAATTTTATGTAAATGTTCTGAAAATGGAATCCCTTCAGAGGGATTCCTTTGTTTTCTCTTTACCAAAAGTTTTCGGCAGAAATATACCCCCAAAATTACTTACTTTAGGGTCAGAGAACCTTTGTATTTGCCAAGACCTCCCAACCCCCAACAAAGTGGATAAATTTAAAAAGATCATACCTGAAGATGCTGTCCCTAATGATTGACCCATGGGACCAGTTTCTTTCATCCCTAGATGCCAGTTGCTCATCCTCAAATATTGTCTAGTTGCCAATCATCTGAAATTGATGGATAAAGTCATTTCCTTATCAATTTTTGATAATTCTTAGAATTTGCTTTCTTCTTCTTCTTTTTTTTTGCATTACTCTTTTGTCCAAGTCTTGTTTAGAAGATACACAAGCCAGAGGCTATGGAAGGTCTTCTTTAAACCTAACCAGTTTTAAATAACCTAGAAAGTTTTGAAGTAATATAGTAAGAAGCAGAGAACCAACTTGGTCAGCCTTGATTCAGAATTAATTTTTAAAACAACCATAAAAGGAAAAATTCTAATAGATGTAATGATGAGTAAATCCTTATAGTGTATATGTTTGTAAGGATGATATTAGAAAATAAATTTTGTTTTATTAGTTTAGAGATAAGTAGTAAAGTGGCTGGCTTGAGAATTTGAGTTTGAAGCAGAGCTGAGAGAGCTTGTTAATTTCAACTGCTGACAGTTATAACCATTTTTTTCTGTGTCAATTACTCTCTCTGGCAGAGAGAGTAAAAAAAAAAACACCCTCAGAGACTCTCTCTCTCAGGGCTGGAGGAAGTAACATCTTTGCCTCTGTTTCCTGTTAGGGTCCGAGTGGAAGATCACCCCAAGGAGCACATGGAGACAATGCAATTCAGGCAAGGGGAAGTTTATTACTAGCAACACTAGGAGAGCCCAATCAAGGGGTTCTGAAGAGGCAGAGGCAGAGTGGAGTTTATATTGGTTAAAGCAGTCATAGTTGAGCTACTTGATGGGGGACACCTGGAACATTCTGTTAATGATGATGATTAGTTTAGCATATCAGGTGGGTGATGTTGGACAGACATGAAAGGTGGGTAATTATGTGACTACTGGCCTACTGGGGTCCTGTAATTCCTGGGACCTTGCCCAGAACATTCCATTGAGGGACATTCTGTTGTCCCTTACAGTGAGGGTCAGTTGATTTTTACCACATAACATTCCCCACTTCTGGTTGTTCATGATGAGGAATCTTACTCATGGCTATATTGTTATTACATAGCTTAGGGGGTTGGTACTATTGCCTTAGTACCATGAGCTGGACAAGGTTGATGTGATCTTTAACAAACCAAACCTTTGAGCCTAAGGAGCCTTTCGCTACACAGGGGGTCAAACCTGAGGACACACACAACTATTGGGTGCCTTTGGGTGGGAGAAGGTATTTATTGTTACTTGGAGTCACGAGGATGTGTGACAAGGAAATCACTTTAAAAGACTGATATATATTAATTTAAGGTCGCCGAGGAATTCAGCTATGTAATTCCTAAATGAAACTCAAGTCAGCAGTCAACGTGACAAAAATGGAGAAACAGTCTCAGGGGCCTCCACCTCCAGCCTCCTTCAGAGCAAGCTTCTCAGAGCACCACCTCTCAGAGCAAAACCTCTCCAACCCTCCTCAGTCCTCAGACCCCTCTATCTTTAAGGAAACCATCTCAGTTCCCTCCCCTCAGTTCTCACATCTACCAATCATTGTCCATGTCTTCCCTGTGCCAATGGTGGCTCTAGCTTAACCCAGGACCGCCCAGAGGTCTGTGGCTTTGCACATGTCTGTTGAAGGTCATATTCTCAAATAATTAAATCTTGATCTTTGCTGCAGCCCTTCCTAAATCCTGTTAGGACTGAGCAGGGTGGAGATTGTAAGTTCCAAGACCTGGTTCTGTCATTCCAAGTATCTCTATTGTATCAATTCTAAAATCAATCATGACTCAAAGAACTTCCTGTTCTATGCTTAAGCATAGGTCAAAGCCCTTTCCATTGTTCAGCAAAAGGTTTCTGTCCTAAAGTAATCTTAAGTAGGGAGGAGAAGGATCCTTCTTCTCTTACTATCAGTAGGAAATTTTTTCCAAGTATGGAACTTTCCAATGGTGAAATTTCCAACATTCACAAGTCTAAGAAATTTTAAGGTTTACACATGTTAGGGAGCAGAATAATTTCCCTAACAATAGTCTGACCGAGTTTCTGGTGCTACAATGCCCATGTCATCTCCTCTCTCTCCAAATATCTAGGGGAAAGGGGGTGATGGTCTCAGATTTCTATAGCTTCTTCAGAGCTAAGAATGGTTGTAGAGTTGTCCCTGCCTACTGTTAGGAGAGAGGTATTGGCTGTAGCCAATGTCCAGGGCTTCCGGCTGGAATAATTGCCAAGGTTAACAGGGAGAGAAAGGCTGCAAACACAGGGTCTTTAGGGGCCTGTCCTCAGTGAATGCTTGGGTCCTAGGTAGGTGGAGACCTGCTTGGAGATCTGAAAGATGTCCAGCAACTGCTTTCCCTATTGGTAGACAGGTCACAAGGGGGAGAGTCAGCCCCTAAGATAGACGTGTAGAAACCAGGACTGGGGCAAAAACTGGAATACCAGATAGAAACAGGAACATTAATAGCAATTGGCATTACATTTTTGCATTTGGGTATCTTAGCCAACAGACTTCTTCAGAAATCTTCTGACAGGAATAGATCCCTTTAGGAAATCGGATTCCTGAGTTGTTTGCAGAGTTGGTATATGGTGTTTCTGTCAAAGAATATCCTTTTGCAAAATACACATTAACTATAAACATCTATAACAATATTTTACAGATGAATTTCTTTACCTCAGATTTTGGGGGAAATTCAAGAAAGCTGTGAGCTATATTTCCAAGCTTAAGATCCAAACTTCAACTGGGGTAAATTAAGGCTACAAATACAAGCCATCTATGAATAAACTTCACCTACTTCTCAAAGTATGTTCCCTAACAATTTAAGAGTCTTCAATTATTAACCTAATAGGTTGTTTGAGGAAATGGAAACTTTAATTTTACAATTTGCATTATGTGCTGATTATGGGAATGTCTCCAAGGAAAGGCAGGGAAAACATTTCCTCATGTCCCAAGGGACACATAGTGAGGGCTTCATGTTCAGGCCAAAGCTATCACTGGCTCATGTCATCATTGTTTCACTCAAGGATTAATAGCCTAGATGGTCAGAAAAGGTCCATTCCCAAGAGAGCCCAGAATATGCCTCTGTAACCATCCCAGGACTTTCTCTATCCTTGTGTACTTTGTCACCATTAGATCCAAGAAGTCTTCTTCTTCCTTAAAAGACAACTCTCACCCATTTCAGCTGAGAGAAATTCTGCTTATCAGCCAATAAGAATTTCTATATACCTCTAGCAAGCTTTTCTGATTATTTACCCTCTCTAAGGATTCCTCAAAGCCTATGAGTCTACCTTATAGCAGCTATCCTTATATATTCTGGCAATAATTTACATATCACACTTTAGTCACAAAACCTGAAATAAAGAACATGAGTGCTGAATTAAGTAGCTCCCTAGTAATATAAATCAGAGCTGTATCATCTCTTGGACATAGGCCATCTGAAAGACTAAGACAAGGCCATATGGGAATCACTTCAGAGTAACTGTCCAGAGAAATTATAGAATCATATGTGATTTCCCCACAACATATAATAATTTTAGAAATTATCCCTACGTCAGGGATCCAATTATAAGAGTAGAACATCTATCTGTTCTCTTTCACCTCCCTACTCATCTTTAAGACCTATCACTCAGTGGTTGTTAACTCTGTGAGATCCCTATTTCAATCCCTAAGTATCAGTGTGTAACAATTATAAGCACTTCTTTCTCCTTCCTGTGTGCAAGGAAGGGGTTAATAGCTTGTGAGCAATTATCCTAAGACTGCTTGGCTGGATTTAGGTTTTAACCTTGTCCCATCCTTCTTTAACAAGTGGGCTTAGCTTAAAATTTTGAATGTATAAACCCTCTTCATGATAATTTACTCTCAGTGGATTATAGTTTGAACTCCACAATTTCCAAATAACTTTAAGTCTTTTAGTAATCTCTCAGTGTGTAACCAAACTGAAATTCAAAGCATTTACCTGCACTCCTCTCAAACCTCTGTCAAAAGTAGAATAGAACCTCCAGTTTAGTCTTCTTGTAGCTCAAAACATTAACACATACCTGATTAAATTTCATCAACATTATTCCAATTTATAATTTGTTGTGCCTATTTCACACTAGAATTCAAGCCCTTCTTGATTTCAGGTCAAATTTCTGGTCAAATTTGTTTTGTTAAGGACATACAGTTTGCATATCATAAGCCCTTAACCTTTTTAGGTGGTACAAATATCATACAAATGCACACATAATTTATATCTGAATATATGTTCATCTCCAGATCACAAATTCCTTTCTATGCATTTTGCACATTTTAAAAATAATTCATATAATCTTAGTCAAAGAAAACACTGTTTAGCTCATTACTGGTATTATTAAATCCTATGCACAGATTACCCACTTTAAAAACTTTTTGTGTCATATGAGTACTTGTTGCTAGTTCTGACAGCACATCCATTAAAATAACATCTGATTTGAAAAATCCCAAGTTTAAATTCTAGAATAAGTTCTTCTCAACAACATAACAACTCTTTCTGGATGACTTTTACATCTATTAAGTAGCCCATACAATTTCTGTCCTCATAGAATAAAACATTTCTTCTCTGTCAGGCTGGCTATCAATCACATTTGGATAATTCTCAAATTCACTGAACCCATTATACATTGCAAGATCTAACAAAACAAACTTCTAACCATGAGTTTTTGTGATCAATAAAAATCTGGCTAACATTTCACATTTAATTGACAAACAGTAATACATGAAATTACAATTGAATGATATAAAAATCATTAGCAATCCTCCCAAGTTGTATGTATCAACCCTTAGAATTAATCTTTCGGATGGGGAGGGCCATCGTGGAAGAAGGGGGGTTGTTCTCGGAGGAGGGGTAGGCAGCAGAGGCAGCATTGGGAGGAAGGGGGGTGGGACTCAAGGATCTACAGCCACACACAGGACAAACTTGTTACCCTTCTTCTCCCAGCTCACCAATCCCTAGAGAGAGCGAAGATTTTCCTAGGCAGAAACACCAAATCCTCATCAATTGTCCTAAAAATCCACACAGGCCACAGACTTGTCCTCCCATTCCAGCCCACCCAACCCCAGCTCCCACCATCTAGCCCATCTGGCTCTGAGTGGGTTATACCTGGGGCTAGGGAAAGGCTCCTCTGAGTGTCAGTGGAGCAGAAAGGACATGGCAGGGTGCCAGCCCATTACTCCACTGGGTTTTTGGCTTAACTCCTTTTCTGCTGACCAAGAGTTCTACACCAGTAGCTAGAGACTGGGAAGAGAGGAAACGTAGGGACATATGGGGTTAATGGGGGGGGTCCAGGGGTGGTGACCCTGAAGGGGGCAACATGGGAGGGGTTGGGGCCGGTGCCTTGGCCACCAGGATGGTAGAGGGGTTGGTGGCCAACTCCAGGGGACATACCCAGGGAGGGGAATTGAAGACCAGGTCCTGCCAGTTCAGGATATAGGGCATTTGATCAGGGACACAGATAACAAAGAGAACAATATAGACAAGGAGACAGACAGACAAAAAGACAAAGAATTCTCTTGGGGGTTGGAGCTTGCTCAAGGCTCCAGGCCACCTTCCAGGTGTCCTTCTAAAAAGACCCAGTATCCCTTTTACTTGTCCTGTACCTACAGTGCACAGTGCCCTTTTACTTAATCTGTGCCCATAGTGCGTCCACTATGGAGCTTCCTGGAATCTAACTCCACCAGGTACTCTAACCCTGAATCCTAAACCTGCCAGGGACTTTAACCCTGAATCTGCCAGGGACTTTAACCCTGAATCTGCCAGGGACTTTAACCCTGAATCTGCCAAGGACTTTGACCCTGATCACCCCCTTATTTCCTGGGGGACAGAAGGACTCTAACCTCCTGAAGTTCCATAGAAGGCCTCCAACCTTCTCAAGTACCAGATATCTGTCTCCAAGCTTTCATAGGACTCCCTTTCCACCCGTCTAAATAGACTCACATCCCGGTTTTCCTGACCTGGTCCCTCACGGGAAACAGATACTGCAATAATCACCAGTCCACACTCACACACTAAGTGGAACAAGACCACTTAGCAGAATTGAGCTTAGCTTAGGTCCCCTCGTATAAACGCCAAGGTGGAGAGGCTTGCCAGACCACTTAGCCATATGCCCTAATTCCATGATCTGTTCCCCATCAGTCACAGTCACACAACCAATTACACAGCACAGACACTCAGCTCACCTCAGGAGAGTCACCACGAAAGTTGGGAGAGAACTTCCCTTGTCCTGGTGGTCCTCAGGGGGTCATTTCCTTTGTGGATGAGCCCCCATATGTTTGGGTCTGAGTGGAAGACCACCCCAAGGAGCACATGGAGACAATGCAATTCAGGCAAGGGGAAGTTTATTACTAGCAACACTAGGAGAGCCCAATCAAGGGGTTCTGAAGAGGCAGAGGCAGAGTGGAGTTTATATTGGTTAAAGCAGTCATAGTTGAGTTACTTGATGGGGGACACCTGGAACATTCTGTTAATGATGATGATTAGTTTAGCATAATAGGTTGGTGATGTTGGACAGACATGAAAGGTGGGCATATCAGGTGGGTCCTTGGACAGACATGAAAGGTAGGTAATTATGTGACTACTGGCCTACTGGGGTCCTGTAATTCCTGGGACCTTGCCCAGAACATTCCATTGAGGGACATTCTGTTGTCCCTTACAGAGTGAGGGTCAGTTGATTTTTACCACATAACACTGTCTGAGGGAAAGATCTGAAGGAGCTCAGTGTTTTCCTTTCCCAACTTGGGAAACACTATTGAATATATCTATTGTGGGTTTCTTACTGTTTAAATATGAGAAGACCAAAGAAAAAAACCTGGTCTTTGGTTTCTTGTTGAGACTCAACTGGATTCTTGTTGAGACTCAACCAGCTAGCCTTTGCTTTTTTTTATAATTTGAAGGCAAAGTTAAGATTTATAAGGATAATAGCAGTAGTTTTATTTAGATAGTATAAATTTGGGTTGGTCAGATCAGGGAGGATTAATATAGCCTGTGAAACACAGGAGAAACAGTTCCTTGCAGAACCTGGGAGTTTATTTGGGTGGATTTAGAATCCCTTAGAATTAGAAATCCTTTATTTATCCTTATATATTTCAATAAATGGTTTATGTTTATAATAAGAGCCTCTTTAGTGGCCTTGTACCTAGGCCTGAAGGGAAGTTCACATTTGAACTTCACTTCATCATTGAGTATACTTTTGATTACCTCTATCAAAAGTATCCAAACAGTTTGAACCTGATTGGCAAGTTAAACAGTTTTGAACCTATATATTTTTAGTGTTTCAATTCAGGAAACCTGTCCCAAGGGAGGTTCTAATGCACTTTTTCTAGTCACCATTTGCTACTCCTTGATTTTTAGCAAAATTGACCATAAAGATACCTTTAGGGGCATGTCCTTTTGTTCTTACTCTAAGTCAGCAGTTCTGGGCTCTTCATTGGGGCTTTCCAATATAGCCTGAGCCTACAGAGCTAACCTGGTCACATCTTTAACCTCTCACCTATACAATGGTGCCACAGGCAGAGCCTAGGAATTGAAAAAGGACAAAGGTGTTAGTTTTCTTCCTGGGATTACATTTAGCACAAATGTATACAAATTCCTACACATACATATTTTATTTACTTGTTTATACTTATAAACCCTTACCTTCCATCTTAGAATCAATACTATATATTGGTGCCAAGGCAAAAGAGCAGTAAGGTCTAGGCAATGGAGATTAAGTGACTTGCCCAGGGTCACACTAGGAAGTTTCTGAGGCCAGATTTGAACCTAGAACCTCCCATATCTCTAAGCCTGGCTCTCAATCCACTAAGTCACCCAGCTGCCCCCCACAAATATATTTATATGCGTGGCAGAAGTTTATTAGCTGAGACGCTAAAAATAAAACAAAGTGTCCAAGTGAAAAAGAAATAGGTTTCCTAAGAGAGGGCAATAAATCTGGACTCCTCTTAGGAATGGAAAACTTCAAGTTTTGAGAGTGACCCTCATATATAGTCCAAACTTATGCTAGAGATACAGTAATTTTCAGATATATTTATACTTACTTCTTAGCCAATGGGCGGAGAAAAAAAGTTACAGAATAAAGGAGAAGTGCAGAAAGTTAAGGGTGTGGAGGAGTTGAAAAAATAAATATAATTCACAGTGGGTTATACATCCTGTGCAGTCCTTTTAGGCAAAATTTTTACAGGAAAAAACTTGACTATTTTGCAGAAATAATTGAATACTTACTCATCAAAATTATAAGATGAATGAATTGCCAAAATACCCAAATTAAGAATCTATATCTACTAATGATGTAATCATGGGGGTAGGGGATTTCATATTCACATATACATACATGGATATATGCTTTTATTGACACATTTCTTACATCTTTCAATCTTTATTTAGGATGGATATATGTATATGGAAGTGATATAAAAAACAAAGGCCCAGAAAGTAAGATTATTTTTAAAAAAGAGGAAAGGATGATTATTCCTTGAAAGGAATCTTCACAATGTACTTTAGTTTGGACAGAAAGGTTATCTTCTGAACTAATACAAATGCCACAGAATTTATGTTCTACTTTATAAAATGGATATAGAAATTAGCACTTTAATTATATCTTGGTAATTGTCACTAACTTGTAGGGAAAGCTAGTAAAGAATTTATTCAGTGTTTACTATGTGCCAAGCACTGGCAATATAAATATAAGAGAACAAGATATTTTCTTGTTCTCAAGGAGTTTTATTCCCAAACTCCAAGGAACTAAAAAGGGGGGAAAAAAACTAGCAGGAATCTCTTTGAGGTTTCAGAATCTAATAAGGGTGAGAGGTGGCTCATATCATCACGGAGATGTCACATGGAAGTGACAGTTCCATATTACTTTCCATACCCAAATAAATGTTATGGCTCAAATCAACTGACTTTCCTAGGTTAGGTTACAAGTATTCTTCTCTCCTTATCTGGTTGTAACTAATTACCTTTAAAAAGAAGCAAAAGTGTCATGTTTCCACCGTAGCGAGGACTTACAACATCTTCAGAGTTATGGCGACAGCCTAGGTGCTCACAGTCTCCTTTGGTGATGGATGGATGGAACAGCACAGGATAGCCTGTCCTCAGTTTGGACATTACACAGGTCACCCCCTGAAGCGTCTTGAGCTGGGTTCAGAGAGAAGTGAAGTTATACAGATCTGTACTTTAGAGCATGATTGGAGGAATGTTTAGAACAATTAGTCTTAAGTTGATTACAGGTTTATTTTCTACTGTTTTTTTTTTTCATTCAGGGAACATCTGGGCAAGTTTCTGAAAACCCTCCAATCACTAAGCACAAGTACCCTACTGCAGACAAAAATAGAGGCTGCCTCCAGTGAGTGCAAGGATGTACCTATGCTTAGCTGGCAAAGCAGAGAGTTAAGGATGGGGAGAGAAAGCTACTCCCAAGAAGTTTAGACTTGGGATATGTTTCCCTTTTCTACCATACTGGATCCTGGAAAACTGAGGATCATATAGTACTCTCCAACATTGATTTGGCCTCTGTTAGATGTTGTTCATGGAGCAAAATTATTTTTTTTATCCTTAAAGCTAGGTTTCCTGTATCCCCAACTGACATATTTTTATCATCAAGAGAAAAAGCAGAAATGAAGCAGACTTTTCACACCTCGACCCCAAGCTGAATTAGAGTCATCTTGGTCTCTTTAAACACAGATCCTGCAAATTTTACCTGGAAGGGTAAATAAACACTTGAGTACCTTCACCTAGTGAACAGCCTTATTCCCATCAGTATCTAGATCAGAGACCCCAATAAGCATTATGTATAATAGGTATCCTGGAGAGACAGACAAGCCAAAATAGTAAATAAACAGCAATGCTGTGAATACAAAGAGCCTCACTCTCAGCTGGCCCCACTCACCCATTTGGTAACATAACATCCAGAATAGAAAGCTTCAAGCTGAATGGACTCAGGTGAACTGCAGGTTATCCAAGTCCCACAGATGGAATCATTTCAGAGAGTGTGCAGCATCCCTTTGTCATCTGAATGAGGAGCAACTTGAAAGGTCAACACAGGAAAGTTTGTTGATAGAAGAGGTTCACAACTATGCAAAGGACAGAGGGGTTAGAAGAGAGAGAAAGGAAGGGCAACATCATGAAAGAGTCCTTGCCCCATTGCTTAGAGTTCAGATACTCCTTTGTTTTCATTAGACTTTTAAATTACCCTGTTGAACTGGGGAGGGAGGGATGGTAGAGAAGAAAGAAGAAAGGCTAGTGGAATCATAGTTTTGTGATCAGAAGGAAAGACAGTAGTTTTTGCTTAACCAATCTTATCCCAAGCTATTAGTCCAGGGTTCTTTCCATACTGGCTTAGGAGAGGGATAAAAACTGAAAACTCCTTAGTCCATAAGACAATGTGCCAGGATAATCCCAGTCTTTGGTCTTGCCCAACAAAAGATAAGAGGATAAGAAATAAAATCCACAGCTTTGCAATGTAGTCTATCACAGTCCTTCCCTTTTATTCTCCTCACTCTTCAAACTTCCTCACCTCTAAGAAGGACTTTTTATCCCCAAATGAGGGGCTGTGTTCCAGGTGCACACTTTGACATGGGCACTGTACCCCAGAAACCCAAGGGAACTATTATCAGGGAAACTCCCTTGCCTTTGCATCCTTGTGACTCTTAACCTAGAAACACCCAATGACCCCACCTAGGGTCCTGAGATGTTTACCCTCTTTTGTCCTCTAGATTTAAGATGGACAAAGAAATGAATCTTTATGCCTCCAGGCAGGCCCCAGTCATATTACCACCTCACCCCACCAAATGCCTGAGGGACTAATATTCTAGGTCTCTTCCACACCAGGACATAGCATCTAAAGAGTATATAAACCCCATAACTGATGTCATCTGTGGGACAGCCTTTCCATCCATGCTGTACCCATGGAGGAATAACCTTTCCATTCATGCTATCCTCCCAAGGAACTGCTCCCCATCTTGCTGTTCTACCTTGCTATCCTCCTGACCACTCTCAACATTACTTTCTAAATTAATAAATCTCTTTTTTGTTTTTAAGCAAAGTTTTGGAGTCTTGCATGCTTGCAAAAGGTATCCTTCCCGAACCCCAAGGGTATCCTTCCCACCCATAACAACTTCATCAGACATCATCTGGGAAACCTATGGAGCCTCTCATTTCACAAAATTCATGGTTGCCCCCTCAGGGTTTGCTGCTGAGTTTGGCCACATGCTTCACAATCCATCCTTCCAAGAAATGTTTAGGGACTTGGAGAAACTTTGCAATTCCTTTTGAGGACTTTCCTAGTGCTGCTTAGTGTAGCATCCATTCTGGTAAGATTCTAATGAGAAATCAACTCATTTCACCTTTAAATGAAATTACTCCACCTGTATCTGCTGAAATTGGAATCTTTCCAAGCCTAGATAATTCTCTGTAAAGTTATTCTCAAATATGGAGTAGGGTCCCTGCCTATGTGGAATCTTGGTTTGAAGCTCTAGGTAAGATTTCGGTTGTTTTGCTCATTTGGAACAATTTCTAGCTATAACAGAGAATGCTATAGAAACATTCTTTGCTGAATTCAATTTCCTTTCCTGAAGAGGTTGGACTGTGGGATTTCCAAATCCTTTTGAAATGCAAACCTATAATTGACTAAAGTGTATAGTTTTATAATGCCTCTTGACCCTGTCAACATGGAAATATAGAGATCCCCAGTTTATTTGAGTGTGGAAACCCCAAGTTTTGACCTTGTCACAGGAGAGGTTTCCCCTGAGGGAAGGTCCCTCTTCACCAGACAGTGAACTTCCTGGTAGTTTGGGTGGGAGCAGCTAATCCCTTTTTCTCCCCCCTAGGCTAAGGTCCATTACCAAGGTGGCCCAACACTGGGTTTGGTCTTTCCCTTTTGTGTCCATTGTAGGGCAGCAGCCCCTCACTGTTATTCCTGTCTAGAATTCCTCATTTTCCTTTCTTATCATTGTAAAGTCAGTCAACTGTCCCTCTCTCTCCAAGGCCCCAGGTCATCTAGTGTGGTATATAGGTTCCCCAAGTTCTTTTATTCATCCATCCTGAGCCCTTGGCACTCCCAGGGGCCAATGACCAGGGCATCTTGACTCTGTGCAGTCTTGGGAAACAGCTCGGTTGTTGTATTAGTAGCACTAACCCCTTTTCCCTTGATTAAAGAGTGATTTTGACTATTGTGAATCTTGAAATTTCTCAGACTTGTGAATGTTAAAAATTTCCACATTGGGGAATTCTCCATTGGAACAATTCCCTACTGGGAACATTCACCATTTTGACAGTGAAAACTCTACCTGGATCAGAAATGGGAGGACCTCTGCTCCACCCATACTTAGGACTGCTTTGGGGGAGAGAACTCCTTGCTAAACAATGAAAGTACTTTAACCCATACTTATAATGAGGCAAAAAGTTCTTTAAGCCATGCCTATTTTTAGAATTAATACAATGGGGTGCTAAGTACCTATTAAAGGTCAGGCAACTTGTAAACTTGCCCGGAGCAAAGAGGTGAAAACTTATTCAGAAGTTTTTTTCTGGTACAAACTTACTAAAGGGATTAATTGACCCAGCAGTGTTTTTAGAATGAGTTGTCCTTTGGAAAATGTCTACTGTGATTGGCAGATGGAAGAACTTAGGGGAAGTGACATAGGAGAAAACCCCCTATATAAGAAAAAGCAGAATCTCTTGAAAGATAATTCTTTTGAAAAATCCTTTGGAGAATCTCTCTTGAGAGAGGCTCTGGAGAAGGGAAGCTCTTGGAGGACAATCTCTAAGGAGGTCTCGCTGGAGCTCCTCTGAGGGGACTCTGTCCCTCTGGAGGCTCTTGAGAGAGGCTCTTTGAAACAGTCTCTGGCTGGAAGGCTCTTTGAGGAGGACTCTGGCTGGAACTCTCTCTAAGGAGACTATGTCACTAGAATCCTTGCTTAGACAGACCTTGTGGTGAGTGATAAAAGACTGACTGATCTCTCTATTAAGACTCAGGTCTAGGCCATGTTGACTTAAGGCCCTTCATACTTATTTCCCTTTTCTCTCTTTCTCTCCTTTCTTTGATTCCTCATTGTATTATTAATTAAATTCTCTATAAAACCCAGTTGACTTGGGTATATTCATAATTGGGAATATTTCCCTGGGGACCACCTTATATTTGATTTAAAACCAAGACATTGTAGTGAAACATATTTTCTGCGGTCAAAATTTATTCACCCACTCTTATATCTATCACAATTTATATCTTCAACTATTTTAACTCACTACAGTTTACAACCTCAATCATTTTAACTCTTACAGTTTATGACCCCAACTCTTTTAAATGCCACAGTTTATGGCAAACTCTTTTAATTATAACACTATTTAATAGTTCTGCGTTTTTTCTAGTTGACAACCCCAATCATGTTACCCAGATCTGAGTCCATTTCTCCAGATGCAATTCTCTCAGGGAAGAATACCTCTCTTATTTTGTAGATTATTCCAGTTTGACATTTCTTATGCACTCTTGTTTATTTTTATTTGTTCTAAAGTGACCAACAATCTTATCCAATAAATTCTGGGAAAAAAACACTTGATATTCAAAATAGGTCAATTAGTTACACTCAATGATCAAAGTTAAAAATACTAAAGCATTTATTAAGTAATTCCTTGTGCTAGTCATTGTGCTAAGCCCTGGGAATACAAATATAAGCAAAAAGAAATACAACTCCTGCCATTAAGGAGCTTCCATTTTCATGGGAAAGACAATCATAAAAGGAAATTTGAAAGGAGGGGAAGGAGAGGGAAAATTAAAGGAGATGAGGAGTGTGAGCTGATGAGAAATGAAGAAATGCCAGACCTGGGCATTTCCTTAAATGAAAATTCTTGGGACAGTCATACAGTTAGAAGGAGGATCCCCAGGGGCCACCAGAGTGCTTCTAAAATGAGAGTTCTAGGGCTAAAATGATCTTCCAGGATGAAGAGGTTTTGGGTGCATGGTAGAAAAGTCCAGAGGAGAGCAATGTGGTTGGGAATGCGTAGTTTTGGCAATCCTTCTCATTAAAAATTCTGAGTGGTATAACAAATATAATGGTCCCTTTTCCAACACATCAGGAATTATTCTTCCAATAAATCGATTGCCTCCAGGACTACCATTCCTCCTCCAAGAATGTTCATGTTAATGAACTTGAAATTAGCTTTTCCATCTTTTCATTGATATGGATATTTTACCTTCATGATCCATTTAGATTAATTCTCACCTAATTATAGTTCTATCCATAGACCAATTATGTGGGTCAGAAAGAGAGGCAGCTGATAAAGTGGATAAAGACTTGGATGGAGGAAAACTTGCTTTCAAATCTGGATGGAAACTTGTTGACTGTGTAATCCTGGGGAAGTTGCTAAACCATTTGGGACCCCTTTGAAATAGGAATGATAATGCTAATATACCTCCCAGGATTGTTGTGAGGTTCAATTGTGAGAATATGTGTAAAATACATGGAAACTCTTAAAGAACAATATGTTATGGGTAGCTTTGTGGCTTGTTTGTTTTTTGCTGTTTTTTTTTTAAGTTTTGGAAATTTTTATTTAATTAATTAATCTAGAATACTTTTCCATGATTGCAAGATTCATGTTCTTTCCCTGCTCTCCCCCAAAACCCCTCCCATAGCTGATGTGCAATTACTCTGGGTTTTACATGTGTCATTGATCAAGACCTATTTCCCTATTATTGATAATTTCATTAGGGGTGATCAAGCATGTGATCAAGCAGCTGTTTTTCTTCTGTGTTTCTACTCCCACAGTCCTTTCTCTGGATGTGGATAGTGTTCTTTCTCATAAATCCCTCAGAATTGTCCTGGATCATTACATTGCTGCTAGGAGAAAAGTCTATTACATTCGATTGCGTGTGGATAAGTTGTTAAGAGTGCCAGGCCTGGAGATAGGAGTCCTGCATTCAAATCTGCATTCAGACACTTCCTAGCTATGTAACCCTAAACTAGTCACTTCACCCCAATTGCCTAGCCCTTACCACTCTTCTGCCTTGTGTGGGATTTAAAATGGTTGAGGTCTTAAACTGTAGTGGTTAAAATAGTGGAAGATATAAATTGTGATAGATATAAGAGAGGGTGAGTAAGTTTGACTGCAGAAATATGTCTTGGGTTTAAAATGAAATATAAGGTGGTCCCCAGGGAAATATTCCCAATTATTCAAATACCCAAGTCAATTGGGTTTTATAGAGATTTTAATTAACAATACAATTAGTAATCAAAGAAAGAGAGAGAGAGTAAGAAAGGAATAAGTATGAAGGGCCTCAAAGCCAATATGGCCTAGACCTGAGTCTTAAAAGAGAAATCAGTCAGTTTTTTATAACTCACCATAAGATCTGTCTAAGTAAGGATTTCTAATGACACCAGGCCAGCAGCATCTCAGCTGCTTTCACCAGCTCCCTCCTCCATCTGAATGTTTCAGAATCAGTCTCCTCAGAATGAGTCTCTCCAATCTGAATGTTTCAGAATGACTTTCCAGCTCTTCCCTGAGCTCTTATTTTTAAGGGCGAAATCTTCTCTGTCACCTCCCCTAAGTCCTTACATCTACCAATCACTGTAGATGTTTCTAAAGGACCGCCCATTTTGAATTCACAGCTGAGTAGTTTTAATCTCTTTAGTAAGTCAGTTTAAAAATGCTGCTGTGTCGACAAATTTCATTAGAAAAAACCTCTGAATAAGTTAGCACCTTTTAGGTTTAAATAGTTTACAAGTTGCCCCACCTTTATAGGTACTTAGTATCCCATTGTATCAATTCTAAAACAGTCATGACTCAAAGAACTTCCTGTCCCTTCCATAAGCATGGTTCAAAGTACTTTTCATTGTTCTCAAGGAGCTCTCTGTCCTAAATCAGTCCTAAGTAGAGTGGAGTAGGGATATTCCCAAGTCAAGGAGCCCCCACACTCAAGTAGAGTTCTCACCATCTGCTAGGGAAATTTTTTAAAGTAGAAGATTCCCCAATGGGGGAAACCCCTAACATTCATAAGTCTGAGAAATTTTGAGGTTTACACTTGGAACCAATACTTAGTATCACTTCTAAGACAAAAGGTAAGAGTTTTGCTTTTTTAAAATGATACTAATTTCATGAGTCTGGGTATTTCTAATTCTCTAACTGATCCTATATTCCCCCACCACACTGCCTGATTTAGGATGCTAGCTTTAGAGGTAAAAGGTAGATCATTTTGAAATCATCTTGTCCAGTTTCATCAATTAAAAAATGAGAGAGTAGGCCAAGGGTGTGCTAGAGCCATTTCTAATAGGTTTGCCAGAAGATTATTTTATCTTGGTCTTCAGCATAGATTAGCAGTCTAGATTAGGGCTTCAAAATGAGGCTTTGATTATTGTTTTGGTGACTGTAGACTTAAGAAAGTGTTACTAATGCAGATTAAACTTGAAAGTATATGCATAAATCCTCCCCCTTCTCCAGAGGCCAAGTGTTAAACATTTAGTAGCATAATCCTGACATAGTTTTGACACTTGCTCAGGTTCACACAAATAGAAAATTTCAAAGCCTGGATTTTGAATGTGGGTCCTCTGACTCCAAGTCCAGCACTCTGTTTTTGTCTAGTTGTTTTTCAGTGGTGTGCAACTCTTTATGACCCAGTTTGTTTTTTGGCAAAGATAATGGAGTGGTTTGTCATGACAACATGGAATCTAGGAATCCCAAACTTGTTACCTAGTGAGATCTGATGAACCCCAATTTTCAGGACTAACTTGTAGATTGGAGACCCCAAAGCTTATACTTGTTCACTGTTCCCATGGGAATCCCCAAGTTAGAAGTTTCAGACTGAGTGGGGGACCCTCAGGGAAATGACAATCCTGATTGGGTAAGATAAGCATATGCTAAGGACCCTCTTTGTTTTAGGTAGTCTCCCCTATTGTATTAGAAGCTTTCCCAGGAAGATCCACACCTGAGCAGGAACCATCCTTCAGTATCATTTGTAAGCAGCCTCTTCTCTTAAACCCTAGCCTCTAGCTATGATTCTTTTCCCAAGCTTGATTGTATCCTGTGGGTGTAGTTTGAACACTCCCATTTTCCTTGTAGCTATAGTGATGTCAATTATCTTTTCATGCCCCTGGATTTCCCAAATGGTATACAGGTTCCCCAAGTTCTTTTGTTCCCCCAAGTCCATCCTGAGTCGGTGGCACTCCCAGGGGTCAGTGACCAGGGCATCCAGACTCTGTGCAGTCTCGGGGAGCAGCTCTGTTGTCATAACCTAGTAGCGCTAACCCGTTTCCCCTTGATTAAAGAGTGATTTTGACTATTTAATAGTTCTGTGTTTTTTCTAGTTTTTTCTAGTTTTCTAGTCATTTCCTTCTCTACTTCATTTTAGATATGGGAGACTGAAGCAAACTTGGTTAAGTGACTTCCTGGGGTTGGCATGGGGCATTGCACCCCCAAATTATAGAGATATTTTAGGCCAAACTGTAAACAGGAATTTCCTTTGCTCCCTTGCATTCTTGTGACTCCTGATAAGACCCTGAGAGGAATATTCTCCTTGCACTATCCTTTAGATTTGAGATGGACACAGAGATATACCTTCAGGCTATGCCTTGATACCATCAGGTCCTATTTCAGACATTCATCTGTCCCCTAAACTGTGAGGATCACCCCCTATGTCTTCATTCAAACCTCTCCCCTCCCTACCATGCCTCAGTGCATACCACTCTGAGAGTCATGTCTCCACTCTTGTAAAGGGTATAAAGACCCCAGACTTGATGTTCTCTGGAGGCAGCTTCCCATCTATGCTATCCTCCTGGCCGAATTCAACATTACCTTCTAAATTAATAAATTTCTCTTTTTATTTTTAAGATAAGGTTTGGAGTCTTGCATTCTTGCAAAAGGTATCTTTCCTAAGCCCCAGGGGTTCACCTCTGCACCCCACAACAGGGTCATGTAGCTAGTAAATGCCTGAGGCCAGATTTGAACTCAGAGAGATGAGTCTTTCTGCTTCCAACTCCAGTGCTCTATCTACTGAACCACCTAGCTACTCCCAGTACTCTATGCATGTTATAATTGCTAAAAAGGAGATCTTCCCTCTGGGTTGTGTATTGTTGTAGAAAGGTTGATAGTAATACTGTTCTGTCCGGTTCTGATTCTGATTCCAAGGACACACACACATGGTAATACGATTCACAAGAGGTACTTTTATTCAAGCTATAGCCTGAGTCTTCACAAGAAGTGAAAGACCCTGAGCCTTTCTTAGACCAGGCTTTTATAAAAGGAGTAAGGGAAGGGGGGTTGCCCTAAGATGTAGGCGCCAAAAGGAAAAACATATCAATCTTAATCTTTGGTGCCCAGATGTTCAACATATGGTCATGGTGACCTAGGTCCGGTCATTGAACCTTGAGAAAACATATCTTTGTGAAACCTGAAGTCTTGAGATAACATATCCTTGTGAAACCTGAGACAACATATTCTTGTCAAACCTGGGATAACATATCCTTGTGAAACCTGGCATAACATATCCTCGTGAAACATAAATAAGGATAAATCAATCTTAGTTCTTGGGATAAGGGGCCCATTAAGGGTTAATCTAGAGGGCCAGTTCCCATGATATCAATTTGTTTATTCATTCCCTACTTCTTTTTAGGAACAATGAAGAATCCTTCTCATGGGAATGGAGTCCTGGTAGGGGTATTGATGTCATTTAAGGGTAGATATTGTTGTCTTAGGACCATGAGTTGGACTGTGTTAATTCACATAACTGGACCAAGTGATTGAGTATACTAGACCCAAAAGCCAGAAGGAGGATAAAAATGGCACAAGGTCCTACAAGTGAGTAGATCAGACTGGTGAGCCAGGGGATCTCCCGGAAGACCTGCTGATACCATGGTTCTCAAGGAGCGAGGATTTTTGTCCCTAGTGTCTAGCCTCTTTTTAAGTTCAGCCAGGGACTCCCTAACTATACCCGTGTGGTCTGTATAGAAACAGTATTCTTCCTTCAATGCCACACATAGGCCACCTTCCTGTTGGAAGAGGAGTGTAAAAGTTAAATTACTTTCTACTGATAAAAATATTATATTTTATGAGGTTTATTAAAGATTATTAGAAATCAAGGATAAAGAAATACAAAATAAGAAAAGCACGTGCTTAGCCCATTCACATTTCACTTACTACATCTTGCATGCCGAGTAGAGAGAAGCATATGCTTAGAAGAGGAAGAAGAGAGCTCTTGGGAGGCAGAGAGCTCTTTAAATACTAAATTGTATTCTCGCCCAGATGGAGACTCAGGTGAGATTATAAGGAATTCTGGGAAGTACCAAGGACTTCTGGGGATTGAAGTCTGGGGTTCAAATCTCCTTTTTTACATCTCTACCCTGTGATCCTATTGGGAAAACAGTTTCCCCAAAGGATCATGGATACATAATCAACTTAAAGATTGCAATAATTTGTGGATAAAAGGAAAAGAGAACAAAACCAATGATTACTAGGCACATTGACAAAGCCAGTTAGGGGGCAGTCCCCTTTGGCATAAGAGTATACATACAAAACAAATGCATTCAAACCCCACATCCAAAGTTCATTCTTGATCCTTCTCTTGTAGCTTGTGGTCTGTGGAGGCATCTTCATGGTGTCTTCTCCAAACAGTTCAGTTTCTGAATTTGGAGAGGTATCATGTTTCTTAACCTAAAATTTCTCTCTCAAGGAATTTAAACTTTTTAATTTAAAAATAATAACAATTATACACCGCCCCCCTCCACCCAGAAGAGGGCGATTGAGAAACACAGGGATCACTTAGGGATGCATGACTGAGTTATGAGGTATATGAATCAATTGGTAAGAGAAATAAAAAACACCAAAAAAATCCAAATAAAAAAGAATAATTTCTGGATGAAATATAGACTATCAAAGGCTTATGTGTAAAAATTCTAAGTAAAGGAAAGATAAATCTATAACAGGTCCTTGAATCAGGGACCAATTAAAATGATATAAACAATTAAGCATTTACCCAGTCAGTAGTCAGGAAAACAGAAAGTTGCCACATTATGAAAGACAGAAAAGGGACTAGATTATAGGAGACAGGAGCCAAATTTGAGATAATCGTCTGTTAAGTATTTTCACAAAGAGTGTGGATACAAGGAAGGCCTATGTCTTAACATATGTTAAGCATCGCAACATCGAGTCTTCACACTAGGTTCAAGTCCTTTGTATTGGTTTAGAAGTGCATCAATCCCATTGGGATTGGTTGGTCTCTTTGACCTTGTGTTCAATTGGCACTGTGCAGGTTAACTTTGTGCTTCTTTGGTCTTGTGCAATGACTCTTTTGTATATCTTGTCCAAAAATGAGATCCATTTCCTCTTCATATCTGGCCATGATCCACTGTGAGTACAAGCAAATGAATTTCACAAGGTAACAGTTATATTTTTTATAAAGAACAGTAGTACAAATATGTAGGTATCAATATCCCCAAAATTCTCAATAGCCTAGTTAATTACAATAGCAAACAAAAACCACTATCATTTTTAACATAAGTTGCTGTATGGAATTTTTAAATGACTATGAACTGATGGATATTTGTCACAATTTTTACAATCATAGCAAATCTTTCCACCTTAGCAAATATATTTTTAAACAAAGTAAAACTTATTTGGGTCTAGAACATCATCAACAAATCTAGTTATTATTAAAAAATGTGGCAGAGGAGTCTAGGAAAAACCCAAACCTCTGTACTGTTGATGTTGGGTAAAGTGAGCTGAAGAGTTATAAATGAGAGAGATGCTCCACTTTTGAGAATCATCCAGGGGTACTTATGCCCTGGGATTAACTTCCCAGCTCCTTTGGTATGAGACTGTGATGTCCCATCTGTTCACATTTTTATAAATGTGGGAGGTGGGAATTATAATTGTATTTCACTTCAGTTACTAAAATGGACCTTACCTTCTGTTAGAAACAGGCAAAATGACCAGCGTTGTTGGAAAAAAAATATAAAAATCATGTCTAAAAGACCCCTTAAAATCAATTTGAGATATTTAGCTCATTAAATTTTTCAAAGGTTGTTATACAATTGTAACGAGTTCTGATGAAGTCCATTTATCCTCTTTGTGAGAATTTACAAATTCAAAAATAGAAAAAAGGCTGTTTTTATATGTGGGCTTATTCAACAATATTTGTTCAGTATAGTTACAGGGGAAAAGCAACTGAATATAATAGTAGTTAAAACCCAGTATATTAAAAGGATTCAGTGTAACAGAATAGTATTGAATGCATTAATATATGAACTTAAAACCAACAAAATTAAATCTTAAACAAAACAATTAGTAAAATGCAATAAAATACAGAGATTTTTACAAAACATTGGTGTCTGAAATGCCTTAAAATATAACCTCCAGTCTCTTTAGAGTTCATTTTTTTAGTTAATTATCCATTTATATGCCTATTGTCAGAAGGAAGAAGACTGGTAAGGGGTAGGCAATGAGGTTCAAGTGACCTGCCCAAGGTCACACAGATAGGAAGTGTCTGAGGCCAGATTCTAACCAAGGACCTCCCATCTCTAGGCCTGGCTCTCAATCTACTGAGCCATTGAGCTGCTCTCCCATAGTGAGGGTGGGTTTTTGGAATCTCAAAGTGGGCCAAAGACTTTCAGGGAGCTGAATTTCTCCCCTGCATCTCAGGTGAGATAAGTAAAAGAATCAGTGCACTCAAAAGATATTGCTTGAAATAAGCCATGCTTGTAATCAACTTCCTGTTTGGAAAAGTCTTTTCCTTCTCCCCTTTCTCCCCCCCCTGTGGTCCCCTGCCACCACATGGAGGCTAATTGTAGTCTAAGGGGAAATCATCCCTGTTTTTACCAACTGGTGTTTGATTCTGAAGACAGACACAAAGGGCAGCTACCAATAGCCTGGGTCCTGGGGCTGGGCCTGGGGTGATGAGTGATCTGGCTCAGGACCAGAGCTGGGGATGGGGCTGGGCCAGGTGAGCCAGACATGGGCCAGGAGCAGGAGCCAGAACTGGAGCTGGGTCATGTTAGATTTAAAATAGTTTTGAGTGTTAAATAGTTGTAGATAAGAGAGTGGGAACCATAAACTGTGATAATTAAAATGTTTTGGGAGCAAGGGAAATATATAACAATTATGACCACTGAAATATGTTTTCTACTGTGTCTTGGTTTTATATAAATATAAGATGGTCGCCAGGGAATATATTCCCAATTTATGAATATGCCCAAGCCAACTGGGTTTTATAGAGAAATTTAATTTATAATACACTGATTAATCAATAGAAAAAGAGAGAAAGTAAGAAAGGAATAAGAATGAATAAATCAGTCAGTTGGTTTTATCACTCACCCAAGATCTCTCTAGGTAAGGCTCCTCATGCCAACCTCAGGCTCCACCTTCAAGAGAGCCTCCTTTCAAGAAATGTTCCAGAGAATTCTCCTCCTGACTCCTCCTGAGTTCTCCTTCCACAGCCTCCTTCAAGACCTCTCCAGGAGCTCTCCCTCCAGGACCTCTCTCCTCTCAGACTCCTTCAGAGCAAAAAACTCTCAGAGCAAAACCTCTCAGAGCAAAAACTCTCCCTTCAGAGCAAAACCTCTCAGAGCAAAAAACTCTCTCCTCTCTCCTCAGACCCCACTATCTTTAAGGAAACCATCTAAGTTCCCTCCCCTCAGTTCTCACATCTACCAATCACTTTCCATGTCTCCCCTGTGCCAATGGTGGCTCTAGTTTAACCCAGGACCGTCTGGAGGTCTGTGGCTTTGCACATGTCTGTTGAAGGTCATATTCTCAAATAATTAAATCTTGATCTTTGCTGCAGCCCTTCCTAAATCCTGTTACTCTAAGTAGGGTGGAGATTGTATTTTCCAAGACCTGGTTATGTCATTCCAAGTATCTCTATTGTATCAATTCTAAAATCAATCATGACTCAAAGAACTTCCTGTTCTATGCTTAAGCATAGGTCAAAATCCTTTCCATTGCTTAGCAAAAGTTTTCTGTCCTAAAGTAGTCTTATGTAGGGAGGAGAAGGATCCTCCCATGCCAAGGGGTTTCACATTCCAATAGAGTTCTTACTATCAGTATGAAATTTTTTCCAGTATGAAATTTCCCAATGGGGAAATTTCCAACATTCATAAGTCTAAGAAATTTTAAGGTTTATAGTCAAGCAGGTCCAGAGAGGCAATTGGGGATAGCAGGAAGCAAGAGCAGGCAGCAGGAGCAGAGCTGACCAAGAGGCTTTTCTGAAAATCCTTGAAGGAACATGGCTTAAAAAAAATCTAGGCAGTAGCTATTAAAAGCTGAACTTAGTCACAGTAGAGAAAAGATTTAGGAAAGTTAAGAAGATTAAGGGTATTTTGTCACAACGGACATAGTCAGTCAAAACTGTAAAAGTTAAATTAGTTTCTACTGATAAAAATATTGTATTTTATGAAGTTTATTAAAGATTATTAGTAATCAAGGATAAAGAAATACAAAATAAGAAAAGCACATGCCTAGGGGCTGATTAGCCCATTCACATTCCACTTACTACATCTTGCATGCTGAGTAGAGAGAAGCATGGGCTTAGAAGTGGAAGAAGAGAGCTCTTGGGAGGCAGAGAGCCCTTTAAATACTAAATTGTGTTCTTGCCCAGATGGAGACTCAGGTGAGATTATAAGGAATTCTGGGAAGTACCAAGGACTTCTGGGGATTGAAGTCTGGGGTTCAAATCTCCTTTTTTATAGGAGGTCAAGACCTCTGTGATTCTGAAGCACCACCTAGGAGAGGGATGTCAGGAATTGTTCCAGGGCATCAAGAGATTTCTCAATGCACCGTAAATCCTCGTTTACAGCCCTATGTAAGGTCCTGAGGTCGGTGCAGTGGTAACTAAGGAGGTTATGCCTGTACCGACCCCTGCCAGTCCACATATGGTGGCCAGTGTTAATGCCAGAACAGGCTCCCTCCAAAGGCGGGGGTGTTTGTGTTGCTCCCAGTAAGTCAGGAATTATTCTCCCAGGTGTTATAGGACCCTGGGTAGGATAGTGACCAAGATGCACACCTCTTTGTTGTTAGTTAAGGTAGTGGTGGCCACACAGGGGGTAAGGCCAGAAACCATGCAAGCCCAGTGGGCACCTTCTGGGGGAAGATACCAAGCAGGGGAGTCTGTGTGGACCTGGAAGGGGAGGCATTGTGGCACAAAGGAGATAAGGGTAGAGTTTCCAATACAACCCCCTTGGCCTGAGATAGATTGGAGGGTCAGGCTGGCCTTTTGATGCTCCCAATCACAAATGTCAGGCTGATATCTGTGAAAGTATTATAAGTAGCATTGTGGGCTATAGCATCATAATAGGGAGGGTGGGAATCTAAATAGAGTCAGAAATCAGTGGTCATATTTGGGAAGGTATGGTTCAGGGTCATATAGGCTGCTTCAAGAAGAGGTCATAGGGGGTCCATAGGAGCAGGGTTGGGAAGTGAGGTAGGATAGGCTAACCTGGGTAGGGGTAGCAAGGATGATGGAGGTGAGGGGGACATAGGTTTCTCAAAGGGGGTAAGATCCAGGGGCAAGGAGGTGGCAGGGGCTGGGGGTAAGGAGGCGACAGGGGCTGGGGGTTGGGGAACTGGATTGAGTCTCATCAGGTATGAGGGGAGGGTTAGGGGTTCTTTTTTGATCAGGATAAGTCCCCCGGATCAGTTCCTGATGCATATGCCCTAAGACCCCAGGTTTTCCCTTGGAGACAACCCTGGTCCTGGAGATTTAGGATGCTTATATTCAGGGACCGGCAGTCCCTTGCCACCTCTATCAGTCTGGCATAGCCCCTTCTGGTAGTCCAAGGGAATCACGCTACAAGGATTACATCCCAGAGGGGACCAGGTTAGGAGTAATGTAGGTATCGGGGACAGGGGCCTGCCAACCATTAGCCAAAGTTTCACACCCCGAGTAAGCACAATAAAATTGATTGGGAAAATTACAATAGGATAGACCTGGGGCTGAGGCAGGGCACAGATAATAGTCGAAAAGGACAAAAGGCTTAATGCCTGGGCCATTACAGCTGATGGAGGTGAGAGCTTGGCAAGGTATAAAGAGGAGGCTGGGAGAACCGGGGGTTTTAATGGAGGTAATGGTCATTGAGGTGTCCCAGCTGCTGAGGGACCATTTCCAGGGTCAATGGGGGTTGAGGAAGGAGTGTCCCTGCAAGTGGTATCCGTCGAAAATCCAGGGGGTGAGGAAGAAGGCAAGGAAGAAGACGATGCCATAGTAGAGCTTCCTTATCCAGGAAATGGTCAGGGAGATGGGTGGTGAGTCAGCTTAATCTTCAAGGGGTCAGTTGGATGCTTATGGGCCACCCAGGCATTCAGTGAGTTCAGGTCTGGTGGTTCAGCCTTCTGGACATGAGAGTGGTGAACCCAAGGACCAACTCCATCAACCTTTAGAGCAGAAGGGGTAACAAAGAGGGTTACAAAGGGGCCCTTCCACCGGGGCTGCAAGGAGCCTTTCTGATGTCTTTTAACCCATACCTAGTCACCAGATTGGTAAGGGTGGGGGTCATAAGGGGCAGGTTGAAAAAGGTCACTGACTCTAGGCCAAAGGTACTTCTGAAAATGTGCTAGACTCAACAGCATAGGTCATAGTTCAGGAGGTATGTTTCTTCCCTTTGGGTTTGGGAATGTGGGAAGAATGGAGGATAGGGAACCATAAAGAATTTCAAAAGGGGTTAAGGATGAGGGTCTTGGGGTGATCTGGGCTTGGAACAAGGCCAAGGGAAGGAGGGTCACCCAGTCTATGCCAGTCTTGAGGACCAATTTGGTTAAGGTCCCCTTAATTGTTCTAATCATTCTTTCTATCTGGTCTGAACTCTGGGGGTTATATTCACAATGCAATTTCCAATTTGTCCCCAGTGCTGCGGCCACCCCTTGTGTAACTTTACTCACGAAAGCCGGACCATTGTCTGAGGCAATGGTCTCTGGTAACCCATACTGAGGGATGATTTCTTCAAGAAGCTTCTTTGTAACTATTAACACAGTTTCAGTCTTAGTTGGAAATGCCTCTGGCCATTCTGAGAAGGTGTCAACTAGAACAAGGAAATATTTAAACCCAATCTTTCCCGGTTTTATTTCAGTAAAGTCAATTTCCCAATTTTGGCAAAGCCTTTGTCCCTTTATTCTCTGCCCAATGTGTTTGTCAGGTTTGGCTGCATTGAGGAGTTGGCATGCTTTGCAAGAGTCAACCAGCTGGCAAAGGAATTAGCTTCTCCTTCTATACTTGAGTTTGCCTTTGTCCAAGAGTTGGGCAAATTTTCGGTCTCCTAGGTGAGAGAGGTGGTTCAAGTGGGTAGTAAGGAGCTGCCCCAATGCCTCTGGAAGGAGCAGATTCTCTTCGGGGGTCATGATACCAAGTCCCCTCTGCTTGTCCTAGGTGGCTCTTGATCCAAGTGAGGTCTTCCTCAGTACATTGGGGTTCTCTATCCAGAGGTGGTGGGATGGTAGTTGTGGTGAGGATCGTGACTTGTCCCCGAGCCGCCTGTTTGGCTGCCCAATCTGCCAATCTATTTCCTTGGGCTTCCAAGGAGTTTCTCTTTTGATGCCCAGGAGTATGTACCATGGCCACTGCTTTTGGTTCCTAGACTGCTGATAGGAGATACTGGAAGATTATGGACTGGGGCTCTACCAGAAGTAACAAACCCCCTTTCCCGATATATAGGGGCATGCAAGTGCAGGGTGGCAAAGGCATACCTGCTGTCCGTATATACTGTGGCTCTTTCCCCTTCTGCCTTCCTAAGGCCTTGCGTTAGGGCAACCAACTCAGCTTTTTGGGCTGAGCTTCCTGTGGGTAAGCCTGCTGCCCACACAGTCTCACCTGCTTCATTCACGACAGCCGCTCCAGCCAAGAGGTGCCCATTTTCAAGGAAGCTTCTGCCATCTGTGAATAGGATTAGGTCACTGTTTGGAAGGGGTTCGTCTTGTAACCCAGGTCAAGCAGTGATCACTTCTGCTAAAATCTCTCAGCAATCATGTTTAGGGGCCGGACTGGTGGGAGATGGATTGGGCAGTAGGGTAGCTGGGCTGAGTGAAGAGATGACCCTGAACGAGATGCATGAAGTATCTAATAGTAGTGATTGGTAATGTGCCTGTCTGGCGTGTGAAAACCAGTGGCTCGGCAACTGTTTCAATACCTTTTCAATAGCATGGGTGGTAGAGAGAATTAGAGATTGTCCATAAGTCAGTTTGTCAGCATCTTTAGTTAACAAGGTGGCCGCGGCTACTGTGCAAAGGCAACGGGGCCACCCAGCGGCTATGGGGTCAAGGCATTTTGAAAGATATGCCACTGGTCTATTCCATGGCCCTATTCCATGGTTTGGGTTAATACCCCTTTTGCCACCCCATGTTTCTCCTCGATAAAGAGTTGGAAGGGTTATTCAGGAATTGGAAGTGTTAGGGCTGGGGCCTCAAACATGGCCCGACAAAGGTGTTGGAAGGCCTCTTCAGCCTGTGGGGTCCATTCCCAGCCTGGGGATTCTTTGGTCAGATTGTATAAGAGCTGCACAATCTCAGCAAAGGAGGGTATCCACAATCTGCAATACCCCATGGAGCTAAGGAACTCATGGAACTGTCTGGCTGTGGAGGGACATGGAATCTGCAGAATTGTGTCTTTCATGGCTTGAGTTAGCAATCTATGGCCACCTTTCAGTTTATACCCCAGGAACTTGACTTCCTTCTGGACCAGGGATGCCTTTTTGACCCTTATACGGTAGCCTAAGTGGTCCAAGGTCTTTAAAAGAGCTAGTATGGCTTGTTCACAATCATCTGAGGTGTGGGCGGCCAAAAGAAGATTGTCCACATATTGGAGGAGGGTGACCTCAGGGTGGGTAGTTCGAAAATCTTGAAGGTCCTGAACTAATGACTCACTGAACAAGGTGGGGCTATTTTTGAACCCCTGGGGTAATCTAGTCCAGGTGAACTTGGAGGTCTGAGTACTCTCATTAAACCAGTTGAATCAAAAATTGGCTGACTGGAGGGCGCCAGGGGTAAGGTGAAGAAGTCGTCCTTCAGATCTAGAGCAGTATACCAGGTCAATTCAGGAAAGAGAGAGCTGAGCAAGGTGTAGGGGTTAGGAACAGTTGAGTGGATGTCCACAACTCTAGCATTAACTTCGCTTAGGGCCTGGACTGGGCGGTATTCTATCCCTCCCAGCTTCTGGATCAGTAGTAAGGGAGTATTCCAGGGGGAGTGACAAGGTACCAGGATACCCAAGCCTAGGAGTCTGTTGATCTGAGGGGTGATACCTCTTCAGGCCTCCAGGGTCATGGGGGTATTATTTAATCCAAATAGGTGTTGCACCTAGTTTTAAGGTGACAATGATGGGGGGGGTCTGTTTTTGGCCATACCTACCCCGTAGAGTTCTGCCCATACCCCAGGGACCCAATCCACCCATAACTGGATATCCTTATGCATGGATGCTGGCGGTTGGGAGTAGAGGGGCTCATAGAGGTGGTATTCTTCTGGGAGGGTTAAAGTCAAGACCTGTAAGGGGGCACCAGTATTGTCTATGACAGAAACTACTGAGTCTGTAAAATGAATGTGGGCCCCAATTTTGTGCTAGAGATCCCGGCTCAATAAGGGAGTCAGACTCTCTAGAATAACGAGAAAAAAGTGGGACACCAGATGAGATCCTAGATTAACGAAGCATTTTGTAGTCCAATTATAGCAGCGGGTTCCAGTGGCCCCTTGGACCCAACTAGCCCATGAAGAAACATCTCCAAGGGGGTTCCTAAGAACAGATTTATCAGCTCCAGTGTCTACCAAAAAATGAAACAGTTTTCACTCCACTTTAGCCATTACCCAGGACTTGGGGTGGAATGACAAGCCCCTTCCTCTTCAATCCTTCTCTCCTTGAAGGGCGAGGATATTTTGCCTTCTTTCTCACCTGCCCTGGAGGGGTTGAGGGCAATTTCATGCCCAGTGGCCCTCTTCACTGCAGTTAAAACACTCGTTCCTCCACCCTGGTAGCCTTTGAGGGGCAGGTCTATAGGGTATCCCCTGAGGTCTAGGATTACCCGTTGGAGGAGGAGTCTGAACCAGGCTGGCTGCCAGGATGTGGGCCACCTCTCTTTGGCATCTATGGTCTTTCTACCTCTCTTCTTGCCTGTGTTTCTTTTCCCTCTCTTCTCTCCTTTTTCTCTCCTCATTTTCTTTCAGATCCTTCCTTTAGGCCCTATCTTCTGGAGTTTCTCAGGTGTTAAAAACCCTCTTTGCAATCCATAAGAGATCAGATATGCTCTGGTTCCCTAAATGCTCCATCTTCTGGAGCTTGCAGTGAATATCTGGTGCTGTTTAGTTAACAAAGGCTAAAAGGATGGCAGCCCGATTAGTTTCTGCTAGAGGGTCCATGGGGGTTACAGCCAGAATGCCTCTTGCAGACATTCTAAAAAAGCTGCTGGACTTTCATCTGCCCCTTGCCAAACTAAATTATCCTTGGCCCAATTAGGGGGCTTGCGGGCCGCAACCTGGAGATCGGTCATGAGAATCTGGTGATAGACACAGAGACATTCCCTCCCTTCAGGTTGCTCAAAATCCCAATAGGGATGAGTAAGAGGGAAGGCTTCTTCAGTGAGGTGTTGCTGGGTCATGGGATGACCGTTGAACCCATTAGGCACATTTTTGCAGCCCTCAGTGAAGATGAATTCATGCTCTTCGAGGATGAAAAGGACCTGCTAAAGCTGCTGACAATCATCCCAAGTGAGACTGTGGGTAGACATAATAGATTCCCCTAGCTTGATAAGGTTTGGGGGCTCCTGGGAAAAAGGAGGGTTTTGGATCTTCCAATTAGGTCACTTCCAATAGAGGTCACTGGAGGAAAATGGCCAATATTGATAAAGTTGGGGGGCCCTTGGAACTGAAGGGCCCATGACCCACACAGGTAAGATGGCACTAGTAGAAGAAGGTTTCTTAGCCTCGGGGTCTGGGGTTGGTGCCCTCCCTCTTCTCCTAGTGCGACTTGCCGGGGGGCTAGAGTGGGGGCTGGCTGCTGCAACTGCCTCCCCTGGAAGATGATTCAGGTCAGGATACAAGGGGGCATAAGGGGTGGGGAAGGATCAGGGGGTTATTGTCTATATCCTGTAGAACTGATTTCTTGGGAGAGGAAGGGGGAGAAGTGGTTGCCTGTAGTTGGAGGGCCAGAATTCGGGGAGAGTTCTGCCTTGTGGGGGGTAGGGAAGGGGAAGGTTGCAAGGGTTGTAAAAAAGGCTGCAACCACAATGGTGGGTTCAGAGCCAGACTCTGCCAGGAAGTTATATACGGGGCCTGATCTGGGTAACCGGAGTGTCCAGGGTCCAGGATAAGGGAACTGAGGCAGGGGATGACCCCCAAGTTAAAGATGCCTTCCTTCAGCCATCCAAGGTCAAGGGTAGGCTACTTCAAATCACAATAGGTGACATGACATCCCTTCTTAACAGTGAGGGAGAGATTCTGGGCTTGCTCCTTAAAGACGGAGAAGTGAGCCAGAACCAAATCTAAGGGGTAGATGTTTTTTGGTCCATGAGGACTATTAAAGACCCCAATATAGAAAGACACGCGAGACAGACAGTAAAGGTCAGACAACAAATAGACATAGAAGACACACAACAGAGATACAGACTTTCACTAGGTTTCAGGGCAGGCAAGAGTACTCTCCCCTGACCCCAGGGGCTTACCTTAGAGATCCTATTCCTTGGCATGCCTGCCAGAATGGAAATTTTTCACACTCACTGTCTAATGGTGCTCCTTAGGACTCATAGGGTCCTCAGAGGATTTGAACCTCTGTCGTCCCAAGTCCAACTTGGGCAGGGGTCCTCTAACCACCCCAAGTTCCTATTGAGCGCTATTAACAAATCCTCTAGAAGGGAAATCTCTCAATCTCTCAAAGAACACTTTTGCTTCCCGGCTGTTCCGGCCCGGCCCCTCGTGGGACCAGGGAACCGTGTACTTGGCAAGTCCTCACTCAGAAATAGGTGAAAGGTGGCCTTAATGAATCTGGCTTGGCAATAGGCTGTCTCCATATAATCCGGGGAGCATGGAATCTTCCAGGCACTTAGCCACATGCTGCGATCCACACTCTCCCTTCCCCATACACATTCACACAGACAAACACACTCAGACACACTCAGATTTCCCTTCAGGGATTCAAGTACCTTTACCACTGTGTGGTCCAAACCTTTGGAATCCCAGGACCTCTCACACAGACAAGCCCCCAAATATTCTGTCTGGTTCTGATTCTGATTCCAAGGAGGACACACACACACACACACACATGGTAATGCAATACACAAGAGGTACTTTTATTCAAGATATATCCTGGGTCTAAGAAAGGCTCAGGGTCTTTCCCTTCTTGTGGAGACCCAGGCTATAGCTTGAACCTTGAGACAACATATCTTTGTGAAACCTGAAGTCCTGAGATAACATATCCTTGTGAAACCTGAGACAACATATCCTTGTGAAACCTGGCATAACATATCATTGTGAAACATAAATGAGGACATGTCAATCTTAGTTCTTGGGATAAGGGGACCATTAGGGGTTAATCTGAAGGGCCAGTTCCCATGATATCAATCTGTTTCTTCAATACTTTAATAGGAATAAATTCAACACCCATGTATTAAGTGATGAATCATCCAGATGTGTACTAAATACTTTGCTAGAGTGAGCAAATGGAGATGGAAACTTTTACGTAAGAGATAGTCTCTGCCTTCACTGAATGTACAGTCTAGTAGGGATAGAATACCCAATAAAGATGATTTAATACTGTATAAAGAAGGATAAAAACATTAAGAAGAGGCAAAACAAAATGTTAATTGAGACTTGGAGACAGAGAGGAAAGTTCATTACTGAGAGTGACATATAATTGAAAGAATCTACAACTGAGAATCAGAAGAAAATTGTGTCTGTATTCTGACTTCAACTAGTTAATGGGACCACCATTGACCAGCTTAACTTTTGGTTTTCCCTTGAATAAACAGATAATCATTTCAATGTTCAATTGTTTCCAAATCTCCGTGATTCTGCTTGGGTTTTTCTTGGCAAAGACAAAGGAATGGTTTGCCATTTCCTTCTCCAGCTCATTTTACAGATGAGGAAATTGAGGCAAACAGGACTAAATGACTTGCCCAAGGTCACACAGCTAAGTAAGTGTTTGAGGCCAGATTTAAGTTTAATTCTTCCTGACTCTACCTATCATGTCACCTCACTACACCTGGAGATAATAACACCCATACTACGGATATAATGATGCCGATAGCATTTACTTTACAGGATGATTATGAGGATCAGATGAGCTAATAGATAAAGCATTTTATAAGCCTTAAATCCTGCATAAATGTCAGCTTTTATTTCTGACTATGGAGGGAAGCTACCCTTAAGGTGGTAAGTCTGCAGTATAGCTGACATCTAAATAATGTACTCCCAAATGAAGATTTGTGTTTACTATAAAATGTCAAAAGTGAGCTCATATAGGGATAGCAGCTTCATTGATAGCTGTCAGCATGTCTCCACAGCAGGCCTGGCCATAGTGCCCATTACAGAACAGCAAGGAGAGGTCAAATGCTTTATCTCCTGAAAACCTTGTTGTGGCTAGGATTAAATGATTTCTTGCTTGCCCCTGTGCTAAATCCTCTGAGAATATTGGCATTCAACCTTGAAACTCAATATCAGTACCAAAAATGTAAGTTTCAAACAAGCAGAAGAACTGTAGGTTTAACAGATGAAATGTGTAGCCCCTGTTATCCTTAAAATAAAAAGCTGTTTGAATTCTGGGACCCTCAAGTGCTTTAATCTCAGAAGTACTGAATCTTGTTTTTGAACACTTCTATTAAGATTTCATACAAGCAGATAGAAAATACCACAGGATCTGGGGTCTTAGGCTAAATCCCATAATCTTAGCAGCATCCTAGTATGAGAGGTGAAAACATTTATCTTTCATTTACAGGTGGATTTAAAGGTTTCATTTGATGTCACTCAGCAGTGTATTAGAGAATTATAGGTAAACACTTATTAGTTGCTAACTTTGTACAAGGCCTTTCCCTAGGCTCTGGGAATGTGGTTCCTTCCCACAAAGAGCTTCCAGTTCAATTCAACAACACAGATAACAATAATATGAATTTTATACAATTAATAAATCAAAGATAGGCATAGCAAGATGAGAGTGGGCATGCCATTTACCAGCTGCAGTGCTCAGGGAAGGCTTCATGAAGCTGCTGCCTTTTGGTTGGGTTTTGCAGGATTGAAAATACATAAGAATTCAATAGATAAGGATGAAGAACAAGAGAATGTCCTATTAACAAAAAAATAATATTCCAAATAAACTAGAAAGGAGAAGAAATATCGAGGAAGACAAAATAAAGGACAACTTTGTGCAAAATGAAGTTGCTTAATATAAAAAGCTAGGAGAGATGAGGGGAGGAGGCAAGGGAAGACTTTTAAATCACACACTTAATTGGATAAAGTAAGAGAAGGATCAAAAGAGAAGGAGAGCTCTTTAACTTGATGCATTTTTAATAGAGAAATTAACAATTTAAGTACAAAGTACTTGGGTTAGAATAATTGGACAGAAGTAGAGGAGAGCCTATGGTAATAAATTAGCATCAAAATCACCTATGCAAAACTTGTCACAGGGTATTGATTTAAAAGAGAAATGGAGTAAAAGTTAATATGAATAAAATACATGCAGGAAAATACAACTTGAATCATAACCTTAAATGTGAATAAATTTAATGATCAAAAGAAACATAGATGACAGACTATATAAGAAACCACCCCCAATATCTTCTCTATATGAAGACATTAATTTTCTTTTAAATCAAGAGATATAAATAGGAAAATTAAATTATGCTTCAATGGATAATAGACAATGAAACAACATTTATATCAACATATATGTAAAAATGCCATACCTTATAAATTTATGAAGGTAAAAGTTAAGTGAACCAAAGAAAGATGTAGATAATAATACAATTGTTGAAAAGGTTTTAAAATTTCTCCCTTAGAATAAAGCAATCCTAATAAAAAAATGTTGAATTGAAGAAACTTTTGAAAAAGTTAGAGGGGAATGGCTTATAAAATCTTCTAAATGGGAACATCAAAAACTGTAAATATTTTTACCACCAAATGATGCCTTTAAAAATAGAGCATGAGCTAGAGTATAGAGAAATGAAAAGTAAATGTGAAAAAGTAGAAGTTCTAAGCATGTCTTTCAGAGACATAATACAATAAAAATAGTCATGACAAAGGCAGCATAAACAAAATAAAAAAACACCATAATTAGATATTCAATGATGATGTCACAAATGAATAGGTCAAAGAACAAAACATAGACAGAATTGTTAAACACCAATATTTTAAAAATGTTCCTTCCTAAATTAACTTGTAGACTTAATCCAATATCAATTAAGCTACTAAAGACTGGAGCTAGAAAATATAATAACAAAACTCAATTGGAGGAACAAAGAGTTTACTAATGTAAAGGGGGGGAAATGAAAAGAAGTTGGAATAGAAATTATAATTAAAACTATCTGGCACTGGTTAAAAATAGAACAGCAAATCAGTGAAACATATTACATAAGGAAAAATCAGAAACAATCTCAACAACTAAGGATTTGATAAATCTGGGAACATGCATAACTTGGAGAACTCTGTATTTGACAACAACTGCTGACAAAAATGGTAATCATTTGACAAAAATTGGGATTAGACCAATAATCTACCCTACATACTAATATAATCTCAAAATGGATATACAATATGAATGTGATAGATCATATCATACAGATTAGGGGAAAAATAATATGTGATACCTTTTACAGCTATCCCTTGGAGAATTCTTAAGCAAAGGAGAAAAAGATAATTACCCAAGATAAGATAGATAACTTTGATTACATGATATTGAAAAAATTTTGCATTAACAAAATAACTGCAGCTCAGGTAAGAAATGAAGTTATCAGTTGGGAAAAAGCTTTTTTTAAAAATCTCAGTCAAAAGTGTGATGTTCACAACATATAAAGAATCAACATTAATATGAGTTCAAGAGTCATAACATTCCTGGAGGTAGAGTCATAGAGCCAGTGAAAGTTCAGACCTCTGAAAGCCCTTCCTCACTGATTATAAACCAAATGCTCCTAGGGGACTGAAAACCAAACCTAACAACAGGACAGAGCTAAGGAACCCACCTGCTTGACTCAACTTAACAGGCACACCCCCAAAAAGCCTGAATTCAAGAACACTTGGGTCTAAGGGGAAGGAAGAAGGAAGGTCTCAGGACCACTCACCCACCTATAGTACTGAGCCTCACTCTGGGCAGGCAAGGGTGCTAATCTAGAGGGAGTACTTTGGGGGCAAAGCTGTGCCAAGCTCAGGGCTTTGATCAAAGGCAGCAAGGAAACAGCTAGAGAAGAACCTCAAAAAAGGCAGCCCAATCACAGCTGAGACACTCCATATTACCGCCCCCTGCTAACTTTCCTAAGATTTTGGCTTCAGGGCACATCCAGTTCTGAGAGTTCAACTCCCCTAGGCTTAATCTTATCAAGCCTTTGTAGGTCAAGGAAGCTCAAGCTCCAAAACTCCTCCCCCACAGACTTCTCTGAGTGCCTTGCTAAACTCCAAGTGTGAAGGTTGACAGAAAAGCCCAAATCCACATATCCAGCACATAATGAGAGGAGCAAGACCAAAGGCAACTACAAGGGGGGAAAGGGGACAAATATGAGCAAACAACAGACAAAGAAAAAAGAAATTACAATCGACAGCTTCAATCCAGGCAATGAACAAAGAGCAAATGTAACAGAGGAAGATCAAGGAACACCAAGCCAAAACACAGAAACTCCAGTGAATTGGACACAGGCTTTGGGAGAACTCAAAATACAATTCAAAACACAATTAAGAGAGGCTGAAGACAACTGGGAAAAGAACTTAAAAAGAAAGATAAGTCATCTGGAAACAGAAAATAGTGACTTGAAAGCCAAAATAAATCAGCTTGAAAATGAGGTGAAGGAAATGAAAGATGAGACCAAGAAAATGAAAGCTGGCCTCCAAAGAAAATCAGACCAGAAGAAGGATGACCAAAAAGCCAAGGATGAAATACAGTCTTTAAAAACCAGAAAACAAAAATTAGAAGCAAGCAACCTCACAAGGCAGCAGGAAACTATAAAACAAAATCAAAAGAATGAAAAAATTGAGGAAAATATGAAGCTCCTCATTCACAAAATATAAGATTTAGAAAATCATTCCAGGAGAGACAACTTAAGAATCATTGGTCTACTGGAAGACCAAGACAAAAGAAAATGCCTGGACATCATTCTACAGGAAATTATCCCAGAAAACTACTCTGACATTCTAGAACAAGAGGGAAAAGTGGAGATTGAAAGAATCCACAGATCACCTACTGTTCTTAATCCCCAACTGACAACACCCAGGAATATTATAGTCAAATTCAAGAACTATCAGACCAAGAAAAAAATATTTCAAGCTGCTAAGAAGTCACTCAGATAACATGGAACTACAATGGGGATAACACAGGATCTGGCTGCATCTACACTGAAGGACTGAAAGGCATGGAATAGGATATTCCAGAAATCAAGGGAACTAGGTCTACCACCAAGAATCAATTACTCAGCAAAACTGACTATATTCTTATAGGGGAATGTATGGTCATTTAATAAAATAAGAAGAATTCCAAGCATTCATAAAGAAAAGACAAGACCTGAACAGAAAATTTGATGCCCAAACACAGAACCCAAAAGAATCATCAAAAGATAATTAAGAAATGGGAGAAAAAGAAAAACAAAACAAAAATAAAACAAAAAAGCCAACTTTTTAAAGGGACCCAATAAGTTAAAATGATATGTATCCCTACATGAAAAGAGGATATTGGTAACTCTTAAAAATTGTTATTATCACTTGGGTAGCTAGAAGAATTATACTTAGAGGGAACAGTGACAAACTGTATAGGATGAAATGCCAATACATAAATATGTATATAGATATTGATATGCATAAATATATATGTACATACACACACACAACTGGAGTTTAAAAAGAGGCCAATACAAAGAGAAATGGGAAAAGAAACAAAATGGGGTAAATTTATGTCCCAAAAAAGTACATGGTGGGAGGGGGGAGAACATCAACACACTGGAAGGAAAAAGAGGGTGGAGATAGGAAATACTCAATTCATACATGCATTTAAATTGACTCAAAGAGGGAAGAACAATCAAATATATTTGGACAGAGAATTAATTTTCACCATATAGGGAAGTAGAAAGGTAACAAATGGACTGGTGGAGAGGGAAGCAATACAAGGGAGGGAGAGGGTGGGTGGTTAGTTTAAAAAGACTGTAAAGAAAAAAAAGGGGAATAAGAAGGGAGGGGGGTAGAAAGGAAGTAAAATAAGGATGGGAATTAGGGGGACTGGTTAAAAATAAAACACTGGTGTAGAAGGAAATAATGAAAGAAGAAAGGGTAGGCCAAGGAGTGGAAATCAAAATGCTGAGAAATACACAGCTTGTAATCATAACTCTGAACGTGAATGGAATGAGCTCATCCATAAAAATCAAGCAAATAGCAGAGTGGATTAGAAACCAAAACCATATCATATGCTGTCTATAAGAAACACACATGAGGAAGGTAGACACACTTAGGGTAAAAGAAAGTGGATGGAGCTAAATCTATTGGGCATCAACTAAGAAAAAGAAGGCAGGAGTCACAATCATGATATCTGACAAAGTCAAAGTAAAAATAAATCTAATTAAAAGAGATAGGGAAGGTAATTACATCCTGATAAAAGGCAATATAGACAATGAGGAAATATCAGTATTCAAAATCTATGCACCAAGTGGCATAGCATCCAAATTTCTAAAGGAGAACCTAGGGGAGTTCAAGGATGAAATAGATAGAAAAACTATTCTAGTGGGAGACCTGAACCTTCCTCTATCAAAGCTAGATAATTGATACCAAAAGATGAATAAGAAAGAGGGAAGATAAGTGAATGAAATCTTAGAAAAATTAGACCTAGTAGATCTGTGGAGAAAAATAAATAGTGACAAAAAGGAATACTCTTTCTTTTCAGCAGTACATGGTACATTCACAAAGATTGAACATGTATTAGGGCATAAAATCATTGCAAACAACTACAGAAGAACAGAAATAATAAATACAACCTTCTCAGATCACAATGCAATGAAAATAATAATTAGTAATGGCACATGTAGAGGCAAATAAAAAATTAATTAGAAATTAAAAAATACAATTCTCCAAATTTGGTTAGTTAAAAAATAAATCATAGAAACAATAACTTCATTGAAGAAAATGACAATGATGAGACATCCTTTCAAAATCTGTGAGATGCAACCAAAGCAGTACTTGGGGAAATTTATATCCTTGAATTCATATATTAACAAATTAGGGAGGGTAAAGGTCAATGAATTGGGCATGCAAATAAAAAAAAAAACTAGAAAGTGAACAAATTAAAAATCCATACATGAAAACTAAATTATGGATCCTAAAAATCAAAGGAGGAATTAATAAAATTGAAAGTCAAAGAACTATTGATTTAGTAAATAAGATTAGAAGCTGGTACTTTGATAAAACAAATGAAATAGACTGGTCAGTCTAATTAAAAAAAAGGAAACAAGAAAACCAAATTGACAGTATCCAAGATGAAAAGGGAGACCTCACCTCTAATGAAGAGGAAATTAAGGCAAGTATTAAAAACTATTATGCCCAATTATATGGCAATAAATATGGCAATCTAGGTGATTTGGATGAATGTTTACAAAAATATAAATTTCCTAGATTAACAGAGGAAGAAATAGAATACCTAAACAACCCCACATCAGAAAAAGAAATTGAACAAGCCATCAAAGGACTCCCTAAGAAAAAATCCCCAGGCCCAGATGGGTTCACAAATGAATTCTATCAAACATTCAAAGAACAACTAATCCCAATATTATACAAACTATTTGACAGAATAAGCAAAGAAGGAGTTCTACTAAATTCATTTTATGACACAATTATGGTACTGATTCCAAAGCCGGGCAGGTCAAAAACAGAGAAAGAAAACTACAGACCAATCTCCCTAATGAATATATATGCAAAAATCATAAATAGACTACTAGCAAAAAGACTCCAACAAGTGATCACAAGCATTTTTTATTATGACCAGGTAGGATTTATACCAGGAATGCAAGGATGGTTCAATATTAGGAAAACCATCCTCATAATTGACCATATTAACAAGCAAACCAACAAAAATCACATGATTATCTCAATAGATGCAGAAAAAGACTTTGACAAAATACAACACTAATTTCTATTGAAAACACTAGAAAGCATAGGAATAGAAGGGTCGTTCCTAAAAATAATAAACAGTATATATCTGAAACCATCAGCAAACATCATCTGCAATGGGGATAAACTAGCAGCCTTCACAATAAGATCAGGAATTGTAAATATTGAAATTTCTCAGACTTGTGAATGTTAAAAACTTTCCCCAATGGGGAATTCTCAATTGGAACAATTCCCTACTGGGAACATTCCCCATTTTGACTGTGAGAACTCGCCAGGATCAGAAATGGGAGGAACTCTACTCCACCCATACTTAAGACTGCGTTAGGGGAGAAATCTCCTTGCTAAACAATGAAAGTACTTGGACCCATGCTTATGATGAGGCAGGGAGTTCTTTGAGCCATGCCTGTTTTTAGAATTGATACAATGAGATGCTAGGTACCTATAAAGGTCGGGCAACTTGTAAACTTGCCAGGAGCAAAGAGGTGAAAACTTACTTAGAGGTTTTCTCTTGAGGGGAGTAGTCGACCCAGCAGTGTTTTTTCTGATTCAAACTTACTAAAGGGATTAAGTCGACCCAGCAGTGTTTTTAGAATGGGTTGTCCTTTGGAAAACGTCTACAGTGATTGGTAGATGTAAGGACTTAGGGGAGGTGAAATAGGAGAAAAACCCCTATATAAGAAAAAGCAGAATCTCGTGAGAAGGAAATCCTTTTGGAGGATCTCTGATGAGGATCGCTTGGGAAGAATCTCTTGAGAGAGGCTCTGGAGAAGGGAAAATTTTGGAGGACAATCTCTAAAGAGGTCTCGCTGGAGTTCTTTTGAGGGGACTCTGTCCCTCTGGAGGCTCTGGAGAGAGGCCCTTTGAAACAGTCTCTGGCTGGATCTCTCTTTGAGGAGGACTCTGGCTGGAAATCTCTCTGGTGAAGTCAGCTGAGATGGAGCTGGCCTGGTGTCACTAGAATCCTTGCTTAGACAGACCTTGTGGTGAGTGATAAAAGACTGACTGACTGATCTCTCTCTCTCTCTTAAGACTCTGGTCTAGGCCATGTTGGCTTAAGGCCCTTCATACTTATTCCTTTCTTACTCTTTCTCTCTTTCTTTAATTCCTCATTGTATTATTAATTAAAAATCTCTATAAAATCCAGTTGACTTGGGTATATTCATAATTGGGAATATATTCCCTGGTGACCACCTTATATTTGATTTAAAACCAAGACACTGTAGTGAAACATATTTTCTGTGGTCAAATTTACTCACCCACTCTTTTATCTATCACAATTTATATCTTCCACTATTTTACTCACTACAGTTTATGAATCCAAATCTTTTAACTGCCACAGTTACAATCACAACAATTTTAAATCTTACAGAATGAAACAAGGATACCTATTATCACCTCCATTATTTAATATTGTACTAGAAACACTAGCAGTAGCAATTAGAGATGAAAAAAAATTGAAGGTATTAAAATGGGCAATGAGGAGACCAAGCTATCACTCGTTGCAGATGATATCATGTTCTCCTTAAAGAGTACTAGGAAATCAACCAAAAAGCTAGTCAAAATAATCAACAACTTTAGCAGTCACAGGATTCAAAATAAAACCCCATAAGTCATCAGCATTTCTATATATCTCCAAATCATTTCAGCAGTAAGAATTAGAAAGAGAAATCCCATTTAAAATCACCCTAGACAAAATAAAATACTTGGGAATCTATTTGTCAAGACAAACTCAGGAACTATATGAACACAAATACAAAACACTCTCCACACAATTAAAACTAGATCTAAACAATTGGAAAAACATCAATTACTCATGGGTAGGATAAGCTAACATAATAAAAATGACAATCCTACCCAAATTAATTTACTTATTTAGTTTCATACCCATTGAACTACCAAAAAACTTTTTTACTGAATTAGAAAAAAAATCATAACAAAGTTCATTTGGAAGAACAAAAGATCAAGGATATCCAGGTAAATCATGAAAAAAAATATGAAGGACAGTGGCCTTGCAGTCCCAGATCTCAAAGTATACTATAAACCAGTGGTCATCAAAACAATATGGTACTGTCTAAGAGACAGTAAGGAGGATCAGTGGAATAGACTTGGGTTAAGTGACCTCAGCAAGACAGTCTATGATCAGCCCAAAGATACCAGCTTTTGGGACCATAATCCCCTATTTGATAAAAACCGCTGAGAAAATTGGAAGACAGTTTGGGAGAGATTAGGTTTGGGTCAACATCTCACACCCTACACCAAGATAAACTCAGAATAGGTGAATGACTTGATTATAAAGAAGGAAACTATAAGTAAATTAGGTGAACCCAGCATAGTATGCATGTCAGATCTTTGGGAAAGGAAAGTTTTTAAGACCAAGTAAGAGTTAGAAAAAATCACAAAATGTAAAATAAATAATTTTGATTACATTAAATTACAAAGGTTTTATATGAACAAAACCTATGCAACCAAAATTAGAAGGGAAGCAACAAATTGAGAAACAATCTTCATAACAAAAACCTCTGACAAAGATCTAATTACTCATATTTATAAAGAGGTAAATCAATTGTACAAAAAATCAAGCTATTCCACAATTGATAAATGGGTGAGGGACATGCATAGACAATTTTCAGATAAAGAAATAAAAACTATTATATGAAAAAGTGTTCTAAATCTCTTATAATCAGAGAGATGCAAATCAAAAAAAACTCTGAGGTATCACCTCACACGTAGCAGATTGACTAACATGAGAGCAAAGAAAAATAATGAATGCTGAAGGGGATGTGGCAAAGTTGGGACATTAATGTACTACTGGTGGAATTGTGAATTGATCCAGCCATTCTGGAGGACAATTTAGAACTATATCCAAAGTGTGCTAAAAGACCATCTGCCCTTTGATCCAGCCATAGCACTGCTGGGTTTATACCCCAAAGAGATAATAAGGAAAAAGACATGTACAAAAATATTCATAGCTGCGCTCTTTGTGGTGGCAAAAAATTGGAAAATGAAGGGATGCCCTTCATTTTGGGTATGGTTGAACAAATTGTGGTATATGCTGTTGATGGAATACTATTGTGCTCAAATGAATAATAAACTGGAGGAACTCCGTGTGAACTGGAATGACATCCAGGAATTGATGTGGAGTGAAAGGAGCAAAACCAGGAGAACTTTAAACACAGAGACACTGTGGTACAATGGAATGTAATGGACTTCTCCATTAGTGGCAGTCTAGTGGTCCTGAACAACTTGGAGGGATCTACAAGGAAGAAAACTATCTATATCCAGAGTAAAATCTGTGGGAGCAGAAACACCAAAGAAAAATCACTGCTTGAATACATGGGTTGAGGGGGATATGATTGGGGCTGTAGACTCTAAATGATAATCTTAGTGCAAACATCAACAACATGGTAATAGGTTCTGATCAAGGACTGTAAAGATTAAAATTTAGGGGAGACGGAGGCAGGTAGAAATTAGTTTCTCTCTGCAAGGAGTATTATATTTTTATGAGTTTATTAAAGGTTAAGGATTAAAGAAAATACAGAATAAGAAAGCACATGCCTAGGCCAGAGAGGCCTAGACAAGATAACCTCACATCATGAAAGAGATGCGTCTGCTCCAAAATGGAAGTCGAAAAGAGACCAAGCCTATTCACAACCAGGTTTAAATACTCAATCTTGCTCTTGGCCCAGGTGAGAATTCAGTGAGATTAGAGGGCATTCTGGGGAAATGGAGCATCCCCAGGGATTTAAGTCCTGGATTTGAGTCTATTTTTACATATCCCCATTTGATCCTCTGGGGAGGACTTCCCCAAAGGATCATAAAAACAATCAGTTTTAAAGATTATAATAATTTGAGGATAAGAGAAAAAAGACCAATAACTGCTGGACGCATTGACAAAAAGCCAGTTAGGGGGCAGTCGCCTTTGGCATGAGAGTATACATACAAATAAATGTTCAATCAACCACACCCAAAGTTCATTTTTGTGCAGCTTGTGGTCTGGAGGTTTCTTCATGGTGTCTTCTCCAACAGTTCAGTTTCTGAATTCAGAGAGGTTGCATCTTTCTTTACCTAAAATTCTTCTCAAAAGGAATTTAAACTTTGCAATTTAAACAATGATATTTTTTTACATTCCCCCATTAAGAGGGTGATTGAAAAATACAGGATCACTTAGGGATGTATGGCTGAGGTATGAGGTATATGAATCATTTGGTAAGAGAAATTAAAAAGATATCAGAAAAATCCAAATAAAAAAGAAAAATTTCTGAATGAAAATATAGACTATCAAAGTCTTGTGTGTAAAAATTTCAAGTAAAAGAAAAATAAATCTATAACAGGTCCTTGAATCAGGGCCCAATTAAAATGATCTAAGCATTGATGCATTTACCCAATCAGTAACCAGGACTACAGAAAAGTACCACACTATGAAATACAGGAAAGGGACCAGATTATATGAGTCAAGGTTTTGGGGATACTTGTCTGTGAGTATTTTCAGAGTGAGTGTGGAAACAAGGAAAGCTTATGTCTAGCAATGATAAACATAGTAACCTCGAGTCTTCACACTAGGTTCAAGACTTTTGTATTGGCATAAATCCATCCTGGATTGGCCCTGTGCAATGGCTCTTGTGTGTATATCTTGTCCTGGAATCAGACAGAATCATTAAGCAAAGTCCCATATTTTTTTTTTTTAATAATTGGTGGCATCATTTTGTAAATCTTGAAATCTCTCAGACTTGTGAATGTTAAAAATGTCCCCATCGGGGAATTCTTAATTGGAACAAACTCCCTACTGAGAAATATTCCCCATTCTGATGTGAGAACTTGCCAGGATCAGAAATAGGAGGACCTCTACTCCACCCGTACTTAAGACTGCTTTAGGGGAGAAAACACATTGCTAAACAAAGAAAGTACTTGGATCCTTGCTTATGGTGGGGAAAGGAGTTCTTTGAGCCAGGCCTGTTTTTAGAATTCATACAATGGGATGCCAGGTCCCTAAAAGGGTCGGGCAAGTTTTCTCTTGATGAGATTAGTTGACTCATCTGTGTTTTCTCTCGTTCAGACTTACTGAGGAGATTTGGTCGACACAGCAGCATTTTTTCTGATTCAGACTTACTGAAGAGATTGGTTGACTTAGCAGGAATTTAGATGGGCAGTCCTTTGGAAAGCATCTACAGTGATTGGTAGATGTAGAGACTTAGGGGAGGTGACATGGGAGAAAAACCCCTATATAAGAAAAAGCAGAATCTCTTGAGGAAATATTCCTTTTGGAGAATTCCTTTTGGAGGATCTCTGATGAGGACTGCTTGGGAAGAATCTCTTGAGAGAGGCTCTGGAGAAGGGAAATTCTTGGAGGACAATCTCTAAGGAGGTCTCCCTGGAGCTCCTCTAAGGAGATTCTGTCCCTCTGGAGGCTCTGGAGAGAGGCCCATTGGAACAGTCTCTGGCTGGAAGGCTCTCTGGTGAAGTCAGCTGAGATGGAGCTAGTCTGATGTCACTAGAATCCTTGTTTAATCAGACCTTGTGGTGAGTGTTAAAAAACTGACTGATTTCTCTCTTAAGACTCAGGTCTAGGCCATATTGGCTTGAGGCCCTTCATACTTATTCCTTTCTTACTCTCTCTCTCTCTTTCTGAGCCACCCAGCTGCCTCTCCAAAGTTAAAGTTGTATGCAGGTGAAATCAATGAAATTACCAGAACAGTCAAAAGGTATCCTTCTAAATAGCCCATTGCTTTTAAGTTCCTGCTTGAAAAAACCTTTCTTTTTTCCCTCTTGTCTCTCCCCTCCTATGCTCTGATCCACCCACATGGAGCCAATACCCCTGCTGTTTGTTACCAGCTGGTAGAATGAGTCTTGAGTGAGGAGTGGATCTGCTCCAAGGTTAGAGTTTGTTGGGCAGGCAGGTCACCAGCTGATTGCAATCTTGGATGAATCAGGTGGGCCAGGTGAGGGAGAGAGAACACCGGGGTCAGCAGCCAGAGCAGGATCAGGCAGCCGGGGTGGGCAGGCCCTGGACAGGAAGGCAGGTAAGCAGGGCCGGGAGCTGGAGCAGGGCCAAGATGAGTCAAAAGGCTAAAAAGGCTTAGAGAAACGCGGATTTGAAATCATTATCTGGGCTATCCTTCTTTAAAAAATGAGAGTCTTTTCTCCCATTAGATCGCCAACTGTAAAGATTAAAATTTAGGGGAGACGGAGGCAGGTAGAAATTAGTTTCTCTCTGCAAGGAGTATTATATTTTTATGAGTTTGTTAAAGGTTAAGGATTAAAGAAAATACAGAATAAGAAAGCACATGCCTAGGCCAGAGAGGCCTAGACAAGATAACCTCACATCATGAAAGAGATGCGTCTGCTCCAAAATGGAAGTCGAAAAGAGACCAAGCCTATTCACAACCAGGTTTAAATACCCCATCTCGCTCTTGGCCCAGGTGAGAATTCAGTGAGATTAGTGGGCATTCTGGGGAAGTGGAGCAAGGATTTCTGGGGATTGAAGTCCTGGACTTGAGTCTATTTTTACAGGACACATGTAAAACCCAGTAAAATTGCGTGTTGGCTATGGGAAAGGGTGGAGCTAGGGGAGTGAGGGAAAGAATATGATTCTTGTAACCAAGGAATAATGTTCTAAATTGACTAAATAAAAGGATTTTATAGCTGTCTGAAAAAAAAAAGAGTCATATCATTCCTCATTGGGTAGGTGGTCAAATAATATAAATAAAAATAATAGTAAACTTCTTGGCAGTGATATGAAAGATTGCTCTAAACCAATATTAACAAGAAAATGATATACATCTAGAAGTAAAAACATCAGAGGTTTCATCTGATGCCTAGAACATTTCCAAAGATTCCATATCTAATAAATGTAGGAGGGATTGAAGAAAAACAAGAACTCTAATTTAGAGGAAATTGTTAAGTGGTTCAACCATTTTGAAAGCAATATGGAATTATGCTAAAAATTCTTTTAAATTCTGACATCCTTTTATTTATAATTCCCAATCTGCCATTTCTTGTGGGGGATGGGGTATGATAGTACGTCCAAGGCTGTGGTCATGACTAATCCCAGTCCCCTTCAGTACCATGACTACAAACATGCCAAATGAAAGGAAAATACAACAAAAAATGGGAAAAATGAAATAAATCTCCACAAGGAAAATCATTTAAAAGTGAATGAAAAGAGCAAAAGAAAAATGAGAAGCTGAATACTATGAAAAAAATTTTATGTATTGAAAAGAGAGGTCTTCCAAAGGAAAGGATATCACAACAAGAAAATTAGAAGCAAAACTGTATCTTAAAAGTGATTAAAAAGTCTGATAAGAGATTGAAAAATCTGGCATCAATAAAAAGGCACATAAAAGCAATGAAGGTGAAATAAAGATAAATGCCAAACTGGACAAATTGGAACACACTGAAAAATCTTAATAAAACAGAGGCTTCTCTATAAACTGAATGGCTCAGCTAGAAGGTAAATATTCAGAAATATTCAGAAATGACTACTTTAGTTATAATTTCTTTAATGGAAAAATTTTAAAGTCAATAACTGCAGGAGGCCATCATACCCCGACTGGTTGACAAGGTCACAGTCTGAGGAAGGAAGGTTTGCAAAACAGATCCCAGAATGAGGTCCCCCACACTGATCCCCCTCTGTGACTTCTCTCCCCAAATTTTCCCCACTAATGGACTTGTTATGATTATTATTTTCTCCCCAATACAGGAGAAACAATATAAGAACAAATACTTATATGATAAACAAATATATACCCTACTTTAAGCCCCCTAGGTTATTACCCCAGAAGATTGCAATAACAGAATTAAAGCCCAAGGATTACTGCCCATGACCCATCCTTTCTCAAGCATAAGACATGCTCCAAGGCTCTATAATAAACACTGGCCAAAAGCTTGAGTACTATAATGAATCTTTTCCTACAGTTACCACACTCAAATGAATTTGTTGGAATAGAAGCCAAGCAGCATTGATAGGCACTTCAAAGTAACATAAGAAAAACAGAACTTGTAAATTGAGGAAAACCCCCAAACTGGTCTGTTTTAAGTCCTCACAGCTAGATATGAAGATGTTTTGTTGTTCATCTCCCAAGCAATTATGATTGATAGTGAAAGCTGATGAAAAGCACAATGATCCTCTCAGCAGGTCAAGGGGTACTAACCTACAAATGGCTTTATTCACATTAATCATATCTATCACAGAGTGTTGTAGAAACCTAGTAAATGATCACAGAATTCTTTGTTGTAGTAGCATCACAAGAGTGTTGTTTAGGTGATTTGATAATATCCAATCACATTGTAGAATGTCACATACATAGAGAATTGATTGTGTGTATGTATCTGAAAACCTATATAATAAACAAACCATGATACTGTGAATTTCAAAACTACTCCACCCTATTCAGACTATTCTTTAGAAGATTGGATTTAGCTATTTCCTGATCAATAACAATAGAAATACTTGAAATAATAGAATCAGGTTTTGGAAACTACAATCTCCACCCTATTCAGTGTAACAAGATTAGGAAGGGCTGCAGCAAACTCAAGATTTAATTATTTGAGAATATGGCCTTCAACAGACATGTGCAAAAAAAGGACAGACCTCTGGGCTGTCCTAGGTCAAGCTTGAGCCACTATTGGCACATGTGAGATGCAGGAATTGAGGTAGAGAATAGCCTCTGGAGTTCTCGGGACTTCCTGGGAGGAGGGCTAGAGTTCAGTTCGAGGTTGGAGCTTGAGGTTGGAGGAACCCTGCAGCAGACTGCTTTCCTTCAGATTGGTCATGTGAGTGATAAGGACTGATCCCTTTCCCTGCCTTGGCTCAATGACCGCTTTGGCTCAGCCTGAGCCAGAGTGGTTCTGAGTTAAACTTCTTTCCTTCTCTCCCTTTTTTCCTTTTCTCTCTCTCTCTCTCTCTCTCTCTCTCTCTCTCTCTCTCTCTCTCTCTCTCTCTCTCTCTCTCTCTCTGTCTCTCTCTCTGTCTCTCTGTCTCTCTCTCTCCCTCTCTCTCTCTCCCTCTAATACTTTCTTCCTCCTGTTGTAATTAAAATACCATAAAAATTTGGCAGCTGACTTAAGTGTTTCATTTAGTAATTACATAAGTGAATTCCTTGGCGACCTTAAATTAATATATATATATATATATATATATATATATATCAGTCTTTTAAAGTGATTTCAATATCACAGTACTATGGCAGACTTCACATCTGAGCAGAGGGACCTTGGATCCTCAGAGGGGCCACTGAATGTACCCCTATAAATAAAATTTTTTAATGCTGTCCATGTGACCAGCATTGTGCTAAGCACTGGGGAAATAGAGAAAGGCACAAAGTCCATGACCTCAAAGAGCTCCCATTCTAGGGGAGACAATATGCAAAGAACTATATATATATATATATATATATATATATATATATATATATATATACAGGCTATGTATAGTGAAATTGGGAGGTAATTCTAAAGGGGAGGCATACGCAGTGGAGAGGACTGGGAAAGACCTTTTAAAGAAAATAGGATTTGAGATGAATCTTTTAAAGTAAGCCAGGGAAGTCAGATAAGGAGAGCAATACAGGCATGGGGCATAGCAAGGGAAAAGGCAAGGAGTCAAAAGATAGAGTGCCCTATTCCAGGAAATAAAGTGAAGAAGGAATAGGGAAGGGGACAAAGAGATGGAGGGGAAGGAAGATAAAGATATGGAAAGAGGAAGGCTAGTGTTAGTGAAGGGGTTTGAACATAAGGCTAAGAAGATTGAATTTCATTCAATAGACTGTAGGGAGTCACCAAAAGTAGTTGAGTGTTATCATGATTAAAATTGTGTATAAGTTTTACTGCCAGATTTTTCATCCAGAGCTATATGCAGTACATCCTGAAACTTTCTTTGAGATGAGAGAAGAGTACATGCTTGAGGAATATCAACTCCAGTTTCTAAAACTATTCCACAGTTCAGAGAGATCCTAACATAGAAGTTATGAACAAATGCTTAAAAATACATTCCATATTTTAGCTTATTCTTTACATTAAAAAAATCATTAAAAACCTTTAAAAAATCTTTTGAGATTACTGCTTATCTGATTAAGGTCAAGATCAAAGATCCTTATAAATACAAAGTATTACAACTTGAGGAAAATTTTTGGTTACATTCATTCCTGGCTCTATGTTAGATTTTCAGAGTAGATACATGATATACAATATTGATGGTGAACCTTTTAGAGACTGAATGCCCAGATTCCCACCCCCACTCCTTTTCCTTTATCCCAGACAGTAGTAAGTACTTACATTGGGCTTCTGGGCAGAGGGTGATGAAAGAGAGAGATGTGGAGAGGGGGAGGAGAGTGATTCCTGCACTCCCTTCCTCTCCAGTTCTGTTCCCTTCTAGCTATGTGCCATGCTGTGAGCTATGCTCCCCTCAAACCTAGCTCCCTTCAACCCCACCACAAGAATCACCTTCATCAGATACTCGATAGGCTGCCATCCCTGCTGTACCCTTATGCAGCATGGGAACCCTCCCTCCCCCAGAGTATTACCCCAGACAGGGGATAGAGTAAGTGTTCCCATTTGGCTGCTAGGTAGAGGGGCGAGGAAAGTGAGAAATGTCTTCAGGTACATGGAGAGGGGAGGGGAACAACTCCACCCCCAAATTCCTCTGATTTCCTAGTAATAAACTCTGATGGGTGACTGCATATGTGCCCACAGAGAGGGGTCTGCATGCCCTGTTTGGCATGTATGCCATAGGTTCACCATCATTGATATATAACTTTCAAGCTTCTTTAGATTACACTATCCAGTAGCAAATCAACTCTATCTTGGTTATTAGTATTTATTCTGATTTTCAGCACTCACAGATCAGTCATCAATTAGTTCAAAAAAGACATAGAATAATTGTTCCTGTTGGCTTGGGATCTTTCAATTGTTGAAATAAATCTTTGGAGGAGGGAACATATCCTGGAACATGACTACATAGTAGAATAAAGAATAAGTTTCATTAGTAAGTATGGGAGCCACCTGCAGTCCCTACACAATTTACTTGTGGGTGGTGACCTGAGAAGGAGAATGGAGACTTAAGGAAAATGGATGAATAGACAATAGAGATAGAAGGAGAAACACAGGAATAAAGACTCAGAGACAACAAGTTAAGACATGTGGGGTGCAACGAGCTCCAGTAATACTTCTCATGAGCAAGAGAGCAAGAGGAGTAATGAGAAGTATGAGAGGCAACAGCATTGCGAGAAAAAATAGGGCATGAGGAGCAATAGATGGTAGGGTGGCAATAGGATCCAGAACAGTCAGAAGATCAAGAGGGAGACTCGCATGTGTTCCCCAACTTTTATTGGAGATTTTAGGAATGTCAAGTGGGAGGTGATTAGTGAATATGTAACATGGCATAGGTTTTTAACATTGGTTGAATTGACAATCATGAAATCAAAGAGGATGAGATTAATCCAACATGCTCCTTGGAAAGAAATGTTGTCTGGCAAGGTGTGAGCTAGGACACTGTGGCTGGTAATGCCCCAGTCAGGAATTCTCTTGTCCTTTGAATTGCAGATTTGTCCATACAATGATAAATAAGTAACCTGACCATGAGCTGGTAAATGTATACATAAGATACAATATCACTACATCAATCATGCTTCCAAGATGCTAATATGCCTGGTATGGTACAGTAAGAATCCAAACAATTTCTATGTGTATACAGAGATATTTATTTCTCCAAACTGGTATCTCTATGTGTAGATTATCATCTGATATATTATCAGATAGATCTCTCTATATTGGTATAATAAGAATTGAGATTGACTAATTTCTGACTTGGGATATTGGCTGCCTAGTGACCCAACTTTCTTAAATATTACCTTTTTTTCCCAAAAGAGATGCAATAGCTAGAGTGGCTAATGTAGCAAATAAATAGATCCTTAGTGTGTGAGAACATAATACTGAAAACCACACCAGAAAAATATGAGGATAATTATATGACTCTAGGTGTTAATCAGTAATTAGGGAGCAATGTCAGAGCACCCAGCTGTACTCAGCATGTTTTAGAAACAAGCAAACTTGTCTTCTAGAGAAAGATGTCAAACTTAATTTAGTGTCAGTCTTTTAAATGGTTTTCCTTTTCTCCTGGCAGGAATTAAATGATAAACCTGAGTCATTTAGCAGGGTGTGCCCTGTGGGATCACTTTATTTGATGTGGCATGAAGTACAAAAGATAGGGCTGAATTCAGAAACTGTAGGAGGCAGTGATAAAAGGAGCCAAGAACATATGAAAATCTAGGCTAGAGACTGGGCTCCTCAAACTGGAGTGAATTGAATCTTCTGCCAGCTTAAGTGGATATTTAGATATTAGATTTGTTTATGATGCTTAAGTCATATAGATAAAACTTTATTGATTCAGCACAAATATAAAAAAATGTGTGTACTGCTGTGTACACCAAGAACCTCACTACATATATATCCCTAGTTCCCCCAAATGCTTCTCTGACTACTTCTGATACATTCTCTGATATTCTAGTTTTATTATTCCTTTAGTTTCAGGACCTAAAGTCATCTATTAAAGTGAAAATGTTACCAGATATGGAACCTATCACCTATTAATGGGTGATTTCCTTCAACAGAAGTCACCTATACTAGGGCAATGTTCCATGGTTTGGATTCAGAAGACTTGGGTTCAAATCCCAGCTCTTCCACTTGCTAGCTATGTGATATTGGATGAAATACTAAATTTGTTTTCTCAGTTTTTCTCTCTAAAATGAATATAATAAAGACTAGCTATGATTTACATAGCATGTTTCTGTTTAGAAAGGGATAATGCATGCATCAATGTTTATAATCTCATTTAATCTTCACAGTTTTGTGAGATAAGTGCTATTATTATCTTCATTTTTCAGATGAGGAAATAGAGTCTGAGAAATGTGAATGACTTGCCCTATGTCACACAAGTCAAATTTAGTTTTCCTCATTCCAAAGCTAGTATTCTGTTCATTAGTGAAAGGGAAATCTTAGATGCTACCTACTATGTTCTAGGCTCTGTACTAAGGTCTTTGAAAATATCTCCTTTGATCCTCACAATTATGGGAGATAGGTGCTTTTATTACCCTATTTTACAGATGAGTCAACTGAGGAAAACAGTGGTTAAATCATTTGCTCAGGGTCATGCAGCAAGTGTGAGTTAGCTCAATCTAGTTGGAAAATAGATCTCCACTCAAGTCTATCCCAACTTCAGACTTGTCTTCTATCCAATTTGCCATCTAGCTATCTTATAATAGCACTGAGTTATTGTGAGGCTCAACCGTGACAATATATGGTAAGTGCTCTGTAAGTTTAAAGAATTATATAAATGCCAACAGTTATTAATTTTTCTATAATAATAGGAGAGAGTTTTGAGGGAAAGATAATGAATGAGTTCTGTTTTTGGATGCATTAAGTATAAGATATATTGTACATCCAATTCAAGATGTCTGAAAGGTAGTTGGAGAAGCTAGATTAGAGTTCAGCAGAGAGACTGGGATAGGAAAGACAGATTTGAGAATCATTAGCATAAAGAACGTAAATAAATTCATGAGAGCTGATGATATCACCAAGTGGAATAGTATAGAGGGAGAAGAGAAGAGAAGAGAACACAAGGCAGAATCATAAGGGATATCTATAATTAGAGGGTATGATCCTGGACATGATTCTTTTATGGGATGTTTTCAGGAATCTAAGAACTAAGTTCTTACTGCTTATAGTTTGTAGATTCTGTTCTCTTCCCCCCCCACTTTTTTTTTTTTTGAAACTAGAACATTTCCTCTACACTGTGAAGGGAATCTTTCATTTTCCTCTTATTATGGCATTTCTCATAGGTAATATGATTTTTATACTTATTTCCTCCCACTAATATTAACCTTACTAGGTAAAAATATGACTTATGCAATGATAGAATTAAGATAGGAAGACTTCTTGACATCCCTCAGATAAAAAGTCAGAAGAAAGTTTGAACTTCCCAAAGTAATTTAATTATTTGTGGAAGACTTCTACTGTTGCAAATTCTGAAGACATGTAAACCTCTCCTATTAGTGAACCCATTATGAACATCCTGAAGCTTAAACCTGTGTTTAAGCATAATAAATCTAGGTCATTTTACCTCAATATTTCTACATTGTGATAGATTTGCTTTGACAGCAATAACCTAGCAAATGGAATGAAAGCAGAGATTTTTGTCCCATACAGGACATAGAGTGCTTCTCTCATTCTTGATTATCTTTTGAATATCACTGACAGTGTCTCAATCAGTCAATCAATCAATTGGCATTTATTAAGTGCCTACTATGTGCCAGGCACTGTGCATAGTGCCAGAAATGGAAAGAAAGGTAAAACTGCTTTACATGTTTTATACTCACAACAATCCCACAAAGTAGATACTATCATTATCCCTATTTGATAGATGAGATTGAGAAAGGTTAAATGATCTACTCTTGCTTCTTAGCTTCAGTATGGCTCTTTTTAAAAATCTAATTTGGTTGGAGAGTTTCCTATGCAACCACATTAGTTTCTTCAGAAAATTCCAATTTTCCCTGGACTTCAAAATTGTCCACCTTTCTATCTTCATAATTTTACTTTTGAGAGCTTCCCATCCCTTCTGGGCTGACTTTTTCTGTAGCAATTTAGTTCATTGGATCTTATCTAGCTTTTTAGTCCTTTGAACTTTGCTTTACCAAAATCTAAAGTGCATGCCAAATAACAAGCCAGCTTTCCTCATGTTTTTTTCATCACAAATTTAGGTGGAAGTATTCAATTCCTTTCCCTCCCCTCCAGGATTGTCTCCTTGTTAATGAGAATCAGATGCAGAATAGAATATCTTCTTGCTGCCTTGTCAACCTTTGGAAGGATGAAATGATCATTAAGGCATTTCACGACAATGTTAGTTACTGTAGCAGATATCCATATAATTTGACTCTTATCAGAACACTGCCATATATTTGTGTCAGACTTATTTCCTGAATTCATCTAGTTCCTCTTTCAGACCAGAAGGTCTATATTATGATACAATTATATTTCTGTTCTTCTTTCCATTAACTGTCACCTACATGTTCTTTGAGGCATTCTTAAAAAATATATTATTGATAACTATTGATGATGACCCCTTAATGTGTATATAAACTATTTAAAGCATCTTGGTTCATTTCCCTCTGTCCCCCAATGTTTGAGACAAAAGAAGCCACTTAAAGTTTGGATAACTTTATTTCTTCTTGTTCACACCTGCTTGGTTATAAACTGCTCCAGTGTATTCCTCATGACATTCTCCTTTTTCTTTTTTTGGGTGGCATTATGAAAAAATTCATCATATTTTTGGAGATTACATATAAATATAATTTTAAATACTCTTTTTAATAATATATTTTATTTTTCAGATTACCTGTCAATATAATTTTTTAATATTAATTTTCTGATATGTTGCAATCAAAGCCCTCTCACTTCTACTACTGCTCCTTTCCCAAGAAGACAGATAATATGATATAGGTTGTAGATTTATTATCATATACATATTTCCATGTTCATCATGTTGTGAAAAAAGATACATTGCTTTTACTAGAGAAAACTGTGGACTAAATAAAGTGAAGAATGACATGTTTCAGTTTGCATTCAGACTCTGTACCTTTTATGGCAATAGATATCCCTTTTTTGTCATGAGTTCCTTGGAGTTGTCCTCAATCCTTGTGTTGGTGATAGTTGAGTCATTCAAACTTGATTGTTATACATTATATTGTTACTATGTATAATGTTCTCCTGGTTCTGCTGACTTCATATAAGTCTTTCCAGTTTTGTGTGATCATTTTGTTCATCATTTCTTATGGCACAATAGTGTTCCATTATAATAAGCATATGCAATAATTTATTCAGCCATTCCCCAACTGATAGATATTCCTTCAGTTTCTAATTCTTTGCTACCACAAAAAAAGAGCTGCTATAAATATTTTTGTATAAGTAGTGTGGAAAGGAAACTAGATTGACAGTTGGTGAGAAGTTGGGCCTGCATACATTTCAAAAGCCTGTGTAACTGTGAAAAGTAACCCTTTTGAGAGCAGTGTTGAGTGCAACTAATCTGCCTAGTGATACCACACCCCAAAGAAACCACTCCTCCTAGAAGGAGGAGGCGACTCTTAAAGGGCCAGACTTAAAAACATTTTTTTTTCTGTTGCAAAAAGCTTTTCAAGATACAAGAAAGCAAAGAAACTATTACTTTACATGGGTTATGTAGCCTGGATTGGATATTTCTTTTATATGTTTTACAACTTATTATTATTATTTTTTTTTGCAATGGCTGAATATAAGTATGTATCGCTTGATTTCATTCATTCCCACATATGCTGGAGCATTATTCTTTGTAACCCAATTATACTGTGCCCAAAAAAAAGGTGTGCATCTAATTTATGGAAAAAAAGCAAAAGATAATGAAATGGCTGTGACAATTTTAGTCATAAAAGAGGAGATGATGCAACTAAAGGAAATGATGAAGCAATTGACTGAAGAGAAACAATGTGGCAAAGGTATTAACACACAACAAGACACACCTAACAATAACAATGTAGTTCAGCAAGAAAATACAGATGGGGCTGAAGGTGGAATATCAATATTGCCACTAAGAGATCAAAGAAGCCTACAACCAGATAGCGGCATAATTCATATTAAAACACATAAACCATTTACAACATCTGACCTTGAAAGTCTGAAAAGATGGATGCCTTCCTGGTTTTCAGAACCAATGAGGTGTTTAAAAGAATTTAAAAGAGCAATTAGGCTTTGTGATCCAGATTTCCAGGACACTGAAATTCTTCTCTCAGAATTATTTTCAAAAAGGGAAAAATGACAATTCATTGATGAAACAAGAAAAAATCAAAATTTAACTTCATGGCCAGAGGAAGGAACAGACTTAAAGTTATCTAATAACGAAAATCTACGTTACCTAAGAAAGGCCAGAGAGACTTATTAGAGGCAATGAAAAGTTTTTCAAAAAGACCAGATACTTGGGGACGATTTGAGAAATTGAGACAGGAAAGTGGGGAACATCCATCAAAGTTCCTCGATGGAGTTATTGAAGTAGCAGAGGATGTGTTTGGATTTGAAAATTTAACTGAACAAAATCTCACACAAAAGGAGACAATTTGTGAAAGGCAGTAACACACCTATTAGATCATATTTTAAACTTCAGTGCCCAGATTGGGAAACACTAAGTCTGGAAGATTTAAGAAAAACTGCAACTTACATATTTTCAGGTCATAAAGAAATGATAGAGGATGATATGAATAGATAGAGGATAAATAGATGATAGAGGAAATGAATGATATGATAGAGGAAAAGAATGAAATAATAAAAGAGCTTAAAGCCAAGCTCAAGGAGGCAAATAACACAAGTAAACATAAAGAAATTAAAGAAATAAAAAATCTAGCCACTCTGCAATCATACAAACCCACAAGAAATTACATACAAAGTAATCAAAGTAGAAATGTACCCAGATGTTTCCTCTGTGGAAAAATGGGTCACATGGTTCGAGACTGTTATTTAAAGGCACAATTATTCCAAGCTAATAACAAACAGAGGTCTTGGAAAAGCAACATAAAGTATAGCAGCAATAATACACAAAAAAATGCAAAATGTTGTAATTGTCATTGCAAGAATTCATTGCAAGCATCAAATTTAGAAACCATGGAGAGGTACATCCAACAAGGAGCGAAACCATGTTATTTGCAAATAGTCTCAAGTGCTGTGAAACAAAGTCAGTTATGAAGCCAAGTGCATGGGGTAATATCAAAAAGGAAAAATGGGAAAGGAAATAGGAAAAATGAAAAGGAAGGAGACTGCATGCAAATAGAACTTGCAAAAGCACAAAATAAAACTAAAGAACAGATAGAAGAAGAAATCAAATTAGATAATGATGTAACAAAGATTAAAGAGAAAATTTTTGGAACAGTGTAATGAGCTACAAAGAAAGAGGAAGAAACACAACTGGCAACAGTCTGTAATACATGAGCTGTAAATGAATTAATTGAAGCATATCAGCTAACAATAGAAGGGTCCAATGAGGAGGAAAATGCAATAACAGAAAACATTCAAATTAGCAGACATCCTGGAGACAATGACACAGAAAGCAGGGTTGATATTACAAAACAAAATACCAATGCCATAATAGAAAAGTCAACCTTAAGTCCTTATACAGAAGAATTCTAACCAATAGTAACTGCACAAGGACACTGTGGAATCCAAGATGTAATCAATTCAGTGAGATGATTTTGGACTGCACCAGGAATATCCTCATATGCCATAAGAGTTTCTCAAAAATTTAAAATTTGTATTCATATCAATCAGGGAGTTTATAAGACCAAGGGGTTAGGAGGTCATCCCTTAGCATATACTCCATTTGAATGCATACAGATAGATTTTATCAATATGCCAAAAGACAAAGGGTTTAAGTATTGCCTTGTCATCACAGACAGACTGACTAGATGGCCAGAAGTTTTTCCTGCAAAAAAGAACAACACAACATTTGTGGCCAAAATCCTATTAAAAGAAATCATACCTAGATTTGGGATTCCCTCCAAATTAGACTCAGACCATGGAAGTCACTTTACTCAGTCAATATTAAATGAAATTTATAAAAATCTAGGAATACAAGCTACATACCACACACCATATCATCCCCAAAATTCAGGGCAAGTGTAGAGATTAAATAAAGACATTAAAACATTGATAGGAAAATTTTGCACAGAAACACCAAAAATGGACAAATATACTGCCATTAATTCTGTTCCATCTTAGAACATGACCCAGTGGAGATTTGCACATCTCTCCATTTGAGATGCTATATGGACACGCAATTTGGCAAGGAAGGACGTGTATACCAGCTAACATTGCAATGATAGGCAGAGACTGTCAATTAACAAAATATATACAAGCCTTACAGAAAAGAATAGCAGAGTTGCATGAAATAAATGGGCTTGATACAACAAACAGTAACCCTGGATTACAATTTGCACAACATCAAACTAGGAGATATAGTATACTTAAAATTTTCAATAGAAAATTGGCTACAGACATAAAATGGACTGGACCACATGAAGTATTGCTTACTATCCCAACAGCTATAAAAGTTGCAGGGAAAGACTCATGGTTTCACTGTTCCCATGCAAAACCAGAAAAAAAATCAGCACCACTGTAAAACACATAGAAGCTAATTAGACAAAAGATAGTGTTGAGAAATGAAAACAAAAACTGATTCATATAAAAAAGTACAACACAAAGAAATAATAGTGACACATAATGTTCAGGACAACTTTCCAGCCCAGAGGAAAAGCAACCCAGAGGAAAAGCAACCCAGAGGAAAAGCATCCCAGAGGAAAAGCATCAAGAAAAAATGCTAGAGAAATGAAACAAACAAACAAACAAAAAAGGTGAAATGCACAGCTAAGACTTTGAACATTGTAAATGTGTTTATATAAAAAGAGGACAGATCAAAAATGAGACTTATATGTAAGACTGAGTGTGTTGAAATAATAAAACAAAAGTAATTTCACATATTAGGGAAATGGCATGCATCACTACATAACATGGAAGAAAGAAGAGATCCATCAGTCAACATGAGAAGTGGAAATCTGAAGAAACTTGATAAGTATTAATTCAACACAACACTAGTAGACACAAAACAAAATCACAAACTGACATATTGAGAGACCATGTTTATGTAAACAAGTGTCTGAAATTGTATTTATGCAAAATGTAAATATGTATGTAGGTCTTAGGCAAATAGAAAGATTAATAGATATTTCTATTTGACTGACATCATGATGTGGAACAATGTATATTGTTGTATTATATGTAGATAATTTCTATAAATAATGTATTAGTTTTATTTAACTTAGAGTAAGTAGTATTAGCACTAGATTCAAATTTCTTGTAATGGTTCTGTTCAACATTTATTGTACTGAATTTAGTGTAAAACCCAAAACTACCTTTACCCAAACTTTCCTGCTAAGAATTCCTTAGAGTAGATTTAGTAAATTGGTAACCATAATATAAATAAGTGACCTTGGGAAGGTCACAACAAAAAAAGGGGACGATTGTGGAAAGGAAACTAGACTGACAGTTGGTGGGGGAAGGGGTAACTGGGAGTGGCAGTTGGGTCTTGTGACTAGCCCTTCCTTCCTACTGAGAATGGCAGTTGGGTCTTGTGACTAGCAGTTCCTTCCTGCAGGGTTGGACTTGCTTCTGGGTGTTGGAGGAGAGAGGAGTTTGTTCAGCTCAGTGTGGTGTGGTGTGCCTATTCTTGGTTCAGCCTGAAGATTCAGGCCCAATTATTTCTGAAGGTCAGAACTGTTCTTGTTTGCTTTCTGTCTACTGCTAAGATTCTGAATTAGACTAAGCAGGACTGATATAGAGTAGACGGGAGTGGGAGAAACCCTCTGCCAGCCTCTGGGGCCTGGCCTCAACTCTGAAGCTGAGAAAAACTCCAATCCCAACTGGTTATTAAACTTTATATTATTTGAATTCACAGTCAGATAAATGGACTATCTTTTATGGTCATAGAGGGAGCTAAACTTCAGTTCAATCATTCCAGGTCAAACAGTCCTTATTGGACCCCTGCTGCTTCCTCTCAGCAGGAGGCATCTCTCTCCTTTGCTTCACAGAGCAATATTCCCTCTCTCCCCTCTCTCCTCCATTCCCTGCTACAACATCCCATTATCCCTGTTTTTCCAACCCCCCATTTCCTTTCCCAGTACATATTACAGTAGGTTATTTCCCCTATTTTTAACCCCTTTTGGAATATAACCCTAGTAGTGATATTGCTAGGTCAAAGGGTATGCACAGTTTCATGACCGCTGGTTCCTCTTCATTTATTGTAATCTAACTCTTTTCATTTATAATACTGGTGATTGTTTTATTTATTAGTTCAATATTTTTATTACTTTAAGTTTTATTAATCTCTCCTTTGATTTTCTATGTTTCTAATCGGTGTTTAATTAGGAATTGTAAAATTATTGGGTTCTTTTTAGTTGTATGCCAAATTCATTGATCTGCTCTGTCTTTGTTGGGATTTTTCCCTCTTACTATAAACATTTAGAAACATAAATTGTTTCCCAAGTACATGTTTAACTATAACCCCAAAATTTTGGTATGTTGTCTCCTTGTTGTCATTCTTTCAAATAAAATTATTGATTGTTTCTATGATTTGATCTTTGACCCACTCAATCTATAATATAAAGGGACAACTAAGTGAATCAGTGGATAGAGAACTAGACCTAGAGATAGAAGATCCTGGATTCAAATCTGACCTCAAATACTTTCTAGCTATGTGACCCTGAGAAAGTCATAACTCCATTCCCCAGTTCTTACGTCTTAGTGGAAGTTAAGGGTTTTAAAAGAATTAGGTGGTTATTTAGTTGCTAATTAAGGATTGAAAAACAAATAATATAAAACTTAGAAGAAAAATTTGGAAAGAAAAGAAAAGAATCGATAGCTAAAGACAAAAACTTACTGAAGAAAACAATTCTCTAAAAAAAAGGAAATATAATACCTTTGACAGGAGAACAACTCCCTAAGAAAGTAAATACATAGTCTCAAAGAAGAAAATGACTCCCTAAAAATTAGAATTGGACAAATGAAGGCTAATGATACAACAGAAAACAATAAAACAAATTTAAAAAGTTTTAAAAATAGAAAAAATGGCAACCTCTCATTGTAAAAATAACTAACCTGGAAAATAGATCCAGGGTAGAGAATCTAAGAATCTATTTCCCAATTGATGGATATCCCTTCACTTTCTAATTCTTTGCTACCACAAAAAGAATTGCTATAAATATTTTTTTATAGGTAGGACCTTTTTCCCTATCTTGGATTTCTTTGGAACACAGATCTAATTTATGTATTTATGTTTCAACAGATATGAAAACTTTTATGGCCCTTTGGGCATGGTTCCAGTCCTTTCTGTCTGTCTTTCTTTCTGTCTTTCTTTCTCTCTTTCTTTCTGTCTTCCTTCCTTCCTTCCTTCCTTCCTTCCTTCCTTCCTTCCTTCCTTCCTTCCTTCCTTCCTTCCTTCCTTCCTTCCTTCCTTCCTTCCTTCCTTTCTTTCTTTCTTTCTTTCTTTCTTTCTTTCTTTCTTTCTTTCTTTCTTTCTTTCTTTCTTTCTTTCTTTCTTTCTTTCTTTCTTTCTTTCTTTCTTTCTTTCTTTCTTTCTTTCTTTCTTTCTTTCTTTCTTTCTTTCTTTCTTTCTTTCTTTCTTTCTTTCTTTCTTTCTTTCTTTCTTTCTTTCTTTCTTTCTTTCTTTCTTTCTTTCTTTCTTTCTTCCTTCCTTCCTTCCTTCCTTCCTTCCTTCCTTCCTTCCTTCCTTCCTTTCTTTTTATTTTATGTTCCATAGTTGGAAAAGTCATTCTATTTCCAATGCATAAGTCATTCATTCAACAAACATTTATTAAGCACCTATTATATGCTAGGAATTATGCTAAGTGCTGGCAATACAAAAGAAAGGCAAGACAGTCCCTTGAGAAACTCATAATCTAATGACAGAGGAAAACATATAAGAAACTAAACAGGATGGAGGAAGGTACCAGTAATGGGACATGATGAGGGCCAGATGTAAAAATAGAGATTTGAACCCTGGACTTCAATCCCTAGAAGTCCTTGCTCTAGTTCCCAGGATGCCCTCTAATCTCACTGAGATTCCCACCTGGGCAAGATAAAAAAATTTCTATTTAAACTGGCTGTAAAGCCTACTGAGGCTTAATTCCTACTGACGCTTCGGAGCACATGTGGTTCTGTACCTAGCAGGCAGGATGTGAGTTGTTGTGAATGGGCTCTCTGGGCCTAGACACATGCTTTCTTATTTTGTTTTTCTTTTAATTCTTAATCTTTAATAAACCTCTAAAAATATAATACTTCTAGCAGAGAAACTAATTTTACCTGCTACACATATGAATATAGTGAGGTAGGAAATGGTGAGGTATATGCTCAGGCACATTTCTAAAATGGAAAATATGGGAGGAGTTCTCTGCCATCTATCTATCTTCTCTCTCCAATTAGGGAGGTAGCAGGGATAGGAGGTTGTGAAGTGTGTGTCTCAGCATTCATGCAGGATGACTGGGTTCCATAATTTTGTTACTCTATTCTAATTTGGCATCGTTTTCCAAAGACACTAAAAATCTAACTTTGTTTGATAAGATTCTGTGCTTAGAGAAACCCCAGGATATGAACCTATGGAAACTGACTCAGCTAAAATTTTAACCCATTTGTACTTCTTGAAAATGAAGATCAGCTGTTTCTTCATTTATAATGAAAGGAAATATATTCCCCACCATTTTCCTTCCCCAGTATACACCCAGTTAGTTGTAAGTATTTAAAAATTTAGGTTTTATGCTAAATATGAGAGTCTATAGTAATATTGTGGTCACTGATTTAAAGATATTTTAACTTAAGTTAAAATGACTTTAAGTAGCTTCATTTTCAAAGAGGTGGAAGGAGTAAAAGTGGGAAAATATAAGAAAGAGGTAGAGAATTATCTAGCTTATCATCCTATGTGCTGCTCTAGTGTGGGGCTCAGCCCCAGCAGGGCTTGGTAATCTTCAGCCAGAGGACCAGGTAGTATCTTCATCAAGGATTCCACCAATGCAATCTCCTCCAGGAAAGGCAGGTCTCTCTGTAACCAATCTCTCCAGAAGCCAGCAAAGGAAGGTCTTTCTACTCACCCAGCTCCCTGGTGCAGGATGCAGGGAGAAGTCCAAAAGGAGAAATCACAAGGCAAAGTCTCAGGAGGAGTCCAAAGGAGAAGCCAAGCCCAAGATCCAAACTACAGGCTTCTGGACAGCAAGTTCAGGACTTTTTATAGTCCTTTTTCCTGTCCCTTCCTCTACTTTATGGGAACTGATTGCAGTCTTTCAGTTTGCCTAGTATTGCCCATGGGGTGGTCAGTGGCCTCTGGAATTGTCACTCACTTTAGCAAGTGACTTGGAACTCTCTTATGTAGTGTTAAGTAGGGGTGTTTTGAGTTGTTAATTTATTAATTGAAAAGTTGCTGATTGATAGGCAAATTGATAAGTAGGGGTGTTTTGAGTTGTTAATTTATTAATTGAAAAGTTGCTGATTGAAAGGCAAAGATTCACTCTTCATATAGTGTATTGCACAAAACTCTCCAGAATTGATGAGAACAATTTCAAGGAGGTAGCTGTTAGGTAACAGCTAAAGGCAGAATGGGACTTGAGATCTGAATAGACTAAAGTAATGGATAATGAATGCATATGATCTATACGGAGATATCAAGGGTCATACTTATAAAAATCTTGCTCATTGATGCTGAAGTGACCGAGAGCTTAATAGGATTTTTCAGAGGGAGTATTAAATATACCATTTGTGAAAAGAGAATATTACAAAATATTTTTATAAGGCTGAAGCAAACACCTCTTTAATGACACAAGATGGTTTTCACAAATATTCTGTTATTTTCTTTAAGAACAAAATGAAGAACATGCTAGACTTATCAAAGCTTACCCTTTACTTCTAAGGTTAAGATATCTGGTCATTTCACCCCTGCCCTGCAACAAGTTAGACTGCAGTGAAACTGTGTATTTTCCTTTTTATGAAGGCACACCCCAATCCTTGGGTTATAGAAAGATAATTGCTTGCTGAGGGTCAGAGTGGTACCAAATGAACTGAACTTGGAGACTTACAACCAAGGCTTTAGTTTCTTGAATTTTCTAATCTATAAAATGAGAAGCTTAGTCACAGGGATGTGAGAACTGATTGGTAAATTTCCTGTGTGAGAATCCACAACATGGAAATCCCTTTAAAATCCCCCAAATATCCCTGATTTTATGTTTTGTTGATTGTGTAAATTTAAGAAAGTGTTGGAGAAAACATCAATAAAAGAGATTTAATTTTGAAAGTATGTCTGAGTACATTTTGGGAGAGGGGAAGATACTATTGCTAAATATTTACCAGCCCTCTGGAATTAGGCTAACTGATATAGAAGGTCACTTCCAGCTTTAAATTTTATATTCCTATAAGTCACTTAACCAGTCTGAACCTCAGCTTCCTCATCTATAAAAATAAGATCAATAACATTTGCACTACCTACATCAAAAGGTCAACTTAATGATGTTTTTTAAAAGTACTTTTAATTAAAAGCTATTAAAGAATTGGAAAGGACTTTAGATGACTACTTCCTCATTATACAGATGAAGAAACTATAGCTCACAGAGGGGAAATAAGTTGTGTAAGGTCACTACTTGTGTCAGAGAACTGAGATCTAACTCCAAGGCTAATGTTCTTTCTATTAAATTGTTAAATTTAAATTAATACCCAATAACTCCAACACCATGAAATAGTGTACTTAATAAGCATAATGTTATATAAGTTCAAGCAGATATATTTATGTAGTGTTTTTATTACTATAGATAGGAAGTATAGTATAGTCAGAGGTGTTCCAGTGAATGTTTCAGAGGAAAAAATTGCTTAAAAGCTGGATCTCTGTAATATTTGCATATGACTCTTTTATTTATTTATTTCTTACATGTTCATATAATTTTTAATAATCATCTCCTAACATTTTACAATGCATGTTCTTTTCCTTCTATCCCTCCTCCCTCTGCAATAGGGCAGGTAATATGATATGTGTTGTACACATGTTAACATACAAAATATATTTCTATATTTTTCATATTTCAAAAGAAGACACATCACTAGAGAAACATGGAGGAAATAAAGTGAAGACTTGATGTTTCAATATACATTCAGACTCTTACCAGTTGCTTCCTTGGCAGATGATAGCTTTGTTCATCATGTGTCCCTATGACTCAACTTTTAAATTTACCCAGCATTTTAGAATCAATACTGTGTATGGGCTCTAAGGCAGAAGAACAGTGAGGGGTATGTGATGGAGGTTAAGTGCCTTGCCAAGAAACACACAAATTAATCTGCATTATTAACATTTCCTCTATTGCTTTTTGCATTTGCAAATTTATTAGGTTTACATGCTTACATTGAAAATTTAACAACTGGTTCCAGTTCCATCTGGCTTTAGCTCTAGCTCATTGCTGGGTGTAGTGGATAAAGTGCTAACCTGGGAGTCAGGAAGACCTGGGTGCAAGTCCACTCTATATAGACTATGGGAGCATGGGCAAATTTACTTAACCTCTTAGTTAAGGCAAGTGAGATAACTGTAAATTATCTACAATTGCTAATCTGCATTGGTGAAGGAACTTTCTTCAAGAGTATCCTTCACTCTTAAAATCACAGATACTTGGTAAATGTCTATTCATTCAACAAGTATTAAGTACATGTACTTGCATATAAACTGTATTTATTAAAGTGTAAGTACTTATTACTAAAATACAGGTATTTTGATACAGTGTTATTTCAATATAGTGTTTATTAAATACAAACATATACATTTATGCACAAATACATATGTGTATGCACACACATATTTATATTTGTTGTTTAGGCACATCTGACTCTTTGTGATCCCATGTACCAAACTGTCTATGAGTTTTTCTTGGTAAAGATACTGGACTGGTTTTTCAGTTCCTTCTCCAGTAGATTAAGGCAAACAAGTTCAATGACTTGCCCAGGATCACCCAGTGTGGAAAGGAAATTTTGTTGTCTAATTATCTTCGATGTCTGTTACAGTGGTGTTGAACTTTTTCTGGTTTCACGTGGGAACAGTGAAACCATGAGTCTTTCCCTGCAACTTTTATAGCTGTTGGGGTAGTAAGCAATACTTCTTGTGGTCCAGTCCATTTTATGTCTGTAGCCAGTTTTCTATTGAAATTTTTAAAGTATACCATGTCTCCTGGTTTGATATTGTGCAAATTGTAATCCAGGGGTACTGTTGGTTGTATCAAGCCCATTTCATGCAATTCTGCTATTCTTGTCTGTAAAGCTTGTATATATTTTGTTAATTGACAGTCTAGTTTGTGAGAAGTTCTACGTCAGAGAAAGGAAGATGTGATAGGAGCATTGCATTGTTTTCTTCTTCTTCCTTTTGTTTTGGATCAGGTATATGATTTTCTTGTACTGCAAATTTAGTGTCTCTATCCACTTTATCCACTTCCACATACTTTTCACAAAGTTCTTCGTAATTCTTGACTCCCAATGCTGCCAGCATTTTTTCTATTGTGATTGTGTAGTTTATTTCCTTAACTAACTCTTCTGACTGGATTGTTTGTTCTTGATTTGAGTTGTTAATGTAATTATCTGTCTTTCCCTCCTGTAAAGCTTTGTGATCTTGATCGTAAGGTTTGATATATTCATAAGGTTTTTGGTCTTCTTCATTTTCTGAATCAAACATTATTGAATATAGTGATTCTGTGTGATTCGTGTCTTGCATTGACTCTTGCTTTGTGATCTCTATATTCCCCAAGTCTTTTGCAAGCTCTTTAACTTGGACGTAGCTTGTGAATTGGCTGTCTTCAGGAGATGTTTTTAAAACAGATTTAGTTGCTCCTGTATCGATAAGAGCTGGGTAGATCTCATTACCCACTTTTATCATGACCCTTGGATCTGTGTTCTGATTTTGTTGGCACACTTGGACCATAGGTGCCTCTATTTCTATTTTGTTCAAATCCTAGTTTTGTTCTTCATCTACAGACTTTTCTTGTTGCTTTGAACATTCATTTTGCAATTCATCATCAGTTTGCAATAGAATTGCATTATCACGGAGACTTAAGGATGGCATAACAATGTTTGTGTTTGCTTTTTCTTGTGCACTTACTATTGGTTGGAATTCTTCTGCATAAGGATTTAAGGTTGACTTTTCTATTATGTCATTGGTATTTTCTTTTGTAATATCTTCCCTGCTTTCAGAGTCATTGTCTCTAGGAGGTCTGCTAATTTGAATGTTTTCTGTTATTGCATTTTCCTCCTCATTGGACCCTTCTATTGTTAGCTGATATGCTTCAATTAATTCATTTATAGCTTGTGTATTACAGACTGTTGCCAGTTGTGTTTCTTCCTCTTTATTTGTAGCTTGTTCTACTGTTCCAAAAATTTTCTCTTTAATCTCTGTTACATCATTATCTAATTTGATTTCTTCTTCTGTCTGTTCTTTAGTTTTATTTTGTGCTTTTGGCACCCTACCTTCTATCTGCGTGCAGTCTCTTTCCTTTTCATTTTTCCTTTTTCCTTTTTCCCTTTTCATTTCCCATTTTCCCTTTTGATGTTACCCCATGCACCTGGCTTCATAACTGACTTTGTTTGGCAGCACCTGAGACTACTTGAGAATAACATGGTTTCGCTCCTTGTTGGATGTATCTCTTCATGGTTTCTAAATTTTGTGCTTGCAATGATTTCTTGCAATTACAATCACAACATTTTGTATTTGTTTGTGTATTATTGCTGCTATACTTTACATCACTTTTCCAAGACCTCAGTTTGTTATTAGCTTGGAATAATTGTGCCTTTAAATAACAGTCTTGAACCATGTGACCCATTTTTCCACAGAGGAAACATCTGGGTAAATTTCTCCTTTGATTGCTTTGTGTGTAATTTCTTGTGAGTTTGTACGATTGCAGAGTGGCTAGATTTTTTATTTCTTCAATTTCTTTACATTTACTTGTGCTATTTGCCTCCTTGGGCTTGGCTTTAAGCTCTTTTATTATTTCATCCTTTTCCTCTAGAATTTCTTTATGACCTGTAAATATATGTTGCAGTTTTTCTTAAATCTTCCAGACTTAGTGTTTCCCAATTTGGGCATTGAAGTTTAAAATATGATCTAATAGGTGTGTTACTGCCTTTCACAAATTGTCTCCTTATGTGTTGGAGATTTTGTTCAGTTAAATTTTCAAATCCAAGCACATCCTCTGCTACTTCAATAACTCCATAGAGGAACTTTGATGGATGTTCCCCACTTTCCTGTCTCAATTTCTCAAATCGTCCCCAAGTATCTGGTCTTTTTGAAAAACTTTTCATTGCCTCTAATAAGTCTCTCTGGCCTTTCTTAGGTAACGTAGATTTTCGTTATTAGATAACTTTAAGTCTGTTCCTTCCTCTGGCCATGAAGTTAAATTTTGATTTTTTCTTGTTTCATCAATGAATTGTCATTTTTCCCTTTTTGAAAATAATTCTGAGAGAAGAATTTCAGTGTCCTGGAAATCTGGATCACAAAGCCTAATTGCTCTTTTAAATTCTTTTAAACACCTCATTGGTTCTGAAAACCAGGAAGGCATCCATCTTTTCAGACTTTCAAGGTCAGATGTTGTAAATGGTTTATGTGTTTTAATATGAATTATGCCGCTATCTGGTTGTAGGCTTGTTTGATCTCTTAGTGGCAATATTGGTATTCCACCTTCAGCCCCATCTGTATTTTCTTGCTGAACTACATTGTTATTTTTAGGTGTGTCTTGTGTATTAATACCTTTGCCACATTGTTTCTCTTCAGTCAGTTGCTTCATCATTTCCTTTAGTTGCATCATCTCCTCTTTTATGACTAAAATCGTCACAGCCATTTCATTATCTTTTGCTTTTTTCCATAAATTAGATGCACACCTTTTTTTAGGGCACAGTATAATTGGGTTACAAAGAATAATGCTCCAGCATATGTGGGAATGAATGAAATCAAGCGATACATACTTATATTCAGTCATTGCAATGTTTCATAGATGCTAAGCAGAAAATAAATATAATCTGGAATAGTGACAAAAAATAAGTCATAAAACATATAAAAGAAATATTCAATCCAGGCTAGATTACCCATAGCAAGTAATAGTTTCTTTGCCGTCTTGTAACTTGAAAAGCCTTTTGCAACAGAAAAAATGTTTTTAAGTCTGGCCCTTTAAGAGTCCCCTCCTCCCTTCAGGAGGAGTGGTTTCTTTTGGCCGTGGTATCACTAGGCAGATTAGTTTCACTCAGCACTGCTCTCAAAAAGGTTACTTTTCACAGTCACACAGGCTTTTGAAATGTATGCAGGCCTGACTTCTCTGAAACTTCCAACTGACTTCTTTTTCCCAAATTCTTAACAAAAATAGGTTGGAAAACCTAGCTGGCTCTGCCAAAAACTGTAATATTTATTAGGAAAGGAAATAGGATTGGGAAAAATGGGGATAAATGGGGAATAATGGGAGGTTTGTATAGGGGTAAGGAGGAGTTAAGGGGAGAGAGGGAACACTGTTTGGTGAAGCAGGGGAGGGAGATGCCCCCTGCTGAGAGGAAACAGCAGGGATCCGATAAGGTCTTTTATTGCCTTGATGACTGACCTGAAGTTCAGCTCCCTCTATGACCAGAAAAGATAGTCCACTTATCTGACTGTGAATTCAAATAACATAAAGTTTAATAACCAGTTGGGATTGGAGTTTTTCTCAGCTTCAGACCTGAGACCAGGCCCCAGAGGCTGGCTGAGGGTTTTCCCACTTCCGTCTCCTCTATATCAGTCCAGTTTTGTATACTTCAGAATCTTAGCAGTAGAGAGAAAGCCAACAAGAACAGGTCTAACCTTCAGAAGGGACTGGACTTGAACCTTCAGGTGAACCAAGAAAGAGGCACACCACACCAGACTGGGCTGACAAGCTCCTTCCTCCTCCAACCCCCGGAAGCAAGACCCACCCGGCAGGAAGGAAGTGCTAGTCACAAGACCCCACTGCTACACCCGGCAGGAAGGAAGTGCTAGTCACAAGATCCAACTGCCACTCCCAGTTGGCCCCTTCCCCACAAACTGTCAGTCTAATTTCCTTTCCACACCAGCTAAGGATATAAAACAGATATTTACAATGCAATTATTCATTCATCCTTTTCTGTTTCCTGGAGAAGATTTGACTGTAGTGTATAGGGAGAGAGTATATTTATTCACAATCACAGGTTCTCTCAACCAGAAATCTCTCTCTTTGGAAACGTACTTGTCCTTTTGGGCTCATGGATGACAGAAAGGTTTCTGGCAAGGCTCTGCGGCCAGTTCTTATTCCTTATCCCACCCAGAATCTTGTGCTCAGATTTTACCCCATAAAGAATGTGACCATTTCTTTGAGAATAACAATTTTTTAATTAATGGGAATATGCAGTTCCCATGAACAAAAGATGAATCCTTCACACTTATCCCCCTCTGTGAAGAAGAGCTTGAGTTCTTCCTCCCTCTTGCTTATAAAGGGAGTTATGTCCTCTGACTGGCCTGACATTTCAATCTCTGGACCTCCCCTAATAATCCCCATTGGTGAATATTTTAAAAAAGGAGATGGATTTAGATACCTAAACTTTTCTCTCCTTACGTTATCATGGGGGAGGCAGATGCTTGCCTTGCCAGGCTCCCATTGTAATTGCCATGGGTGAGTTGACCTGTTCCATTTCTGAATATAGTCTAATTTCTCAACGCTTCTCCCTCATATCAATGCTGAATTTAGTTCTAATATTTGATCAGCTAATACCCTGCAGCTCAGAAATCCAGGGATAAAAAGATTTGGATTAGAGGCATGAGCTACAACTTATGTTCTAATTACATTGCTTTTGATTTCCCATTATTTACCCAGGACAGTATATAATTTATGTAAATATATGTGTGTATATATGTGTGTGTGTAGTTGTAAGGGTATCGAACCCTTCTTGATTATTAGTATTGGTTTGGATATTACCAAGACCTTACCTCTATTTATTGTAGATATAAAGTTTTAAGGAAGGGATAGGAAAAGGAAAAGCAGTTAGAAAAATATTTCTTATGTTTTTGTAAGGTCACTATTCTAACAAATCTCTATCTACAACCACCCAAACCAATCTGGTCTGCAAAGACCTGCTTTATCCTTGACAGAGTAGAGTCTGTCCTCTCTTCCTATTTTTATAAACCCCCAAATCCTTAACTATCTATACTAATCTAAATTATAAACTTATAATAGGGAAGAATAAGTCAGGGCTATCTTTCCTGCTGCTCAGATTTGATTTCCTGCTGGTCAGAAATTCTACTGCCTTCTCCACTCAGACAGGTCAGTCAGACTTTTCTGCCACCTAGTGGGGAAAGGACAGGTACTGCACCCAACAATTTCCTTCTATGGCCTGATAAGATGGATTTTCAGGATGTGAATTCATCAAGATTTTCCAAACTCGCAGAGCCACTCTTGGACAACCTTCCTTGAATCAGGTCAGTCCAAAAGAGAATCGTTGGACCAACTGTCTTTCCCAAGCTCCTTGGGAAAATTCTCTCCCATCAATCATCTCTGAGATTCCATTCAGATTTAAAGAAACTCAACTTTCTCATCTCTCTTATGTACCTATCAATAAATTTTGCCAATTAACCATTTTTCCTAATTAACTCTTTTATTTACTTTTATTTTTTAAAATTTTATTTGGTCAATTTCAAACATTATTCCTTGCTTACAAAAATCATATTCGATTCCTCCCTTCCCTCCCCCCGCCCTTCCCGTAGCCAACGCACAATTCCACTGGGTATTACATGTGTCCTTGATCAGGACCTATTTCCATGTTGTTGATGTTTGCATTAGGATGTTCATTCAGAATCTACATCCCCAGACATATCCCCTTGACCCATGTAATCAAGCAGTTGTTTTTCTTCAGTGTTTCTACTCCCACACTTTTTCCTCTGAATGGGGATAGCATTTTTTCTCATATGTCCCTCCAAGTTGTTCAGGATCACTGCATTGCTGCTAGTAGAGGAGTCCATTACATTTGATTGTGCCACAGTGTATCAGTCTCTGTGTACAATGTTCTCCTGGTTCTGCTCCTCTTGCTCTGCATCACTTCCTGGAGGTCGTTCCAGTTCCCATGGAATTGAACTCTAAATTAAAGAATATTTCTCAAAAGTGTTTGTGTATGTATATGTGTGTATGTTTATTTATGTCAGTTAGATAGGCCAGAGGTTAGAGCAGTGGGCCTAAAATCAGGAATTCCTGAGTTCATTAGAGAAATGCAAATTAAAACAACTCTGAGATACCACCTCATATCTGCCAGATTGCCTAACATGACCAAAAAGAGAAATGATAAATGCTAAAGGGGATCTAGGAAAATTAGGACATCATTACATCCTTGGTAGAATCGTGAACTGATACAACCATTCTGGATAGCAATATAACACCAGGCTCAAAGGGAACCCAGGAGAATAATGTATACAGTACCAGAAATAATATACAAATAATCAGTTTTTTTTAAACCCTTACCTTCTGTCTTGGAGTCAATATTGTGTATTGATTCCAAGGCAGAAGAGTGGTAAGGGCTAGGCAATGGGGGTCAAGTGACAGGGTCACACAGCTAGGAAGTGTCTGAGGCCAGACTTGAACCTAGGACCTCCCGTCTATAAGCCTGGCTCTCAATTCACTGATCTACCCAGCTGCCTCCTAAATCTTACCTTCTGACTTAATATCAATTCTTTTATTTTAAACCCTTACCTTCTGTCTTGGAGTCAATACTGTGTATTGGTTCCAGGCAGAAGAGCAGTAAGGGCTAGGCAATGGGGGTCAAGTGACTTGCCCAGGGTCACACAGTTAGGAAGTGACTGAGGTCAAATTTGAACCCAGGACCTCCTATCTCTAGGCCTGGCTTTCAATCTACTGAGCCACCCAGTTGCTCCCACAAGTAATCAGTTTTGAAGAGCAAAACCATTATCTGCAAAACAAGTCTACAAGATAACCAGAAAAGACTGACAATGCAAATGTTACCCACAGCCAAAGAAGGAATTGTTAAAGCCCAAGTTCAGATCACAGAGTGCCATCTTCCACTATATTTACTTCATAAGATTTCTATTTTATGTGTGATATATATCTTCTATCACAACATGAGCAATATAGAAATATCTATTACATGAAAGTACAGGTATAATTCATATCAGATTACTGCTTTGGGAGACAGAAGAGGGAGGGAGGAAAAGCTGAAGTTTAATATGTCAAAAACAATTGTCAAAAAAGTGTTTTTATGTGTAATAGAAAAAAATTTAAAAATTAAATTAAAAAACATAAAGGGATTAAACTCTATGTCTTCTAAGATCACTTTCAACTCTAAATCTGTGATCCTAGGCTTCTTGAAGCTGACATATATTGTTTTAAGTAAGGGGGGAAAGGTAGAAAGGAAAGATAGAAGACACTGGAGGAAAAGGAAAACCACAAATTAAAGAAGAAAAAAATGGGAGAGAAATACAGAGAGAAGTCCTGACTGACAAATAACATCTATTTTCTTTAGGATCAAGAGAAAAAAATGTACTCATCTTCTGACTTCCCATTATTCTATTAAATCCCTCCCTCTCCTGATGCACTTCTAACTATAAAAAAATTTCCCTCTGGGAGAAGTTCCAAGTCTTATCCCAAGTGGCAAAATGACTGTTTGCCTTCCACCCATCCCATCTGCAGCTTTCTTCCCTGCTGTTAAATGATGTGGCAGATTGACATTTCGGCAGCAGTGTAAAGAAACTCTTACTTGTTTGTTGATTTATACAGTGTGCTATTCATGCTTCAGAGCATAAATAATTTAGCAGTGGTCTGAAATGAGCAGACAGGCAAGCCAAACTATTATGGGGATTGGTTAATTTAAATATAATTTGATTTGATGCCATTTCCTTAATTTTTAAGTGATTAATTTGCCCAAAGCTCTTTTGTTTTCAAATAGTGGACCCTCTTTTCTATACTCAAGTGACTCCTTGATGTTAAATTAGAAGTAAGAAGGGACAGGATCATTAGGTGTATTCTTTCTGTTGAGGACTAAAGGCACCCCTGGCTTAGCTGTCAGTCTTAAGTAGGGAAAGACAATTCCACTAATACCTATTTTTCTTTAAAAAAAAAAAACCCTTAACTTCTGTCTGAGAATCAATACTGTGTATTGGTTCTAAGACAGAAGAGTGGTAAGGCATAGGCAATGGGGGTTAAGTGACTTGCCCAGGGTCACACAGCTGGGAAGTGTCTGGGACCAGATTTGACTTATTTTACTAATGGACAGCATTATCTTAAATGTCCTTTCACTTTCAAAAATTCCATTTTTAAGTTTTGGGATTTGCCATCTTTGCTTATTTTGTTACTTTCAATTATTTTGTTAATTTTGCTTTCATAGGAATTAAATAAAGGCTTATTATATGAAGGGGTAGGAATATAAAGACAAAAAAAATCAGTAAGCATTAATTTTGTCCTGTGTGTCAAGCACTAAATTAGGCACTTAGGACACAACCAAAAAAGGAATAGATGACACTCAAAGATCTTTCATTCTCCTTAAGGGAGGCCTATACAATATGGACTCATCAGTAATACAAAACAGCTATAAAACCACTTCTTTTACAGTTTCCTTTCCCATGTAGGGGTTAGGGAAGTTGTGCATTTGGACTGGGAGAGTAGGAGAAGTCACACTACTTTTCTCTGGAAACCTGAAAATGCTGTGGATGGAGGAAGGTCAAAGTGAAAGGGCAGCTGTAAAGTCCTTTTCACCCAACTGATCTCTAACTCACTCCCAGGACAGATATATACTTGAAGAAAGTACCAAGACAGCCAAGACTGTGAACATCATCTGCTGTGAACAACTTTGCTTGGGTGTGTGTATAGAATTTCCTTGAATATTTTTGTGGGGTGCCTTCTACTAGTAATTACACTGAAAACTTCCTGCTTGGTTCCATGCATAGATTTTGAAAATACTGATGGCATCATACTTACGGGCAAATGAATTCTGCTAATAATTTAATAATATTAAAAATAATGATTTTGAAGTGAACACTGGAGAACACATTGAAATGATGGCAGTATTATTTGTGGTCAATTGAATTCTGATCATTTAAAAGGAAAGAAACACATTAGAGGAACCAGCTACTGGTGATCAGTTAACTTGAGTTGACCCAAGTCAACTACATTGATTTGAATTTCTTACAACTGTGACTGATTTATTGCATACTCTTTTCTATGCTTTCACCAGGTTAGAAAATGTAAAGCCTGTAAAGTGCCTCTGAATCTAAATGTATGTTTAAATTTTTTTCTTAATGGAAGCCATTTTAATATTCCATTACCCCCACCTTTTTATGGCCATTTTTTCATATCTCTCCATCTAATACATGAAAACTCTTAGGTTCAAATGTGTTAAATGCTCAAAGACTTCCAAAGGGGTTAAAAATAATTTCTATTACATGAATCTTGAGATCTTTGAAGAGAAAAACTGTGGATGTTCCCATCTTTATAATAAAAAAAAGTAATCAGCTGTTGTCTGGGGGGAAATCCTCTGAAATCATTGAAACAGAATTAAGTTTATAATGGCATAAATGGAGTAATTGAAAGGATCTAGGAGAATGTCTTTAATGAACAAATATAGCCCATTTGGAAGTGATACAACAGCCTTGTTTTCTTCTGAAAATGTGAGAAAATGAAATTAAAGGCAAACACAGTGTTTGAAGCAAATTGGATTGCTCACTGCACACAAGGAAGACATTTCTTATTTAAAAGAGGCTAGTTTTTCCTTTGTCTGAGTTAAATGAAGCAAGAATTATATATCAGGATGGTTTTAACAATTCATTTAACAGTTTGCCATTTATATAGAAAGGACAAAAAAGTTGTATCTACTTGGATTTATTTCTTAATGCAAGTGTCTCAAAGTTTGATTAGGGCTTCTGGAAATCTACCTTGTTCCAAGTATTTTTAATGTAAAATTGTTTTCATGTCAATTAAACTATTTGATGAGAAGCTGCTTAACTGAGCTATATTGAAGTGAAAAGCAGCTTCTTTTTTCTAGCCTGCCCAGCTTCGAGATGTGGAAGGGTATGGAAATCTGTGTTAATTATGTTTACACATTAGAGGAGAAGCAGCTGCATCAGTTTCCAATTTGGATCAATATCAAAGTGGCAGTGGTGGCATCTCATTTCTGTTGAAAATTGAGACGAATTAGGGATGCGTAGTTGAGTGAACAAACTTCTGGTGAGTTTTAATGAACTCACTCAGGTTCATTGGGAGGTCTATAAAATTATATGCTTTAATCTCCAGTGTACTTCCTGGCCACCAGGCAATCTTTTTATTCTGGCACTCTTTTGCCTTCCCCACAGAAGCTTTTCCAAACCTTTTCTTCTCTCTTCCAAATTTCTACTTTACCTTTTATCCTATCTCAAACTCCATATTTTACCAAGAAAAAAAATAAATCACTTTGCCATGAGTTCTCTCTTCTCAACATCTCACAAACTCCTTTTCATCAGTCCCTCAAAATTTGTTTTCCTTTGTTCCAGGAAAACCCTCATCTATTAGAACCTATAACAGGAAAATTGAATCAGGAAATCCCTGATCCATTCTTCTCTATGAAATTGAAAGACCTTAGATATAACCCATTTGCAGTTTGTAATTTTTGTTTAGATTTTGAGTTTTCTATTTATATGTGAAAGACTAAGGAAAATGGTATTTATAATTTCTCCTTTCACCCTCCCCCCCAAAAAAAAAATCAGAAATTTTAAAATGAAGGAACTGACCCTGAAGTTAATTGATAAAAGAATGAGCTATAGACGAAGGATTTTGATTTTGAGTATGTTCTCAGTTTTCCAGAACATATTTACTTCTTGCATAGTGTAGTAAGGAGAGGGAGAGGGATTCTTTCTTCTCTGACTCCCCCTTATAAGAAATAGGAGTAGGAGATTTCTTGAAACCTGATGGAAGAATCCAAGAGCATAATTTTCTGAACCCAAGACTTTGCATAGGCTCTGAGAGAGGTCAGCACCAGGAAGAGATGGTGCTGAGATTGTGTGGGAATGGACTTCAGTAAACTTTACAGTGGTCCTAAGCAAGGGTTCTGATTTTTCTTGAAGGAGCCTGACAGGGTTCTAGCAAAGGATGAAAGTTAAACTAAAAGTTCAAGGTAGCAGAGAACAATACTCTGGGATAAAGCTGCCGTACTTACTGGGAAAGGTTCCCTGAACTACCTTTCCCAGAGAACTGGATATAAGCTTACAGTATAACCAGGTCACTGAGCAATATCTTTGACTGGGTAGGAGGTTTCAAAAGTCACTTTTGGAGGGTCACTGTGGGGTGAGTAGATAACCAGGTATCTGCTGACCTGGCCAGTGATGAGGAATTGGGGTGCCCTGGATCAGATTGCCCCAACACAAGGCTGCCTACTCACATATCATTTCAATCTATTGCCAGTCAATAAATATTTATGAAGTGCCTGCTCTATGCTAAATTGTGCTAAGTGCCAGGATAAAAGAGAAATAAAAGATAGTCGTTGTCCTCAAGGAGCAATGAATTGTGTTAGTCACTTCTGAGTTCTGCAAAGAAGACAGCACTCATTGAACTATGGCAAAAAATACATATTGACGCCAGAGAAAGTCTGATGGGCATGGTTTCAAAGAAACCTAGGAGTCTTAAATGAACTAATGCAGAGTTAAGTGAGCAGAATCAGGAGAATTACTTAGACATTAATAGTATTGAGAATTAGGGTCTCTGATCAATACAGTGACCAGTCATCATTCCAGAGGACTCATTTGAAAGATGCTACCCAATAAGACAAGAAGCTGGTACTTTGAAAAAACAAACAAAATAGACAAAGTACTGGTCAATCTAATTAAAAAAAGGAAGGAAGAAAAGCAAATTCACAGCATTAAAGATGAAAAGGGGGACAGCACCTCCAATGAGGAGGAAATTAAGGCAATCATTAGAAATTACTTTGCCCAATTATATGGCAATAAATACACCAATTTAGGAGAAATGGATGAATATATACAAAAATACAAACTGCCTAGACTAACAGAAGAGGAAATAGAATTCTTAAATAATCCCATATCAGAAATTGAAATCCATCAAGCCATCAAAGAACTTCCTAAGAAAAAATCCCCAGGGCCTGATGGATTCACCTGTGAATTCTATCAAACATTCAGAGAACAGTTAATCCCAATACTATACAAACTATTTGACATAATAAGCAAAGAGGGAGTTCTACCAAACTCCTTTTACGACACAAACATGGTACTGATTCCAAAACCAGGCAGGTCAAAAACAGAGAAAGAAAACTATAGGCCAATCTCCCTAATGAATATAGATGCAAAAATCTTAAATAGGATACTAGCAAAAAGACTCCAGCAAGTGATCAGAAGGATCATTCACCATGATCAAGTAGGATTTATACCAGGGATGCAGGGCTGGTTCAACATTAGGAAAACCATCCACATAATTGACCACATCAACAAGCAAACTAGCAAGAACCACATGATTATCTCAATAGATGCAGAAAAAGCCTTTGATAAAATACAACACCCATTCCTATTAAAAACACTAGAAAGCATAGGAATAGAAGGGTCATTCCTAAAAATAATAAACAGTATATATCTAAAACCAACAGCTAATATCATCTGCAATGGGGATAAACTAGATGCATTCCCAATTAGATCAGGAGTGAAACAAGGATGCCCATTATCACCTCTACTATTTGACATTGTACTAGAAACACTAGCAGTAGCAATTAGAGAAGATAAAGGAATTGAAGGCATCAAAATAGGCAAGGAGGAGACCAAGTTATCACTCTTTGCAGATGACATGATGGTCTACTTAAAGAATCCTAGAGATTCAACCAAAAAGCTAATTGAAATAATCAACAACTTTAGCAAAGTTGCAGGATACAAAATAAACCCACATAAATCATCAGCTTTTCTATATATCTCCAACACAGCTCAGCAGCAAGAACTAGAAAGAGAAATCCCATTCAAAATCACCTTAGACAAAATAAAATACCTAGGAATCTATCTCCCAAGACAAACACAGGAACTATATGAACACAACTACAAAACACTTGCCACACAACTAAAACTAGACTTGAACAAATGGAAAAACATTAACTGCTCATGGATAGGACGAGCCAATATAATAAAAATGACCATCCTACCCAAACTTATTTATCTATTTAGTGCCATACCCATTGAACTACCAAAATACTTCTTCACTGATTTAGAAAAAACTATAACAAAGTTCATTTGGAAGAACAAAAGATCAAGGATATCCAGGGAAATAATGAAAAAAAAACACATATGATGGGGGCCTTGCAGTCCCTGACCTAAAACTATATTACAAAGCAGCAGTCATCAAAACAATCTGGTACTGGCTAAGAAACAGAAAGGAAGATCAGTGGAATAGACTGAGGGAAAGCGACCTCAGCAAGACAGTATACGATAAACCCAAAGATCCCAGCTTTTGGGACAAAAATCCACTATTCGATAAAAACTGCTGGGAAAATTGGAAGACAGTGTGGGAGAGACTAGGAATAGATCAACACCTCACACCCTACACCAAGATAAATTCAAAATGGGTGAGTGACTTAAACATAAAGAAGGAAACCATAAGTAAATTGGGTAAACACAGAATAGTATACATGTCAGACCTTTGGGAGGGGAAAGGCTTTAAAACCAAGCAAGATATAGAAAGAATCACAAAATGTAAAATAAATAATTTTGACTACATCAAACTAAAAAGCTTTTGTACAAACAAAACCAATATAACTAAAATCAGAAGGGAAACAACAAATTGGGAAAAAATCTTCATAGAAACCTCTGACAAAGGTTTAATTACTCATATTTATAATGAGCTAAATCAATTGTACAAAAAATCAAGCCATTCTCCAATTGATAAATGGGCAAGGGACATGGATAGGCAGTTCTCAGATAAAGAAATCAAAACTATTAACAAGCACATGAAGAAGTGTTCTACATCTCTTATAATCAGAGAGATGCAAATCAAAACAACTCTGAGGTATCACCTCACACCTAGCAGATTGGCTAACATAACAGCAAAGGAAAGTAATGAATGCTGGAGGGGATGTGGCAAAGTAGGGACATTAATTCATTGCTGGTGGAGTTGTGAACTGATCCAACCATTCTGGAGGGCAATTTGGAACTATGCCCAAAGGGCGACAAAAGAATATCTACCCTTTGATCCAGCCATAGCACTGCTGGCTCTGTACCCCAAAGAGATAATGGACACAAAGACTTGTACAAAAATATTCATAGCTGCGCTCTTTGTGGTGGCCCAAAACTGGAAAACGAGGGGATGCCCATCAATTGGGGTATGGCTGAACAAACTGTGGTATATGTTGGTGATGGAGTACTATTGTGCTAAAAGGAATAATAAAGTGGAGAAGTTCCATGGAGACTGGAACAACCTCCAGGAAGTGATGCAGAGCGAGAGGAGCAGAACCAGGAGAACATTGTACACAGAGACTAATACACTGTGGTATAATCGAACGTAATGGACTTCTCCATTAGTGGTGGTGTAATGTCCCTGAACAACTTGCAGGGATCCAGGAGAAAAAAACACCATTCATAAGCAAAGGATAAACTATGGGAGTGGAAACACCGAGGAAAAGCAACTGCCTGACTACAGAGGTTGAGGGGACATAACAGAGGATAGACTCTAAATGAACACTCTAATGCAAATACTATCAACAAAGCAATGGGTTCAAATCAAGAAAACATCTAATGCCCAGTGGACTTACGCGTCGGCTATGGGGGGTGGGGGGAAGGAAAAGAAAATGATCTATGTCTTTAACGAATAATGCTTGGAAATGATCAAATAAAATATATTTTAAAAAAAAGAAAAAAGAAAAAAAAAGAAAGATGCTACCCATCTGATAGAAAGGTGTGAGTACAGATGAACATATATACCTTTGTTTAAATACAGTCAATGTTTGCAATAGGTTTTGTTTTTATTGTCCCCTAAATAAGATTTGGAGAGGAGATAGGAGGGAGAAAAGACAGGTTTTAATTGATTAAAAAATTAATTCTAAAAAGGCAGAAGGGATTATATCAAAGAACTAAAAATATGCTGATTTCCTAATTTTCAAAAAGTAGGATAGTATATTCTTCAAGCTGGAGAATGGTGACCTTGACTTTGAATTCTAGAAAAATTCTAAAATGTTATTAAAGGGGTGGATTTTTCATACTTATAGGGAAACAGTGATTATTATGTGATAGCAATGGTAGTTGAAGAATAAACTATGATAGATTAATTTCTTTTTCTTTGAAAAGTAGAGCAGAGAATTGTTCTAGAAATAATAAAACTAGATTTCAGCAAAACACTTGATAATGTCTCATGATAACCATGTAGATGAGATGGAAATATGTGGGCTGGATAACAATACTGTGTAATTATATAAAGGGCTTCCCTGATCCATCTTTTAATGATGTTAAGATATTATATGTTTTCCCAGTGTCCTAGCCTTTGGATTCATATGAATAAAATAAAGCTTGTTGGTACTTAATCAAAAGCCAAAGGAGCATGGTCCCAACTAGAAATTCCTTTGTACTATTCTTTTAAAAAACTTAACCAATTTTGAAGGGAAAACTCAGTCAAAGTTCAGGAAAGAACTCTGATCTTCTCCCTGAAAATAGAACTAATCACTGAACAAGTGCCAAAGTCCCTTTCAATAATCCAAATAAGAGCACTCTTCCTTTGCTTACCTCATCTTTGACTCAGATGAATGATTTAATGGAACAACCCTTTGACAAACCTCAAACTGGCTACAAAGACTCCAGGAGTTGCCTTTATTCCTTGTATGGAAAGAGAGAAAGCTGGCAGTCAGGACTGGAGTTTGGGGATGATCTCTCTAGGACAGTATACAAGAAAAAGAGATTTAAGTATCCTCCTTCTAGACATAAGGAGTAGCAGCACAGCTTTAGTAGATGGTGTAAAGGATATCTTCAGTTCCCTTTCTTAAAGATGAGGGGTGAGTAAAGTCAATAAACTTTTGTTATTAAGTGCCTATTATGAGCCAGACACTGCTAATTACTGGAAAAAAAATGAAAGCTAAGGGGACAGGAGGGAGGTTTTATTGACTGATTAATTGATTTTTTTTTATCACTTGGGTATCTAGAATGCTAAAAGAAAAATAGAAATCAGCAGTGTGGTCATTATCTCCATGTACCATTCATAATATTCTCTTTTTATTCTGTTAAAGACTTTCTTCTGATTGATCTAATCTTGGAAGTTCAGGACAGGTGGAAAGAATGAATAAGGAGTTAAAAACCATGCTAGCTAAACTCTGTGCTCAAACTTATCTTAAATGAACAGTGGTTCTTCCACTTGCACTGTTCAATCTGAGGACAAAACCCAGAGGATAATTACATATTTCCCCATATGAGATATTGTATGGACAGACAGTATGGACAGGAAGGACCACTAAAACAACTTGTGTTTCCATGCTGGGAGGGAGATGCCAGTTACACACCTATCTGACACAGATACAGGATAGGCTGGAAGAACTGAGAAGGCTAAAACTACTAGTACATAGGGTCCCACTAGGTTTCTCATTACATAACATCAGGCCAGGGGACAAAGTATATGTGAAAAATTTTACCAAAGAAAGATTCTTGATTTCACATATCTCACGTCAAACATCCATAATACACCCATGATAACACACCAAAAGACAACTTAATGGAAACCCAAGAATCCATTCAAACACAGACACCCCAAGAACAACCCTTGATAAATATAGTGCCCATGAATCCAACAAAATCGCACAAGAAGAAATATAGATACTAAACAGAGACAGTGAAACCAAAATAGAATAGTATCCAACACAGATAGTATAAAATTGGGTTAGGTAGATTAGGGAGAATTAGTGTAGCCTGTGAAACACAGGAGAAGCGGTTCCTTGTGGAACCTGGGAGTTTGTTTCGGTAGATTTAGAATCCCTTAGAATTAGTAAACATATATACAAATCTCCATCTCAAACCTAGACTAAAATATCATTAACCTCTACAAACAACCACAAAGGAATACTATAATTGCCTTACAATCACACATTAAGAAAGATACCTACATTCGTTACAAAAAAAAATCTCACTTGCACACATGAAGATGGTACAAACATCCTATATAAAGTTTCTCTCACATGTATCAATGTACTTACTCCTACATGCACACACATGTTAATCTTACACACACACATGATCCTGTAGTTCCAGATACCTGAGATTGTCTTTCAAGGTGAGACAACAGGCAAGTGTGTATCCTGTATAGGCGAAGAAATCAAACAATAGCAAAGGATGGAAGACAAATGGACAACTGGAAAGAACTTTGAATCAAAGACATTATGGGGAATGAACTTCAGGAAAATGGGTCACATAAGATTAATCGCTAATCACATTAACTTCACATATAGGGAAGCACATTCACATGCACATAGGAATAAATATGCATCTACCATGACATATCTAGAACATGAACACATTTCCCACTGACATTAGGGGCTGTGCTGTAAATAAGGACAGTCCATAAATTGTATATCTGTAAATAGATCTCTAGTACCATAGGATATATATATATATATATATATATATATATATATATATATATATGTATATAAATAACATCTGACATAGTGAATGTGTATGGGGTCCTCAGGGAGGAGTAGTATCTCTGGTATGGAGGGCTTGTCGTGCCCTCCTAGGGCAGCTCTCCAGCCTCTGACCCTCACCTGACACCCAGCTCTCACTTGTGGCTCCCAGTAGCTGCTAGCATGTGGCAGCGGCCACACCCCGGGCAACGGCTTCGACAGGCCGGCTAAACCTTGTGAGGGTAGCCATCGGGTTGTTGACCCCTGGTGAACTAGGGCTTTGCTCACCCAGCATGTGAAGATTGCTTCGGTGGGACAGGCGGAAGAAACCAACAAGAAGGTTCAACGGCTGAGATGGTGACACAGCAAAGCACTGTGGAGTACTTAGGGCGTTGCGTGTTGGAGCACAAAAGACAACACGGCCATCCAATGCAACTGAGGAAGTCTCCAGGTGTAACGACTTTTCGTGCCACTGGACCCAGGCTTCCAATGCCGAGAGAGTGGGACTGTCTCTGGGCATTGACTTTTCCACTTAAATCTTCATGCACAAGTGTTTTTGTGCACAAAAACACACAAAGACAATTGTCATCCTCAGTTACCGAGAGACTACTACTACTAACATGTGACATATGTAAATGTGTATAAATAACAGATATGTACATATGTAGCATAATAATGATCTAACCCACTAATATAGATAGAAAAGAAAAGTTAAAATGCTAAACATTAATAGACAGGGACAGACTATTTTAGGGTGGAAAAGGGAATGTTGTAACTAGAGAGGTAACATAGGGACAGAATAAATCAGATTTCATTAGATACAAGTTAATAAATATATATATATATATATATATATACATACATACATACCTATAGCTGTTATGAATTGTTACATTGGAATTAGCATTACATAATGCATAGGATAGTTCAATTTTACTTAAGAATTAAATTTTATATTAATTGCATTAGGAATAACCTTTGTATTAAGAAATTGTTAAATTGTAAAATTTTGTTGGTACATAATCCTAACCCTCTTCCCACAACTCAGTCTTAGCATAAGATAGGAACTTAGATTAGCAAATAAACCGATTAGGATAATATTTATTATTTTGGGAGGGGAAGAGGTTAGATGGGAACAATAAGTAACATAGATAGATTAGAATAGACATAGAAGGTAAGTTACTGGAGTGGGCCAGGGTGGCACCACGTGAACAACAGGAAATGGAGGATTTTTGGCAGAGGCTGGCACTAAAGAATTGCTAGGCTGAAGTGTGTGAATCTGATCACCTTGACAGGGAAGGAGCTCCAAGGGATTGGAACCTTGAGGAAGAGAAGACTCTGGCAGGTGGAGGAGTTGCTTTCTCAGTCTTGAGAAGTGGAAGACAAAAGGTGGGAAAAGGCTTTCTCCTGAGGGTTACTCACTTTTCCTGCTGGTGACTGGAAATCTTCCACTACAATCCTCCCCCCCCCCCCCCAAAAAAAAAAACTTCCCAATTGAAGGGACTTTCTGAAAAGAAACCTGAGCAGACTTTACCTCAGCTTCTGTTGCCCAAGGGTGAGTCAACCTGACTTTCTCTCAGGGGGCTCAGGCTGCCAAGGCCTGAGTTCCCCCCAAACTCAAGGAGGGAGGGGAAAAGGTTTAGATAGAGACAGGGACCCCCCTTTCCCCACTTTCCTTTTCCCATTCTTACCCTGCCCATTATTTCTTTTGTATTACCTGATTGAGTTGACATTAAAATAGTTATCTGTTCCCCAAGCTGTGAACAAGTGTGAGTGAACAGATCAAGGGGAGACCCTTTGGTCTTGAGTAGTGGAGCGGGGATAAGAGAGACAAGAGTGAATCTGGGAGAGCAGCCATAGCTAAGGATGGAAGACAGAAGTGGGAAAATCTTCAAACCCCATTTCCTCTCTCTGAGCCAAACCTAAGTATCAGCTGTCTCCCCTGTACCTCACTTTGTGAAGGTTCTCCTCTCTTTCTCCCTTTCTATCCTGAAAGACTGAACCCCTTGGTTACAACTTAGCCCCCTCCCCCTTTATAATACACAATCAAGACCTCTGGTCCTTTGTCCCTATTCTTGTATCTTCTTGTGTCCTACTAACATGAGGGCATGGTATCCTTCTAGGAGCCACACAAGAACAAGTGGCTTATTTGGACCAAGGTTGGGATTCTATGCCTTTCCCCTAGTCCACTGTTAAATAGAGAATTCATTCTCTAAAAAAGTAATTATGAGCCAGTCATTTGTTTCAAATCAACAAACATTTATTAAACACCTACTAGGTGCTATAATTATACTGGGAATACTAAGAAAGACAAAAGACAGCTATTGCTTTCTTAGCTATATTTCCAGCAGAATTATTATAAACTTGAAGCTTTTTAAAGTATTCTTTATCTGACATGAACTTAATGAAATGGCAATTAAACTGACATGGGGAAATGATTCTCCAGATTTCAAACTATCATGCTATAAATCAAACATTTAATTCTAAATTTTGTCTTAATCTTGACTGGAGGATTTTATCTTTGTTTCAGAGTACTATAAAATATATCATTCTTACCTAAGTGGGAAAAATTTCATTTTGTAGGGGGTATCTTTGCCACTTAAATCTCCTACAAGCAGCAATGTTGGTAAATGTCTCTAAAACAAACTTGAAACCTAAGTCATATAGTCCTGAAGTTTTTCTTCCATGGAAGAATTGGATGGTTTGGGAACTGGTTTAACAGTCAAACCCCACCAGTCAGCTATACCAGTCTTAGATGTTTTCAGTAGATTGACTCCTCAGGAATCTGTCCAGGATACTCTATTTTGTTCGACATTTTTTGTCAGTGCCTTGGATTGAGACAGATGTCAGGCATATCAAGTTTTTAAACAAGAAATAAGAGAGATAGGTAACATTTGGGATGACAGGATTGTGGTTTGAAAAGTTCTTGACAGGTTAGAAAGATTGAATCTCATTAGATGAAATCTAATATAAATATGAATATAGAGGGTTATATATAAGTTAAAAAAATCAACTGTAAAAGCAAAAGATAGACGAAGGGTAGCTTGAAAGTAGTTCTCAGGGGAAATGTTGTGGTTGAGGGTTTAGTGGACTGCAAACTCACCAACAATATAAAATGGCTGCCAAAAATTTTGTTGGTATGATTTTTAGGTTCCATTAATGGAAATTGTATTTATTCAGTTGTGTCTGATATTTTGTGAACCTGTTTGGGGTTTTCTTGGGAAAGATACTGAGGTAGTTTGTCATTTCCTTTTCCATCTCATTTTAAAGATGAGAAAACTGAAGAAAATAGGGTTGTGTTTTACCCAGAGTTATATAGCTACTAAGTATCTGAGGCCAGATTTTAACTCATAGAGAGTTTTCTTGTATCTAAGCCTGGCACTTTATCCATTGTGCCACCTTGCTGCCATTAATGGAAATAGTGTATCTAAAATGAGGGGGTGGATAAAATTATTATTTTTCCAGATCAGACTATATCTGAATTATTGTGTTTAGTTCTACATCCTATATTTAAGGGAAGCTATTGACAAATTTCTGATGTATCCAGAAGACAGTGGCCTGAATCTTACATTTGGAACTAGAAGATCTGTATTCTATATTGATTTTCTACATAAGGAAACAGTCTGAGAGAGTTTAATTAGTTTTATGGTCACAGGGATAATTAATACAGAATTCTAATATGAATCCGTCTTTTGATAGCAAATGTAGTACTTTTTCCTCTTTGTAATGTAAGATTAAAAACCCAACAAAATGTAGATCAACTAAAAAAATACAGAGCACTTAGCTTGCAGAAGAGAACACTTGTTGGGACATGATAGTTATCTTTAATAATAGTTATGACATAATAGTAACTTGCATTTATTTTTTATTGTCAAAAACTTTATTACCAAATGTGTAAATAACAGAGGAAAATATTGATGTATTCCAATATCTTAGAAAAGAAGATTTACATCATTAAAATGTCATTCAGTTCTAAATAAAATAACAGAAATTTAGGGTAGCATTGACAGAAATTCACAAGTATGATCATTCTATTAGTAAGTAAATGTATATGACTTCCATCATACTCTAGTTATTGACAAGTGAACAAAGAGAATAGAATACTAATATACCTAAAACAAGAATATAGTAAGAAGTAAAAGAAAGGAAAAAGAGAGAAGTTGGAGGCAGAAGGAATAACTAGTAACTTGCATTTAAATGGATCCAAAGTACCTTGTTTGGGAGAATGTGAGTGAGATTCCTCCTCAGAGAGGAGTTTGATCAAGCATTCTTGTACCTATTAAGTTCCTCCACTATGCCAGGCATTGTGCTGTGCATTGAGGAGACAAAGATAGAAGTGAAACAGTGCCTGCCCTCAAGGAGCACAGATTCTAATTGAGGGAGGCATGTATAAATGTAACTATATATAAAATTCATATAGAATAAATATAAGGAACTTTGGGACAAAAGTACAATGAAGTGGCAGGTGGGGTGGATCAGGAAAATCTTCACACTGAAGATCACACTTGGACTGAGCCTGAGAATCTTAAGATTCTTTTTAACTCTGAAATTCTAGAATTATGTCTCCTCTTTTGCCACTATGTGATTATGTGACCTCATGTGAATCATTTTATTTTAGGGCCTCAGTATCTTCATCTGAAAAATGAGGGTTTGAACTTAATGCTTTTTCTCCTCTGACATTAGTCACACTTTGCTTACTGTACAACTCTTAAAAAAAAAAAAAACTTACCTTTTTTTTACGACTGATACTAACTAGTGGTTTCAAGGCAGAAGTGTAGTAAGGGCTTGGCAATAGGAATTAAGACTTGCCCAGGGACATACAACTCAGAAGCATCTGAGGCCAAATTTGAAGTCAGTACCTCCCTTCTTTAGGCCTACCTCTCTATCCAGTGAGCCACCTAACTCCTTGTCTATTGTATAATTTTGCTTAATTCTGGCCCTAAGACATGAGCTCTATCTAAATTTATAGGCATCATTTGAATTAAACTAAGCTTCTATAGGTTATCTGACTTGCCCCTAGCCCTACCCATAATACTTTCCCCTCCAATTTTGTTGAGTTTTAATTAGAGATCACCCTATGTAATATTTGGGCCTGAAAGTAAAATTTCATTTGAAAACAGGAAAGAACAGGATGTGAATAACAAAAGCAATTTCCTTGGCCAGTTATTTCTTGTTTCCTTTGTTATCTTGTCATAGATCTGAATTTTAATAAGTAGTCTCCAAAGACATGAGCACTTAGTTCTCTGGTGCTTGAACCCGAAATGAAGTCATAATTCTGCATTTTCAGTACCATTGTCAGTTACCAAGGAAATGGAGCTGGTGGCAAACATTTCCAGTCGTGTCCTCATTATGGGGTCCAGAAGGAGACAAAGGAACTTTAAACAATGGACCCAATTTTTCAGTACTTTCAGAAGGAGGTTTTCTGATCCAAGGATTATTATGCTATTAATTGCCTCCATAGCATTTTCTAGATAATTAAAAATAATTAACATGGGCAGATCAATTGCTAGATTCAACAGAAATATCTTAAATAATTAACCAGAAAAATAATGACCATACTAATTACAAAACAAACCTTTGGAAAGGTCAATGAAATTATGTTGCTGATAGAATGTATTTGAAAGTGTCCCTGAGATTAACTATCATACCAAAGGTGGTCTCAAGACTATTACATTTGAAAAAACTTTTCCCATTCCCATTCTCGGGGATCTAATTTTCCTATGTCTGTAAGGAAGCTTTAGGGAACGTAGTGACAAGTAATGGATTTTGTCTGCTTTCTTGCAGAGATATTGGTCAGACGATTCCAGTCTGTGTTTCTTCTTAATGTGAGACATATTGAATTTGCTTCAAAATCCAGCACAGTATAGAAAAAAATGAGCTCTCCTTCCTTTTCCTTTCTTAAATATTGTTAGTATAGAAGAAGTACAGTGGTGTTGTGGCCTTATTAAGACTTGGGCTTGAAAAAGCTCCTCTCATACAAGGAAGGTAATAATTCCTTAAGGTTCTTTGAGTCCAGACAGAAGACTTTTCTTATCACAATTAAGCACATTCTTGCAATGTCTGAAGTTTTAACAATAATAAAATGCTTCCTGAATCAAGGAATGCTTCATAATAAAATAAGGCTGCTGAACTTGGAGTGGCTTCTTTTCATACCCTAACACCCACATAGCAGGCAGTTTGAATGCCCAGGACTGATGTACAGTTGAGGAAAAAAAAATAGAATTGAGTGGGTTCAATGAAATACAGAGGAACTGTGGATGATTACCATAGTACTGCTGGATTTCTTGTACAGAGATGGAGGGCAACAGATACTCTGTACCTTCAAAGGAGAAAGGAACATACATTATTTGCAACCAGCTAAGCAGTGGCTTGTTACCTAGAAAGGTCCTGAAGAATTGTTCCTGGAAAGGTATCAGTTTGGTTGCTGTTAGTCCTGTGCAATTCAACCACAGGTGTGGGGAGTATTGGAGAGAGACAGAGACAGACAGAGGAAGAGGGAGAGACGAAGAAAGTGAGAGAGAGAGAGAGAGAGAGAGAGAGAGAGAGAGAGAGAGAGAGAGAGAGAGAGAGAATGGATAAATGGAGAAATGTTAGGTATCTTTTGGTATTTGGAGGACTGCCATGTAGAATAGGAATAAAATTTGTCCTGATTGGTCCCAAAGGATGGAACTAGGAGTGAAGGGTAAAAGTTAAGGATATATATATATATATATATATATATATATATATATATGTAGACTTGATGTCACAAACCCTTTTTCACAATTAATGCTCTCTATCCTAATGTGGATGTAGTAGATTTCTCCGTCATCAGAGGTATTAAAGCAAAGGTGAGATAACTACTTGTTAGGAGTGTTATTAAAAATAATTCTTTTTCAAATATAACTTGGGGTAGATGAATTCTGAGGTTCTTTCTCCCTCTGAGATAACATGATCCTGAAAGGTTAATGTGAACTTCACTTTAAGCCTAGAACCTATATGAAAATGAATTAATTGGGGCATCAAAGAATTTTTGCATGGACAGTGGCAGAATTAATGATAGCTTCAGACTCTTCTTACTCCCTACCCTTAGGTATAATATATCTCTCTGAGTTAGCAACAATTTCATAGCTGTAAATAACTTTTAACAAGAGCCAAGTTTTCTGACATAAAATATAGATGTTCCATGGAAGATTTAGGGGAAAATATGGATGAGGATTACTCAAGATAAGAAAGTGTAGAGGGATTTTGATACAACAAATTAAAAGAGCACTCATCTGTGTAGGAATGCCTACAGAGATAAAATCACAGAATTATCAAGGGAATAGGAACTGACCATTATGATTTCACTGGACTAGAGAATTTCAAATGAAGGAAATGTCTCTTTAGCAATTCAAATACATTATGTACTGTGTTACTTAAAATTTTAGAAATTTGCCTAGATCATTAAGGAGTTAAGTGGATTATCTAAATTCCAATGAGATTTATCAAAGATAGAACTTGAAAACAGGTCTTTCTAGTTTCAAAGTCAGCCCTCTATCCACTAATTCATTGGTTCTCCTATCTAGCTGCAAAAAAAAAAAAATAGTTATTGATATTCTGATTTGGAAGAGTATATATAATATTGAGTTTAAAATCAGATGACATGGGTTCAAATTCCTATATTGTTGCCCATGGACAAACAACTCCTCTGACTAGTTCTTCCATCTGGGGTTGGAAGAGCAACAAAGTATCCTGGTAGAGAGAGGGCTAGGTCTGGAGTTGGGAGGATCTGGATTTAAATTTGATCTCACATACTTCCTAGTTGTGTGACCCTGAGAAAGTCGAAAGTCATTTAACCCTATTTACCTCATCCTTGCTGCTCTTCTGTCTTAGAATTGCTATCTACCTAGAAGGTTAGAGTTATTTAAAAAAAATAATAGGGTTGGACTGTTATCTTTTAGATATAAATTCAGTGAGAAAAGCCATATATTTAATGTCCTAGAATTTAGTTATTCTTTGAGGCAACTTGAAGTTCTACCCCCATATTATTTGCATAAATTACTACCTATTTGTCCTTTTCGATTTACTTTCTCTTCTTTGATACTAAGTTTATTCTCTAAATGATAAATGGGTCAAGTGGAATAGAATGGAGATGATTAACATAATATTATTGGTTTTCTTAGATAGAGACTAAAGACAGTAGATAACCTTTACTAAGGTAAGGAACTAGGGCAGGTGGACCGGAAGATCATGTCAGATCACCAGGAGGGAAAGCATGTGCTTATGACGGAAGGGCTGCTCTCACTTTTCATTGTCCTATACTCCTAGAAACTATGTTGTAAAGGTGATTGTAATGAGGACTATGTTTATGGAAGGGTTTGCTCTTAACCAGGAGCTTAGAGGAAAATATATCATAGATATGACCTACAAATTCCAAACCTATCAATATTATATTTTAAAAATAACAGTGTGTTCTAAGTTATATAAAATGCATATAATTATAATATGTACATTCATTATCATAGACCCTAATATATTAGAAAATATCAGTAAAGCATGTAAAATTTTAACTATAGCTATTATAAATATATTTTATATAAATGTTATATAATAAAATTAAAAACAAATAGTTAAAACTAATATCTTGTAATCTTAGAATTTTAGAGTTAAATTTTAAATTTTAGTGTTATTTTCATCATATCATACCCAAGTAGGGGTCAGTTGATATCTTTGCTTGAAGACCTAGAGAACTAGATAAAATTCTGGGCTTGGAATTCAAAAGACAATTTCAAATTCTTGCTCAGATAATTAATGAGTTTTGTAATCTTAGGCAAGTCCTTAACTGCCACCTGCCTCAGTTTTCTCAAATGTAAAATGTGTATGATACCTATCAAGTAGCTAGGTACTGCAGTAGATAAAGTATTGGACCCAGAATCAGGAAGACCTGAATTTATGCTTATATACTTTCTAGTTGTGTGACTCTGGGTAAATAGCTTAACCTCTGATTGCCTGACAAAGATATCCATTGGAGAAGGAAATGGCAAATCACTCCAGTATCCTTGGCAAGAAAACTCTATGTGTACCTATGACCAATTGGTAATCAAGAGTTGGACACAACTGAACAGTAACAAGTAAGGATTGTTGGGAGTATTAAATAAGTAATATTTGTAAACCACTTAGCACAGTGCCTAGCACATAGTATGTGCTTAATGAATCTTGTTTCCTCCCTCCCTCCCTCTCTCTTTCCCTTCCTTCCTTCCTTCCTTCCTTCCTTCCTTCCTTCCTTCCTTCCTTCCTTCCTTCCTTCCTTCCTTCCTTCCTTCCTTCCTTCCTTCCTTCCTTCCTTCCACACTTTGGGATCATATATGACCCTGGGCAGGTAGGTAACTTGACCTTTCTCACCTTCAGTCTCCTCATTTGTAAAATGAGGGGCTTGGATGGATGGCCACTAAGGCTCTTCCTCAATCTAAATCTATGATCCTATGAACTCTAAGAAATGAACTCACTACCACCTTAGGTGCAACATTCTGCCTTTGAACAGCTCTAGTTGTTATGGGCTTTTTCCATATATGGATCCAAAATTGCCACTCTGCTTACTCTGAACTTTCCTCAGGGCAATCAGACTAAGTCTATTCCTCCTTCTTTTTCCATCCTTCAGAATAGCTATTCCTCCCACCATCTAATATGAATTCAGGACATTCCACCATCTTGGTTGTCTTCTTCTGCATAGTCTGTAGTATATCTGTGATCTTCTGTGGCACCCAGAATTGAACATGATTCAACAAGAGAAGAATAGAGGGACTATCATCTCCTACTGAAAGTCATGATTCTCTTCATGTAATTCAATATTCTATTAGCATTTTTGTTTGACATATCACCTGCTAACTCATATCAAGCTTCCAGATCATTAGAACCTTGATCCTTTTCAGTCAAATAGCTGTTTAAACATATGTGCTTCTTCCATATTGTTCTTATGAATTTGAATTATTGATGCTAGTCACCTGTCCCACATTTCTACTATTGGTAATTAAAACAAAAACTCTTACCTTCTGTCTTAGAATTGATATTTTTTTCCATTAAACTCAATTTTGATTTGAGTTTTGCCAAAATTTCCACTCCTTCCAGGCAAATACCTATGAACACATCTCCTTACTATAGAAGTATGCCAGAGAATCCTATGAAGAGGAAATATTTTGAAACCTTTAACATATTTCCCTCCATGTGGTCCATGCTGATAAGAAAGCTTTCTTCTCTTCCTTACTCTTATTTTGGCTCCTTGCTAGGGGAAAAGTCACTTTAATTGGTTCTTTCAATTCATTAGAATGTAAGCTCTTGGGGGCAGCTGGGTAGCTCAGTGGATTGAGAGCCAGACCTAGAGACGGGAGGTCCTAGGTTCAAATCTGGCCTCAGCCACTTCCTAGCTGTGTGACCCTGGGCAAGTCACTTAAACCCCATTGCCTAGCCCTTACCACTCTTCTGCCTTGGAGCCAATACACAGTATTGACTCCAAGAAGGAAGGTAAGGGTTTAAAAAAAAAAAAAGAATGTAAGCTCTCAGAGTGCAAGCAAGAACTGCTTTTCTGTCTTAGTCTTCTGAGTGCCTAGCCTGGTTAATAAATGCTAGTAGAATTGAATTTGGTTTGCAGTTGGAAATTGCCATTCATGAGAAGACAATACTTGCCTCTAAAATACCAAGTTCATGATTGAAAAATAGATTTCATTGAATTTTAAAACTTTCTCTTTTTCATGACCCTACCTACCTAAGCCATAATGAGTAGAAAATTAAATCATTATCTTGTGATTCCATCATAGCTCAGCAGATTTATTCAGGTTCTTAATTTAATTTGTTTATATTAGGAAATTCTTTTAAATTTTTGACTGATATCTTGATGGCTTGCTTGATATCTCTCATTTGAAATTTCTACTTTGTCTGTGAGAAAAGTCATCTTTAAAAAAAAAAGTATGGTTGTGACTCATTTTGACACAGTTCATAATATTGGAGTTGCAGTGTCTAGCTAGAATCAATACATATGATACAGTAGGAACTATTTTGTATTTATTTCTGATATGCTCCCTTCATGACAATCTAAGTACTTATAGCTAAAAATGGGGCCTGTAGAAGATAACTTAGAGACCATGTAATTAAAGCTTTTTTATTTTCCATGTGAGGAAGCTAAGACTCAAAGGATTTTACACTTTTACTTTTACTCTTTACAGCTGTTTTCTCACAGCTAATAAATGTGAGAGGAAGGATTGAATTTAAGTCTTACTCCAAACCAGCACTTTCCCCCCCATCCCCTGGAGGTAAGGGAGGAGGTATTTACTGTAAGAGAAAAAGAGGGAGGGTATAGATATATGAAACTCACCATTTTTTTGTATAAATAAAAGGAGTTAAATTTTTCAGCATGTGTCATTAATGAAGACTTTTTCCATATTATTAATATTTGCACCAGGGTGATTGTTTAGATTCTACATCCCCAATCATATCCCCATCAGCCCATGTGATCAAGCAGTTACTTTTCTTTTGTGTTTATACTCCCACAGTTCTTTCTCTGGATGGTGGATAGCATTCTTTCTCATAAGTCCCTTAAAATTGCCCTGGATCATTGCATTGCTGCTAGTAGAGAAGTCAATTACAATAGATTGTACCACAGTGTATTAGTCTCTGTATATACAGTTCTCCTGGTTCTCTTCCTTTCGCTCTGCATCACTTCCTGGAGGTTGTTCCAGTTCACATGGAATTCCTCCAGTTCATCATTCTTTATAGCACAATAGTATTTCATCACCAACAGATACCACAATTTGTTTATCCATTCCCCAATTGAAGGGCATCCCCTCATTTTCTAATTTTTTGCCACCACAAAGAGCATAGCTATAAATAGGAAATAGGTATTTTTGATAACACACATATAGCCTATGTCATGCTACATGCCATCTTGGGGAAGTGTAGGAAGGATGGAGAGGACATGGATTGCAAAATGTCATAAAAGAATTATTAAAATTTTATTGGCATATAATCTGGTAAGATAAAATAGGTTAAAAAAAGAAAAGAAAGATTTTGGAAGGTTGATAGGAACAGAGAGACCATGTTCCAGGCTTAGGGATGACATGTCTGAATACAAAGGACTGGAAGATGACTTGCCAACTTATTAATCAGTTTGATGCTAATGCAGAATGTATGAAAGGGTTTAATGTGGGAAAAAAAGGCAAGAGGACAGGTTAGAGACAGATTGTGGAGGACTATATTGTAGTGAAAAAACAAAGATTGCATCTTTGGGAGGAAATAGGAGCCTAAAAGACAGAGCCGAGTCAGTATGTCATTTGTTTTCCTGTCAAAACACCCCTGGTAGGATATAAACTCCCTGAGGGTAAGGACCATTTTGTTTTTGTTTTTGTTTCATCAGCACTCAGCAAAGGGCCTTGAATCTATTAGACACTTAATAAATGTTTGGAAAATTGAAGACTGAAAAAGACATTTAATTCTATCAGAACTGATCCCTTGAAGACTTACCTGCAATTTAAAATATGACCAATCACCAGCCCATGAAAAATATCAGAGTGACTCACCCTGTATAGGCTAGAATGTATTCCTCTCTCTAACTTTTTATTGAAGATTTTTTCCTTTAAAGTAGGATTTTTTTTGAAACAGAAATTGTCCTAAACTTTTCAAAAATCTTTAATGTCATCTAATAAGATGTGAACTCAATTAGATCTTTTCCTAAGAGCCCTGAGAGTAGCCTTGATGAACCTTTTGAATTTCCTAAAAAATATGTGCTGTATTCTGACATGGAACATCAATTTCTAACATTATTCTAACCATCCCTATTATTTTTGTGACACTTTCTCCTAAATTCTAAGGAAGATTTCCCTTTGAGCAATTCAAAGAATTTGTTTTATCTCTCATCTGCAAAGACCCTTCTTGCAGAGTGATCTCTTTCTTTGGATATCACATGGTGCTCAACATAGAAGAAATCATTAGGGACATGCAACTCTAGACATCTAACCTTTGGTTAATATTGAAATTAGTTAGTCAGTCTTATTACTCATTCAAGACATTTTATTAAATTTTGAAAAGAATAAGTAGAAAGTGTTTGATTAAGAGAAATATAATGCCTACCTTTTAAATGTTATTAATTAATAGTCATAATTAATAATTTCCTGATGATGTCACATAATTTATATTCTAACATTTAGTAATACCATGAATTGGCATTTTTCTTTTTTCTTTTAAATCTTTTCTTTCATTCTTTATAGCTATATATTGAGCACCTACTATGTGTAAGTTACTGTAATACAGTGGTTATAAAAAAAGAATAAAACAATCCTTGTTTTTATGGAGTTTTCAATAGAGTAGATAAATGCTCCCATGTGTAATAGGCATATTTTTATGTCATATCCACTATACTACTCTTCTCTTCCCTAAAGTCACAGAAATTATAACCTATTGGAAATGATCAGGATTTTATTTTCAGCTCATACTGTCATACTTTTACCTATATTTATTACTCTTTGACTAATCTACTTCAATTAAATTCTCCCCTATTACTAATACATTTCTCCACAATCCACCTTCCTACCTTTTGCATTCTTTATCCTCATTGTCTATAAATACCTTAAAGACTTTTCCATTTTTATTTTCTCTGTCTCTCATTCATAGTTATTTTCCTGTTGCCTTGCTTTAGAATATGAGCTCCTTAAGAACAGGAACCATATATATATATTTTTACCTTCCTTTGACTTTCTAACATTTAGTACAGTGCCTGGCATATAGAAGCTACTTATGGGATGGCTAGGTGACTCAGTCAATAGAGTCTAATCTGAAGATTGGAGATATTGGGTTCAAATATGACCTCAGACACTTCCTACCTGTATGACCCTGGGCAAGTCACTTAACCCTCATTGTCTAGCCCTTCTGCCTTGGAACAGATATTTAGTATTGATTCCAAGAGAGAAAATAAAGGTTTAAAAAATCATTATAAAATCAAAATGTCCAGTGGTGTGTTGCATCCTGCTTCTTAGGCATGATTCCATATTGGTAGAGACAATGATGATTTACTGTGTTCCTCTGTTGAGAGGTAGAGTTAATGTGAGAGCTTTGGAGTGGAGAGGTATTTATTCCTGCTTTGAGAGAGGACATGAGTGGTTCCATTCTCTCTTTGGGATCAATTCCGGGGAGAGAGAAGATTTCATGAAGTGGCAGAAATGAAGAGAAAAGCTAGCTCTTCAGCATGTCCCTGATTTCCAGTTTTCCTCTCTAGAGACTGGAGAGTTTATCCTTGACTGAGATTGAGAACTCTAACTTTATTGAATGAAATCTCAGCTTACTCCCATCTGAGAACTGATTGATTCTGTATATTTTCTAATATATTTTAATCTATCACTTCTCAGATTTATTTTTGCTATCTGCTTGGATAAATGATTTTAATCACTAGTCACTATTTGTTATGGGCTTTTGTATAATTAGAATTTGGTGGGAAGGACTCAAGTTGTTAATCTTTCCCTTCTGAGGAATATCAGCCAGGAAAGTTGTTTGAACCTAAAACAAAAACAAAAACAAAATCATTCTTCTAGACCAGAACTTTTTAGGGATGGAGTGATGGGCTCCACTCCCACCCCATCCCCCAAACCAAGTGCAACCCCCTGATCTCCCCTTACCCCAGATAGGAGAAAGAGGAAGTGACCCCACTGGATTGCTGAACAGATGAGTAGGTGATGTGAAAAAATGTCTTCAGGGGTGAAGGAGAGGGGAAAGGGAACATCTCCATCTGGAATTCCTCTAGCTTTCTAATAACAAACTCTGGCAGGTGACTGCAGGTATGCCTACAGAGAGGGCCCTGTGTGTCTTTTATGGCACATGTTCCATATGTTCTCCATCATGGATCTAGACCAACAATATTTTCAGGAGGAGCTGTAGAGGGAGGAAGATAGAATTCTAGTCTAAAAATCCTTTACAAGGGAACAAAATGGGGTCTTCTGGCCCCTTCTCCTTGTTCTTTCCTAACAGGATTCTAAGTTTCCTTGGAGAGGAATGGATAAGATTTCAGACATATCTAATATATCTATCAATGCATTCCCAGGAACAACATTTAAACATGTATAACTTACATGGACATCCTTTGGACATTTAATAAATATTCATGTACCAATTGCCATTTCCTCCCATAGTCTATTTCTTTGATACTCAAGTGTACCATAACTCAAACTCACCTCTTATCCATAGGGCCCTCCCCAGAGGTCATTGAGTGACTTGGTCCATGGACATTCAGCTAATTGATCTTGAGTTCAAAATTTTCCTAATTTTGAGAGCAGCTGTCTCTGACTACTGTACTTTGGCTGCCTCTAGCTCTTTCTACTGAGATATATAAATTGAGATATCTAAAGTGAGGTGTATAAACTGATGTATTACCCCCATTTTATTCTGTATATATTTTGTTTTTAAATAGTTTTTTTTTCATGTTGTCTCCCCCATTAGACTGTGAGTTCCTTGAGAGCAAGAACTGTATTTTTTCTATCTTCAGATCTTAGCACAGTGCCTGATACATATAGTAGGCACTAATTGACTCAACGTGATTATGGAAGGAGGGCTCAGTGTGTTTATTCCTGATGCTAGAAAAGTTAATAACTCAAGATAACAGTAATTTGGGACTACAACTCAGCTCTTTAGTCTAGGGTCTATCATCAACCCATTGAATGGTGTTACTTCTGCTTTCATTTTTGTTTCTTTTGGCATTTAACAATAGAAGGCAATTTGATGGCACAGTGAATAGAGCACTAGACTCTTGTAGTCAGGAGAACCTGAGTTCAAAACTGCCCTATGACACTTAATAACTGTATGATTCTGGGCAAGTCATCTAAAAAAACATCCAGTCTCAGTTTCCCCATCTGTGGAATGGGTATAACCATAGCACTTACGTCTCATAGTTGTGAGAATAATTTGAGATAATATTTGCAAAATGATTTACTAACCTTAAAGTGCTACAGAAATGCTATTTCATGAATGCACTTGTTTAAAAAATCTCAGCATGCAACAAGAAATAAAAAATGATTTTGGGTTGTCTCTAATCACAGCCATGCCTATAGACATGTGGAGGGAAATGATCTTGAAAGAAAGTGGCATATAAAAAAGACAGTTATTCTTGAAGTCACAAAGGATTTTTTTTACCCAAAAGATAGGCAGTGTGGTATAATGGAAAGAGTACTAACTGGCATCAAAAAACCTGGACTCAAATTCCTCCTTTTTTTAAAATTTCTTGTGTGACTGAATAAATCACTTTAAACTCTCTCACTCTCAGTTTCCTTGACTTTAAAATTAACATGTTGAAAGCCTAGGAAGTCTAGGTTTATATCTTCTATCCTATGATTATAGGACTATGATCAAAATTAATTTAATCACTGATATTTTTAAGAAAGGGCCACTAGATGGCACAAAAGATAGAATGCTGGGCATAGAATTAGAAAAACTCACCCTCCTGAGCTCAAATCTGGCTTCATACACTTAGATGTATCCCTGAATTAGTTACTTAACCCTGTTTACTTCCATTTCCTCATCTGTAAAAAGAGCTGAAGGAAAAGGCAAACCATCCTAGTATCTTTGACAGGAAAACACTAAATTGGTTCATGAAGAGTTGGGCACCAGTGAAAAATAATTGAACAACTCTTTAAAAAAGCACCCAGTGGGGCAGAGCTGAGATGGCAGAGAAGATGCATGGAACCATCTTATCTATACTAAATTACCCTCCAAAAAACTAGGATATGTTGCCTTGAACTGAGTTCTGGAGCAGCATAACCCAGAAAAAGACAAGGTCAAGTAAATTTTTTGCCTAAAACAACTTAGAAGGCCAACAGAAAGGATTTACTGCACTGAGAAGGAGGTGGAAGGCAAAGCAGGGTGCCAGGGCAGACAAAACTGGGACAATGAACCCTAGGTGCAGATGAAATAGCAGTAAAGGATTCTGGAGCTCTTAAGCACAGATAGTAAGGGTGGGATCAGCCAAATATTCATATGGAGATTAGAGTGGTCTGTTTGCTGGTTCCAGGTATAAGATACCTTATTAGACCGAATATAATGTGATCCCAAGTATTTTGAAGGGTATCTCAGAAAGAGAAAACACTTATTTTATTTTTTCTTTAAAATTACAACTTTTTTGAAACTTGTGGAGTATGCAGGCATTTTATATTCAAAGTTTTTGCAATGTCATTCCTCCCAGAATAACAACTACGTAGGTCTGTGCACATTTCAGCAATTTTCTTCTACACCTACCCCAGCCATTCAACCAATCTAACACAAGTTCTTCATTCATCCATCCCTTTCCTGCACATGAAAGATCACTCCTCATGGTAACTTTTCCTTAGGTAATGTTTTACACCTTGAATTTACATAAGGAGTCAGTTTTCACCTATTAACTGTGATTGCAAGCATCACTGTCATTCTAGCTTTCTCATTTCCAGTCATTTTAATTGCCACTGATTTGGCACCTTTAGTATTAATGATGCCATTTGATGGAATATCAAAACAAATATAAATTTGGTCAGCATTTCCCATCTGACCCAGGAGATAGCCATGCTTTTTATCTGTGCTGAGGCACACAATGCACAATTTATGATTTCAAAGCTGGAAGTGCTCAAATATAGTGCAAATGTAACTTTCAAAGGTACATATTGGGGAAAACTGTAGCTCTATATTCAGGCTAATACAGCACTTATTTCATTACCTACAGCAAAGTTTCAGGGTGAGGAGGAGCACTAGACTATATCAGTTCTTGTGTCAAAAGGAGAATAGGGGACCATGGTCACAGTTCAAAGGGTTAAAAGAGTGTTTATGGTTATTCACAGATCTGAGAACAGGACAGAATATTAAACACACCTCTCCCTATATCATACTACTTTGGAAGCAGATAGAGGTCCAGAGCCAGCTTTGAAGGCTGCTGCACAAAGAATATGAAGCTTGGAACAGTGCTAGTGCTCCCTTCACCACAACCAACTAAGAGCCCAAATTTAACAGTTTTAAAGGAAAAAGAGGAAGGCTAGAAAGTGGGCAAGAAATAACAAGAAAAAAAGAGAAAAAATTATTTTGGTGACAGGGAAGACCAAAACACAAATTCAGAGGAAACCAACAAAATTAATACTATTGCATCCAAAACCTCCAAGAAAAATAGGAATCACTCTCAAGTAAAAAAAACAAACAAACAAACAAAAAAACTAATGGAGAAGTTCAAGAAGGATTTAAAAAAATAAAATAAGAAAAATAAAAGAAACATAAGGAAAAGAAATGAGAGTAATACAGGAGAGTAAAGAAGTCAATAGCTTAGAAATAGAGTCTCAAAAAAATGAAGATATTAATACCTTAAAAACCAGAATAGAACAATTGGTAAAAGAAGCACAAAAATGCACTGAAGAGGAGTTATTAAAAGGCAGCATTGGTCATTTGGAAATCAGGTCCATAAATTCACTGAGGAAAAGAACTCTTTATATAATAGAACTGGCCAAATGGAAAAGGAGGTACAAAAACTCACTCAAGAAAATCATGTCTTTAAAATTAGAATTAGACAAGTAGAAGCTAATACCTCTAGGAGAAATTAAGAAACAATGAAACAAAGTTAAAAGAATGAATAAATAGAAGAAAATGTGAAATATCTCATTGGAAAAACAACTGACATGAAAAATAAATCCAAGACAGATTATCTAAGAATGATTGAATACCATGATAAAAGGAAAAGAGAGAGAGAGAGAGAGTTTAGACATTATTTTTCAAGAAGTTATAGAGGAAAATTGCCCTTATATTCTAGAACCAGAGGGCAAAATAGAAATTAAGGGAATCCACGAATCAATTCATAAAAGATATCCCAAACTCCTAGAAATATTACAGCCAAGTTCCAGAATTCTCAGGTCAAGGAGAAAACATTATAAGGAACCAAAAAGAAATAATTCAAATATCATGGAACCACAGTCAGGATAACACAATATTTAGCAGCTTCTACCTTAAAGGATCAGAGCGCCTGTATATGATATTCCATAGGGCAAATGAGCTAGGGCTTCAACCAAGAATCACTTATTCAGCAAAACTAAGCATAATCCTTTAAGAGAAAAAAATGGTATTTAATAAAATAGAGGACCAGATAAAAAGACCAGAGGTGAATAGAAAATTTTTACTCTCAGTTATAAGACTCAAGAGAATAATAAAAAGGTATATAGTAAAGAGAAATCAAGACATTCCATGAGGTTTATCTATGTATATCCCTACATGGGGAGATGATACTAGTAACTCCAAAGAGAAAATAGGAAAAGTGAGGAAGGGGACATTTGAATCTTACTTTCTTCAGAATTGGTTCAAAGAGGGAAGAACATGCACAATCAATAGGATATGGTTATATTTTACCACACATCAAAGTAGGAGGGGAAGGGGCTAATAGAAGATTGGTGGGGCTGATAGAAAAGAGAGTAAATTGGGGGAGATAGTCAGATACTAAATGGGGTAATGGCACAGAGAATAATGCACAACAATCATAAGGGTGTAATTTTTTAATTTTTTACAGGTCTCTCTAATAAAGGTTTCATTTCTCAAATACTTAGAAAAATGAATTGAGTATATAAGAATACAAATAATTCCCCAGTTGACAAATTGTTAAAGGATGTGAGCAGGCAGTTTTTAGACAAGGTAATTAGAACTCTCTTTAGTTATACACACAAAAAATGCTCTAATTCACTATTAATTAGAGAAATGCAAATTAAAATAACTCTTAGGTACTATCCCACACCTATACGATTGGCTATTATTACAGAAAAGGAAAATGAGAAAACTTGGAGGGGATGTGGGAAAACTGAGAAACAAATGCATTCTGGGGGAGTTGTGAACTTTTTGAATCATTCTTGAGAACAATTAGGACCTATGCCCAAAAGGTTATAAAAACAGTACATATCCTTTGACTCAGCAATACTGTTTCTCAGTATGTATCCCAAAGATATAAAAAACAAAAAGGGGAAGGACTTATATGTACAATATTATTTTGTAGGGGCATATCTTTTTGTAGGGGCAAAGAATTGAAAAGTGAGAGAATACCCATCAAATGGGGCCTGGCTAAGTAAGTTATAATATATGACTGTAATGGAATACTATTTTTTCTGTAAGAAATGACAAACAGGAAGAGCTGAAGAAAACCCAGAAACATTTATATTAATTGAAGAAGAGTGAAAGAAACAGAAACAAGAGAACATTTATCTAGCTATTCTCAGCAATTCAGTGATCAAAAACTATCCCAACCAAAGGACTGATGATTTTTTTTAAATGCCATCTGCTTCCAGAGAAAAAGGACTGATAGAATCTGAATCCAGATAAAAGCAAACTTTTTGCTTAATTGTTTTATTTGAGTTTTCTTCCACAGAAGGATTAATGTAGAAAACTGGCTTACATGATTGCACATACAAAATCTATTTAAGATTGCTCACCATCCATCCCAAGGAAGGGAGTTAGGGGGAGAGGGAGGAAAGGAGAGAATTCAAGATTCAATATTTTGTGGAAAATGTTAGAAGTGGGTTTTACATGTAATTGGAGGGAAACAAAAGAAAGAAAGAAAGAAAGAAGGAAAGAAAGAAGGAAAGAAAGAAGGAAAGAAAGAAAGAAAGAAGGAAAGAAAGAAAGGAAGGAAGGAAGAAAGAAAGAAAGAAAGAAAATTTCCCAAGGAATTTATGTTTATATAACTGTTACACTAAGAACCTTTTAAAGGAAATACATTTTTGTTGATAATCTTTCATTTTTATGTCATCAGTTTTCCTCAATATTTCTTTTTCTCCCCCTCACAGAGAAGCAAATTTGCCTCAGAAATGATGCTTGAAACACTCTCCTTTATGTGATTTATCTAGCCAGGTATTGCTAAAGTACTTACCTTCAAAAATCTATGACTTATGATAGGAGTTATATAGCCACTAACCGAAAGATTTAATCTTCTGGGTACCCAAAAGGAGTTCCCTGATAAGATCATATAGTAGATAAATATCTGAACTGAAAGGTTTGAGAAAACAACTTAAGAATTTTACTGTTTTATATTGTTCCAATATAAGACTTTATTTTACCCTATGGGGGCTTGAAAAATAGGTCTTGTGATCTAATGGAAAAAGAATGAATCCAAGAGTTAAGGTCAAGGTATGTAAGTTTGACTGTATCATGTAAAAGAGAGAAGATCACAATGCATATCGTTCACAGAATGTTTTCTTACTTTTTAAAAAAAAACTAGATCTATGATTTTATTCATGTAGGATACTCCCTTAACCAATGTACCTTCTTGCAGTTTTTTAAAAACTTTTACATTCTGTCTTAGAATCAATACTAAGTATTGGTTCCAAGACAAATAAGCGCTAGTGGCTAGCCAATTGGGGTTAAGTGACCTTACCACATTTGAACAGCTAGGAAGTATCTGAGGCCACATTTGAACCTAGAACCTCTCTAGGCCTAGTTCTCTATCCACTGAGCCACCTTGTGGCCCCCCTCCTTTTCCTATAGTTTTAAAAAGTTTGCTAATAGGTCAATGTACCCAGGTTCACAAAGTCAGTATGTATCAGAGATGGAACTTGAATCCCCAAATTTTGATTCTAAGACCAATCCATAAATCTACCACCAAACTATCCCCTATGCCATTCTTTGTTGAATAGGATTACTGGGAGAATAAAGTAAGACAATAAACACATTCAAAATTACTTTAGAAAGGAGGCATTTATAACAGTGCTAGTAATGAACAGATAATTGAATAGCTATGGGCACAGCAGTGTTTGAAGATACAAAGAATTAAAAGATGTGCTTGCTTTCTGTTGAATTTGGTTTAACAAGCATTACTAAGCAACTACTCTGCATAAAGACATTGTTCTAGATATAAAATATAAGAAAAGAAAAACTTTTTTGACCCCAAGGAGTTTACATTTAAATACAGAGTAATTTCCAGAGACAGAGGGGATGAAAGAGACCTAACACACAAAGATTTTACTCAATTGGGTCTGTGATCTCATTAATTTGGAAGCACCAGTGGAGCAGATTTGTAACATATCCTTGCCCATCAATCTTGTGTAATTATTGACTGTATTCTCTCCCCAAAATGCTAAATTAGTGGTATGGATGAGAAATGTCTCAGAAATTACTAGGAGGGAAGGATCACTTTCTGAGAAGATTGTGGAAGAGCTGATTTCAATGGGAGCTTGAAAACTGAATAAAATTTGAGTTGAGAAGAATGAGCAGGCAATTCAGTAGAATTTAGAAGTATAGATATATAGTCCCAAGGGACCTTAGCGGGAATTTAGTACAACCTCCTTTATTTTATATACTAGGAGACTAGTCTCATCTGAAGGTAAGTGGCTTCCTTGAATTCATACAAACACTAAATTGCTGAACTGGAATTCAAACTATATTCTGATAATACATACACTCAACATTCTTTCCGCTATACTCTACCTCCTTCCACTGTGAGCAAAGCCATCTATCTATCTATCTATCTATCTATTTTTAAAATGACTACACATATATATTTTTTAACCCTTGCCTTCTGTCTTGGCTCCAAGGCAGAAAAGTGGTAAGGGCTAGGCAATGGGGGTCAAGTGACTTGCCTAGGGTCACACAGCTGGGAAGTGTCTGAGGCCAAATTTGAACCTAGGACCTCTCCTCTCTAAGACTGACTCTCAATTCATTGAGCAACCCAGCTTCCCCCTATGACTATATATTTTAAGAAGACAGTGAGTAGTCATATTGTCTAACTCAGTAATTCTCAATTTTTTTTTTTACTATAAGGGCCCCTTTACATTCTTTTTTTTTTAAATAATATTTTATTTGATCATTTCCAAGCATTATTCATTAAAGACAAAGATCATTTTCTTTTCCTCCCCCTACCCCCCATAGCCGACGCGTGATTCCACTGGGTGTCACATGTGTTCTTGATTCGAACCCATTTCTATGTTGTCAATATTTGCATTAGAGTTTCGTTAGAGTCTCTCCTCTGTCATATCCCCTCAACCACTGTAGTCAGGCAGTTTCTTTTCCTCGGTGTTTACACTCCCATAGTTTATCCTTTGCTTACAAATAGTGTTTTTTCTCCTAGATCCCTGCAGATTGTTCCGGGACATTATACCACCACCAATGGAGAAGTCCATTACATTCGATTATACCACAGTGTATTAGTCTCTGTGTGCAATGTTCTCCTGGTTCTGCTCCTCTCGCTCTGCATCACTTCCTGGAGGTTGTTCCAGTCTCCATGGAACTTCTCCACTTTATTATTCCTTTTAGCATAATAGTATTCCATCACCAACATATACCACAAATTGCTCAGCCATACCCCAATTGATGGGCATCCCCTCGTTTTCCAGTTTTTGGCCACCACAAAGAGTGCAGCTATGAATATTTTTGTACAAATCCTTTTGTCCATTATCTCTTAGGGGTACAGATCCAGCAGTGCTATGGCTGGATCAAAGGGTAGACATTCTTTTGTCGCCCTTTGGGCATAGTTCCAAATTGCCCTCCAGAATGGTTGGATCAATTCACAACTCCACCAGCAATGCATTAATGTCCCCACTTTGCCACATCCCCTCCAGCATTCATTACTTTCCTTTGCTGTTATGTTAGCCAATCTGCTAGGTGTGAGGTGATACCTCAGAGTTGTTTTGATTTGCATCTCTCTGATTATAAGAGATTTAGAACACTTCTTCATGTGCTTGTTAATAGTTTTGATTTCTTTATCTGAGAACTGCCTATCCATTTCCCTTGCCCATTTATCAATTGGAGAATGGCTTGATTTTTTGTACAATTGATTTAGCTCATTATAAATATGAGTAATTAAACCTTTGTCAGAGGTTTCTATGAAGATTTTTTCCCAATTTGTTGTTTCCCTTCTGATTTTAGTTACATTGGTTTTGTTTGTACAAAAGCTTTTTAGTTTGATGTAGTCAAAATTATTTATTTTACATTTTGTGATTCTTTCTATATCTTGCTTGGTTTTAAAGCCTTTCCCCTCCCAAAGGTCTGACTTGTATACTATTCTGTGTTTACCCAATTTACTTATGGTTTCCTTCTTTATGTTTAAGTCACTCACCCATTTTGAATTTATCTTGGTGTAGGGTGTGAGGTGTTGATCTATTCCTAGTCTCTTCCACACTGTCTTCCAATTTTCCCAGCAGTTTTTATCGAATAGTGGGTTTTTGTCCCAAAAGCTGGGATCTTTGGGTTTATCGTATACTGTCTTGCTGAGGTCGCTTTCCCCCCAGTCTATACCACTGATCTTCCTTTCTGTTTCTTAGCCAGTACCAAATTGTTTTGATGACTGCTGCTTTGTAATATAGTTTAAGGTCTGGGACTGCAAGGCCCCCATCATATGTGTTTTTTTTTTCATTATTTCCCTGGATATCCTTGATCTTTTGTTCTTCCAAATGAACTTTGTTATGTTTTTTTCTAAATCAGTAAAGAAATATTTTGGGAGTTCAATGGGTATGGCACTAAATAGATAAATAAGTTTGGGTAGGATGGTCATTTTTATTATATTGGCTCGTCCTATCCATGAGCAGTTAATGTTTTTCCAATTGTTCAAGTCTAGTTTTAGTTGTGTGGAGAGTGTTTTGTAGTTGTGTTCATATAGTTCCTGTGTTTGTCTCGGGAGATAGATTCCTAGGTATTTTATTTTGTCTAAGGTGATTTTGAATGGGATTTCTCTTTCTAGTTTTTGCTGCTGAGCTGTGTTGGAGATATATAGAAAAGCTGATGACTTATGTGGGTTTATTTTGTATCTGGCAACTTTGCTAAAATTTTTGATTATTTCAATTAGCTTTTTGGTTGAATCTCTAGGATTCTTTAAGTAGACCATCATGTCATCTGCAAAGAGTGATAACTTGGTCTCCTCCTTGCCTATTTTGATGCCTTCAATTTCTTTTTCTTCTCTAATTGCTACTGCTAGTGTTTCTAGTACAAAGTCAAATAGTAGAGGTGATAATGGGCATCCTTGTTTCACTCCTGATCTTATTGGGAATGCATCTAGTTTATCCCCATTGCAGATGATATTAGCTGATGGTTTTAGATATATACTGTTTATTATTTTTAGGAACGACCCTTCTATTCCTATGCTTTCTAGTGTTTTTAATAGGAATGGGTGTTGTATTTTATCAAAGGCTTTTTCTGCATCTATTGAGATAATCATGTGGTTCTTGCTAGTTTGCTTGTTGATGTGGTCAATTATGTGGATGGTTTTCCTAATGTTGAACCAGCCCTGCATCCCTGGTATAAATCCTACTTGATCATGGTGAATGATCCTTCTGATCACTTGCTGGAGTCTTTTTGCTAGTATCCTATTTAAGATTTTTGCATCTATATTCGTTAGGGAGATTGGTCTATAGTTTTCTTTCTCTGTTTTTGACCTGCCTGGTTTTGGAATCAGTACCATGTTTGTGTCGTAAAAGGAGTTTGGTAGAACTCCCTCTTTGCTTATTATGTCAAATAGTTTGTATAGTATTGGGATTAACTGTTCTCTGAATGTTTGATAGAATTCACAGGTGAATCCATCAGGCCCTGGGGATTTTTTCTTAGGAAGTTCTTTGATGGCTTGATGGATTTCAATTTCTGATATGGGATTATTTAAGAATTCTATTTCCTCTTCTGTTAGTCTAGGCAGTTTGTATTTTTGTATATATTCATCCATTTCTCCTAAATTGGTGTATTTATTGCCATATAATTGGGCAAAGTAATTTCTAATGATTGCCTTAATTTCATCTGCATCGGAGGTGCTGTCCCCCTTTTCATCTTTAATGCTGTGAATTTGCTTTTCTTCCTTCCTTTTTTTAATTAGATTGACCAGTACTTTGTCTATTTTGTTTGTTTTTTCAAAGTACCAGCTTCTTGTCTTATTTATTAAATCAATAGTTCTATCACTTTCGATTTTATTAATTTCTCCCTTAATTTTTAGGATTTCTAATTTGGTTTTCTGCTGGGGGTTTTTAATTTGATCGCTTTTGAGTTTTTTTATTTGCATTTCTAATTGATTGATCTCTGCTCTCCCTAGTTTGTTGATATATGCACTCTCTTTGGCTGCATCCCAAAAGGTTTGAAAGGATGTCTTGCCATTGTCATTTTCCTCGATAAAATTATTGTTTCTATGATTTCTTCTCTAACTAAACGATTTTGGAGTATCATATTGTTTAATTTCCAATTAGTTTTTGATTTCATTTTCCATGTACCATTACTGATCATTATTTTTATTGCCTTGTGATCTGAGAAGGCTGCATTTATTATTTCTGCTTTTCTGCATTTGTGTGCTATGTTTCTGTGACCTAATGTATGGTCAATTTTTGTGAATGTGCCATGTGGTGCTGAGAAGAAGGTGTATTCCTTTTAATCCCTATTTATTTTTCTCCATATGTCTATTAATTCTAATTTTTCTAAGATTTCATTCACTTCTTTCACCTCTTTCTTATTTATTTTTTTGGTTTGATTTATCTAAATTTGATAATGGTTGGTTTAAGTCTCCCACGAATATGGTTTTACTGTCTATTTCTTCCTTCAATTCTCCTAGTTTCTCCATTAGAAATTTGGGTGCTATATTATTTGGTGCATACATGTTGATTAGTGATATTTCCTCATTATCTAAAGTCCCTTTTAACAAAATATAATTACCTTCCCTATCCCTTTTGATCAGGTCTATTTTTGCTTTGGCTTTATCAGATATCATGATTACCACTCCTGCCTTCTTTCTGTCAGTTGAGGCCCAGAAGGTCTTACTCCATCCTTTAATTCTGACCTGGTGGGTGTCAACCCACCTCATGTGTGTTTCTTGAAGGCAATGTATGGTAGGGTTTTAGATTCTAATCCATTCTGCTATTCGTCTACTTTTTATGGGCGAGTTCATCCCATTCACGTTCAAAGTTATGACTGTCATTTGTATACTCCCTGGCATTTTGATATCCTTCCCTAATTCTAACCTTTTCTTCTTTGGCTCTACATTTTAGTCCAGTGATTTACTTTAAATTGGTCCCCCTTGTCCCCTCCCTTGATATGTTTCCCTTTTTAGTCCCTCCCTTTTTGTTCCGTCCCCTTCCTCCCCTCTCTTTCCCTCCCCTTTTGTTTTCCCTCTCCCCCTCCCCCCTTGGTTTTCCCTTCTCCCTACCCTTGTTGGGTAAGATAGAATTCAAGATCCCAGTGGATTTGGATGTTTTTCCCTCTCAGAGTTGATGTTCCTGAGAGTAAGGTTTAAGTAAAAACTCTCTTCCTCTCCTTCTTATAGGAGTTTTCTTCCCCTCCCCTTCCCATGTGAATCTTTGTGTGAGAATGATTATTCTATTTGGTCTTTCTTTTCCCCCTATTTACACATTACATTTTCCCCACATGTTAGTATACATAGATTGATATAAATGTAGTCCTTATAGAAGAGAGTTTGAGTAAAAGAAGAAAATAACATTTTTCTCCTTTTCCCTTTCCTTCATATTTACCTTTTCAGGTATTCCATGCTCTTTGATTTTCAATATTGAACTTTCCACAGAGCTCTGGTCTTTTCATTGCAAAAACTTGGAAATCTTCTATTTTGTTGAATGCCCATACTTTCCCTTGGAAGTATATAGTCAGTTTTGCTGGATAGCTGATTCTTGGTTGAAGACCCAGCTCTCTTGCCTTTCTGAAGATCATGTTCCATGCCTTACGATCATTTAAAGTAGAACTTGCAAGGTCTTATGTGACCCTGATTGGCATTCCTTTATATCTAAATTGTCTTTTTCTGGCTTCTTGCAGGATTTTTTCTTTTGTTTGAGAGTTTTGGAATTTGGCAATTACATTCCTCGGATTTGTCTTTTGGGGGTTTAGTGTAGAGGGTATTCTGTGAGCTCTGTCAGTGGCTGTAATTCCCCCTTGTTCTAGAATTTCTGGGCAATTGTCTTTGATTATCTCTTGTATTATGATGTCGAGTTTGCTGTTTATTTCTGCCTTTTCTAGAAGTCCAATTATTCTTAAATTATCTCTTCTCCCTCTATTTTCCAAATCTGTCACTTTGTCAGTGAGATATTTTATGTTCTCTTCTAATTTCTTGCTCTTTTGGCTTTGCTTTATTAGTTCTTGCTTTAAAGCCTGGTTTTCTTTTATAGTTTGGTCAAACTGGTTTTGTAGATGCATGAATTTCTTTTGCATTATTTCCCACTTTTTCTCCCAGAAGGCTTCCATCTTTTTGATCATTTCAGATTCAAATTCTTCATGGGTTTGTGGAGAGTTTTCTTTTTCCTTTGGAAGGTTTCGAAGCATTTGCTTGTGTTTCCTTTTCTATCTCCTCTGTGTTTTGTATTTTTGCTCCATAAAATGTGTCCAAAGTTGTCCCCTTCTTCTTGTTTTTTTTTTTTTGAATTTTGGGACTTTTGTGCTTCCGTGGATTTTGCCATCTCTATCTTAGTGGGGGGATTAGCTTTTCTTATCTCTGTCTGGTGTTCAGAGGTTTTAGCCCTAGGCAGATTGTCCATTCTATGCAGTTGTTGTTCTGTCTTCCCAAGGAAGCCCAGAATTGTTGGTGTTTCCCTGTTACTGCCCTCCTCTCCTTGGCACCCTCCTGATGCTTCTCCGTTGCCTTACTTCCACACTGTAAGCCTAGCTTGGCCCTTGTTCCTGTGCCTTAGCCAGCCAGATGAGCCTGCTCTCGGGGGGGGGGGGGGTGGGGGGAGCTGTGGCTTCCTGGAGCTCTGAGGGCTCCTAATGAGATTAGCTTTCCTTGGGTTGAATTTAGTATGCCTTGAGGCAGGGACTTTTTTTGTGAGACTCTGATGGAAGGATCCAGCCAGGGGGTTACAAGCTCCCTCCTCCTCTCTCTCTGTTTCCCTGATGTCTGGGTGCCCCCTCGACTGGGTTAGGTTGTTTTCAGGATGTGGCCTTCAGAATAGCCAGCTCCTGAGGCCCTTTTGCCAGTCCTGAGGGTTGCTGTTGTTTCAGAAGACCCTGCTCTCTGAGGGGGAGGGCCTGCGACTTCCCTGGGCTCAGGGCGAGGGCTCCTGATAAGAAGATTAGCTTTCCCTGGGTTGAACTGAGATTTGGATGGAAGGTTCCAGCCAGGGGGTTATGAGCTCCCCTATCTCTCTCTGTTTCCCTGCTGTCTGGGTGCCCCCTTGACTGGGTTAGGTTGTTTTCAGGAAGTGGCCTTCAGAATAGCAGGCTGTGGGGCTCTGAGGTTGCCTCTGCTGCCTTGGACTTGGCCTCGGCACTCTGGGTTGGGGGGGATGGGTCCTATGACCTTCCTTCTGCCTACCCCTTAGGTCCGAGTGGTCTCGGGTTCTGGCTTTTGGGGGAAGCTGTACCTTTTGGTCCAGGTCCAGGTCCAGGAGGAGGACTCCCAGGGTCTATGCTGTTGATCGTTTTGAATTTCAGTGCCCTAGGAGCATTCGGTTTGAGATTGGTAAGGAAGGGTTTCAGGAGATCTGAACTTTAGCTTTCTCTAAGCCGCCATCTTGACCGGAAGTCTAGAAGTCTGTTGCCCCTTTACATTCTTAAAGATTATTGAGCATACTCTCTGTGATGGCAAAAAATTGGAAAATTAGGGGATGCTCTTCGGGGAATGGCTGAGCAAATGGTGGTATCTGATGGTGATGGAATGTTATTATGTTGAAAGGAATGATGAATTGAAGGATTTCTATGCAAACTGGAAAGATCTCCAGGAATTAATGCAGAGTGAAAGGAGCAGAACCAGGAGAACATTGTACACAGAAACTGAAACACTGTGGCACAATCAGATGTAACAGACTTTTCTACTTGTAGCAATGCAGTGATCCAGGACAATATGGAGGAATTTATGAGAAAGAACAGTATCCACATCTCTAAACCTTAAAATTCCTTAGACTTATAAATGTTGGAAATTTCACCATTGGGAAATTTCATACTTGGAAAATTTCTTACTGATAGTCTATTGGAATGTGAACCCCATTGGCATGGGAGGTTCCTCCTCCTCCCTTCTTAAGATTACTTTAGGACAGAAACCTTTTGCTGAACAATGGAAAGGACTTTGACCTATGCTTAAGCATAGAACAGGAATTTCTTTGAGTCATGATTGATTTTAGAATTGATACAATGGAGATACTTGGAATCAATCTCCACCCTACTCAGTCCTAACAGGATTGAGGAAGGGCTGCAGCATAGATCAAAATTTAATTATTCCAATCTCTACCCTACTCAGGTTAACAGGATTTAGGAAGGGCTGTAGCAAAGGATCAAAGATTTAATTATTTGAAAATATGACCTTCAACAGACATGTGCAAAGCCAGAGACCTCTGGCCGGTCCTGGGTTAAGCTAGAGCCTCCATTGGCACAGGGAAATTGATGGACAGTGATTGGTAGATGTGAGAACTGAGGGGAGGGAACTTGGATGGTTTCCTTAAAGATAGAGGGGTCTGAATACTCAGGGTGGTGGTTGAGTAGTTTGTCTGAGTGGTTGGAGTGTGCTCTGAGAAGCTGGCTCTGAAGGAAGCTGAAGGTGGGGGCCTCTGAGACTGTTTCTCCATTTTGGTCACGTGAGTAATAGGGACTGATCTCTTTTCTTTGCCCCAGCTATCTAAGGGCTTGGGCCTTTTGGCCCAGCCTAAACAGAAGGGGTATTTAAGCCCTATTCCCTTCTCTCCCCTTTCTCTCTCCCTCTCTCTCTCTATCTCTAATTCCTTTCTTCCTCCTGTTTGTAATTAAACTCTATAAACTCTATAAAATTGACGGCTGACTTGAGTTTTCATTTAGGAATTACATAGCTGAATTCCTTGGCGACCTTAAATTAATATATATCAGTCTTTTAAAGTGATTTCTTTGTCACACATCCAGAGAAAGAACTATGGGAGTAGAAATGCAGAAGAAGAGCATATGATCGATCACGTGGTTTAATGGGAATATGATTGAGGTTTGGGTATTAAAAGATCACTCTATTGCAAATATGAATAATATGGAAATAGGTTTTGGACAATGGTACATGTATAACCCAGTGAAATTGCTTGTTAACTCCAGGAGGGGAGAAGGAGGAGGGATGGGAAAAATCATGAATCAACCATGGAAACAAACATAATAATAAACAAACAAACAAACAAATAATCAAATAAATATTCTCAATAAATTTGATTATTTGTTTGTTTGTTTGTTTTTAAACCCTTACCTTCCTTCTTGGAATCAATACTGTGTATTGGTTCCAAGGCAGTAGAGTAGTAAGCACAAGGCAATGGGGGTTAAGTGACTTGCCCAGGGTAACACAGCTGGTAAGTGTCTGAGGCCAGATTTGAACTAAATAAAATTTTTAAAAGATTATCAAACTCTCCAAATAGATTTGCTTCATGTGGGTTATACCTATTGCTATTTATCATATTTGAAGTTAAAATTGATAAAATTTTAAAACACTGTTAATTTATTAAAAATTATAACAAACTAATGTCATATTAATATAACATCTAAGACAAAAATTAGTGAGCAGAGTATTGCTATTGTATGTATTTTTGCAAATATCTTTATAGAAGACAGCTTGGTTTCTATCTGTTTTCACATTCATACTGTTGAACTAGGTTGTTTTGGTGGAAGTATATGAAGAAACTTTGACCTCATACAGATATGTATTTGGAAAAGGGAGAATATGGTAATAGACCAATAATAGATTTGTATTATTCTAAAAATAGTTTTAGCCTTGTATACAGAAAGGGGCTTGACCCCAAATTTGAAGAATCCCTATTAATCTGGATCATGCAGACCTTATAGACTCAGAGCAATAGTTAGAGAGAACAGCTTAAATGTAACAAGACAAATGGTTGAGTTGATTACTAGGTTGAAGAATTTTATCCTTTAGGTCAGTAGTGTTGTGTGTCATGGAATTCTGGTAAAGCCTATGGATCCCTTCTCAGAATAATGTTTGTTGTCAATATTCTTAATGGAAAGAAATGTTAAATTTCACTTAGCGGTTAGTGAAAACAAACATGTAATTTCTTTTTTTCCTATGTTTATAGGTTAAGAACACATATTTTAGGTAAAGGTGTGTCATTGAAGTTTTTTGAGCCTATGACTGGCAAAACAAAAACTCTGTTTTAAGATTATAAATTTGCTATTGGTGTCTGTGACATAGAAGTAAGAAAAGCTTAAATGAATCCACTTATAAGACTATGGGGGTAGTCAATATTTAAGATATTGGCATGGGTCAGAGAGGTAGCAGTGGAAATGGAAAGGAAATAGCAGATAGAAATGAAAAATTAATAGAATTTGGTAATCAGCTGGACCCAAGAGGCAAGAAAGAGGAAAGAAGTCCTCAGCAGGAGAGTGTATGATAAACCCAAAGATCCCAGCTGTTGGATCAACAACCTTCTATTTGATAAATCTTCTGGGGAAATTGGAAAATAGTATGGGAGAGATTAGGTTTGGATCAACATCTCACACCTTATACCAAGATGAATTCAGAATGAATAAATGACTTAAATATAAAGAAGGAAACAATAAGTAAATTAAGTGAACATAGAATAGTATATGTCAGATTTATGGGAAAGGAAAGAATTTAAGACAAAGCAAGAGATAGAGAATATTACAAAATGTCAAATGAATAATTTTGATTACATTAAATGAAAAAGTTTTTGTACAAACCCAAACCAATGCAACCAAAATTAGGAGGGAAGCAACAAATTGGGGAAAAAAATCTGTATAACAAAAACCTCTTACAAAGGTCTAATTTCTCAAATTTATAAGGAGCTAAATCAATGAATCTTAATATAAACTCTGATCAGGTCATCCTCCTCTACTACTCATTATTGCTGACCAAACATGAATTAATGAGGTTATGATTACATCTGACTTCAATCTACCTGCCTAATGTTAGCTGAAGTTCTCCCATTCTCAGTCTTTATAATCCAGCCTAACAGATCTTCTTCTTAAATGGCCTAATGGAGAGGGGTCAAAGATGGTATGTAAATAAGAGGAATGGAAGCTAATTATAAAATCAATGGTGGCCTGGTGAATAGGATTTGAACTGGAAAGGAAGAGAAGAAGGAGCAAGAGAAGAAAGGAATAAGCATTTATATAATATCTACTATAAGCTAAGTACTTTAAGGAATATAAGCAGTACATCTTTGGTTCTGATTCTGTTTTTTTAAAAGAAGAAAATAAAAATATCATTAAAGAGTTTAATGGAAAAAAAAACCAACCCTGTAATCATTTAAATTCTCCAGGTCTCATTTTGTAAAATAAGAAGGTTAAACTAAAAAACCTTTGGGATCACTTCCAGGACTAAATCTATGATCTCTTTGTAATGGAATTTCTACTACATTGCTAAAGTTCTCAATTTTAGGTTTGGCATATGCTTTTTCTTTTGAATATTTTATTAAAAGCTCAAATTTCACTCCTTATCTCTTCCTTCTTTTCTTTTATTAACCCGCCTACCATTCTGGGGAATCTTATTTCATTTCATTTCCTTGGATCTAGAATGAGAGAATTACTATCCTTCTGGAGTCTTAGTCTGTGATATTTTATTCCATAATTCTTTATTATTGCATTTAAAATTTTTCTTTGTTCATCATTTATTCAGATTCTCTGTACTCTTCACCCCCTTGCTTGAGACTTCTTTCCTTTTTTTAGTTGTCTTTTTAGTTTTGTTCTAGTGGAAAAGATTCTGACTCCAGGGGTTGAAGAATTGAGTTCAAATACCACCTCTGACACACTATTTTTATAATTTTGGACAAATCATTTAATTTCCCTGGTCTCATTTTCCTCATCTGTAAGGTCCTCTCTAACCTCAAATGTAAAACCCTATAATCCTAGTTTATTTGCTTCACATCTAGCTGTTTTGGGGTGGCAAAAAATAGCTATGTTTAAACATAAACTTCTGTACAACCATTTTGCCAGAAATATTGGAGAAGGTATTATTATATCCACTTTTAACAGATGGATAAGCTGAGGGGTTTGCCAAGACATATCATAGAGGTAGTAAATGGCTCAGATATTACTTGACTTTATGTCAAGTATTTACATCATCATCACAACCATCACCTTCATCATCATCACTCTCATAATCATCAGTGTTTGTCTAGGACTTTAAAAGTATTATAATATTACAAATATTACATCACATATATTTTCTCTTTACAACAACCCCAGGATGTAAGTCCTTTTATTATTTTTATTTTATAGAAGAAGAAACTGAGGCAGCTTAAGTGACTTGCCCAGAAACACACAGCTAATAAGTGAGGCTAAAATTGAACTTGAAGTTTCCTGAGTTCCAAGTCCAGGCAGGGCTCCATCTACTGTGTTAACAGTGAAACATTGAACACCGAGGTAGAACTGGTATTATAGAAGCTCTGTGGTTATGTGTGCGCTAGATGTTTAAGCAGAACTAGTCATGGTCATTAGGTCATTTTTAAAAATATTAGAACAGAAAAATTATGAAGTGTTTTGCAGCATTTTTGACTTGTCTTTTCTACCTTTGATAAAAACGAGGAGACTGCATACCCAAGGGTAAACCTACAAGGAAGATACAGTGGTTCAAAGAAGATACTCTAGGGAATCAGATGCTTACTTTTCTATATCTTTTTCTCTATGAGCCTCCACTGACACATTTTCCCTTACTCTTCCTTGTTCTGATAGTCATTTCTGACCTTCAATTAAAATAAATTCAGAATATTTATTGACTTGTGTTCCTAACTATTTGCCTTGTCTTCTCCCCATTTCTAATCTCTGCAAATCCAAATCTAGCTCGCTTTTCCTGGTTGTTAGCTTTTCTTGGCCATTCTTGATCCTTGACTCTGCTTTAGATGCAATTAATTCATCCTGATGGCACAGCAGAAAGAACAATAGCTTATTTTTATGATGAAGCAAAATTTTTTGCTGCTTACAGAACTTGTTTTCTTGAGTTAAAAACAGTAATTAACCTGAAACTTTCTGACCTAAGTCAGATTTCAGAATAATTTAATGTTTAGTATAATAAAAAGAAAATCCCTGAACTATTTACTATCTATTTTCATTGAAGGATTTGACAATTTTCTGCATATACTGTTAGATTTTCTTGATATATTAGTTTTGGTGAACTGGTTTTTTGACCTTTTTTTTTTGCCCTTGTCATAAAGGAAGGCTCTCTGAGTAAGACTGTTTAATTTTCTTTTTTGTATCCCCATTGCCTACTACATAGTAAATGCATTTTGAATGCTTTTTGAATGGTTGAATGATAGGGAAGGCAGAGAGAAATTCATTAGGCAATTAAAGTTGTAAAAATGAAATAAATTAATTGAACAAAAGTAGTTGAATGTTTTATGTATACCACATATATGTTATGTTCATTTTGTTACATAGACTATTCCATAATCTTATAATTTCCCTTGTGGATATTTTAGCAAAATGGGATACACTGGGCAAATAACATACTAAATTGTTTTCCCAGTAATAACCATAACAAAAGTCTATTTATCAGAAAGTATCTTTCAAGAGGCCATTCTTATACCATATAACTCTATGAAGATTAAAATGAAAATATGCAAAACAGTCTGTAACAGAAGTGTTTGAAGAAAGATTTGTATAATTTTGGAAATATAGATTAGTATTTTCCTGGAAATTATGTATGGAAAATGTATTTGTGAAAACACAAATCATTACTTACGTATTTTATAATGTCATTACTTTGTGTTAATATTTGCCTTCGTTTTGATTTTATTTCCTTCCCAATCTCAACCCTGTAGTTAATCTATTCAACTCCATGGATTAATTTACACTTGAATCCCTTGCCAAATCCACATCCTGAATTATCCCCACCATCTACCTCCTCAATTCCTGCTCATCTGCTTCTGAATAGAGATGGAGAAAACTGCCCAATCATAATGACAGGAAATGTTATAGATTCATGTTATCCAATTTTGGTTGGATCTCTCCATGGTAATGTAATTGTTTTGTTCCTCCCTAATTCATTCCCTATCTCCTTCCATAGAGTAGTCCAAATGTTCTGTTTCTTACTTCAGCCTCCACTTTCCCTGTCTCATCTGAGTATCTTGTCTTTTTACTCAGAAAATTAAGGTCATTTGCAGTGAGCTCCTACTTGTCCTTTTCTCAAAACCCCTTGATATCATCCCCAGCTCTCTCCTCCTTTCCCCATATCTGTTATAATGATATGGTCCTTTTCCTTGCCATGTCCAATATCTATGCATGTGCTCTTGACTCCAGTCCCTTCTATCTACTCTGCCAAACCACTTCTATCATCTTCCCCATCATCCTCCTTTGATCCAGGCTTCAACCTTTCCCTATCTACTATTGCTTTTCCTACTCTCTTCAAATATGACAAACTTAAAAAAAAAACCCTTAATAAAACTTTTTGCTAATCATCCAGTTTCTAGAAAACTGTTTATACTGGTTGTTTCCCACTACTGAAATATGGCTTCTAACTTCATCAACTCAACTGAAAATGCTCTCTCTAACCAATAATTTCATTTTTTTTTACCCTTACCTTCCTTCTTGGAGTCAATACTGTGTATTGGCTCCAAGGCAGAAGAGTGGTAAGGGCTAGGCAATGGGGGTCAAGTGATTTGCCCAGGGACACACAGCTGGGAAGTGTCTGAGGCCAGATTTGAACCTAAGACCTCCTGTCTCTAGGCCTGGTTCTCAATCCACTGAGCTACCCAGCTGTCCCCACCAATAATTTCTTAATTGCTATATCTAGTCTCTTTTCTTTGTCCTCATCCATCTTTAATAGCTATCCTGTATTTTACATATATAGATATTACTTTTTTCCTGGTTCTCCTATTTGACTGAATATTCTTTCTGTTTCTATTGCTTCTTATCTATATCAAATGCCACAGTGGTGGACATTCCCCAAATCTCTTGCTTGCATTCCCTTTCTCTTTCGTCTACATACTCTTTTGGTAACTTTTAATGATAGTCTCTATAGCAATGGCTCCAAGATTTATACATCTAGCCCCAGTCTTTCCCCTAACCTTAACTCTCATATCACTAACCACTTCAAACTCTTTTGTCTCAAGATATAACAAACTCAGCATATACAAAAGCAGAACTCATCATATTTTCCTGAAAATGTTTCCTTTTCTCAAATTTTTCTATTTTTGTCTAAGATTAAGCCATTCCTTTGGGCTCCCATGTTACCTTGGTGTTATCTTCCCCTTTATTTCCCTAACTGCACCAATTAATTAATCACTCAACTACGAAACATAACATGACAAATTTCTGTTCTTCCTTAGTCTTCTTTCCCTCTGTGGTCTTCTCCAATTTTCTTCATATAAAGCCTGTTGTCATAACATCTCTCTGCTTCAGCTGGGAGCTTCTTGAGAGTAGAGATTGCCATTTTCCTTTCCTTGTATGTCTTCTACTTATCACAGTTCCTGGCATACCATAGGCACTTAATAAATACTTTTTGACTTGATCATTATTAACAGTTTTGCCATGTGTCAGGAAGTATACTAAGCCCTGATAATACAAAGAATGTTGCCAAATCTGGTTTTTGCTCTACATCTCTCAAATAGGAACTATTTTTCTCTACTCACTTTAATCTTATTTTACACCTTATCACTTCTCACCTAGATTATTGCAATGTTGTTCCTGCCTCCTATCTCTGATTTATCCTTCACATAGTTGCTAAATGATTTTCCTTAAATATCTGACCATGCCACTCCCCTGCTTAATAAAACACATTGTCCTTTGTTTATCAGATACCTTACACTATACTATCCTCTGCCTAGCTTTTAAAACCTTGACCCCCAACTGATTTTCCAACTTTATTGTACATCCCTTTCCCTGATTCCTTCCACCTCACTATGCAATGTGACCTAGCCCAAATTAAATTCAATTATTTATGCCTGGCCCTTCATTTCCCAATTCTGTGCTTTTAACTTGGCTGCCCTACAACTTTGAAATGGCCTTGTTCTTCATTTTTACCTCCTATAAATATCCCTCTCTTCCTTCAAGATTCAACTCAATGACCACATTATATACAAAAATTTTCCTAAATTGCCTCCTTCCCCACTCTCTTCCTCCCCATGTCTTATTCAAATATGTTTTATTTGTTTGCATTATCTTTATGTTTATCCTTATATTTTTATATGTGTACTCATTCTCTGGGTTAGAATGAAAGTTTCTTGAGATGAGAAATTGTTTCATTCTTTATAACTGTGTCTTATTATTAAGCCCGGTATATGCTTAATAAATGAAAGTTTATTACTTGATTAATTTGAGTATAGTCTTCAGAACATAAAATGACATGGAAATCCTAAAACCCTTGTGGAAAGCTTGAAGGAGAGGAGGAAGGAAGAAAGGAAGGAAGAAAAGAAAGAAAGAAACAGGTACCAACTAGGCACCATGCTACCCTATTTACTAATATTATCTCATGATCCTCACAACAATCCTGGGAGGTAGGTGCTATTATTATGTCCATTTTATAGTTGTTGAAACTCAGGTTGACAGGCAAAATCATTTTCCCAGGTTAAGAAACTTATTCACGTAGCTGGTAAGTGTCTGAAGCAGGATTTGAACTTAGGTATTCCTGATGCCAGTTTTAATGCTGTATCCATTGTACCATCCAGCTGCATAAAAACTTCATCTAGCACAGAGGTACTGATATATTGTTTTCAAGACTTCTCTTCAAATGGTCCCTTGACTACCAAAGCATCAGGAGATGACAACAATTTGAAGCATTTTTATCTTCATTCAAGATTTGTTTCAACAGCCCTGGATGCTAAACATGTTTTGTTTTTGTTTTGTTTTGTGTTGTTTTTTTTATCTTTAATGCAGTGGCCTGAACATTTCTTTCTCAATCTTTCTTTTTTTTTGCCATTATATTTTTGAGTTACCTTTAATATATATATATATATTGAGTTACCTTATATATATATAACACATTACTGGTAACTTAATAATATTATAATAATATGAATATATTACATGTAACAACAATATTGTAATATGAACTGCCATATGTAATAAATTATAATCAATGTGCTTATCCAAGAGAAACAAATTCCCACTTTAGCTATGTCCAAAATCTGTCTCATTCTTTTTTTCCTCCTCCCTTAAATTTTATTCATTTATTTATTTGTCATTTTACAATACCCACTTACTTCTCTACATCCCTCCTCCCCTTCCCCACTAGAGAAGGCATCATTTGGCAAAAAGATATATATACATATATATTTAAAACTATATCTTCTTTATTTTTAATGTCAACTAGAAAAAACGCAGAACTATTAAATAGTCAAAAATCACTCTTTAATCAAGGGAAAAGGGGTTAGCACTACTAATAGGACAACAGAGCTGCTTTCCAAGACTGCACAGAGTCAAGACGCCCTGGTCACTAGCCCCTGGGAGTGCCACCGACTCAGGATGGACTCCAGGGAACAAAAGAATTTGGGGAACCTATATACCACTCTAGACGACCTGGGGTTTAGGATTAGGGGGACAGTTGATTGACTTTACAATGGTGAGAAAGGAAAATGAGGAGTTCCAGACAGGAATAACAGTGAGGGGCTGGTGCCCTACAATGGACACAAAAGGGAAAGACCAAACCCAGTGCTGGGCCACCTTGGTAATGGACATTAGCCTAGGGGGAGAAAAAATTGGGACAAAAGGGATGCTTAATATTGGATGGGATTAGCTGTTCCCACCCAAACTATCAGGAACTTCACTGTCTGGTGAAGAGGGACCTTCCCTCAGGGGGAAACCTGTCCGGTGACAAGGTCAAAACCTGGGGTTTCTACACTCAAACTAAATAAACTGGGGATCTCTATATTTCCACGTTGACACTATTTATCCTTTTTTTTTCTTTGGATGTTTACATAAACAAGTCATTTTTCAAGCAATATTTCTGTTGCAGTGTATCATGTTCTCTAGCTTCTACTTGTTTCACTCTTCTTAATTTTATGTGGATCTTTCTGTAATGATGGGGAGTAGGACAAAAGAACTATTGGGGAAATGAAATGTTAAGAGCTCTACAGGGGCATGAGGCAGGGATGACAGTTGGAAACTGGACAAGGACTTCTGTAAGAGGTAAAAATTATTGTTGGACTGAATATTTTAGAGTTGGTCACCAGGGATTTAATTACTAAATCCCAGTAAATTATTCAAGTCAGAATGGCTTTTATGGTAGTCTATTTACAGATAGAGGGAAGAAATTAAGGAAATGAGAGAAAGAAAGAAAGAGAGAGAGATAGTTGCTCTGGCCTGGTCTGAACCAGGCAGGAATTCAGAGGTCCCATTGCTGGGGGAGGGGCAAAGGATTAAATTTAACTTGTCTTCCAGCCATGAGGCCTCCTTCAAGATGAGGGGCCTATGGGGGGGGGGTGCCTTAAGAAAAAGCCAAGGAATGGGAGTCCCCATTCAATGAGCCTCTCCAGAGGCTAGTGCCTCCAGAAAAATCCAAGGAAAGGGAGTAAGCCTTTTCACCACATGGCAGTCCAAGGGGAAGCAGTCTGAGTTCTCAAGCCTGAGCTCCTGGACAGTCAAGTTCCAAGGTGAAGTCATTGTCAAAGGAAGTGACCAGGAAATTTAAAGGCAGTTCTTTGCATCACTTCTGTGTCTTATATGTACCAATAGTGGCTTAAACTTGACTTTGGCCTGCCAAGGAGGCAGTCATTTGTTTCTGATTTATCACTTGCTAGCATACATGAGATATAGACCTTCCTCCCACACACTTAATCCTTAAGTGGGGGTGTCTACATTCCTGGTGGCTAAAATTCTAAAGAATAAGTAGGGTGGAGTTCATCTAAATTTCACACTTCTGGGAAATTCTCCTGAGGAGGGGGTCTTGAATGCAGAGACACAGAAGGGAGCAGAAGGAGCAGTTTCTCTGGGCTATTTCAAGACACCTTTGAGGATTTCTGTCACTGACAAAAATCTTAACAGTTTTTGTTAACAAAACTAATTTCTCTGAAGACTTTCATTCCATGAACTATTGAGATACTGGACTCAAATCAGTGAGCAATGCTCTCTCCCCTTTTCAATCTCTCTCCTGCCTACAAGAAAACCTTTTACTTCAGTAATTAGATTATTTAGAAAAAGAATTAGGATGTCCTACAATCCCTCTAACTTCTACCCACTTCTTCCTTTACCCCAATCACAATTAAATCAAAATAAGCAGTCAGATAGCGATTTCAAACTTGTTTAATCGCATCGAGAGAATAAGCTCATTGGCAGACTCTATCTTGCTGCCAGTTCTCAATAATACATGAGGGGGAGGCTTGTGAGTGCTCCAAAGAAGCGCATAGTCAGATTGGGATCCCACATACCTTTTCCTGTGGAGACTTCCCCGCTGCCTTTGAAGGCCAGCACAGCCATCAAGGGACAATCCTTCACCAAGGGGAGATCTCCATTGTGTCTCCCTCAAATAATTCAGGGACTCCCAGAGGGGGTAGTGAGGGAAGTCATTTTCATCAACCCTTTCCTCACTGCCTTCAACCTTCATTTCTCCATCTGAGTGAAAGTTCCCCAAAATTACATTTCCATTTTTTAATTAACCTGTTAATCATTTCTTATAGTATAATAGTATTCCATCAAAATCATATGCCACAATTTGTTTAGTCATTCCCCAATTGAAGGGTATCCCTTCAGTTTTCAGTTCTTTGCCACCACCAAGAGAATTGCTATAAATATTTTAGACACTGTTTCTTTTCTTTTTTTCCCTGATCATCTTAGGAAATAAACCTAGTGAATGAAATAAAATCTCTATATAATTATATGAAAAATGCTCCAAATTATTACTGATTAAAGAAAGACAAATCAAAACAACACTGAAACAGCATCTCACATGTATCAAGTTGATTAAAATAATAAAAAGACAAAATGACAAATGTTGGAGGGTTTGTGGAAAAAACAGGGATATGAATACACTGTTGTTGGAACTATGAACTAATGAAACAATTTGGAAGAATAATCTGGCAATTCTGAGGAACAATCTGGCATTATACTCAAAGAATAATAAAACTGTGTACATCTTTTGACCTAATAATACCACTATTAGGCCTGAACATTTCTTATTGTGACAATTTACTCCATCATCAAGAAGAGAATAGCAAATAGTAAAGTAACCAGTTGATATTTGAATAATTGAAGGATCTAGGTAAGCTCAGAAAAATCCAGGGCCTCCTAGTATTTACCAATTTTCCTGCTTGTTTTCTCAGTAATATTATTAATTACCACATACATTATGGCTATTTCCTCACATGAAAATTTAAAACACTACTTGCGGCCATGGAAGGTTTCCTTATAAATAATATGGTAATGGTGTCTGCAGATAAACACAGTAGTATTTCTGTTTTTAGGATGAATGCTGCTGTGTTATCTCCATACCCCTTGAGCTGCAAACCAATCAACCAAAAAATAATTTTTTAACTTTAAGACAGACATGATTCCAAATGCTTTCTGACTCATGCTGTGCTTAAAATGAAAATTTTCTGAAAAAAAAAAAAAACCTGCAGGACACATTAGACGGACTTCATCTCTCTCTCTCTCTCTCTCTCTCTCTCTCTCTCTCTCTCTCTCTCTCTCTCTCTCTCTCTCTCATAAAAATTGGGAGAGGAAGATTATATTTTGCATAGAAATGACTTTGTGGCCATGAGACAGAAATATATCACAAGGAATTGGAATTAAGATGTTCTCTTGGTTATTTATAGATTTTTGTAAAGATGATTAAATAGCAAGAAGTATGAAATTAACATAATATTAATGGATTTAAGATTATGAAAGAAGGTCAGGGATATGGGGTATAACACATTATAGTTTTTCACAGGGATCTTCATTTCCAATGGACATGGCCATTTGCTGGCACATTTAATCTAATTAATAGATTCCTTAACTTGGGATTGTATTTTATTTCTTAGGGACTATGCAGGTGATATTCATGTGAATGTCAGTCAATAATCATTTATTAAGTTCTTATTATGTACCAGATTCTGTATGAAACACAGAAAATATAAAAAGAAGCCTACATATAGTCTCTACCATTAAGAATTTTATATTCTAAGAGGGTAGACAACACATACAAAGGAACTAAAAAAAGGAGGGGAGAAAAGATAGAGAGAAAGCATGGTAGAGAAAGACCTGTGGAAACAAGTCAGCATTACAGCCTAGAGATGATGAAGGCATCTTTAGCCTGAGCCTCCTCCTTAAATTAGGTCCTAGGAAAAAATAGCCAATCAGAAGAGGAGCCCTCAAAGGAAAAGAGTTCTTCCAGTGTGAAAAGTAGTCCAAGGGTGGAGGGAAGTTCTAGGATGAAGAGATTTCTGTGGTTTGTTAGAGAAATTCTTGTGGAGATGGCTCAGCAGTGTACCCTTCAGAGAGTCTCTGTATCCCTGGCTTTTAGCCTTGTGTGTGCCTTGAACATGGTGGTCCTAATATATTCATATTGGATTGGATGGAGCTTTCTTACATTTACCCTGGAATATATGAAAGGAAATGATGTGAGTTTAGCTTGAAGAGGAGGGTTGAAGTCATGCCAAGGCAAACTGTCAATGCTTAGTTATTAACTTGAACTTTATTTTGGAGGCATTGGGAAGTTTTTAAAGTGGATGTGGAAAGTACAGAGCTGTACCCTCGGAAAATTGCTCTGTAATCAATCTTTAGGATGGAGGCTTATTATAATACTCCAGGCATGACATGATGAAGACGGTAACTGCTGGTGGAAGTAATAGAAAAGAAACCATTTAAGCAACCTTAAATGTATGATCTCTTCTACATTTTAAAGGGCAGTTAGTACAAGTCAGTACACGAAGTAGCACCTGCCCTCAAGGAGATCATGTTGTAGTCGGGGAGGCAAAACTATAAAATGTGAAAAATGAACAGAATGCTAAAGAGTACAATGATAATTGTTGGACTATGGAGGGCATATGCTGAAGTTTAATATCTCTCAGATGCATAAACTAGATACTACAGAAATTTCATTTTAAATTTAGTTTTTTCTCATGTGTTGGCAAATCTCAGGAGAATTATTGAGGGTTCATTTAGGGAAAAACATGTTCCTTGAGGTATTTCATTTAACAAACTATTGTCATTTTCTTTGATTGCTTATTACCTAATGCCACTTTGGTTTCATTTGTTGCCAATTGCTGGGTGGCAATTTTTTGGGAAAGTTCAAGTACTACAAATACTACTTATTAGATTTTCCTGCAATTCTAAGAATCTGAAAACTGAAAGGAATTGCTTAATTGATAGCCAGAGGAGAACTGAGATAAAAGAAACTTATTTATTTGGGGGCAGATTTTTCATATCAAATCAAATTATTATCAGTATAAGTGATTATAACTTTGTATTATGAATTTTAAAAACATCAACAAACAAACATTTATAAGAACAACAAAAAAGAGAAAAAAGAGGTTCACAGATGAAATCATGATCTCTGTTACGTATAGTGTGGCCTCAAACTTAGAGAGAATGTATGGCCGAAGTGTGAATTCAGAGGTGTTACTTTTTAAATGTTACTTCTTTCATGGAGTCCTCATTGCCCTTAAGTGTAGCTCTAATATGAGGGTCAATATGAGGTTTGCAAAGTGCTCTTTATATGTGTCATCCTTTTGGATGCTCATAATGATCCTGCATGGTTGTTGTTACTGGTATTATTCCCATTTTACAGATGAGGAAACTAAGACTGAAAGATTAATGACTTGTGCAGGATTACGGCTAGTAAAAGACTAAGTGTCAGAGGCAGACACTAAACTCAGATCTTCCTTATTACAAGTCTACAGCTCTATGACCATTGAGTAGAAATGAAGGTAAGATGAATGAGCAAGTTTTGAATAGCATAGGCGGACACCTATCAGAGATATGAACTGTTTATGACATGCATAAATGCATATATATATACACACATATGAGTATATATAGATGACAACAAGATATATAATATGCACACATATTATATATACACATATATAAATATGATAGAATTTCAGAGTTGGAAGGAACCACAGAGGCCATCCAGTACAAACTGTACCTGGGCAGGAATCTCTCCTAATATGTCATCAGTTGGAAGAACTCTAGCTTACTTTGGAAAGCCTCTGGTGTGGGAAAACCTGCTCTATCATGAGATGGCATCATAGATAAAGTACTAAACTTGGAATCAGGAATATATGAATTCAAATCCTGCCTCAGATACCTACTCACTGTGTGGCCCTGAGGAAATCATTTAACTTTTGAGTGAGTCAGTAAGCATTTATTAAGCACCTATTATATGACAAGCACTGCGTGAAATATTGGAGTTGTGAAGAAAGACAGTACAGTTAGTCACTGCCCTTCAGGGGACTCACAATCTAATAAGCCTCAGTTTCTTCATCAGTAAAATAGGGATAATAATAATAGTACCTACTTCTCAAGTTGTATGGATTATAAATATAATATTTGTAAAGTGCTTTGCAAACTTTAAAGCACTACCTAAATGTTAGATATTTGTTATTTTTGTTGTTATTGTTATAGCCCATCTCTTCTTAGGAGAGCTTTATTTTATTACCAGGCATTATTTTCCTTACATTTATCTCAAATTCATCCCTTTTCTACTGTCATCTTTTTTTTTACCCTGGCTTGGCTCTCTAGGGTCAAGACAAACACGTTCACTTATTTTTCCATATACCAGTTGGCAAAATATTTACCAATAGCTACCCTGGCCCTCACAGAATTCCCTTCTTGAGTTAAAATACATTTCTTTAAACAATCCTCTTAGAGACTATTTTTCAGTCCTTGGGTTTTGTTTTGTTTTGTTTTTAAATGTCCTTCTCTAGAATCATTAAGATTTTTCCTGAAATGTGGTACTAACTGTGTGGAATGCTGGGAATGTAAAGAAAGACAAGACAGTTACTTACTGACCTTGAAGGTGCTCACAATCTAATGATACTCGGTTTCTTTATCCTTAAATAGGAATAATAATAATAATAATAATAATAATAATAACACCTACATCCCAAGTTGTTTGGAGAATAAATATAATAATATTTTTAAAGTGTAACTGAGCATAATACTTCAGTTATGGTCTGATAGGATCTTGAAATAATCATGCTATTATCTCTGGTATTCTAGGTTCTCTTTTGATACATCTATTGTTTTTTTTAAACACTTCCTTTAGAAATTTATTCATATATTTTGCTTTTATGTCATTTTCGTTTTATTTTCCTTATATTTTCCATTTTTATTTAATTAAAAAATCAATATTCTCTCCTTTTCCCCTATGACATTAGGGGGTTTGGGAGAGGGAAAGAATTCTACTTCCTCATTATATTTACCAGGATTCTTAAGGATGTTCTAAGTTGTTTATGTCATCAATAGTTCTTCTGTTTCTGATTACTTTACTCTGCATCCATCATACAAACAACTCAGCAAAACTAACTTTATCAACTGAGTTGACAGTGTGTGTATGAAATTACAATATATCTTTCCTTCAAAGCATACCAGAAATACCAATGTAAAGTCATTTTCAGTATTTGCACAGTTGTATTCTGATTTATCAGTGCCTCTGAGAAAACTATGTTTCAAATGAATTTTTGGCAAATTGAATTACATTTTTAATGCATCAGGAACCATGTCCATCAAAAGGTACCTCATATATACTTTTTTAGCTCTGTAAACAATCTCTTTCCAAAGCAAAGAATCACCTCTGATTCATTCATTTTGCAAATTCAGATTTTTGTTTGTTGGGTTTCTCATCTACAAGTGATAATGCCTTAATTTTTAAATATTTCAAATATTCTGTGATTGTTTCTTGTGGGCACATGCTCTACCAAAATGGATTTTAACCCATTCATACATTATTAGACTATTTCTGCTTCTCAGGTGACAGATTACCTGTCTGTGATCTTTTTTTTTTTATAGATAAATTTTTTAAAGCCTAAACCCTAAATCACATATGCATGTATACATGTGATAAGTGATGTCATATGTTTTGCTTTTGCATTTTTACTCATATATATATATATTTTTTTTTCTTTCTCACAATGTGGTTAACATTCTTTCATATAAGTCCTTCAGGAGTGTCCTGGCTTGTTGTATGGCTACTAGTAGCAAAATCCATTATATTGGATTGTTCCACAATGTTTCACTTTCAGTGTACAATGTTTTCCTGGTTCTGCTCAGTTCACTCTGCATCAGGATTCTCCCAGTTTATACAGAAATCCTCCAGATCATCATTCTGTACAGCACAATAGCATTTCATCACCATCAGATATCACAAATTGTTCAGCCATTCCCCAATCGAAGGATACCCCTTCATTTTCCTTTTTTTTTTTGCCACTACAAAGAGTGGAGCTATGAGTATTTTTGAACAAATATTTTTCCTTATTATCTCTCTGGGGTACAAAATTAATAGTGATATGTCTGCCTATGATCTTAAGCCAGAAACCTTTCTAGCTTAAGTGAATGTATCAAAAATAGTGCATATAGTTTCCTTCATTATTATGTAAACTCTTAGGGGCTGCTAGGTGGCTTGGTGGATTGAGAATCTGGCCTGGAGATGAGAGGACCTGAGTTCAAATTTGACCTCATATACTTCCTTGTAATGTGATCCTGGGCAAGTCCCTTAAACCCCATTGCCTAGCCCTTATCATTCTTCTGTCTTGATTCTAAAAGGGAAAGTCAGGGTTTAAAAAAAGAGCTTTTTTGAAGACAGAGATTGTTTCACATTTTCTTTTTTATCCCTAGAATTTACCAGTGGCTGAAATATTGTTATTGTTTAGTAATGCTTTTTGATTGGAGAGGCAAAATGTTGTAGTGGATAGGGTATTGTCCTTGGAGTCAGAATATGATCTAGGTTCAAATTCTACCTCAGGTACTTACCAGTCTTGTAGATTATGGGCAAGTCCTTAAATGTTTCTTTGACTCAGTTTCTCCATCTATAAAAATTAAAGGATTTGACTTGATAAGCTTCTGAAATCATTCCCAGATTTAAATCTATTTAACTCGATTAGTTGTTGTTCATTCTTCATTTCAGGAGAGGGCCAATGTCATCATTTGTTGGTGAATTGGATTTATTTATTTTTTTATTTTATTTAACTGATAAATTAAGAAAATTTTCTCATGGTTATGTGATTCATGTTCTTTCCCTCCTCTTCTCCTATCTCTCTCCTGTAGCCAACACTCAAATTCACTGGGTTTTACATGTGTCATTGATCAAGACCTATTTCCATATTTTTGATACTTGCACTAGGGTGATCATTTAGAGTCTACATTCCCCAATCATATCTCCATCAAACCATGTAATCAAGTAGTTGTTTTTCTTCTGTGTTTCTGCTTCCACAGTTGTTTCTCTGGATGTGGAGAGTCTCTTTCTCATAAGTCCCTCAGAATTGTCCTGGATCATTGCATTGCTGCTAGTAGAGAAGTCCATTACATTCGATTGTGCCACAGCGTATCCGTCTCTATGTATAATTTTCTCCTCGTTCTCCTCCTTTCACTCTGCATCAATTCATGGTGAATTGGATTGAAATGAGGCAAAGCTGTACAAAGGCATCAGCCTTCACTCTCTTTTCTACAGACATTTAAATCTAGTGGCAAGGCAAAAGGCAGGATAACTGATGATTTGGGCCAGGAATGAAGTGGATGACCTTGGTGCCTTCAATGTGTGAGAATTTACTAGACTGTACCCCTATTCTTTTGAGGTTGTGATAATCCCACCTTTTGATTGTATTGAGAACAAGACCTGAGGTTTATCTGAATAAAGGAGATGCCAGAAGCCTCTTGGCTCCCTGGCATCCAGGAAGATTCTTGCCTCTTGCCTTGGACTCCTGCTGTCCAGAAGACTGGCCTCTGATCTGGCCATTAATAGAGACCCAGAAAAAGTGATGGGGGATATAAGTTATGGATCAAGGAAGCTTTCACTCTTTCTTCTGGCTAAATAGCAACAGTGAATACAAATGGGAGGTGAGCAACGAGCTCTGGTTAGCTAGGATAGAAGGGGTGTGGAGCAGAGAAGCTATCTGTGATTATGTGCCTTTTCTGTCTCTGGCCAACTTTTAACTATTTAATAAATAATTATAAATTCAAATACAGTCTCCAGAGAATTTTAAGGTCAACAAATGTCCAACCAGGTTTTAGGTATTCTACAGAGTCTGCTTCAGACACCTTTGTGGCCCTTGGAACCATAAATTATTCTCATCCACCCATTCTGCCATGGGACTCTTCATATGTTTGGTGAAGACATACCCCTGATTCCCCAACAGGTTTGAGACCTATTTGTTAGCCTCAATTTAGTTTAGCTTGCTTGCCAAATGGTTTTGGTGGATATGACTTCTGCACACATTGGTTGGAGCTTCTTGGAGTGAGAGTTATGTGATAAGTAGACACTGAAGGTAGATGAGCAACTCTGAGAAAGGCTCAGCAAGTCATCAAACCAGAGGTGTTAGTCATATACCCTACCTCTACTAGTATAGCTTTTAAGGACTTAAAGCCTCATCCATACTGCCCATCTGTGATATATCAGAGTAGGTAGGACTTTAATAGAGAATGTATTCATTTTATGTGTATATGTATGTATACATTTATATATATATGTGTAAATATAACTAATCTAGGGAAATTAAAGTACTTGAAATAAGCATGCTATCAATTATCTTGTTCCCACTTATCTTTAAATTTTTTATTATATACTTACTAATTACCACCAACAATAAAATATAAACATGTAAAAAAGAATTGTTCAAAACCCCAAACTCCATATTGTTTATAATTTATTTAAAATATGTCAATTGTATATGCATGTTAATATAAACAACCTCTATTTTTCAGTTCCCTTTGGATTTGTTATACTTTGATGATTTTTTCTCTTGATTTTGTTACTTATATTTTTAAATGTAGAGTAGGTAATATTCTCATTCTCTTTTCTTATCTTCATATATTTCCACTATTTTCTTTATTTTCTAACATTTGTCATTTCTAATAACATAATAAAATTAATTACATTCAATATCACAGTTTCTTCGACCATTCATTCCAATCATTGCATTTATGTTTTTTCCAATTATTTTGTCATTATAAACAAAGCTTCTATGAATATTTTCATACATCCATAGGTTTTTACCCTTCTAACAGTACCCTTAGGGTCTAATTCTAGTAATGGGACCCCTAGGTCAATGACCATGAACAGCTTTACAATTCTTTTTAAAAATTTTTTTTTATTTTGGAAAATTTTATTTAGTCAATTTAAAACATTATTTTTACAATTCTTAATGTATATCATCATCTTGTTTTCTAAAAAAACTACTAACAGTTGCTCTAGCAATATTAGGCTTGTTTCTTTATGTCCCTCTGCATATTAAATTTGATCAACTTACCCCATCTGGTTTTCAATTAACATATATTATTACCAGGACCATATTTAGGCAGCAGACCCAATCTGTTGATCACACTTTTTCCAATACCAAGTCTTTCCAACTTGGTTATACTCATTGAAACTTTTATTCCAGTGTCATAACCCCTCAGGAATGCAGAATTACCTCCACAGTATAAGTTTTGTTAAAGTAGGACTTTTGCAAAATATTTATACTCTCTAAACCATCTTTTCTTACTAAAAACTATGTTTGGATTATGTATTTGCTCAGGCTTAGATCTATTGCAACATCTATGTATGTGAGGTCTCCAGATAGCTATCATATTTAGCTTACTGAAGTTTCTATTTATTTGTTTTCTTATTTTTTTTTGAGTTAGATTTACCTAGATGATATCTTTCAACAAAATAGTTATTGTTTTCTGGTTTTATCATATTGATTTTAGCTTTAACTTTGTCAGAGATGATTGCTTACCCTATTTTGTTTTTGTTTTGCAACAGGAGAGCATATTCTGCAACCCTTTATTTTTATTTTATGTGTGTCTCATTTTTAAGTGTGTTTCTTGTAAACAACATATTGTCAGGTTTTGTTTTTTGATTCACTTTGCTCTCCATTTTTGTGTTATGGGTGAATTAATCCCATTCACATTCAAAGTCACAATTACCAGCCATGTATTTTCCTTCATTTGGTTTTTCCTCAATGTTTATCCTCCTCCTCTCTTTTTACTGTATTCCTCATAAGATATCCAGTTTTTTCTGTCCACTAACTTTCCAATTCACTCCCCTTCTTAAGACATGTGCCTTATCCTCTCCTTTTTGCCCTCCTACTTACAAATTAGCATACCCTTCTAAAGATCTCTTCTTTGTCTCTCCCCACTTACCTTTTAGTTCTTATTCTATCTTTCCAAAAATCCCTTTCTTATCCCTGAGCCATGCCTTCCTACTTCTTTATATGAATTCTAAAAATCAGTTCCTTATCTTGTCTTAAGAATGCCTCCCTTATTCTCTCACCCTATCCCTTGATAGGTACTCCCCTCTAGATATCCCTCTCTTACCTCCCAATTCTTTTTGTGTAAGTTTCTTCCTCTATAAAATAATGATGATGATGCCAAGCACTGCTTACTGTTGTTACTACTGCTGCTATTGCTGTTGCTACTGCTACTACTACCACTGGTAATTAGGTTGCAAAATGGACAGAGCACTAGGTCTGGAGTCAGGAAAACCTAGGTTCAAATCAAGCCTCAGATATTTACTAGCTCTATCACCCTGGGGAAGTCACTTAACTTCTATTTACCTCAGTTTCCTCAACTATAAAATGGGTATAATAGCACTTAACACAAAGGGTTGTGATAAGGATAAAATAAGATAATCTTTGTAAAGTATTTAGCATACTATCTGGCACATAGTAAGTACTATATAAATGTTTATTTACTACTATACAACTACTAATATTACTATCATTACTACTAGTACTCATAGTTAATCAAGAATAGACAATAATCAATATAGTATCATGGCTTTCATATAAAATACCCACTTCCACAGATTGCATAAATTATGTGGTCAGTTGCTAAAGGCATTAATCAATTCTTTCACTTTGGTCAGAACACAAATATTTGCACACCTTTCAAAGGTGTAGAAAATGGATCTATATCTAAAAAGAGACTGAACACATCAGAAATTGGACAGCAACTTTACCAATAGCTGTCTCTTCTCTTTGAGAACATTATTGGCTAGCTAGCTTTTCTCATTTATCTTTTTTTCTAGAGTCATTTGGAAAAATATAGGGTCATTTCTTCCAAGGGCCTTCATTTTTCCTGGCACAATTGGGCAAATGCAATTACTTGCGCACACAACTAATTGGAAGCATGATTGGCTAATTGCTAATTTGCTCCTTGTGACTGCAACCAGCCATCTGTGTCCTCACATAAAGGGTATGTAGGCCAACTGCTTCTACAATTAGTTGCATTTTCAATGTTGCAGGTGCCTCAATGCACCTGTGCCCAGGGAGGTAATATAGGGACAGTTAAAAATTGTGTCAACCCATTCTTTTAGCATTCTTGTCTCAGTATTATTCTAGAGAGGTAGAAAATAATTTTAATGCTATTTACAAAATTTGCTTTATGCCATAGAGTCTTTCTTATTTGTCATTTGAAGGGTCAGTCCTCCCATGCCAAAGAGAATTGACACATGGAGAGAATTCTGGTGCCTGGAATGTTCATTCCTCATTGGACAACCAGAAGATGTCACTGTTTGCATTCCATTACATATCTAATACTTGTTGAAGAGAGACAATGATGTTCTGTGGATGGAATAATGAAAAGAAGGATTATTCTCATAATTTGTGGAGATAGAGTTGGAGAAGAGGAGGATATTTTCCAAATGCTTCTGAAATGAAGCTTTGGAAGAGAGAAGGAACACAATAATAAGTGATTTTGATACAAAACCTGCTTTTTAAAAAATAAATTTTATTCTTTTCAATTAACAAAATATTTTCTATCCCTACCACTATGGTAAACAAAAATGTGAATAAAAAAATCAATCTTTTAACAAACATGCATAGTCGAACAGAACATATTTCCACATTATCCATGTACAAAAAATATGTCTTATCTAGACTTTGAGTCTATCACTTCTCTGTCAGGGGTTAAGTAGCACATTTCATCATGAGTCCGTTGAAATCATAGTTATCTATTGAGCTGATCAAAGTGCCTAAGTTTTTCAAAGATATCTGTTATTATAATATTGTTACTATTCTATAAATTGTTATCCATTTTTGGTTACTTTAATCTGAATCAGTTCATGCTTGTCTTTCTAGGGTTTATTGAAATAATTTTCATAATTTCTCATGGCATGATAATATGCCATTATATGCACATACCATAATTTGCTCAGCCATTCTCCAATTAATAGGAATCCCCTTAGTTTCTAGTTCATTGCTACTACAACAAGAGCTGATGCATTTTTTGTTTTTTACAAATGGATCCCCCTCACCCATATCTTTGGGATACTGTAGTAATTAGTTGTATTGCAGAGTAGAAGGGTATGTAGACTGAATTCAGTAACTTTGTGGCATAGTTCCAAATTGCTTTCCAGAATTGCTGCCCCCAACTTAGAACTCCACCAAAAATGTCTTTATGTAACTGTTTTTCTGCAGCCCCACCAACATTTATCATTTTATTTTTTGTTAATTTCACCTATCTAATGTATAAAATGGAACCTCATAATTATTTTCATTTGTATTTTTCCAATTAGTAGTGACTTGGAAATTTTTTTTTTTCATATGGCTATTGATGGATTGACTTTCTTCCTTAGAAAACTGACTGCTAATATTCTTGAGCATTTGTCAATTTGTCAATTGAAGTATGGCCCTTATTCTTATAAATTTGAATTAGTTCTCTCTCTCTATGTATACATACATATGGGAGACCCTTCTTGCCCTTCTAATTTGCTGACCATGTTATTATTTACATCCAACTCAGGTAATCATTTGAAGCTAATCTTGTATATGGCATGAGATGTTGGTATAATTCTAGTTTTGACCATGTGCTTTCCAGTTACCCAGAAGTTTTTTGTTTAATATTAAGTTTTTACCTTGTTAGCTCAGATCTTTAGGTTTGTCAGATACTAAACTAGCTAAAAGACTTATTTGCACCTGTATATCTAAACATTGTATACCTAATATGTTTCATAGGTTGGACTCTATTTCTTAGACAATTCCAATAGTTCCAATGATTATTACTTCACAGTACAGTTTGATATCTCTTACTATTAAACCTTCTTCCTTTCTATTTCCCCCATTATTTCCCTTGAGATTCTTGATCTTTTGTTGTTCTAAGTGAATTTCATTATTATTTTTTCAATCTGAACCTATTATAGGTTATCAGTGGAAAAGAAATTAGTACTTCATTAATAGACTGGCCAAATACTCTGATTAACTTCGTGAATTATAAATAGTTATTTTAAAGTCAATGTCTGATAACATAAACATTCCTCTTTGACCCTTAAATAAGATCAGCTGATGGTGGTTGAGAACATTTGACATAGAGACAGAACCTAGGCTTGAAGGAGAAACCCAAATGGTAGGAAGAACAGATAAGGAATACAGCATGTTAAAAAAAATTAGTTCTGAAGGGAAAATTAAACAGTCCCTTTCACCACCCCTTGCCCCTACCTGAATCTCACCCATTCAAAAAACCAACCCTTGGATTTCTCTCTCATTTCAACAACTGCATGAAAGACTAATCTTAGCCTTTTATATTTTGACCTCCTTTCTTTTTGCCAAATTCTTAGTTGGGTGAACATGCTGAGTCCTTAAAGATCCAGGCTTTGTATAGGATGACTGATGACTTCTATCTAGATCTATTAGTTAATGTTAGCCAATAGGATAGGATGATTAGGATGACTATCCTACAAAAATATACATCTGATTGGAGGAGGGGAAGGGAACAGCATTTATTAAGTGCCTACTCTGAGCCAGGAACTGTGTTAAAATCCTTTACACATATTAATGAATTTGATTCTCATAATAACTCTGTGAGAACCATGCTATTATTATGCCTATTGTACTATTGAGGAAACTGAGGCAGAGAGATTAAATGACTTGCCCAAGGTTGCAAAGCTAGTAAGTATTTGAGGTTGGATTTGAACTCAAGTCTTCTTGATTCCAATACCAGTGCCTTATCCCCTGATCTATTTGTCATGTCCAGGGGATGGTGATTAATTTAATCTAGAAAAGCATAGGATATATAGAGGAGGAGGAGGAGGAGGAGAAAGTTCTCAAAATGTAGGGGGTGCTCTGTTTCTAATTCTTACTTCTATGTCTTTGCTTACCTCATTTCCCATATCCATTTTCATCTTGCTAACACGTGTCCATTTTGCTTTGACTCAGGAGAAAAGTCATCTTTTTCCTGAAGAAACTTTACTGACTAATCTCACATGTGGTTTGTTGTCTTCTGCTCACCCAGATGCTGAACCATAATTGTTTCCTTCAAAATTTTCTCTAATGTGATTGCAATTCCCAAAGGCAGTGATTTCCTATATTTATTAGGCTATGGATGAGATGTGATTTCATTGGTATAGTGACTATTAAGTATAGGGATAGCAATATTTTAGGCAATACTGCATTTTAAAATGGTCAATATTTGGGTCACAGGGATCCTTATATATGGATTAGTGGCCTCCATTTTCATTAGATAAAGTTGCCCTTTGCCAGTTGCAGAACTCCTAGGTCTCTGGACTTCAAATTCTGAAGACCAATATAACTGAAATAATGTGAAAACAATGGAATGACGTATGTAATGCTAAGTACTCAATTATGTGACTTGGATTGTGCCGACTATAAGGGTTTTGAAAAGGCATGGAGAAGGAGTCTATGGAAATCGGGAAGGCTTCTTAGAATATTGAATTACAAAATTATACTGTAAGTCACAGTAGACCATGCAAAAAGGATTCAAAAGGCTTACTTGAAGACTTAGAACTCTGAAAATGTAGTTTTGAGTCTACCAATTAAATCCTCTCTTCTTCTGACCCTATAAGACCAATTATCTGGAAATCACTGTTAGTGCACACTTGAATTTAACATTAATATTTGTTCCTTGCTTTGCTTTTTTTCATTAAAAGTCATTTCCTAGATGTTTTCTTTTAGGTAATAGTAACAATGTCTGGAGCAGATTTTTTTTTAAATCACATTCAGGAATGATGGCTATGGTGTTTAAATCCAAATTGTCTCCTTTAATGATCTTCTCATCTTGATTGCTTAGAAGGCAAAACATTAAACCAGTGCTTGAGCCCAAGCTGCTTCCCATTTCAGCAATTTAAAACTCTCACCTTACATTTTCAATTATTTTTATTTCCTGCAGCCAAAATGAATCTTTGAAGTTCCCATTCTTTAATCAGAGGGATCCTTCTTCCAGAAACATACCTAGTTTTATGATTAAAATATTCCAGGCTACACTCAGTTCACTTTGCTTCCTAACCCAGCAGTACATAGAAAAGAAACCATTAGAAATTTGTCTTGAATAGGATTTAGACAGTTTATTTTTTTAATATTTTATTTTACTATATTTTTAGTTAATTTAGAATATTATTCCTTGGTTACAAGAATCATATTCTTTCCCTCCCTTCCCTCCACCCACCCTTCCCATAGCTGACACACAATTCCACCGGGTATTACATGTGTCCTTGATCAAAACCTATTTCTATGTTGTTGGTGTTTGCACTAGGATGTTCATTTAGGGTCTACATACCCAATCATATCCCCTTGACCCTTGTAATCAAGCAGTTGTTTTTCTTTGTTGTTTCTACTCCCACAGTTTTTCCTCTGGATGTAGATAGTGTTCTTTCTAATAGATCCTCCAAGTTGTTCAGGATCACTGCATTGCCACTAATGGAGAAGTCTATTACATTCAATTGTACCACAGTGTATCAGTCTCTGTGTACAAGGTTTTTCTGGTCTTGCTCCTCTCACTCTGCATCAATTCCTGGAGGTTGTTCCAATTCCCATGGAATTCCTTTACTTTATTATTCCTATGAGCACAATAGTATTCCATCACCAATATATACCACAATTTGTTCAGGCATTCCCCAATTGAAGGGCATCCCCTCATTTTCCAAATTGCCACCACAAAGAGCGAAGCTATGAATATTTTTGTACAAGTATTTTTCCTTATTATCTCTTTGGGGTATAAAACCAGCAGTGCTATGGATGGATCAAAGGTCAGACAGTCTTTTAGCAACCTTTGGGCATAGTTCCAAATTGCCCTCCAGAATTGTATGATCAATTCACAATTCCACCAGCAGTGCATTAATGTTCCAATATTGCCACATCCCCTCTAGCATTTATTACTTTCCTTTGCTGTCATGTTAGCCAATTTGCTATGTGTGAGGTGATACTTCAGAGTTGTTTTGATTTGCATCTCTCCAATTATAAGAGATTTAGAATATTTTTTTTTCATTTGCTTATTAATAGCTTTTATTTCTTTAACTGAAAATTTCATGTACCTTGCCTATATATCAATTGGGGAATGGCTTGTTTTTTTTTGTTTTTTTTTTTGTACAATTGATATAGCTCTTTATAAATTTGAGCAATTAGAACTTCATCAGAGGTTTTTGTTATGAAGATTGTTTCCCCATTTGTTGCTTCCCTTCTAATTCTGTTTGCATTGGTTTTGTTTGTAGAAAACCTTTTTAATTTGATGTAATCAAAATTATTTATTTTACATTTTGTGATTTTTTCTAACTCTTGCTTGCTCTTAAAAACTTTCCTTTCCCAAAGATCTAACACATATACTATTTTGTGTTCACATAATTTACTTATAGTTTCCTTCTTTATATTCAAATCATTCACCCATTCTGAGTTTATCTTGGTGTAGGGTCTGAGATGTTGATCTAAACCTAATCTCTCCCATACTGTCTTCCAGTTTTCCCAGCAGTTTTTATCAAATAGTGGATTTTGGTCCCAAAAGCTGGTATCTTTGGACTTATCATAGACTGTCTTGATGAGGTCACTTACCTCAAGTCTATTTCACTGATCCTCCTTTCTGTCTCTTAACCAGTACCATATTGTTTTGATGACCACTGCTTTATAGCATAGTTTGAGATTTGGGACTGCAAGGCCACCTTCCTTCATATTTTTTTTCATGATTTCCCTGGATATTCTTGATCTTTTCTTCTTCCAAATGAACTTTGTTATGGTTTTTTTCTAATTCAGTAAAAAAAAAGGTGTTTTTTTTTGGTAGCTCAATGGCTATGGAACTAAATAAGTAAATTAGTTTGGGTAGGATTGTCATTTTTATTATGTTAGTTTGTCCTACTCATGAGCAACTGATGTTTTTTCCAATTGTTTAGATATAGTTTTAATCGTGTGGAGAATGTTTTGTAGTTGTGTTGTGTTAATATAGTTACTGTATTTGTCTTGGCAGATAGATTCCTAAGTATTTTATATTGTCTAGGATGATTTTAAATGGAATTTCTCTTTCTAATTCTTGCTTCTGAGATATGTTGGAAATATACAGAAATACTGATGACTTATGTGGGTTTATTTTGTATCCTTAAACTTTGCTAAAGTTGTTGATTATTTTGACTAGCTTTTTGGTTGATTCTCTAGGACTCTTTAAGTAGACCATCATATCATCTACAAAGAGTGATAGCTTGGTCTCCTCATTGCCAATTTTAATACCTGCAATTTGTTTTTCATCTCTAATTGCTACAACTAGTGTTTCTAGTACAATGTCAAATAGTAGAGGTGATAATGGGCATCCTTGTTTCACTCCTGATCTTATTGGGAAGGCTGCTAGTTTATCCCCATTGTAGATGATGTTTACTGATGGTTTTAAATATATCCTGTTTATTATTTTTAGGAAAGGACCTTCTATTCCTATGCTTTCTAGTGTTTTGAATAGGAATGAGTGTTGTATTTTGTCAAAGGCTTTTTCTGCATCTACTGATAATCATATGATTTTTGATTTTTAAGTGCTGTTCTTCAGAGATGAGTTTAGTTTAAAAAGCACTTATCAGACATTATCTATGTACAACACACAATCAGAAGAATTAAAATTATGAATATATCAAAGGCTAATAGAAAGAAATCAGGAATGTATTACTGACAGCATTACCAAATGCCGATCAGAAAAAGAGAGCTGCTCATGGATCAAAGATGAGAGACAATAGACAATCTGAGGGATACACGGACACAATCTGAGACACAAATAATTGGGGCAGCTAGTTAGTAAGGTAGGTAGAATGTTGGGCATGAAATAAAAAAGAAGTTATAAAATCCAAATTTCCTCCCTTTCTCACTTCCCTCCTAGCTCTCTAAGATGGCAAACAATTTAATCTATGTTATTCATGTATGATCTTGCAAAACATATTACCATATTAGTCATATTGTGGGAGAATACTCATATAAAACCAAATTCAAGAAAGTAAAATACACACAAATAAAACTAAAAATAATATGCTTTGAAATGCACTTAGACATCAGCAATTTTTTTCTCTGCAGGTGGATCACTTTTTTTCACAAGCTTTTCATAACTGTCTTGCATCATGACTCAGAATAGCTAAGTCTTTCACAGTTAATCATTTTACATTATTGCTATTACTATGTACAATGTCCTTCTGGTTCTGCTTGCTTCACTCTGCATCAGTTCATGTATATCATCAGTCCACAACTCCACCTAAGCTATCTTGCCTGTTTCATATCAGGTAGTACCTTGTGGAACCAACCAGTCACATATGAAGGCTGTGGATAACAAGAACCATAGTGTGTACTGTTGCCAGTGATTTTCCTAAAGTATAAGTCTGATGATGTTACTTTGTATGGTTCCCTCTTACCTTTAGAACCAAATACATGTTCTTCTGTTGGCTGCTAAAATCCTTCCTCAAAACTTAGTCTCAAACTACTTTTCTAAACTTGGAATGAATGAATGAATGAATGAAAGAAAAAAATGTATTGTGTTTATTATGTACAGTACACTGTTTTGAACTCTGGGGATACAAATAAAAAAGTAAGATATTTCCTTTTCTCCTTCAGTCAACCAACTAGACTTTATAAAGTACCTATTATGTGCAAACTACTTTGCTGAGTGCTTGTCACAAAAAAAAAGGCAAGAAACAATCTCTTTTCTAAAGGGACTTTATGGTCTAATGAGGGATACATGTTAAAAATGCATATGGCATAAATACAGAATAAATAGAAAGTAATCTTAGAGAGGAAGGCATAAGCAGCTAGGGGGAAGGAACTGCAAAATGTTTCTTGCAGAATGTAATGTTTAACCTGAGTTTAAAGAAAGTCAGGTATTCTAAACTTGTTTGTGAGTAGGGAGAGCATTGTAGGCAATGGGGGCTTGCCAGTGCAAAAACATGGAGATATAGTTTCCATTATGAAGGATAAAAAGTAGTACATCAGTATGAATGATTTGTAGAGTTTATGGAAAGAGTAAGATGTAAAAAGATTGGAAAAGTTGAAATTATCCAGTTTGTAAAGAGCTTTGAATGCCAAACCAATGAGTTTATTAGAGATCCTTGGAGGTAATATGGGTTTACAAGAGTTAATTAGAGGGAATGAAATATATATAATCAGAACTATGGTAACAAAAATTTGCTTTAGCCATTTTGTGAAGGATGGATTGGAATAGAGAGATTTGAAGCAAGGAGACAATACTGAGCATATAATAAACACTCATTTTTATTTTGTGTAAGTTATCACAAATTGCTTATTTTAATTAATTTATATTTCAGTGCTAGACAGAATTCACCACAAAAACATTTAACCAGAATATAACGATATTTAATAATAATAAAAATAATTAACATTTATATAGCACTTTATGTTTTGCAAAGTACTATTCAAACATCATCTCATTGATCCTCAGAAAAGCTCTGGAAAGATGATATTGTTATTCTCTTCTACAGATGGGGAGCCTTGCCTATTTTGAGAGGTTAATAATATTGTGAGAATCTGGAGAACAGTTTTGAAAACTACCTCTTCTTATTTATTTGGAGGAGAGTTGGGATAGAAAATAGGAGGTAGGAAATAGGAGAGTATATCTCTTATATTGTATAACTATGTCTAAAAATCTAAATCCCATGCTAAAATCTCTAAGAAATCCTAAATCTAAGGATCTTTTCCCCTGACAAAGCAGCCTTAACTAACCTACTCTATGATTAAATTTGCTATCTATCTTATCTAAGGTAAGATCACTTAACATTAATCTCTCACACCTCCTTTAAAGTATTTCTTTTTCCTCAACTCTCAGTAGTGAAACTGCCTGTCACTGTGACACAGACAATTCTCCTGCACCCTCAAATTCTGAGGAGAAAAGCCCTCAGTCAGGCCCTTCTCCCTCAAAGTGCTTAGAAGAAAAAGCCCTCAGAGACAGACTTCTTTTCAAATCTCTATCTAAATTCAAACTCTCAACAGTTAACTGCCAGATCTTCTTGACTGAGAGAGAACGACACAGAACCCCTGAACTCCTGCTCCCTAGGAAGTCAGAGAAATGGACTACATTTCTTTTAACTGATTTTTTTTTCATAGTCCACCTCTTAAAAAGACAGAGAGCCAATCTATCTGTTACTGCCTCTTAAAGAGATAGAGGGTGAGAGAAGTCTGTAATTATTTCTTACATAGAAATTTTGTTCTTAACGAAACAGGATGAAATTAATAAAACTGCTTATAACACTAGGTTAAGAGACTTGCCCATTGTCACATATATGGGGTCAGTTTTGAGCTCAGGTCTTCTGCCTCCCAAGTCCAAAACTATCCATGACACTACATAGCTTAATGAGGCATCTTTACCCAATTTTTAGCTTGCCATGGAACTGTTCTGATAAGCTATCTCAGATGTGAATTTTTATTTTTATTTTTGAAAATTCTTACATTTTGTCTTAAAATTGAACCTAAGTATTGGTTCTAAGGCAGAAGAGTGGTAAGGGCTAGGCAATTGGGGTGAAGTGATATGCCAGGTCACTCAGCTAGAAGTATCTAAGGTCAGATTTGAACACAGGATCTCCTTTCCAGACCTGACTCTCTATCTAATGAGTAACCTAGGTGTTCCTAATGTATTAATTTTTAATGAGGTTTATGAAAGCAAACACCTTCCTTAAATATCCATATTTTAAAATCATTATTATAAAAGCTGATTTTTCTACAATACTTGAAGGTTTGCAAAGCAACATATATATATATATATATATATATATATATATATATATATGTTCTCATTTGGTGATCACAAAAGTAAATGCTATTATTATCATCCCCTTTTTACAGATGAAGAAGCTGAGGTACAAAGGGCTTACCAAGGGTCACACATCCAGCAAGTTTCTGAGGCTGAATTTGTTCTTGTGTCTTCCTGACTGCAAGACTAAGATTCTATTCACTGTGCCACCTAGCTGCATCTGAAATGTAGAAATGCTTAGCTTTTGTAAATCCCAATGTTTAAAAACCAGTGTATAAAGTATGAAAATTAGAGAATAATTCACACTGCAAAAATATTTCTTTGATTTTTTAATAGAATTCATAATAGAGCTCCCACCTGTGCAGAGTTCCCCATTTCTAGAAATTATTTGTTTATCTAACACTCTACTCTGCTGCGAGACCAGAGCCCAAAACACAAAGTTCTTAGATATCTCTTCATGAATACCATTGGAAAATTACTATCAAATGTGTGAATTATCTGTGTGGCTGTGAGCAAGCCCTTTAACTTGGCTGGGTCCCATTTTCCTTATCTATAAAATAAAAGGATTGAATTACATTTCTAAGATCTCTTCCACCTGTAAAATTTTATAGTATAAAATACAATGTAAGAAGAGTGGTAAGGGCTAGGCAATAGGGGTTAAGTGACTTGCCCCGGATCACACAGCTGTGAAGTTTCCAAGGCCAGATTTGTACTTAGGACCTCCCATCTCTAGGCCTGACTCTCAATCCACTGAGCCACCCAGTTGCCCCCCATAACATTACATTTAGGACAACTATGTGACACAGTAAATACAGCACAGGGTCTGGAGCCAGAATACTTAGTATCTGTGTGACCCTCAGCAAGTGACTGACCCTGTCTGCCTCATTTTCGTCCTCTATAAAATGAGGTGGAGAAAGAAATGGCAAATCTCTCCAGTATCTTGCCAAGAAAACCCTAAATTGGGTCCCAAAGAGTTGGATACAAATGAACAACAATAACACAAAATGTAAATCATTGAGAAACAATAATATGTGAGATACTAAGACCCATTCAGGAATGTATCCTTTTTAAAAAATATACTATTAAAAAATAATTTCTTAATGAATTTTTCCTATTCCCATAAATTCCTAGTTATACCTTTAAGCAAAGCAAGTCTACATTGCCTATGCCTATATTTTGTTCCTAAATGCTACAATTTCCCTGACAAGGGGTAGAAAGCAAGCTTCACAGGCAGTCTTCTGAAATTAGTTTTTTACTACATCTCTTGAAGTTTGATTCTGTTCAGTTTTCTGCTTAATTGACTGTATCAGTTCATTAAGTCTTCCAAGGCTTTTTCTGACTTCTTCATATTTGTTATTTCTTAGTGTGCGATAATCTTCCATTGTGTTCATGTATCACAATTCAATCCACTGTTCATCATTCAATGGCCAATGTATGTTTCCTAAAGTATGCTGGAGGATGTTCTTTGTTCAAGGAGAAGTTAAGACTATTGTGTAATTTGAATCTCTTACCCTAAAAACTATAATCCTCAGTAAAACTACTGTCCCCAGCAAAACTATGACTCCCAGCACCCTACTCTCTTCCTATCATTACTTGCTGATGTAGACAGTTGATAAATTTGGTGGAATTCCGTCTCTCTGCTTCTTTTGCCTTCCTGTGGTGGCTTTGGTGGAATGGGCTTTTTTGAGCAGGTAGAAAAACCCAGTCACATGATTCTATTTTGTCAGATAATAAACTTTATAAAAATAATACTTGAAGTATTAGATATTAATTTAAATCCTACACCAAAAGGCTACATGTATTTAAAAAAATCTAAGTTGGAATCTCAAATGTCAAAGACTGTCTACTCCAACCCAGACATACACAATCATCCTTTCTAAAGTATCCTCCCAGAGTCTTTGAAAATCTCCAGTACAGGGGAGCTGACTGGCTTCTGACAGCCACCCAGGACCTTGGTCTGTGCACAGAGAGCACTTGTTTACTTGCAGTGATATGCATCTTTCTAGGTCCAAAGGCAATTTGGGGAGATTACATCAATGAATCAACATTTATTGGGAACCTACTAAATGTTTAGTACCATAGTAGGCATTGGGAATACAGAAAAAAAAATGGAAGCAGTTATTACTCTCAGTGTGCTTACATTCTTTCTGTGAGCTGACAGGTCCAACATACCTCCATGTCTGTCACTACAACCCTATTGTGACAGAGTGGTGACATTTCCATTTGCTCTTCCCATAGAATGGTAGAGGATTTCCAAATGAAGTTTCCCTGCTGAAGTAATCCCAAGATGAACTCCATTCTTGAAGTCATTCAGTAAGTGCCTGCCAGAAATGAGTCTAAGCTCTCTTTGCCACCCTGCTTTAAGGCCCATTGATGATTGCATTCTCTGATGTGTCTTTGAAGATTGCAAATGGAAGAAGCTAAAATGAATGCTAACATTAACTCCCTGAGCAAACTGATCATGCATAGCTCAGCTCTCCAAGTTACATTTGATGGGTCTGGCAGCTGGTTTGCAGTTATTTTGAGCTTTATCCACTGAATATATAATTTAATGGACAATTTGGAGGGGTTTTAGCACAAAGATTGAATGCTGAAAATAGCAAGGTCCATACCTGTCAAATCACCTAGTTGAAGGTTTAGCTTAATGCTCACACAAATCATTTCCTACTCTATCCCTCTGTCCATTTTTCTAAAATCTTTTCTCTAGTGTCCTTCAGAACAATAAATTAGTAATTACAGTCCCTGGAACTCCTAAAAGACAGAATTGTTGGAGAAGGGGAGGAGGTATAAGGGGACTTGGGAGGGGAGGAAGCTGCTGCAGTGCCTCAGGCATAATTAGCTGAAGGATGAAGTTAGTTAAAGGGTTTTTGAAGATGGGATTATGCTGCAATGAATCCTAATGAGAATCCAAAGAAATCCTAAATTAAAAAGGCAATCCATCAGTCACTTCTGTTTTGACTCTTAAAACTTAATCTATTAAAAATCACCATGTCCAGGGGCCTAGAAACAAATTTCAATAAAAGCATTCTGGTCAGGACTTGCTAATGCTTTAGTGTGGTCCTTTTGTCCATCCAGAGCTAGGTAGAAAATGAACTTAATTTTTCATTACCTGGAAATGGGCAGTGCAGGTGACTGCTGAAACATTCCTGTCATCTCTTTGTGTAGGGAGACATTAATACACATCCATTTGGCACAATGTGTGCTAATACTTTGACCAAGCCATTAGGAGGAGACTTGTCACTGTCTACACAGGAAATATTTAGACTGCTGATCTTGAAACAATACTTTTGGATGGTATTTTAGGTATAATTACAGTTTATTATGCACCCTTATGAATCTCTTAATAACAAGATCCATATGCACAAAGTAAAATCTACTTTGATGCCTAAGAACCATGTGAATACATTACATGAACTAGAATAGAACCATCCCTCTGGTCCCTAATATGATTCCTGTTTCAATGGCCTTAATCCATTTATAGCTTCTAAAGAAATGTTCTTTATCTTTAGAATATTATTAAAAAAAATAATAGCTTCATTAACCAAATGATAAGACTCTGAATAGGAAGTTGCAAAAATTAGATCCTCAATAAACTTTATTAAACATGACCTTTTTAAACCATCTGCCATATGCTGAATGCTATGTGGGTCTTCTTCACCAGCTGTTTCACCATTCAAGAGAAACTTGTGCCCTGAAGCCCCCACTTTTCTGACTGGTGACTCCTTGCCCAAAATAATTCAGGTGGAGAACAAAGAGTTCTATTCCACCCTAGATTGTACTCTTCAACTTCTCTTCCTTGTCATTTACCTTGCCCCATTGGCTTCCACCTCTATTCACTTTTTCTTTAGATGTCATCTTCCCCTATTAGAATGTAAGCTTCAGGAGGTCAAAAACACCTTCTTTTGATTATATCACACTGCTAAGCATAATGTCTGGCACATAGTAAGTACTTAACAAATTCTATCTTTTCTTCTCTATGTCTGTCTGTCTCTGTCTCTGTTTTTCTGTTTCTCTCTTTCTTTCTTTGTTGATGGGTGGCTCTCTAACTCTGTCTCTGTCTCTCTCCTATAGACAACAAGGAACCTCTAAATATTTTTGAGCAGGAGGTAGAGTCAAGATGGAGGTCTAGAAGGAGCAGAAGTTCAGTCCTCTGAAAATCCTTCCTTACCGATCACAAACTGAATGCTACTAGGGGACTTCAGTGATTTTCAAATCAAACCTAACAACAAGACAGAGCCAAGGAACCCTCCTGCTGGACTCAATTCAAAAGGTATAACCCCTCCACAAAAGTTGGAATCTGAGAACACTTGGGCTTAAAGGGAAGGCAAAAGGAAGGTCCCAGGATGCCTTCCCCCCCCCCCCCCCACCTATAGTACTAAGCCTCAAGTGGCAGTGGGAACCTCTGGGCAGGCAAAAGCACTGGTCTGGAGGGTGTACCTTGCAGGCAGGGCTGTGCCAAGCTCAGAACATTGAATAGAGACAATTGGGAAGGAGCTGGAGAGGGAACATAGAGCTGGCAGCCTGTTCAGAGCAGTGGAGTTCCTCCATTATTGCTCCAGCCTTCCAGGAGGTTTTGGCCTCAGAGCACACCCAGTCCAACCCAGCTGAACTTAATTCCATCAAAAGTCTTCAGAACTCAGGGAATCCCAGGCTCAAACACCCTTCCCTTATTGACTGCTGGACTTTAATCCAATCAAAAGCCTCCAGAGGACAGGGAAACTCAAACTCCAACACCCCTCCCCAGCAGACTGCAGGGAGAAATCTTCTGTCAAAGCTCCAAGAGGAGAGACTGATGCCCCCAAACAAAAAAAAAATGAGAGGAGCAAGAACAGAGACAAATATGGGGAACAAGGAAGGGGTAAATATGAGCAAACAACAGAAAAAGAAGAAAGAAATTACAGTAGACAGCTTCTATTCACCAAACAAAACAGAGGGGGAGAGAACAGCAAATGATTAATCAAAAATCGCAGCAAATTGGATACAGGCTTTGGAAGAATTCAAAATGCAATTCAAAACAGAATTAAGAGAGGCTGAAGACAATTGGGAAAAGAACTTAAAAACTAAGATAAGCCATCTGGAAACAGAGGCCCTTGAACTAAACCAAGAAAATAATGTCTTGAAAGCCAAAATCAACCAGCTGGAAAATGAGGCAAAGGAGATGAAAGTTGAGCAAAGAAGATGAAATATATGGCAAAGGAGATGAAAGATGAGGTAAAGAGGATGAAAGATGACCTTCAAAGAAAATAAGACCAGAAGGAGAAGGATGACCAAAAGCCAGGGATGAAATCCAGTCCTTAAGAACCAGAATACAACAACTAGAATTAAGTGACCTCACAAGGCAGCAGGACACTATAAAACAAAACCAAAAGAATGAAAAAATTGAGGAAAATATGAAGCATCTCATTCACAAAACAGAGAATTTAGAAAATTGTTGGAGGAGAGGCAATTTAAGAATCATTGGTATACCAGAAGACTATGACAAAAGAAAAAAGCCTGGACATAATACTACAGGAAATTATCCAAGAAAACTGCCCCAATATTCTAGAACAGGAGGAAAAAGTGGAGATTGAAAGAATCCACAGATCACCTCCTCTACTTAATCCCCAACTGACAATACCCAGAAAAGTTATAGCCAAATTCTAGAACTATCAGACCAAAGAAAAAATATTACAAGCTGCCAAGAAGGAGTCATTCAGATACCATGGAACCACAGTGAGGATAATGCAGGATCTGGCTGCATCCACAGTGAAGAACCAAAAAGCATGGAACACAATATTCCTGGAAAGCAAGGGAACTAGGTCTACAACCAAGAATCAACTACCCAGCAAAACTGACTATATTCTTACAGGAGAAAGTCTGGTCATTCAACAAAATAGAAGAATTCCAAGAGTTTGTAAAGAAAAGAACAGACCTGAACAGAAAATTTGATGCCCAAGCACAGAATACAAGAGAATCATCAAAAGGTAATTTAAAAAAAAGAGGGGAAAAAAGAAAAAGAAAACAAAACAAACAAAAAAACCTTTTTTAAAAGAGATTCAATAAGTTAAAAAGTTATGTATCACTATAAGAAAAGAGGTCATTGGTAACTCTTAAAAACTGTTGATATCACATGGGCAGCTAGAAGAATTATACTTAGAGGGAACAGTGACAAACTGTATAGGATGAAAGGACAAGACATAAATACATATATAGATATATGCATGCATAAATACATATAAGTGTGTGTGTATAAATATACAACCAGAGCTAAAAAAAAGAGGTTAATACTAAAAGAAATGGGAAAAGAAACAAATGGGGGAAATTTATATGTCACAAAGAAACTCATGGTGGGAGGGGGGAAGAACATCAATACACTGGAAGGGTAAAGAGGTTGGAGATAGGAAAAACTCAACTCTTATGTGCATTGAAATTGACCCAAAGAAGAAAGAACAATCCAATCCATTGGGGCAGAAAATAGATTTGCACCCTCTAGGGGAGTAGAAGGGTAACAAATGGACTGGTGGGGAGGGAAGCAGTAAAAGGAAGGGAGAGGGTGGGGGGGTAGTTTTAGAAAGACTACAGGGAAAATAAGGGGGGGAATAAGAAGGGAGGGGATAGAAAGGGAAGTAAAATAAGGGTGGGAACTAGGGGGACTGATTAAAAACAAACATTGATGTAGAAGGAAATAGTGAAAGAAGAAAAGGCAGGACCATGAATAGAAATCAAAATGCTGGGAAATACACAGCTTGTAATCATAACTCTGAATGTGAATGGAATGACTCACTCATAAAAGGCAAGCAGATAGCAGAGTGGATTAGAATCCAAAACCCTACCATATGCTGTCTACAAGAAACACACATGAGGAAGGTAGATACGCATGGGGTGAAAGTAAGAGGATGGAGCCAAATCTATTGGGCATCAACTGATAAAAAGAAGGAAGGAGTCACAATCATGAAATCTGACAAAGCCAAAGTAAAAATAAATCTAGTTAAAAGAGATAAGGAAGGTAATTACATCCTGATGAAAGGCAGTATAGACAATGAGGAAATATCAGTACTCAACATGTACGCACCAAATGGCATAGCATCCAAATTTCTAAAGGAGAATCTACTGGAGCTCAAGGATGAAATAGATAAAAAAAACTATACTAGTGGGAGACTTGAAACTTCCTCTATAAGAACTAGATAAATCAAACCAAAAAATAAATATAGAAGAGGTAAGAGAAGTAAATGAAAGCTTAGAAAAATTAGATTTAGTAGATTTGTGGAGAAAAATGAATAGGGACAAAAAGGAATATACCTTCTTTTCATCAGCACAGGGTACATTCACAAAAATTGACCATGTATTAGGGAATAAAAACATTGCAAACAACTACAGAAGAGCAGAAATAATGAATACAACCTTCTCAGATCACAATGCAATGAAAATAATAAATATTAAGGATACATGAAGAGGTAAATAAAAAATTAGTTGAAATTTAAGCAATACAATTCTCCAATACTGGGTAGTTAAAGAACAAATCATTGAAATAATTAATAATTTCATTGAAGAAAATGACAATGATGAGACATCCTTTCAAACCCTATGGGATGCAGCCAAACCAGTACTCAGGGGGAAAGCTATATCCTTGAGTTCATATATTAACAAATTAAGAAGGGCAGAGGTCAATGAATTGGGCATGCAAATTATAAAAACTAGAAAGTGAACAAATTAAAATACCTCAGATGAAGACTAAAGTAGAGATCCTAAAAATCAAAGAAGAAATTAATAAAATTGAAAGTCAAAGAACTATTGATTTAATAAATAAGACTAGAAGCTGGTTCTTTGAAAAAACAAATAAAATAGACAAAGTTCTAATCAGTCTAATTAAAAAAAGAAAAGAAGAAAACCAAATTGGCAGTATCCAAGATGAAAAGGGAGACCTCACCTCTAATGAAGAGGAAATTAAGGCAATCATTAAAAATTATTATGCCCAATTATATGGCAAAAGATATGGCAATCTAGGTGATATGGATGAATACTTACAAAAATATAAATTGCCTAGACTAACAGAGGAAGAAATAGATTATATAAACAACCCTATATCAGAAAAAAGAAATTAAACAAGCCATCAAAGAACTCCCTAAGAAAAAATCCCCAGGTCCAGATCGATTCACAAATATATTCTATCAAACATTCAAAGAACATCTAATTCCAATATTATACAAACTATTTGACACAATAAGCAAAGAAGGGGTTCTATCAAATTCATTTCACAACAGAAACATGGTACTGATCCCAAAGCGAGGCAGGTCAAAACAGAGAAAGAAAACTATAGACCTATATCTCCTTAATGAATATAGATGCAAAAATCTTAAATAGGATACTAGCAAAAAGACTCCAGCAAGTCATCACAATGGTTATTCACTATGACCAGGTAGGATTCATAACAGGAATGCAAGGATGATTCAATATTAGGAAAACCATCCACATAATTAACCATATTAACAAGCAAATGGACAAAAACCACATGATTATCTCAATAGATGCAGAAAAACCGTTTGGTAAAATACAACACCCATTCCTATTGAAAACACTAGAAAGTGTAGGAATAGAAGGGCCTTTCCTAAAAATAATAAAGAATATATATCTAAAACCTTCAGCAGACATCATCTGAATTGGGGATAAACTAGAATCCTTCCCAATAAGATCTGGAGTGAAACAAGGATGCCCATTATCACCTCTATTATTTAACATTGTACTAGAAACACTAGCAGTAGAAATTAGAGAAGAAAAAGAAATTGAAAGTATTAAAATTGGCAATGAGGAGACTAAGCTATCACTCTTTGTGGATGATATGATGGTCTACTTAAAGAATCCTATAGAATCAACCAAAAAGCTAGTCGAAATAATCAACAATTTTAGTAAAGTTGCAGGATACAAAATTAACCCGCATAAGTCATAGCATTTCTATATATCTCCAACCCATTTCAGCAGCAAGAATTAGAAAGAGAAATTACATTTAAAATCACCCTAGGCAATATAAAATACTTAGGAATCTTTCTGCTGAGACAAACAAAGGAACTATACGAACACAACTACAAAACACTTTCCACACAATTAAAACTAGATCTAAACAATTGGGAAAACATTGATTGCTCATGGGTGGGATGAGCTAACATAATAAAAATGACAATCCTACCGAAATTAATTTATTTATTTAGTGCCATACCCATTGAACTACCAAAAAACATTTTTACTGAATTAGAAAAAAAAAAACATTTCATAGTTCATTTGGAAGAGCAAAAGATTAAGGATATGCAGGGAAATCATGAAAAAAATGCAAAGAAAGGAGGACTTGCAGTCCCAGATCTCAAACTATACTATAAAGCAGTGATTATGAAAACAATTTGTTACTTACTGACTAAGAGATAGAATGGAGGACCAGTGGAATAGACTTGGTGTAAATGACCTCAGCAAGACAGTCTATGATAAGCCCAAAGATCCCAGTTTTTGGGACCAAAATCCAGTATTTGATAAAAACTGCTGGGAAAATTGGAAGACAGTATGGGAGAGATTAAGTTTGGATCAACATCTCACACCATACACCAAGATAAAATCAGAATGGGTGAATGACCTGAATATAAAGAAGGAATCTATAAGCAAATTAGGCTAATACAGAATAGTATACATGTCAGATCCTTTGAAAAGAAAGCCGTTAAAACCAAAAAAGAAGTAGAAAAAAATCACAAAATGTAAAATCAATAATTTTGATTACATCAAATTAAAATATTTTTGTACAAACAAAACTAATGCATCCAAAATTAGAAGGGAAGCTACAAATTGGGAAACAATCTTCATTACAAAAACCTCTGACAAAGGTCTAATTACTCAAATTTCTAAAGAGCTAAACCAATTGTAAAAAAATCAAGCCATTCTCCAATTGATAAATGGGCAAGGGACATAAATAGGCAATTTTCAGTTAAAGAAATCAAAACTATTAATAAGCACATGAAAGTGTTCTAAATCTCTTACAATCAGAGAAATGCAAATCAAAACAACTCTGAGGTATCACCTAACACCTAGCAGATTGGCTAACATGACAGCATAGGAAAGTAATGAAAATTGGAGGGGATGTGGCAAAGTTGGGACATTAATTCATTGCTGGTGGAGTTGTGAATTGATCTAACCATTCTGGAAGACAATTTGGAACTACGCCCAAAGGGCGATAAAAGACTGCCCTTTGATCCAGCCATAGCACTGCTGGGTTTATACCCCAAAGAGATAATAAGGAAAAAGACATGTGCAAAAATATTCATAGTAGTGCTGTTTGTGGTGGCAAAAAATTAGAAAATAAAGGGATGTACTCCAATTGGGGAATGGCTGAACAAATTGTGGTATATATTGGTGATGGAATGCTATTGTGCTCAAAGGAGTAATAAAGTGGAGGAATTCCATGGGAACTGTAACAACCTTCAGGAATAGATGCAGAGTGAGAGGAGCAGAACCAGGAAACAGTATACACAGAGACGGATACACTGTGGTACAATTGAACATAATGGACTTCTCTATTAGTGGCAATGCAATGACCCTGAACAACTTGGAGGAATCTATGAGAAAAACTACTATCCACATCCAGATGAAATACTGTGGGAGTAAAAACACTGAAGAAAAATAACTGCTTGAATACATGGATTGAAGGGATATGGTTGGGGATAGAGACTGAATGATCATCCTAGTGCAAACAACAACATGGATATAGATTCTGCTCAAGGATGAAAGTAATATTCAATGAAATTGTGTGTTGGCTGTGGAAAGGCTGGGTGGAAGAGAGGCAGGGAAATAATGTAATTATTGTAACCAAGGAATAATGTTCTAAATTGACTAAATAAACTAATTCAAATGGGAAAAAAATAAATATTCTTGAGCAAGGGAGTGAAAAGGGTCAGAGATATGCAGAAGGAGTATTATTTTGGTAGCTGTGCAGAGGACAAATTTGAGAGGGCAGAGAAGTAATAAAAGATTTTAAAATGGAAATAATGGAGTTATTAAGGAGTTTATTGTAGTGGTTGTGAATTTTAAATTTACTCCACCCTGCTTAGTCTTTTGAATTTTAGCAACCAGGAATGCATACACCCCTACTTAAGGATTTAACTGTGAGGAGGATGGCCATGTGCTAGCATGTGACAAATAAGAAACAACTGACAGACCTCTCCGTCCCCCTAGGCTGTCCTAAGCCAAGCTTAAGCTACCTTTGTTACATGTGAGACACAAGAAGTGATGTAAAGAACTGTCTATATATTTCGTGTCACTTTCTCTCTCAGAGACATTGGGATCTCCCTTAGACGTTGGGAGCTTGTGTCAGTGTTCTTGACGTGCTTGCAGGGTTTTGTTCTGTAGGGTGGTTTAGGTGAGGCGACTTCCCTGAGAGAGAGTCTGGTGAGTAGTCAGGTTGATTCCTCCTTACCTTTACCTCCTAAAGCATTATCCTCCTATGAAATCCCTCATCTCAGAGGAGACCTTGTGGCTGGAAGCCAAGCTAGATTTAATCTTCTGAGGAGGTCTCGTGGCTGAGTTCTCTGAACTTCCCTTGGCTTAGGCTAGACCAGAGAAATCTTATACTCCTTTCTCTCTCTCTTCTCCTTAATTTCTTCCTACTATTTTTATTAAATCACCATAAAAATCCCAAACTGATGAGTATTTTATTGGGATTGAATTTAATCCCTGGCAACCACTAAAATAATATATTCAGTCAACAACCCTAATTTTACCCTTAACATGGTTTAGATGAGAGGAGATGAGAATCTAAACTTTTCATTTCAGTGTAGAGAAGATGGTTATGAGATATGCCATCCTTGGCAGGTGTTTGGGTGTTTTGGGAGAAAAGAGAAAGTAAGATTCAAGGTTGACTCCAAGGTTGTAAACCTTGATGGAAATAGTGAAGTTTAGACAAAAGGCAGTTTATTAAGGGAGAATATATTCTATTTTGTAAATGTTGAATTTGAGATCTTTATGGAACACAATGCTCCATGAAACCTTGCTTTCCTTTTTGGTGATGACATTTTTCTCTCCCTTTTGACCTCATCTAGCACTAGATTTTATACCTTATATATCATATCTATAACCTTTTAGGATTTAGAATAACCTTTCACTGACTCATAGAATTTCAGAGTCAAAAGGATCTTTAGAGGCCCTAATTTCTGATCCATAATAAAAAGGAAGGCTCATTGTAACACATCCAAAACTCTTATCACAATAGCATCTGAAGTCGTGCAATAGTTTTTATGATCCTCATTTTACAAGTGGGGAAATTAAAGTTTGAGATTTTGTGACTTTCCCCCAACTAAACACTTTTGGAGCTACAATGTGAAACCAGGTCTCACTACTTCATGACCTAAATTGTTTTAACTATGTACATCATGTTGTCACTCTAATGGACTTACATTCCAACCATGTCCACTCTAATGGACTTACATTCCAACCATTTCCAACCTTTCCTTAGGATCCCTCTTTGTGGAACTGGGTCACTAACAGTGGACTCCACCACTGTGGTAAGTTCACAAACACAGAGTTGAGAGACCAATATTTTCAGAAGCTTATTCTTTCACAAAAGGAATATTTTCCTATTTGGATGTTTGAAGAATGTCAAAGTATTGACTCCAAAGACTCAATTTATAGGTCTTCCAGTCATAGAAATTCCCCCTATTTCCACTGCCTCCCTCCTCCCATCCTTTGTTCCAGCCAAATACAAGATAAGGAAGTTGCTGAATTGTAAATTTGAAGTCTACAGGACAAGGCTTTTATTTTTAGAGAAGGGGCTGTTCTAAAAGGAAGGGAAAACACTAACTTCTAAGTTCTTGAAAATACAGGGTGGCTCACACCTATCAGATTGGCCAATATTATAGTAAAGGAAAATAATGAATGTTGGAGGGGATATGGCAAAATTGGGACACTAATACACTGCTGGTAGAGCTGTGAATTGATCCAACCTTTCTGGAAGACAATTTGGAATTATGCCCAAAGAGCTTTAAAAGAATGTACACCCTTTGATCCGGCAATACCACAACTAGGTTTGTACCCTAAAAAGATAAAATGAAAAGTGTATGTACAAAAATATTCATAGCCCAGCTCTTTGTGGTGGCAAAAAATTGAAAAATGAGGAGGTTTCCTCAATTCTGGAATGGCTGAGCAAATTGTGGTTTATGATGATGATGGAATAATACTGTGCTGTAAGGAATGATGAGCTGGAGGATTTCTATATGAACTGGGAGAACCTCAATGAACTGAGCAGAGTGAAATGAGGAGAACCAGGAGAACACTGTACACAGAAACTGAAACATTGTGGAACAATACAATGTAATGGACTTTGCTACTACAAGACAATTCTAAGGGATTTACTTAAAGAGAAAGAACTGTGGGAGTAGAAACACAGAAGAAAAACATATGACTTATTTATTTATATGGACATATTGGAAGTTTTGGTTTTAAAAGACTGCTGTGTAGTAAAAATGAATAATATGGAAATAGATGTATGTGATAATATTTGTATTGGATCTGGGAGGGAGGAGGGAAAGAAAATGAATTCTGTAAACATGGAAAAATATATTTTTAAAAAAAGATATATAAGTTCAACTTGTAAAAATAAAATTTAAAAAATATTGGGATGAAACACTTCTTATGAGAAAGACATAATTTAGATCCCACTCACTCTGATGCATAAATTGCTTGTTTTACCTCTTTACCTCTATCTCTTAGCCTCTTTATTTTCCTGCTAAGCTCAATCCATACACCATCTTCTACGTGAGATTTTTCCTCCTCATCTCCATCTCTCATTCTCTGACTTCCCTCAAACCCCAGTTAAAATCCTGCATTTTGAAGGAACCCTTCCCAACCCTTCTCAATTCTGTTACTGTCTCTTTCTAAATTATTTTCTAGTTATCCTGTATATAGCCAGTTTTCATGTGTTTGCTTGTTGTCTCTGACCTTTGGTTGTAAGCTCCCTGAGGCCAGGGACTGTCTTTTGCTTCTTTTTATATCTCTTGTGTTCAGTAAAACACCTGATACATAGTAGGTGCATCATAAGTGTTTATTGAACAACTGAATGAGTCTTTGTATCTGTAGTGCTTAGAACAATACTTGGCACTTAGTAAGCACTCACTAAATACTTGCTGACTTGCCTTGATCATGTATGATTGGATATTTGAATTTTCTTTTTATTTGTATCTCTCTACTAGACTACATTCATAAGAATTTGAACTATATTTTATTTCTCTGTCGCTTCTCTAGCATTTAACACAATTTCTCTATATATAGTATAACTGTATTAATGCATGCTGAATTAGCTCAATCATTTATTTAGGGATTACTATGTGGCAGGCACTATTCTAAATGTTGGGTATGAAAAGAAAGGCAAAAATGTGACCCCTATTCTCAAGGAGCCCACAGTCTTCTGGGGAAGACAATATAGAAACAACTATTTACATATAAGAAATGTATGCAAAGTAGACAGAAGAGAATCTTCCTAGGAAGCTAGGTGGTGCAGCTGGACTTGGAGTAAGGAATATTTGAGTTCAAATCTAGCCTCAGACACTTTCTAGCTGTTGGATCCTAGGCAAGTCACTTAGTCTCTACCACAATTTATTCATCTATAAAATGGGGATAATAACATCTACCTCCAGGGGTAGTTATGAGGACAAAATTAGATAATATTTATACAGCATTTTGCAAATTTTAAAGCAATATCTAAATATTAGCTATAATTTTTTTAATCTTTCAGGGAAAGCATTAGCAGTTGGAGTTATAATCAAAGAATTATCCATTTAGAGTTGGAAGAACCCTTACAGGCCCTCTAGTTAAACCCTTTCATTTAAAAGATCAGAAACTGAGGCATGAAGAGATACACAGGGGCTAAGGTGGCAAAGCTAGGATTTGAATTCTTGTCCTCTGAAGCCAATTTTAGTGCCTTTTTCGTTTTCTCCTTATTTGAAGACAATTTAATTTATTTTACTTTAGTTCTACATTTGATTGATCTCCTTTCACAGGCCCCATTGAGCTTCTCATATTTTGTTTTACTTTTATTTTTAAAAACTAATAATACATATTGGTTTCAAGGCAGAAGGGTGGTAAGGGCTAGGCAACAGGAGTCAAGTGGCTTGCCCAGGTCACTCAGCCAGGCAGTATAGCCATACAGCTCTCTATCAACTGAGCCACGTAGCTGCCTTTACATTTTAAAAATTACTTTTATTTTTTCCTTTTTCTTCTCTGTGTATTTTAGATTCTCACACCCCAAACACTCACTTGTCAATTTCTGTTATGTCTCTGTTTAGCTGTTCCCCAAAGGCCTATATTTTTAACTGTCTTTCATGCTCAAAGATGAAGCCACTGATTATGACGACTACTGGGGGAGGTGGTATGGAGTGACTGAATGACAATGCTTTGTGATCTGTGATTTCACCCTGTATATATGTGCTTTTGGTCTGTGCAAAAAGAAATGAGAATGGCTGCTTTTTCACATTCTTACTTCTCACAGTTAGGGATAACTTGAAGTTCTTGCTGAAAAGTAGCTTGTATAGCAATCTGTCTCTTTAGTGGTATTGTTTGCCAGCATCCCATGAGGGCTACTCTTGTTCAAAACATTCCAGTGAGAGGATCCCACAGTCACTGTGAAATAATTCAGAAAGGACAAGGAAACACAATGTAGGAATCTTCATATAATTTTAATTGAGTATTTACTGGCACATCAAAATGTCCTGATAGAGCTTCTCAATTAAGAGACATTATGGGGTTTTTAAAAAATAAAAGTTCTTAAAAATAGCATGATTTCTTATGTCTGAAAATCCAATCCAATAATTCAGTTAACATTTATTAAGCTCCTACTATGTGGGGACAGTTAGATGGTTCATTGGATATAGTGCTGGCCTTGGAGTAGGAAGACCTGAATCCAAATGTGACCTCCAATATTTATTAGCTGACACATAACTTCTGCCTGCCTTAAGCCATTGGAAAAGGAAATGGCAAACCACTCCATTATTTTTGCCAAAAAACTGCCATAGACAGTATGGTGCATGAAGTCTCAAAGTTGGACACAATTGAATGACAACAACGTGTACTCTTCCCTCCACCCCTTCAACCAGGGGGAGAAGAGTCTAAGAGGTTGTGTCAATCAAGGTTCGAGTTAGTAGCATGATGATGTATTTAGAAGTGATTAGCTTATTTTGGAATGAGTTATCCTGTTTTCTGGAATTGAAACCAGGTGGAACATCAAATGCAAAGTGGAATAAGGAGATTTAGTTGTGTAAAACCTGAAAGAAATTCCAATAACACATTTGGAATGAATCATTAGTGTACTTATATTTTGAACCAGAGTGAGAAGAGGGAAATACCATATTCCCACTTTTATGTTGAACTGGCAGTAGGTTTTATTGTATTGTAAAAGAGCAATTTTTAGTAACTCCTAGTTGCCCAAGGCATCTGTGGTCATCAGTGATATCTTGGGTACCTATCAGAATCCATAACAATTCCAGAACCACAAGAAAGTAGGACATATCCCACCCAAATTATTCAGGCCAGTGGAGGAGAACTTTTTTTTAGTACAACTGCCAAATATTATTAACTCTTTCTTTTTCCCAGGGGCACTGTTGCAAGTATGATTTGGTTGTACCTGACTGATGAGTTACACCTAGTTATAACTCTCTTTTTTAAAAATTTAGAATATTTTTCCATGGTTCCATAATTCATGATTTTTTCTGACCCCTCTTCCGTCCCCCCTCCCAGAGTATAGCTTTATTTCTTACTGTAATAGCCTGTGCCGAGTCTGTAGCTATATGATTTACAGAGCAGGAGATGAATGAAGAGTTGAGTATTATCTATTTTACGTAACAACTTAGTTAAAATGTCTAGGACTAAAAGGGAATGTGTAAAGTCATCTGGTTTACCTGCCATCTTTAGATCTAAGCTTAAATAGTTCATTCTAGACAGATGTGAATGTATGTGATTTTGTAAAACCTCCAGAAAAAATGTCAAGTCCTCATTGAGTGAGCATTTTAGTAGAGTATGGTGTTGTGGGAAGAAAAATGTACTAAGAATCCAAGGACATCCATTGACCAGCCATTCGACCTTCAACAAGGATTTATAAAACCTCCATTTGTTCATTTGCTCAATGGAAGTAATTGCCTGCATAACTTACTTCAGAGGGTTGTCTAAGGCTCAAATAAGATAGCTTATGTGAAAGTACTTTGAAATAAAAAAGTCATCAAGTATATGTAAATTATTATTAATGGCTTCCATCAACTCTTTTTTTACTCTCATCATCTTGACATTTGATATAAACAGCTCACATTAGTGTCCTTTGTCCTTTCATGTATTTTCTAAAAGGGCTGTGATAGATGTTTGCTAATGGTGTCAAAACATATGGAAAAATGAATTTGAGGCTGGTCATTAGTGAGTTGTGAGCTTTGCAGAATGATTGAAGTCATGCTACAATGCTTCCATCAGCTGCATTAGGAATGATGAGTTGAGAGAATCTTGATCAAGACTGACTTAAAAAAAAAAGTCAAATGTGGAAAATTCCAAGAAACTCAGAAAGACACAACAATTTAGAGAGGGAAATAAATAGAACAAATAAAACAATAAAAAGAAAGGCATTGTTAAGAAGAATTAGATCTCAGATAAAAGGATCATAGATTTAGAATTGGAAGGGACCTTAAAGGCCATCAAATCCAACTCCTTCATTTTACAGGTGAGGGAACTGAGGCAAAAAGAAGTGAAGTGACTCACCCAGGATACTATAGATAGAAAATGTCTAAGGCAGGATTTGAGCAGGGATCTTTCTGGCTCTAAATCTATCATTATATACATTATTCCATCTATCTAACCTAGATCATTGGGCACAATATAAAAGACATTGGATTTGGAATCAGGCAACCTAGGTTCAAATATTGGTTCTGATATCTAATACCTGTGAAACCTTATGCAAATAATTTTATCTATCTGAGCCTGTTTCTTGATCTGTAAAGGGAGAAATCGGAATAGATAACTTTCTAGCTCTATAATTATCATCCTAGAACCAATTTTGATTGCAGAGAACTTATGATAAAAATCTGTCTTCTCTATAAAGAGTTGGTAGGCCACAGATGTGGAATGAAACATATAATGCCAATTGTGGTCAGTGTGTCTGTTTGTTATACCACTAACTCAACCACTACCCATTAGATTCTTAAGCTTATAGTCCCCAAAAGTAGACATATCAAGAAAAAACAAAGCAGACCCTATGCTCAAAAGGCTTTTGTTCTATTGGGAGGATGCAATATGAACAAATATAAACAAATATAAGGTAATTGAAGAAAAGTTAAAACATTAAAACATAGTGTTTTGTTTTGTTTTTCTTTTTTTATCAGAGAAGACTTTTTTGGACATGATACCTAACAGACCTTGAAACATGGCCAGAATTCTGAATCAGCAAAAAGGATGGAGTGCATTTCAGGCATTGATAGAAGGGCTTGTACAAAAGCATGGAGGTGGAAAATAGACTACCAAGCCTGGAGCCAAATGAGCCAGTTTTGCTGGAATATATATAAAGGAAAATAATGAGAAATTAAGCTGAAGAGGTTATAGGTAGATACTGGAGGGACTCAAATGCCAGCCCGAGGCACAGGGAGTCATTGAAAATTTTTCAGTTGATGAGACATGTGCTTTAAGAGGACTATTTTGTAAACTCTTTGGAAGAAGGATTAGAGGGGAGAGACTAGAATAAAGAATGTCAATTAGGAAGTTGAGATAAGATTATGACTAGATGGATAAGAAGAAAAAAAGCATTATTTATTATCTATTCTCTTTCTTGGACATTGTACTTGGCCTTGGAGATAAAAATACAAGATGAGACAGACCTTGTCTTGAATGGAGGATAAAACACCTATTGGGAAATAATATCCAAGCAAGGAATCTTTGGGTTGGTGAGCCATAGATATTTTGAGTGGAACTACAGTGCAGTCAATACTCATAACCTTCCCAGTAGTGTAATGGCTATACTGATTTTGTTTTGTTTTGGTAAGAAAACTTGATTACACAATATGACAATGCAGAGGGCAAGATTTCCAAGTAGGTCCTGGTTTCTTGTTGGTTAACTGAGATGAATAGAATGTAAAGACTGGTATGGGCCCTTCACAGTATGGTAGGTTTGGTCGCTTTTTACCTGTCTGCTCATTAATCAGGATATTAGAACTGTTATGTAAGTAAATTAGACAAGACTTTGTAGCTCACTAGATATAAGGGATAAAGAGAAAAGAGTCAAGGATATGGAACATTGAATGGTGATATGGGGAGGAAAGAATCTAGGAACAGAACCCCCTCTCTTTGGCTATAGGGTTGTTCAAGAATAATAGGTCCAAAAAAAAAAAAGAAGAATAGGTCCAGGGGAATTCAGATTTGGATTAATTCCCTTCACATCTAGCCTCACAGAGTTCTCTTCAACACATTTAATGCTGGGATTCTAGGAATTCTTATGCTTGCAAATTAGGGCTTCTAATAACATTAAGTTTATGAATCTAGGTGGAGTATCCTAGGTGAAAGTGGTGCCTTAGATGGAAACAGAAAATTTAGGTGGGAAGATGAGGTAGGTTTTAGACATATTAAGGTGATTTAAATGCTGTCTGAAGAGAGTTTGACATTTTAGAGGGATTGGTAGTATCAGGAGAGGCAATAGGGAGGCTCTTTCTATATAATTAATCAGCTTATAAGCATCTATTAAGTCAATACTATATTCAAATAGGTTCTTGTACAATTCCAGGGATAAAATTACAAAGAACAAAACAATCCCTACTCTCAAGGTGAAATTTACCTTTTAACATAGTGATGTGTCTACATGTGTATGAGTTGTCTGCTTAGAAATGATAATGGAACCCATGGGAGAGGATGCAATCACCAAGCTAGACAGAATTTAGAGAGAAAGGAAATGAAGTCTGACATGAAATGTTGGTGGATGTAGGTGGATTAGGAAGCAGAAGAGGATCTAGAAAACAAGACTGAGAAGGAATGGTCTGGGGAACAGAAAGAAAACCAAAAGGGAGCATGTATCATGGAAACTAAAGGAAGAGAGTATGCAGGAGGTATGCTATTTTGTCAAAAGCAGGAGAGAGATTTTTTTAAAAAAATGAAAATTGAAAAGACTATTGGATTTAGCATTTGAGAAATCATTTAAAATGTGAAAAAGTGATTCAAATGCAAGGGGTTAAGAAGCAAAAGACTAGAGACATGGATTGTAGATGATTATTTCTATAGGCTTGGTGGTGAAAAAAAGTGAGAGATATAGAAAGAAAATTTGAGTGGATGACAGAATCAAGTGAAGGTTTTTAAAGATGGAGAAAACCTGCACATCTTTGTAAACATAAGAAAAGTAGCCAATAGATAGAGAGAAAAGGAAGATATTAGAATGATTGAATGGGCAAACTTCCCAGAGAGAGAGAGCAAAGGAATATAATAAGAATAATAGCTAGCTAGGTCAAGGGTACAAGAAGAGAGAGAAGGTTTAATTTTAACTCTCTACAATCTTGTTTCTAACCTTGTCATTCAAATGAAACTGCTCTTTCCAGTGTTTATTTTTTGCAAGGGTCATTCAATTATGTTTTTATTATCAAAAATAAAATACTTTATTAAAATAACTAAACAGTCATTAAACGTTGAAAAAATCCATGAGTAGGATTTGAAAGAAAATTCCAGGATACATTCCACAATCTTTCTTATTAATCCTTACCTGTTACTGATCATCAATTCATCTAACCTCCTTTCAACAATTAACATCTTTTACTTCACCCTTAATTTTGGGAATCACAATCCTAAAATTTACTCTCCAATGCCTATAGAATGCTTCATCAAGATTTCAGAGTTTCCTTCTATCATTGTCACAAGTGCCTATTTAACTCTGCATGATAAAACTGTAATTCTTTACTTAGCTCTTTATGAAATATATTTTATTTATTTCATTAAATATTTCCCAATTACATGTACATTTTTTAACAATTAAGAAAATTGAGTTTTAAATTCTTTCCCTCCCTGCTACCCCTCTCTTCTCTTGTAGAAGGCAATCAGTTTGATATCAATTATACATGTGAAGTCATGCAAAACATATTCCATATTAGCCATATTGCAAAAGAAAATACAAACAAAAATAAAGTTATAAAGGTATACTTCAGTCTGCATTTGGAGTTCATGAGTTCTTTTTCTGGAAGTAGACTGCATTGTTCATTACAGGTCCTTTGAAATTCTCTTCAATCCCAGTCACTCAGACTCACAAACTAGGAATATTCCTCAGTTACTCACACTTTCTCATCCCTGACATTCAATCAGTTGAAAAGTTCTATTGAATTTTATCTCTTACATATGTTTTCTTCTCTTCTCTAACACTGCCAGTACCTCACACCTGGATTATTGCAATAATAGCCTGCTGGCTGGTATTTCTCCCTTAAGCCTATCCTTACTCCAATCCATGCTCCATTCAGCTATCCAATTGATCTTTCTAATGTACTAGTCTGACCATTTCAACCTCTATCATCTCCAGAATCAAATATAAAATTCTCTTAGGTGTTCTACATTTTCAGTCTTCTTATACCTCACTCCCTATAACATACTCTACAAATAAGTGACATTGTCCTCCTTGCTGTTCCTTGAATAATATACTCCTCCCAACTCTGGCCATTTTCATGGGCTTGCCTCAGTGCCTGGAGTTCTTTCCCTTCCCTTCTCTGCCTCTTGGCTTCCCAAGAAATGGCAGGAAGGCAGAAAGAAAGGTAATAAGCATTATATGGAGCCTGCTATGTACCAGGCACTGTGCTTTACAAATATCTCATTTGATAATCACAACAGTTCTTCTGGGTAGCTACTATTATCCCCAGAGCGATTAAGTGGGGAGTAGAAGAGGAGCTAATAAACAAGCCTGAGAAAGAATGGTCTGGGGAACAGGAAAAAAAAACAACAACAACAACAAAAGAAAGCAAGTGCCATGGAAGCAAAAAGAAAAGAGAGTGTACAGGAGGTGTGTTACTTGACAGAGTAACAAGCAGGAGAGATCAAAGAAGGTAAATATTAAGAAAATGCTATTGGATCTTGCATTTAAGAAATTATTAAAAAAATTTTAATTGTGAAAAAGTCATTCAAAGATACATTGTAAGTATTAAGAAGTGACTATTTCCTCACTAGGGTCACACAGATGGTTTTCTTCCTATTCCTCAGACTATTTCTTCTCAGTCTTTTTTACTAGTATGGCCATTTACCAGGGTCACACAGATAAATATCTTAGACCAGACTGAAACTCAGATTTTGCTGACTCTGTACCTAGCACTGTATCCACCAAACCCCCAACTGTCTAGACCCAGTTAAAATTCCATATTTTAAAGAAGTCTGTCCTTAGCTCTCTCAAAGTTAGTATTTTCCCTCTTTTGATTATATCCATTTCATTCCACATATAGCTTTTTTGTAGGTAGTTTTTACATATTGTTTCCCCCCCTAGACTGTGAGCAACTTGATAGCAGGTGCTATCTTTTGCTTTTTTAAAAAAAATCCCCAGTGCTTAGCACAATGCTTGACATAGTAGGCATTCAAAAAATTCTTATAGATTTTAGTAGATAGGTAGAAATCTGAAGTGGTCAACAGAGCAGATGAGCAAATAGCAATGGTTTTTCTCAGTTGGGGAGAGGAGACGATCTGGTAAAGTTGAGCTTAGGGAGTAATGGGTAGGTTTGGAAGAGTGCCTATACAGGGCTGGGGGAGGAGAGGGAGAGCACCAAATGGAATGAAATAACATGAATTAGTTATGTTTGCATGACTGCCTCTGTTCAACAGCACAGGAATAGGTTTAGGATTAGAATTCTTGTTGGTCCCTGAAGGCTGAATGAGGGGCAGTGGATAGAAGTTGCAGAGAATCTTATTTGGTTTGATACAAAAAATTAATTCCTATCAAGTACTTTCAATTAAAGGTGGGATGGGCCACCTCTGGAAATAGGAGCTATGTTGGTAAGCAGAACCTGGCTGACTGCTTGTCAGAAATGTCATAGAGGTGACTCATATGGGAATATATTTGACTATGCGAACTCTGTGGTCCCTTCTATGATGTTCTCTCATCAAGTGGGTAGCCTATTTTGAAAGAGAATGAAAAATTCTTTAAAGCAAGAATATTTCAAAATTTTAACATGTCTCAAGGTCTTATATTGAATGCAAATATAACTCTAAAGACAGATGCAATCATTAATGAGTTCCTCCAAAGCTTGGGACCTTTTTCTCCATAGAAATTATCCAGGATCAAGAGCTTTTTTAAAAAAAAAATTTTGGCTGTTGCTCATTCCTTTTGCCACTAGTGGATTGGGGTTCCTGCATGTTGGTGGTCATTGCTTTCTTAGCTTCTGTCATACAAGACTTTGCCTTGGTAGTATCTTCCCTTCCCTGTCAGAAGCCTGAGTGAGGGCAGGTTGATCTGTGATGTTCTTTGCGTAGCACAGCTTTAAAGCATTTTGCCCCGAGGCTATCTTTCCATGCCATGCTGCCTCAACTGTGCACAGTCATGTTTTACCCAAACTCTGCTCTCTGCTGCCCATGCTCCACTGCCTCCAGCCTCACTGCCAAGGTCTTCCACTGCCCTCAGGGGGTAAGTCTGTGGTGCTTTCAGCCAGTCCCTGAAAATTTAGAGATTGCCTCAGCTCTCACACTAACTGGTGGGATGAGGAAGGTGGTGTGGGGAAGGGGTGATCAGCTTGTGCTTTGATTAGTGCAGTTTTGCCCACTTACAGCATGGGGATTCCCATTCATTGACTACCTTTAATGCTGAATTCAGTAGGAGAGCACCTTTACTACTCCCATTTTGATTTCTGTTCTTTTGAGACTCTTTGTAATGGTTGGTTAGAATGAGATTCAGAAGGTTCCTGCTAGAATGCTGCCATCTTGGCTCTGCTCCCTGCAATTATTAATGGAGAAAAAAAACCTTCATGAGAAAGCATATAAGAGATGATTGGTAATAAAAAAAATCCTAGTTCTCACTTCAAAAAACCACACTAGATATTTGAACATTTTTCCATTTTCATGATAGAAAAGAAATTGATTTTTTTCTCTCCTGGCACTGAAGATTAACATTGATGAGTTGTTATTTTCAATAATAATGAACTTTTCTCTAAATGCAGATTGAAGTATATTTTTTACTTTATTTTTCTTGTTTTTTTTCCCCTTGAAGCATAGGTAATGAGGAAATCTGTTTTGATTGACTTCACATATAATAGGTATCATTTCTTGCTGTCTTAATAGGAGGAGGGAGAGAGAAAACTGGAAATGAAAATTTTAAAAAATTAAATTCAAATAACCCCCATCTCCCATGGACAATTGTTAATGTTAATTTGTTAAAAGTACTTTAAAATGTGCAAAGCTCGTAGCCTTTGGTGAAAGACAATTTATATTATTTCTTAAGTGACTGGGTCCTTATGTTTTTACATTAGGCTAACCTGTCAAAAATCAGGTTCTAGATACTCTTTGACCACTAGTTCTATCATATGCTGTCTCTTTCAACCCTTCCCTTTCAAAGTGAACTCTTTTTTTTCTTTTTCTTTTTTGGCTAATGAGATATTTTGCATTCTAGGAAAGTTCAGTTTTGTTTTTTTTTCTCTTGAGGTAAAGGCTAGCATTCGATTCCTTGGCACAAGAAAACAAAGTAGTTTTTCTAAGATGATTTTTCCCCCTAACGAGGCCAACTTGAATGGAGAACATTTGTAGTGAATGAAATCAGTTTACATTGCCATGGAGCTTGATGAATTTTCCCTGCTGTTGGAGCTTCTTCTTGTGTTTGACTATAAACTCTCAGTCCATTATTTCCAAGTCTTCTGGGCTTGGGCTAAAGTGGATATTGCACACCTAAGTAGTTAGGTTTGATATATTCTAATTGCTTTACCTCTTAAAGTAGTTTGCTTTGTAATTGCTTTGCAACCTCAGTAATATATTTATGAGACTTTTGAGAGATATCAAACAGTCTTAGTGGGTCCTGGGATACTGGTACATCACTTGAACTCAGGAATTTTTGGATGGGTTAAACATGATGGGATGTCCATCCTAAATCCCACAGCAATAAAATGACTACCCTGTAGTGGGTAATCATCATGCTGCCTAAGAAGATATGATTTGGTCCAAGTTGGAGATTGTAGGTTAAAGCTTCTATGCTGATCCATGGCTCAGTAGATAGAGTACCAAATCTGGAGTAAGGCATACTCATCACCCCGAGTTCAAATCTGGTCTCAGACACTAGCCCTGTGACCCCCAGCAAATCACTTAACCTTATTTGCCTCAGTTTCCTCATCTGTTAAAGTAAGCTAGAAAAGGAAATGGCAAACTACTCGAGGATCTTTGCCAAGAAAACCCCAAATGGGGTCACAAAGCATCAAACATGACTGAAAAATGAGAGAACAACAATGTCTATGCTAATCAATAGTAAGATCTGGCCTGTGAATAGCCATTGCACTTCTATCCTATGGGAGTTAGGGAAAGCCAAATGGAGAGGGGAGAGAGAGAGAGAGAGAGAGAGAGAGAGAGAGAGAGAGAGAGAGAGACAGAGAGAGAGAGACACAGAGAGAGAGACAGAGAGAGAGAGAGAGAGAGAGAGAGAGAGAGAGAGAGAGAGAGAGAGAGAGGGAGAGAGAGAGAGGGGGAGAGAGAGAGAAAGAGAGAAAGAGAGAGAGAGAGGGAGAGAGAGAGAGGGAGAGAGAGAGAAAGAGAGAGAGGGAGGGAGAGAGAGAGAGAGAGAGAGAGAGAGAGAGAGAGAGAGAGAGAGAGAGAGAGAGAGAGAGAGGGAGAGAGAGAGAGAGAGACCCTAAGGATATGTAATTCTGAGGAGATAGATTAAAACCTCCAGGCCCGCAGGAGGTTTCAAGGAGAGAAGATAGAAACAGGATAGAAGTTTTGGATTCCGCAAAGGGTTTGAACGAGCCAGCTTTAGAGATGTAAATAATTGAGTCAGTAATCAATTATTAATTTTCGGGAGCCACAGCCTGCTCCGACCACTGGAGGTTACTATTCAGGCTATTCCCATCCAATGATCTCAATTTAACACTGCACTGGTCAGAGGATAATGCTAGCTCAGAAGGAAAGGAGATCAGAAAATAAAGGTGGTAGATAATGCTAGGTATTAGCATTAGAAAAGAGAGAGAAACAGGGAGGCCTGGCCTAAAGGCCAGGCCTCAGGGAGAAAGATAGAGAGGAGAGAGAAAGGGGAGAAGTTGCTCCATTGCAAACCTGACGATGTCCTCCAAGTGGGTGGGCTGGCTGTGTCTTGTCCATTTTATTCTCTTTGATATACAAATGAGCTCAATACATATTGATCAGTTACATGATACTTCAATACATATGGATGAGTTACCTAGTGTATTGCCATTGGCTAATTGCAACTTATGACAAGGTGAAGGTGGGGTTATTATCCTCGGGCGAGTGAGACAAAGGGAAGCAAGGTTTCAGGCCCTAACTTCAGCCACGCTGGGAATAGAGCTCATTGCCATGCTCAGGGTGGCCATGTGCTCACTCACAATCCTTGTCTCTCCATAATACCTATGGGCTGGACTGCTACATAGATGTATTTAATCCAAATTAACCAATTATTTTTTAAGTGCCTATTAGGTATTCCCACTTATAGGTGCTAAAGATACCAAAATTAGTAAAAAAATCTGTATAGCCTCTTGCAGTATAATGGAGTGGGAAGATAAACAGTATTATACATAACTCCAGCACAAAAAGCATTTATTAAGCAACAACTATTTCCCCAACACTGTACTATGCACTAGAGACATAAATATAAAAAAGAAGAGAATCCTTAGACTCCTTAATGATCTTCCATTTCAGTAGGGATCTTGGGTCTGCAAAGTCACAAAGATACTGAGGGAGGCAATAGGATAATCCATTAAGATTTCAACCCTAAGCAAAATAATGTATTTTAGATAGTAAACTCATTTATCCAAATAAAACACCGAACAGAAAATGGAGAAGTTCTATAGGCCTTAACATGCTTGAAAATAGGAAATTTGAATCTTGAATAGTAATTCAGTAGAATGCATGTATCTATAATATTGTAATATTTTAGAAATCAATGTTCCTTAAATTTTTAGATGGACAAGAAGAAAATATGTATTTATTCTTAATAATTTGTGTCTGAGAAAAATATAAACCATAATTAAAAGGAATTTTAGTAGTGTTTATTCCTTATGCTATGTTCTAAAGAATGTTTATCAGCAGTTTGGCCAGAGCCTAGGAAATATCAGGGGAAATAATACATTATTTAAAAAATTTTACATTTCTTGTTTTCCCAACTGCTATTAGGCTTCCTCTCAAACTACTTTGTTATTATATTTATATTTACTAACATTAAGCTGTATCTATGTTTTATATGTACTTGTTGTTTCATTCCCCCTCTAATCTCCATCAGATTGTAAGGTCTTTGCAAGTTGGATTTTTGCATTCTTTGTGCTTCTGTTCCCAACATTTAGTACAATGCCTGGGATATGTTGGGTCCTTAAATAATGCTTATTTGTTATTGATGAATGGGTTTGAGTTGGAAATGTTCTATTACTAAAATTTGAACCTAATTTAAGCCATAAATGACTCCTTCAATTCACCTAAAAATATGAAGCACCTATTAAATACAAGGACATGAGCTAAGTGCTGTTGAGACAAAGTTAAAACAAAAATTAAAAAAAGGAATAATTCTTGTCCTTAAGGTGTTGACATCCTCCTGGAAGAATGTTCACAAGCACACAAATTGTGTACTGGTACAAGACAAGTTGTTATGCCTTCTTAGAAATTGAACAGCTTATGATCAGGATGTGAGAAAAGGTTTTGATCATCACATCCATAAACTCATTTAATTCTTTAATACATAATGTATCTTGACCTGGAGGCTTGAACTCATTTAAAATAATTATGTGCCCTTTTTATTAGCTCCTTACATTTCTTAGGCTTCTCTTCCTTGAGGGAGTGGAAGACAAAATTGGAGGGTTGTAATTCTTTCTTCTATTAACAATATACCATTATATCAGGGAATTCTCATTCTATTTCATCTTGGGATCTTCAGAGGAGCATAGATCAAGAGCTGGAAAGAACCTCTGAGATCCAACACCCTGGACACTGATCCCCAGGGAAGTTGTGATGCCCATAGTCACACAGGAAGAGTTAAGGAAGGAATTTGGCTTATTCTTTGACTCCAGAACTAGTCATATGTCCACTGGATCACCATTCTGACTCCCTTAACTGTTAAGTTCTATAACATTCTGGAGTCTCATACACAAACACAAGCAGGATAAAGTGGAGATAATCTCAGTGGGAAGGCACTAGCATCAAGGAGCATCAGAAAAACCTTCTTGTAGGTGAGATTTTAGCTGGAATTAAAAGAACAATAGAGCCCTTATTTTTTCTGTTTTTTTTTTTCTTTTCACATTCACTGATTCCTTTCCTTCTTAAGCTGCTATTCCTTTAACCATTCTTTCCCTTCTTTTGTATCTGTTTCTTTTGAATAAGGTAAATGCTTTCATGGCTGTATTCCAATTATGACTCTCTTCTCAGTTTTAATGATACCTGGCAGGCCATCTCTCTCTCTATATATATATATGTTAAACTATCATCTGCCTTGCTTTGTTTTTCATTTCCTTTTTTCCCCTTCCTTTCCTTTCCCTCTCCCTTTCTCTCTCCTTTTCCTTCACCTTCTTCCTCACCCTCTCCTTCTGCTTCTCTATCCCTATCCCTATCTCTGTTATAAATTTGATACATTATTGAGGCAAACAAAAGGTCCAGATGGACCATGTGGAAGTGGTTGCCTTCATGTCCCTGATTTGAAATTCCTATTTACTACCTATATCACTTCTTCCTGAGGTTCGTGACAGAATATCTCTCCCTTGCTAATACCCAGATATTTTATTTTATTTTCTGAAGAATATAATACTATTTCTTCTAAAAGTTTCATAGTAATCACATTCCATGAGGAGGATTTTAATCCTATTACATAAGTTGAGAAAAACTTCTTTCTCTTGTGGCACCAAGAATTTTAACTGGTAAATAATATGAGACCAATTCCTGTATGTATATATGAGTTTTCTTTATTCTACTTTGTAAGATCTTGACAGTGAATTTGATTCTCCACTGATTTGTCCAAGCTTTTTTTTCTTTTAGGATTATTTCTTCCATTGTATCTAGGAATCTTCTTGTTTTCTGATAAAGCTTAAAAGCATAGAGGATTTCCTTGAGTACTTTCATTTTCCTCTCCAGCTTAAAGACCAGAATGCATTTATAGCAGAGTTAATGAAGGAAGGCAAACAGAATGTATCCTGCTATTTACCAGTAAGGTTCTTGACATCCATATCCTCAGGTCCCAAGATATGTTACAGTTGTTTTTTATTCTCCTCAAAAACTTTTCCTGGTAGGGGTAGGTAGATGGCTCTGTGGACAGAGAACCTGGCCTACACATATGAGATCCTGGGGTCAAAACTAGCCTTAGGTACTTCCTACCTGTGTGACCTTAGGCAAGTCACTTGACCCCAATTGCAGAGATCTTCTACTCTTCTGCCTTGGAACCAATACTTAGTATTTTTTTTTAAATTCAAAGATATTTTATTTTCCCAATTACATGTAGTAACATTTTTCAACATACTTTTTCTAAAATTCTAAAATCTAAATTATCTTCCTCTCTCCCTCCCTTCCCTCCTCCCTCTCAGAGATGGTAAGCAACTTGATCTGGGTTATTTATGGGATAGTTAGTGTTGATTCTAATTCAGAGTGTAAGAGTTGAAAAAAAATTTCCCTGGTAGTTCAACATAATAAATTTAGTTCAAGAAGTATTTCATTAAGAACTTATTATATCTGAGGTACTATGCTAGAAGCTATTGACACAAGGGCAAAATTTAAATATTCTGTCTCCATGGAGCTTATGTTCTATGATCAATTTTATAGAAGGTTTTGCTACTGTACTATTGTGAATCATGCTGCTTCCTTGCAAACTATGTGTTAGTCTGCTTTGCCTCATCTTTCCCTGAGTGTTAACTGACAGATTTTAATTAAAGTTAGTAATTAATATGCCTTTGATTCCTCTAGTTCAACATCATACTCATAGTAAAGTGTAGAATAACCTCAATCTGGTAGCATTTCAATCTTAGACAACATTTAAAGCCCCTAAATGTCTAATTGCATTTGACCCTTAATTTTTCTCATGCATTACATGCCAAATTACGTATTTCTCCAAACATTTTTGTCTTTTTCAGTTTTCCTAAGACTTTAAAAATGTTAATGCCATGTAGAACTGAACAATGAGAACCTATTCCTAATCTTCAGTTATGATTCTATTTTATGATTATTTTCTGATGTTGCTTTTTTGTTAAACTTCCTCTTTCAAAAGAAGTAATGAAGGGAAGAATTATAAAGAAGGGAATGAATGTAAGAAGTAGAAAGAATGTTAAATCTTGAATCAGAGGACTCAGGTTTCAATCCTCACTTTGCCAGCTGTGAGACTCTGGGCAAGTCACTTAATATCTCTGGGCTTCAGCTTCCTCATAAATAAATTAAAAAAAAAAAGATTTGAACTACAGTAAATGTTGTCTAAGATCTTTCCTATATGCAAATCCTATGATGCTACTTTTTTCTTTCAAATCCCCATACTTGAAATTTCTTAAACTTTTCAATAAGATAATTACAAAGCATCTTGACAACCCTTTCTGTTCTTATATTCTCCTGGGAGGTGGGAAAGACAGATTAGAATGCATAAAATTTATGATCATACATAAATTATTTGATACTTGATATTTGAGTCATCATAAAGATACCCTCAGATTCAAGCCATTAGATTTATTTTATTTATGTATTTTTAAAATTCTTACCTTCCATCTTATAATCAATACTAAGTATCAGTTCCAAGCCAGAACTGATCAGTATGAGATAGACAATTGGGGTTAAATCACTTGCCCAGGGTCACAGAACTAAGAAGTATCTGATGCCAAATTTGAACCCAGGACCTCCCATCTCTAAACCTGGCATTCTATCCCTGAGCCACCTAGCTGCCCATCATTAGATTTACAATGTGTTTTCTCATTACCAAACCCCTTGTCAGATGCTCATATCACAAATGGCCAATATGTGTAAAGAGATTCCCTTTATAAAATCTTATTTCTTTGCCTCTTTCCTCCTTTACTGACATTATATCAGTTCCTTTTTCTTCATTCTTTCATCCCTACCATGTCATTTTAAGTAGGGAAAGCTGAAATACCAGGAATAGCTATCATCTTTTCTTTTTCCCTCTTTCCCCTTCTTTTGCAGTTCTGTAATGCCCCAAATGTTCGCTCTAAGGACATGTTTGGATCCATGTTCCTTCATCTAAATTTTTTTAACTCACATCATTTAACTCTAACTAAAAATTAACTGTTGCTCAACACCCTGAGACCAATTTTGTTCCCTCAGTAGAGGGAATATAAGATAGTCTACATTAGAAGCCTACTAGTTCCTCTTTTTTTTTTTTTGACATCCATATCTAACTCTCAACCTAGAAAGTTGAAACTTGAATTTTAGCTCCCCATTTTTGTCTATTTTATCCACATTAGCATTAAACCATATAAACATTAAGTGCTGAGGCAATTATGGGATGGGTTCCCATTAGCCAGCATCTCTTATTTCCCTAGAGTTCCTATCTTGCTTGGTTCTCTGTCACTAACCTTTTGCCTACAACCTCCATTTCAAGGGGCCAGATTCCCAGGCTCACCATGAATGGATCCTTGTTACCTGGTACAAGTGACCTCTCTGATTCTGGCTGCCTGCTCTCCTGGGACTACTGTCAATGACCTACCTCTTGGACTTTTGTCAGTCACCTTCCCTGCTCCCGATGCTTAGTTAGGCTATCCATATTTTAGATTCAGTTTGGACTCTAAGCTAATTGTACTTTCTTCTGCTTGGTCTATTTATAGTTCTGGTGATCAGTTAGACCTATAGGTAATCAAACCAGAATCACGTGCCTGTAAGACTGTGAGTTCCAAAATGTTGTTGGGGGTGGGGGTGGGGGAACTGCATTCCCCAGTATGCCTCAGGGATCCCTCCTACTTCCTAGCCTGTGATTGGTCTTGAATGGATCAATCCCATGTTGGGGGAGGGATCACACCCCCTTCCTATTTCTTGGCTTGGGATTGGTCCTGAATTGGACCAATCCTGTGCTAAGGAGTGGCCACGCCCCCTACTTTTGGGTGTGGCATTGGTCCATATAAAGACCAGTCCTGTGCCTCTGAGGCAGCCCCTGTTTTTTTTATGAATGAAGAGGCTGGTGACTGACTATTTTATGAATGAGGGTGGTGAATGGGGTTAGGAGTAGAAGTGAAAGAGGGAGTTGTTTTTGTTTGAATAAAGCTTTAGATGGGAGTGAGATAAGAGATTTCTTTTACTGCTTTTCTGCCAAGACCATGCTCTGAGTAATTAACTCATTTCATATTCTAGCCCCAAAGTCTCTGCTCAGTGAGTCAATCTGCCTAGATGACAAGCACAGCCCTCCTTTTGTTGGTCTGCCCTGTAGTCCACCCATTCTGGGTGATGATATTCAGTCTTCTCCAGCAAGGCTTGTACTTTGATTATTGATGTGATGGTCCAGGTCAAAGTCAGTAGTAACAATTGTTGTGACTGACATTTTTTAGTCATGTATTTGCAAAGACTTTTCCTTATAACAGACTGTGGAAGCTGTATTATCTTTCCCCCATCTCTGCTTGCAGGCCTGCTTCCATCCTTTCTTTCAAGTGTGAGCTAAAATCTTGCCTTCTCTGTCTCAATTTGTCTTAATTGTATTGCCTTCTCTCTGGTAGCTACCTCCAATTTGTTGTGGATATAACTTGTTTGTTCATAGTTATTTGCATGTGATCTCTCTCATTAGCCAATGAACTCTTTGAAAGGGGCTATATTTTGCCTTTCTCTATATGCCCTGCACTTATCCCAATGCTTAGCAGATAGCAAGTACTAAGTAAAGGTTTCTTGTCTGAACTACTGACCTCATAAATAGGAGACCTGAAGTGATTTGCTCAGTTGTACTAAGTGACTGAGGTAGCATTTGAACTAGATCTTCTGACTCCAAAATTATGTGCTCTTTCCACAGAACCAAGACAATTGTCAGGAGTCTGACAACTAATGTTAGCCAGCGTATAAAGTTTTGGTTCATCTACCTGAAGAATCTTCCAGGATGGCTGCTGCTTTTCTAAATTCCCATTACCTCAAACTGTGTGCCTTTTTCACTAATCTCCCTTCCTTCTTACCTAACTCACTAAGTCTTCTGCTTTTCTGTTGTTCTCCCTATTCTTCTTGCCTGCCTGGTTAATTTGACCATTGTAAATATCTAAATCAGATAATCTAGGGAGGTAGATTTGGGAAGTAGAAATGCCTCCATTGGCCCATCTACAGTGAAAAAAAAAGAATCTGTGAAAGTTTTTATGTCAACTGGGAGGGGGAGAGGGACAGCTGGATGGTTTCTGTTTTTGTCCTCTGGAGTGTATTTATGTGAATTGTTTAGCTTTTAAAGATAAACATATATCCCTGCCTAGAAAAAATAAGCTACCCAAGCTTTCTTTAACAAGAAGATCTCCCTCCAGGAAATATACAACAAAAGTAATTGACTTTAACAGAGAGGTTGAAATGGGTGTTTGTTATTGAGTCTACCAATGACCTTGAGGGGACATTTAATTCAGAGACCTGACCCCGATTATTCCAAAGCACATTTTTTTTTTTGCCCAGAAACTCCAGTGTTAATCACCCTTCACCCTTTCCAAGCACATTTTACTGGCACTGGCACATGTAAATAATCAAAGCGCTCCTCCTGAAGGCAGATATAATGTTTGTCTGTTAAAATATGACCATATGGTCAGACACCACATCTAAATCCCACCCTGAACTGACAATGTCGATCTTCTTGTAACTGCTGAGGTGCTCAGAAGCTCATTTCTATATTGTATGAAATCATTCTAAAGGTTAAATGGAATGCCTGGCTTCCTGAAACCAATTTAAATGGGCATGAAACAAGGACTGAGATTGAAATAGCCAATTTATACAAACAATCATGGCTGCTGAGAACTGAACAAACAAAATGACCAGAATTTGGTGACTGGTGGGATATGGGGGATGAAGGAGGGGAAGGAATTAAATATGATAACATTTCCAAGCTTGAAGAACGCAGAGGACAGAAAACGAGCCAGCTGGCAAGCGAGAAGCAAATGTGGCTTTTCACATATTGGATTTGAACTTATAATGATATTTTTCCTGGCATTTATGTGTGTGTGTGTGTGTGTGTGTGTGTGTGTGTGTGTGTGTGTGTGTGCATATATATATATATATATATATATATATATACATATATATATATAATCTTGTTTGTGGTATATATATATTCCTGTTTGTGGCAGAGTACAATGGAAAGAGTGCTGACTCTGCAGTCAGAGGAAGAGGATATGGGTTCAAATTTCATCTAATCAAATCAAATCATTTAATTTCCCTAGACCTCAGTTTACTCATTTATGAAATGAAGGAGTAAGAACTGACAACCTCTGGCATCCCTTCCATGTGTAGATCTATGGTTATATGATAGAATCATATGAATACCATCTTTTCTAGTGTGCTATTCTCTGCCATTCTAAATGAATGTAAATGGCTATAAAAATGCTTGGCTAATGAGTTGATGCCAAAAAGGCTGAAGTAGTAGAAAGAATAAACAATTTGGAGTTAGAGTACAAATAGGTTAGAATCCTGGTTTTGCTTCTTGCTATCTCTCTGACCTGAAAGTCCTGTTCAGCTCCAAATCTATCATTCTATGATAGGCGAAGGAGCAAGGATAAAAGTGCTTAGAATTAAAAGCATCAAAACCCTGTTAGAGAATGAATGAAAGAAGTTGGAACCCAGATATGTTTATGTACACAATGGGCTGGATAGACTTGATAATAAACTGTATTTTCTTGTATTTGTTATTAGTTAATACTTCTGACTCAGTTTTGGTACCCACATATAATGGTCAGTAGGCTAATGGACATGAACTCAAAAAGACAAAAAAAAATACCTATTTTAAGAGAGAGGATAAAAGGAAAAGAAGAGGAGAAAATGGTTCTGTCTACTTGGAGATGTCTCCCTGTGCCAGATTATATTGTATCCTCAAGTATCTGAGCCATTGAAGGTCTATTTTACCCTTTATAATATTCTTTTGTTATAAAGGGGGTAGCTGAGTGGCTCAGTGGATTGAGAGCCAGGCTTAGAGGCGGAAAGTCATAGATTCAAATCTGGTCTCAGATACTTCCTAGTTGTGTGACCCTGGGCAAGTCACTTGACCCCCATTGCCTAGCCCTTACCACTCTTCTACCTTGGAACCAATACTTAGTATTGATTCTGAGATGGAAGGTAAGGGTTTAAAAAAAAGGTAATAATGATAGCAGGTGCTACCTATATATGAGTTTTGCATAGCTTGAGATTCAGTGAGTGAACAAATGACACAGTAAATAGAACATTGGGAGTCAGGAAAACTTGAGTTGAAATCTGGTTTCAGACATTTATTTACTAAGAATATAACCCCGGACAAGTTGGTCTCTGAGTCTCAGTTTACTCATCTAGATAAGGGATATAACTGTGCTATTGTGAAGATTAAATGAAATAATATTATATTATTAATAAATTAAATAAATATAATAAATTAATAAAATATTATATTTTATCTTATGACTTTATATAATGCATATAATATAAATTCCTCTGTAAATTCTAAAACATTATAAAAATATCATCCCCACCACCACCACCACTATTATCATTATCATTACCTGTTCTCTCCAACCCTAGATCTCACTCACTGCAAGAGGAATAGCACTAGCAAACCCCAAGTTTCTCAGTGATATGTGAGGCATAAAGCAATGGTGACTCAGATATACAGCTGTAGTATGTTTTGTTTTTATTTGAAGGTATAACAATTGAAATTCTTGAGAGGCAATATTTCTTAATTTTAAGTTAACTTATCCACTGACCACTCAAAACCAACTAAACTGGTCAGTTGACTCCCTCAACTGCTCCAAAGAGAGCAAACAGGCCAAAAGAGTGGGGTAAAAGAAGCCAACCCCTTCTCTCACAGGTCTTATATACTGCTTGTGATCTCATTCCTCATCCCCTCTCTGGATTGGTAAAAGCCACTGAGGAAGATGACTGAGAGAGCCCAACTCCTGTATAAATGGAGATTTTGAATCCTAGACTTCAATCCCCACAAGTCCTAGGTATTTCCCAGAATTCCCTATAATCTCTCCTGAGTCTCCACATTGGTGAGATCACAATTGGTATTTAACTGGCAGTAACGCCTCCCAAGCTCTATTCCTTTGCTAATGATGCAGCAAGTATAGTGGTAAGCTAAGTGCGGGGATTTTAAATGGTCTAATCAACCATGGGCACATGGTTTTTATTTTGTATTCTCTTTATTCCTTGATTTCTAATGATCCTTAATAAACCTCATAAAATATAATATTTTTATTATTAGAGATATAATATAATTTTTACACTCCTCTCTCATTACTTCAACACAGGAAGACGTGAGGTCCTAGGAATTAGGGACAGGGTCTGTACTTGTAGAAGTAGGATACTTGCTCATTTGTAGAGTGAGATTTAGTCCCAGAAAAATTGATTTCTTTTTTGGTGGAGGATTGTTAGGGGGGATAGGGAGAAGGGTGAATCAGACCTGAAAATTGCCTCTGTCAAAGCAGATGGGGACTTGCTCTACAATTTATAGTCTTACAGAATTACCTGGGATAACTGACAGATGAGGTGATTTGGCCAGTATTTGTCAAAACCAAGACTTGAACTGAAGTATTTCTAACTCTGAAGCTAGCTCTTTATCTCATCTCTCATCAGGTAGCTAGTTAGCTAGCTAGTTAGAATATTTTTTAAGTACATGTTGTGTTTCAGGCCCAGTGCTAATTGTTAGCTAGTTAGGAATGCAAATACAAGTAAATAGAAAATGCTATCCACATCCAGAGAAAGAACTGTGGGAGTAAAAACAGAAGAAAAACATATGATCAAGGGAATTGGTATTAAAAGATCACTGTTTTGCAAATATGAATAAAATAAAAATAGATTTTGAACAATGATACATGTATAACCCAGTAGAATTGCTTGTCAGCCCCAGGAGGGGTGGGAAAAATCATTAATCAACCATGAAGAAAATATTCTTAAGAAATACATTTTAAAAAACAAAACAAAACAAAAAATCAAGTAAATAGAAAATCAGCCCCTATCATCAAGGAGCTTTTATTCTTTTTAAAAATTTTTTAAATTAATTTATTTTTTTAATTTGAGCATTTCCAAACATTATTCACTGGAGACAAAGGAGCTTATATTCTAAAAGGGAAGACAACACATAACAGAGGAGCTGAACAAGTCAGAGGAAGTGGGAAAGGGTACCCAAAGGAACAAGGTGGAAAAGTCTGAAGAGTCAAGAGGGATGCAAGGAGAGGAGTAATAGAGTAAGCATGGTGGACACAACAACTTTCTCAAAATGGAATTTTTAGAGACATCCACCAGTCAAGGTCAAAGGAGTGTGTTTTAGAAGAGGTGCCATCATCCAGACTGAGAAGGTTATTGAAACATGGTGAATTCCAGAGAGTGAACAAGAGAACTGGCAAAGGCATGAAAGAGTCACAAACCCATAGGGAAGTTCTTTTACAGTTCCTCATTCTGTGGCATGAAGCTTGTTGCTTTAACTCTTTATTCTTCCACTTCCAATATTAGATCCAGTAGAATGGTATGGGGTGAAGATAGAATGCAGATGGAGAACTAGGGATAAATAATGATGAATAGATATAATAGATGAATAGATATAATACCTATTCAAGAATACAATATATTGTACAAACATACATACATACATAACTAGAAGATACAAACATAACTAGAAGAAATGTAACATTACATGAAACTCTTCCCAAGATAATAACTCATACTTATATATCAATCATTTACCTAATTTAATACATTCCTTACAACAAAGCTGTGAGGAGAGTTCCAGGATATTTTATCTAAGGTAGAATTTTAACCCAAGTAGTAATGACTCCAGCCTAGTGATTACAATACTATACTACCTCATGAAATCAGAGATATGCATATGCAAATGTATGCACAAATCCACACACATATACATACATATAAAATAACTCTTACTTTCTGTCTTAGAATCCATACTAAGTGTCAATTCCAAGGCAGAAGAGTGGTAAGGGCTAAGCAAATGAGGCTAAGTGACTTGTCCAGGTTTCCACAGCTAGGAAGTATCTGAGATCAAATTTGAATCCAGGTCCCCCTGACTGCCCTAGCTTTCTATCCATTGGTCCATCTAACTGTCCTGAGACATGCATATTCTAAGACAGAAGAAAAGAAATGAATGGAAAGAGTGGGATTGAAATCAGTGGGGAGGAAAGGGCAATGTGTGGGAACTGTCCCTCTCAGAGCAGGGGGGACTAGAATCCTAAGCACTGAGAGTATTGCATAAATTGTTTAAATACTGATTTAGAGCCTAATGTCTGAGGTAGCCACTTAATATGAATATTGTATTTTGTGGAAATGGAGTTTCCACTTCTAAAATCATTCTTTGAGCCCACTTGGTTGCAGAAGATGTCTTATTTATGACTACAGGAATATCAAATAAAAATGTATCAATCAATTCTTGTCTGCCAGAGGGGGGGAAAATGAATGTGTGGTCACAGTTTAATGGGAGTGAATCTGTAAGAATGCAAAGGTCAGATCTTGTTGGCGTTGTACATTCTGTCATTCATTTTTTTTGTTTTGTTTTGTTTTGGGATGCATGAATGCTTGTTATCTTTTTTCCATTCTCCATCTGCCTGTAATTGTGACAGATGCAGAACAGGGTCTCAGTTTTTAATTGCATTTTGCAAGGCCATGAAAAATGAGGAGCAAAAGCCCTCCCAGCCAAATTGGATATAACTCAAGGTTCTTTCAGAAAGTTAACAGCTCTATTTTGTTTAAGAGTCTAATTGATTTTGGAGAAATTCTGTTCAACAGCACGGCTCAATATATTTTTGCCTATTGCTCATTAATCTCATCTTTGCTGGGGTCAGCAAAAGAAAATAACCTACAGTGAATGTATGAGGATGATTCTAAGCCAGTTGTTAGTGGACAAAGAAGTTCCTGTCAATGAACACCACTTGGTAAAATCTCAAAATTGATACAGAGACACAGTGGTTACTCTCTCCCACTTTGTGCCCCCCCCCCCCCAAAGTGTTAGGCTATTCACATTCATTAGTCTTAGACTACATTTATGCAATTTGGGGTAGGAGACCAGTAGCTAGGGGCTAAGGGACAGTATCAGAGCCACAGTATTTTGACCTGCTGGGGGCAGCATTGTCTCAACTCAGAAGGTAATGGAGCCATCAATCCTACATCTATTCCTGTTGTCACTCTCAGCTGAGAGGATATTAGGTGAGCCCATGAAGTGAAAGGAGATGCCAAATGGGGGTGAGAGAAAGACTTGGAAGTGTCAATTTTTTTCCCTGATTTCTAGAATTAGAGCTGAGGAGGTAGAATGGTCCTGAAGCTATATTGTCCAATCTTTTCATTTTATGACTAAAGAAACTGACATCCAAAGAGGTTTTGTCTTGCCCAAGATCATACAAGTAGGGAATGTTAGAGGTCTGTATTGAACCCAAGTCATCTAACTCCAGAACTAGGTTTCTTTTAGTAGTAAGATGAGCTGACAGCTAACGGGGGTGAACAAGAACAAGAATTCAAATCATGGGGGTTTAAGTAAGAAAGTCATAGTTAGCTCTTGTGACTTATCCCCTCACACTGCATTTATCTTTGTTGGGTGTTTTTGACTTGCTAGGTTGGGATGATGACTTTTTTTTTTTAATAATTTTCCCCCCACAATTATATAAAGAAAATTTTGAACATTTAAAAAATGTTTGAGTTCCAATTTTTCTCTCTCTCCCATAGCCTCCCACTTGTTCCCCCTCCCTGAGGTAGTAAGCAATCTGATATACTAATTTATTTTTCTCCAGGGTTTCAGTATCAGCATCTTTGGCAGTCCTGGAGTGACAATTTGGGGGAAAGTTTGTATTTGTTCTTCTTCTTATTCCCATGTAGAAAATGAGATTCAAGTTCTGATTTAACAGTATTAGATTTTCTGAAACACCCTTCCCCAGAAAAATTCCACCACAACCAAAATATTTTCTTTCATCTGCCTTTTCATGTCATTTATTTTTTTCTCTTTAAAGGTAGTTGATTTCAATAGAACCATATAGAAAGGGGCAGATGGTCCATCTAAGGATGTGGATGCCAAGTAGTGAAAGTTGTTAAAGACATTGTTTTTCTTCAGGGCAGCATTAATTCTTTGACAGATTCCATAAAGCTCTGGGTTGGCAGCTGTGAGAGCTCCTCTGGGGCTATCACGTGATTTGGCCTCCGCCCAGAAGGTTCAGCTGTCTTGTATTCTCCTTCCTGGAAGACATACTCTATGCTCTTTTCAGTCACCACCGGTTCAGAGGAGCCAGTGTCCTTTTCACCTTTGAAACCAAGTTCTCCCACTAGAGTCTGAAAGAAAAAAAAAACATTGTCTGGCCAACTCTGACTCAGGCAGAACAGGCCTCACTTAACATTGACTGTTTTCACAAAATGATTTTCAGTTAAAAATGAGTATTATATTTTATGTCTTTAAAGAATCCTGAAATATGTTGGCAGAAAGGAAAAGCAAATAGATATACAATGGAATTTAGTGAATAGTAAAATAATGAGTGTATTGATTTTAGAGTCAGATAACCTGGTTTAAAATCTAGTACTCAACTTAATCCTTAATCCTTAAATTTAAATTTATTGTTTAACAAGTCAATTGATATCTTTGGGCTTCAGTTCCTCATCTATGTGAATTTTAAAACTATTTCACCCTAATCAGACCATTCTTTAGAAGATCTGATTTAGCTATTTCCTGATCAATAACAATGGAGATACTTGGAATAACAGAATCAGGTCTTGGAAAACCCACATTCTCCACCCTACTGAGTTTAACAAGATTTTGAAAGGTCTGCATCAAACTCAAGATTTAATTATCTGAGGAGATGGCCTTCAAAAGACATGTGCAAAAAAAGGACAGACCTCTGGGCTGTCCTAAGTCAAGCTAAGTCCTCATTGGTACAGATGAGATGCAGAAAAGTGATGTAAAAATGTCCATATAAGGCACGTCAGTTTCTGCCTTTTTCTCTTTCCCTAGAGAGACGACTCTGGCTGGCAGCATGCTAAGCATTCCGACATCTTGGAGTGTTGGATGGTGAGTTTGCCCTGGAGTTGATTTCAGGTTCAGGCATCTTACCTAAGCCTCTTTGGAGGTCAAGCTGATTCTTTCCTCCTTCACACTCAAACCCTTACTTTCTAGATCTCCTATCTTCCTGCCCAGTATTAGCCCCTTCTTTCCTCCTTCTTCTTAAAATTTTCTCTACTCTATCAATTAAATCACCATAAAATTTGGCAGATAATTTGGGTATTTTATTATTGAGGATTTCCCTTGGAGACCACTTAAATTTAGATTTTTTCAGTCTCAACCATAATTTCACCCTTTACATCTATAAAATGAGGAATTTGGAAATGGGAATTTGTTCCCTTCTAACTCTCAGTCCATGACTTTGTGATCTTTATATTTTTTTCTCCCTCTTGATTTTCCATAAGACACTGAAGTAATCATTCTTTTTTAATATTTAATTTTATTTAATTAATTAATTTAGAATATTTTTCTATGGTTACAATATTCATGTTCTTTCCTCCCTCTCCCTGCAACCCCTCCCATAGCCAATGCACTATTCCACTGGGTTTTTACATGTGTCATTGATCAAGACCTATTTCCATATTATTGATAATAATTACACTAGAGCGATCCTTTAGAGGCTACATCCACAATCATATCTCCATCAGCCCATGTGATCAAGCAGTTGTTTTTCTTCTGTGTTTCTATTCAAACAGTTTTTTTTCCCCCTCTGGATGTGGATAGTGTTCTTTCTCATAAATCTCTCTGAATTGTCCTGGATCATTGCATTGCTGCTAGTAGAGAAGTCAAGTACATTCAGTTGTGCCATAGTGTAACAGTCTCTGTGTATAATGTTCTCCTGGTTCTGCTCCTCTCACTCTGCATCACTTCCTGGAGGTTGTTCCAGTTCACATGGAATTCCTCCACTTTATTATTCCTTTTAGCACAATAGTATTCCGTCACCAACATATACCACAATTTGTTCATCCATTCCCCAATTGAAGGGCATCCGCTCGTTTTCCAATTTTTTGCTACCACATAGAGCACAGGTATGAATATTCTTGTACAAGTCTTTTTCCTTATTATCTCTAAGTAATCATTCTTAAGGATATGAAATGATCTATACACTTAATTTCATGAGTTCATTTTATACAGAAAGTCATCCATTCCCTGGGGAAAAATCTTTAAATCACATTTCTCAGATAAAGATTTGCTATCCCAAAATATAGAGAATGGAGAGAGCTAGATGGCTCAGGAGAGTCAGATCTGGAGAAGGGAGGTCTTGGGTTCAAATATGGACTCATATTCTTCCTAGCTGTGTGACCCTGGGCAGTTCACTTAACTTCAACTGTCTAGCTCTTACTGCTTTTCTACTTTGAAACTGATAGAATCAATTCCAAGTCAAAAGAGAAGGATTATATATACATACATACATACATACATACATATATATATATATATAATGATAACAAATGCAGTTTTAAACAAAGAGTCAAAGAATGTGAGTATACTTTATCAAGGAAAGAATAGCAAAGTATAAATGACTATGTGATAAAACTATACAAATTACTAATAATAAGAAAAATACAAATCAAAAGTACACTGAGATTCTATATTATAACCAGTAGAAAAGTGACAAAGTATTGAGGAAGTCAATGTTAGAGAAGCTATAGGAAGATAATATAATAATATATGTTTAATGGAGTTTTGAATCTGTATAAATATTTCAGAAAATAATTTGGAATTATATAAATGGAACGACTAAAATATAAAATGCTCCAAAGATTCTACTACTTGGCATAAATCCCAAGGAGGTCTTTGATATCAATAAAGTCCCCAAGTATGCCAAAATATTTAAATTGGTACTTTTTTATAGTCGCAAAGAACTGGAAATAAAGTAGGTGCCCATCAGTCTAAAAATGACTAAACAAATCGTGATGCATGACTCTAATGGAATATTACTGTGCTATATGAAATGATGAAAACTGAGGGACATGGGAAGCCTGAAATGGACTGATCCACAATAAAACAGTCAAGAAAACTATTTTCATGATGTTTAGATTGTTTAATTTCTAATATGGTAAATATTAAGAGATATAACTCACAGAAACAAAAAAGCTCTTTGGGATCCTTAATAATTTTTAAGATTGTAAAAAAAAAGTTTAAAAATCATGCTAGAGACCCTTGAATTGTTTTTCAAAACTAAACTGCACTTCCCAAGTCAAAAGGATTTGAGAATAGAAACAATAACTATGCAGAAGTCTGAGTCTTCCCCCATAAATTGACTCAATAAAGATGAGTACAGCTGAGTTAGCACAAATGTTAAATAAGTTAGATTTTTATGGAAACAAAATGACAGAAGGCTCCATTTATGCTTTTGGATGGAACTTACAAGTAGGGAAGGAGAATATGGAAGCATGGTGGTGGGTGGTGCTTTATTTCTGTCTGTCTTCCTTCTACAGCTTTTCATGACTTTACTCCCTATTCACTAGGCTTCTGAAACTATAGCTCTTCACAGTCACAAAGCTGTGGTCCAGCTCTGGGAACTGGGGAGCAAATGGGAGCAGTTATTTTATGTGAAAAATAGTAGCAGCCTGAAGCAGATTTACTCTTTAGAGTCAATTGATTCATGCCTCTGTTATCCAAAGGTTCCAGAAAGTCTAAAGAAAGCTTTAAAATACCAATGAGGAGGAAAAATTTATTACCATGAAATTTTCTAGGGTATAATTCTTCTCTAAAGAGAAGCCAGTCCAATTTTGTTTGACTGTGATGTCTTTTATCTGAGGGGCCATGAAAATAAATGAGAAGGATAAGGTCTTTGAGTTTTAGAAAAGAGCAACACCTATACCACTTGGCTGTCTACACATATACATGAACTTGGAAAGGAAAGAAAAAAAAGTTTTTTTTTTCACCTAAAGGCTTATTTCTGTCTCAGCTTGAATATTTTATCCCAGAATAAATGCTAATAATTCTGAATTTGTAAACTACGTGCATGCATGAATTGGTGAATAAGTTAAAATTCATTTATTAAGCAGTTACTAAAGTCCAAAGCACTAAGTGCTAAGGAAGCAAATAAAAAGTGAATATAGCCTTTGCCCTCAAGAAGCCTTCCTCCTAAAAGGTGATGCTAAGAGAGAAATGATGATTTGGGAATGGAGGATTTGGGAGCAGACTGACACATTTTTTTCTAGAAACAGTGACATTATTTATTTATTTGGTAGCAAGATAGCCAAGGAGTAAAAGGAAACATGTTTGGAGTTAGCCAGCAAAAGTATAGTGGAGACTCTCAATAATGCTGGGTGTTTAGGCCAGCAGAAGTTCCAGAGTCTAATAGGTTTCAGTTCTATAAATTATGATCTCTGGTCCAAGAATTAAGGAGACTTCAATAAGGTGCATTCCTCTCCTTTTACCCATTCCTTACTGACCTCTTCTCTAACTGATATATGTATTCCTGGAGATCTTTGATGGGGAGAAACACAGTTTTGTAAGAAATAAAAAGAGAAGAGCCAAATTTCTAATCCAAAGATATGACTTTATTTTATAGGCACAAAATGCAAAGTCAGAGATCTACATGTCATGCCTAGTAAATTATGGTATGAAACTTCTTGAATAGGACAATGGGTCTGATAGGCTTTTGGACTATTGCCTAACAGAAATAAATGACAGGGAAAATATGCAGAAGATAAAACGAATTGGGAGTATTTTGCTGAAAGGGTTAAAAAACTCCAGAAGTAGGGTTAAAATCAGGTCACCCTCTCCCCTTTTCTCTTTCTGCTTCTTGGGTGACTTATGCTCTTGCAAGGTCAGAGCCCTTACCTTCATGCCACAACCGTAGATTGTGTGGCATGGAAAATGTCCCAATTTCTAGCATTGCAGAAGCTCTTAATTTTATTGCTTGCTGTTATAGTCTAACATACCAAACTATATCTATCCTTATCTACTATTATGATTAATATTCCATATCCAGTTAATTTTAATAACTGGGTCTAACTATAAATCAAAGTTGCAGTTTACTAACAAAGGCTTATATATGATCACTCAGCTTGTGATTAATGATATAAAAAGCAATCAATGGCAAATTACTTTTCACTTTGCTAAGATTTTATCATGTATGGTGGTCTTTGGATAGGTAGCTCCCCTAGTCCTGAGGATAGTAAATTTCCATAAGCTGCTTAAATTCTTATCTATAAATTATTGCATGGCAACCTGGTCTTTGTCTGAGAACTTTGGCATGCTTTACTTCAGAGAATCACAAAGAGAATGGAAAATATGGCAGGCAGACTTGCTGAAGTCATAGAGAAATGCAGTTGATGAAAGAAAATCATATTTAAAAGCAAGGGGGTAGGGAAATAATAATAATTAACCTTTATATAACCCATTAAGACATATAAAGCAAAGCCACCTATAAGCATCACCCTATCTTATTCTCACTACAACCTTAGTAGTAGGTGCTATTATTAATTCCTTTTACATATGAGGAAACTGAAGCAGACAGAAGTTAAGTGGTTTGCATAGGGGCACATATAGGAAATGTCAAGTCTTCCTTATTTTCCTTATTCCTAGTTCAGAAAGCCAGTTGATATATATATATATATATATATATATATATACATATATATATATAGTGACTGATGATAAATTTGGTGGAACTATAGAATATATAGAAAAGATTAATATGAGGAAATATAAGGAATATGAGGAAAGACTCAAAAGAGAGTAGTATCCAATTTTTAAGCAAGGGCAGATTTCTACCTCTAGCTAGAGGCAGAAACAGAATGAGAGATGAGCTGAATTTCAGTCAAGGAATTTGATTTCAATGTTCAAATCAGTTCAAGTTGGGGTAGATAGGTGGAACAGGGGATAGAATGCCAGACCTGGAGTCAGTAAGATTCTTCTTCCTGAATTCAACTCTGCCTTCAAAAACAAGCTGTGTGACCCTGGCCAAGTCATTTAACCCTGTTTGCTTCAGTTTCCTCATCTATAAAATAAGCTGGAGAAGAAAATGGAAAACTATTCTGGTATCTTTACCAAGAAAACCTTAAAGAAGCCACAAAGAATCAGACATAACTGAAACAATTAAACAAGAACAACAAAAATCAGATAGCATTTATCAAGTACCTAACTATGTACCAGACACTGTGCTAAGCACTGGAGATGAAGAAAAAGAAAAAAAAATAAAACAAGCAAAAAATAGTCTCAAATCTCAATAACTCATAGTCTAATGTGGGAGAACAACTATGTACAAATAAAATATATGCAGAACATATTAGGTCTGATCTCTTAGGAGACTATAAAAAAATAGCTAACACTTTGAGTAGAGGATTGGCATGACCAGTCCTAAGGAAGATAATTCTGGAAACTGTTTGCAGGATGAATTGAAAAGAGGAGAGAACAAATGAATAAATAGATGAATTAATGAATGAGAAGCATTTATTAAGTACTTAACTATGTACAAAACACTGCATTCTGTTGGGGATGAAAATACAAAAACAGATATAGTCTTTGTTCTCAAGGAGCTCACCTTCTAAATATAAGTAAGATGTTTCAGCTGCGAGTCAAATGGAAAGATCCCATGACCTTTAAAGTATAGCTATAAGTGCATTTTTAAAAATATCATTTCCACTGATAAAATCTCATCCACTTTTGATGAACAAAGAGATTGTTTGATCTGTTAGAGATGTTAATAATAGTAAGAGTGGATATTGTTAATCTCCCTAAGCAATGATGGATTTCTACCTTTTTGTAGAGGTAGAAACAGAATGCAAGATGAGGTGAAAGTTGAGTTGACAGGACTTGAAACTCCAGTGGATATGACACTAAAATGAGAGGGATGAATGAAATACAACACCAAAGTTTTGCACAAGAAAACCTTAAGGAATGGTGCACTGTGGGAAACTAGGGAAAGGGTTACATCTGGGTAAAAAGATAAATTATATTTTGAATATGTTGATTTTGATTTAGCACCAAGGTCAATGTGGTGTCTATTCCAGTGGAATGTTACAGATGTGGGTCACCTGTGTCAACCTGGAAAAACACAGAACCACTAAAGCAGTGATGGTGAACCTTTTAGAGATGGTGTGCCGGGCCCCATGTGCCATGTTTGATGGCTTGTTCAGTCTGGGACAAGGTTCAATCTGGAAGTGCCTTGAAGGCAAGTTCCCATAGGACAAAGGTAAATTTGGGGGGTTCCTAAAACTACTTGTTAACTAAAAAAGTTCAGGGCTGGAGATTCAGGAATCAACTGCATGGAAAAGTTTATTAAAACCCAAGAAATGAGGGAGATTGTTTAGGAAGAAAGCATAAAGAGAAAAGAAAAAAAAGACCGAGAGAAGGAATATCACCTATCCCCAGGACCTAACTTCCCATACCACAGTCATGGTCTTAATCCAAGTTACAAAGGAAGATTTCAGTCGCATTAGACGAGGTGCTCCTTTTGCACTTAGAGAAAGAGAAGTTTAGGATTTCAGAGCACGTTCATATGCCAGTTGCCACACTCCAATGATTTCAGATACCAGAAGCACTGAGTACACCCATAGATTAAATTCTTTACCCAGCACAGTTCTTCAGAAGGAATAGGCTCAGGCATTTCGACTTGTCATAGGAAATTAGATGGCAACTTCTCAAAATACTAATTGACAATCAGTACCTATGTTAATGTCTCCTTGCTCTGGTGGTTTTGTTATATAGCAATCAGGGGCCTTCAAGTGCTTATTTTAGTAGATTGAGAATTGCCTAGAGGCCTGCCAGCTAATCAAGTATTGAGCCCTAAGGAAGCAAAATATTTTATCCTTGGGGTCCCAGGCAATTATCCCCTCCAACAGTGTTTTCATGTTGTGTACTTCTATGCCTGCCCAGGGAGTGTGTTACACAGTCACATATGGAGGAAGAAAGAAAGCATGAACTTCTCCATTTAAAAAAAAAATATTATTCTAATGTCCTTGTTTCTTTCTTTCTTTTTAAAAATTTATTTAGTCAATTTAGAACATTATTCCTTGGCTACAAGAATCATACTCTTTCCCTCCCTTCCATCCCCCCCCTCCCCCTTCCTGCAGCAGCTGACGTGCAATTTCATTGGGTATTTCTTGTGTCCTTGATCAGAACCAGTTTCCATGTTGTTCATGTTTGCACTAGGATGTTCATTTAGAATCTATGTCCCCAACCATATCCCCTCGACCCATGTAATCAAGCAGTTGTTTTTCTTTTGTGTTTCTATTCATGCAGTTTTTCCTCTGGATGTGGATAGTGGTTTTTCTCGTAGGTTCCTCCAAGTTGTTCAGGATCAATGCATTGCCACTAATGGAGAAGTCCATCACCTTCGATTATACCACAGTGTATCAGTCTCTGTGTACAATGTTCTCCTGGTTCTGCTCCTCTCGCTCTGCATCACTTCCTGGAGGTTGTTCCAGTCTCCATGGAACTCCTCCAGTTTATTATTCCTTTGAGCACAATAGTATTCCATCACCAACATATACCACAATTTGCTCAGCCATTCCCCAATTGAAGGGCATCCCCTCATGTTCCAATTTTTGGCCACCACAAAGAGCGCAGCTATGAATGTTCTTGTACAAGTCTTTTTCCTTATTATCTCTGTGGGGTACAAACCCAGCAGTGCTATGGCTGGATCAAAGGGCAGACAGTCTTTTATCGCCCTTTGGACATAGTTCCAAATTGCCCTCCAGAATGGTTGGATCCATTCACAACTCCACCAGCAATGCATTAATGTTCCAAACTTTGCCACATCTAGGGACCTTATTTCTGTATTGTCCCTAGGCCTCACCTAGTCTTTTTTTTTTCCCTTTTAAAACTTAACCTTCAATGACCTCATTTTTATTTAAGTGTATTACAGACTTTCCAAGAACTTTAAATCAAAGAACTCAAAAATACTAAACTGGCTTAATGGCCTATGAATTGGTTTTGTCTAGGCCCCAGAATATACCCCTTGGATGGAGAGGTCTGAATTTAAAAGAAAATCAACTCTGAAGAATTGGAGATCCATTTCCAACCACCATAGCCTCTCTCTAATAAGTCTTGCCCTAGTTTTTGTGAACTCAAATGAAGTCGCTTTTGCCCCCACCCCTTTTGCAGAAGATTGTTTAAGAACTTCTCTTTCTGTAGTTAGTTGGGAAGGCCCAGTGCTTCTGTCCTATTTTGTTCCTTGGGATTATAATCTGAGGATGACAACCTCATTGTCTTGATACTTGGTATTGGTTCTAACACAGAAGATTGGTAAGGCATAGGCAAATGGGGCTCAAGTGACTTGTCCAAGGTCACATAGCTAGGAAGTATCTGAGGCTGGATTTGAACCCAGGATCTCTTTTCTTTAGGAATGCATTTCCATCCAGTGAGCTACCTAGCTGCACCAATCTAGTCTTAATATTCTTTAAGTTGAAATCTGCTTGCCTTTTAGTGGAAAACATTTGTTGAAAAAGCTTTTTTTTTTCTAGTTTCTATCAACCATAAGGTCCACAGTATCAATCCAATGGGTCTACTGGATTGTAAAATAAAACAAAACAAAATTAAATAAAAAAAAAAAACAAACTCAAACTAGAGGCAATTTCTCTGAGTAAAAGGGAAAACCTTTATACATGGGATTTAAAATGCACTTTGTAGACTATTAGTGTTACCTTAGTCAAGTCTCTTAACATCTCTAATTCTCAATTCCTTTTACTGTAAAATAAAGGAGTTGGATTAGATGGTCTCTTTTCCCTCTACATCTGTGACCCTGTGATGAAATCACTTAACCTTTGGGTCTTGGTCTGCTCATCTGCCCAGTGACGATGCTCATTCTAGCCCTGGATCTATGATCCCTAAGATATTTTATACAGCAGAAAGTAGAATTGGAAGAAAAATAAATTTAGCATGAACAATTCCATTTTAAACCTCTATTTTGTGAGTACGTAGTTATTAAATGGGTGAAGTGAAGTGAGAAATTAGTGTGTTATTCTCAAGTTATGAAGCTATATTAATATCTAAAGGTTGGTGCCCCCCCCCCCCATTCTTAACAAAACTTTGTAGCTTTAAGGAAGTCTGTCTGGAAATTGCCCCAGGCAGAGTCTGGGTCACCAAATCTCAAGTACCAAACTTGAGTATCCCTTTGTCCTAGGAGACTCTCCTGTTGCATCTTTGTCTTTGGACTCTTGAATCTTCTAACAGAAGGTCCAGCCCAATGGTTTGAATGATCCTCCCTCAGTCCCGCCTAGATACCACTCCCCTCTTTGGGACTTCCCTACAAGAGAGTTCTCAGGGGACAGGCAAAATTGGGGATCCAAAAGACACAGTTGACAACTCTTGACTTCAGACTTAGAATTGATAATGAATATCTAGGCAGAAGAGTAGTTAGGCCTGGGCAAATTAAGGTTGTGACTTGCCCAAAGTCATATAGCTAGGAAGTAGGTAGGTGAGGTCACATTTGAACCCAAACCTTCTATCTCTAGGCCAGGCTCTCTATCCAGGGAGCCACCCAGCTGCTCCCTGTTTTGCATTTCTAAAGCATGCAGATCTATTATATAATAGATTATTATTTTTGCTTTTTTGTTATAATCCTTGCCACCATTGGACTGAAAACTCTTTGATGTCTGGAGCCCTATATTTCCCCCAGAACCAGCTCAGCAACGCAGCAGGTGCTTCATTTTGTCAAATGAATGGATTTTTAATAGGATATAAGCTCCTGAAGAGTAGGGATCTATTTGCTACCAATTTCTGTCATTCACTATTCATAGGATGCTTTTCGAGTCAATAATTCTACATTTCTGGGCCTGGTACTTTCCACTTTTGCAAAGAAACTAGTGTTTCATTCACTTCCCTTGACATCAGCTTTCATGTATTTATTATATTAATGTTATTCAAGCTGCCTACAAGTTTGTGTTAAATCATATTTTTATTGTGCTGAGTTTCTCACAACGCCTTACATGACCAGCAATTTTTCATATCTGGGTTCCTCACTTTCTTCTCTCTCTTGATTGCTTGGCTTCTTATGCTTCTGTATTATACTTTTTGACTAATGTTAAATTGTTAGTTTAATTCTTTGCATTGTTTGGCCTCCTTATGTTACATTTACTTTTTGACTTTTGTTTCAATTATGGATTAAAGGTATCTAGCTCTTCTGCTATATTTTACCAATTCTATTCTTTGTGTTTATTTTATTTTATTTTTTTGTTGCATTTAACCAAATGATATCACTTCCTGATTTCCCATTGCAAAGATCAGCTTGATATTGATGCACACTTCTGATGTCTTTTGGCAGGTCTTCAATAACTTTCTATCATTGTGGTACAAAATCTTCTTCTTAAAGAGTTTTCCTTGAGACTCTTATTTTTTTCCCAGCAGGTCTTATCACAGCAATTGGCAATGTATTGTTCTCTGCAGATCACAGAATGTTTTAACCTTTTATTTCTGTCAAATCTTGTAGAAGAATGTGTTCCTTTATAATAAGTATAGCAAAATACTAGTATTTTAAAAATATTTAGCTATGGCATATTTGGATTATTTATGTAAATTCCTATTATCCTCTAAAAGGGCTTTTTGAAATTCCAATTGAATTGTTCCAATCTCCTACGGAATCATTTAAAATGGCATTGTTGTCATCTCTACTTCGAAAATGGAATTTTTAGATTTGAAGTGAAGTGAAAGTTTTAAATGACTTTAATTTTGTTAACTTCCCCCTTTAGATTTAAGCAACTCATTTATTTATATTCTTATTTTATCTAACCTGGGTTTAGAGAGAACATTACTTCTTACTATTGATCAGCACTGATTGCAAATTGTTGTGTATCTTCAAGGTCGGCATAACATCGTTAAAAAGCAGGTGCAGCCCTTGCCTGTAATTGGTGTGATGTCTCCCTCTCTCTTTTCATTCTATCTGCCTTTATTTTTTGAGGGCCCTAGATCATATTTATTGTTATTCAGTCATTTTTCACTCATGTCCAATATTCACTACCCCATTTGGAGTTGTATTGGTAAAGATACTGGAGTGGTTTTCCATTTCCTTCTCTATCATTTTTTACAGATGAGGAAACTGAGATCAAGAGGATTAAGTCGTTTGCCCAGGATCACAGAGCTACTAAGTATCTGAGGCCAGATTTGAATTTAGGAAGATGAGTCTTCCTGACTTCAGGCCCTCACTCTATACACTGTACCACCTAGCTGCCCTGAAATCACATTACTAAACAATATTCAGTTGCCATATTTAGATTCTTAAAACATAAGTATGATCATGTGTTTCCCTATGTGAAGATTACATTAACTCCCTTGCCCATTTTTTAGATTTAATCACCAAAAGTATAAACATCTCATTGAATCATTGATTGGCAGAGGTCTGTGACCCACATGTGCAATAGTGGGTGATGAATCAGAATCAAACTGACTGCCCCCTGGGCAGTCCTAAGTAAAGCTTCAACTATGATTTGTTCACATAAAGTAGAGGAAGGCACAGGAAGTGACTCAAAGAAGTGTATTTAAAAGGGAGTTACAACTTCCTGTGAGGAGATTCTTCAGAGAGATCTTCAGAAAGAATTTCAACTTCTTTTGGAGTTCTGAGTTCAAGTTGGAGGCTGGTGAGGAATCTGTTGACTGGACCTGAGATCCTGTACCTGGTGAGACTGTTTCTTAAATCTCTCCCTTTGGACTGACATGTGGTGAGTGAAAAGAGCTGACTCTCTTGATTTTCTGAAGAGACTAACCTCAAGAGAGAGGCTCCCTGCCTCCCCAGGTCCTCAGCTCAAAGCTGAGGCTTCTCCTGCTAAGGACTAAACTCCCCTGCCTGGGTTGATCCAGGAGCCAGAGAAAAATACTTAGTGTGTAGGCTAAATATCTTACCCTATACTCTCTCTGATTTCCTACTTCACTCTTTCTATATTTGTAAATAAATTGTAAATCAAATTATCTTCAGAATTAATTAAAATCCCTGGTGACCTTATTCTTAAATAACCCAGTCCAACATTTTGTATAATACCCTATTTCTCCCTTACATCTAGCTGAAAAAAAATGTCCATGCTTTCTACCACATCTGATTCAGTGGTTAAAAGAACTAAACTTGGAGTCAAAATGGTGTATTGTATTTTCATAAAAATCCAATATTTAAAATTTGGTTTGAGAAAAATTTCAGGAAAAGAAGCTTGCTAACTCCTTGAATCCAGAGAATAAACTATTTGGAGAAAGATACCTGCAGAAACCTATATGGCATCAAGAAGATCCAGAATGAATTTTGGTGTACAATTGATTGAACTGAAGGGGGTTGATTTTGTATGTACACTCTTATGCCAAAGGAGACTGCCTCCTAATTGACTTTTTGTCAATGCACCTAGCAAACATTGCTTTTGCTTTCTCTCTCTTCTATTTCTCTCTATCTCTAACTATTGTAGTTTCCTCTTAGAAGGTGAAATATCATATGTACCTGTAGTTAGAAAAATTTTAGGGGTACAAGATGATTATGCCAAGAGCTTCCTGTGAAGTTGTCTTTCACCTTGAACTTGATCTTCAAGGAGCTCTAGTTTGGGACCTCGAACTGCTCTTGGATTTTTCCCTTAGAACTACCTTGTGGGTGATTGAAAAAAGGATGACTCCTTTCCTGGATTTTCTGTAGGGAATAGCCTCAGGAGAGGCCTGCACTCTTGAGAGAGACTTCATGACTGAAGCTCTTGCTTTATTCATCCTCTGGTCCTTGGCTCAAGGTTGAGGCCCCCATGGCTGAGGACTAATTAATCAGCCCTGCCTGTGTTGAGTTCAGGGGTCAGAGTGAAATACTTAGTGTGTTAGGTTTAATATCTTATCTTATCCCCTCTCTGATTCTTACTTTCATTCTTTTTATATTTTCTAAATAAATTGCTAAAAAATAATTTGTAATTAATTAAATTCCTAGTGACTACTGTAAACCTTAAAATTTCTCAGACTTATGAATGTTGAAAATTTCCCCATTGGGAAATCTTCTACTTAAAAAAATTCCCTAGCAGATAGTGAGAATTCTACTTGAATGTGAAAACTCCTTGCCTTGGGAATATCCCTACTCTACCCTACTTAAGATTGCTTTAGGACAGAAAACTCCTTGCTGAACAATGAAAGTGCTTTGACCCATGCTTATGGAAAGGACAGGAAGTTCTTTGAGTCATGCCTGTTTTTAAAATTGATACAATGGGATGCTAGGTACCCATATAGGTGGGGCAACTTGTAAACTACTTAAACCTAAAAGGGTGATAACTTATTCAGAGGTTTTTCCTTAATGAAATTTGTCAACACAGCAGCATTTTTTTCTGACTTACTAAAGAGATTAAAACTACTCAGCTGTGAATTCAAAATGGGAGGTCCTTTAGAAACATCTACAGTGATTGGTAGATGTAAGGACTTAGGGGAGGTGACAGAGGAAATTTTGCCCTTAAAAAAAGAGCTTGGCATTCTTGATTTCTGACTCTCATTCTGGAGGATCTCATTCTGAGAGACTCATTTCCTTGAGGACTGATGCTTGAGGGCTCTTTCCTTGGAGATAGATCTCTTTGAGGAGAAGTGCTCTTGGAGGAAATCTCATTCTGAAGGAGAGCTCCTTGAGGAGCTCCTCTGAGGGGCTCTGTCCCTCTGGGGTAGGAGCTCTGGAGGCTCTTGAGAGAGGCCCTTTGAAATAATCTCTGGCTGGAAGACTCTTTGAGGAAGGATGCTGGCCTGGTGTCACTAGTATTCTTGTTTAGTCAGACCTTGTGGTGAGTGTTAAAAAACTGACTGATTTCTCTTTTAAGATTCAGGTCTAGGTCATATTGGCTTGAGGCCCTTCATACTTATTCCTTTCTTACTCTCTCTCTCTTTCTTTGATTACTCATTGTATTGTTAATTAAAATCTCTATAAAACCCAATTGACTTGGGTATTTGAATAATTGGGAATATTTCCCTGGCGACCACCTTATATTTGATTTTAAAACCCAAGACACTGTAGTGAAACATATTTCTGCGGTCAAATTTACTCACCCTCTCTTATATCTATTACAATTTATATCTTCCACTATTTTAATCACTACAGTTTAAGACCTCAACCATTTTAAACCTCACACTACATTTTGATAAATGCAGTCCTGAACTCCAGAAATTTTACCCCTTACATTCTATCCCTTACAATAGGATAAGTTCAAAATCCATCTCTGACTATTGCTTGTCATGTGATTATGGGTAAGTCATTTAGTCATTCTAAGTCTTAATTGCCCTTTAAAAAAAACTATATAATTTAAACTGTATATTTAAAAAAAAACTATATAAAAAACCTTTACACCATGAATCCATCACCTCTCAGTTAAGTGATAGGTAACTTGCTTCATTATTGATTCTCTGGAATCATAGATGATCATTGAATGGTCTGTAATTCTAATAGGTTGTGTTTTTTTTAACTCTTACCTTCTAAATTCCTTACCTCCCAAAACTGTGTATTGGTTCTAAGACAGAAGAGCAGTAAAGGCTAGGCAATGGGGGTTAAATGATTTGCCCGGAGTCACACAGCAAGGAAGTGTCTGAGGCCAGATTGGAGCCCAGGACCTCCTATCTCTAGGCCTGGCTCTCAATCTACTGAACCACTTAACTTCCCCCTCTAATAGCTTTTAAAGTAAGATCTGTTTCTCCTTTTGTTATAATATAATACATGTATGTAATTAAAGTGTTCATTTTAAAAACTGATTTCAGGTATACCTTGTTGTTTACCCACTTTTTATGATCAATGTTCCCTGTGTTAAAGCATTTCTGCAAAGTGGACTATTGGCAATTCTCATTTTTTCCAGAATATCTAGCCGTCTGTGTGGCTCCAGGAGGAAGAGTTCCATATTCCATTGTGTTAAGAAGATCATCAGGGGGCAGCTGGGTAGCTCAGTGGATTGAGAGCCAGACCTAGAGATGGGAGGTTCTGGGTTCAAATGTGACCTCAGACACTTCCCAGCTGTGTGACATGGGCAAGCCATTTAACCCCCATTGCCTACCCCTTACTACTCTTCTGTATTTACCAATACCCAGTATTGTTTCTAAGATGGAAGGTAAGGATTTCAAAAAAAAAAAAAATATATATATATATATCACCATGATAATTCCAAGAAGGGTCAACCTGAAATCCTCTACATTGAATATTTATTTGATTTTTAGGATGGTAATGATGATGGTAATAATTTTTATTGCTTTATTTTAAAGAAAAAGTTAAGCAAAATCAGCTCAATGATTGTGTTTGAGAGTACACACAAACACTTTGGGCCCGCAGTCTTCAAGCTCTCTCTGATAAGAAGGAATATTCATTTCCTCACTTTTATTATTACAAATACTTAGTATCAAACTTATTACAAATACTTAGTATCAAACTTATTACAAATACTTAGTATCAAACTTCTTGAAAGGGTAGCTTGTATTTATATTCTAGTCAGCTTTTGGTGTTTCTCCTTTATCAATGAAGAGCTTACTAAAGGTTTATTGGTTGATTGATGCTGTATATCATTCTCCTGGCTGTTTCCCTAATTCTGGGGCAGTTCATTTAAGTCTCCTATATTTCTCAGAATTCCCTATTTGCCATTTCTTATGGTAAAATAATATTTTATAAACTCTAACATTCTACTGTTTGTTCAGTCATTTCCTAATCTTTGGGCACCCATTTTGCTTTCAAGGCTTTGGGTTGTGGCTTTTTTTTTTTGCCATAAGAAAAAGTGGACAGCACCTTTATTAGAACTGTGGAATAGAGCATATCCATTTAAAACAGGAAGACAAGACATTTCAGAAAGAAGCAGCAGCTCTTCTGTAGTTACATGGCAGAGCTGAGCTCTGACCATTACTAAAACTTGACCTTATTTACATTCTGTGTTCTAGTCACAAAGCACATTTGTAAAAAGTCATTTTTTAAACAGCAATTAGGTCATTTGTGAAATGCTATTTCAACTCCAGGTTTATCCTGAGGGTGAACTTAATGAACTACTTCAAATGAATGTAAGTAAGGAATATTGATAAGGTAATCTGAATGTTAAACTATTCACTAATTTTACCACTGGGGATATTTCCTGACAACTCTGACATAATGAGATGCCACTAGTGGCAACATGACACAAATGGATCTAATTGCAGTTGGGCAATAAAAAGTGAGAAAAGAACATAAAACTGATAATATATTCACCACAACTTCAGTTATACACTCTTGTGCATAAACAATGATTCTTAACATTCTTTATAGCTTTCCCCCAAAGTAAGATGCTTAATTTTCTAAACAAATCACCTACTGCCATCCTGTTATCTAACAGGCAGAATAATGTGGGGGGAAATGCATAAGTAGAGGTGGGTGCATTTAATTAAACTAAAAAAAAAACATTTATTGAGTGGCTTCCTATTGAATAGCACAGTTTCAGGCACTGAGGGGCATGAAAATGTATATGACAATTATTGCCCTCATCAGATTTCCCTAGGATGTACATACAATATAATATCATGCAAATGGAATATGGTGAAAAAAGGAATTTAAAATGCTTTGAAAAAATATATTATTCAAATATGGTTTCAAATATTCCTAGATGGTCATTTAACTTTGATTGCTCAGCCCTTGCCTATTGTCTCTTAGAATTAATAACTAAGACAGAAGGTAAAGGCTTAAAGAAAATAGACACAGCATTAGAGATTCTTTCCAGCTAGGAAAAGTAAGGAACTACTGCATGGAGGAGATGGTATTTGGACTGAACCCTGAAGAATTGCAAAAATGGGAGAAAGTACATTCCAAGCAAAAGGAAGAAAACAATGACATAATGTTGAGAAACCTTCATTGGAAGAATTCTAAATTGGGCAGAATTTATAGTGAAGGCAATAGTGGCAGAAAGAGAAAAGTTGGTTAAATCTAGATCATGGAATTTTAACTTTTTATACAGGCAATGAGAAACAGTTGAAGGCTTGTGATCTGGACTCTTACCCTGCCTGATCAAGGTGGAATGGATTAGAAAGAAAAGAGAATAGGCAGGAAGTGTAGTTGGAAACAATAGTTTAAGTATGGTAACCTGGGTCAAATTTTATTGGGAACAGATAATGGTGGGGGATGTTTGGAGGTCTGAGGAGGGATAATTTAGACATCTTGATTTTGAGTTGCCTGTGGGACGTCTAACAAGTATGTGCCTATCAGGGAGTTTAAAATGTAACTGCAGTTCAGGAAAAAGACCAATGTTAGAGATTAATTTTGTAATTATCAGGAGAGAAGAGTCCCATAATTACTGGAATTACAGGGTCTATGGGATATCAATTGAGGGGGATATGGAGGATAATAAGGAAATAATGAAAGGGGGGAAAAATCAGGAGAATTCAGCTAACCCAAAAGTCAAGATTGGGTAGAATTTTAATAAGGAGGTATCAGCAGTACCAAGTGGTTCAGAAATCTACTAATCATAATTGATTGAAAAATATTCATAAAATTCCTACAATTTACTGGATATTGAATTTGGGGTTAGAGATACAAACACAGTCGTTACTCTCAATGTACCTTATATTTTATTAGGGAAAATTTCATGGAGACCAAGAAAAAGACATCGGGTTTAGCATTTTGACAATTAGGTGTTAAAGATGGGGCAGAGGAAATAGTATGGTATAGCAAAAAGGGCATTTGATAGGGAATTAGAAAATCTGTGTTCCAATTCTATATCTGCCATTTGACCTAGAGCAAGTGACTTCTCTTTTTTTGGGCCTTACATGAATCACCTAGAAAAAGGAGAGTTTTGATTAGATAAATTTCCAAATGGTTTTCAGCTCAAGGGCTAGGGTTCTATGACAATTGAAATGTATGAAACAAAACAAAACAAAACAAAACTACTCCCTGTCTTATATGTGTCTTGCCTATTGTCAAGGTAATTAATCTTTTTTCAATTGTTTTTCAAGGTAAAGAACAATAAGAATTGCCACAGTATACAGGATATAGACATAAAAAATACAATTACACAGTAGTTATAAAAACAGGTTTTTAATCAGAGTAAGGAGATTATAATAATAATTAAAAAGTCACACCAAGCTACAGCCCTGGGATTATAATTTGGGAAGACATAGAGAGCTGTAGCACTGGGACTTTCACTAAACTTTAAAAAAAAAAAGGAATGTTTAGTCCTTTGGAAAAGGGTAAGGGGCAACAACCAGTTCTCGTGTTCATAGAATCTTGGGGTAAATACCGCAAATGCTTAGAAGTTAGGGCTACTGTGAGCAGGTATCTGGTTCTTCAAATTTGATTTTTTATTTTTGTTTTTGTTTTTAATTCAGTCCTCAGAGCTGAAGGGTATTTTTCAGGAACTAGGCAGGACAGATTCATAATCAATTCAGTCTTTTGAATTCTTTGTTTCAAAACTCTGGGAGAGTTAGTAATGAGATTATCTGAAAATAAGGTCATCAAGAAGAAAGCATATCAAAATAAGACTCATGATGAATTCTGCTCTAGGTAATCTCCAGAGAGAGAGAGAGAGAGAGAGAGAGAGAGAGAGAGAGAGAGAGAGAGAGAGAGAGAGAGAGAGAGATGATGATGATGATGATGATGATGATGATGATGATGATGATGATGATGATGATGATGATGAATTCAGGATGCAGATTGCAGCATATTTTATTCTATCTTTTTTCTTCCCTTTTTTTGTAGGAGTGGGAAAAATACGGCTAAGGAAGAAATTTGTTTTATATGACTAGATATATTTGTAATGGGTTCTGCTTTTCTTTACCTTTTCAGTATGTGAGAAAAAGGGAGAGATATGAAAAGAATTTGGAACTGATAAATAAAATTGGATTATAAAAACACCAAAAAATGAGATGAGACTCTTTGTTTTGGGAAGAATTCTGGACTCATTTAAAATACCTTCACAGTTTCCTAAAGGCACTTTGCTAGTTTTCTTTTGTTCTTCTTATTAAATGTTGGGCACAGCTCATTGTCCACTGATTATGTCTATCCTATATTTATACATAGATGTGTAGGTATGGGCAATAAGCATGCTTCCTAGTTTTTCTTGTTTGAAATTAAGTCAAACTCTTTTGGGAGATTCTGTGTCTCAGGTAGCTCAGCACTGATCTAGGATTCAGTATAATTATCATTATGTTATCTGCAAATAGGAACATCTGGAAGACCTCATCATCTTTTAGGAATCTCTCTACTCAATGACAGTTTCCATATGGGTAATACATTGGATTCACAGTGAACATAAATACTTATAGTAATAAAGTAATTGTAAGAAAAGTAGTGTGGTGATTACACTGGAATATTTGGGATGGTCAACCTGAATAAAACAAAACTACCAAAGTAGGGATGATAAAGGGTTTTAATCATAGTCAAAAGATTGCAATCTGAGTTCCTTCACAGTACTATGCACCATAGCACTGAAATGTTCATTGCAATGCAGAGAAAGAGGTGGTTAAATAGTCTTGTCAAGGGAGTGTGGTAGCCTGGTTACTTCCATCCACAATCCACTTGAGAAAGATGGTAATAGTCAGAGGTTAGGGTGGCAGGTTTCTGGTTTCTTCATCTTTGGATTTGATTGTCCTCTTTTAAATTTAGTCCTCAGGCTGTAAACCTTGAAATTTCTCAGACTTGTGAATGTTAAAAATTTCCCCATTGGAATGGGAACATTCCCCATTTTGATGAGAAAACTCCTTGCTATGGGAGGACCTCTACTCCACCTGTACTTAAGACTGCTTTAGGGGAGAAAACTCCTTGCTAAACAAAGAAAGTACTTGGACCCATGCTTATAATAAGGCAAGGAGTTCTTTGAGCCATGCCTGTTTTTTAGAATTGATACAATGAGATGCTAGGTACCTAAAAGGGTTGGGCAAGTTTTCTCTTAATGAGATTAGTTGACTTAGCTGTGTTTTCACTGGTTCAGACTTAATGAGGAGATTAGTCGACACAGCAGCATTTTTTCTGGTTCAGACTCACTGAGGAAATTTGTCGATTTAGCAAGAATTCAGATGGGCAGTCCTTTGGAAAACATCTACAGTAATTGGTAGATGTAAGGACTTAGGGGAGGTGACATAGGAGAAAAACCTCCTATATAAGAAGCAGAATCTCTTGAGGAAAAGAATTCTTTTGGAGGATTTCTGATGAGGATTGCTTGGGAAGAATCTCTTGAGAGAGATTCTGGAGAAGGGAAGCTCTTGGAGGACAATCTCTAAGGAGATCTCACTGGAGCTCCTCTGAGGGGACTCTGTCCCTCTGGAGGCTCTGGAGAGAGGCCCTTTGGAACTTTCTCTGGTGAAGTCAGCTGAGATGGAGCTGGCCTGGTGTCACTAGAATCCTTGCTTAGACAGACCTTGTGGTGAGTGTTAAAAGACTGACTGACTGATCTCTCTCTCTTAAGACTCAGGTCTAGGCCATGTTGGCTTAAGGCCCTTCATACTTATTTCCTTTTTCTCTCTTTCTCTCTTTTCTTTAATTCCACATTAATTAAAATCTCTATAAACCCAGTTGACTTGGGTATTTGAATAATTGGGAATATTTCCCTGGCTACCACCTTATATTTGATTTAAAAACCAAGACACTGTAGTGAAACATATTTCTGCGGTCAAATTTACTCACCATCTCTTATATCTATCACAATTTATATCTTCCACTATTTTAATCACTACAGCTTAAGACCTCAACCATTTTAAATCTAACAAGGCAATGGTATAGTTTCTGGGAAAGAGGCAAGACCAATTTGTGATCAGTTTATAGTTATCAGCTGCCTTTTGAGTTGATTGTCCTAACTTTGGAAAAGTGACAGCCAGAAGATTTTCTGCTGCTAAAGTTCACAGGACCACAGGGGTAGGATGGAATAGTGACTAGAGAGCAGCTTTTGTAGTCAGGAAGATCTCGGTTCAAGTTTCATTTATGATATACTGATTGTTGCCCTCTTAACATTTCAGTGTCTCAGGCAACACTCTGAGACTTTAAGTTGTTGAACAGTTGCTGACTTAAATTGGTAGAGGAGGTTTCCTTGTTAGGAGTTCCTTAGAGACTGTTGAATTTACAAATCAATCTTCTGTCCTTCTGTTGTGGGAGAGCTTTGAGGTGAAACCCCAGGTACAAAATAGGTTATCTTTTGCAAAATGCAAGACTCCAAAGCTTAGCTTTAAAATAAACAGAGAAATTATATTGGAAGTCATGTTGAAAGACTGGAAGACAGTATACAGGTGGCACACTTCCTTCATGAGAAGATGGGGTTTGGGGAGTTTATACCCTTTTGACAACAGTGCCTATGTGACTAGAGAAAGAATGATGATGGCATGTTACTGGGGTCTCTGGAACCCCAGATGGGTCATGTGGTTATATCCCATGTTTCAAAGTCAAAAGGGGTGAACTGTCCAGCTTAGAGGATAATCAGATATCTGAGATATAAAGTAGATGTTTATCAGGGACAAGCTGGGAAGTGCCTCTCTGTGCTCATCAAGAATGAAGGGAGAGGCCAGAAGAGCTCAAAGTCACCTTCCGCAGCACTGCAGAATACAAGGAAAAATGAGTCTTTTATGTACTCTACACAATCTGGAGTTCTGGGTGTCTAAGGGAAGTCTGTACCTCCATATCACTTCTAATCCCTGAAAGTGGAAAAATAAAATATAGAGTTGTGATTTAGGCTCATTGGCCTAAAGGTTATTTAATTACACATTAATTTTTATCTAAGGCAGTTCTAGCTTTGTTAGAGAAAGATGTACAAACTAGTATATTCTCCCATGTTCTCCTACAAGGTTGTCTGTCCCAAGGATATTTCAGTTAAAACTTAGAAGAATTTTGGAAAAAAAAAGCAAGATACAAAATTCATTCAATATTCCAATACCCAGGCAACAACCCATTGTCTCTTAGACTGCTCTCATTATTACTGGTAAACACAGGAATTTCCTCCTTTCAGTATATATTTTGATTCCTTTCTTAGAGAGAGAAGGGTGGGTTCTAGAGCCAATCACTTCTTATGAGTAGGGAGACAATGTAGTAAACCAGAGCACACTCTGTTTTCATGTACTATTCTTGATACATTTTGGCAAGAAAAGCCATTTTTTTCTTGACAAGCATTTTCAAAATGATTTCCAAAGATTTTTGAAAGACCTTTAGAGATAAGGGGCACACCTTGAGGGCAGGCACATCAGGATATATTTCCTAAACCTTGCACAAGAAGCCCTCCCCTGTTTCCTCATTGGCTGAAAAATCTAGAGGTTATAGTCAACTGAAAAGGTAGCTTAACACATGTTAGCCCCCTACCCTTGATTACCTTTTCCATTGAGATCCTGGCCCTTAATCATCTTTTCTTTTATGGTCTTTCACTACCCCTTGGCCATGAGCCAGAGCTGAGCTCTGATACAGAATTAGCTAAACTGGTTTTCTGCTAAGTTTGCTCCTCTCAAACCACAGTTTTGATCATGGGCCTGATTGACCATGGGATCAAGGTTGAGGTTTGGAGGGCAGAAAAGGTGTGACCCAATCAAATTTGGTTGTAGATATGGCAAATGGAAATCCCCATTGTTATGAGTGTCAAAATTAAAATTTAAGCCTCCTTAGTTGTAAGCTAGTGGTCTTTCTTTCTTTCTTTCTTTCTTTCTTTCTTTCTTTCTTTCTTTCTTTCTTTCTTTCTTTCTTTCTCTTCATCCATTGAGTCACTTAGCTGCCCTCTGATCTTTCTAATATATTGTTTTTCTTCTTGTCACTGATCAGTTTAAAGAATTATAGAACTTCCTGAATAGAAGTGACTCAATCCTTCTCTCTCATTTTGCACATGAGAAAATTGAGACCCAGAGAGACTAAGTGATTTTTATCTTGTCATTCAAGTAAGTATGTAGCAGAGCTGGTCATTTGCCTCTATCACTTGATTCCATTATTTCCCTTCTGGACTCTTCATTAACTGGATAGGCAAATATATAGTTCAGTTGTTGGAAGACTTGAACCAGAGACTGAATTACCTCTCCAAGGGTATGTTGTAGTGGAGTTTCCTTTTCTTGAATGTATTTGATAAGATAGTCATTAAAGTCCCAGACAAATGATATATTCTCTGATTCTTTGAAGACTGTGTGATAGCAAGTTCTTTTAAGGACAACATAAAATAAAGCAACATTTTAATTCATTGATTTACATATATACATACACATGGGGATGGTCTACTCAGTATATCTATTTTTCTATTTTTCTTTTTATTGGTCTCTCTATCAAAATATTCTTTTATATTGGGGGACAATAATACTCAGCAAAAGATCATAGAATAGAATCCTAAGTCCTCTCTGACTTTTTGTGTTCTTCTGGGGAAATCCTTTATCTCTGTCCTGTCTGAAATTTAACAGAAATTCTTTCAGCAATCTATCATTTATTATCAGGGGCATGTAACCCCTGATAATAATTTGTGAATTGTATGGAACTCAGCTCCATCCTCAACGTACTGATAGGGACCCAGGTATATATAAACTCATTGTTGCCTGGATATTAGGTAAGATGACCTAGATTGCTAAGAATGGGGCAAAGCCAATTACTCCATTTTCTCAAACCTTGCAGGAAATGATGTGATAATGTTTTAGAAGAGTATTGAGAACCATTTTTTTTCTTTAACTAATAGAGATTTTGGGGAAAGCATAAGCCTTTAGTAGCTAACTATAGAGAGAAAACCTGAACCATTGAACTCATGATCTTCTTTACTAAGATGGAACTTGGGCTCATGACATAGAGTACAGAATATGGTTACAAAATAAAATCACTTACAGAGTAAAATCAAATATGAAATATAAAATCAAGAATTAATTCTCTCACCTTATGTCATATTTTTTTGTAATGGTAAAATTGTATTTCTTTTAATGTCTTTTTCTTTGAAATGAAGAAAGATTAATTATTAAGCATTCTGCAGTTTCGTTAGTTTTAATGACCTCATGTCTCTTATAACAGATATGTTGACTGTACTGTGAATAATCACCTACTTGATCTTAAATGATGAGTCTGATTAATTTTTATAAACTGTGAAACACAATGATAATAAACATTTTAAATTATTTTTGACAAGATGAAATGAATAGAAATTCAAGAATAGAAATTATAATTTAAGGGATAGAAAAATTGTCTGTAAACAAATTGATAAGTGTTCTTTGTTTACTTTAACTGTAAATTATTTTGGCCTGTGCATTACTGGTTTTATAATTTATGATAATGAGGCACCAAAATGAATTTTCAAAATACTTTGTACTTAAAGAGGTTTCTTTTGGGGGGAGTGGAACAAAATTGAACCTGTTAACGCATTGGACTGTGGAGAAGGAAGCTCCAGATAAGGATCTTCCTTTGTCAGGTCAGACAGCACCTTACCTTAGGTTTTAGAGAATTGTTTTGAGGAGGAGTTATTGTTACTGAGAGGTTATAGAAATAGTCTATGAAGAGTCAACAAATGTTTTTTCAGTTGGTCCTATATGGCAGGCATCGTATGCTCTGGGGATACAAGGATAAAACTTTAACAGTCCCTGCCTTAAGGTGCTCACATGCTTCTGGAGGAGACAATAAGTACCTACATTTAAATATACATGTATGGGGAATATTAGGTAATCTTAAAGGACAAAGGACTACTGGAGGGGCCTGTACCTCCCCTAAAAGGTAGCACTTGAGTTTCTTTTTTTCCTTTTGAGTCTTGAAGGAATAGATCAAGTCTAAGTAAAGGGAAACATTCTAGACATGGGCTATAGATGGTTCAAAGACTCAGAAACAGGAGATGGAGCATCCTATGTGAGAAATGGCAAGTAGGCTAATATGACTTGACCACAGAATTGATGGAGAAGGTGGGAAGATGTTCAACTGTATCTTTGGGAAAATCTCTTAATTTCTTGGTTTACTAGGGCTTTAAGACAATTTAGCCACTGGTAAAAGGAGTTTCCTTACTTGAGAATTCCCTGTTTTAACTAGAAAATCAATAATTAATAGCCTAATCAATGCTTGGAGTATGATTTTTAGAATAAACAATTTAATAATGTGATTAATAGTAAGAATTTAGTTAGAATTGGAATCTAATCAAATAGAAATAGAATAGTTAACTAACTAGAAGAGTTAGAATTAATAGTAAGAATTTAGTCCCAGACAAAAGTCTGTGTATGTAACTGGATCAAGAATGTAGTCCCAGGGTAATACCAGAGCTATTTCAAGTGTCTGTATTATTATAGTAACTTTAAGTGTCTCTGTTACCATATTAATCATAAGTATACTACTAAATTAATTCTAAGTGTTTACATTTATTTCACAATGTACTTTATATAAAATTAATTCATGTAAGAGGCTACAGGGATCAGAAAGTCACCCAAAAGTCACTGAAGTCTGCAAGCCTGGGACCTGGCAGGTCTCGTGGCGTCATTTCTGAACCTGCTATTACTCATGTAAAAAAGCAATCCCTGAAAATCTTCAGCCCCACTCTCTAAGTTCCTCTTTTTGCTTTTAAAAAATCTGTGAATGTCAATGGCAAGGTCTGAGATTTTGATCTGGGCAGAAACCTGCAGACCTTTGACTCTGATCTGTGATTTCTCTGTTACATTAAAGCTAGATCATTACCCAGAAAGGTCTCCTAGCATCTGATTTTTATCTCAGGTCTTTATCACCGTGAACGTGGATCATGTGGATATTTGACAATAATAATGGGAATTACTATAAATGGAGGGAAAATAAGAATGTGTGTGTGTGGGAGGGTTTTGGGAGGAATGAAATGTGCAGTATGGCTCAACACCTAAACGAGATGTGAGCCCAAGTAGACAGACATTCAGACTTTTCCTGTCCCTTGTAGTATCCCTCACACATCTTTGTTCAACTTCATATTCGAAAAGGACCAGCATGACCTCCTGATGTCAGACTTAATAGAAAGTCGCTGATCCGTCCAAGGAGAGATCAAAAGGCTCTTATCGCATCTTGGGGCACAAACAGCCTTTATGAACGTTTGGGCAGGAGCTATCTCTATATTTGCCCATCTTGTGTTTCTTTTGAGCTACTGCCATTCTGCTTTGTTCACGCAGCAGAGCACTTTCTTTGAGGCTATGCTGGATGATCCTGTGCCTCTTTTTCCCATATCTCACAATCAGTAGCAGAGTTCTTCAGAGATATACCTTGAGAGTGGCTTGGCATTATGTTCTCTGACCTCCACCTGAGTGCTTGTCTTGTGTAAGTTATCTCTGAAGGAGTCCTTTTGGCGAGCATATGTTTAGGCTTGGAATAATGTTGGTCAGTCCATTAGAGTTGCACTTTCTGACAGTTGAGTTTGAATCCTTGGCATTTCAGCTCGAGAAAGGACCTTGCTGTCTGGTACCTTATCTTGCCAGCAGATCTTCCTGATCTGAACTGACATAGAAGAGTTAAGGCATTGAGGGAATACAGATTTTGACTGCCAGAAGCAAAAAGATATTGGATCTTTGTAGGGAGAGAGTAGCTCTATTTATTACTCCCTGCCTGACAGGCCTTTGATAGGTAAATGCATTTGGGAAGTTATAGGTGTGACATGTAATTCTATCCTTCAGGCTACCTTATTTTGTTAAGCCCCTGGCAGTTACTAAAAATCAGGTATATGGCCACTCTCTGGCTTGCTATAACATCTTATATTTAAATTCCTCGGCTCTGCTGTGTTACTTTTGGTGACTTTGTACTGTAAAGGAAAAGAAAATTGAGCTCAGACTGACAAGGGTTATGAAGAGGGATTGTAGAGTTTCTTCCCTGGAGATCTGCAACAATAAGATAGGCAGACAACCATCTTCTGAGGAGGTTTGAGAAGTACAGTACTGTCTAGAGGATTCTTTGATACATTTTTTTCCTCCATAAAAACCCGAAATAAAATACGAATGCAAAATTGGTGAATACTGTGCATTTCATGCTATGTTAGGTAATTTTGCATTGAATAAATGAGCAAACATCCCTTTCAAATGTACATAATAATATGCATAGATCTGAGAACTCAGCACAGTGTTTAAGATATGAAACAATTCTTTCCTCCTTTCCCCTCATATGCTTCTCCCTTTTACAAAAGATCAAATTAACAGCAACAAAACTTTAAGCATCATGAGATTGGTTTTCTGATCACTTTGGTCTGTAACTATTATTACTCTCTGATTTAAGGGATTTGGACACAATAAAGAGAGGGGATGAAGTGAAAAGAGTCCATTTTGTTTGTGCAGCTACTGATTTATGCTGGTTAGTTTGGACAAATCTCTATAGAGTCTTCTTTTTGAAGGGTTCAGAGTGCTTTCCTACTTGAATTTGTTTACTGCAATCTAAACTTAGCAGTGAATCACAAAATGTTTGTTAGTGCTGGAAGAGACCTTAGAGATGTTCTGATCCAAAGCTCTCATTTTACTGATGAACAGATTCTGAGAGTTCAAGTTGCTTCCCTGGGGTCACCCAGAAGAATGAAGACTAGAATAATCTAAAAAGACATGATTGTTTCACATCATATCACAGAGATGTCTTCATCTCTTTAAATCCTATTCATTAAAGGTCATATCATATTGCAAATTAAAGGAGCAAAGGAGAAACTTTTTGCAGCGATATTTCAAGCCAAAAGAAATGGAGAGGATCACATAGTTTTCATTATATAAAATTAAATTTTTTTATATAAAAAACAACAGTGATACAGTTTAAATTAGAAAAGAATAAAGATAAGGAATAGAAATAGTTGACAGCAATTTTCTCTGATAAGGGTTTTATATCCAAGATTTATAAGGAATGAATTCAAATATATGAGCCATTTTTTCAATAAAAGAAGGTGTGTAAGGTAGTTCTAAAATGAAGAAAAGCTATTAATTTACATGTGAAAAACTAAAAAATGCCAATAATTAGAGATATGTGTTTAAACAACTGAGATTCTACCTAATAACCATCAAGTTGATAAAGAAGGCAAAAAGGAAAAAAAATAATTATTGAAAGAAATGCAAGATTATAGGCATACTGATGTATCATTGATGAAGCTATGGATTGTTCTAGCTATTCTGAATAGCAATTTGGAACTATGTCTAAATTTTTAAAAACTCAATAAACTGAGCTTACTCTTTTTAAAAAAAATAATTAATTAAAAACTCTTACTTTCCATTCTAAAATCAATATATTGGTTCGAAGCCGAATTTTAGTAAGGGCTAGGCAATTTTGGTGCTAAATGATTTGCTCAGTGTCATAGATAGAAAGCATCTAGGATCAAATTTGAAACCAGGGCCTTCCGTCTCCAAGCCTGGCTCTCTATTCACTAAGCCACCTGGCAGCCCCAACTAAGCACACTTTTTGACCCAGTAATACCAGTACTAGGCTACTAAATCTTCCAAAAGATCAAATAATAATAATAGCTAATATTTATGTAGTACTTTAAGTTCTGTATAGTACTTTATAAACATCTCATGTTTATCCTTTCAAAAATTCTAGAAAATAGATCCCATTATTATCTTTATTTTTTGAATAAGGAAACTGAGGCAGAGATTAAATAACTTCCCCAGTGAAATAGGAGTTGTCTTATACCCTTGCATTGCTAATTATAAATGTTTCACAGATGGTCATCATATATTATTGCTGTTATTATGTATAGAACATCACTTTTTAAAAATTCATTTATATATTTAGAATATTTTTCCATTGTTCCATGATTTTTCCCACCCTTCTTCTCTACCCCCTCCTGGAGCTGACAAACAATTCCACTGGGTTATACATGTGTCTATTCATATTTGCAAAAGAGTGATCTTGTAACGCCAAAACCCCAATCATACTCCCATCGAACCACATGATTGATCATATGTTTTTCTCCTGCATTTCTGTTCTAAGAGACATTTATCAGAAAAAAGACTATCTACTGGCAAAGAAGGAGGTGATGGAATCTGATGGCAGATCGAAGCATACTATTCTTTACTTAATTTCCTTCATGAGTTTTTTTTTTTGGTATGAGCAATATTTGTCTTCTTTTACAATATGATGAATGTGAAAATGTGAATTGATTATAACATTCTGGGATGATCAAATGTGATTGATTTTGCTTCTAAAAGCAATGCAATCATCCCAGACACTTCTGAGGGACTTATGAGAAAGAATGCTATCCAAATCTAGAGAACAAACTGTGAGCAGAAATCCAGAAGAAAACATGTGATTTATCACTTGTTTATATGGATATCTGATTTAGGGTTTTACACTTAAAGGAGTGCTTTTTTTTTTCAAAAATGAATAATATGGAAATGGGTTTGAGTGATAATATATAAGTGTATTACCCAGTGGAATTACTTGTCAACACCAGGAGGGGGAGGGATGAGAGGAGGGAGAAAACATGAATCATGTAACCACTTCGTTGCTTCCCTTCTAATCTTAATTGCATTCGTTTTGTTTGTACAAAACCTTTTCTAATTTAATATAATCAAAATTATTCATTTTACATCTTGTAATGTTCTCTATCTCTTGTTTGGTAATAAATTCTTCCCCTCTCCATAGATCTAACAGGAAAACTATTTTATGGTCCCCTAATGTACTTGTATCCCTCTTTATTTTTAAATCATTTGCCCATTTTGACCTTATCTTGGTATAGGAAGTAAGATATTGATCTAAACCTAATTTTTGCCATACTGTTTTCTAATCTTCTCAGGAGTTTTTGTCAATTAGTGAGTTCTTATCCCCAAAACTGGGATCTTTTGGGTTTATCAAACATTAAGTTTGCTGAGGTAATTTTCCCCTAGTCTAGTCTACTGATTTACCCTTCTATTTCTTAGCCAATACCAGATTGTTTTGATGATTACTGCTTTATAGCACAGTTTGAGATCTGGTACTGCTAAATCATTATCCTTATCTTTTTTTTTATTAGTTCCCTTAATATTCTTGATCTTTTATTCTTCCAGATGAATTTCATTATTTTTTTCTAGTTCTATAAAATAGATTTTTTGGTAGTTTGATGAATATGGTACTGAATAAGTAAATTAGTTGTAGTATGATTGTCATTTTTATTACATTAGCTGGGCCTACCCATGAGCAATTGTTTTTCCAATTCTTTAAATGTAATTTTCTTTGTATGAAAAGTGCTTTGTCAATTGTATATATATACTTTCTACATTTGTCTTGGCAAATAGATTCCCAAATAATTTATATTATATTATTTAGAGTTATTTTAAATGGAGTTTCTCTTTCTAACTTGGTGCTGAGTTTTGTTGAAAATATATAGAAATGCTAATGATTTGGATGTCTCCCAATATTTTTAATCAATCAGTTAATATCAATTAGTAGCTACGAGAGAGGGTTTTTTTGGCTTGTTTGTTTAGAAGCTATGCCAATGACAGAAATTATGGAAACATTCTTCAAATTGGGGACCCTGGAGACGATGGGATCAGGTTTAAAGTACAATGATTGTTGAGCACATGTGTACAGGACATGTAGGGTTGAGAGATATCTTGTGACTCCTGACACTGAGAAGTTCTTATCTTCTTTTTAGGGAGAAATGACTTTGGGTTTCTTCTAGGTTATCAGTTTAGTCCACTGGTCAGGTGGGTTAAGCAAAATGCTGGGCTACTGAACTCATCCCTCATTAGACTTGACTGCTCTTATAGGCTATCCATGCTTCCATATATATATACCATGACTCTCCCTAGTTAACCATCATTATAGCTCCTGAGATATTTAGATGGTTTTCATCTTCGTTTGGAACCCTAATCTATTTTTCAGTTGAGATAAACTTCCCAAAGTTCAATGTGTTGAACTGGAACTAAACAATATCTGAGTATGCTTTGTAAAACCCACCTTAGAAAGGTTAAATGAAATATACTCTAGAAGGGATTCTTTACCTAAGTTCTATGAACTTTAGCACATGCCTAGCAGAAAGTAGTTGCTTAATTCATTATTATTAAATAAATATTAAACAAATTAATTAAATACATATTAAAAGTAAACAAAATAAAAAATGAAAATTAAAAATAACATTTATGAATTGCTTAATTATGGTTTTTAAAATATTTTAATAACTATATCCCAATTGTTTAATTTTTTTTTGTTATTTTGTATTTTGTATAATTGTTTTTTGTTCATATTACAATGTATTTTGTGAATTCAGAGATATTCTGAGAAGGTATTCATGACTTCATCAGTATAGGGAGTGAATTACAGTGCTATTGGTAAAGAATTAATTCATTTTAGCATATGTTTTGTGATTCCTCTGTCAGAAATATATTTGTAAATAAAAAAGTAGACATTTTCTCACTGTAATAAGAAGTAGACATCATACACAGTAAGATGTCTACTTTTTATTTTCACAAGTATAACTGCATTTTACTTCCTATATTTTCATTTCCTCCAAAGAAATGACTGAGCTTCTTAGAAAATGAACATTTCTCTTCATCTTTATCTCATTGACCGAATGACCTTCCTTAATGCACCATTCTGCTCAATAACCTTCAGTTGCTCCCTTCTGGTGAATAGAATGATATCTAAGCATTTAGAATGGCTAGAAGGTCACCCAAGGCCTCCCACAGTCTTGTACAAATCTATATTTTTATTTCCTATTACCAATGTATATTATGCCCTAGGTTACTTCCCTATCTCTAATGTTATAGGAGATTTCCCCGACAGTGGAGATTTTATTTATTTTATTTCATAAACTGGAATGATTCCCTTCTTTTCCTATGGTTTATATGTTGATCTTGGTCATTCTTCAAGGATCTCCTCAAAAACTACTTTCACAAAACTTTATTGAGTCTTCTGAGTTGAAGAAAAAGTAAACTCTCAGATCATTTTATTTGAACCAATCTTATAGCATGGCTACTACATTTTATTATATTTATTTGTGTCTATTTCTCATAAATTCAAATAGGTTATAAGCTCCCTGAGAACAGGAACCTAGCTTGTTTTCTATCTCACCTAATGTCTCACTAAGCCCCTTGCAAATAAAAAAAGTATGTAATAAATGATCAATAAATTAAAATAACACCTGATATCTTTATAGTAATTAAAGCATATTTAATTATCATTTTATATGTTTATATTATCATTTGCTTATCCTAATCTTAAAAGATAGGTATTACAAATATTATTGTGCTATTATACAGATGAGGAAATTGGAGCTCAGGAAGATTAGGTGACTGACCCAGCTCAAAATCCTTCAAGGAGTGTCTGGCAGATAGAGCATAGGCTATGAGATTTAGAGCTGGAAGGACCATAGAAGTTATCTAGGCCAACCTCCTCATTGTACTGATGTGGAAACTGAGGCTTAGATTAGATAGAATTTGAGGTCACAGAGATAAGGATGAAGGAAGTATTCAAACCAAGGTCTCTCCTGACTATTTCTAGTTTTCTTTGTAATAGTCCCTTGTGACTCAGCTGTATTTGACACCCCAAAAATATAAGATTCAATTACCACATTTATGAAGCATCTGCTACATGTCAGATAATGTGCTAGGTACTTGGGTGCACAAATCCCCCCAAAAAAAGGAAATAAAAAGAAACAATTCATACTTGAAAGGCTATATGGTAAATACCAAAATATTATTAAGTTGGTAAATGGCACTTCAGTTTAGGAAAATGTTTTGGAGATTTGAGAATGAGAAGATTTGGGAGTTTCATATTTCCTTTATAAAATGCCTGGACACCTACCTTGGGCCCAACATCAAGCTGCATGCTTTTGGTGAAAAAGGGAAAACAAGATTCAACTCCTGACCTCAAGAGGCTAATGCATGTTAGCCATAATACTGAAGTTGCCTCATATTCTAGGTGCTTAATGAATCCTCATTGAATAAAGCAGTAGATTGTTTACTAAGAGTTTACTTTTGGAATGGATAGGCAATTTTTTTTAATGTATTCTTGTTTTCCTCTGCTGGGACCTGCTGTCATTGCAAAGCCTCAAATAATTTACCATTGCTTAATGTAGAATGACTGAAAATGAGATAGAGGTCCAGAATGCATTTGGCTGAGATATGCTGGAATAAATCCTGCATATTTCTAGGGAAGTATTTTTGAGTGCTATTAATTAAATTCAGAAATAAAGATTCAACATTAAAGGAAGACCAATACTGATAATAATCATAATAATAATAAATCATTCCTTATCAGCAATGGGATTATTCATAGACAATTATTGAAAGAAATAAAAAGAACTGTGCCAAAATTTGAAGCCAGAGATCTGACTTTTATTTTGTGGGCACAAAATAGACAAAATTGATTTTAAGAACAGATTCCAGTGATAGAGGTTACGACCAAGCACTCCCTGGATTTCCTCCTTCCCTTCTTAGGTGACTTGGTTATGCTACAGCAGGGGTATGACCCTAGTTTCCCCATGTCCTATCCACTAGAGTGTGTGACAAGGTAAGGGGAAGTGTACAGGCACTTTCATCATTGCAGAGGCTTTTAATACTATTCTTATTACTATTGTATCTAATTTAAATCACTCAGTTACAGTTAATCAAACTGTTATAAAGAATTCTTATGTTCATCAAAAGCTACTTAATGAAATTTCTTCTTACTTTTTATCACATAAGACAACTCTTCCCATCAAGAATTATAAGAATTTTTATACAATTGGCCATTCATGTTTTATTTTATAGACTATACCACATGTAGTGAGTGTAATGCAACATATTAGACATATATTTCATGTAGCCAAGGACCAATAATGAAATAATAAGTATAACTCTTCACTGAAATAAGCACATCAAACACTTGAATGATGATGATTATTATTCCTGGCACAGAAACAAATGTTTAAGTTCTCTAGAAAACAATAGAATGTATATTCTCATAAAATTTTCTTTTATGCCAGGATTCATTCCAGACTCTATTTAATTATTCACATTATAAAGGATATTTTCACTTTTATATGTATAGCAAAACTCCGAATGGGGAAGAACAAAATATAAAGTTCAATTAGTCCCAATGCCCACTTCCTTTTAGAAGAAGAACCCTTTTGTGTTACTTCCTGTTGGGCAGTCAAATATTCCCAAGTAAAATGTGAAATAGCTCCCTTACCTTTAGAAGGGCTTTGCATAAGAAAGCCTTTAAATAAAGGGGTTGTGGACAGAATTTGGAAATGGGTATGGGTGACTATGTCACTATTTATGATAATCATATTCATTTATGCAAAAATGTCCCCAAAGCAATCTAGTACAGTAGAAAAAGGGAAAAATATTGTTATCCTTATTTTATTGTTTTAAACCCTTACCTTCTATCTTAGAATCAAGACTGTGTATTGGTTCCAAGGCAGAACAGTGGTAAGAACTAGGTAGTTAGTTAGGGGTTAAGTGACTTTCCCAGGGTGACACAGTATGAATGTGAAATCCCCTACAACACTCATGATTACATCAGTATCAACAGTTTTTCCTATTTTAGTTATTTTGTGATCATAGATTTTTAACTTTTCTAAAAATCATCAAGATATAATTCTATCTGTATATTAAGCATACAAGCATTTTGTGTAAGCATAGTTCTGAAAGAATCTATTTCTAAAATCACAGCCAGACTTATAGTGTTCTGACACTTCTCTCTTGTCTCTATTATATCAAGATGTGGTTCAAGAATACCCATGTTATCTGATTATGCTCGATTCTTGAGACTATAGAGAGATCAGTAGAGATGTCTTGATTCTTGAGGAACTATAATCATAGCAAGGTTTTTTTTATGAACACTTGCCCCTTGATAGACTGTTCAATTTTTTAACTAATTTCTATGAAATAATACCACTGTCTCCATTTCTACCCATACAGCATCTCCCTCAGTTCTATCATCTCAGTATCAATCTACATGGATATTTGCTATTCTTATTCCTGCTGAGAAAAAGTTCAAGCAGAGTATGTTGGCTCAATGTATAAGGCTTGGAATATTGGGTTTGAAGCAATCTCAGCTCAATGTCCAGGAAGAATTCAGTTGCTGGAATGTAGTGAAAGGATCTCAATATTCACGGATTTAGGCTAGAGAACACCCACTTATGTGTGTCACATCAGATCTGGTTTCTTGTTTTTTCCAAGTTTATTAAAACCAACAATCATTGATTTACTTGTATATCTACTAGGCAGGTATATGGAAAGAAACTATAAACTGCCCCAAAATGTGAGTTCTAAAGGTTAACAGTCTATCTATTTTTGTTCAGTTGTTTCAGTTGTATTCAACTCTTGGTGACCCCATTTTTTGAAGTTTTCTCAATAAATATACTATAGTGGTTTGCCATTTCTTTCTCTAGCTCATTTTACAGAGGCAAATTGGGTTAAGTGACTTGTCCAGGATCACTCAATGCTCTTTCCACAACACTATCTAACTGCTATTGATACTATAGTGCAATGATGTGAATCTTTTAGAGACTGAGTACCCAAACCGCAACCCTTATGCCACATGTGAGTCTCCCCTCCCACACCTTACTCCAGATAGGGGAGGAAAGAAGCACTCCTATTGGGCTGCTAGGTAGAAATGTCCTCAGGCATGCATGGAGAGGGAGAAGAGAATAGCCCCCTCTAGCACTCTCTAGCACATATGCCATAGGTTTGCCAACTTGGCTACAGTGCTTAGGGGGAAAAAAAGCCAATTCTGCCTCAGGCATGATTTCTACATAAGTTAATGAATTAATATTTGTAAAGATCTTTTTTTTCTGATTAACCAATTTAATAAACATAAAACTGCTAAGTAGGCTTGAATATTTATGGGCACACCTAAATAGGTTAACTAATAAAATTGTATACAAGGAAGTTGGGTGTGTTGCAGTACTTGGTCGCAAATGCTTTGCCATCTGGTGTTGGGTCAGAAAATGCTATTTCATTTGTACTCAAAAAGCAGCCAAACATGAACCAATTCCTGACAGTATCCACTAGGCGACGGGCAATGCCCTTTCTTCTCATCAGGCTAAAGACCCAGATCCTACTGATGTCACAGAGTGCTGGTTCTGGGGTACTTGAACATTGCCAGTCTCGTTGGTTGTCAAACATTTGATGGTTTGGAGAGTCTGGACTAGATGGTTCAGAGAGGACTCGGAAGGCCTGTTTGATTTTTTCAGCAATTAAGCATCCAATTACTTTCTTTTCATCAGATATGTAGAGGAAGGTTTTAATTTTGCTTGGACAGTTTGGGATAACTTGCTTAAATCCCAATTCATTATCTACAAGTTCACAGACATCTTCTGCCTTTCGAATGGCATACTTTGGGTCACCAGGAAGTACCAATATAATTTTGCCATCCCAAAACTCTGCCACAATATGTTCTTTCTTCCAGCCCACATATTTAACCCCTTCCAGGAATCTCTGGTGACAGTGGGCATGTTGTTCTTCATCCTCAGGGCTGGCTGCTGTATACATGCCACAGGACTTGCATACAATGGCACCAAAATGCTTCTGACCTGCATCAATAATGAACTGGTCTTTCAGCTGTTTGTTTAATTCTCTGGTGTTTTTGTTAGTCTTCTGTGCTTGGAGCTCTTTTAAGACAATTGAAGACTCATTCATGGTTGTGCCAGATCCTAAAGATGATGGTTCTTCTAGAAAAGCTAAAGAACTTTTATGGTTGATTGAAGTTGTACTAAAGATGGGATAAGTAACAGACTCAGGTGACTCTTTCTTACTATTCTCACTATGAGACTCTTTTAAAGAAAAAGATTTCTCAACAAGCTTCCATTTCTTAGAAGAAATAACTTTATTTTTTGGACTTTCAAAGGTTTCTTTTTCATTAATAGCAGGCAAACCAGGATTCATCATCACTATTGGTTTAAACTTATTTGCCTTGAGTTCAGATGTTGTTTGACCATCCAAAATCACTTTTTTGATTAAAGAGTGGGATTTTTTCCCAGCTACAAAAAATGCCGCCCCACTCTGGAGAGTCACTTGAGGCTTAACTTTTAGACTCAGTACTCGAGGAGCTGGGGCCAAACTCTTGTCAAGTTCATGATTGTTATCCTCTTGCCCAGTGGTTGGTTTAAAAATCACTCTGTTTTGCTGGGGTTTTACATTGTTCCTTGTCATAGTTTTAATGCCCTTATAACTTCCATGATATTTAGGAGTTGAATTCCTTTTTACTTTTGAGTTTGTCTTCTTGAATACCTTTTGATGCTTTTTTTTTTCTGTCAAGGTGGACAGCGGGTTGTTATATCCCCAATCATTTTTCTGACAAAGAGATCTGCTCTCTTTGATAAGCTTCCTCTCCAGTGGGTTCAAGTACCATTTATCTCTATTATAAAATGATCTAGTGGACATGGCAGATTTGAAGGGAGAACCTTGTTGTGGAGACTTCAGTGGGATCACTCCATCTCCTTTTTGAACAGCACAAGCTGTTTCTAGTGGATACTTATTGAACTGATTTGAAACGTGGTGCCCTTGGAAGAGGTAACATATATTTTCTTTATTTATATCATTAATTTGGGATATTTCTTTTTTAGGGGTTCCACTTGGCGATGGAGGCATACTTTCAGTAAAGTCCAATATTACTTTCTTCACTGGATTTTCATATAATAGGCAGAAGTCTTGATGGATATGTAGAGGAAGGAATTCTTGCTTTGGTATGGGTTGGATTAGAGGGGCTGAGATTTTTTTTAGGGCTGAAGTTCTATAAACTCACCTGCCATATTTAGAAAAACTTTGATTCCTTTTCCTTGGAGTAACATTTGCCATCTTATATGAATCCCTCTCAGAAGCAGGGGCAAAATGCAGCTGTAAAGATCTTGTTAAACCTGAAAATACTATATAAATACTAGTTGTTGATACTGTTACTTTATCATTGCCAAATCTCTAATCTCTGTGTATAATGATTTTGTGGCCTTTTTGAGAATTTGAATATAATCTTGAGCATCCATCTGAGACTCTCCTGGGAGGCCATGCAAACTCTTTTTTAAAAACTGTCATTCCTACATACAATAGGTAGCAACCTGGGACATGGAATAACCAGAGCATCATGGAATCAGAATCATGAATTTGCAAATTGGAAGTTATATTAGATGAAATTTAGTCAAACCTCAGAAGGGATCCCTACTATGATATATCTGCTAAGTATTCATCTAACTTCTGGTTGAAGACCTGGAATGTCTACCATCTCTGAAGGTAGCCAATTCTACTTTTAGATAATTTTATTTTAGGAACTTTATTTTCCTGTGCTCAAGTCTAAGTTTACTTCTTTGCTAATTTTCTATCATTGCTCCTGATTTTGCCCCTAGAGTTCAAACAGAGCCAGTCTAATATTAAGCCTCTAATACTAAGGCTTTAATAATTTCATATTTCTTTCATTCATTCCAGGTCTGGAGTCATATAAGTAGGAACAATTTCATTTTCTACCAACTTTCCTCTAATATCAACCAATCAATCAATTACCAAAATTTATTAAGTGCCTACTATTTGCTAGGTACTTTACTAAGAAAAAGCCATCTATGTCTTCCTATTTATGACAAAAATGTTAGGCTGACTTTTAAATGTGAATTCACGCTGACCAAAGAAGATGGGTATCTCTTATCTTTTAAGACAGGTAGCAATCTTGAATCTGTCCTAAGCAATGTTGGCACTACCACCTCCTATGGTGTAAGCAGACACAAATGAGCTGTTCTTGTTTTGAGACCACTTTAGCCATCACCTACTTCTTTGAAATCATAGAATTTGAGAATTGGAAGAGAATTCCAAGTCCATGTATCTCAGTCCTTTCATAAAATAATCCCTATTTTAACTTGTTTATTAGGTAATTATCCAAAATCTGCTTGAAGACTTAGGAGGAACCTATAACTTTGCAAGACAAGCTAGTCCAATTCTGGAGAAATCTGAACATAACAAAGACTTCCTGAAATCAACCCATTATTCTCTGTTCTGTCCTATGGGGCCAAACCAAAAATGTTTAATATTTCTTTCATGTGATGATCCTTCAAATATTTGAAGATGGCTATCATGTTCCCCCAGAGTTTTATTTTTATTTTCTTAAAAACTCTTATATTTCATCTTAGAGAATTGATACTACATATTGGTTCCAAGGTAGAAGAATGGTAAGGGCTAGGAAATTTGCATTGTGTCTTGCTCAGTGTAACAGAGCTAGGAAGTGTATGAAGTCAAATTTGAACCCAAGACTTCCTGTATCCAGGCTTTCTACCCACAGAGCCAAAGTTTTCCCCCTACAGTTTCATTTTCCCCAGGCTAAATATGTCCAGTTCCTTCAAGAATTCCTATTGGCAAAGAAGGAAGGCCCCACATAATTCTGATTGTCCTGTTTTGGAAACCAGTTTATTTGTGTTCTTTGACTATAGTACCCAGAACTGAGTACAAAATTCCAGATCAGGCTTAACAAAGAGAAATTATGGAGAGATGATCATCTCATTTTTTCTGGACTCCCTATACTTCCTGTAGCCCAAGGTTGATTTTGGTTACCACATTGTACTACTCACTCATTTTGAACTTTTAGTCCACTAAAACCCTCAGTTGGTAGACTATCTATTGTTCCTTAACCCTCAAAATGTACCAATCCCTCTAGAGTAACAAGGGAAGAGATTGGTTTTCATTGTGGAAAGCATAATAGGATAATAGTTAGGACATTCTTTGGACTTAGGAAAAGCTGAGTCCAAGTTCTGTCTCTGACACATGATGACAGTGTGAGCCTTGACAATTGTCACTTAATCTCTTAGTGGCCTAAGAAACTTTTAAAAATTATTAATTTCAGATTAAGTGCCACTTTGCATTAGTAGATAGATTTTCTTTTGGAAGGGAAGTTACCAATGAAATTATAGGTCTAATGAAAAATGTTTAAAAATATGATTCTAAAGTCAGAACTAATTTCTTTTTTTTTTTTGATCACCAAAATCATTGGTAATTTTTTAAAACATTATTTTATTTGTTCATTTTCACACATTATTCATTGGAAACAAAGATAATTTTCTTTTCCTCCCCCCGTTTCCACCACCCCTCCCATAGCTGATGCACGAATCCACTGGGTATGACATGTGTCCTTGATTCGAACCCATTTTCATGTTGTTGGTATTTGCATTAGGGTGTTCATTTAGAGTCTCTCCTCAGTTTCCCCTCAACCCCTGTAGTCAAGCAGTTGCTTTTCTTCTGTGTTTTTACTCCCACAATTTGTCCTCTGCTTGTGGATAGTGTTTTTTCTTCTAGATCCCTGAAAAATGTTCAGGGACATTGTATTGACACTAATGGAGAAGTCCATTACTTTCGATTGTAACATAGTGTTTCAGTCTCTATGTACAATGTTTTCCTGGTTCTGCTCCTTTCACTCTGCCAGAACTACTTTCTTAAAATAATATTTTATTTCCCCCCACTTATACATTAAAAAAACAATTTTTAACATTTTTAAAAAAGGTTTTGAGTTTTAAATTCTTTACTTCATTTGCACCTTTCTTCTCTCCCATTCCTCCCACTACCTGAGATGGTAAGCAATCTAATATAGATTTTTAGATGTACAATAATGAAAAACATTTTTTCCATATTAGTTTCTCTGGTATTCTTGAAGAAAAGAGTCAAACAGAAATTGAAAGAATCTGCAGATCACCTCTAGCAATCAATCCCCAAATGACAACTCCAAGAATGTTATAGCTAAGTTCAAGAGCTCCCAGGCCAAGGAGAAAATACAACAAGCAGTCAGAAAGAAAAAAATTCAGAAATCATGGAGCCCCAGTCAGAATTACACAGGATCGAGCAGCTTCTACTTTGAAGGATCAGAAGGTTTGGAATAAGATATTGTAGAAGCCAAGAGAACTGGGTTTATAACCAAGAATTGTCTACCCATCAAAACTGACTATTTTCTTTCAAGGAGAAAGCATGGTAATTTAACAAAATAGAGATTCCTAAGCATTCCTGAATAAACTATCAGACTTAAACAGAAAATTTGATGCCCAAATAAAAAATTCAAGAGAACTATAAAAAGGTAACTAAGAAGGAGAAAAAATTTAAGAGACTCAATAAGATAGAATTATTTACATTCCTACATGGAAATATATTATCTGTAACTCAACATTTTTTACCATTATCATAATAGTTATAAGAAATATATATAATCAGAGGGTATGGTAGTAATCTATTTATGGTTTTAGGATGATATGCAAAAAATATTCAAGTGTTGAAAAAGACGATTGTACTGTCAGAAATGGGAAGAAAGTGGTAAAATGGGGTAAATTATAGCACATAAAGAGAAGCACAAGGGAAAATATTATAGAGTAGGGGAGGATAAGGGTGGTGATGGGTAATACTTGAACCTTATTCACATTTGAATGGTTACAGAGAGGGAATAAAAGTCAGACTCAATGGGGTATAGAATCCTATCTTATCCTATAGTAGTTATGGCAAACTTTTTGGAACATTTTAAGGACCTGTGCCATGCCCCATCCACCCCCCTGAACTGTGTGCCCATGCCCTGCCCCCCATTGCATGTCCCACCTCCTGAATACTTGCAGTGCTCCTCCCATCCCTGCATTCGGGGCAAGGCCAAGGGGCAAAGCTGGGGGCATTGCAAGTTGGCCAAGCCAGGGCCAAGCTTAGTGGGAAGGCTCCAGTGCCCCTTTGCATTAAGGGGCAGGCCCAGGTTACCAGCACTGGGCTGGCTGGTATTCTACCAGAAGAATAGTGTAGCCCTACACTGCTTTCCACTTCCATGTTTAGAGGTGGGGCTAGGCTTCATATTCCATAGGGAGGCTCCAAAGTCCCCTTTTATTTATGGGGTGGAGCCAGCCACATTCTGTCCCTGAAAAGATGGAGGGAGACTCGAGTGTCCCATCCCCTGTGTTTGAGGGTAGGGCCAGGCTCCCAGCCATCCAAGCCAGGGGCCTGTGTATGCCCAGAGAGTTCTCTATGTGCCATCTTTGGCATGTGTGCCATTGTCTTGCTATTACAGCCCTATAGAGAAATAGAAGGTTAATAAGAAAGGTGGTAGTGGAGAGGGGAGTAATACAAGGAAGGGGGAAATTGGGGGGATGTTAAAAAACCCTAGCAAGAAGAAGGAGGAGAAAAAGAAGGGTGGTGGTGGGGAGGGGAGTAACATAAGGGAAAGGGAATGGGGAGAGTGATTAAAAGCAAACACTTGTATAGAGGGACAGAATGAAAGGAGAAAGTACAGGATTAAAAAAGGAAATCAAGATAGAGGGGAATACACAGATAGTAATCATAACTGTAAATGTAAATGTAAATCATAACTGTAAATGTAAATGTAAATGTAAACTCACCCATAAAATAGAAGCAGATAGCGAGTAGATCATGAACTAGAATCCTCCCATATATTGTTTACAAGAAATTCATCTGTGACAGCTGGACACAGAGAGTAAAGGGTAAGGGGATGTAGCAGAATATATTTTGCTTCAACTGAGATGAAAAAAAAAAGCAGAAGTAGCAATCATGACCTCAGATAAATCTAAAATGAAAATTGATTTTATTAAATGAGATAAGGAAGGTAATTACATCTTGAGAAAAGACTGTATAGACAATGAAGTAATACCAGTACCTAACATATATGCACCAAATGGTACAGCCTCCAGATTTAAAGAAGAGCTAAAAGAGAGCTCAAAGAAGAAATGGACAGTAAAACTATACTAGTGGAGGTCTTCAGTCTTCTCCAAACAGAACTAGATAAATATAACCAAAACATAAATAAGGGAAAAGTAAAAGGAGTGAATGAAATTTTAGAGAAGTTAAATTTAATATATATCTGGAGAAAATTGAATAGGGATAAAAAGGAATATACTTTCTTTTTAGTAGCACATGGTCCATACACAAAAATTGACACTGTACTAGGGCATAAAAACTTCACAACCAAATGTGGAAATGCAGAAATAATAAATGTAACTTTTTCTGATCACAATGCAATAATAATTATAATAATAAGGGTTTATGGAAAGGCAAAACTAATTGGAAGCTAAATAATTCTTCAAAACAGGTGAGTCAATGAACAAATCATAGAAACATTCACTGATTTCATTTGACAATGAGGGAACAACATATCAAAATTTATGAGACACAACTAAAATAGTTCTATGGGGTAAATTCATATCCCTGAATTCTTATGTCAATAAAATAGAGAAAAAGCAGACTTTTGGGGGGAATGGCTGAATAAGTTTTGGTATATGATGGAGATAGAGTACTAATTTGCTGCAAGGAATAATAAACAGGATGATTTCAGAAAAAGCTGGAAAGACCTTCATGAACTAAGCAGAACCAGTAAAATATTATAAGGTAACAGCTTTATTATGGAATGATCAACTGGGATAGACTTAGCTATTATTGGCAATACAATCATCTAGGATAATTCTGAGGGACTTGTGATAAAGAATGTTATCCACCTCCAGAAAAAGAATTGTTGAAGATAGAAAGTAGATGAAAAATAGTTTTAATTGCTTATTTGGATTTATATTTTGGGGTTCTGGTTTTATAAGATTACTCCCTTACAAAATGAATAATATGAAAATGTATTTTGCATGATAATATGTGTATAATCCAGATTGAATTGCCCCCCAGGACTGGGAAGGGGAAAGAGAGGGAAAGAGAGAGGGAGGTAAGTTTGATCACATAACTTAAAAAAAACTTGTATAGAAATTTGTTTTTACATGTAATTGGTAAAATAAATTAAAATTAAAAAATAAGAAAAAAGGAAGAATTTATCACATAGAGAATAAGGAAGTATTTTTTTCTAGATGCCAACTTTTTATTCTTGATCTGGAGAGAGGAGTTACATATTGAGGGTATCCAATACTGTGCTTTTATTCATGCCATACTTTAAATTGTCCATCGAGCATATTAAGTTTTTTTTAAAATTTCATTATGGTTTTGAGGATTGACTCAGAACATTTTTCTGGAAATATCTTCTCTATCAATTGTTTTTGATGATAGGACATTATCTATTTTTCTAGTTTTAATAACTTTTGACTTTGTTCTAACATTTCTTGAGGTATCGAGCTTTTGAATTAAATTTCCTTCATTCTCTCTCCTTTCAAAGCTTTGATATTAGAGCAGAGAAGGCAATAAATATTTACTAAGTACCTATAATGTACCATGTATGTGTGCCACCTAACTGACCCATATCAATTTACTTAATCTATAACATGGAGATAATAATAGTACCTTCCTCATGGTTGTAGTGAGGATCATATTAAATATGTACTATATGCAAAGGGCTTTGCAAATCTTAAAGTATCATATAAATGCTATTAATCCTTTGCATTTTAATAGGCTCCAAACAAATGTTTCCTGGTTTGAGTTGTACTTTTGTATTGATCACTGCTTAGCTTTATCTAGTCAACTGTTTTATCTCAGGCACACCTACTGAAATTCCAAATATGAAAAAACATTCACTTCTACTCTGCAGGCTGGAGAAAGATTTGCTACTATAATCCTTAGGCTGCTTTTGGTTCTTAGATGCTTGGGAGGACACAAGTCATGGACTTCACCCTTCTACATTCACTCTAACAGAGGGTATAAAGAAAGGGATTTGAACAATCTTGCTGATTCTTCCTACTCAATCCTTCCCAAGGGACTTTGCTTTTTAACTTTTTTTCTCTGAAGTCAGATCAGAAAGAACCTATAACACTCTCTTTTCAGTCTATATCTAGTTTCCTAGGTGACTGAGGTAGCTTCCAGTTTCTCATTTAAACCATAAACATGACAGGAAAAGTTTTAATATAATGTTTCCTCATAAGGACTTTGATCAACAGAACAGAAAAGCCATTTTCCTTAGCTGTAGATTGTTCTGCCTACCTCAGGATTAGTCCTCTTCCTCCCAATGATGAAATAAGAGTGAGATACTGAGGATTTTTGTCCAACTTCCTCATTACAGTGTCCACTTGTTGGGTTTGCCAGGGGAGGTGAAGATGATGTTCTGTCAGGACAATCAAAAAGAAAACACACAGGTATAAAAAACATTATCAACCCTTGCTCTGGGTCTTTGGGGAAAATGAGGGAGCAGTATTAATCTGCCCTTCATTTGTATATAGCATGACCTTTAAAAAATGATCATGTACTCAGGGAAATTGCTTCATTTTATTTAATTGGTAAAATTTCTTCCTCAAGTTAAGAAGACCTAAGTTCAAATCTGGCCTCAGTCACTAACAATCTAACCCTAGGCAAGTCACTTAACCATTTACTTCAGTTTCCTCAGTTATAAAGTGAGCTGGGAAAGGAAAAGGCAAACCACTCCAGTATCTTTATTAAGAAAACCCCAAATGGAATCATGAAGAGCTAGATAAAACTGAATACATATGGCATACCGGCTTTGGAGTTAAAAAGAACTCAAAGTTGAACTCCAACTCTGCTCATTCTTTTGTGATTTGGGGTAAAACTTACTTTCCTTTGTAGGATTTAAATTAATATCCAATATTCCAAGAATTATATTTTACAAAGTTTATTAATAATCACTTGAAGTAGAAGTAATAGAAGGGAAATAGAAGTAAAAAAAAACCCATATTATCTAACAACATTAAAACCACAAGGCTAAATTCTTCTGGCATTCACCTCATACCACCACCACCACCAAAACTGATCAGTGTGAGAGGCAGGGCTACACAAAATTTATATCTTCCCTACATCGGCTTACTTAACATGAGAAGGAGAGTTGGGTGCTGGGAATAGTAGTTTTGGGGTACAGAAATTCTAATTACACACCATATAGGTTTTCTGCTTCTGTTTACTTCATTTTGTATTAGTTTATATATATATATATATATATACATATATATATACATATATATACATACATGCATATCTTTTTCATGCTTCTCTGTATTCATATTCATTTTTTCCTGTAGCAAAGTAATATTTCATTGCATTAGTTTGTTCAGACACTCTTCAATTGATGAACACCTACTTTATTTTCATTTCATTTTTGAAATTATGTCTAAATAGTGTAATCTCTGGGTTAAAATGTATATTTTAGTCACTTTCTTTTTGCATTTTCAAATTGCTTTCCACAATGGTTTTTACTAATTCACAGTCCCTCTCCTCCCCCCAAAATATATCAGCATGCCTATCCACAATGTTTTTAACATTATATTTATTTTTGTTATCTTTGCCAATTTATTGACTGCAATGTCATTTGAATTTCTCTTTCTAGTAGAGATTTGGAGCATTATTTCATATGATGTAGTGGTTATAATTCTTGTTTTGAGAAGTTTGTTCATAAACTTTGACCTCTTATTTGTTGGCCAAAATTGGGCCTTGGGTCAATATGTTTTTATTTTTTGTCTGCTTATCTTGGACGTCAGACTCTTTCCTTTTTCTCCCATTTGTATTTGTTTTGATCAGCAAAAACTTTTCAATTTTATGTAATCAAAATAATCTGTTTTGTATCTGATGGCTTTTAATCCCTTCCTTAGTTAAGAATTCAGCTATTATCTAGAAATAATGAAAGGGACATAATCTGCTAGTCTTCTCATTTTAAAATATATTATGAATTTTAATATTTGAGTCATATATTTATGTTAAGTATGTTGTAGGGTAGAGTCCTTTTCAGGTAAGAGTTGGGGCAAGATTGCCACTGAGGTACCTTCAAAGTGAAAGTCTATGTTTCTACAAAGGTGAATCATAGGATCATAGTATTTGGAGTTGGAATAGGCCATAAAGACATCTAATTCAATTCTTATAGCTAAAGAAACAGAAACCCAGAAAGAGTAGGAATTAAGCAATATTATATAGAAGGCACAAATTGTCATTTGAGTCCTTAATTTTATTTTAATGTCTACCATCTGGTCCTCTAATCTTTTTGGTTTGTTTCCAGCTATCATTTACTTTAAGATAAAGAAAGTGAAGCAAACAAGGTTAAGCAACTTGTCCAGCGAAGTGTCTGAAGCTGGATTTGAACTCATAAAGATGACTCTAACCCTGGAGTTCTATCCACTGTGTTATCTAGCTGTCCCACAACAACAACAAAAATATGAACATATCTGAGAGTCTGCATAGTGTCTTTTCTCTTCCTATGACAGTGAGAGTTTAGAAGTAACATTAATGGCAGTCCCTTGGTGGATGGTGCATTATTTAAATATAAAGAATTGGCACTCCATTTAGGACCACATTCTCCTGCAGTGTGACTGCAGGTAGCCAAAGTCAAGCACGGTTAAAACATAGTCATTAAATATGACTCTGTATTAGTGATTGATTTTTTCACACTTAAAAAAAAACCCTTACTTTCTATATAACAATCAATACTGTGTATTGATTTGAACCCAGGACCTCCCATATCTGGACCGGACCCTCAATCTACTGAGTCACCTAGTTGTTCCCCCTTTATATACTTTTAAAGTAGATTCCAGTATTTTTGAAGACACCCATTTTTACAAATGAAGAAACTGAGAATTAAAGAGGTTAAGGAAATAACAGAGACCTCATCAATATTAAATGACAAATCTGAGACTAATTTTTTTCTGATGCCTACAACTAGGATATATCTATTATCCTATGCTTTTGATGTATAATAACCAATTCAACTCAATAAACATTTATTAGATCCCATTTTATGTCTGCCTCTGTGCTAAGTGTTGGAGATATAACTAAGAAAAAAGTATGACAGTCAGAAGAGAGAGATCTGAGGGAGTTGAGAAGGTTTGGGGTATCTAAATCTGAATCTATTTGCAAGGGATGAGACTTTAGTTGATAACCTTATTCTGGGGGTGGCATGCTATTCCCTGGAATTGGAACCAAATGTAGCTGCTGATGGAAAATGAAGAGTTAGTCAAAACCATTATGTGTGAAATTGTAATCCAGCTCTGGAAGGGTAGGATTTTAGGTAAAGTAAACAGTCTGTAAATATGTATATAAGAACATTAACTAGTATAGTGTATATTTGTGAAGACAGAGATTAGCATGGAAACAATAAATTCTTTTGTCAAAGAAGACCTGGTTTCCTTGTTTTGTTTTTCTTCAGGCCTTATTTCAGTATCAGTTTCTTCCAAAAGATGTTCACAGGTCTCAAAAGTTACCTCTAGAGCTCTATGGCACATACTGTCTTTTGAATCCCTGTGTTCAGCAGCTACATTGATTACTGGGGTTATTTCTTCTCTTTGCTGGAAATTGGAGCAAGTCAAACTTTCTCTTTCAAGTTGCTTCCCTCAAAGGACTAATTTGGTTTTCTTTTAACATGAAAACCTATAAGAATATAATTTCTACAGGTGGGAAACACTAAATTTGGAGGGACTGAGTAATAGAGAAAGCAAGTTTAGGTCATATGGGTTAAGCCAACCTTATGCTGACTGATAGTTAAACATTTATTATATACTGTGGTTGTTGATGAGATAGCTGGGTCTGAAAGCAAATTTGATTATTTATGAGGATCTTGTAAGTAGCTAAGATGCCACGTGTGCTTAGATTCATTTTCAATATTAAGTATGATTTGAGGGAAAATGTATTCATTAATCTACCAAGATACCTGCTAATTTAAACTTATCATCTGATGATAAAGTATGAGGTGCTAGGAATGCTAATCATCAGGGAAGAAGTAGTTTCTAGTTAAATGTTAAATACATTATGTTCAGCTAAAATAGTATTTTCTCGCTTCTCAGGTATATGACAGTAATTTGAATGAAATTAGTTTCCCATAATAATTTTTTGGAGTCTGAAACATTTCCTCCTAGAAACTTGGGATATACATATTACAATATATAAAAAATTGACATACCCATTATTATTATGATTTTTTTTAGAAAGGAGAAAGAAAGGTTATACGTAAGGGAAGAATCACAAATAAATAAAATAAATTTATTAACAAAGAAGGGAAAGATAAGGGAGGATAAGGTAAAGGGACCACTTTCTATATAAGAATCAACACTGTGTATTGATTTGAACCTAGGACCTCCCATATCTTGGCCTGATCTTATCTGGGCATCTGACTTATCCCAATTATTAAACCTACAATCTAACTATCCTAAACTAAATACCTAAATTTCCTAAGGGTAGGTACAACAGGGAACCAGATTTCTCACACATAGAGAGTCCTTAGTGGGTCAGGTACAGAAATCCAGCTGAGTCCTCAGATGTCCCAGGAAAGAAAAGTTCCCCCAAGTTTCCCCTCTGTCCACCAGAGGGTATGAAGAATTTCCTCTCACCCTTGTTTGATGGTATTCAAAGAAGCCCCTTGCAAGCTGTCCAGGAGTATCCAGGAGAGATCAGATCTTCACCTTACAGACTTCACTTTCAGCTCCAGACTGAGTGTTGGAAACCTGCTCCTTTCAACAGCTTAGAATCCTGACTCTGCTCTAGGAATCCAGGCCTGTCAGTCACACTCTTGTTACTTTTACCTTCCCTTGCTATACCATTCACCTATCTATCCATCTATCCCTTCATCTGTCTATCTATCTATCTATCTATCTATCTATCTATCTATCTATCTACCTATCTATCTATCTATCATCTACTCTATCTCACATATGCAACACATATATCAAACATGTTATACAAACTATAAAAATATACAACAATGTATCAATGTGACTTTTTCTATAGCTTTTCTAATATTTATAATTTTTCTTTTTTGTCATTTTTACCACTTTAATGGGCATGAGATATAATTCCAGTGTAGTGAAAAATCCTCAGATCTTCCCTTTAGGGACCCCCCTCCCCACTCATATGCTCTAAGGATTGGCTTTGTGAGGTTGACACATGCAGAAGCTATAAACTACAGAGTGACCAATAGCCCCTCCTTCCCCAGCACCTGCTAGAACAAAGCAGTTTTTCCACTTCATAGGGCACTGTTATTATCCATGCTAGGACCTTACAAATCCATGATGGATGTCTGTCCTTGACTATGTTCTGATGCCCATACCTGCCTGTCATGTTTGAGTTCATAATCCATGGAAACTCTTGTGTATTTATCATGTCACCCATGGAATCCCATAGAAACCTCTGATTGTGTATCATTTAATCCATAGAAGCCTCTGATTGGGTATTATAGGGATGATATTAGAAAATAAGTATTGTTTTTCTTAGTTTAGAGATAAGAAGTAGAGAAGCTGGCTTGAAAAAGAATTGGAGTTTGAAGTAGAGCTGAGAAGATGTCAATTTCAAATGTTGACAGTTATAACCATTTTTCTGTGTCAGTTACTCTCTCTGGTAGTGGCAGTTGGCAGTCACAAATACATATACTCTTTCTCAGGGCTAGAGGAGGTAACCAATTTGCCACTTTCTCTGTCTGAGAGAAAGATCTGAAGGAGCTTAGTGTTTTCCTTTCCCAACTTGGGAAATACTATTGACTATCTATTTCAGTTTTTTATAGATTGATTTAACCCTGAGAAGAACAAAGAAATACCTGGTCTTTGGTTTGGACTCTGAGCCTGTTAAGGCTCAGAATCCTAACTTGATTCTTGTTGAGACTCAACTAGCTAGTCTTTTTTATTTTATAATTTGAAGGTGAAGTTAAAATTATAAGGATAATAGTTGAAGTTATATTTAGAATAGTAATAAATTTGGGTTAGTCAGATCATGGAGGATTAATGTAACCTGTAAAATACAGAAGTGGTTTCTTGCAGAACCAGGGAGTTTATTTGGTAGATTTAGAATCCCATAGAATTAGAAATCCTTGTTATTTTTATATATTTCAATAAATATTTTATTTTTAATAATGAGTCTCTTTAGTGTCCTTGTGCCTGGCTCTGAAGGGAAGTTCACATTTGAGCTTCACTTCACTTTATCACTGAAGATACTTTTGATAATGGATATCAAAAGTATCTGAACAGTTTTGGATATGTATTATCATAGTTTACCCATCTACTTTTATAACTCACCATTATTATTTTTATAGTATGTAATCTGTAAAATACCCAGAGTCCCTTACCTCAGAGCCCAACCCTTAGAGGAATGACCCCTGGCTGGGTCTGCACACACATGCATAATAAACCTCCTTACTTACTTACTTTTGAGTGACAGTTGGGGTTACCTGATTGGCTAAACTAAAAATTCTGCAACACCAGAATTGTTTAATTAATAGTGAGTTGGACCATTTTTTGATATGGCTCTAGATAACTTGAGTATCTTCCCTTGAGAACTACCTGTTCATATCCTTAAACTACTGATCAATTGTGTAATGGATCTTTTTCTTATATATTTAAATCAGTCCCTTATATATGTTGGAAAGACACTTTTACCAGAAAAAACTAGCTGCAAGAATTTTTAACCAGTTATTTATTTCTCTTTTAATATCTTTTAATTTAAAAAATATTTAAAATTTAAATAAAAATTTAAAATTTTTAATCTCTTTTAATTTTAATATTCAATTCTCTTTTAAATTAGGTTGTATAAAAAACTTTAAAATTTTACATCATCACAGCTATCCATTTTATCTTCTTGCACTCTATTCCTGGTTTGGTCATTAATTTTTCTTATACCCTTAAACTAATACATAATTTTTCTGTGTTTATCTAATTTTTTAAGATGATGTAACCTCTTATATGTAGGTCTTGAATTTTTGTCTCTCCTATTCTTGTATTTATGACTTCATCTGTTACAAAATGTCTTTCTCTTTCACTTCATGTGGCATCATGCCTACATTCTACTTGTTTCCTTAATGCCATGCTGATAATAAAATCAAGGTGCTGTTGATATTTCTCCATATAACCAGAATATTGAATTTGCTGCATCTCATACTGATCCAACTCAATTCAGTTCAACACAACCAACAGTGACCCAGAACATCCTATTTTAACATAATCCCTTTAACATAAGACACTGTGCTAAGTCCTACTATGTAATAATTTTTAAAAAAATAAGCTTACCCCCTGTTTTTGAGAAGGGTAAAATCTTATAGGAGAGATACACGTACACCAATAGTATGATAAAAATTAGAATGGGAAGAGGGCAAAGACAAGATTTAGACAAAGTACTCAATGAAAACTGAAAAGAATTCATTGAGTTGAAAGAATGAAGGGAGGCTACTTGGAGCTTGTAGCATGGGATGTGGACCTTGAAGGAAGAATAGGATTTTAGTAGCAGGGCAGGTAATTAGAGAGATATACAAAACATTCTTTAGGTACTTACTCTGGGGCTGGCACTGTGCTAAGCCCTATGGGTATAAGTAAAAGGATGTAAAGACAATAAATGCCCTCAAGGAGTTTATTGTCTAGTGAAGAAAGAAAAAAAGTGGTGGTGGGGAGGGTGGTGAAAATGGAACAAGTCTGGAACTGATATGGAGGCAAAAATAAGACAAAAGCTCACTTGTAATAGGCAGGATTCCAGGGCAGAATCCAAGTACTTATGGGGAGGAGATAGAGGTGATGGTCAGAGAGAGAGAAGGCTTGGACTTGATCAGGTTGGGAAGAATGAGATGAATCAGAAGAGCATTCCAGGCATAGATGTCAAGTCTGAGCAAAGGCATTGAGGTAGGACAGTGCTGGATGAGATCAGTTAATAGCTGGTATTTAAATATGAATAGATATTAGATTAATGTCTATATTTCTTCATCTTTGTATCTCCCCATTTTTCTGCTTATTGTAAACAATAATGCTTCTTTATTTTTAATGAACATTTAATTTAAGCAAAGTAGCTTATTCTATCTTAGAATAACTAGTAAGTATTGATTCCAAGGCGGAAGAGCAGTAAGGGCTAGGCAATTGGGGTTAAGTGACTTGCCCACGGTCACACAGTTAGGAAGGGTCTGAGGCCAGATTGGAACCCAGGACCTCCCAATTCCAGACCTTGTACTCTATGTATTGATCCACCTAACTGTCCCTAATATTTAATTTGTAAAAGTTGTGAATGGATAGCCATTCCATATGAGGAATCCAATAGGAATACCTAACATAAATGGATTATAGAATTATAAGCAAAAAACTTGGAAAAATGAATCTGACCTATATTTAAAAATACAGTCCAATGACTTGATGGCTATTGCTCTGTAAACTAGCCTCTTCTGCATGCTTAGATTTTTCAGAGCATCTTTTCTGTGGGTGTTTGGCAACATGTGTGAAATTTTCAGGTCTGTCATCTGTGAGATCCTTTCTTTGCAGCTGTTAGAGGATTGCATAACTGTTCTTTTAGGCTAGAGGCTGTGGTTGTTGGTCTAGGACAGAGCTCCCCAGTCTTGTATGTTCCATAGACTAGAGCTCTGAATATATTATTGGGAATTGGGGATCCCTAGGGATTGGTTTTGGGTTAGTGGAACCATAGGCAGGTCTTTTTTTGTACTTCATTTATTTATTTATTTTTAATTTTTTCTCATGCTTACATGATTTATGTTTTTTCCGTCCCCTCTTCCTCCCTCCCTCCCTCCCAGAGTTGATGAGCAATTCCATTGGGTTATACAAATAATATAACTCAAAACCTATTTCCATATTATTCCAGGTTTTTTGAATAAGCGTTAGCTTCTAGGATTCTGTCTGAGAAATGTTTTTTTTTTAAACCCTTATCTTTCATCTTAGAATTGATGCTCTGTATTGGTTCCAAGGCAGAGGAGAGATAAGGGCTAGGCTATGGGGGTTAAGAGACTTCCCCAGTCATGTAGCTAGCAAGTGTGTGAGGTCAAATTTGAACCCAGGACCTCCTGTCTTTAGGTCCAGCTCTCAATCCACTGAGCCACCTACCTGCCCCCATCTGAAAAATATGTTGCAAAATATCAACTTTATCCATATAAAACAGAAGTAGAATGGAAGGTAGAGAGAAGGGGCATACTTGACCTTGATAGCACAGTTAGAGATTAATTTGGAATATAGATCATCCTCCTGGATTTAAAGGGTCAGCTCTGAGTTACACTGAGAGGCAGAAGGAATAGGAAAGGAAATCATAGACTGCAGGAAACTCTGAGGATAAAAGGGTAAAGGATTGGAATATGGGGATCTGATCACAGAGTGAGAGTATTGAATATTTATGAAGTGGAGAACAAATGAAACAGGAAAGGGAGGTGGAAAGAATGGGCAAAATGCGCTAGTCTTCTCTTCCTGCCAGTGTAGGGGAAGAAGGGTAAGTGGGTATCTCCAGTCTCTGAACAGCACCTTCCCACTTTCCCCTTATTACACCCAGCCCTATTCATTTGGGAATTGAATGGCAATCCTCATTATTTCCAATGTGATAGTTCTTCCTGACTTCACTTGAAAAGCTTCCTGTTCTTCCTTCTTAGCCTATCTTTACCATAGTGATTCCATAAAAGAATAAAATAAAAATAAAAAAAAAACCCTTTGGCAATACTTCTTACAGGGGTGGATTCACAGACATGAATAAAAAAGTATCATCAGTTGGATTTCATGTCAGGCACATCACATTGGAGCTGTAATGGACAGTGCCCATCACAAAACTTAATGGGACTGAAGCTTTTCAGATCTGAAATGCTACAGACACAAAGAAGTAGAAACTAGTTTTCTTTGTGGAAAATGAAAATGGAAAAGTTTGACATGGTAAATAAAAATTATATTAAGTAATAAAAACTTCTAGTGGAAAAGTACATTTTCAGAATTATATTCTCCTGCTACAACTGTCAAAGCACATCTCTCCAGTTTAATTTTAAAATTCATTAAATACACTGTTTCCTTAGCTTAGACACTGCCATCTGGAACAAAGTTTGCTGCTGGTGAGAAATAAAGGGAAAACTTTCCCACCCCCACTCCCCTCCTAATAGAAGAGATAGGGTAGATGCAGCTAAATCTAGAGTTTCATTCTTAAGGAAAAAGAAAAAAAAATTGAGAATTTAGGATTTATAAAAAATAACGAAGCAATTATTTTCTAGGTTGGAATATAAGAACCTGGAACTTTTACTTCTACTATATATTTCTCTTTACCAAAATAATATCTGAATGGAGGATCTAACGCTTTTCATATGAACTCTTAGATCAATATCAGCAGTCCCTGATATTTTCATATGAATTAACATATAAGTGTTGAGGTTGAGGATTATAGGTCTGGATTCTTTCCCTCACACTTACCAACTTAACTGTGTTCAGCATTTCAGAGAACAAAGCAATGATTGATGTATTCAGGTCTTGAGTACTTTTTTTGATTTCTTGGTTTCTCTTATTATATTTGGGTCTCTCCCTCATACCTTAGCCTCAGGTTATAGCCCCTTTCCTAAGTGTCTATGTAACTAGTCAGTTGTTTCTCTGGTTCTAGTTCCTAAAGCAGTGATGATGAACCTTTTAGAAACTGAATGCCCAAACTGCAACCTTCATGTTGCATGTAAGTCCCCTGCCTTACCCCAGACAGGGGAGTGAGGAAGTGTTCCCATTGGGCTACTGGGCAGTGGCGGGTGATGGGAGAAATGCCCTCAGGCACATGGATAGGGGGAAGAGAGCAGCCATAGGTTCATGAACACATGCCATAGGTTCGTCAACATGGCCCTAAAGTACATATAAGGCCTCAAATTCTTCAGTTTTATGGAAATTTCCATGATGGAAATTCCTATTCACGGTATTTTTCCTGGAGACATTGTTCTCAGAGTCCCAAAGTTTGGCTCTGGGTGGTGGTGTTAAGTGTGTGTGTGACTGTGTGGTGACCATAAGAATTTTTCCTCCCTTGTCCTGATTAAAGCTGTGATCATTGTAACTTCTTTGGTGGTTCTTTGTTTTCCAGGTTGATAGTAGCAAACAATATAGCTCAATATTAGTTGTTACTTGAAAATAATTGGGAAAAAGAATCCAAACCAAAAAAAACCCCAAACCAAATCTTATCTGAAGCTTTGAAAACTTAAAGCTTTCTGAGAGTTTAATATTTTAAAGGAAAACTTCATTAAATCTCTACAAAAGTTATTACTGATGAAATGCTTTAAAATCAAAGAACTTAATTTCTACAAAAGGAGGTATTTGCTTGTTTTGTGTCACTGTTTCTCTAGAGACATTTCTTTCCTTTAATTTCGCTTCCAAATCAAATCTTTGTGCTCTTATATTGACACTCTTTCCTGAGAAGCTGCCAACTTTGTAAGTACTAACATCACAGAGGAATTGCTAAGCAAGTAAGAAAGCATTCTATAAGCATGTAAAGGAGTTCAGGATTTTTAATATCTTGAACTAGATCTTGATTGTGACAGAATACTGATGCTGATGCATTTTTTGACTGAAAGTGACTCAACAATGAGTCTTTCATGGGGGTGGAGTTTGTGATGAAGTGAAGTGACACTAGCTTCCTGATCTTAATTTTGATTTTGTTTCTCCTTTTCCATTTTCTTTGGGAGATGTAAATCTGGACCTATGGTGTTATTTTTCAGATTTTGCCTCAGATCTGCTATGAGATCCAAAGCCTCAGTCACAGTTGACTTAGATTTATTTGCTCTTTGATCTAGACTTTCTGCCTTCAGATCAGGATCATGAATGATCTTTACCACAAGATTTGGATCTCGAACAACCTTTTTAGGCACTTCAGGACCAACTTTAGCTGCTTCTTCAAATCCTACTTTAAGACATTTGCCTAGACTGGGATCTAGATCTGCTCAGAGAACAGATTTCCTATGGCTTTACCTTAGCTGAACTTAAATTAATCTTATATTTGTCATTTATTTCTGTGCCATCCAATTTATTTATAGCATGCTTCATGTAGGAACATTAATTCTCAAAACTATTCAATCCATAGATTCTTGGTAGACCAATCCACAAAGTGAGTATGAGAAGGTTTCCAGTGGTATATGCATACCAAGCACTTTTTCTTCTCTAGAAAGGTAATGAACTTCTGTAATTCATATGTTGTTTCCTGATTCTGTAGTGGGGTGTGGGACCCCTAAGGAAAACCAAAAGACACTAAGTTCTAAGACAATAAGGGAGAGGCAGCTCCATTTCTGACCTCAAGAATGCAGTGTGACTGAAGATCATTGACCCTGGTGCCTTCAGGGAACTGCTCTGTAGACACTGAGGTCTGAAAGGAGCAAAGACTGTGTACATATCCCATATATTTAGGATCTAAGCTCCTGGAATGGATATATACCTATTACTCAAACCCTTGACATCAGGACTCTTTGTACAGATATATTCATCATTCCTCACTGACAGACCATCAGTCAAACTTCAGAATCCTCTCCCCACTTTTTGGCAAACTCTTCTCTTGTCAGGTAGCCCTCTTTGTCTGTAAATGAATCTAAATACTTCTCTCTCCCCAGCCTCTAGGAGGCAGTCTCTACCTTTACTCTGCCTCCTGGTCATATAATCCTCTCTCCTCATTAATTTCTCTATTTTATAAGATTTGCTATGAACCTCCCGTCCTTGGTGTGTAGCCCTCCTGAGCCAGGTCGAACTTCCTCCCACAACAATTCCTCATCAGTAGTGAGTAGGGAAAAGTGTAGCATTTGACTGAGCTAAGAACATCAAGCTGACAAAATTGGGCCAATTCAACCTTTCTTATCACATAGGTATAAAGACTTAAAACAACAACAACAGCTTTGCAGCCCATATTCATCTACATTCCTATAAGGCCTTTCCAGCTAAATATTCCCCTCTACTTGAAGAAATATATGTCTGAGTTGACTAAGAAAGTCTGTATCTAATTAAATCAATAGCTCATGTCTCCTAGTTATTCCTTTACCCTGAGAGGTAATTCACTGGAATTTTGTACTTATAGATATTGAAACAGACTAATGGTCATATAGCTTATAAATGTTAGGATTAGAGCACATTTCTCTATTTCATTTATTTTTCAAATTAGATACTGTTTATATCCCTCCAATTGGAAATAAGCTCCTTGAAAAATCAATTTTTTAAACATTCAGTGCAAAACATTACTTATCCTAACTGCTTGCTCTTTGTATCCCTCTACAATGAAAACACCTTAAGATGAGGCACAATTTCAATTAAAAAAAATCTCTAATGCTTTGCACATAGCAAATGAGTAGTAAACACTAGTTCAATTGGACTAGGTTGAGTTGAATTACTAAATAAATTCCTCTCAGATGGAGTTTATCTCATTAGTCTCCATATCCTTAGTGCCTCTTTCTAAGCTTTGCACATATCCAGCCCTAACTGTCAGTTCCACCCAAGACTACCTTGTATTGTCTCAGAATCTCTTGGATGTAGTTGTTTAAATGTTGTGCCACCTATTAGAATGGGAGTACCTTGAAGACAAGGAACATGTTTTTGCCTTTTTTGGTATGCCCAGGGCATAGTACACCTCTGGACCCTAATAAGCACTTAAATGCCTTTGATAAATAATGTAATTGGATTAATAACCTCATCTCCCTTTTCATTGGGATCAAAAGATTTGGGTATGGGGATTGGGATCTTGGGGCTAGTTAGTGGGATTTTAAAAATATTTATTTTGAGACTAAATATACATTCTATAGCAATACTAGGTTTTTATCTCAGTATTCAATGTCCTTCCTGCTGAAATGTGACTACATTCTAAAATTTTGATATTATACTTAGAAAGTAAAGAGGCTTCCCATTTGATTCTGACATTCATCTAATCAGCTGCTGGGGGACCAGAAGTCCACATATCAATGATGAAGTAAGTATTTGTCTCTGCTGTGCCTAGAGCAATATCTGCAACATAACATTACAGTTGGTCATGTAGTTTTCTCTGATGCTAGTTTTGTACTGGCAGATGGTGATGCTAACTGACTAATATTAACTCTCCTCTGTACCCTGGAAGAGATTTGTATTCCAGTATCTAACTTAAAAAGATGCCTTAGAAATGCAGAATAAAGAATTAAGATGTCAAATCAAATGGTTCATATTCACCATTTTTCTAGACATAAACTCTTACTGATTTTATTTTATTTATTAAAGAAAACCTTTACCTTTCATCCTAGAAGCAATACTGTGTATTGATTACAAAGCAAAAAAAAATTAAGAAGTAGACAATGTAGGGTAAGTGACTTCCTCTGAGTCACATAGCCAGGAATTGCCTGAGCTTAGATTTGAACCCACCATCTTCCATCTCTAGGCTAGACTCTCAACCCACTGAGGCACCCAAATGTCCACTTACTAATTTTAGAATTCAGTCTGTATCTTATGCCTCAAAGAGAATCCATTGTAAAATCATGTCATATCTTTTTATTTTTGTCTTTAAAACCTCAAGGTAGCTTTTGTTTATTTTTAATTTTTTTCTTTCAATCAGCAAATATCTACTTTATTACCTCTCATGGTCTCTGCAACTAAGAATAAAAGAAAAATAAAATTAGATTCATGTTGTTAAGTTCAAAATTCCCTCCAGACTATATTAATTTATTATTATTTACTAAATAAATTAAAAAATCAGAGGAAAAAAGGCAGTAGTCACTATGTAGCCCACCATTTACTTCCCAACTCTCCTTACCAAACCATCCCCTATCTTGATGTGAGATCTCCCTATAGATTTGACTCTGCTTCCTGTGTTCCTTGTCCAGTAAGAGAAAGAAATTTCCCTGGATCCAAAACTCAGATGCTCCATGATATATCTTTTCTGGGTCTCTCTCATTGGCCAGACTTGACCTCATTCCAGGTCAGAGGCCTGCCTTGTAGATACCAGGAGTGACATGTGCAAGAGGCAAGGGTCTTCGGAATTCTAGGGAGTCACAGGATTCTGGGGTCCTCCCAGAGTGTACATGAGTTCTCCTCATACATCCAAGTCTCAGACCCTTTTCTTTCTTTTTTTAAATTCAAAATTTTTATTTAATGAATTAATTTAGAATATTTTTCCATGGTTGCCAGAGGCCATCATACCCCAACCAATTGGCAAGGTCATGATGATCTGAGGAAGGAAGGTCAGCAAAGCAGATCCCAGAATGAGGGTCCCCCGCTGATTCCCCCCTTGTGACTTCTTTCCCCAAATTTTCCCCACTAGTGGACTTGTTATGATTATTATTCTCTCCCCAATACAGGAGAAATAATATGAGAGCAAATACCTATAGGATCAATAAATATATACCCTACTTTATGCCCCTAGGTTATCACCCCAAAAGGATTGCAATTACAGAATAAAAGCCCTAAGATTACTGCCTGTGACCCCTCCTTTCTCAAGCATAAGACATGCTCCAAGGCCCTACAATAAACACCAGCCAAAAGCTTGAGTACTATAATGAATCTTGTCCTACAGTTACCACACTCGAATGAATTTGTTGGAACAGAAGCCAAGCAGCATTGCTAGGCACTTCAAAGTAACACAAGAAAAATAGAACTTGTAAATTGAGGAAAACCCCCAAATTGGTCTACCTTAAGTCCTCACACCTAGTTATGACACTCCCAAGCAACTATGTTTGATAATGAAAACTGACCAAAGCACAATGATCCTCTCAGCAGGTCAAGGGGTACTAACCTACAAATGGCTTTATTCACATTAATCATATTTATCACAGAATGTTGTAGAAACCTAGTAAATGATTACAGAATTCTTTGTTGTAGTAACATCACAAGAGTGTTGTTTAGGTGATTTGCTAATATCCAATCAAACTGTAGAATATCAGAGATGTAGAGAATTGATTATGTGTGTGTACCAAAAAACCTATATAATAAATGTACCACGATACTGTGGCAGAGCACTGTGTGTGATGCCGGCATACGTGGGCTGAATGCATGATGTGTCTCATCTCCTTATTCTGACTGTGACACCACACTTGGGTAGACAGACTCTGAGTCCTCAGAGAGGCTGCTGGACAGACCTCTATACATGGTTACATGATTCATGTTCTTTCCCCTCCCCTCCTCCCCACTTCCCAGCTGACATGCAATTCCACTGGGGTTTACTTGTCAGACCCTTTTCTTAATCCAATCAAGGGGATTGGGGCTAAAACAAAACCTAATTCAATAGAAAATGGGTTTTCAAATTTATTATGCAACTTTCCTTCTAAAATCCCAAGACTCTTTGTCTCACTGCATTCTGAGTCATTCACATCCCTAACAGAGGGTGGGTAGTATGTTTCATCAATATTTTTCTGTACTTGTCATTTTGCTGATGAAAGTTCTTAATTCTTGCAAAATTGTTTGCCTTTACCATATTGTTTTCATTCTATAAATTGTTCTCCCAGTTCTGTTAAATTTACTCTGAACTAGTTCATAGAGGTCTTCCCCCTCCCAAAGAGCTGCTCTAAATATGTTTATATTTATATAATATTCTTATCTATGTATATATGTGTATACATATATGTATGTATACATATATAGTCCCTTTCCCTTTTATTTCTTTGTTGAATGAAATGTATTTCTGTAGTCAATACCATTTATTCCTGTACATGTGTGTTTATTCTTCCTTCTTTTAAAAACGTTTAGATGAAAGTAAGGTTCAAATATGAGTCATAATAGGTATCTAATATAGATGTCTAATTTTATAGCCTGATTATATGAAATAATATTCTTTAACCTTTCTTTCTCTCTTTTCCCCACCTCTGTATTATTTTTTCTTAAGATCCATCAAGACATTACAGAATGATGTATAATTAGATTGTCTATGACCTTGATGATGACAGGGTTCAAAGGGAACACAAGTATTATTTCTTCATATTTTAACATAAGCACTGTCCCTTGTTTAGTCCTTTATTACTACACATTCATGTCTACTTTTTATGTTTATTTTCACTCCTGTGTTTGAACTTCAAAGTTTCTCTTTCTCTATCCAATAGGAATATGTAGAAGTCCTCTATTTCATTAAATATTCATTTCACCTCTGTAACATTATACTCAAGTTTACTAAGTAAATTATTCTTAACTGTAGGAATACATACTTTGTTTTCTGAAATTTTGTATTGTAAGTTCTCTACTATTTTATTGTGGTAGCTGCTAAATCATGTGTGATCCTCATTGTAGCTCCTTTGTATTTGGATTTCTTCTTTTTGGATGCTTGCAGTATTTTTTTTCATTGACTTTGTAACTCTAAATGTTGGCTATGATGTTTCTGGAGTTTTCATTGGGGGTTTCTTTCTAGGAATAACTGGTGAATTTTTTTTTTAGTTTTGATTAAGAAAAAGACTTGCCTTCCAACTTAGAATCAACACCAGGTATTGATTTCAAGGCAGAAGAATGGAAAGTTATTGGTGTTAAATGACTTGCCCAGGTCACTTAATTGTTACTTTCTTCTGAACTTCTTCCTTTCTTGATATGCTACCCAATTCTCCTTACCTGGGAATACCATCCTGGATACAGGTTTCCTTCTTAATCTGATCTAGAACTGAGCAGTATGGTACAAATTTTCCAATTTTTACCTGTCCCTATTGTGCCCTGGCATAGATCCGGTGGTGTTCTGATATGAGTCTGGGAACTCTTTTTCCTTGGTACGAACCATTTTCCTAGGTGCTAATATACTCTGCTCCCTGTGTTCTTCTACTCTGACTTCATCCATAGTCTTTAAACTTCTCTGTCAATTTCCCTATGCCAACTTAGGCTGAACAAGTAAGTTGCTGCGACTTTTTCTAGATTTACCTATCATGATTTCATAGATGTTTTTAGGAGTTTTGTAGAGGGGAGTTTAGTTCTACTGTTCTTAACAGTCTTCCATCTTTCTTCTATATATTACTCTATGATTATTTAAAAATATTTTATTGCTGATCTCTGGCTAATGACACTTAGGAAATGCATACATTTACTCAGATAATTGTGCTTCTGAGGACATAGCTCAGTCTATCAGTATTTCTTTTCTCTGTAAATAATTCAATGAATTCATTTGATTTCTGCCTTCATCTTTAAAAAAGGCATTAATAAGCTGGAGAGTGTTCAGAACTTGGAAACCTGGACAGTGAAATACCTTGAATCCATGTTACATGAGGAATACTTCAAGGAAGTGGGCATGTTTAGCATAATGAAGAAAAGACTAGATTCAACAAGATATATAGCAGCTATCTTCAAATATTTGAATGGTTGTCAATTAGAGGAAAGATGAATTTGTTCTGTTTGATCCCAGGGTACAAAACCAAGTGGCAAGAAGGGGGTAGAACCCCAGGGTATAGAACCAAGGTGGTAGAGGATGCAAAAGTCAATTTAAGTTTGATATTAGGAAAAAGCTCCTAAAAATTGAGAAGTGTCCTTGAAAAGTGATGTATTCTCTTTTTTTGGAAGTTATAATGTAGATACTTTTCATGCTTGGGCTAAACTAGATTCTGATCAGGTCCCTTCTAGGTCTCAAATTCTAGGATTTTGTAATAGTTCACACTGTTATGTTAACGTATCCTATTCACTCAAACATATTCTAATTAATGATATAGCTATTTTTCATAACCCAATAGGACAACTTTGTTGTTATTATTGTGGAGTTGTTAGTGGTGGCCAACTCTTCATAATCCCATGAACCGTAGCACATCAGATCCTTCCGTACTCTATTTCCCAAAGACCGTCTAATCTCATGTTTGTTGCTCATGACGCTACCTATCCATCTTATTCTCTATCATCCCCTTCTCTTTTTGCCTTCAGTGTCTCTCAACATCAGTACCTTTTTCCAATAAGTCCTGTATTTTCATTATGAGGTCAAATCATTTAAGCTTTAGCTTCAGTATTGACCTTCTAGTTAGTACTCTGAATTAAATTCTTTAGGAATTGACTAATTTGATCATATAGGATAGAGATAAGATTTAAAGTCAGGTCTCATAACTCCAAGTTCAGCACTCTGAATTGAATATTCTAACCCTATCTCCCCACTCCCATCCCATCCCTAGATTTCAAGCTCATCCTGGACAGGGGCTATTATTTTTCATCTTTGTATCTTCCTGCCTAGAACAAGTCCTTAAACTTAGTGGATTCTAAATTGATATTTGTTGAATTGAATTCAATCTTCCCTCTTTTCTCCTGACTCTTTTCTGAGAATCATGAAATGATTCACCACCTTTAATCTCATTAATACTCATCACACTCTAGCAATCACTGGTTCAATCTGCTCTCTCTGAAAGTGAAACCAATTTGATTTCTGCCCTCATCATCTGATCCCTGGAAAAAAACCCCAAACTCATCATATCATCCTTTCATTGCTTGTTGATACCATCTCTCTCTTTTTTCTTTTCATTAATATGGTTACTTCTTTTAGCCTTTTGATCTGCAGTATCAATTTTCAAATGTTTTATCTTTTTCTCTCTCTTAGGTACTTCAATTTGATCTTATCTTGATTGAAAATGAAGCTTACAGGAGTGGCAAGGGAAGAAAGGAAAGAAAAACCTTAAGCAGAAACCTAGGCAATATGAAGGAGGAAAAAAAAAACCCTCTCATTTTATTATCTTTATGTAATCTATTTTTGTTTCCCTCTAAAGCATTTAAAAAATATAACACTGTCCTAGAGTTCCAAATTCTGTCTCCAATGGAACATTAGAGTTTTATAAAATTTAAGCCAATGTTCTTATTTAAATCAAGTTTTTTTTGTTTAATGATGTTGCCATATTTAGCACCTTGATCCCAATAATTTAAAAAATGTATTTTAACAATTTGAATCAATAACAGTCCTTTGGGGGGAAAATAATTTTATGGTGGGGGAAGCAGGTAGAGAGATATCAAAGCACTGAATTCCGTTGTTCACTGTGTCCCAGAAAAGTAGATTCTAGGATGATAATCTAATGAACGAAGTTTAAGGATCACCTGATCATGTGATCACCGGGTCATAGATTTAGAACTTGAAAGTGAATTTACTGAACACCAGGTCTAACAAAATCATTTTACAGGTGGGAACCTGAAGCAAAAGGAGAACTCAACAAGTATCTATTGAACACTTTGCTATGTATTGGGTGCTATGCTCTGCTGGGAATAAAAATCAAGACCAAAATAGATCCCTGCCTTCAGGGAGCTTACATTTTAATGCAGGAGACCATATATATATAAAAGGGAGTCAAAAATGATTTGAAGAGAGATGAAAGTAGTTGTGGCAGGGGCTTTGCAGAAAAAGTTAAGGGAGAGGAGTATAGACTAGAGAGGAATGAAGGCAGAGCTAACCAGGGCCTCTTTCTTAAAATGAAGATACTGGGAGTCAGCCAATCAGAGGGAGAGGACATGGAATAGAGGGTACTTTACAGTTTATTGAAGTCTAGGGTTAGAGTTAGATTCCAGGTGGAAGAGCTTTCTAAGCATCTTAGAGAAAGTTCAGGAGAGAAAGGAATGCAGCTTGGAAAGCTAATAAATGTCTGAAGCAGTTTGAGAAACCTAGAGTTCCCTGACTTGAGAACTGCCAGTAAATTATGCTCCTTTTAATTAAATTATAGTCAAGATAATATTTTTAAGCTTGACCTTAGAGTTCATTTAATATAACACTTTCATTTTACACAGGAGGAAATTGAGGACCAAAAAGGTTGTTACTTTCTTGGAAGTAGTATTTTCCAGTTGAAAGCAGTGGATTTAGAAATAGGTTCTTTGACTCCAAATAGGATACTCTTTCCATTATAGCATGTGACTCTATTGTGCAGACAGGTATAATTCCTATTGATTATCTCAGAATTTGAGAAATGGAAGGGGCTTTGACAGCCATCCAGTCTAACATATTCCTGAATAGAATTTAAAAATATTTTTTAAATAATATTTTTCTCAATTACTTATAATTTTTTTTAATCTTTGTTTAAAAAATTTTGAGCCAAATTCTCCCCCTCTACCCTCTTTGAGATGATGCCAAGTGGTTTGATACAGACTTTACATATTCAATAATGTAAAACATCTTTCCATATTAGTCATTTTGTGGAAGAGAACTCAAACCAAAAAAGGAAAGAAAGGAAGGAAGTGAAATTTAGTATAGTGTATCAGTCTCCATTCAGATTCCACCAGTTCTTCTTTTGGAGGCAGATGGCATTTTTCATCATGAATCCTTGGGGACTGTTAGATTAATGTATAATAAGAATAGCTGTAGTAATAGCTAAGTCATTCACAGTTGTTCATTATATAGTATTACTATTGCTGGCTATAATATTCTAGTTCTGCTCACTTCACTATACATCAGTTTATGTAGGTCTTTCTAGATTTTTCTGTAGTTATACTTCTCATCATTTCTTATAGAATAATAATATTCCATTTTAATCATATACCACAATTTGTTTAGCCATTCTCCAATTGATGGACATCCTCTCAATTTCCAACTGTTTGCTACCACAAAAAGAGCAGCTATAATTATGTTCTCTTTTGGATGCTGACCTCTGAATGACGTTTCTGCTACGATGTACCTGATAAGTAGTTATTGCATCTCTGCTTGAAGATTTCTAAAGAATGGGTTTACACTTTGAGCTTTTGAACTCATTAAACTTTATAATAATAATAATACAATAACAATAATAGCTTACATTTGTATAGAACCTTCGGATTGTGAAATGCTAGGTGGCACAGTAGATAAGCCTGAGTCAGGAAGGCTTTCATTTGCCTCAGTTTCCCCATTTATAAAATGAATTAGAAAAGGAAATGACAAAAACTATTCCAGTATCTTTGCAGAAAAATTCAATTGGGGTCATGAAAAGTCAGACATAACTGAAAATAACTGAACAGATTTCAAATATGAACTCATTTTTATCTGCACAAATGCTCTAGAGGATGTGCTATTTTTATTAGTTTTATAGATGAAGGGACTGAAGCATCAGAAGGTAAATGACTTTCCTCCAGTCATGTACTTAATGTGTCTGAGGTTGGATTTGAACTTACATCTTCCTGACTCTTACTCTATCCATTGTGTTATCTCTAACAATTCTAAAATTGTAAATTTATCAGTCATAGATTGACAGTCTTATAAGGGACTTCAGAAGTTATTAAGCTTTTAGAAATCTAAGATTGGCTTTTGATGTAGATTCTAGATAGCAAAGAAGTAAGACCTGGACTTGGAGTCAGGAAGACCTTAGTTTGAATCTTCCCTCAGAGAGTAACAATTATTTAACTGGCATCAGTCATTTAACCTTTCTCATCCTCAGTTGCCTCATCAATTAAATGGAGATAATAATAGTACTTGTCTCATAAGGTTGTTGTGTGAGGGTCAAATGAGATAGCATGTATAAAGTGCTTCGTAAAACTTAAAGAACTATATAAATACTAGCTATTATTATTATTTATTATATTATAGATATTTTCAGTAAATGCTTTTAATGATAATGTGAAATCAAATAATCGTCTTAATCAACACACATTTTCCTTTAGTGTTGGAAAGGGAAAAAATATCAATACTCGCTTAAGGATAGTAGTAATGGTCATTGCTAAAAAATATTGTCTCTGAAAAACCCAGTGGAATTGCTTATTGGCTACATGAGTGGGGTGAAAGGAGGGGAGAGAAAGAACATGATTCATGTAACCATGGAAAAATATTCTAAATTAATTAATTAAAGAAATGAACTTATTTAAAAATGAAATAATTTTAAAATAACTAAAATAGAAAATGTTGTTTCCAGTGAAGAAATATATAAGGGAATCATTCTAAAAATAATGATTTCTCAAGTTTCTAACCTATAAATATTAATATAACATGGAAAAAATGAATAGATAATGGCTATTTTTAAGACAATTTATGTGTAGTTCAGACTTTATATAAACAAATATGACAATTACCTTGGATTGTTCCATGGATGCTTGTGGAAGCAAAATACTAAATGTTAAATGTTGAAAATAGTTTTTGTGTTATTCATCCCTATGGATTGTCGCCAAGGTTTTTAAAATGGAAATGATGCAGAATTTGTAAAGGAATGATTGGGGGCTGAATAAATGCTGTAATGCCATAACATGCTTTTTAAATGGTGCCTTGAAATTTGAATGATAAGTTATTCAGAGGTGACTTTAGAACAAGGGTTCTTATATGTTTTATGTGTGTCATGGCCCTCTTTAGCAGCCTGATTAAACCTATGGACTCCTTCTTAAGATAATATTTTTAGATAATTGAAGAAAATGATAAGTTTCAGATAGAGGTTAGTGAAAATCAATATAATTTGTCCTTAGATGGAGGGGCCTTTGGAGTATACCCTGATTGCCTAACATGGAGGCCATGTTGTCTTCTACCAAATAGATGTGTGTAACCTCCTTTGACTGGCTTCCTGTTTCCTGAATACTGGTGAGATCCAGTTGGTCTCCCACCCCAGCTTTCTTTTTGATGTTTTTTGGGTGCCATTCTTATCTGTTGTGTCTAAAGCGTAAATTCCAGCCATCCACAGCATGGACACCATGAACTGAAATTGAGAGGGAAAGGACTTTCCTTTGGATGCTTCCTCTTTTACCCTTGCACTGGGAAATGGTCCTGGCAGGGTTGTTTCTCTCCATCAGTTCCAGTTTCTGGAGGTGATCCTCATGGGACTCAAGAGCTTGGGTCACAATAGTTTTGGAGGCCAGATTATAGGTGAGATGATGTAGCCAGCCATATTAGCAGGGAAGTCCTGAGAAATTGGGGTGCCTGAGATTTAAGCCCAGAGGGACTGGATTTGGATTTGGAGTTGGAACGATGCCCTATGGGAACCTAGCTAAACTATGAATTCTCTTCTTCTTACCAGAAGTGGTACAAAGGGAGGTGATGTGTAATTCTGCCTCCCATGTGTTTGGAGATCAATAAGTTTCTGATTATATCTTTTGAAGTAAATATTCCTTTGTAAAAGCTAATACAAAAATGCTGGAATATTTGATAATAATAAATAATAAATGGAATCAGGGGATAGGGATACTGCCTCTTACATAGGGTCTGGAGAGATTTGCAGAGAATCTAGATAATTCCAATTCCCTTTAAGTTTACTAGACAACTTTGGGAAGGAGTGAAATGTAACATACCTGGTCTATAGATAGTGGGCTCCAGACTTGTAAGTGTTAAATAAAGGTGTTTATATCAGAGTTTACAGACCAAGTGAAATCTATCCACAGACCCTATTTTTTTAGGGGTATTTACTCCAGGTTAAGAAACCTTGACATAGAGGGACTGAATTGAGAAGAAAATACCCTTGACCTCCTACTGTCTGTGGCTGAATATTTGCATTTGTACCATTTAAAACAAATTTAAAATAAATAGTAGCTACAGTTTGTTTCTCAGCTCACAGGAGGCCTTTTTTTTTTCTTTTTTGGCTGTAGGTCTTTATTGGTGCTTACTAAATTCTTTCTTTCCACTTTAATTTGAGAAGCAGCAGGGTAGGATGGTCTTATCATTTTAGGCAGGGTCTTTGTTTTGTCATTTAGTCTTCAGTGACTAAAGGCTATCTCACTATTAGTGAAAGAGACAGCAGGTTTACACATTCCTAAAAGGGATAATTTTGTCATATGTCTATATGGGAATATTAATCTATTAGTCTCTGTGTGTATAGAATCTCCAGGGCAGGTCAATTCGATCCCACTTGTTTTTTTGGAATCATAGGCTGAATTCATAATAGTGCCTCAGGATTAAACAGAACAGCTAGCCTCAGCCTGTCTGATGTACCTCAAACAAGCTTTATAATTCTACAAGCACCAGGGAACATGCAAGCAGCCGTCCCTGCCACCTGAGAAGCAGCCTTCACAAACGAGGACAAATTGGAGCTACCAAAATGATTGATGACATCCAATTTAAGCTCAGAATCTGAACAAATGTTGAGAGAAAGCTTGTTCATTCCCCCTCATGTCTTTAGACATCTGACTCCCCCATGCTTGCAATGTTTTTCCTCTTAACCTCTATCTCTTAGCATCCATAAACTCCTTTACAACTTAGCTGAATCACTGCCTACCACATAAGTCCTTTCCTGATTCCCTCCCTGCTTTTGGTATCACCCCCTCTACCCCAATTCCTTGTATTTATTATCTATGTTTTGTATCATCGTATGTGCATTCATTGTTTTCACAGATAGATGTTAAATTCAATAATTTTTAATTTCTTTGTATCCCTATATTATAGCATAGACACACTAGAGAGACTGGAGTCACAGAGGTACTTAATAAATGCTTTAAAATTGATTAATTTATATGAATAATGACATCAAAAACCATTTTCCGATAGTTACCTACCCTTATCTTCGATGATTCTATTGAAATCTCCTGGGGTCTATTAAATTCCCTCCCCCACCCCTCTTATTCCCTCCCTTTTGGTACTCCCTGCCCCAATCCCCACCTTGGTTTTTCCCTCTTAAATTTCCTGCTGGGTAAGATAGAATTCTATACCCCCATGGATCTAGCTGCTCTTCCCTCTCAGAATTGATTCCGCTGAGAGTAAGGTTTAAGTATTACCTATTAGCACTCTCTTTCTCTCCTTCTTATAGTAGTGTTTTTCCTCTCCCCATCCCATGCACCTCTTTATGTGGTATAATTTATCCTATTTGTCTTTTTCTTTCAAGTTTCTCTTGATGTCATCTTCTATTCCCACCTCTACCCCCTTTTTTTACATATCATATTAAACCACTTAGTACCCCAACCTTTGCCTATGAATAATTCTTTTGTCTACTATGATAGTGAAAGCAGTTTTTGAGAGTTATAAATATCATTTTCTATATGAGAATATAAACAATTTGACCTTACTGAAGCCCTTAAACATTTTTTTTACCTCTTTCTTGTTTACTTTTTCATGTTTCTCTTGAATTTTGTATTTGGACATCAAACTTTCCATTTAGTTCTGGTCTTTTCTTTATAAATACTTGACAATCTTCTATTTTGTTAAATGCCCATACTTTCCCCTAGAAGTATATAGTCAGTATTAATGGGTAGGTGATCCTTGGTTGTAGACCCTCTATAGAATTCTCCTGGATAATGTGTAGGAGACTCTCAAAATCCATAGTGCTAAGGAGTACATGCTGAAATTTTATTAATCTTGTTGACATTTTGCCATCCCTTAGTGAAAATGGAGATAGAGCAATTACTAATACTACCATACCACTTCCTTTCAAAAATTATAGAAACAATTCTTCTTTCTTCCAGGCTCACATACCCAGGTCCTCTATAACTTCTCTTATTCACAGATCTGGGCTGAGACTCAGAATTGTCGAATTTTTTCAAGGTGTCTATCACCCATAGTCCTGTTTTCACCTTAGTATATTTCTTGCTTCTTGAACAGCCTCACTTCCATGGCCTACCAAGCAATGATTTTTCTGTATTCCAGCTTAACCCTAAGCTCATTCACTGTCTGTGACTCTTGAGTTTCCAAACTTGTTTCTGCATTTTCTTCACATCTGTTGTTAGCTTGTGCAGAGAAAGAAAAAAAAAATAGATCTTCAAATCCAATCTGCTTGCTTTGTGGGTTTTCAAAAGGAAAGAAAGAGGCACTTGGCCATTGTATGTATCTCTGAGCAGGTCATTCCTTTCAAATCTGAGATGATGAAAGAGGGAAGCCACTGAAAGTAAATGAAGGATTTTCGGCAACAGAAATGGTTTCAGAAAAATGAGTCCATGTGATTGTGTTGTATATAATTCAGTGTTTCATATCTGTTTGATTAACCATTTGAATGTTAAAGCATTGAAATTAGTGATAGGATCTCATTATTTTTCTAGGTATTTGGAATACCATCACAAAGGGAAGTATTGTTGTTTCCCTCTCCTCTCTCCACTTCTCTGAGTCTCTAAGTCACTGTCCTTTAGTTTTCCAGCATAAAAAGCCTAAGAAAACATAAATATGGCTTCCTGTCTTGCAGGTAGTTCAGGATCTTTAAATGTTTGATTTGAGACACCAAATACCAGCTTGGCTACTTATACAACTTACACAACTATGAGCAACCCAGATAAATTCTCTAAACCTCATTTTTTCATTTGCATAACAGACAATAAAACTGCACGTTCTATGTTGTTTTTAATTGTTTCAACTAGCTTTTTCGTTGATTATCTATGGTTCTCCAAATATACCATCATGTCATCTGTAGCAAGGGATAGTCTTGTTTCTTCATTGCCCATTTTTATTCCTGTTTTTAAGAAAGTGCTTTGTAAACAGTAAAGTGTTATATAGTTGTTTAATTGTTTTCAGTCATGTTCAACTAACTCTGAGAACTCTTTGGGATTTTCTCAGCAGAGATTTGCCATTTCCTTATGAAACTCATTTTACAGATGAAGAAATTGGGGCAAATAGAGTTAAGTTACTTACTCAGGGTCACACAGCTGGGCACAGTATCTGAGGCTAGATTTGAACTAAGGTCTTCCTGACTTTGCACCCAGCATACTTCCCATTGCACCACCTAACTGCCCAAAGTATTATATACATATTATTTTTTTAAATAAATTATTATGTCTGCTTTATCTAAGTTCTTCCATTACTTTGAAATTTGAAAGGTACCTAGACCTAGACCAATGTCCTAAGATGTTGAAAATAGGAGAAAATGGCCCATAGAATTATTTACTGGAGCAAGAATGTAATAACTTCTGGAAGAATCGGGGTAGAAGCAAACACAAAGATGAGCTTGTCTAGAAGATACCTGAGGGTCATTGAATATAGCCCCTTCATTTCACAGATGAGGAAATACACTGAAAGGTTAAAGTCATATGGATATTATTAAGTGAAAAGGATAAAATTTGAATTCAGATCTTCTGACTCTAAACCCAGAGACCTTTTTCTATTGCACTATCCTGCCTCTCAAAAGAACTTTTCTTAGAGAATGGATATGACATTTTTGTCTTGATGTCACATGTGAATGTTTAATTTTTTTTAAATTTTAATTAATTTTATTCATAGAATTTATCCAGGTGTTCTAGCCTCTCTTCTTCCTCTGAACATCATAGAAGACAACAGCTGGGAGAAAGACATGTTCATACAAATTATGTCAATGAACCTTTTAGTTCATTCTCTGGAATAAATATTTACAATTTATTCTTCAAGAATTAAATCTGTGACTTTGTATGATATTCTCTAGGTTCTACTCATTTCCTGTTCACCATCCAATGTAGTTCATTCCAAGTTTTATTAAAATTAACCTGTTCATTGTTTCTTATGGCATAATACTATTCCAACACAGTCATATACCACAATTTGTTTAGCGATTCCCCAAGTGATGGACAATGACATTTTCCAGTCCTTTGCCACCATAAAGGAGCTGCTATAAATATTTTGGAACATATACGTTCTTTTCTTTTCCCCCAATTTCCCTGGGAAACAGACCAGCAATGGTATTGCTAGGTCTGAGGGTAGACACAATTTTATAACTTTTTGGGTATAACTTTAAATTGCACTCCTAAATGGTTGGATTAGTTCACAGCTCCACCAACAGTGCAAATAGCATCCCTATTTTCCAACTCTCCTCCAACGTTTCTCATTTTGCCCTTTTGTCATATTAGCCAAACTGATGTATAAGAGATATTTCAGAATTGCTTTGGTTTGCATTTCTCTAACCAATAGTGCTTTGGAGCATTTTTTCATATACCTCTGTAAGGCTTTGATTTCCTTATCCAAAAATTGTCTGTTCATATCTTTTGTCTATTTATCAATTCGGAGATGGCTCTTATTCTTAAAAATTTGACAAAAAAGCTCTCTCTAAATATTTTAGATATGGACCAATAACAATGCAATGATCCAGGACAATTCTGAGGGACTTATGAAAAAGAATGCTATCCACATCTAGAGAAAGAACTGTGAGGGTAGAAATCCAGTAGAAAACATATGATTTATCGCTTGTACATATGGGCATATGATTTGGGGGTTAGGTTTTAAAAGATTACTCTGTTATAAAAATGAATAATATGGAAATACATTGTGAATGATAATACATGTCTAACTGAGTGGAATTACTTGTCAGCTCTGTGAGGGGGGCAGGGAAAAGGGGAGAGAGAGAACATGAATCATGTAACCAAGGGGAAAAAATTAAAAATAAAGTGTTTTAAAAATTAATTCTATTAGACTTCTGTCCAAGATTCTGTGTATAAAATTTCCCTCCCATTTTTCTGCTCTCCTAACCTAGGTAACATTTGTTTTATTTATACAAACCCTTTTAATTTAATTTAATATATTCAAAATTATTTATTTTATATTTCACAATGCTCTCAGTTTCTTGTTGACTTATAAATTTCTCTCTTAGCCACAAATTGGATAGGTAATATGTTCCCTGCTCTAATTTGCTTATGATTTCTCCCTTTATGTCTAGATCATGTATATCCATTTTCATCTTACCTTAGAGAATAATATAAGATATTGGTCTATAACTAATTCCTGCCAAACTACTCTCTAGTTGTCTCCAATTTTTTTTTACCAAATAATGATTTATCTCTCCAAACCTGATTCTATGCTTTTGTCAAATACAAGGTTTCTATAGTCTTTTACTTTAGTTTATCATATGTCTGTCCTGTTCCACTGATCTACCTTTTTATTGCTGATCTGGTACCAGATAGTTTTGATACTGCTTGAAAATGCTGTTTAAAATCTGGAACTGCTCACATATGAATGTACAATTCTTTTTCCTTCCCCAACTTGAGAGAGAATAATTCCACAAAGACAGGGTCTGTGTCATAAATGTTTTTCATTTCCTTCTCCCTCTCCTCTCCACCATAGAAGAGTTGCTTAAGAAAAGTTGAATTGAATTGTTATTCTTCCATTTTGTGACTCTTCTGTCATAAAGTCTTCTTCCCATTCTTCCAGCATAGGGAGGAAAGGATATTTATTGAGCATCTACTATGTGCCAAGTATCCTTCATAAATATCTTACTTGATCCTTAAACCAACCCTAGGAAGTAGGTACTACTGTTATGATCCCTATTTTATGGTGGAAAAACTGAGGCAGACTGAAGTTAGATGATTTGTTTTGGACCCACAAAGGTAATAATTGTCTAAGGTAGAATTTGAACTCAGGTCTTCCTGAGTTCTAGCTATTGTGCTACCTTAGGCCAGGACCCTCTCTTCTTTGAATAATCCTAATGTTACAAAATCCCAACTTTATAAAATCCCATCTTTACCCAAAATTTTTTCTTCATTGCTCCTTTTCCATATGTAAGCAACTCATTAATAAACAAAAACTGTTTCAATATGAGTGTCAGTAAAAGGTTGAGAACTAGTATCCTGGGAGCCTTTAATTAGTAACTCCTCTCATCTTGGTGTATATACAATGTATATACAATGTAATAGCGATTCCTTACAACCTCCATCGTGCAGTATGGTATGATGCACAGTGCTGGATTTGGTGTAAGAGAACCTGATTATTACCACCTTTGTCACTTATTAGCTCTGTGATCTTTGCCAACATAATTAACCTCTCTGGGCTCATTTTTCCCAGCTGTAAAAGAAATAGAGTGAACAGGAGGCTTTCTAAGATCTTCTTTCCCTTTAAATCACAACCATCCTAAGACTACTACTATTCATGGCTCTGAGAATCATCACAGTGTCAGAAATATTAGATAGAATTGCTTAAATTTCATAGACTTAATCTTATGAGTAGGATTGTACAATATATAAGCACAAATACACAGAAAGAGGAGCTGATTATGATACAGGTGGCAGGATTAAAATATTATATACAAAGAGGTGAGAGAGACCTTAGAGGTCATTGAGTCTATTTTTCTCATTTAAAGATTGAGAAAATAGTGATCTAAAGATAACAAATAACTTGGCCAGGGTCACATAACTACCTAGCCAGAGCCCTGAAACAGAATTTTAATCTTGATTTTCTTTACCCCAGTGCTCTATCTACTCCAGCACACTGCCATCAAGCTTCTTATTCTCTTTAAGATGGCTGTCCACTAAAAATAATGATCCATTCTCTACTTTGTGCACACATGTACAAGGCCAGAAAGGGAAAGAGTAGAGGAAGGAGCTAAAAAATAAATTCAAATAAATGGGGGACTGGATAAAATGTTAAAAATATAAAGTCAGAAATAAATAAAGACCAAATGTAATTAAGATTAAATTAAGAACTATTGGGTCTAATTAAAATAAAGAACTCTAATATAAGTAAAGGGAATTAGGATATGAGTAAATTATTTGGAATTTACTCACAAAATTATTCCACAGTAATGAGGAAACAGGTTTAGCCAGGGAATTTCCTGATTGCTACCTTAAAATATAAAGTGATAGGATGATCAGTATTATATATTGGAGAAAACATTGAACCTATGGTCGAAAGGATTCAAATATAACTTCTAGTGATTATTATCTATGTGATATTGATAAGTCTTTTAATCTCCTGATCTTCACCTTCCTTTTTTGGGGTTTTAATATTTTACTTTTTCTAATTACATGTAAAAACATTTTTTTTAAACCCTTACCTTCTGTCTTGGAGTCAATACTGTGTATTGACTCCAAGGCAGAAGAGTGGTAAGGTCTAGGCAATAGGGGTCAAGTGACTTGCCCAGGGTCACACAGCTGGGAAGTGTCTGAGACCAGATTTGAACCTAGGACCTCCTGTCTCTAGGCCTGGCTCTTAATCCACTGAGCTACCCAGCTGCCCCTTAATTACATATAAAAACAATTTTAAAAATTAATTTAAAAAATCAGTTCCAAATTCTCTCTGTCCCTTCTTTCCCTCTCCTCTCCCTGAGATGGTAAACATTTTGAAATAGGTTATACATGTGTGACCATGCAAAACACATTTCCATCTTAGTCATGTTTTGGAAGAAAACACTTTTGCAAAACAAACAAAGTCCAGGAAGGAAATAAAATGAAAAAAAAAAATATGTTCCATTCTGCATTCAGACCTCAACAATTCTTTCTCTGGAAGTGGTTGGCCTCCTCCATCATGAGACCTTGGGAACTGTCTTAGATCTTTGGATTATTGAGAATATCTAAGTCATTCTCAGTCAATATCTTTATAATATTGCTGATATTATGCACATAGTATTCTCTACTTCACTTTGTATCAGTTCACTTAATCCAGGTTTTTCTAAAATCATTCTGCTCATCATTTATTATAGCAAAAGAGTAACCCATCACAACCATACACTACTACTTTTTTAGCCATTGACCAATTGATAGCTATCTTCTCAATTTCTAATTCTTTGCTACTACAAGAAGGAGCTTCACCTTTCTTATCTCTAATATAAGGAGAAGAAGACTCCAGGTAGCCTCTATGAGCCCTTTCAGCTCTGAATCTGTGAATGTATCTTGTTTCTGATTATCTGTGATCTTTACAATTTTGGGCTGTACTGAAACTTTCAAGTTAGAGATTTTAGATGAAATAATTACATTAATCTTTTTAAAAGTTTAATTGTAGTCTTTTGTTTGGAAACTATAGAATTTTTCCTTTACCTACTGTCTTTCCTCTTTAATGACACAGCAACTATATAATAGTATGTATCTGTTTCTGTAGTCCTCTGCCTCTTCACTGTGAGAAGGGAAGTGTTTTTAGGGTCACAACTCTAGATATAAAAAAGATGCTATAGGTTAAAGAGTATAACTACCTTATTTTTATATATGGGGAAACCAAGGCCTCAAGAATTTCAGTGACTTCAAGGACCAGGCTTTTCTTATCTAGTCTTTCTAATTCTATGTCCAATATTCTTTAATTTAGAAAATTTTTGTGGAAATCTAGTCTATTTTCTTTTTTTCCTTTCTCTTCTTCCTTTTCTTACCACAAAGGTATGAAAACCCAATTGTTTTTTTTTTTCTTTAAACCCTTATCTGGGTGAGAGGGGAGTACAGCCCATAGCAAGACTGCATCAGGGAGCAAATATAAGGCTGGGAAAATGAGCATACACACACACACACACACACACACACACACACACACACACACACCACCTAATAATAGAAAATAATTATGCAGATAAAGAAGAACAATGCACAAACTTATAAGGGGACAATGAGATCAGAGCAGTTAGATGCAAAACTTCAACAAAAAAGGGGAATTGGTTTCAGCACCTGGAAAAGTTTTGAAAAAGGTTAAAAAATAAAAATGATGCAAGAGAGTCAATAGCTCAAAGAAAGAGGCACAAAAAAGCTGAAGAAAAAAAGCACATTAAAAAGCACAATTGGTGAAATGGTATAAAGTAAAAAGAACAAATAAAAAAGGAATTACTTAAAAAGGAGAATGGCCAAATGGAAAATAAAATTCAAAAGCTCACTAAGAAAATAATTAATTAAACATTAGAATTGGGCAAGTGGAAGTTAATGACTTTGTGAGAAACAATGAAATAAAATCAAAAGAACAAAAATATAGAAAAAATATTAACTATCTCAATTGAAAAAAAACTGAGCTGAAAAATGGACCTAGGAGAGATAATTTAAGGATAATTGGACTACCTGACTGCCATGATTAAAAAAAAAAGTCCTAGACATAATATTATAAGAAATTATTAAAGAAAACTGCCCTGGTATCCTTCAATAAGAATATAAAATACAACTTGAAAGAGTCCACTGATCAGTTCCTGAAAGAAATCCCCAAATTAAAACTCATAGTAATATTATGTCCAAATTCTAGAGCTCTCAGGCCAAGGAGAAAATACCAAAAAGAGCCAGAAAGAGACAATTCAAAAATCATGGAGCCACAGTCAAGAAAATATATGACTTACTAGTTCTGACTTGGAATATATTCCAGAAGATCATGGAGCTAGATTTACAAACAAGAATCACCAATGCACTAAAACATTTTATTTCTTTAGGAAGAAAAATAGTAATTTAAAGAAATAGAAGATGTCTAAGCATTCCCAATGAAAAGATCATACCTGAACAGAAAATTTGGTATTCAAATACAAGACTCAAGAGAAGCATAAAAAGGAAAACAAGAAAAGTGAAAATTTCAGATATACAATAAGGTCAAACTATTTCCATTTATATATGAGAAGATACCACTTATAACTCTTGAAACTTTTAATATAATAAAACTGGCAATTCTACTTAAGTTAATTTATATATAAAAATATTTTTATAGAGCCAGAAAAAATAATAACAAAATTCATCTGGAAGAACAAAGGGTAAAGAAAATCAAGGGAATTCATGGGGGGGAAATGTGAAGGAAGGTAGCCTAGTCATACCAGCTCTCAAACTGTACTATAAAGTAGTAACCATCAAAACAATCTAGTACTTGCTAAGAAATAGAATGGTGGATCAATGGAATAGATAGGATATAAAATATACTATTATAAATGACTGTAGCAATCTAGTGTTTGATAAGCCTAATGATCTTTTGGACAAGATTTCACTATTTGATGAAAACTGGGTTAAATGGAAACCAGTCTAGCAGAAACTAGCTGTAGATCAATATCTTCCACCCTTTACCAAGATAATGACTTCTTTGTTAGAGTGGGCATGCAGGAGATGAGATACATGCCTTCTGTGTGGGGGAGTAGTAGCTAATGAAAAGAAAAATGGATTTGGAGTTAGAGGGCTTGGTTTCAAATTCCTCCTCTATCTCTAACTGTACAAGGATGAGTGAGTTGTTTCGCCCTTCTGATTTCTTTTTGTTCATCTTTAAATGAGAGACTTGAACTAAATGACCTTTAAGCTATTTTTTATTTTTAAATCTTTCATATCTTGAACCCAAGAATATTGGCATTATTGATTTGACCAGATGTAGGTAAGTCTTCAAGATCTTGTTTTTGAAAATTTTTTTTATTATGACCTTGTTCATATCCTTTCAAGTTGGCACAGAGAATAATAGCAGCTTCTTGGAGTCTCTTATCCTCAGGTCAAGGAGGCAACCAGAGCTCTCTCTTTTTTCTTACCTCTCTTATGAAGAATATAAAAGTAAGGAGTATAAGTGGGTTGTTCAGTTCTTTTTATGGGCAGAAGCCAATAGGTTTCTTCTGTTGGGCTTTTCCTTTCCATTACTCCTTTTTCATTTCTCAAGTCTAAGAATTGGGTAATCCAGATTGCATTATGTGGGACTCCTTACAAAAGCTATTGCTTATCAATATGCCATCTTTTTTGAGAATAATTTTGCCTCTTAAATTTTTAGGATTATGATTAATGATTTTATTTTCATCATATAGCAGTCATTTTTGATATATTTCCAAGTTTTTATTAAGTTCAGAATTCCCCCTCATATCCCATGTGTTTGATAGGTCTCAAATTATCCTGCATTTATATCATCATTACTCTATTTTTAATAAGCCCTTACCTTCTGTCTTAGAATCAAAACTGTGTATTGTTTCCAAGCTGAGGCCAGGCAATGGGGGTTAAGTGACTTGCCCAGGGTCATACAGCTAGGAAGTGTCTGAGCTAGATTTGAACCCAGTACCTCCCATCTCTGGGCCTGACTCTCAATCTACTCAGCCACTTTGCCTCCCTCTTGCCATTACTCTATTAAATCTTTTTCTTCTTGTTCTTCTTCTTATTGCAATTATTCTTTTCCCCTTTCTTTTCCTTTCTTTTCCTTCTTTCCTTATTCCCTCTATCCTACCTTCTCATTCTAGCTTTCTGTCACTGTCTCTGCTTCTAATTCTTGCCTCCAGTTCCCATCTTTCTTCTCACAATAGTTTACTCCTAGTTTTTGTTTTAGGGAAAGATCAATTCTTTTTAAAAAACAGTAAAAAAAGAATCATGGCTGCAATCTAGACGCCACACACTTCCTCTTCCTGGCACCGAACCAAATAAACTACATCAAAGGAGCATAAAAATCACCTTTGGAGGAACAGAAGGACACCCCAGTACTCCCAGTACTCCACTGAGGCTAGAGATACGTGGGGTTTGAACATTTCCACACTATAATAAGGAGGAAAAGCTTGCACAGAAAAGTGAACTGAGCCTCCCTTCCCCCACCCCACCTCCTCCACTAAACCAGAGTGAGCTACCTGAGCGCTCACCAGGACAACGAGTGAGTGGGGAACGTCTCTGTCTGGGGGGGGGGCACTCCAGGGTCCTTGGGATCTGGGGACTGCCAGGAAAAAAACGTCTCAGGGTGGTTTCACTGGAGAATCCAGCTCTTCAGCAGGGCTGTACTTGGGGCGGGCTGCGCTGAACATCTCCGCGGAGCTAAACACCAGGGGTGGACCACGGGTTGATTATCTGGGCGGAGCTGAACACCTGGGCAGTCTGGCTGTGATCAAGGACCCAGCACTCTAAGAAACCTCAGAGGCTGGGAAGAACTAGTCTGAAGCAACCTAAATTCACAGAAAAACCGCCCATATTACCCAGACCCCAGACCAAAAAGGAAAGGGGAATAAAACCACCAAAGGGATGGCTCACATGGCCCAAAATCAAGCCTCCAGGAAGAAAGGGAAAAAAGTGACTATTTAAAACTTTTATGGTGGAAGTACCCAAGGAAAAGAGGAGAATGAGGAGGAAATCCAAAAAAATTCAGAACACGCCTCCCAAAATGGAAACTATCAACAAGCTCTGGAAGATCTCAAACTGGAACGTATCCAAAAGATGGAAACCTGGAAATAAAAATGGGAGAAAGAGATCAGCTGTCTGAGAGATAAGAATGCTCAATTGGAAAAAGAACTCGAAGCATCCAATACAAGGGCAGACAAGGCTGAAAAGCAAAACCAGTCCCTAACGACCAGAATTAAGCACCTCGAAGAAAGTGAGATGATAAATCAATAAAGCAAACCCCAAAAATTAATGAATTAGAAGAAAACATAAAATATCTCACTGAGAAGGTCACAGATCTGGAAAACAGAGGGAGAAGAGAAAATCTCCGAATTATCAGTCTCCCAGAAAAACCAGAGTTAAACAATAAACTCGATATTATTCTACAGGAGATTATAAAAGAAAATTGCCCTCACGTTCTGGAGCAAGGGGGCAAAATAGAAATAGAAAGGATTCATAGAACACCTTCTATACTAAATCCCCAAAAGACAACGCCTAGGAATGTAATTGACAAATTCAAGAGCTTCCAAGTAAAGGAGAAAATCCTACAAGAAGCCAAGAAGAAGAGCTTCAGATATAAGGGGGCTCCCATAAGGATCACACAAGACTTAGCGGCTAACACACTAAGAGACCGCAAAGCATGGAACACGATATTTAGAAAGGCAAGAGAGCTGGGTCTCCAACCAAGAATCAACTACCCAGCAAAACTGACTATATACTTCCAGGGGAAAGTATGGGCATTCAACAAAATAGAAGATTTCCAAGCATTTGCTAAGAAAAGACCAGAGCTCTGTGGAAAGTTCGATATCCAAGTACAGAAAGCAAAAGAAACATGAAAAGGTAAATATGAAAGAAAGGGAAAAGGAGATAAATCTTATCTTTTTCTTTAAGTCAAACTCTCTTCTATAAGGACTACATTTACATCAAATTATATATATTAATATGTGGTGAAAATGTTTTGTGTAACTCTCATAACTTGTATCATCATAAGAGTAGTTAGAAGAAACATGCATAGGGAAAGATTGGGGCATTAAGAAGATTTAGGGAAAGTGGGGACAAAAAAAGGAAAAGGGAGGGGGGAACCATCGATAATACTAAGATTAACTTCAAGAAATAGGGGGGGAATCAATAGAATAATCTTTCCCATATAAAGATACACATGGGAAGGGGAGGGGAAGAACTCTCATATGAGAAGGAGAGGAAGAGAGCATGAAGTGGAATTACTTAAACCTTACTCTCAGTGAAATCAAATCTGAGAGGGAAGAACATCTAGATCCAGTGGGATCCTGAATTCTATCTTATCCATTAGGGCAAGAAAGAAAGGAAAATTAAGGAGGGGGTGGGGGGAAGGAGTACAAAAAGGGAGGGAAGGAGAGGGGGGAGGGGAAGGGAGCATAAAAAGGGAGGGGCTAGAAAGGGAAGCATCTCAAGGGAGGGGACTAGGCGGACTGACCTAAAGTAAATCACTGGTTCAAAAGGAGAAAGCTAAAGAAGAAAGGTCAGAACTAGGGGAAGATATCAAAATGCCAGTGAATCCACAAATGACAATCATAACTTTGAATGTGAATGGGATGAACTCACCCATAAAATGTAGACGAATAGCAGATTGGATTAGAACCCAAAACCCTACCATATGTTGTCTTCAAGAAACACATATGAGACGGGTTGACACTCACAAGGTTAGAATTAAAGGTTGGAGTAAGACCTTTTGGGCCTCAACTGATAGAAAGAAGGCAGGAGTTGCAATCATGATATCTGACAAAGCCAAAGCACAAATAGACCTGATCAAAAGGGATAGGGAAGGTAAATATATTCTGCTAAAGAGGAGTATAGACAATGAGGAAATATCAGTAATCAACATGTATGCACCAAATGGTATAGCATCCAAATTTTTAATAGAGAAACTAGGAGAATTGAAGGAGGAAATAGACAGTAAAACCATATTAGTGGGAGACTTGAACCAACCACTATCAAATTTAGATAAATCAAACCAAAAAATAAACAAGAAAGAGGTAAAAGAGGTGAATGAAATCTTAGAAAAATTAGAGTTAATAGACATATGGAGAAAAATAAATAGGGACAAAAAAGAATACACCTTCTTTTCAGCACCACATGGCACATTCACAAAAATAGATCATACACTAGGTCATAGAAACATGGCACTCAAATGCAGAAAAACAGAAATAATAAATGCAGCCTTTTCAGATCACAAGGCAATTAAAATATTGATCAGCAAGGGTACATGGAGACCCAAATCAAAAATTAATTGGAAATTAAATAACATGATACTCCAAAATCGGATAGTTAGAGAAGAAATCATAGAAACAATTAACAATTTCGTGAAGAAAATGACAACGGTGAAACATCCTTTCAAACCTTATGGGATGCAGCCAAGGCAGTACTTAGAGGAAAATTCATATCCCTGAGTGCATATATTAACAAATTAGGGAGGACAGAGACCAAGGAATTGGAAATGCAAATCAAAAAACTTGAGAATGAACAAATTAAAAACCCCCAGAAGAAAACCATACTAGAGATCCTAAAAATTAAGGGAGAAATTAATAAAATAGAAAGTGACAGAACTATTAAGCTAATAAACAAGACTAGAAGCTGGTACTTTGAAAAAAACAGACAAAATAGACAAAGTACTGCTTAATCTAATTAAAAAAAGGAAAGAAGAAAGGCAAATTAACAGCATCAAGGATGAAAAGGGGGATCTCACCTCCAATGAAGAGGAAATTAAGGCAATCATTAAAAACTACTTTGCCCAATTATATGGCAATAAATATACCAACCTAGGTGATATGGATGAATATTTACAAAAATATAAATTGCCTAGACTAACAGAAGAAGAAAAAGTTTTCTTAAATAATCCCATATCAGAAAAAGAAATCCAACAGGCCATCAAAGAACTTCCTAAGAAAAAATCCCCAGGGCCTGATGGATTCACCAGTGAATTCTATCAAACATTCAGAGAACAGTTAATCCCAATACTATACAAACTATTTGACATAATAAGCAAAGAGGGAGTTCTACCAAACTCCTTTTATGACACAAGCATGGTACTGATTCCAAAACCAGGCAGGCCAAAAACAGAGAAAGAAAATTATAGACCAATCTCCCTAATGAATATAGATGCAAAAATCTTAAATAGGATACTAGCAAAAAGACTCCAGCAAGTGATTAGAAGGGTCATCCACCATGATCAAGTAGGATTTATACCAGGGATGCAGGGCTGGTTCAACATTAGGAAAACTATCCACATAATTGACCACATCAACAAGCAAACCAACAAGAACCACATGATTATCTCAATAGATGCAGAAAAAGCCTTTGATAAAATACAACACCCATTCCTACTAAAAACACTAGAAAGCATAGAAATAGAAGGGTCATTCCTAAAAATAATAAACAGTATATATCTAAAACCATCAGCTAATATCATCTGCAATGGGGATAAATTAAATCCATTCCCATTAAGATCAGGAGTGAAACAAGGATGCCCATTATCACCTTTATTATTTGACATTGTATTAGAAACACTAGCAGTAGCAATTAGAGAAGAAAAAGAAATTGAAGGCATTAAAATAGGCAAGGAGGAGACCAAATTATTGCTCTTTGCAGATGACATGATGGTCTACTTAAAGAATCCTAGAGATTCAACCAAAAAGGTAATCGAAATAATCAACAACTTTAGCAAAGTTGCAGGATACAAAATAAACCCACATAAGTCATCAGCATTTCTATATAATTCCAACACAGCTCAGCAGCAAGAACTAAAAAGAGAAATCCCATTCAAAATTACCCTAGACAAAATAAAATACTTAGGAATCTATCTCCCGAGACAAACACAGGATCTATATGAACACAACTACAAAACACTTTCCACACAACTAAAACTAGACTTGAACAATTGGAAGAACATTAACTGCTCATGGGTAGGACGAGCCAATATAATAAAAATGACCATCCTACCCAAACTCATCTATCTATTTAGTGCCATACCCATGGAACTTCCAAAAATTTTTTTTACTGATTTAGAAAAAAACATAACAAAGTTCATTTGGAAGAACAAAAGATCAAGGATATCCAGGGAAATAATGAAAAAAAAATACAAAGAAAGGAGGTCTTGTAGTCCCAGATCTCAGACTATATTACAAAGCAGTGGTCATCAAAACAATTTGGTACTGGCTAAGAGACAGAAAGGAGGATCAGTGGCATAGACTGGGGGCAAGCAACCTCAGCAAGACAGTATATGACAAACCCAAAGATCCCAGCTTTTGGCACAAAAATCCACTATTTCATAAAAACTGCTGGGAAAATTGGAGAACAGTGTGGGAAAGATTAGGCTAACTAACCCTCACACCCTACACCAAGATAAATTCAAAATGGGTGAATGACTTGAACATAAAGAAGGAAACTATAAGAAAATTAGGCGAACACAGAATAGTGTACATGTCAGACCTTTGGGAAGGGAAATACTTCAAAACCAAGCAAGAATTAGAAAGAGTTACAAAATGCAAAATAAATAATCTGGATTACATCAAATTAAAAAGTTTTTGTACAAACAAAACCAATGTAACCAAAATCAGAAGGGTAGCAACAAATTGGGAAACAATCTTCATAAAAACCTCTGACAAAGGTTTAATTACTCAAATTTATAAAAACTAAATCAATTGTACAAAAAATCAAGCCATTCTCCAATTGACAAATGGGCAAGGGACATGAACAGGCAGTTCTCAGCCAAAGAAATCAAAACTATTAATAAGCACATGAAAAAGTGCTCTACATGTCTTATAATCAGAGAGATGCAAATCAAAACAACTCTGAGGTTTCACCTCACACCTAGCAGATTGGCTAACATGACAGCTATGGAAAGTAATGAATGCTGGAGGGGATGTGGCAAAGTGGGGACATTAATTCATTGCTGGTGGAGTTGTGAATTGATCCAACCATTCTGGAGGGCAATTTGGAACTATGCCCAAAGGGCAATAAAAGAATGTCTACCCTTTGATCCAGCCATAGCACTGCTAGGCTTGTACCCCAAAGAGATAATAAGGAAAAAGACTTGTACAAGAATATTCATAGCTGCGCTCTTTGTGGTGGCCAAAAATTGGAAAACGAGGGGATGCCCTTCAATTGGGGAATGGCTGAACAAATTGTGGTATATGTTGGTGATGGAATACTATTGTGCTAAAAGGAATAATAAAGTGGAGGAATTCCATGGAGACTGGAACAACCTCCAGGAAGTGATGCAGAGCGAAAGGAGCAGAACCAGGAAAACATTATACACAGAGACTGATACATTGTGGTACAATCGAAGGTGATGGACTTCTCCATTAGTATCAATGCAATTTCCCTGAACAATCTGCAGGGATCTAAAAAAAATACTACCCACAAGCAGAGGATAAACTGTGGGAGTAAAAACACCGATGAAAAACAACTGCTTGACTACAGGGTTGGAGGAGATAAGACTGAGGAGAGACTCTAAATGAACACTATAATGCAAATTCCAACAACAGGGAAATGGGTTCGAGTCAAGAACACATGTGATAACCAGTGGAATCATGTGTCGTCTATGGGAGAGGGAAAGGTGGGGGGGGGAGGGGAGGAAAAGAAAATGATCTTTGTTTTCAGTGAATAATGTATGAAAACAACCAAATAAAATAATGTTTAAAAAAAAACAGTAAAAAAAACCCTCTTACTTTCCATCTCATAATTGATACTGAGTATTGGTTCCAAGGAAGAAGAGCACAGAAGGCTAGGGAATGGGGATTAAGCGACTTTCCCAGGATCTCCCTGCTAGGAAGTGTCTGGTGTCAGATTTGATCCCAAACTCCCAACTCTGATCCATTTAGCTGCCATAAAGATCACATCATCAAAGCTATTTGATCTTTAGGTTGTATTTGCCTCTCAGTTTGGAAGTCAGAAGGCAGTTTTCTGTAGATTGTTCATTGCTTCGGGTCATAATGATGAAGTCCAAATTTGTTGATTTAAAAGCATTTTTTTAACTTGACTCTCCTCTACTTGGGATATAGGAACATATTTCTTTAATATTAGTTAGGAACTGAGAAGAAATGTGGCAGAAAAAGCAAGTTGTCTTTGTAGGAATGAAGATTGAGATTCAAGTCCTGCCTCTGATCCATATTGGTTGTGTGACCCTAGGTAACTCACTTAACTTTTCTGGTGTTGTTGGATATTCTCTAAGAGTGTAAATTCCAGAGAAGGTACTATCCTATACTGGTGAGGGAAAGTCCTAACCAGGTGCTTTTTACATCAATAAAATCAATAGAAACAACAAGGCATTGTTGTTTTTAATGATAGCTGGCATTTATATAACACTTTAAAGGGTGCAAAGCATTTTACAAATGTTATCTCATTAGATATTCACAACAAGCCTGGGATGTAGCTGTTATTATTATTCTTACCTTACAGATTTGGAAACCAAAGTAGACAGAGGTTCAGTATCTTGTCCAGCTAATAAGTGGATGTTATGAACCTGGATTTGAACTCAAGTCTTCCTGATTCCACATCTAGTCCTTTCTATTCATTGCCACACTCAGCTGGCTGCATCAAAATTGTTCTTGATCAACCAGTCCTGGGAGAATCAGTTACAAATTGTTTTGATGACAGCTCACCTATTGACATGAAAACTACTTGTGATTCTTTGCTGAGACTTGAGGTTTGCCTAACTTGATGGGTGAACTTGCACTACTTTGAATTGCTTAAGAGAATTTGAACTTTTGTGAAAAAATAAACTGTAAAAAGTAGAAGCGAAGGAAGGAATTTATAAGTAGCTTTCACTGGGTAAAGTCATATTTCCCTACAGAGGTTGAATTTTTTGCTTTATTAAAAGAGGAAAAATAAAGAGATAGAAAGTCAGACAGAACATATAAGCCAGATGCTAGATGATATGAGTCAGATGGTAGGAATGACTCATTAGAGCTTAACCTACCCTGTTAATTTAGAAGAAAAGATTTATCCCTAAACTTTGACCAACTCCAGTATCACAGTTCATAATGTTAAGGGCTTCAAAAGTGATGCTGACTAGAAATCCTGGGCTTTACTTGGACACGCATCAGTGTATTTAAATGAAATATACAAACAACAATCCAACCCACCATCACCAACAACAAAAAGTCAAACTGCCAATTTTTTTTGGATGTCTCTCTCTCTCCCCCCACTTTTTGTTAGAATGTTGGTTCAGCTTTTTTTTGAACTTCTGTTGAAAGTGTGTTGTTTTGATAAAGACTTTTTTGTTCACTGTAAAAGACTTTTTAAAAAGAGATTGATTTTTTTCAAGGTAGAAAATAAAAATAAAATAAAAAGGCTTTACAAGTCATTCTCTTGCTGTGTTACTTTTTTGAGAAGGCTTTTCAATAGCTCTTTGCCTTGCTGACTCACATATATCATGCTGAAAAACTCTATATCTCATTCTTTAGCACTCCCAATCACTTCCTTCTTTACTGAGCACGATGTGGGTCCTTTTTAGGATCATTGAATTGTAGCTGTAGGAAGAGGCTGTGTAAAAATCTAGCATTGGGCTTTAGTCCTAGCCTAGCATTATTAGAGCACCAAGTCTTTCTCCAAGGGGCTCAAATCTAGGAAATTTTGCCCTCAGTCTTAATGCTTTTACCATAAATAAATGATAAAACTTTATTAGGTCTGTGTTTTTTCTACAAACACTATTTTGATTATTATATTTCAACTCAAAAAATTCTTTCAGGACAGGGATAATGTGTTTCCTATATTACATAATAGCTTTATATCTTTTTTGTTCACATATTTGTTTGATAATATTATTTACTTCCTTTCTTATTTATAATTTCTTCTTTTAAAATATTCCTTTATTTAGAGGATTCATACAGTTTGATAGTGTCCCCCTTTACAGCAAGGATACCATTGGAACACATAAGCATTCCAGCACCAATTTCTCATTCTTTCCATATAACCAACCAAACTCTTTTGTTCATATACTTCTTTACTGAGAGTCTTTACTTCCACCCTTCATCATAATTCCTTCTTTTAAAATATTCCTTTTCTTGTTTAGAAAACTCAAGGAAGACTTCTGTTCATCTATTATATACACTACATCCATATACAAATTATATACACCAGCATTATATACACCAGCAAAAGGAGTGGGCTTTTGAACTGAGCCCAAAGCCCTGGGCATCCCAGTCCTAGGAAGGATAGACAGTTTCACTAAAGTATTTGAGAATGGACCATATTTCCTTACTTATAATGACCTGCACAATGTTCATATCCACCATATACCTCTGTATTGCCTTCTGAGTGATTAAATATTTTTTCTCACAGAAAGACATCTATCCATAGGAGGTCAGTGATGAAAAAAGCAAATACCTCATCTTAACCAAAGTATTTATATTGGCCCTTTTCATAATAGCAATGAACAGGAAATAAAGTAAATGTAAATTGATTGGAAAATTGCTAAACCATGTGTTGCATATGAATATATACATTTATATATATATATATATATATATATATATATATATTTGTATATAATAGGATATACATTCGTTCATTCATGTGTAGATTTTGCTGGGCTTTTTTCATTTTTTTTGTTTCTTTGTTCTAAGACAGCATTGGTGAACCTTTTAGAGATTGTGTGCCCAAATTGCACCTTCAAGCTGCTTGTGAGCCCCCCCATCTACCCCCCATCCTCCCCCATCCCCAAACCTCCCAGACAGCAGAAGGAGGAAGTACTTGCATTGGGCTGCTGGACAGAGGGACAGGGCATGTGAAAAATGTCCTCAGGCATGGTGGAGAGGGGGAATGGAGCAGCCCCCTCCAGCACACCCATGCACATGTGCCACTCGTTAACCAAAACAGTTTTAGGAGATGCCTCTGAAAGGGGGAGAGGAGATAAATAAGGAAATGTAAATGATATAAAAATAAAAGGTAGGAATTTAAATTATTTTCTAAAAAATTAGCAAAAGAGACAAAGCAGTTATAAGAAGAGACTTAGCTAGCTTAATGATGTGAAAACCGAGGAAGGATTTGGTACCTGTGTTTGAAGTTGAAAAGGACAAAGGAAAAGACATGTCTGAGAAACTCCAGTGAAACCCAGGAGGATTTTAGCTCCTAGAATAAGGCATGATCATGGTAATGCAGACACTCTGCTCCTGTCTGGATGGTCACATGTACCAAATGAATAGAATTTAGACATGCCATTGACAGCATTTCAGGGCTATTGAACTACTTCAGGGAAAACTAGAACCAGAAACTAACTTCACAAAGAGGCAAGAAAACAATCATGTGTCCACAAGAAAGATGTGCTACCAATTGTCTTGACTTCCATGATAAAGCCTGACCAAAGGTCATAGTTTAGAACCATAGGCTTCTAGATCTAGATGAGGACAAGTCCACAGACTCCATCTCCACCAATCTGTCCATTTTATGATAGAGAAAACAGAGGTACAGAGAGATTTTGACTCGTCCAAGGTGTCAACATGGAAATCTAGAGATTCCCAGTTTATTTAGTTTGAGTGTAGAAACCCCAGGTTTTGACCTTGTCTCAGGAGAGTTTCCCCCCTGAGGGAAGGTCCCTCTTCACCAGACAGTGAACTTCCTGGTAGTTTGGGTGGGAACAGCAAATCCCATCCAATATTAAACATCCCTTTTGTCCCAATGGTTTCTTCCCCCTAGGCTAAAGTCCATGACCAAGGTGACCCAGCCCTAGGCTGAGTCTTTCCCTTTTGTGTCCATTGTGGGGCCCCAGCCCCTCACTATTATTCCTGTCTGGAACTCTTCATTTTCCTTTCTCACCATTGTAAGGTCAACCAACTGTCCCTCTAAACCTAAAGCCCCCAGGTCACCTAGAGTGGTATATACGTTCCCCAAAGTTCTTTTGTTCCTTGGAGTCCATCCTGAGTCAGTGGCACTCCCAGGGGCTGGTGACCAGGGCGTCTTGACTCTGGTGCAGTCTTGGAAATCAGCTCTGTTGTCGTAGTAGCAGCGCTAACCCCTTTTCCCTTGATTAAAGAGTGATTTTGACTATTTAATAGTTCTGTGTTTTTTCTAGTTGACATTAATGGAGGCCCCAGCGAGATCCGAAGTCCCCGCGGCCTGAGCCCTCCAGCTAACGAGGACCCCAGACTTGAGGTACCACACACAACCTGTTTGGGGTTGGGTCAGGAGTCCGGTTAGCAAGGGCCAGGTAAGCGGCTCTCTCGGAGGAAGGACTCGCATCTCTGGTTTGGGAATAACTCGCTCTTTAATTAAGGGATCCTTAGTCAATTTGTCCATAGTCATTGGACATGGGTAACAGCTTGTCTGTTGTCCCAAAATTTGGTGGGGGCGGTCAGCAGCCCAAAGAACCACCTAGAAATACGGCCGCAAGTTACATGGTTTGGAAGTATGGACCTGATGCAAGCAAGTACTTAGAGAAATGGCAAGCGATGACAAAGGCCAATCCGAAGGTAAGCTGGCCAAGGTGGGGTTCACTTAATGAGGAAAGGATGTTGTTTCTGCAGTCTGTTTTAAGTGAAGCAGGTCGAGAAATTGAAGGAGATGAAAGAGAAGTCTTCAACAAATGGCTCGAGGAGTACACCCAGAGAAAACACAGGTCAGAACGATCCGTAGAACAAGAGACGGGTAAGAACAAGAGAAAGGTAAGGGAGGAGGAGGAGAATCAAGGTGAACAAGGCAGGGAAGCCACTAAAAAGCAAATAGCTGATTTACAGAAGGAGGTAGAAAGCCTTAAAGAACTCCTGAAAGGCTCTAGCAACCCAGCAACCTCTTTAGACAGCATACCTGAGCCCCTAGAATCACCTGAGGCATCCATCCTTCAATTCCCTTTTAAAATTAAGGGAAGGGAAGGAACCAAAACAATGCAGGTATCTTTTACTCCTTGGACAAAAACAGAGCTCAGAGCCATGGCCAAGGAATTCCCAAAGGCTAGAGAAAACCCCATAGAATTTGCCAAGGAATTTGAATTAACTCTCTCTACATACCAGCCTGGCCTATCAGACCTTTACCAGCTAGCTCACATACTAGTAGGTTCAGGAGATGCAGCCCATTGGTTTAAAACTGCAAGTTGGGAGAACCCTTTAGAATATATTAATCAGTTAATGGCCAGAAAGGAAGGACCTGAAATCCATCTTCAGGAGGCAAAGAAGATGGGAGAGGCTTTGTTAGAAGCAATCCCCAAGGCCTTTCCAAAATCTGTAAATTGGGGAAAAATCCAAACTTGCACTCAGAAAGAAGGAGAATCTGTATTTGATTTTTATAATAGATTTTTAGATACCTTCAGGGCAAATTCTGGACTTTCCCCAGATAGCCCAGACACCTTAATTACCTTTAACACCCTCTATGTGGAAGGGTTAAATAAGGCCCTTGCAAATCTCCTCAAGAGAGGGAAAGTAGACTGGAATTTAACTCCCACCCCTGACCTAGTCTATCTAGCAAGTAAATTCCAACAAACACTGACAGAAGAAAAGGAGAAGGCAGCAGAGGAAATGACAAAAAAAACTAACCAGATCATGAATTTGCAGTTAAAACACTGGGAGCAGAAGGAGAAAAGACCGATTGAACCCTATTCTGCTGAAAAAGCAGGCGGGAGGCAAAGAGCCTGGAGATGTCACTTTTGCCACCAGACCGGGCACTTAAAAAAGGACTGCCATCGGCTCCTGGGTAAGAGGGGGAGACGCCAAGGTAAGTTTCAATACCACTCAGGAAAGTTCCCCCGAGGGGAAGCCTCACAATGACGGGGCTCCGAGGGTATCAAGGGGGTTTTCACTGTGGTGTCCGCCTCCCCAGTGGGCATCACTCACATTGTGATTGTATCCCATCCTATTGAGATTCTCATAGATACTGGGGCCACAATGTCAGTTTTAAACCCCACGGCCTTTCCTAGCCCCCTTCCTCGGAGTGACCAAAAAGTTTCAATAATGGGGATCACGAACCATGTGCAATCTGTTTACTTGTCTCAACCTCTCCCATTTATTCTGGGAGAAGTGAAAGATATGCACTCCTTTCTTCTTTCCTCAGATGCCCCCCTGCATCTTTTGGGTAGAGATTTCTTAGACAAATACAAAGCCACAATTGAATTTTCCCCAGGAAAGGAAATAAGGCTTTCCCTATCCCCATCGGATGCCCCTCCCACCTTCCAAATACTTACAGCTCCCATTATAGCCTATGATCTTCCACAGCTGGAGGAAGTCCCTTCCTCTCTGTGGGCTACCGATTCTTCTGACATCGGGAGAATTTTAAGCGCTCCCCCAATACAAGTTCAGTTAGACCCATCCAAACCCCTTCCAAGGGTCCCTCAATATCCCCTCTCACGGGAAGCGACAGAAGGAATTAGACCATTAATTGATAGTTATCTAGAGGCAGGTATTTTGATAAAATGTACCAACCCTTGCAATTCACCCATACTGGGTGTCCGAAAGCCTGGAGGCCGAGAGTGGCGCCTAGTTCAGGATCTAAGAGCAGTAAATGCCTGTGTTATCCCCAGAGCTCCAGTAGTCCCCAACCCCCACAACCTTTTAAATCAAATCCCACACAGTGCAAAAATTTTCACTGTAGTTGATTTATGCAGTGCTTATTTCAGTGTGCCACTACATGCAGACAGCCAATTCCTTTTTGCTTTCACCTGGGAAGAAATTCAGCTCTGCTGGACTGTTCTGCCCCAGGGTTATACAGAGAGTGCCACATATTTCTCCCAAGTACTAAAAGCAGACCTTGCTGGCCTTAAATTTCCATTTGGGTCCACCTTACTCCAGTACATGGATGACCTACTTCTGTGTTCCCCAGATGCCCAGTCTTCGAGGGAAGATTCGATTGTGCTCCTTAAGTCCTTAGCACAAAAAGGCCATAAGGTATCTAAAGAAAAAAATGCAGTTTGTCTCTTCACAGGTGAAGTTTCTGGGACATCTAATATCAGCTGAAGGGCGTAGCCTGGATCCCGCCAGAGTAGCAGCTATATTGAATTTCCCAAGGCCCAAAACAAAAAGACAGCTTTGAGGGTTCATGGGATTAGCTGATTACTGTAGGTTATGGGTCCCATCTTTCTCTTTAGTAGCCAAGCCCCTTTTTGATCTCCTCAAGGCTTCGTTCCCAGAACCTCTGATTTGGAATGAGGCTGCAAAAATTGCTTTCATGGACTTAAAGTCAGCTCTTTCTAGCTCCCCAGCCCTGGGGCGTCCAAATTATTCACTACCCTTTCACCTTTTCCTTTTAGAAAGAAACTTAGCCTGGGAGTTTTGAGCCAGAAACATGGAGACCACTTTAGGCCTCTTGGATATTACAGTAAAAGTCTAGATTCAGTGGCAAGAGGGCTACCATCATGCCTAAGGGCAGTAGTGGCAGCTTCAGATTTACTAGAACTAGCAGAAGAAGTGACATTAGAATCTCCTTTAACACTGCATGTCCCACATGCAATAGAGGCGCTTTTGAACTCTCATCACACTCAGCATTTTTCCACAAGCCGCCTTGCAAAGCTAGAAGCCTCTCTCCTGGCTAAGTCCAACATCACCATTTCTAGGTGTAAAACCCTTAATCCAACCACTTTCCTGCCAGATATAGAGGAAAGTGACAGGGATTGTACTGAAGGGCACGATTGTGTTAACATTGTTGATTCTGTTTTAAGTCCACGAGAAGATCTCCAGGAAAAAGAACTGGAGAATCCAGATTTTTCCTGGTATACAGATGGCTCTTGTCTCCGAAATGAATCTGGCATTTTAGTGGCCGGATATGCCATCACTACCACTGCAGAAGTCATTGAAGCAGGGCATCTCCCTTCGGCAATTTCTGCTCAGCAAGCCGAATTGGAAGCAGTAACCAGAGCCTGTGAGCTGGCCAAAGGAAAGCGGGTAAACATATATACGGATAGCAGGTATGCATTTGGGGTGGCTCATGATTTTGGAATGTTGTGGCAACATAGGGGATACCTAACTTCCTCTGGAACCCCCATCAAGAATGGGGCACAAGTCCGGAGACTGTTAGAAGCCCTCTTACTACCAAGGGCAATAGCAATTATTAAAATCCCAGGGCACTCACGAGAGAATTCTCCCCATGCCCTAGCAGATCAGTATGCCAAAGAAGCTGCCAGGAAGCTCCCAACTACAATAGGTCTGACACTTTCAGATAAGGAAGAACCTATTTTTGAGAATAAGTTGACCCAGGCAGAAATTGTCTCAGCCCAAGAAGTCATGTCTCGAACTATCCAAGAAAAACTAGAGAAGGAAGGATGCGTTAGAAACAGGGATACTGGATTGTGGCAAGGACCAAATGGGTGTGTAGTCCTACCGGACCCTCTATGCCACCCCATGATGGAGTACTTGCATTCCATAAGTCACTGGGGACCAGACAAATTGGTCAGCATCGCTCACAAATATTGGTGGGGGAGGTTGAGGCGAGCAGTGGAGGATGTGTATTTGCAATGTCAAATTTGCCCTAAATATAATATCAGTAAGCCTTTAAAACCTATGCCAGGTAAATTCCCATTACCTGAGGCCCCTTTTCAAGTATGGCAAATCGATTTCATTCATTTACCACCTCATGCTGGATACAAATTTGTTTTAGTAATGGTTTGCATGTTTTCTCGCTGGGTAGAAGCATTTCCATGTAGACAGGCCACAGCAACAGCAGTAGCCAAATGCTTACTGGAAAAGATATTTCCAGTGTGGGGAATTCCTAGGGAAATACATAGTGATAGAGGAACACATTTCACTGGTTCAGTAGTGTCACAGCTGTTAACAGCATGGCCTATATTACATCATCTACATTGTGCCTATCACCCACAATCCTCAGGATTAGTGGAACATGTAAATGGCATCATTAAAGTACAATTAGCCAAATTTACGGAGGACTTAAACATACCCTGGCCCAAAGCCCTTCCAATAGTTCTGTTGAACCTGAGAGCCACACCTTTTGGCAAGCTCTCACTCTCACCATTCGAGATAATCACAGGTCGGCCAATGTCTCTTTTTCCACCCTATACTGACTCCATGAGCACCAAGGTTTCCCTCTTATCATACTGCCAGGGACTAGCAAAAACTCTCCAAGGCCTTAACCACCTTATATCTCAGTCAGTTTCCAGGAATTCTTCCTCAGAAACACCCTCAACATCTAAAGTGAAGCCCGGAGATTGGGTATACAGAAAGAGGCACCTACGAAAGGATGCTCTACAAGTCAGATGGGACGGACCTCATCAGGTATTGCTGGTAAATCCATCTGCAGCAAAACTAAAAGGAATTGAAAGTTGGATACATCTATCTCATCTAAGGAAAGCCCCAACTCCAAAATGGTCAGTAAAGTCGATGAGTGACTCAAAATTACGGCTGACCAGAAGAAGAAGATAAAAAGAAGTTTGAACTGGCTAAGTATTCTTTTTCTTTTAAAATTTCTTTCATTCACATGTTATCTCTCTGAACCATAGAGGTATTAGTAAGTTTATTTCCCTTGAGAATTTTATTTACCCTGAGCAAAGTCCCTTTTAAATAGAGAACCTAGAAAGGACAGAGCTATTCCCCAAACTTAGTTGAAGTAGGAAAAGTTTAAAAAGGGAACATTTTTGAAAGTGACAGCTGAGAATTTGCAGCAAAGATTCCAGAGTGCTAATTTGTCTCAAAGTAGTATCAGAAGAGGTTAGGAAGAAATGATGGAACCTAGAAATGATTGTTAGTAAGAGAAGATAAATATTTTAAATCTGGACCATGGTTATGGTTAAGTAGCTAAAAGGAATGAAATCAATTTCAAAATCCCTAGCATCTCAACCTCCCTAAAGGGGGGTGTGTGAGTTGAGTGTATAAGGTTTTAAAATTAAGGAAAAATTAGAAGCATTTTAATAGTGAGAATTTTTCTGCTTTTATATTTCTACAGTTTGTAGGATTTTTATATTTTGGTAAAGTAAGGCAATCTTTCTGATTAAGCATGTAAATTACATGATTTTATGATTTGTGTGGAAAAGACATTATTAAAAATTAATAAGATGGGATTGCAGATTTAAGGTTAGCAGTGTGGATAATCCTTATAGTGAATAAGCATATAGGGAGTAGATCAAGTCCTGTTAAAGAATGTGTTTATAGATTTCTCTTAAGTTTTCTCTTGCAGCAGCAAGGAAACTGACTGATACCAAAGGAGGAGCCTACCAGAGGACAGAAGTCTGCAAGAGAGGAGGCTGAAGACATCATCAGGACCCACCAGATGTGAAAGACTTAAGACTTTGGGAATTGGGGTAGTGTTTTGATTGTTAGTCAGTTTTTGGCCAAAGGCAGACTGCCTGCCTTTCTGGCTCAATTGTCAATGCGCCGGTGGCATTGGGGAACGCTCCCAAATGCCAATCACCAATATCTGTGTCCCTAGACTTTCCCACCAGTAGGGGATGGAGTCCAATCCCATATAGCATTACTCATTTGTCCATGTTTGGTCAGCGACGTTCGGTCTTGACCAAAAGGGGTGTGTGTCAACATGGAAATCTAGAGATCCCCAGTTTATTTAGTTTGAGTATAGAAACCCCAGGTTTTGACCTTGTCACAGGAGAGTTTCCCCCTGAGGGAAGGTCCCTCTTCACCAGACAGTGAACTTCCTGGTAGTTTGGGTGGGAACAGCAAATCCCATCCAATATTAAACATCCCTTTTGTCCCAATGGTTTCTTCCCCCTAGGCTAAAGTCCATGACCAAGGTGACCCAGCCCTAGGCTGAGTCTTTCCCTTTTGTGTCCATTGTGGGGCCCCAGCCCCTCACTATTATTCCTGTCTGGAACTCTTCATTTTCCTTTCTCACCATTGTAAGGTCAACCAACTGTCCCTCTAAACCTAAAGCCCCCAGGTCACCTAGAGTGGTATATACGTTCCCCAAAGTTCTTTTGTTCCTTGGAGTCCATCCTGAGTCAGTGGCACTCCCAGGGGCTGGTGACCAGGGCGTCTTGACTCTGGTGCAGTCTTGGAAATCAGCTCTGTTGTCGTAGTAGCAGCGCTAACCCCTTTTCCCTTGATTAAAGAGTGATTTTGACTATTTAATAGTTCTGTGTTTTTTTTAGTTGACAAAGGTCATTCAGGTAATAAGCTTAACCTCCATACTTTGATTTAAGATCAGTGACTTCTTCCATTGTACTAGGCTATCCTCAACTGCTTTTGCATACTAGACTTTGTGGCTGATTTTTACTTTTAGACCAAATACTTCTGCCTACTAGTGGCCCATTGGTTCAGAAACTTATATCCATGGACCCATATTCTATATGATGGTTTGATGTTTCTAGCCTTAAAAGTTGAACCACAACACTATCCTAGCCTGAGTAGTCCTATCTACTGTGAGTGAGAGACTTCTCATTTTACACAAAAATTGAGTCCCTTCAAATTTAAGTAAGTCGACTGTGGTCACACAGGTACAAGGTGGCAAAACTGAAATCTTCTTTGCTCTAATGCACTTGTCTTCTAATATTATGCATAGCCTCCTTTCAGCTCTAGTCATGATCCTAAATACTTAATATAATGCTTATCAGCAAGATTGTCTTGGAAGTTGTGGTTTTAATATATATATATATATATATATATATATATATATATATATATATATATATATATATTGTGTCCAGGGGACTTAATTTCCCAGCATTCTTTACTCTTCTCCGGGTCCCCTTGTCTTGCATCCCTGTGTTGCACCCTGGCGTGGGTTTGTTTATAAATTTTGCTGAAACCCATGCTGTAGCACTTTTGGGGCTTTTGCTTTGGCTCCAGCATGGCAGATGTGAGTCTCTGGCTCTTTGCTCTGCCTACTTGGCTGAAGGAACCCCTTTTCTCTCTCACTTCATTATTATTAAATCCTAAAAAATTTAAGTACTTGGAGTATTCATTCATTTTTAGTCTCACAAGGTGAAATTTCTACCTGGGAATAACTTATTAACTTGTAGAGATGGTTTCATCTTTTAAATAAGAAATATTTATTTTTTTCTATTTCTAAATTTTTCTAAATATTTCTAATTTTTTAATTTCTAATTTCTAATTTAGAAAAAATTTCTAAATATTTCTAAATAAGAAAATATAGTAGGATCATATCTTTCACAGATAGGGGTGATCAGAGGAAGGAGAAGTGAGGTTCTGAAGTTAGCACATAAGATAAAACTTTTCCCTTTTTTGCCCTTTAAACAACTCAGAGAATAGTGGTGTGAAGTGATGCTGGGAGCTTCCCTTTTCCTTACTCTTTCTTCTTACCCAGCACTTCCTACCATTGAGGGATGGGATGTGGTATTATAAATTGAGGACTAAATGGACCTAGAACTTACACAGGACCTTTTGCATGAATTACTCCATAGCTCTGTTGAGCAGGAAAGGTGGGTTTGATATATAGTATATGGAAAACTCACTTGCCCATTCTACTTCTGGTGCCAGGTGGTTCTGGCACCTCTTTGTTATCCTCTATGCTAATGTGTCTAACTGTCAGTCTTCCTCTCTGACAATGAATTAACATGCTAAATACTCCTGTGATAGGTCTTCACTACAGTTGTAGTCTAAAAGAAGGGGTGCATTTATAAAAAGGAAGAGTTCTCGAAGGAGCAATTTCTTCATTGATAGGCACATACTCATGCCAAAACAATTATAATATATTTTAAAATAATGTCTGGGCCTGTGTAATATTTGACATTATTTATGAAGATATTAAATAAATTATAAATGAAAAAGAAGTCACAGTGGGGGGAGGAACCTATTTCCACCATTGCCTGGATTTTCTGAGTTTAATTGAGCTATTCCAATTATTTAAAGCATATAAAAATGACAGACATTTATGGGACTCTCCTTACATAAATCACATGAGGCTATATAAATAAATAAATCAGCTTTAAATTAGTAGTAGAACTGTGTGTCATTCTGCATTAAAAAAAATAGCCCAACCCATTAAGGATATTAAACTCACAGGCATATTCTGCAAGTGCTTTTGAAAATGTCTTCCTGCTAACTGCCATCAAATATTCACAGATGAAATAATTATGTGGAAAGATAAAAGGAAAATGGAAATTGAAGAGGGTTGACAATAGAAAAAAACTAGATGTAATGGTTACATAAACTTACACATAAAGTTAGTGCTTCTTTAAAACATAAGAATTAAGTATCTGTTGGTCTGGGCAGTGGGCAAAAAATAGAATTGTATGACTAACCACCACAAAAATCTATCTTTTATTATATTTTGTACAAAAGTACATTCTATAAGCTTGCTAATTGACGCATATTGTTATCCTAATCAGATTGCAATGAGTTGGGAGCAATAGTCTCTCTAGTTTATATTTCTTTAAAAATTTTTTTTTATCAGCTATAGTTGGGAAACTAACTGGTATAGTGGATTTGAAATCAAAGGACATGAATTTGAATCCTATTAAGTATCTAGGTGACCCTTGACAAGTTATTTCTCCTAGTCTCAGTCTCTTCATCTCTAAAAACCTTTAAGTTTGCTTCTAAATCTTTGCTTCTGTGATGCTACATGCATAGTTTTTACCTAATAAGTATTTGTAGCTGAATGAATGTTTATAAAGCATTTGCAATTTCCTCTACAAAATACCTCTTTGCCTGGAGAATCATACAAATGAGTGCCTGCAACTATAGATCATACTGACAGGAATTTAAAGGAATAGACTTGTTCTGTCAATCACAGGGGGAGAAACTAGAAGCAAGGGACAGAAGTGATAAACAGGCAAATTTAGCCTTGAAGCAAAGATAAATTTCCCAATATTAGAGCTATGTAGACATGGAATAGGCTTCCTCAGAGTCTAGTTAGCTCCCTGTCACTAGATATCTTTAAAGAGCTTGATAACCACTAGTGACTTCTGGGGTAGAAGTGCTTATTCAAGCACGAGTTGGAATAGACAGAGTCTGTCTCACTATGGTGGAACTGGGTCACAATTCCCAACTGTCATCAATGTCAGTCTTTCAGAATCATGAAGTCCAGAGCATTTATCTTAGTTTACTACCTACTTCACAGGATTGGAATTGTATTTGAACTCTAATTCACTGGGGAAAAAGATATTTAAAGGATAGTTTGTCATCTGTCAGGCATCTTATATGTAGCATAGTGGGAAGAGTGTTCTAATTATTAGGAAGACTTGGCTTCAAATTCTTCCTTCCTTGTTTACTTGCTGCCATATTTGCCCCTCAGATAAGGCAGCTAACTGCTTTGAACAATATTCATTTTAGCTGTTAAATGGAGACAGTACCTACTTCATAAGGCCATGATGAGAATCAAGTGTACATAAAGGGAATTACAAACCTTAAAGGACTACAGAAATACAAGTTATTATTATTATACTAACATTTATGATGTGGTATATAGAAAGCTGGTTTTGCAGTCAAGTAGACCTGGGTTCAAGTTTCATCTCAAACTGGACACTTAGTCCTTGGAGAGATCTGGCATAATGCCAAACTGCATCATAGTATGGCATTATACCAGTTTTAGAGAAAGTATTGATCTATATTATCCCAGGAGCTTCCTATACTTTTGAAATCACAAGTCCAATTACAAACAATGGCCAAAGATATTTAAAGCCACGAGAATAAAAAGATGAATTTTCAAGGTGCCTTTTAGCATTAAGATTACAAAGTACTCAGATTTTATTAACTACAAGGGTCATCATTTATATAAAACAGTATAATTTCATTTCATACTAAGACACAACAGGAAAAAGAGAAGAACTGCTATGTTGCACCGGCAGAAATCACTATTTTTAATGTCATCATCCTGTGATGGTGAACCTATTGCACATGTGCTAAAGATGGCACACAGAGATCTTTCGGTGGGCACATGGCACCCACAGGAGTTAGTTACTAGAAAGGCAGAGGGACTTCACGAAGCTGTTCCCTTTCCCTTCTCCACTATGTCTTCTAGCCCCATCTGCCTAGCAGCCCAATCAAAATGCTTACTCCCTCCCCTATCTGGAGCACCCAGACCACTCCCCTCTCTTTCTCCCTCTCCTATCTGGGGTAAGGCAGAGAACCAGGGTGGGGGTGGGGATGGTGCTGGGCATGGCACACAGTTTCTAAGATGTCCACCATCACTGTCATCCTCTATAAACATAAAATTTGAAGAAAAAGAACTAGAGAGAAAGGGAAGAGTGTGATGTGGTTTCTCCAGTGGTACATTTTGTCTCATTAAACCTACCTCAGCTCCTTGGAAGTTAAAGATTTTTTTTTTACTTGTGTACCACATTGATTTGGTAATTCTCAATATATGATGTGCTTTTTTTAAAGTGGAAATTTATGGATTGAGGTCAGACTCCACAAGGGTGAGTGTCATTTATGGTAGCACCAAAGGATTTCACATTTATATCATAGCTTAAAACATTTGATATGATATGGAAAAGGAATTTCAAATCTTTCTTTCTATCAATGCATAAGTTGACAAAAAAAGAGGAAAAAAAAACGAAAAGCATCAGTATAGAGATGCTCACTCATTAGGGGAGTTTAATTTGTTTTCAATCTGGATCTATGATTTCTTTGGAATAGTGAATTTGTAGTGAGGAAAATATAGCTGCTTATGTAGATCTTCAGATATTCTTGATGTTAGAGTGTTGCCTGGGAGGCTAAGAACTTAAGTAATATGGCCAGTCATGGAGCCAGGAAAAGTCCAAAACAGAACTTGAATAAAAATATTATTCTTCTTGACTGGCTCTACAGCTATTCTACTACTCCAACAGGGAGTTCATGAGAGTACCATTTGAAACATAAGTTTTCTTCTGCTTCCAAGCTTTGAAGTGAGAGAAAAGCCTTTTTGTGATTATTTTAGATTTAAGATTTAGAAAACAACATTTCATTATGTTACCTTATCCCTTAGATGGTCTGTGCTTAGAATGAATACAGGAAAGAACAAGGCCATATGGAATAGCATTATGTCAGTTCTTCCTTACTTGGGAGTTTTGTTTCTCTTTGTCACTTTGACCTCCAGCCTATCTTGGTTTTAAAATAAATATGTAAGGAAACAGAGAAAGTGATCTCAGGCTCATAGCTGGATCCTAGGTAAAACTGCAAAGTATTTGCTTTGTCTTCAGCAAGTTCTCTTCCCCTTTGTCCTTGTGAGAGCTTCCCTCACAGAGAAAACTCTCCTGGTTCATCATGACTGCCCAGGTCTCCTCCCCCAGATCCTCCTAGTTTGGGCAATGTGCCCTATCAAAACTTAATTATCTTGTGTTTCTACATGGGCCAGCTCTCCCCTATCTTCCACATGGGAGAACAATATGAAAGGAAGGACACTAAGTTTGTTAGCAAAATCATGGGTTTGAAGTTCACATTTGCTATTTGCTACCTGTGCAATTTTGAGTAAATTATTTCACTTCTAGTGGTCTCAGCTTCTTCTGTGGGAGATGGATTCTGAAGTTTCATTCACCTCTAAATTCTATGCTAAATTAATTCTCATTAAAATGTTAATACCTATAATTTTTTAATTTGGTTTGGACTAGTCCTTTGGGGGAAAGTGAAAACCCTCCCAGAAAACATTTGCATTTATTTATTTATTTGTGTTTGTTTGTTTGTTTATTTATTTATTTTTGTCTGGGCATTTTTATTTTTTTTATTTTTGAAATCTTTATTTAATTAGTTAATTTAGAATATTATTCCTTGGTTATCAGAATCATATTCTTTCCCTCCTCTCCCCCCACTCCTTCCCATAGCCAACACACAATTCCACTGGGTTTTACAAGCATCCTTGATCAAAACCTATTTTCATGTTGTTATTTGCACTAGGATGATCATTAAAAGTCTACATCCCCAATCATATCCCCCTTGACCCATGTAATCAAGCAGTTGTTTTTCTTCTGTGTTTCTACTCCCACAGGTTTTCCTCTGAATGTGGATAGTGTTCTTTCTCATAGATCCCTCTAGGTTGTTCAGGATCACTTCATTGCCATTAATGGAGAAGTCCATTACATTAAATTGCACCACAGTGTATCAGTCTCTGTGTACAATGTTCTCTTGGTTCTGCTCCTTTCGCTCTGCATCAATTCCTGGGGGTTATTCCAGTTCACATGGAATTCCTCCTGTTCATTGTTCCTTTGAGCACAATAGTATTCCATCACCAACATATACAACAATTTATTCAGCCATTCCCTAATTGAAGGGCATCCCCTCATTTTCCAATTTTTTTGCCACCACAAAGAGCACAGATATTAATATTCTTGTACAAGTGTTTTTCCTTATTATCTCTTTGGGGTACAAGTATTTTGCATTTTTAAAAAGTGACTTTTAATGCAACCTAAAGAAATGAATTTCTTCTGATAGAACTAAAGGTTCAGATGGGGGAGATCTCTGGTGGTGGTTGGGTGAATTAGGTTTCCCAGAACCCCTCAATTCAAAATAATCACTTATTTTTTCTGGGTCTGGGATGAGTGGATAGAACTAGTGTGTGTGTGTGTGTGTGTGTGTGTGTGTGTGTGTGTGTATGTATATGTGTGTGTGTGTGTGTGTGTTTCTGAATGTGATGGTATAGTAGAAAATATGCTGTAGTTGGACTTGGAGAACTCTATTTTCCATCTTTAAAATAAGAGGATTAGACTAGATGGCCTTAAAAATATCTTTGAGCTCTAAAACCATAATACTTTCAGATTTAAATTCTATGATCTCTTTTTAATGCTTTTAAAATAGGCTTAATCAGGAAAATCTAATCTTTCCTGCTTATGGGATCTTATTAAGAGGCAAAGGTAAAGAGGGAAACCCAACATCTGCTATCTAGAGGATAATTATTCCCTGGGATAATAGAAATATTAAAGGTAAGTATGTAAAGAGTCAAAAGAAAAACTGTCCAAAAGAGACAATAATAATATTTTGGAAGGTTAATGTTTCAGAAAAAGAAGTGCAAATTTTATAAGAATAAGGGAAACTTCTTCACTCAGATCTAATTCTCCAGCTAGGTTTCACCTTTGTTAAAAACAGATATAGAAGGAAGGAGGTTTGTGACTTAGAACAACATGAAGCCCACCAGAGAGGAATTCATCTGTCACTTATTCTCCAGAATTCCATTGTGAGTCCCCTGTTTTTTATATTCCTTATTAAATAAGACTTCCTGGCCCAGATGTTGTATTCCTGCTGACTGCCTTATTTTTCTCTGAGTCTTCTTCTTATCAGCTACTGACTTGCACATTTTTTAATTTTCCTCTGTCCCACTTAGATCTAGTACTTCTCTCTAGCTCTACCACCCTTTTTTGGTATGCTGGGGTCCTCAAGACAATTCTGCTTTCATCTGGATTGTTCCATGGTGAGTGATCATGGTTCTTCCATTTGGCAAGATCTCAAAGCCAACCAACACTTTCTCCATATCTATTGTTAAGATGCTTATGCACTGTGTTCTCACATTTTTCATTTGGAACACAGCATGTTTCAGCTATGGGTACCATATATGACTCTTTCTGTCAAAATATAGAAACATTCCCTACTTTGAGGACAGAACAAGTGATAGTGTAGGTAGGGCAGGAAGAGAAAAATGAATATGACATTAGTATGGATAGAAAAGCTATAACAATAACGACAGTGATGATAATTATTTATAACATTTATTCAACACTTTAAGGTTTCCTAAGTTATTGACAGCTATAATATTGTTTGACTGGATCCTCACAACAACCTTATTACATTGGTGCTATAATTACTCCTGTGAGATAGAGTGTCAGGTTTGTAGTAAGGAAGACTCCTTTTCCTGAATTCAAATCTGGCCCCAGACACTGACTAGCCATGTGATCCTGGGCAAGTCACTTAACCCTGTTTGCCTCAGTTTCCTCATCTGTAAAATGAGCTAGAGAAGGAAATGGCAAACCACTCCAGTATCACTGTCAAGAAAACCACACATGGGGTCATGAAGAGACTGAAACTGCTGAACAATAGGAAAACTGATTATTTCCCTTTTAACAAATGAGGAAATTAAAGTTGAAGGAAATTAGGCAACTTGTTCATAAAGTAAGTCTGAGGCACTTTTGAAATCCAAGTCTTCTTCTTTATGAGTCCAATGTTTTTCTACTATTCTTGAGGTGAAATACAATGAGATAATTGATGACAGTGTAAGACAAATATTAGACTAGAAGGAATGAACTTCTGCTGGATCAGGGAAGGGCTGCAGCACATCAAATATTGAATTTTCCTTAGCCACTGATTATAAACTACTCAAGAGCAGGGACAATCATTTTTTCTCTATCTAGCACAATCCCTGGCTCCTCATATTGGCTGTGCTTCTTCCATCAAACTATACTACTAAAGAAAAGTATATTTGAATGTCTAACTGCACCTGACCTCTCCAAACCCAGGTTCATATGAATCCAATATCCATAATAATAATTCTTTATTTATATAGAACCTAGAAATGGTGAAAATAACCCTTATGTCCATGTAATACAAATTATAATATTATAATTAAATTACAATATGGATGTAATGAAATTATATAAGCTCTTTAAATGAATAAAGCAGAATCCAAACTAAATTATTCATTTAATTAGTTTTGATCAAAACTTTGTAGAAGGGTTGACTCTAAACAGAACTTTGATCTCCTACAACTCAAATTCTCACTTTTGGTTCTGCTGTCTTTCTGAAAAAGCCGTGGACATAATCCTCAATCTGTTATTACAGTTATTGTCTTAGAAAAATTCTTATTTTTTTCCTTGCTATCTTAATATTGTAGAAATTAAGATGAAATCATACATGATTGTTGACTCCCTGCTCAAAAATAATAGGCATATTGGGTAGCTAGGTAGTTCAGTGGATTGAGAAGCAGGCCTAGATAGCAGAGGTACTGTGTTCAAATCTGACCTTAGATGCTCCCTAGCTGTGCAACTTGGAGCTAGTCACTGAATCTCCATTGCCTAATCCATACAAGTCTTCTGCCTGGGAGTCAATACTTAGCATTGATTCTGAGATGGAAAGTTAGGGTTAAAAAAATAAATAAAGGGTATGATTTTGGTTAATATTCTAGCAAAATAAAACAATCCCCAAAGAAATTATTTAAAAGTAGTCCTTGCTCCTCAGGCCGTTGTGTTTCTACATTAACAATATTTTGCTCATGAGTTAAGCTTCCCTGGGAATTGCTTGTCTACCCTGTGTCCTTTCTGATAAGGGAGTTATTTTGCTTCGATAATTCAGGGGCTCCATTGTGGAGAATCATCATCCCATTTCTAATGAATTATACTTAAGCCATTAGCATTTCATTGCTAAAGAATTAGTCTAGATAAGGAACACAGTCACTATAGAACATAAATTCCCTTTTTCCTGTGATTATTGCCTGATAATTCAGTGTAATTTACAGAACCTAGTCTTATTGTTTTAGGCCCTGTGCTTCAGAATAAATATTAAAAATATGGAAACTGTACCTTATACTTTCTTGTGCTAAGTTTGCCTCAGTTTCCTCATCTGTAAAAATGAACTAACAAAGGAAATGGCAAACAACTCCAATATCTTTGCCAAGAAAATCTCAAAATAGGATAATGAAGTCAGATATGACTGAAACGACTGAACAACAGCAAATATTATCTGAAGCAAGAATGATTTCTTAAAAATGATAATGATAGTTAATCGCTTACAAAGGGAAAGAACCCTGCACAAGGAGCTAGGAATGGGGTTAGAATTCTAGTCCTGGCTTGGCATCTAAAGTACAAGGGAATTAATTTAACCACTTTGAGCCTCATTTTTCTTGTCTGTGAAAGAAATGGTTTATGAACTGTAACATATAAATGAGATCTGTTGCTACTGTGTATATAGGACTTGTATTTAAAATATTTTTGTGTATATTATCTCATTTGGGTCTCAAAACATCCTTGATTTTCATATTCGTTTTCATGCCAAAATAATCCTGAAAACAACAGAATAAAAGAAACAATTAGATAATAGTAACAGATGTTACATGCAGCTCAAAGACTGCCAAGATTTTGCTCACATGCACCAGAAATGATTCTTGGGACCTCTTCAAGAAGGACATTCTCTTTTTGGCTTATTGCTTCCACTTAGGTTTTACTCTGGAAAAATCTCTCATTCTAGCTTGGATCTCACTTTTGGATAACAGGATAATTAGCGGTTTCAAAAGAACTCAAGGTAACAAGTGAATATTGGATATAGAGAAGTCTTAATTTATTTCATCCCACAGAGAGTGCAGGAGATTTGAAAAGACTCAGAGGAAAGTATATGCAGATATAGAAAAATATATAAATCACTAAGTTGCTATCTAATAAGATTCCTTTGGAAGGGAGCTGAACTCAGCACTGTTTGCTGAACATCATTATTAATATTTGTAACAAATAAAAAGGTTGTCTGGCCAGAGTTATAAGCTTTTCTTAATAAAAAGAGAGAAATAGAGATAATGAGAGATTGGGAGATATCAGACTGAGTTGACTGATTCTTCATCTGAGAGAGAAAGAGAGAGGGGGGAAGAGGAAAGAAAAGAGAGAGAGGGAGAGAGAGAGAGAGAGAGAGAGAGAGAGAGAGAGAGAGAGAGAGAGAGAGAGAGAGAGAGAGAGAGAGAGAGAGAGAGGAGAGGAGGAGAGAGGGTCTCAGCTTTTCTACTTTAGGGGAAGATTATTTCATTCAAGCCAGCATGGTCACCTTCATATGTGCCAGCCCCAGGAGTCAGTCTCTTCAAGAATGGAAGTCAAGATCCCCTTCTCCCCCATGAGCTTGCCTCTTAAATCCCACTTGCTCCTCCCTCCTTAGCAAGGTTGCAAGGGGATAGGTGGAGATGCCTGGTCATTAGGTATGCTGCTAGTCTGTAACACCCATCATTGGAGTATCTCAGGATTGAGGTATTTTACTTCATACACATTCTTACACAGTTCTACCCAGACTTGTATACACCTTGTGGTTCAAATCCCCTTGACCTTATTCCTCTAAAACAAACACTTTGGAGCTGGTAATGGCTCCCAATCAGACCTTAATTGATTGAATTACTTACAATGACAAGAAACAGTGAAGTTCAGGTCTTCTCACTCATCAGGTGAATTTGGTTCTTTTTTTTCCAAAAGGAATTGTCACTTTAAACTTTTGACCATGAGAGTTATTTTTAAGGTTTTTCCTAAGAAGTCTCCTTTCTCTGGTCATGTAGCTAGATTCTGGGTTCATGTTGCCTAGGAAATCAAAATCTTCTACTCTTCTGCACAAGAATTTGGGGGTCAAATTTTCAACTGTGTTAGAGTGATTTTATGTATAAGTTATAAATTATGTATTACAATATATAATAATAATTATCATAATAAACAAACTGTGCAGTAATTTTCAAAACTACCTGGTACTGGCTAAGAAATGACTTGGCCATAGTAGAGATTCAATAAATATTTGTCATTATTGGCATTTATTGAACACCTTTCATATCATAAATTGTTAATACTTTTTGATAAAATCTATTTTTAATGTATGCAATACAGAGGTATTCTTTTTTGGAAAAGTAGGAATTATTAGAATGTATAGATTCAATTTATTTGATTTATATCTAGTAGGATATGTTCAATACTTACCACAGATGGTCAAAATTGTGACTATACATGAATGCATACTGACCACATAAATATGTGCTTTCTTTTCCTGCTCTTGCCCTTCTACTTAAAACTTTTCGGCCTCCTACACCACCCCCCCCCCCAAACTGATGGAAAGTTGTGAAATAACTGAAACTTTTTTGTGGGTATGTTAAATCTTTTCCCTGGTAACCACTATATTTCACACCAGTGAACATAAAATGACAATATTTCAACTCAAATTGATGTTTAAAATGAGTTGTTGAAGGTATTCAGGAAAAATCTCCAAGAAAATGATTAACAATGCACGTTTAAATGTTCCATTTAAGACTATTAATTCCATCAGTATAGAAACGGTTGAATATATTTCTAAAATGTATACATATTTAACTTTCTCTCTCCTTCTCTCTCTCTCTCTCTCTCTCTCTCTCTCTCTCTCTCTCTCTCTCTCTCACTCTCTCTCTCTCTCTTCCTCCCTCCCTTCCTCCCTGTGTGTGTGTGTGTGTGTGTGTCTCACAGATGGCTTGGCGTATATCTATAGCATTTCCATTGGATCAATTACCTTGAATGGCTCAGTATTTTGCTAGGCATTCTGTGACAGAAAAAGATATATAAATATGGCCTTAGAAAGTGGGTGGGAAACATAAAATCATCAACAGAAGATAAATGATTTGTAAAGGGAGAGATATTTTAAGATAGTGAAGTTGGCAAATGGAGATCTCATGTCTCGATTTATCATCTGAGGAAAGTAGAAGTGGGAAATTTTGGATTTAAGGAAAGTGAAGGCTTAAAATAGCATCTGGAATAATTCAATCAACTCTTATCATGACCTTCTAGGAAGGACATTGCAAATTGGAGACAATTCAGGGTAGGGCAGTTGGCATGGGTCAAAGGGCTTTTACTTCATGCCATAAAAAGATTTGTTGAAGGAACTGGAGTTATCATGTTGAAGAGGAGACATTGGGTCAGGGACACAAAAGATTTCTCCAGATATTTGAATGGTTGTCACATAGAAGATTTATTTATTTATTTATTTATGTATTTATTTATTTATTTAACCATAGGGGTCAAAACTCAGATTAATGGATGGGAAATGCAAAAAGGAAAATGTATATTTGACTCTATAATGTGGATGGTAGTAGATAAGGAAGAAATTCTTAAATAATTATAGCTATTCAAAAGTCAAATGGGCTATCTTTGGAAGTAGTTAGTTCTCCCTCTTTGGAAATCTAATTGAAAATGTAGAGGGATGTTTGTAAATTATATTGTAAAATAGATCCTTGTTCACATATTAGTTGGACATAGTCCTTTCCAAATCTGAGAATCTTTGATTTTATAGAGTCATATTGACATTCACAATCATATTGAGATTAATTAAGAGGGAAATTGATAGGAGTCGAACTTTTCAAGACTCCAGAGAAGATAATGCAATTCCAGTGGGTGATGGAGAGTGGAAGAGGTACAGATAAAAATTCGGTTGGGTCAAAGTCTCAAATTAATTCATTCAAAATCCACATGATTATATGGTCCAAGTTAAGACTAGTAAGTGGTTGATGTAGAGAAGAAATGAGGATTAGTGGAATATAAAAAGGAAAAGAATTATGACATTACATCATTCACATGGGTTTTTAAGTTGCAAGTTAGGTACTAAATTCAGTGATGAAGGAAGAAGTGATACTGATGAGTAAAACAGAATGATGAAAATGTTTAGAATGGTTAAAATAAAGAGATGGCTTATACTTATAAAAAATATTTTTTACCTTCTGTCTTAGACTTGAGGCTAGATATCAGGTATTGGTTCTAAGGTAGAAGAAACAGCCAGGATTATATGCTAGGGGGAGTGTCTGAGGTCAGATTTGAATTCAGGACCTCCTGACTCTCTAGCCACTTAGCTGTTCTGGGCATATATATGCTTTTTACTTTCCATCTTAGAATAAATACTGTATATTGGTTCCAAGGCAGAAAGGTGGTTAGGGCTGGGCAGTAGGGCTTATGTGGCTTGCCCAGGGTCACACAGCTAGGAAGTCTCTGAGGTCAAATTTGAACCCAGAACCTCCTGACTCTAGGCCTGGCTCTCAGTCCCATATTTACTTCTAATGAGAAACACATCTGATGGTAGTAATTCAATGGTGTGAAAAATCACTCTAAGGACTTAAGAAGTAGTTCAGGTATATAATATTCAAAGATATAAGAAACATTTTTTTAAATGAGTTCATTATTTCAAAGTATTTTACTACTCATCACACTAAGGGTAGTGATTTCATTAGCTGGGTTTTAAACTATTTTAACCCCTTAGTTAATTCCCCAGTCCACAAACACATTAATATTTCACACAGCATGATCTTAGATGAGTCACTTAACCTCCCTATGCCTTAGTTTCCTCATCTATAAAATGAAGAGATTAGAATTTGATTTCTGAGGTTCTCTGGACCTAAATCCATGATCCTCTGAGCAGTCAGCAGAGATGAGTTATGTACCTTTTGAAGAATTTGAAAGAAGATTCCTGTGCAAGTACAATAACCCAGGGTTGCTATAACACAGAAGTTTTGAAAACTCTTCACATTTTTTTGTTTTAAAAAAATTATCACTTTGATTTTCATATTTTCTGCTTTACTGTTCTGATAGTTCAAAGATGAAAGAATATGGTAGACAAAGTTAAAATGCAGGCAATGAACAAAAAATGAATACACTGACCAGAGTTAAATTGTTAATTTTTGAAAGACAGTATAAATTACTGGACAGAGTACTGGTCTTCAGTTTGAATTATAGTTTCAGAGGAGAAGAGTATATACTTATGATAGAAGGGATTTGTTGTCAGGCATGTGTTGAATTGAATGACCACTGAGATCTCTTCCAACTTTAAGATTCTATGATTTTGTGAGATGAATTAATACATTCTAAGCAAAGTCATGCAGTATAAATTTCTGCACTCAAATATTTCCAGTGCTGGGCTCCACAACCTTACTTTCTGGACTATTTTAAACATATTTCTCCATTTAGGGGGAAAAATAGATTTGCTTATCTTTTTTGTCATCATTTTCTTTCTTTTCAGTTCTGCTCCCTCCACCTGCCTGTGTTCTGTGACTCATACTACTATTATTTTCTTTATGTAATAATCCTACTCTGTGCCTGGCACTACTAGGTCCCAGGGATAGGACCTCAATGAGTTCATATTCTATTTTCTCTCGCCTCTAATAAAACAGATCAAGTTAACTAATTCATGCTAAATTACTAGGAAGTAAATGTGTTACTTCACTAAGGAATACGTCTCTGTCAATATCTCTATATATGTGTACATGTATCTTTTTTAAAAACAGATATTTTTTATTAGAAGTTTTTATTAGAGGGGATAAATGAAACACTGGGAGGGAGGGGAAAGGAAACATTTGGAAATCAAAGTGATATAAAAATTTTAAAAAGCACAGGAAGAAGATATTTTATCACAAAATATTGAATTGTTATGGTGAAACTTCAGGTATTAATGTAGGGGAAGATATTTAAGGACAAAAAGTTTTCTGGAGTGTATAAATTAAATCATATATAAATAAGGATGCATGTTGGGGTAATTTAAGGAGCTAACTGGCTATATGGCTATGGGAAAGTTACTTCATTACTCTATGTATCAGTTTCATCTGTAAAATGAAAGGATTTATAAGTTGCCTTTTAGGTCTAATATTTAGATCAGCTTTAAGAAACAAACAAGGGGGCAGCCAGGTGTCTCAGTGAATTGAGAGACAGGCCTAGAGATGGGAGGTCTTGGGTTCAAATTTGGCCTTGGACACTTTCTAACTGTGTGACCCTGGGCAAGTCACTTAACCCTCATTGCCTAGCCCTTACCACTCCTCTACCTTGGAACCAGTACATAGTATTGATTTTAAGGCAGAAGATGAGATTTAAAAAACATACAAACAAACAAACAAACAACAGAATCATGCTCCTCTCTCTTTTCCAATACAAATAAACTAATACAAAAGCTAAAAACAGTTCTTTCTGGTCCTGGTTCTTCCATTATTTATGTGACCTTAAATCACTTAATCTCTCAGGGTATTCAATTCCTCATTTGTAAAATTATTTTTAAGATTTCTCCTCTCAAAATCAATTATTTCTGCATTCTCCATTCTTTTTGAGTTCTATTAGTATGTATATCCTAGGGGGAAAAATTCTTCTGGAGCTTCTGATGAATCCCCCCCGTCATGCTTAAAATTTTTGGGAAACTGAGGCAAGTAGAAATTAGTTTCTCTCTGCAAGGAGTATTATATTTTTAGAGTTTTATTAAAGGTTGAGAATTTGAGAATATACAAGTAAGAGAAGCAAGTGCTAGGTGGGACAAGAGGCCCATTTTAACCTCACCTACATCATGAAAGAGCCCTCTGCTTGCAAGAGGAAACAGGAAAAGAAGCCAGTAGCCTTTATAGCCAGGTTAAATACCCCATCTTGCTCTTGGCCCAGGTGAGGTTACAAGGCATTTTGGGAAGTGAGCAAGGACTTCTGGGAAATGGAGTCCTGGGTTCAAGTCTCCATTTTTACATTTCCTCGTGTGATCATTTTTGGAAAAAAAAATTTTTTTTCCCCAAAAGGATCATGAAAACATAATCAACTTAAAGATTACAATAATTTGAGGATAAGAGAAAAAAAAAGAACAAAACCAATAATTGCTGGATGCATTGACAAAAAACCAGTTAGGGGGCAGTCCCCTTTGGCATGAAAGTATACATACAAATAAATGTTCAATCAACCACACCCAAAGTTCATTCTTGTGCAGTTTGTGGTCTGGAGGCTTCTTCATGGTGCCTTCTCCAACAGTTCAATTTCTGGATTCAGAGAGGTAACATCTTTCTTTACCTAAAATTCTTCTCAAAAGGAATTTAAACTTTGCAATTTAAATAATAATATTTTTTACATTTCCCTGAGTTGTGGATGATTGAAAAACACAGGATCACTTAGGGATGCATGGCTGAGTTATGAGGTATATGAATCAATTGGTAAGAGAAATTAAAAAGACATCAGAAAAATCCAAATAAAAAAGAAAAATTCTGGATGAAAATATAGACTATCAAAGTCTTATGTGTAAAAATTCTAAGTAAAAGAAAAATAAATCTATAACAGGTCCTTGAATCAGGGCCCAATTAAAATAATCGAAGCAATTATGCATTTACCCAGTCAGTAGCCAGGAAAGGTGCCACCCTATGAAAGACAGAAAAGGTATAAAAGCCAAATAGGAGCCAAGGTTGGAGATACTCATCTGTAAGTATTTTCAGAGTAAGTATGGACACAAGGAAAGCCTATGTCGCAACAATGTTAAACATAGTAACCTTGAGTCTTTACACTAGGTTCAAGACCTTTGCATTGGCTTGGAAGTACATCAATCTGTCTTGGATTGGCTTTTATTTGGCCCTATGCAATGGCTCTTTTGTGTATATCTTGTCCTGGAATCAGACAGAATTATTAAGCAAAGTTCCATAATTTATTTTAAACAATTAGTGGCATGCATTGACATTATAGCAAATGGATTTTAAACTTACATTACTGCAAAATCAAAGAGTTAAAGAAAATCTTAATGCTGGTGACATGTGCTTCAAATATAAAAAGGAGAGAAAAAAAACTAAAAGAGTATATTGCACATGCAAGAAAATATAATAAAAGAGTTTTAAAAATAAAAATGTACCTTATAATCATTGACACACTGTCGGCTAAGAAAATATAGAATATAAGGCTTTCTCACCAAAAATGAGATCCATTTCCTCTTTATATCTGTCCATGATCCACTGTGAGTTTGAGCAAATGAATGTTACAAGTTTTTTTTGATAAAGAACAGTATTACAAATATGTAGATATCAATATCCCCAAAATTCTCAATAGCCCAAGTAATTACAATAGCAAACAAACACACTATCATATTTCACATGAGTTGCTGTATGGCATTTTTAAAAAAAAAAAACTATGAATTGATGGAAATTTGTCACAATTTTTACAAACGTAGCAAATCTTTCAACCTTGGTAATAAACATTTTTAAACAAAGTAAAACTCATTTTTGGTTTTAAAACATCATCAAGAATTCTAGATATCATTCTGGTGGAAGTAAAGTAGTGAGCTGAAGAGTATAAATGAGAGATGCTCCTTTTTTGGAGGCTTTTAGGGGTACAAATGCCCTGAGATTAACTGCCCCAACTTCCATTCATATATTTAGAAATGCGGGAAGGTTGGGGATTATAATTGTATTTCACTTCAGATACTAGAATGGGCCTTACCTCATGTTAGGGGCAGGCAAAATGACCAGAGATTGTTAAGAAAATTTTCTAAAAATCATGTTAAAAAACCCCCCTTAAAATCAATTGAGATATTTAGCCCATTAAAATTTCCAAAGGTTGTTATAGCAATTGTAACCAGATCTGAAGTCCATCTATCTTTTATGTGACAATTTACAAAGCCAAAATAGAAAAGCTGTTTTTTTTTTTCATATATGGGCTTAGTTACAATGATATTTGTTTAATATGGTTATAGGGGAGAAGAAACAGAATATAACAATAGTTAAAACTCAGTACATTAAAATGAACAGTATAACAGAATAATATTGAATGAAGTAATATATGAACTTAAAATCACAAAGTTAAATCTTAAACAAAGCAAACAGTAAAATGCAATAGAATACAGAGATTGTATAAACCATTGGAGTCTGAAATGCCTTAAAGATATGACCTCCAGTCTCTTTAAAGTTCCTTGGGTTTTTTATCCATGTAGATGCCTATTGTCAGAAGGCAGAAAATTGGTCTGGGCTAAGCAATGGGGTCCAAGTGATCTGCTCAGGGCCACACTGACATGAAGTGTCTCAGGCTAGATTCCAACCAAAGACCTCCTGTCTCTAGGTCTGGCTCTCAGTCCACTGAGATACCCAGCTGCCTCCCCAAAGTTAGCTAAAGGGTTGTATGGAGCTGAAATTTTTCCTGACATGCAAGTGAAGTCAATAAAAGTATCAATGCAATTAACAGATATCCTTGTAAAATAGCCATGCTTTTAAGTTCCTGTTTGGAAAAATCACTTTTTTCTTTCCCTCTACTTTCTCCCCTCCTACCTATCCCCAGTCCATGTGGAGGCTTAATCTTAGCCTAAGGGAAAATGACTCCATTTTTACCAGCTGGTAGAAATGAGTCCTGGGCAATGAGCAATCTGCTCCAAGGCTAGAGTTTTTCTGGGGCTGGCAGGTGGGTCACCAGGTGATCGAGATCTGGGTTGAATCAGGTGGGCCAGGTAAGTGAAAGACCAGGCATAGGAGCAGCTGGAGAAACAGGCAGGCAGAACGAAGCATCTGGGAACCAGGTGAGTGGCAAACAGCAAACAGGTCTGGAGTGGGGGCTGCAGGCAGGAATGCTCGCAGGCAGGGAGAAGGGGCTGAGTCAAGCTGGGTGGGAGGAAAGGGCTGAAGAAAGGCTGAAGTGGAGTTTTCTAAAAAAGCATCTTGGAAAAACGTAGCTTAAAAAAAATTCTAGGCTAAAAAATTTGAGAAGTTCTTGTCCAATCTAGTGGTTGCCATAAACTGTCATGATTAAAATTGGGGGGGGGGAGACTGAGGCAGTTAGAAATTAGCTTCTCTCTGCAAGGAGTATTATATTTTTAGAGTTTTATTAAAGGTTGAGAATTTGAGAATATACAAGTAAAAAAAGCATGTGCTAGGTGGGCTAAGAGACCCATTTTAACCTCACCTACATCATGAAAGAGCCCTCTGTTTGCAAGGGGAAACAGGAAAAGAAGCCAGTAGCCTTTATAGCCAGGTTAAATACCCCGTCTTGCTCTTGGCCCAGGTGAGGTTACAAGGCATTTTGGGAAGTGAACAAGGACTTCTGGGAAATGGAGTCCTGGGTTTAAGTCTCCATTTTTACACCCCCCCCCCCTTCTAGAAAAGTAAATATTGTACAACGGATAAATAAAATGTGCTAAGTCACCACACCACATGTGCAAACTTTAATGCAGAGGTCCTTAAACTTGTGTCTGCATGTGTGTTTGACACATTTGGCAGTCCCGTGACATCTATCATCTTCTCAGAATATTGTTTTTAAATAGTTGAAGTATGTGAATTTAATATAAAGTGTACCCACTCCCCCCTTTGAAAACGTATTTTGGTCCATATCAACCCTGCTCTTTGATGGGCAAACATGGGTGCTAGGGGAGCATGTCAGAGCCCTCGGGGCTCCATGGAGTCTCCTAAGCGGCTAGACTCTTGTCTCATGACTTCTGGCATCAGGAATGCTGGCTTCTTACCCTGAGGGAGGTCCAGTCTGTCCTACCAGAGATCCAGAAGGAGTAAAGTCAGCGGCTTTCTAATATTGAGGAAATGAGAAGGTCAGTTCTTGACTGGCTCTTGGTGGGTGCTCTTGGGCCTGAGACTTTACCTGGCTCCGCAGTTTTTGGCTAGCTAAAAGAGACAAGGATGGCAAGCTCAGAAGATTATGTGATGATGCCTCTCTCTTTCTCCCTGTAATCTTTACTGCCTAATAAATAATTATAAATGAATAAATAGTCTGCAGAGAATGTTACTCATAACAGAAGGAAATACTAAATTTTGGTTAGAGGTTAGTGAAAATACAGATATAAAATTTTTTCCCTTTTTATTTCACAGATCTCATGAAATCATAGCCATAGTTCCCACATGAAGAATTCTTGCTTTTACAAAGTATTCTTTCAGATGTAAAACCCAGTGGAATTTTCCCCTGCTATGGGGAGGGGGTTGGGGGAAAGGGAGGAAAAGAACATGATTTTTGTAATCCTGGAAAAAATACTCTAAATTAATCAATTAAATAAAATTTAAAAAATTAAAAAAAGTATTATTTCAGATACTGACTTCTATATTGATAGCCATATCTACTACTACCATACAAATTCCTCCCTATCATTTTGACCCTTAACCTGGTTCTGATGAAAGACTCTACTAGCCTCAGCTGCCTATTTTGTTTAAGAAACAAAAGCATCTGGGATGATGCCAGAATTTTAAAAGGCTTATGATAATCAGTATTTGGGTGCCTACTTTGCTTTCACTGGCAGCAACATTTTGCTTTAAGAAATGTATTCTACCTTCCTTTCCACAAACAAAGCATTGGAGAAAAGAATCCCTGCTCTCTTTTCTCATCCACTTTAGATTTTATCCAGGGTTTCAAACTCTGTGCACCTGAACTTGAATTTATTTTATTTTAGAGATTATACGTAAAGGTTGTGAAAGTTGAAGGATAGTCTTATATGTATGATCACAACCTTTGCCAGTACACTATGAGGGATTTTGATGGGGATTTGCTTAACTTCGTTTCTGGTTTACTGACACAATAAGTAGTTCTAACACTTTTTCTTCATTCAACATCATGGGCCAAGATACTAGCACCACCCTAGCTTGCAAAAATAAGTAGGTTGTAAGCTGAGTTGTGAAATAATACATCAGAACAAAATTGTTGAAAGGTGCTTATTTCCCCTCTTGATTATTCAAAGAAAAATGTGCTTGATCAGAAAGATGGTTAAATTCAGTCATCCAAAAACCTTTTAGGTGCATTTTTAAATGAATGGAAAAGTTGAACCCATCTTTCTTATTCTTCATGGTGTAGCATTGTCTGCCATTTCAGTTTTGGAAATGAATCCCTATTGTCCAAAGAAGGCATAATCAATCTCCATAATTGATACCTTTGGTACATTTCTTTTCTGGAGATTTTTAAGTATAAAACTGTGGAGCAGTTAGAGCTAACATGACATTTTAACTAATTGTCCTCAGTCAGTGGCAGATCGGGGGAAGAAAATAAGTATTTTTCTCAATAAGCATCCAGCATTTTTAAAAGGCAGGCAATATGGCCCAAATGACAGAACACAAAAGCATAAGAAATGCCACATGGCATCAAGATAGGCATTTGGCAGACAGTGTGAAGCAAGCAAAAATATACTGGTGTGGAAGTAAAAAGATATGGGTTCAAATAATGACTCTTCCATTTATGTACCTGTGTGAGCTTGTGCAAACTCCTTAACATTTCTTTGCCTCAATTTACTCATCTGTAAAAAAAGGAACTGTCCACACCTCACTCCTCTACTCTCACTCCTATAGTCTAATGAATTGGGATCTTCCATAGATTGCCCCCTCAAAAAAGGAAGAAAGTATATAGATTCATGAGATCTAATCCATCTGTGCCAGAATAAAGTCTGTATTATAGGTGAGAAGTCTTCAGGATTAACTGAGTTGTTGAAGGTATCAAAAAGAGCAATTCGATAGAATATAAACTCTATGAGGGCAGGTGCTGTTTTATTTACATTTTCATATTCTCTGTGAAAAGCACAGTAGCTGTTAGAGAGAAAATGTTTTTTGAATTGAATTAAATTAATTTGAATTGACTCAGAAATTGAATGTTGATTTAATTTAATAACTGGTTATTATTTAAAAGTTCTATTATTTATATATCTATATGTACATATAGATATAGATATATATTGTTTAGAGAGTCAACAGAGCAGTAAGTTAAACCCTGATTGGTAGTGCTTGTTGATTTCCAAGATGTAAATGCTCAGACTGAAAATTTAACCATCTGCTTTCTGAGCTGGTATGAACCAACTCTAGTACACTCCTGGATATTTGTGATCACCTTGGATTCCTTTATGCTATATTCAGAGTCACAGGAGAATGCCTGTTGAGCTTTATGGATGTTTATTTTTAAGATTATGTTCCCAGATAAGAAGGTAAATTCTGTTGAGTAAGGTTGCTTCCTGCATTCTGCATCCTATGTTCCCTTGTTAAAGCTAAACACTCTCACTGCAAATGCCCAATGCATTAATCTCTGAACCCAGATTCTGATCTATCTATATTTGAGTTCCTTTGGAACAGAAATGGGGTTGTTTCCTTTGTCTTGGTTTTTTTGGGGGGGATGGAGGGAGAAGAGTACTATTTCTTTTCTTCTCTCAGGTTCCTTTCTGAAACAGGAAGTTATAGTTTTAGATTCTGTAAAATTATCTCCCAAAACACACAGAATAGAAGCCAAATATTTTGACTAAATCACTCGCTTTCTATTCAATAGCATCATTTTGTTTTTCTGAAATTTAAACACACAAAGGTAATATCTTGAATAGCCCCCAAATGTCGAAAATATACCAGTTTGGAAGTTTTTTTTTTTAAGACCTAAAAGAAACCTTTCCAAAAGTATATTTCTAAGCATATAAGTTTTGAAAATGAGTTTCAGTACTATTGTAAAAAAAAAAAAGCATGTTTTACCCCAAGTATAAGGGCTCTTTTTTCTTGACCAAAAAATGATACCTTTTGCTTTTATATTCTTAATTTATGGGAATGTTTCTCTTTAATCTATGTTTCCTTCCCAGAGAACAGCTTGAAAAAAAGAGAAAAGCAATTCAGCAAAACTAACCAAAACATTAAAAACATTTCCACAGCATATCCAGTTCTCTGTAGTCTTAGCCTCCCTCTTCTGTAAAGAAAAGAGATGAATTCTGACAACTTTTTTCACTATTTCTTGACCATTATCAATACATAACATTCAGTTAATTTTCCCCCTGTTCTTTCCATTTGCATTGTTGAAGTCATGTATTTAAAATTATTGGTTTTCTTTTCTTAAGTCTGCATCAATTCATGTGACTCTATGCTTTTCTGTACTACTCATCTTGATTGTTTTTGATCATATAGTAATATTCCATTAATTCACATAACAAAATTTGTTTTCTTTTTAAATCTTTAATTTTGTCTTAACAATTCTAAGACAGAAAAGCAAGGACTAGGCAAACTGGGTTAAATGACTTGCCCAGATACTAAGAAATATCTGAGACCAAATTTGAACTTAAGTCCTCCCTACTCCACACCTGGCATTCTATCCACTGTGGCATCTTGCTGTCTCCCCCACAAAAATAATTTTAAGTCATTTCTCTGCCTTCCCAATATTCTGATAAATATTTTAATATATATTGGACCCTTTTTCTGTCTCTGATCTCTTTGGATTATAAATTTAGCAACTAGAGTTCTGTATTAGAACTGTATTAGAAGGCAGGGATATTTTAGTTACTGTCTATACTAGTTCCAAATTGTTTTCTATAATGGTTTTATTTATTATTATATATATATATATATAATATAAATTATTATTAATGTACTAATTCAGTAAACATTTATTAAGTACCTACTATGTGCCAGGTATTTGCTCAGCAGGTAAAAAATAATCTTTTCTATGGAGGATCCCACAATGGAATATTATTCAGAATGTCACCAATGGTGCATTAGTGCTCCTGTCTTTCCTCAACCACTCCAACTTGAACTATTCCCCTCTTTTGTCATTTTGTCATTTTGTCAAGTATGAAGTAAAACTACTTTTTATGTGATTTGTAATTCTCATTTTATTACTGTTTTCATGTAGTTGTTTATAGACTGCAATTCTTTTGAGAATTCTTTTCTTTTTAAAGGCACATTCAAGCCTATAAGGGGAAAATAGGCTTTCCCTAAAGAAGCCAATATGTTTTTGAAGACTAAATTTAAACTGTCACCTAAAACAAATATTCTATGATTTTTAACATGTTATAGTGCATCTACTGTTAAGAATCAACAAGTATTTCTCAAATTGGATTTTATATGATTGGTTGATTGATTCTAAATGTGATTGTTCCTATGAGATTACATTGACACCTATTAAATACTCATTTGAAGAAGATGAGCTTGTAAAGAATTAAGAAAAAGAATAAAACCTACGCAGTGTTAGAACATGATGTGAGCTAGAGATTACTTGGTGTAAATCCCTCATCTTACACATAAGGAACTATTTAGATACAAGAGATTGAGTGATTTTTTCAGTGTTCCCAATAATAGAAAGTCAATGGGAGAACTGAGAGTATGAGAATATCAGATCTCCTGCCTACCAGTATATTACTGATTCCATTACTTGATGCTGCCTCTGCATTTACTCTTGGCAACTAGATAATGAGGTCAATAGAGTATTGGCCCTGGAATCAGGAGGACCTGAATTCAAATCCAGCCTCAGACTCTTACTAGCTGTTGACTCTGGGTACGGCTTTAATCCTATTTCCTTCAGTTTCATCATCTGTAAAATGGAGTGATGAAACAAATGGCTAACATAAGTATCTTTGGCAGTAAAATTCCAAATGAGGTTGTGGAGAGTCAGTCATGACTAAATAATTTAACAACATATTTACTCTTTCATCTATTTTATAAGCCACATATTAGTACTGTTAGCTGATGTTTACGTATTAAGGAAAAGTATGCAAAGCATTTTGCTGCCTTTATCTCATTTGAGTCTTACAAAATCTCTGAGAGGTTTATAGTTGTTATTACAGATGAGGAAAATGAGACATAAGGAAGTTATGAGATTTACCTGCCACACAAATATTGTGAACCAAGGTTTGAACCCACCTCTTCCTGATTCAATCCCATTATGCCATATTATCTCTCAATTCAAACAACATGGCCAAAAATGAAAAACAACATTAAAAATACGAATACAGTTCAAGTTACAGATGTATGGAATTCCAGAGTTATGTTCTCAGAGGTCTTCTGACTTATCTCATACCTAAATAGAAATCTCAATAAAATTCCCACATGGAACATTTCAGTTTGAAAACTAGCAGAATAGGGAATTAACTGCCTTCCAAAGCATTTTATCCCACTTCTTTATAATTCATTTAGCATAGTGTCAATTTTGACTAGAAAGCCAGTTTTTTTTTCCTGGTTTAATCTAAAATTTAAAAATGGAAAAAAACCCCCAAAATTATCTATTTGGAATATGGGAACATCCACAGAAATTCATGGATTTGTAGAAACCATGCAGGTCACCTAATCTAAAAAATACCTATATGGGAATGTTTTTTCCAATGCTATCATTTCACTATATGACTAAGTAACTCTAGTAATGGCCCACCTACCATTTCTGCAGATAGCTCATTACACTTTTAGATAGCTCTTATCATTAGAATGTGAATCCTTATACTTAATTAAAATCTCTTCCTTTGTAGATTATACCTATGGCATCTAGTTCTACCCTATAGGGGCTAGCAGAAAAAAAATCTATTTCCCATTTTACATGACAGCCCTGAACTTGAAGGCAACTATCATTTCCCTTCTATGAGCTACCATTTCCCTTCTAAGATTTCTCTTCTCCAGGCTGAGAATCTTGAATCATATCAAAGAAATTTATATTATATGGTTCTTGGTCTCCTCATCATAATAGATGTCTTATTCTTGAATATAAAAAGTGAAGAGAAAAGCAATTATCCAATTATTCCTTCATTAAATATCCACAGTCATTATTTTTTTCTAAAAGATGTTTAACTTTATATAGACTGGGATGGAGCAAGGCTGGAATATTCTGAAAGAAACATTCATTGATCTATTAAGATCTGCAGATTATAATCTGTATCCTTTCTCCTTTTTGGATTGTAAGAATTGGGAAAGACCCTAGTCAAAGATCTTAATTTTACAGATGAATGAATGAAGACACCGAACTGTTAAATGTTATGCTCAATTCCTTTCCCTAAAATATTAAAATGCTTTTAAAAATGGGATGTGTTTAAGATAATGGGAAGGACTTCAGTGATATACAATCAAGTGTAGGCCAGGAAGTAAAAATCCTTATTTATCAGAGATATTGATCAGTTTTATATGAACAATAGTACCATTGTTGAAGTTGAATCAAGTGCTGAGTTTTATTCACAGCAGATTTCTGTATCCCATTAAAAGAGTAGTCATGAAAAAAGACATTTTCTAATGTCATATAGTTGAAAAAAGGAAAAATTGCAAATGGTACTAAAATATTTGCATTGGACAAAGAATGGCATACTGGATAACAAAGTAATGTGGATTTTAAAAAATCAATGATTAAAGTTATATTTACTTTATACTTTATATAGCTTATATACAATATAATTATTTTAATCCCATCAATTAATTCTGTGAATCAAATTTTCAGATTCATTTTGCTTGAAGTTAAGAACAAAATGACTCAATTATTGGTTAGCCTTTGTCTAGGACCACAGGGTTTGTGACGATGTTTATCTTTGAAATTCTTATCTATGTTTCTATGAAAATAAATGCAATACTTGATCTGGATTATTTCTTTAAGATTTTTGACAAAGGTTAGGTGTTCTATTAAGTACTTTGGTAAAAATTCCCTTATCTTTTGATGAAAGATTGATATAGATTTTAAAGAGAAGGAGAATGTGTCCTGGTTCTATAAGGCCCAGCTATATCATGGATGGGGATGGATGCCTCTTTAGCTTCTCTATTAAAAGTTTTAAAATATTGTACATTCCATCCACAAAACGTTCCTCCTACCTCTGTATATCTTAGGATTATATTCAATTTTAGTATCCAATGAGAAATAAAAGTCCCAATATTAATATTCAATTCATATTGCTATATGTCATCAAAATATACTATACTCTACCTTCTGTCAAGGGATGATGAGTATTAAACAGAGACCAGTAGAGAGACTTGGGGAGAGTGTAAACAGACTCAGACATATAACCTATAAGGAAAGAAGAAGAAGAAGAAGAAGAAGAAGAAGAAGAAGAAGAAGAAGAAGAAGAAGAAGAAGAAGAAGAAGAAGAAGAAGAAGAAGAAGAAGAAGAAGAAGAAGAAGAAGAAGAAGAAGAAGAAGAAGAAGAAGAAGAAGAAGAAGAAGAAGAAGAAGAAGAAGAAGAAGAAGAAGAAGAAGAAGAAGAAGAAGAAGAAGAAGAAGAAGAAGAAGAAGAAGAAGAAGAAGAAGAAGAAGAAGAAGAAGAAGAAGAAGAAGAAGAAGAAGAAGAAGAAGAAGAAGAAGAAGAAGAAGAAGAAGAAGAAGAAGAAGAAGAAGAAGAAGAAGAAGAAGAAGAAGAGAAAGAAGAAGAAGAAGAGGAAGAAGAAGAAGAAGAAGAAGAAGAAGAAGAGGAAGAAGAAGAAGAAGAAGAAGAAGAAGAAGAAGAAGAGGAAGAAGAGGAAGAAGAGGAAGAAGAGGAAGAAGAGGAAGAAGAGGAAGAAGAGGAAGAAGAGGAAGAAGAAGAAGAAGAGGAAGAAGAAGAAGAAGAAGAAGAAGAAGAAGAAGAAGAAGAAGAAGAAGAAGAAGAAGAAGAAGAAGAAGAAGAAGAAGAAGAAGAAGAAGAAGAAGAAGAAGAAGAAGAAGAAGAAGAAGAAGAAGAAGAAGAAGAAGAAGAAGAAGAAGAAGAAGAAGAAGAAGAAGAAGAAGAAGAAGACATACATTAAGATGCATATGATAGGAGAAAAAGATGGCTGGTCCTGGACAAAAGTAAGGAAAAACAGATGGGCAACTGGAATGCTCTAGTGGTTTTCTTGGGATTTGGGGAGAAAGTAAACAAGTTCTTCAGTACTTTTGATGATTTCTCTGTGATGAATATTTTTGGGGAACATGTACATTATCTGTAGAGGACAGGCAGGCATGGAAGGATTTCCATATATATCTTTGAAAGGAGTCTGAAACAATGAGAGCAGAAGATCATTTGAATACTTAATAAGGAGGAAAATGGAAGATAGTCTATAGAAATTCACATTATAGTCAATTTTTCTATAGTACATTTTAACTGTTATTTAAAATAATAATAACTGGCATATATATATATATATATATCACCTGATATTTGCCAGTACTTTGTTATTTGTTTAAGAAATGTCATCTCCTTTGGTCTTCATAACAATTCTGGAAGGTAGATGCAATTACATATATATATATATATACACACACATACACATGTGATAAGTGATGTCATATGTTTTGCTTTTACACTTCTACTCCCATAGTTCTTTCTCTCAATGTAGTTAGGATTCTTTCCAATAAGTCTGAAGCCAGGAATTTGAACCCAAGTCTTACTGGATCCAAGCCCAGTGATTTACCCATTGCATCACTTAACTAATTCTTACACTGGAACTCTCTTCAGTAACAATGCAATATACATTGGTCTCTGTGGCCTCCTCACATCTCTATGCCAGGCATATTCTCTTTTCCCATTGGTGAGTTCTTCTCAGGGCTTCCATTTTGGAGAGGGAGTCAGACTGGCCAATCCTCATGCTCTTCCTGGCTTTGCATGAGACGTTTTTTAACTTTGCCATGATACCTTAGTTGCTGTCTCATTCAGGACCTAATTCAATGCCTGAATTCTTTTTTACCTTGCAAAATCCATCTTCCCCTGCAACAACAAATATCCCCTCAGACAGTCTAGTTCTCTTTTCCTATTGGTGAGGGACCCAAGTCAGCCAACCTCTATTTACCTTTTGATTTATCTGCCTTCATATTTTGACATCAAGCACCCACTTGGGTACCTCATCCCACATTAAAGCTCTCCATTGTGTAATGCCTTCTCTTATTAGAATATAAGCTTCTTGAGGTCAAAGACTATCTTTTTTCTTGTGTCTCTATCCCTTTTACATAATACCTAGCACAATAAGTTTTTAATACATGTTTATTGCGTATTTCCTACTTGCCAAAGGATTTTAGAGAAGTTATTCCAAGAACAAAACAGGTAAGATTCACCTGCCATTTTTAATAATCTAGAACAATGAGACATAGTGAAGGGATTTCAATCATGTGGTCCTTGACATTCTCATGTGCTTTGGAAACAAATTAAAATATAATTTGGGAAAATTGAACAAGATAAATAAAATAAAACAGATAATATTATATTTTAAAATTAAGTCAATATATATGGGCCTTATAGGGATCTTTGTGTACAGATTAGTGACCCCTGTTTCTATTTGAAATTGATACCCCTGTTATAGTAGATAAGACCAATAGCCTAAGAATCACCTATTCTCTTAGGGCCTTAAACAACTCTCTAAACATTTAAATGCCTGTGTTGGTGAGGGAGTCTCCTCTTTGAGGGGTCCTTAATAGCTGAAAATCATAGGTTTGGACCTAACAACCCCTCTCCTTACCCTCATACATACAAACACACATAATCCTAGATCATGACTATATAGATAATGAAAAGATTGCAAGTAAATCATTAATTTCAGCTCTTTCAGAATAATTTAAATGTATTTATTTTATATTTGAACAGAATGGTTGATATACATAAGAAAGAGGAAGCTTAGCATGACTACCTTAAGCTAGAGTCCTACTTTCCCTCTGTACATAGATACAGATGGCTGTTTGCTCAAGTTCTTGTTCATAACTATGAAATCTTTTTTGACATTCACATGGACTAGTCAGTGCTGGTGAAAACATAGATATTGTCATAATAATTCAAAGTTGCCTAAAGTTGAAATTTCTAAAGTACTTAGAAACTTATGAGCTAGCTAGACAATATTAGTTTTAGCATTATTTCCATTTTACAGATGAAGAGAATGATGCACAGAGAGATTATGTTACTGCCCAATGGTCATTCAATTTCTTTATCTCCAAAATAAAGGGATTGTCCTAGTTAACCTCTAGGACTCCTCTCTGTTCTAAATCTGTGATCCTCTGAAATGGCTTGAATCTATCATGTGTCAGACTTCTTGAACAGAATAAAAGGACAGAGGACAGGGGAAGAATTAAAGAGAGAATAGCAATAATTACCAGTCTGTCTCTATAAGATTGTTTTATTAATACATATATAATATACACATATAATATATATGTGTATATATAATATATATATATAATAGTATATACATATAATATATATACATATATATATACCTAGTGTTAATATGTGTATAAATATTTACACACATATCTATGCATGTATATGTGGATTAACATAGTCCTATAGGTAATTTCTTACCTCCAAGAAGCAGAGGAATTAGAAATCCCATTCATAACATGTAGTATGCTACTAGACTTTGGCTTGTGGGAACAATGAAAAAACCCAGGGAATGGGACGTTGCTTGCCAATGAGATCCCTTTCTGTGCTGCTTTCATGCATCTGATGAGCTATAGTTAAGCTTTTAACTTAATTGTTCTTTGATTGTTCTTAGGAGGGATATGTTTTGATATGAGAACTAGGTTTTCTTAGGTCTAATTACAGTATAAAAACAGCACATATACTCCCTCTTTGTAGAAAGGATGTGGTGATACTCCATTAGATGAGAAAGGGAAGAAACTCTTCAGAGCTGTTTATATCTATTCAAGATTAATTTAGGTTATTATTATTATTAGGTATGACAGAGACAGAGATTTTTTAGCTTCTCCCTCCTTGTGTCAGACATGCACAATGCTTCCAGAACATTACTTTTGCTGTTGCTATTGTTAATAATAATAATATGTAGTTTAAAATTATACTTAGTTTTTTGGAACACGGTACAAATTAAAACTATGATGCAATTATAGTTCTTAGGGTTTTGTATAGCTATGTCCTAGATCACTGCCTTGTCATGGTAGAGGGGCTTGTATTGCCCTATGAAACTATGTGTTATGCTGTGCAGAGTTGCCCAAAATGGAGAGGTCACAGTGGAGTGTTCTGACAAAAGGTGATGCACTGGAAAAAGAAATGCCAAATCACTTCATTATTTTTGTCAAGAAACCCTCATGGGCAGCATTCATATGAAAAAAGATATGACATCAGAAAATGAGACTTCAGGTCAGAAGGTGTCCAACACATTACTGGGTAAGAGCTGAGGATAAATACAAGTACTAATGAAATGATTAGTGTGAAGATTGGAATCGACTCTCCCCTGATTGTAATAATGAAGGTACTTGGCTCTTCCTTGATTGTGAAGATTAAATTGGAATCCCCTGTCTATTTTTAGATTTTAATCCCCAACATGTAAACACAGTTCTTAAAGTAGAGTATGGAGATCTATCCACTTTGGATTTTAACCACAAAAAAATATGAACACCCATTTCATACATTGAGTGGGAGGTCTGTGACCCACGTGTGAAAGAGTGAGTAGTACAGGAGTGGAGCATCAGTTGTGATTGGTAGACATAAAATTTAGGGGAAATGACACAAGAGAAAAAGGTCTTCAAAAGTGGAAACAGAGACACACAGAAGACAGACACTCGGACATGGAGTGAAGGGACACTTGGAGTGAAGAGAGTCACTTGGAATGAAGAGAGACTTGGAGTTTTGAAAGAGACACATGGAGTGGAGCCTGCTGGAGTTGAGGCTAATAAAAGAAACTGCTGATTGAACTGACAATGTGGTGAGTATAAAGACTGACTTACTTCCTTGCCCTTTCTGGAGGTGTGAGCCTCCGGGAAAGGCCCATCATCTTGAGACTCCTTTCCCCTGACTTGGACCTTAGGATTTCTACCTGACTCAGAGGAAGCTCTGTCTGTCTGTCTGTCTGTCTGTCTCTCCCCCCTTTTCTCTCTTCCTTAATATCTTGCCTCTATTGTAAAAATAAACTACCATAAATTCCATTTTACTTAAGGAATTCATTTTTGGGATTTAGAAATTAAATCCCTGGCAACCAATTAAATATTCAGTCCAACAATAATTTAACAATTGGCAAAGCTCCCCTGTGGATGTGTTTGGTGATGAAAGAAAAGTCCAATGGTGTAAAAAACAATATTGCATAGGAACCTGAAATATAAGATCCAGGAACCAAGGTAAACAGACTGTGGCCAAACAGGAGATGGAATGATTAAACATTGACATCTTGGTTGTCAGCAAATGTAAATGTACAGTGATGAGTGAATTTAGTTCAGATGATCATTATAAATATACTACAGTGGTCAAGAATTCCTTACAAGAAAGGAAATAGCCCTCCCCTCATAATCAGTAAAAGGATAAGAAAAATAATACTGAAATATAATCTCCAAAATTATGGAATGATAGCTATATGAATCCAAGGCAAAACATTCAACATCACTGTGACTCAGCATTAATGTCAAAGAGGTCAAAGATAAGTTCACTGAAGACCTACAACATCTAGAAATAACATCAAAAAAGGTAACACATTCAACATAGGAGATTGGAAGAGAATATACTTGGAATAACAGGCAAGTTCGTGCTTAAAGTATAAAATGAAACAGGGCAGGGACTAATAGTTTTGTCAAGTCAACTCTGGTCATTGCAAATACCCCCAATAACCCAAAAAGGAGACTCCACACATGGACATCACCAGATAGTCAATATTTAAATCAGATTGATTACATACTTTGTGGCAAAAGGTGGAGAAGTTCTATGTACCTGTTAAAATAAGACCTGGAACTCACTATGACTTAGACAATTAAAATTCAGACAAATTGAAGAAAGTAGGAAAACCATTAGATTGTATAGATTTGGCCTAATTAGAAATAGAGATTATGGATAGATTTTAAGGGATTAGTTCTAATAAATAGAATGCCTGAAGTACTTTGGACAGAGGTTTGCAGCAGCAACAACAACAACAACAACAACAAAAACCTGCCAAAGAAAAAGAGCAAGAAAGCAAAATGGCTGTCTGATGAGGCTTTATAAATTGCTAAGGAAAGTGAAAAGCAAAGAAGAAAGTGAAAGATATAAAGATATAACAAATGCATGCAGAATTCCAGAAGATAGCAAGGATAGATAAGGTTTTCTTAAATGATATATTTATATCATTTATCTTTGATGATGATATATATGTATAATCATATATAAAATAAATAAAAGAAAACAATAGTATAAGAAAGATCAAAGATATATTCAAGAAAATTAGAGAGATCAAAGGAATGTTTCATGTAAAATTGGGCATAATAAAACAAAAAATAATAAGGATTTAACTGAAGTAGGAGAGATTAAAAAGAGGTGGGAAGCATAATCAGAAGAACTAAGCAAGAAAGATCTTAACACAACTGATAACCATAATGGTGTGGTTACTGACCTAGAGACATATGGAGAATTTTGGAGAATGAAGTCAAATGGTTCTTAAGAAGTGTTGCTAGCAATAAGGCTAGTGGATGTGATAGAATTCTAGCTAAGCTATTTAAAATAATAAAATATGATATTGTTAAAGTGCTGAACTCAATATGCCAGCAAATTTGGAATTCTCAACAGTGGTTACTGGATTAGAAAAGATTTCTGATTTATGTCTTTCCTAAAGAAGGATGATGCCAAAAATGTTCAAGTTACCAAACAATTGTGATTATTTCACATGCAAGCAAGGATATGCTGAAAATCTTGCAAGTTAAACTTCAGCAATACTTAGACTGGGAAGTACCTGAAGTCCAGGCTGGTTTTCAAAGAGGTAGAGGAACTAGAAACCAAATTACTAACATTTGTTGACTTATGAAGAAAGCAAGAAGTTCCAGAAAAAATTACTTTTGCTTTATTGACTGAAATACAGTCTTTGGATCACAACAAAATATGGCAAGTCCTCAAAGAGACAGGAGTATCACATCATTTTAATTTTCTCCCAAGAGACTTGTACATGGGCCAAGAAGCAACAATTAGATCTGAACATGGAACAATTGATTAATTTAAGATTGTAAAAATAGTGTGGCAGGGCTATATATTCTCACCTTATTTATTCAATTTATATGCAGAGTACATCCTGTGAAATATCAATCTGGATAAATGGAAAGCCAGAATTAAGGTTGCAAGGAGAAATAGCACAACCACAGATATGCAGATGATACCACTCTGATATCAGAAAGTGAAGAATTAAGAAGTCTCTTGTTGAAGGTGAAAAAGGAGAGTGTAAAAACTAGATTGAAGCTTAACATTAAAGAAAATAAGATCTTGGAAAGTGGTCTCATCACTTCTTGGCAAATAGTGGGAGAAGAAATGGAAGCAGTTTCAAAATTTATATTTTGGGGCTCAAAGATCACTGCAGACAGGGACTATAGCCATGAAATTAAAAGATGCTTATGCTTATGCCTTAGAAGGAAAGCTTTGTCTAACTTAGACAGAATACTGAAAAGCTTTCATCACCTTGCCAGCATCTGTATAGTCAAAGCTATGGTTTTTCCAGTAGCAGTGTATGGCTCTAAGAAATGGACAATAAAGAAAGCTGAGTACCACATAATCTTCACTTTTGCAATGTGGTGGTGGAGAAGACTTTTGAGAGTCTCATAGATAGCAGGGAGATCAAATCAGTCATTACTTAGAGAAGTTAATCCCAATGATTACTCTAAGGTCAAATACCTTACAGCTAAAGCTTAAAGAGTTTGGCTACATAATGGGAAGACAGGACTCACAGGAAAAGACCTTGATATTGGAAAAATTGAAGGAACCAGGAAAAGGGGATGATAGAGGGCGGGATTGATGGATAGTGTCATGGAAACAATGGACATGAATATGAACAGATTTTTTGAGACGGTGGAATATAGAAGGTCGGGGCATGTTATGGTTCATATGGTTGTGACTAAAGGACTGAAGAAGAACAACAAAAACAGTGAAGTCCTGATCAGTGTAAATAATTAATCTCTTGAAATGGTTACATCATTAGAACTGGTACTATGCAAAGACAAAATCCAATTAAAACATGCACTACAAATTATTTGTACTGGAACTGGAACATAGTTGTAGATGTATTTATTCTCCATATTACTAAACTGAAAGGTCCAGTCAGACAAAATGATTCAATGGACAAGTCTTGGAGTCAGGAATCAATCAATCAAAAATCAATAAATACTTATTAAGCATCAGGTACTGTGCTAAGGAAAACCTCAGTTTAAATTTGGCTTTGGATGTGTACTTGCTAGATCATCCCTGGCAAGTCTTAGGCACTGACTGCCTCAGTTTCCTCAGTTGTAAATTAGGGGTAATAAAAACATTTACTTGAAGGTTTATGGTAAGAATAAATATTTGTAAAGCCTTTAGGATAGTGCCTTGGTATATAAATATTCATTCCTTTTACTCATCCCTCCACATATCATACATATATACCACACTTATTCATCCTAGCAATTTACACAGATTCTTTAGAGAATAAAAAAGGAAAGTCAGGTATAGTCACTTGCCTTTCTTTGAGACCTTTTGCAAAATTTCTTAGATGGTAACTGTCTTTCAGATTTTTTGCTGAGCAGAAAAATGTTCCTTCCAGTTAAGCTCTTTATTGAAGCTACTTCATCCAGGTCTGTATTTTTCATAAACTGTGCTTCATTCAACTGCATGAAATTATTGTGTGTGATGCGTGTGTATGTGTGTGTTTATGTATGATCTTCTTCATGACTGTATATATAAAATGAGGCTAAGGCAATCCCTGCTTTCAAGGAGATTTCCATTTAATGGAAATTTATCTAGAGGGGGAGATATGCCAACAAATGTATGCAAAGAAAGCTACATACAGGACAAATAGGAAATTTATGGAAGGAAGGCATTGGAATTAAGAAAGTTGAGGAAAGCTTTCTATAGAAGCCTTTTCATTTGCAATTTAAAGGAAGCTAAGGAGGTCAATAGTCAGAATAAGTAGTGGAAAGGCTAAGGGTTTTTTTTTTTCTGTTTCAATTTTTTTCCCCTCATTCATCTTGATTCAGTCATTAGTGTTGCTTCCATTTGGATCTCCTCTATATGTTTTGCCATTCCATTAGGAGACTGATATAATACTGTAGAGTAATACAGAGCACAACACAGAAAACCACTGTATGTTCTTGGCTGAAGACAGTGGTGTATTTATAACAGCCCACTCTCTTGACATCCATGGAGTAGGATGGACTACTGGATCAGGAGTTTGTTCTTGTGTTTCTGCTTCTCCTCTCCCATAGATGGGTGCAGGAAGTCTTTTATAAGAGACATATTAGATCAAGAAGTTCTTCTCAGCCAGAAAACAAAAATAAAAAGATTAGGTTCTGAAAGGCTTTGAATGCCAAACAACAGTTTACATTTGCTCCTGGATGCAATTAGGAGAATGAAATTGACACCTAAAATTGTTATTATTTAAAAAATATGGTTGTTTTTTCATTCTTATACTTCAATGAATTGCCTTTAAACCTACTCTTTTACAGTCTTAGAATCCCTTTCATATCAAAGAGAAACATTTAATGGGCAAAGAAGTCAATATAATAGCTATGTCTGAAGGACATATATATATATATATATATATATATATATACACACTGAATTCCACATTAATGGTCCTCTATTATATTTCTGAGAAGAGAAAAATATGTTTTCCGTTTAGTTCTCAGGCATCAAAATTGCTCCATGTAGTTAATTAGAATTCATCTCCTATCCCCACAGTTAATGAATTTAAATCAGAAAGAGGTCAGAAGATTGAGTCAGGATAGGGAGTTTACCTTACAGATATCCTTAATTAGTTAGGAAAGAACTGGATTTCAATAGCCCAACCTTACCAATCTTCCAAAATGTGCTTCCTTTGCACATTGCTCCTTGTCAGGCTCTGCTCCTTTTGTTCTACCTCCTCTTCTTTATAATTGATGAATTGAACAGAGATGAGTATGGCCAGAGAGAAAATGACAAATTTAAAGAGGGAGTTTCACAAGTCATGAAAGTCTCCCAGAAAGTAGAAATATTAAAAAATTTATAAGTGTTTTAGTTTAGCTAGAAAATATAACTATATGAGCAAGAGGAAGGAAGGAGAAGAGGGAGGAAGATTATCCTTTGGTCAGTGAGATAAATGTAATAACTAAGTCAAGTCAATATTAATCAACAAGTATTTATTAATTAAACACTTTCTCTGTGCCAGGCACTTGCACTCCCTATCTTCAAGGATCTTATGGTCTAAGAGAGGAGACAACATTCAAACAACTATGTATATAAAAATGTATATTGTGTAAATTGAACGCATTGAAGGTAGTCTCTGAGGAAAGACACTAGCTTTGAGAGTTACTGGGAAATACCTCTTTCAGAAGGTGAGATTTTAGTCAGCTTCTCTCCTTGTACCTTTCCTCTCCAGTAGAGTTTCACGACTGGCCTAATTTTTCTCTTTGAATTGATCCTTCACTCTGGCCCACACTACTATAACTCAATTTAACAGTCAATAACTAAACCCTTACCTTGTGCTCATCATTGTAAAAATTATCATGGGGTAAGCAAAATAAAAAGAAAATGGAGTTACCATTATTTATGATTACAAATTAGAAATTATATATGTTTTAAGTCAGCAAGTTCCTATTTTACTTTTCTGTCCTATTCTTGTTGCCCTTACTTTCAACCATAATGCTTGAACTTGCCGTTGAATAGCTCTCCCTAATTCCTCCAAGCCTCCAAATTCAATTATGATTCACTTGAATCTCCTCCTGTATGTGGTATTAAGAAAAAGGAATGTATTCATTTCATGTATGATTAGGATACTAGATACACTAAGCCAGCACTTTTAATTATCCCAAGGCTAACTAATAGAGATGTCCAATCCTTCCAATGCAATGGATTGGCAAATATATTCCACTAAAGTCAGATTTCAATGATCTGCTTCATATCAAAAGAACTTTCCAGATATTACCCTTCATGAATACTAGTCAGTTCAGCTGAATAAATGGCAGCCTACCATTTTATACATTGTATTTTCATATTTCTATTTTTTTAAATTTACACTGGTTTTCTTCTTATGATTCCCCTACTCCCAGCGCTATCTTCACCTCTTACAATTTTGCCCATCCTTTGAGGTTCAACTCAAAAGTTGTCTCTTTACATTTGGTTTCCTCACAGTTAGAATCTCACCCTTTCCAAGGTCCCCAAATCACTTTTCTTATGAATCTATAACAATCAGGATATTCTATCTTATATTTAAAAGGTTATTTTTAAAACTAAATTACATTTTTTCCTTTTAAACATTATTTTATTAGGTCATTTTTAAACATTATTCATTAGAAACAAAGATAATTTTCTTTTTCTCCACCCCCACCCCTCCCAATGGTGATGCCTGATTCCTCTGAGTATCACATGTGTCCTCAGTTGAACTCTTTTCCATGTTGTTGGTATTTTCATTAAGGTGTACATTTAGAGTCTCTCCTCAGTCATATCCCCTCTACCCCTGTAAGTCAAGCTGTTGCCTTTCCTCAGTGTTTTTACTCCCACCTTATGTCATCTGCTTGAGGGAAGTGTTTTTTTCTCCTTCATCCCTGTGGATTGTTCAGGGACATTACATTGCTACTAATGGAGAAGTCCATTACATTTGATTGTACCACAGTGTATCAGTCTCTGTGTACAATGTTCTCCTGACTCTGCTCCTTTCACTGCATCTCATCCTGGAGGTTGTTCCAGTCTCCATGCAATTCCTCCACTTAATTACTCCTTTGAGCACAATAGTATTCCATCACCAACATATACCATAATTTGTTCAGCCATTCCCCAATTGGAGGGCATCTACACATTTTCCAATTTTTTTGCCACCACAAAGAGCACAGCTATGAATATTCTTGTACAAGTGTTTTTCCTTTTTATCTCTTTGGGGTACAAACCCAGCAGTGCTATGGCTAGATCAAAATGCAGACACTCTTTTATCGTCCTTTGGGGATACTTCCAAATTGCCCTCCAGAATGATTGGATCAATTGACAATTCCACAAGCAATGAATTAATGTCCCAACTTTGCCACATCCCCTCCAACATTCATTACTTTCCTTTGCTATCATGTTAGCCAATCTGCTAGGTGTGAACTGATACCTCAGGGTTGTTTTGATTTGCATCTCTCTGTTTATAAGAGATTTAGAACACTTTCTCATGTGCCTATTAATAGTTTTTCTTTATCTGAAAACTGCCTATTCATGTCCCTTGCCCATTTACCAATTGGGGAATGGCTTGATTTTTTGTACAATTGATTTAGCTCTTTATAAATTTGAGTTATTAGACCTTTCTCAGAGGTTTTTGTTATGAAGATTGTTTCCCAGTTTGTTGCTTCCCTTCTAATTTTTAATTTTGGTTACATTGGTTTTGTTTGTACAAAACCTTTTTAATTTGATGTAATTAAAATTGTTTATTTTACATTTTGTGACTCTTTCTATGGCTTGCTTGGTTTTAAAGTTTTTCCCTTCCCACAGGTCTGACATGTATACTATTATGTGTTCACCTAGTTTACTTATAGTTTCCTTCTTTATGTTCAAGTTATTCACCCATTCTGAGTTTATCTTGGTAGAGGGTGTGAGGTGTTTATCCAAACCTAATCTCTCCCACACTGTCTTCCAGTTTTCCCAGCAGTTTTTGTCAAATAGTGGATTTTTGTTCCAAAAGCTGGGGTCTTTAGGTTTCTCATCGACTGTCTTGCTGAGGTCACTTACCCCAATTCTAATCCACTGATCCTCCTTTCTGTCTCTTAGCCAGTACCAAATTGTTTTGATGACCATTTCTTTATAATATAGTTTGAGATCTGGGACTGCAAGGCCACTGTCCTTTGTATTTTTTTCATTATTTCCCTGGATATCCTTGATCTTTTGTTATTCCAAATGAACTTTGTTATGGTTTTTTCTAATTCAGTAAAAAAAATGTTTTTGGAAGTTCAATGGGTATGGTACTAGATAGATAAGTTTGGGTAGGATGGTTATTTTTATTATATTGGCTCATCCTACCCCTGAGCAGTTAATGTTTTTCCAATTACTCAATTCTAGTTTTAGTTGTGTGGAGAGTGTTTTGTAGTTGTGTTCATATAGTTCCTGAGTTTGTCTCGGGAGATAGATTCCTAATTATTTTATTTTGTCTTAGGTGATTTTGAATGGGATTTCTCTTTCTAATTCTTGCTGCTGAGCTGTGTTGGAAATATATAGAAATGCTGATGACTTATGTGAGTTTATTTTGTATCCTGCAATTTTACTAAAGTTGTTGATTATTTTGACTACCTTTTAGGTTGATTCTCTAGGATTCTTTAAGTAGACCATCATATCATTGCAAAGAGCAATAACTTGTTTTACTCCTTGCCTATTTTAAAGCCTTTGATTTCTTTTTCTTCTCTAATTTCCATTCCCAGGGTTTCTAGTACAGTGTTAAATAATAGAGGTGATAATGGGCATCCTTGTTTCACTCCTGATTTTATTGGGAATGCATCTAGTTTATCCCCATTATAGATGATGTTAGCTGATGGTTTTAGATATATACTGTTTATTATTTTTAAGAAAGACCCTACTATTCCTATACTTTCTAGTGTTTTCAATAGGAATGGGTGTTGTATCTTGTCAAAGGCTTTTTCTGCATTTATTGAAATAATCATGTGATTTTTGTTGGTTTGCATTTTGATATGATCAATTATGTGGATGGTTTTCCTAATATTGAACCAGCCCTGCATTCCTGGTATGAATCCTACTTGATCATAGAGAATGACCCTCTTGATCATTTGCTGAAGTCTTTTTGCTAGTATCCTGTTTAATATTTTTGCATCTCTGTTTATTAGGGAGATTGGTCTATAGTTTTCATTCTCTGTTTTTGACCTGCCTGGTTTTGGAATCAGTACCATGTTTGTGTCATAAAAGGAATTTGGTTGAACTCCCTCTTTGCTTATTATGTAAAATAGTTTGTATAGTATTGGGATTAACTGTTCTTTGAATGTTTGATAGAAATCACTTGTGAATCTATCTGGCCCTGTGGATTTTTTCTTAGTGAGTTCTTTGATGGCCTGTTGGATTTCTTTTTCTGATATGGGATTATTTAAGAATTCTATTTCTTCTTCTGTTAGTCTAGGCAATTTGTATTTTTGTAAGTATCCGTCCATATTGCCTAGATTGGCATATTTATTGTCATATAAATGGGCAAAGAAGTTTTTAATGATTGCCTTAATTTCTTTTTCATTGGAGGTAAGGTCCCCCTTTTCATCTATGATACTGTTAATTTGCTTTTCTTCTCTCCTTTTTTTATTTCAATTGACAAGAACTTTGTCTATTTTGTTTGGTTTTTCAAAGTACCCGCATCTAGTCTTATTTATTAGTTCAATACTTCTATCAATTTCAATTTTATTAATTTCTCCCTTAATTTTTAGGATTTATAATTTGGTTTTCTTCTGGGGGTTTTTAATTTGTTTGCTTTCAAGTTTTTTGATTTGCATGTCCAATTTATTGATCTATGCCCTCCCTAATTTGTTAATATATTCACTCAGGTATATGAATTTTCCTCTGAGTACTGCTTTGAGTGCATCCCATAAGGTTGGAAAGGATATCTTGCCATTGCCATTTTCTTCAATGAAATTATTAATTGTTTCTATCATTTGTTCTCTAACCAATTTTGGAGCATCATATTAATTAATTTCCAATTGATTTTTTATTTTGCTCTCCATGTACCCTTACTGATCATTATTTTTACTGCCTTATGATCTGAAAAGGTTGCATTAATTATTTCTGCTTTTCTGTATTTGTATGCCATGGTTTTATGACCTAGTGTATGGTCAGTCTTTGTGAATGTGCCATGTGGTGCTGAAAAGAAGGTGTATTCTTTTTTTGTCCCTATTTATTTTTCTCCATATATCTATTAACTCTGATTTTATAGGATTTCATTCACCTCTTTTACCTCTTTTATATTTATTTTTTTATTTGATTTGTCTAAATTTGATAGTGGTTGGTTCAGATCTCCCACTAGTATAGTTTTATCATCTATTTCCTCCTTCTATTTTCATAGTTCCTCCATTAGAAATTTGGGTGCTATACCAATTAGTGCATTTTGATATCCTCCCCTAATTCTGACCTTTCTTCTTTTGCTATAAACTTTTAAACCCTTTTTTTTGGTTAAATCAGTCCCTCTAGTCCCCTCCCTTGTTATGCTTCCCTTTCTGGCCCCTCCCAATTAGTTCCCTTCTCCTCCCCCCTCTCCTTCCCTCCCTTCTTGTACTTCCTACCCCCTCAGCCCCCCTTAGTTTTCCTTTCTCCCTTACCCTGTTGGATGAGATAGAATTCAAGATCCCAATGGATCGAGATGTTCTTCCCTCTCAGAGTTGATTTCACTGAGAGTAAGGTTTAAGTGCTACCAATTAGCACTCTTTTCCTCTCCTTCTTATAAGAGAATTCTCCCCCTCCCCTTTCCTTGTCTATCTTTGTGTGACAAATATTATTCTATTTAATTTATTTCTATTTCTTCAAGTATATCTTAGTACCATCATTGATCACCCCCCTCTGTTTTTCTTTCTTTTATTTTTTCCCCTCCAAATAATGTTAATACCCTGATCTTTCCCTATGGGTGATTCTTCTGATTACTCTATTAATGCATTCAATTTTTGAAAGTTACAGATAACATTTTCCACATATCTTAGTATATATATGATTTGATCTAATTTTAGCCCTTAGAGAACAGAGTTTGAATAAAAGAGAAAAAAAAAAACACTTTTCTCTTTTCCCTTTCTTTCATATTTACTTTTTCATGTTTCTCTTGCTATTTGTGTTTGGATGTCAAACTTTCCACTGAGTTCTTGTCTTTTCTTTGCAAATACTTGGAAATCTTCTATTTTTTTTGAATGCCCATACTTTCCCCTGGAAGTATATAGTCAGTTCTGATGGGTAGCTGATTCTTGGTTGAAGACCCAGTTCTCTTGCCTTTCTGAATATCGCGTTCCAGGCTTTGTGGTCTTTTAGCGTGTTTGCTGCTAGGTAATCCTTATTGTTTTATCCTTTTTGGCACTCCTCTGTATCTGAGGTTTCCTTTCTTAGCTTCTTGTAAGATTTTCTCCTTAGCTTGGAAGCTCTTGAATTTGGCAATTACATTCCTGAGGGTTGTCTTTTAGGGATTTAGTATAAAGGGTGTTCTCTGAACCCTTTTTATTTCTTTTTTCCCCCTTTATTGAGAACGTCAGGACAATTTTCTTCGATGATTTCTTGTAGTATGGCCTCGAGAGTTTTTTTTTCTGGTTTTTCAGGTAGACCAATGATTCTCAAGTTGTCTCTCCTTCCTCTGTTTTCCTGGTTTGTCACCTTGTCAGTGAGATATTTTATGTTTTCTTCTAATTCATTAATTTTTTGACTTTGCTTTATTAATTCTTGCTGCTTTGCAAGATAATTGTCTTCCAGTTGCTTAATTCTGATCTTTAAGGACTGATTTTTCTTTTCAGTTTGGTCTGCCCTTCTGTTTGAGGCTTCCAGTTCTTTCTCTAATTGGGAGTTCTTGTCTGTCAGGCTGCTGACCTCTTTCTGAATTTTTTCCCATTTTTCTTGCAAGAAGGTTTCCATCTTTTGAATAAACTCCACTTTGAGTTCTTCCAGAGCTTTTGTATAATTTCCATTTTTGGGTGTGTGTTTTGATTTTGTTTGAATTTCATCCTCTTTTTTCCTCTGTAGCTTGGGTTGTCCCTCTATAAAAGTTTACAATAGTCACTTTTTTCCCTTTCTTCTTGGAAGATTGATCTTGGGAAGTGTGAGCCATCCCTTTGGTGGTTTTCCCTTTCCTTTTTGATCAGAGGTCTGGGTGATATAGGCGGGTTTTCTGTAGATTTAAGTTGCCTTGCTTTTGCCTCAGACTAGTTCTTCCCAGCCTCTGCCGTTTGTTAGCATGCCCACCCCTGTGCTCTGTGGTCTCTTTTCTCTAGAGCGCAGGAGTCTCCTGTAATACTGCTTTGATGGGTAGTTCCCTGGTAGCCCTTGTCAGTTCCCAAGGACCCTGGCGTGCCCCCCCCCCCCCCCACTACAGCAATGAGCAGACCTTTTACCTCAGGCCATTTCTACAGTTTCTCGAGTTTCCATAGTGTTCACGGTTTGCAAGAGGCCCCTTGGTCTGCGTGCTCTGTAGTGCGCAAGGGTCTCCAATGAAACCTCTCTGAGGGGTAGTTCTCTGGCCATTCTCGTTAGACCCCAAGGGCCCTGGTATGCCACCACCCCAGACAGAGACGTTCCTCACTCACTCACTGTCTCCAGTGAACACACTGGCCCCTACTCTGGTTCTGTAGGTGAGGGAAGATCTGTTCACGTTTTTGTGCAAACTTTTCCTCCTTCTTTTAGTGTGGAAATGTTCAAACCCAACATACCTTCGTTGCTGTGGCATATTGGAGAGTCCCTCTGTTCTTCCAAGGATGATTTTTATGCTCTTTTGAGGCAATCTATTTCATTCGGTGCCAGGGGAAAGGAAGTGATTCGCGTCTAGATTGCAATCATGTTAACCCGGAAGTTCATAAATTACATTTTTAATGAATAAAAATCTATTTTCTCTTCCTCCTACCTCTACCCTCCATTGTAAAACAAACAATCAAAAACCACTTGAAACAAATATGTTTAGAAAGTCAAGCAAAACAAATTCCCACACTGACCATTCCTAAAGTGTATGTCTCATTCTATGGCCTGATTCCATCATCTCTCTGACAGGAAGTGAATGGTAATGGTCTTTTGGCATCATGCTTTGTTATTTTGTCGATCAGAGTTCTTAAGTCTACAAAGTTTTTGTTTAAACAGTTTTGCTATTATACAAATTATTGTACTAGTTCTACTTTCTTTGCTTTGTATTAGCTCATGCAAATCTTTTCAGGTTTTAGAAAAGCTATCACTTTCCTTATCTCATATTTCTTATTTCTAATAGCATTATATCACATTCATAGATCATAATTTGTCCAACCATTCTATTATTGATAGACAGCTATTTCCTTAATTTCTAGTGCCATGCCATTACAAAAAAGATAGGTTATAAATATTATTTTACATATAGGTCCTTTAAGTCTTTCTTTTATTAATTTGGGTTCTGTATTTGCTTATACATATACCTTATTTCCTATATTAGATTGGAAACTTCTTACAAGGAATGACCTGCCTTCAGAGTCAGGACAAAGATAAGCAAAATAGAAAGCTTTCTAGAATATGCCATGTATCTTTAAGGAATAGGGAGCAATACAATGCTTATTAAAAGTACTTTCTGTAAATGTGAATTTTTTTTTTGTTCAAATACTCAAATTGAACCTTGATCTTATCAGCTTGGATGTTTCCTGCACTGATGCTGAGAGTACCCCAATCATAACTACTCATTTTTCACATTTCTTGTCTATAAATTTGGTATGGGTGATGAACCTAATATATATTCCTTTATTTTTCCAGACATTAAGTGGATACAGGCAGAATATGTTTTCTCTCTACCTATTAACCCTTACCCTCACCACAATCTTAGTCTCTCTTTCCTTTTTAACATATGGTTCTTCAATAATGATTTCTTTATTCCTTTTTAAAATTTAAATTGTGTTATTATTTATGTCTCATAGTCTACTTACACTGACAATAATGCCATTTAGTAATTAACAGGGAGGTTGTTGGTATTAAAAAGATTGGCTTTTGTTTCCATGAAAAGCTGAGCATCTTAAAAAGAACTTTGAAACTTTTTGAAAGTAATCTAATAGACTTTCATCCTATAGTTGAAGTTTGGGCTTAACACATTTTCCATCTGAATTTTTTGTTTAATATTTACATACTGATGCACAAATTCTTTATGTTTTTATCTAGATATATGTTGTAATTTCTGAAAAAGATGTTTTTCATCCACATGATTCTTCATCATATGTGTGAACAATTTGGATGGGTATATATCTCCTCATTTTTTGTTTGACAATAATTTTGATCAGAGAATCACTGAATAAGGTTATTTCTAGATTTTGATTTGTGGCTTGGATATAAATTATTGAAAGAAAACCTTTATGGAAGTATCTTCCTTTCCTGAATCAAATATATTTTCAAAAAAGGGAGAGAGATTATTTTAAAATAAGAGAAAATCATCTCCTTTGGAATAAAGGGGATTTCTTTGAGAATAAGATAAGTTATACAAGGTACAGAAAGACTTCAGAGTCTCCAGTCAATAGTAACATGTAAGGGAAATAATTTTCAAAACTTGCATAAGGCTTGTAGATGATTTATATCAGATCTTACTTGTTTTTGCACAAGTTTTTGTGGACTAAGGAAAATTGAAGAAAATTTTTATATTATTAGTTGTAGAACATGAGATAATTTTTAAAAATTTCTATACTAATGAACTCTGAACATAGACCGAAACATTTTTAATTTTATTTTATTACTTTTTGCAACATGGTTAAGATGAAAATATGTTTTGCATACCTCATATGTATAATGGATAACAGATTTCTTTCCTTCTTCATGGGTGAGGAAGGAGGTGAAAAAAGAGAGGAACTGCAGAACTGAAAATAAAACAGAAAAAATTTATTTAAAAAATTTTCTCTATGTGAATGTATTTTGGGTTTTACCTTCCAGACTGAACTATTTGCAAAAACAAAAAACAAAAAACAAAAAACCCCAGCTAATTTGAAGTTGAAGGTAGGTTTAAAATAAATAAAGTATTTTAGCTGAACAAAACTAAGCTAGAATTTGTTTAAGTAAATACAATTTATTTAAATTTAATTAAAAATTAAGTAAAACTCCATAAAGAAACATTAAGTACTGTTATACACATATTTACATATGCAAATATATTTATAATAGCTAGGAGATGAACTTTAAATGTCTTATCAAAACTGGCTTTTAAAAAATTTTTTAAAAGAAATCTACTGGGGCAGCTATAGTGGATAGAGCACCAGGCATAGATATGGGACATCTTCATTTCAAATATGACCTCAGACATTTCTATCTGTAATGCCTTGGGTAAGTCATTTAATTCTAATTGCCTTGCCCTTACCACTCTTCTGCATTGGTCCTGATAATTAGTATTGATTCTAAGACCCAAGATAAAGTTTGTTTCTTTTTTTTTTAATAAAGAATTATTCCACCCTAATCAGACCATTCTTTAAAGATCTGATTTAGCTATTTCCTGATCAAAAACAATAGAGATACTTGGAATAACAGAATCAGGTCTTGGGAACCCACATTCTCCACCCTACTCAGCATAACAAGATTAGGAAGGGCTGCATCAAACTCAAGATTTAATTATTTGAGAAAATAACCTTCAACAGACATGTACAAAAAAAGGACAGACCTCTGGGCAGTCCTAGGTCAAGCTTGAGTCACCATTGGCACATGTGAGACGCAGGAAGTGAGGTAGAGATCAGCCTAGGGAGTTCTCGGGACTTCCTGTGAGGAGGGCTAGAGTTAAATTCAATCCTGGAGCCTGAGCTTGGAGGAGCCCCCCAGACAGCTTTCCTTCAGGCTGGTCACAGAATGATCCCTTTCTTAACTTGGCTCTCCAAGGCCTTAACCCCCTCTTTGGCTCAGCCTGAGCCAGAGTGGTTCTGAGTTAAAATCTTTTCCTTCTCTCCCTTCACCCCTCTAATATTTTCTTCCTTCTGTTGTAATTAAGTCACCATAAAAATTTGGCAGCTGACTTGGGTAATTTATTATTTGGGATTTCCCTTGGCAACCATTTAAATTTAGATTTTTTCAGTCTCAACCATAATTTTCACCCTTTACAGTTAGCACAAATTAAAAAAAGTTAAGGAAGAATAGGAATATAGAAAAAGGAAAGAATGGAGTAATGAAGTGTCCCCAAACTCCACATTGTTTACAGTATCATAATTTAATACCACTAAGAGGAATATGTGTGATCCTGGGGGGGGGGAGTAAGTTATATAAATTAAGTATATTTGTACATGAATATTTTTTTCTTTAGAATATTTTTCCATTGTTACATGATTCATGATTTTCCCTCTCCTGAAGCTAATAATTAGTTCCACGGGGTTATATATGTATCATTGTTCAAAAACTATTTCTATGTTATTCATATTTGCAGTGATCTTTTAATTCCCAAACCCTAATCATATCCCTATTGAACCACATGATCGATCATGTGTTTTTCTTCTGTATTTCTATTCCCACAGTTCTTTCTCTGGATGTGGATAGTGTTCTTTCTCATAAGTCCTTCAGAAATGTGCTGGGTCATTGCATTGCTGCTAGTAGAGAAGTTCATTACATTCAGTTGTACCACAGTGTATCAGTCTCTGTGTACAATGTTTTCCTGGTTCTTCTCCTCTCACTCTGCATCAATTGCTGGAGGTTGTTCCAGTTCACATGGAATTCCTCCAAATCATTATTTCTTTCAGTACAATAATATAATGAATATTTTGTGGATATTCCTATGATGAATAACTTGCCCTAGTAGGAAAGAATACTAGGTATGGAGTAAGAGGAGTGGAGTTCAAATTCAAATCTGGCACTTATTGCCTGTGGAGTATTGGGCAAGTCACTTAAACCTATCTCTGTCCCATTTTCCTTATCTGTAAGTAAGAGGATTTCAGTAGGAATTCTCTGAGGTTCTCTGCAACTTTAAATTCATTCGCCTGTAGCTTTTCTCCTTCATAAGGCTTGAAACATCTTGAATAGTTCTTTTATGAAGGATCCATGGGAGAATATGGATAGGAATGGTACAAGATAAGAAGATATGGTTGAGTTGCCATTTACACTGATTAAGGAAATATCTATTTGAATGGTATCACAAATGAATCACTTTATTGAAGTATTTATCTTAATTAGTTTTAACTACTAAGTTCTATAAATTAGTAGAGATAAAAGCATTTTGTCTCTTTTATAAAATTAATTTACTTATTAATGTCAAAATAAATATTACATTAATACTGAACAGTATATAATTTTATAGATTACAATTCCTCTAAAGCATATTCACCATTCCTACATACTTATAGCCTTAATGAGTTGATTTTGAAAAATAGATCGTCACAGGATGGTGAAATTTCTGACAATAAGCCTTTATGAATTTAGTCAGTCTGATCCCTAGATTATGGACATAAACCTCTCCCCAGGATGAACAGTGAGGAGGAACAGAGTAAATGGAAGTGTACAACTAGTAACCATAACATTGAATGTAATGGGATGAATTCACATGGGAAGGAAATGGATAGCAGAAAGGCAAAAAATTAGGACCTGACAATGTGTTGTTTATAAGAAAAAGTGAAAATAAGAGATAAGCACAAAGGAAGGTGAGGGTCTGGAACAGAATATTCTGTGCCTCAGCTGATCTAAAGAAGGCAGGGGTAACTGTCATGATCTCTGACAGGATTGGGACTCAATTGCATATAATAGGAAAGGATGAACAGGATAACTATATTATGTTGGGGAGGAGTTAACTAGGGATAATAAAGCATTTTCAATATTGGAACTCTATGTACCAAATATTATAGTGTCAACATATTTAAAGTAAAAACTAAATGAGATACAGATGGAAACAGAAAACAAAATAATAATAGCTGTGGTTAATTTTCACCTCTCAGAACTAGATAACTCTTACCAAAAATTAAGTAAGAAAGAAGTTAAGGAAATGAATAGAATCTTAGATAATCTAAATAAGAGGTTTCTGGAGAAACACACACCTGTATAAAATTTGTAGTAGATCTAAGCCTGAGCATATATATAAAGCAAATATAGTTTCCAGTGAGACAATATTGTCTTAGAGAGTATAAATATTCTGCATAAGTCTTACTTAATGCTCATACTGTGGAGGTAATCCTGCATCCCTGAGCGGTTGTGGGACTGGAACAAAAACTTCCACAGGGCATCATTGAGCTGGAAAGACTTGTTTTGGAAAGAGTGTTGTCCTGGCAACAGATTGGATTTGATGTCCAAGGACTAATCTAGCAAAATATGGTACAGGTAATACATGCTAACTGAGAACAGACAGGCTAAGATAATCAAATTAAATGCTGATAGGAACATAGAGAAATAGGCCTAATATTTTACTGCTAGAGCAGCTATGAATTTTTTTTTTAATTTTAGAAAACAAGATGGAAATATATGTTAAGAGCTGTAAAACAGTCTATGTTCATCAACTTAAAAGATCCTTTTACTAGATTTAGGCCTTCTTAGGGGTATTATTGAGAGGGTAAAAAGTTGTATATATATATATATATAAAATTATTCATGAAAGCCTTGTTTGTTACTACAAAATAACTGGAAATAACACAAATGAAATGAATGGGAGAAATGGCTGAAGAGACTGAAATTTGAATCTAATGGATTATATTATGTCATTGAAAAGACATTATAGTCAAAAATTAAGAAAATAAAGGAAATACATGAAAGAATGAAAAGAGAAGAAAAGAATAAGAACAATAAATACCATAAATACATTAAAATAACCAGCCACAAAAGTAAGAGAAAAAATATCCAGGAAAAGAAAACCAAAGGAAACTCAATAGCAGAACATGTTTATATCAGCATGCATATGTAATTTATGTATTTTAAACTAATTGTAAACAATTTAAAATTTGTGGTTCTGCACATACTATTTTTATGAAATTTTTAATCAAATTTTTTTGTGGTGTTGGTATTTATGAAGCATATAATAAAAATATAATTAAAAAAAGGCTCTCACCAAATCAATAGGCCCAACTGACATGAACCTTATGAACTCATGGTTGTATTCAGAACATGAGTGTGTATTAAATCTGGCCCTTGAGTATGATGAGAGAAGAAGTACAAATAAAGCAACTTCTGTTGCTTATTGAAATATGATGGCTGATTCAGAAAAAGAACTTGTAAGATATTTTCAGTTGTAAGCAGAAGTTGATTTTTCATTTCATTTTTATTTAAAAGAACGACTGACAGACTATGGTTATTCAGATGGGTATTTGGCAGACATTTTCTTGAAAATGAATAGAGTGAGCCTGTTATTTCAAGGCAAACAACTGACAATATTTTTTTCCCAATGACAAAATTTTACTTTTAAGTGAAAAATCAAATTTTGGAAAACTTATATTTTACCACCATTAATTCCACAGCTTCCCATTTATTTAAATTCTTTGCTGAAATCTTTGGTGATATTAACAAATGTTAATTTTTTTTGCTTTCTATGTTTTTAGTTTAAAATTTTATTTTCAGTTTCAAATTCTCTTCCCTCTCTTTCTATCCACAATGTCTGATAAAAGTAAGAAATATGAAATCGATTATAAAATTCATACAAAAAGTTTTTTCCACATTAGCCATGTTCTGGGAAAAAAATAAGGAAAAATATACTTTAATTTGAAATACAAATCTATCAGATCTCTTTTGGGAAGTGAATAACATTTTTCATTATGAGCTCTGAATTCTGGCAGGTTACTATGTTCATTAGATTATTGAGATATTTATAATTAATTATCTTCATAATATTATTATCACTATGTAAATTGTTTTCCCAGTTCTGCTTATTTCATTTTGCATGTAGGATCCTCTCAACAGAATTTAGCCTCCATAAATTTAGGGTCTTAGCATAATACATGGTACATAGAAACTATTTAATAAATGTTTGTTGATTGAATTTTATTGCTTTTCTCCTTTCTTTTATCATACCTCCTTAATGTCTTTTGCCCTTCTTTACTCTGTGCCCTTATACTTCTCTAATTACCCATGACATTTCTTGTTTTCCTATCCATTTTATCATCACAAAAATGTTATATCTAACATGATAAATTAATTAATAAAGAAATCACCAATAGATTTTTAATTAAAAATTTTGAAATATTATGAGCTCTCATATCAGCATATGATTTTTCATAAAAAGTAATTTACTTATATGATTGTATTCTATATTTTAAAAAATTAAATGCTTTTTCATAAAACAAGAGTCCTTTCCTTCTCAAAGGTCAGGGCAGGAGAAGAAAATATAACTTATAACTGATATAAATAGTGAAGCAAAACTGATTTTCTCATTGGCCAGATCAAAAGATATTCTACATGTTTAGCTGCATCCTGAGTCCATTATCTCTCTATCAAAGAATAGGCAAGATTTCATCATTAATCTTCAGGATCTGTGGTTCAACATTTTGTTCATTATAATTCTTAAGAAAATATTCTGTCTTGAAAAATATCAAAAAGTCTACTTACCTTAGAAAGTAAATAGATAAGATTTTAGAAATTGCATGACCATATATCACTGGATAGCCCTACGTGGATGTACATATTTGCACAATATTCATGCATTTTTAATTTGATAGGCATATATGTGCAAATATATATGTGTGTATACACACACATACATTTTTCTCTTCTAAACCACTGAAGTTCTTATCATCTTATTACACATTTTCCTTAGATCTTCTTTTGCTGTAATGTGGCTGTGTATCATAATCAAAGAATATTCTGACCCGAAAGGGAACTTACATGTTATTTGGCTTCACCCTATACTTTTATAGATGAGGAAAATATGAAACTCAGTTAGGTTAGGTGATTTCTTCTGGTCAAAATATATAACAGAGGTCTTGCCAATGATGGGGAAGTAGTAGGAAGGAATGAGTTATTTAACTGAAAGTGCATTTTCTTTCAGATTACATCCTTCAAATTCAAAGTTTTCGAAACCAAAACTCTTTCTTAATTGCCATCTATGTACAAAGAGTTTATTAGTCTCTAATAGATTCAAAGTTATATGATGTAGTGGAAAGGACAAAGAACTTAAAGATCAAACATCACCTCATATACTTAGTTGTTGTGAAGATCGAATCAAACGTTTTTTGTCTATCAATCATCAATTTTTAAATTAATCAATTGAAAGCTTTAATTCCCCTACTTAACACTAAGTAAGGGAGTTGCCAAATAATTTACTAAAGTAATTGAGAACCCCAGAGATGACTGCCTTACCCCTGGGCAATGCTAGGAAAATTTAAAGACTGCAATTGGTTCCCATAAAATAGAGGAAGGTACAAGGAAGTTATGTGAGAAAAGGACTATAAAAAGTCCTGAATTTCCTATCCTAAGGGTCTTTGGCTTGAATCTTCATCTTTGAGCTTCACCTGGTGACTTGCCTATTGGAGGTGGCTTTGGACTTGTTCAGGATCACTGCATTGCCACTAATGGAGAAGTCCATTACATTCAATTGTGCCACAGTGTATCATTCTCTGTGCACAATGTTCTCCTGACTGCTCCTTTCACTCTGCATCAATTCCTTGAGGTCATTCCAGTTCCCATGGAATTCCTGGACTTTATTATTCCTTTGAGCACAATAGTATTCCATCACCATCATATACCACAAATTATTCAGCCATTCCCCAAATGAAGGGAATCCCCTCATTTTCCAGTTTTTTGCCACCACAAAGAGCTCAGCTATGAATATTTTTGTACATGTCTTTTTCCTTATTATCTCTTTGGGGTACAAACCTAGCAGTGCTTTGGCTGGATCAAAGGGAAGAATAGTCTTTTAGAGCCCTTTGGACATAGTTCCAAATTGTCTTCTAGAATGGTTGGATCAATTCACAACTCCACCAGCATTGCATTAATGTACCACCTTTGTCACATCCCTTCCAGCATTCATTATTTTCCATTGCTGTCATGTTAGTCAATCTGCTATGTTGTAATATTTTTTAATCAGCAACCACAATTTTATTTTAGAAGTCTCATATTTAATCAAACCCCTAAATTAATGGGGTAAATATTGTAACATTAATTTATAGTGGACCCAATGCTATTGTTCTCAGTTCTCCAGGCCTGTGCTCTTTTTTCCCCCAGGAAGTGACCCTAATCCCCTGTAGCCACAGGCACTAATGGTCCTTTCTATCTTGGAACTGAGTCCAGGGACTATGCTCCCTTGTGAGTAATTATAAGCACTCTGCCTTGGAATTGTGACTATGGTGGGGCTTCTACTTCCATGTGGCCACAAGCCCTAGTGCTCCTCTTTGTCCTGGAACTGCAAACAACCTAGTGTTGTATAAGAGCAATGTAACAGGGTCCTGCACCCAGTAAGAGCAAACGGTTCTCTGTAATTTTTTTCAGACTGGCCATCTGACCCTCTTACTGTTTCTGAGACTAGAACATCTCTAGGTATTGCTGCCACTGTCTTGGATATTGCTTCCTCAGACCTCTGAGTGGTTGGGAGGGATCTTTCTTTTGCTTAGCTTACAATCCCCTACTGGTATGTGTAAATCTTGAAATTTCTCAGACTTGTGAATGTTAAAAATTTCCACATTGAGGAATCCTCCATTGGAACAAATTCCCTGCTGGAAACATTCACCATTTTGATGTGAGAACTCACCAGGATCAGAAATGGGAGGACCTGTACTCCAACCGTACTTAAGACTGCTTTAGGGGAGAAAACACCTTGCTAAACAATGAAAGTACTTGGACCCATGCTTATAATAAGGCAAGGAGTTCTTTGAGCCAGGCCTGTTTTTTAGAATTGATACAATGGGATGCTAGGTACCTAAAAGGGTCGGGCAAGTTTTCTCTTAATGAGATTAGTCGACTCAGCTGTGTTTTCTCTGGTTTAGAGTTACTGAGGGGATTAGTCGACTCCGCTGTGTTTTCTCTGGTTCAGATTTACTGAGGAGGTTAGTCGACTTAGCAGGAATTCAGATGGGCTGTCTTTTAGAAAACATCTACGGTGATTGGTAGATGGAAGAACTTAGGGGAGGTGACATAGGAAAAAAACCTCCTATATAAGAAAAGGAATCTCTTGATCAAGGGATCCTTGGAGGCTTGGAGAGGCTTGGAGATCCTTAGATCCTTGGAGGACAATCCTTTTGGAGAAAGCTCTTATGAGGATCGCTTGGCAAGAATCTCTTGAGAGAGGCTCTGGAGAAGAGAAGCTCTTGGAGGACAATCTCTAAGGAGGTCTTGCTGGAGCTCCTCTGAGGGGACTCTGTCCCTCTGGAGGCTCTGGAGAGAGGCCCTTTGAAACAGGCTCTGGCTGGATCTCTCTTTGAGGAGGACTCTGGCTGGAACTCTCTTTGGTGAAATCAGTTGAGATGGAGCTGGCCTGGTGTCCCTAGAATCCTTGCTTAGACAGAACTTGTGGTGAGTGATAAAAGACTAACTGACTGATCTCTCTCTTAAGACTCAGGTCTAGGCCATGTTGGCTTAAGGCCCTTCATACTTATTTCCTTTCTCTCTCTCTCTCTCTTTCTTTGATTACTCATTGTATTATTAATTAAATTCTCTATAAAACCCAGTTGACTTGGGCATATTGAATAATTGGGAATATTTCCCTGGCGACCACCTTATATTTGATTTAAAAACCAAGACACTGTAGTGAAACATATTTTCTGGGGTCACAATTTACTCACCCTCTCTTATATCTAGCATAATTTGTATCTTCCACCATTTTAACTCACTACAGTTTACAACATCAACCATTTTAATTATTACATGTTTCCCCACAGTATTATCAGTTAGTAATTATTTTAAGACATACTAATACAATTAATTACCTTTTAGGAAGGAATATTTTATAAGTTCATATAATAAAAATAATTGGTACAAAATATCCTTTCCTGCCAAAAAATTAAATCTTTGACTCACTCCTTCACCACCATATACAGAATTCAGGGGAAATTAGACTCAACCTTAGAGTATGCATATAGCCAGGGAGAAAATTATAGTTTCTATAAGTACTTATCTAGAATTCTTAAGAGTTCTTCATTAGAACTTTTATATCTTTTCTGTTATATTCTTTGTAGAGTTCTGAAGCTTCCTTTCCTTGGTGGTGTGCAAAGAGAAGACTATAGACTTCATTGAAAAGACTTGATTGCAAAAACACAATGAAGGAAGATGAGGGAATGCTGCTTGCCAGCAAGGGATGGGCTAGAACCTCTAGCTGAGAAAAGCAGATGGATAGTTTGAATCTGGGTTCTTTCTCTTCTGGCAAGGAGGAGAGAAGAGCATCACTCTGAGACCAACCTGTTAAGGTTCTTCAGTTAGTTGATGTGAATCATAACATAGCCATTACCTTTTCATTAGTGGATAGAGAATTTTTCCCTGTGGGGAAAAGAAGAGACGATTCACTCAAGACTTCAACTGACTTCAACTCAAGTCTTCAACTCAAGTCTCTTCAACTGACATCTTATATAATTGTATATCCCTCTGTATCAGGAATCCAACAGCCTGACTCTACATCTCTCCAGGGACTCAGATCTTCAGACCTGAGCCATCAACCCTTGAGTGGGAATTTAGGATAAAATAGTAGTTAGGGATTTCCTATTTCCCCCCCTCTACCCCTGTACTGTAAACCTTAAAATTCCTTAGACTTATAAATGTTGGAAATTTCACCATTGGGAAATTTCATACTTGGAAAATTTCTTACTGATAGTCTATTGGAATGTGAACCCCATTGGCATGGGAGGTTCCTCCTCCTCCCTTCTTAAGATTACTTTAGGACAGAAACCTTTTGCTGAACAATGGAAAGGACTTTGACCTATGCTTAAGCATAGAACAGGAATTTCTTTGAGTCATGATTGATTTTAGAATTGATACAATGGAGATACTTGGAATCAATCTCCACCCTAGTCAGTCCTAACAGGATTTAGGAAGGGCTGCAGCATAGATCAAAATTTAATTATTCCAATCTCTACCCTACTCAGGTTAACAGGATTTAGGAAGGGCTGTAGCAAAGGATCAAAGATTTAATTATTTGAGAATATGACCTTCAACAGACATGTGCAAAGCCAGAGACCTCTGGGCGGTCCTGGGTTAAGCTAGATCCTCCATTGGCACAGGGAAATTGATGGACAGTGATTGGTAGATGTGAGAACTGAGGGGAGGGAACTTGGATGGTTTCCTTAAAGATAGAGGGGTCTGAAGACTCAGGGGGGTGGTTGGAGAGTTTGGTGGAGTGGTTGGAGAGGTGCTCTGAGAAGCTTGCTCTGAAGGAAGCTGAAGGTGGGGGCCTCTGAGACTGTTTCTCTATTTTGGTCACGTGAGTAATAGGGACTGATCTCTTTTCTTTGACTCAGCTATCTAAGGGCTTGGGCCTTTTGGCCCAGCCTAAACAGAAGGGGTATTTAAGCCCTATTCCCTTCTCTCACCTTTCTCTCTCCCTCTTTCTCTCTATCTCTAATTCCTTTCTTCCTCCTGTTTGTAATTAAACTCTATAAAAGGTTGATGGCTGACTTGAGTTTTCATTTAGGAATTACATAGCTGAATTCCTTGGCGACCTTAAATTAATATATATCAGTCTTTTAATAGTGATTTCCTTGTCACAATACCCTAATTCATTATATTTTTAAAGAATAAATAGTTATTATTGCAGCAGAGACTGGGCATCAATTTGCAGTTAAAACCAGGGGAGATCAGGACAAGCATCTATTAGGGGAGGAAACCAGAAACCAAAGACTGAAGGGGAACTTTCCTTCTTACTTCTCAGTTCTGGACCTTTGGTCATACCTCTTCTCTTCCCTTGTGGAGTGGGGGTGGAGTGGGGGAAGTAGTGCCTTCCTCTATCTTTTCCCCTCTCTTACTCAAACAGTTATAAATTGGTTCCTGAACCTCTAGAACATTGGTTCCATTTTTTCTTCTGTTCCTAATGTAGGCACTATGTCAACTAATGAAGGACATCAATGAGAATTGCAAAAATCTTCAAATGCTCCAACTTTATAAGATTATCCTCTTGGTCATGGGCAAGCTCAGGCTCTTTACACTGTAAACATCACTCCCCACTTCCCCCAAAGAAATCCCATCTTAGTGGCTTAGCACTAGTGATCCCTCATCTATCAGGAGAGTTATGTTCCAGAACTACCCCTCTACCCCCTCCCCCACTGCATAGGTAAAAATACACAAAGTAGCCACATTATATTTATTATATTATATATTATTATATGTTATAATTTATTTAATTTGATAATTTTATATAATATGTAATATATAAATGTAATTAATTTTATAATTTAATTATAATTCAATTTATTTTATATAATATATATAATATATAAATGTAATTAATTTTATAATTTAATTATAATTCCATTTAATTCCTATAATAATATGTTTTATCTATAATATATTAAGGTTTTATAAACCCTTTCCAATTTCTTATAAACCTTTTTCACACTCTTATTAACTTACAGTCACTGAGCCAATCAACACACAGGATACTTAATATATAGCTGTGGTTGGTCACCTTTCATTCCATCAGCCAATAGTGTGCCATGATAAGTGTAACTCCATGAGACAGAATTAAATATGTTGTTTTTTAAACTGCAAAAGAGTGAAGCCCCAATAAGTGAACAGCCATATATAGAGGGACAACTGAAGCTTCAAGATGCCTGAATCCTTCATTCAGAAAAGCTTGTTGATTTTAGACAACCTCCACAGGCTGTCCCCATGTCTCTTCAACCAATCAGAACATATTTCCCATACCCTGTTACTCAACTTTGTCTGATAGCTTTATAGGTCATACACTCTCTTTTCAAGAATTTTTTGTACCTAATCTAAACTCTTTGATTGATTGTTGTTATTATTATGATTGATTGTCATTATGACAACCTTGTTTTACAAAACTCATGCTTTCTCTCTGTCCCATGGGAGCTTGCCTTCAAGAAGCTCCAGCCTGACCTTTGTCCTAGAGTGAACAACAGACCATCAAGTACCCATTAAATCACCCTTAATAGGAGTGATGGTAGTACTCAGGTTTTGAGTATCCTTTTGTCTTCTAAGTTTCTCTATTTGTCTCTGGGTCATTCTCAGGTATACTCTATTTTTTATTCCTCTTTTCCTAGCCTCCATGTAATTCAAACAGTTGTTCATTCTTTTCTATATTCTCTAAAGTATATATAAGACCTGTATAAAGTATATATAAGATTGGATTTAGCTCTCCCCTGATTGTAACAATGAAGGTGCTTAGCTTTTCCTTTATTGTGAAGATTAAATTGTAATCCCCTGTCTATTTTTAGATCTTAATTCCCAAAGTGTAAACCCAGTACTTAAAGTAAATCTATCCATTTTAAGCACAAAAAGGTGTGAACTAACCACAAAAGGTATGAACATTCATTTCATATATTGAGTGGGAGGTCTGTGACTCACCAGTGAAATAGTGGGCAGTCCTGGAGAGGAGTGTCTGCTGTGATGGGTAGACGTAAAATTTAGGGGAGTTGACACAAGAGAAAAAGGTCTTTAAAAAGTGGAAACAGAGACACACAGAGATTATTCATTCAGTCACTCAGAGCTGAACTGAAAAAACAGGTCCTTGGACATGGAGTGAAGACAGACCTTTGAGTAGAGACTGGAAGACAGATACTCAGACTTGGAGTGAAGACACTTGACTGTGGAACTGGACCCCTGGAGGATCTTGTGCATGAGACCTCACACTGTTTTCCTTTTAGACAGGTACCATGGTAATTGTAAAAGACTGACTTAGTTCCTTTCTGGAAGTGTGAACCTCTGAGAAAGGCCCATCCTCTTGAGATTCCTTTCCCCTGACTGGAACCTTACAATTTCTAACTGGTTCAGAGGAAGCTGGAGCTTTCTCTCTCTCCCCTTTTCTCTCTTCCTTAATATCTTCCTGTATTGTAAAAATAAACTACCATTAATTCCATTTACTTGAGTAATTCATTTTGGGATTTAGAAATTGAATCTCTGGTGACCACCAATTAAATAATTAAGTCCAACCAATAATAAAACTAACAGACCCCAGGTTCTCTAGTTTGATGGAAATTCCTATTCATTCTATATTTTCCTGGAGACATTCTTCCCACAATTTCAGAATACAATATGGCATTGTTGTATGTGCATATGACTTTGGTGGTGATCATAAGAACATCGTCTCCCTTGTTTCATGTCCTTTGTAACTGTTTTGGTAATTCTGTGTTTTTCTAGGCTGATAAATAAAAGTGTCCTCCCTGGGTTAAGGTATCAGGATATATTCTTGTTTTTGTTGAATTCTTTTAGTTATATTCAATGCTTCATTACCACATTTGGGGTTTTCTTATCAAAAGCACTGGATTAGTTTGCCATTTCCTTTTCTAGGTCATTTATAGATGAGGAAACAGAGGCAAGCAATGTTAAGTGAATTTCCCATGGTCACATAGTGAGTAAATGTCTGAGGCCAGACTTGAACCCGGGAAGATGAGTCTTCCTAACTTCGGGCCAGGCACTATATCTTCTTTGCCTCCATCTTGTTAATTACTTTAAGCAGAGTAGGGAAATAGGATGATTGCTTTACTTAATCAGTCTCCTCTCTTACATACAAATAATCATGGTAATTGTCTTTTCTAATGCTGATTTTATGAATTTATGACATGGTGGTGGCAAAATCACCTTAATTTTGTGATTTTTCTCTGTAGATGCTTGGAGGAAGAGTGGGAAAATTTTTGTTGTTGGAAATATCTAGAGGTAAGAAGTAAAAGTTCACAAAGGGTGAAAAGTCAAGGGCATTACAGAATGGTAACTAGTGAATCATTAAAGTGAGAATCTATTTTTCTAAAAATGAATAACTTAATGTTTCATTTAGTCAAGAACGTTTATTATGTTGCTATTATGTTTAACACTCTGGGAGAGAGCAAAACATTTAATTATACCAAAGACCTTAGTTAAGAAGTTATATCAAAGACTAAACTGAGTCAAAGAGAGGCACATCAAATTAACCAAGTGCTTGCTTAATGCACGCATCTTGAGTTTTGTTGAATTCACAATGATGTAGTAGCTATTAGAATCAAGATATCCAGATTTTTAATCCAGTGATTTTTCCCAAACACTAGGAAGCCATTTCTTTTTTTTCTTTTAAACATTATTTTATTTGGTCATTTTCAAACATTATTCATTAGAAACAAAAATAATTTTCTTTTCCTCATCCCCCCTCCCACCACCCCTTCCACTGGCGATGCGTGATTCCTCTGGGTATCACATGTGTCCTTGATCTGAACAAATTTCCATGTTATTGGTTTTTGCATTAGGTTGTTCATTTAGAGTCTTTCCTCAGTCATATTCCCTCCACCCCTGTAGTCAAGCTGTTGCCTTTCCTCAGTGTTTTTACTCCCACCATTTATCCTCTGCTTGAGCATAGTGGTTTTTTTTTCTCTTTGATCCCTGCAGGTTGTTCAGGGACATTGCATTGACACTAATGGAAAGGTCCATTATGTTTGATTGAACCACAGTGTATCAGTCTCTGTGTACAATGTTTTCCTCTGCATCACTTCCTGGAGGTTATTCCAGTCTCCATGGAATTCCTCCACTTTATTATTCCTTTTAGCACAATAGTATTCCATCACCAACATATACCATAATTTATTCAGCCATTCCCCAATTGAAGGGCATCTACACATTTTCCAATTTTTTGCCACCACAAAGAGCACAGCTATGAATATTCTCGTACATGTCTTTTTCCTTATTATCTCTTTGGGGTACAAACCCAGTAGTGCTATGGCTGGATCAAAGGGCAGGCAGTCTTTTATCTCCCTTTGGGCATAGCTCCAAATTGTCCTCCAGAATTGTTGGATCAATTCACAACTCCACTAGCAATGAATTAATGTTCCAACTTTGCCACATCCCCTCCAACATTCATTACTTTCCTTTGCTGTCATGTTATCCAATCTGCTATGTGTGAGCTGATACCTCAGAGTTGTTTTAATTTGTATCTCTCTGTTTATAAGAGATTTAGAACACTTTCTCATGTGCCTATTAATAGTTTTGTTTTCTTTATCTGAAAACTGCCTATTCATGTCCCTTGCCCATTTACCAATTGGGGAATGGCTTGATTTTTTTACAATTGATTTAGCTCTTAATAAATTTGAGTAATTGAATCTTTGTCAGAGGTTTTGGTTATGAAGATTGTTTCCCAGTCTGTTGCTTCCCTTCTAATTTTGGTTACATTGGTTTTGTTTATAAAAAACCTTTTTAATTTGATGCAATCAAAATTGTTTATTTTACATTTTGTGACTCTTTCTATGTCTTGCTTGGTTTTAAAGTCTTTCCCTTCCCAAAGTTCTGACATGTATACTATTCTGTGTTCACTTAATTTACTTACAGTTTCCTTCTTTATGTTCAAGTTATTCACCCATTCTGAGTTTATCTTGGTGTAGAGAGTGAGGTGTTTGATCCAAAACTAATCTCTTCCACATTGTCTTCCAGTTTTCCCAGTAGTTTTTGTCAAATAGTGGATTTTTGTTCCAAAAGCTGGGTTCTTTGGGTTTGTCATAGATAATCTTGCTGAGGTCATTTACCCCAGGTCTATTCCACTGATCCTCCTTTCTGTCTCTTAGCCAGTACCAAATTGTTTTGATGATCATTGCTTTATAATATAGTTTGAGATCTGGGACATCAAGGCCACCTTCCTTTGTATTTTTTTTTCATTATTTCCCTGGATATCCTTGATCCTTTGTTCTTCCAAATGAACTTTGTTATGTTTTTTTTTTTTCTTATTCAGTAAAAATTTTTTGGAAATCCAATGGGTATGGCACTAAATAGATAGATAAGTTTGGGTAGGATGGTCATTTTTATTATATTGACTCTTCCTACCCATGAGCAGTTAATGACTTTCCAATTGCTCAAGTCTAGTTTTAGTTGAGTGGAGAGTGTTTTGTAGTTGTGTCCATATAGTTACTGTGATTGTTTTGAGAGATAGATTCCTAAGTATTTTATTTTGTCTAAGGGGATTTTGAATGGGATTTCTCTTTCTAATTCTTGCTACTGAGCTGTGTTGGAAATATATAGAAATGCTGATGACTTTTGCGGGTTTATTTTGTATAAATAAACAACTTTTGTTATTTGTATAAATAAACAACTGCAACTTTGCTAAAGTTGTTGATTATTTAGATTAGCTTTTTGGTTTATTCTCTAGGATTCTTTAAGTAGAACATCATATCATCCGCAAAGAGTGATAACTTGGTCTCCTCCTTGCCTATTTTAATGCTTTAAATTTCTTTTTCTTCTCTAATTGCTACTGCTAGTGTTTCTAGTACAATGTTAAATAATAGAGGTGATAATGGGCATCCTTGTTTCACTCCTGATCTTATTGGGAATGCATCTAGTTTATCCCCATTGCAGATGATGTTAGCTGATGGTTTTAGATATATACTGTTTATTATTTTTAGGAAAGACCTTTCTATTCCTATGCTTTCTAGTGTTTTTAATAGGAATGGGTGTTGTATTTTGTCAAAGGCTTTTTCTGCATTTATTGAGATAATCGTGTGATTTTTGTTGGTTTGAATGTTGATATAGTCAATTATGTGAATGGTTTTCCTATTATTGAAGCAGCCCTGCATTCCTGGTATAAATCCTACTTGATCATAGTGAATGACCCTCTTGATCACTTGCTGAAGTCTTTTTGCTAGTATCTTGTTTAAGATTTTTGCCTCTATGTTTATTAGGGAGATTGGTCTGTAGTTTTCTTTCTCTGTTTTTGACCTGCCTGGCTTTGGAATCAGTACAATGTTTGTGTCATAAAAAGGAATTTGGAAGACAAAACATTTTGGGGAAGTGGAGCAAGGGCTTCTGGGGATTGAAGTCCTGGATTCAAATCCATTTTTTACAATTCTTATAAGAGAATTTTTACCCTTACCCTTCCTGTGTGTATCTTTGTGTGACAAAGTTTATTCTATTTAATTTATTTCTATTTCTTCAAGTATATCTTAGTACCATCATTGATTCCCCCCTCCCTTTTTCTTTCTTTTTTCCCCTCAAAATCACGTTAATGCCCTGATTTTTCCCTATGAGTGATTCTTCTGATTACTCTATTGTTGCATACAATTTTTGAAAGTTACACATAACATTTCCCCCATATGTTAGTATATATAATTTGATCTCATTGTAGCCCTTATATAAGGGAGTTTGAATAAAAGAGGAAAAAAACACTCATCTCCTTTTCCCTTTCTTTCATATTTACTTTTTCATGTTTCTCCTGCTCTTTGTATTTGGATGTCAAACTTTCCACTCAGTTCTGGTCTTTTCTTAACAAATACTTGGAAATCTTCTATCTTGTTGAATGCCCATACTTTCCCCTGGAAATATATAGTCAGTTTTGATAGGTAGCTGATTCTTTGTTGAAGACCCAGTTCTCTTGCTTTTCTGAATATCGTGTTCCAGGCTTTCTGGTCTTTTAGCATTGCCACCACTAGGTCTTGTGTCGTCCTTATTGGTGCTCCTCTGTATCTGAGGTTTCTCTTTTTATCTTCTTGTAAGATTTTTTCCTTAGCCTGGAAGCTCTTGAATTTGACGATTACATTCCTGGGGGTTGTCTTTTGGGGATTTTGTATAGAGAGTGTTCTATGAAAGCTTTCTATTTCTATTTTGCCCCCTTGTTTGAGAATATGAGGGCAATTCTCTTCGATGATTTCTTGTAGTATGGCATTTATGTATTTGTTAATCTCTGGTTTTTCAGGTAGACCAGTGATTCTCAAATTGTCTCTCTTTCCTCTGTTTTCCTGGTCTGTCACCTTGTCAGTGAGATATTTTATGTTTTCTTCTAATTCATTAATTTTTTGACTTTGCTTTATTAATTCTTGCTGTTTTGCAAGATCATTGGTTTCCAGTTGATCAATTCTGGAACTTAAGGCCTGGTTTTCTGCTTTAATCTTTTGGCATTCAGCTGTAATTTTTTTGGTTCTCTAATATAATTTGTTGATTTTCTTTTTGAACCATTTCCCACTTCTCTTTCCAGTGGGCTTCCATCTTTCTGATGTTAAGCTCCATTTGAGACTCTTCCAGGGCTTGTGGACAATTTTCATTTTTTTTTTTTGGTTTTGCCTTTGTTTGAGTTTCATCCAGTATTTCCTCTGTAGCCTGGGTTTTTCCTCCATAAAAATTTTCAAGGGTGACAGCTTTCTGTTTTGATTTCCTGGTGGGATTTTTAGGCTCCTGTGCACAGTTAGCCACTTTTTCTGGATGTTTTCAGTTCCCTCTTTAGTCAGAAATCAGAGTCTGTTGAGCAGGGTTTTTTGTGTATGGAGTTAATGAGCAGGCTCTTGATTTTCCTCAGTCCTTTGTGACTTTTCTCGGTACCTTCCTCTAGGGTTCACTCAGTGTCTGTGCTCTCTTGCCCACCTGGTTTTCTGGTTTACCTACTTTCGGGGGTGGGGCCCCTGAAGTCCTAGTCAATTCCCAAGGATCCAAAAACACTCACTGTTTGTTCCATAGGCACTCCTGTCTCACTCCTTGGCTCTGGAGGGCGCACTGGCTCTGGGCACCTGAAGTCTGAGCTCTCTCATGTCTTGAGGTTTTCTACCTAACTGCATTCGGAGAGGGGTCCCCTGCTGTCCTAGTCAGCTCCCAAGGTCACAGAAGTGCCCTCTCCTTGGTTCAGAGGCACCCCTTGCTAGTTCATCTTGGCATGCGCTGGCCCTGGCTCTGGCCCTATAGGTGGGGGTGGGGGAGGGTGGATCCACTTGCGTTTGGGTGGAAACCCTTTCTCCCTCTTATAGTCTGATAAAGTCCAGATCCCATGCACCTTCACTACTGTGCCCCACTCTACAACTCCTCCACTCCTCTGATAAAGATTCTTAAGGTCTACTGGGGACATCCTTCTCAGTGTATGTCGGGGAGAGTAAGTCACATTTAGGTGGCCACCATGCTTACCCAGAAGTCCTCAATCTAGGAAGCCATTTAAACATATTTATTGCAAAATCCATGTTTTGATCTTAAAAAAATACTAGTATATTAATTCATTTGATAAAAATTCTGTGGACAGTCTGGGGTTTCTTTCCATTTACTCCCTAGTATAAATTTTTTGGAATTCATATAGCCTAAGGAATTAAAAGGGATGGGAACAAGTTGCTAAGAGAGTTATATAAAGACATGCCTAGATTATAGCAGGTTTGAATCTCCAATTAATCATTCCAGTTAAATCACTGAGGCACTGTGAAGTTGTCACTTTAAAATACAATCTTTCCCACTTCAGCTTTCTCCTCGCCTCTCACAAGAGCATTTTGACAGGAATGGGTCTATTTTAAAGTAACTAACTTAAATTTTTAACAAAGCCACAGTGTTCTTTGTGAAATTGTTAATTTGAAAAGTCAAGTTCATATTGAAAAATCCTAACCATGGTAAAGTACATCACAACAAATTCTTCCTTCCAAAACAAAAATCAGAAGATCCTTCAAGGAACATTAAAATGAGATTTTCCATTTGAGGTAAATTGGTAGCACAAATTATTTTCCATTGCCTTCTTGTTGATAAGGAAAGAACAGTGTCTGGTCACAACAGGAATTTGAAGACACATAAGCTGGTTAATTAGATTGTTTTATGTCCAGTTCATTGAAATTCTTTGAAAATTAAAATGAGAAAAGAAGAAAAATTGAAGAATGAGCTTGTTAGATGCTGTTCCAGTGGATGGAAAGCACCTGAATGTTGATTAAATAAAGTTTCTTACAATTAAGGTTCAATGAGGCAAGTAAGTATAAGACTTGGAGGAGTAACCAAAAATGTAATATTATTTCAAGTGAATAGATATTATAGGGGACTGTTAATTCCATAAGAATGTTCTGAAAGAAGTTTTTTTCTTCTATGAGGTAGAATTTGACTATATAATTAATGATGCTTTTGGAAAATTACATTACTCTGGATAATTTTATGTAAGGAGTGCTAATATTATTTAGGTTGAATGAGTCAAGAATATTAATACTTCAAAAAGGACAGCTAATGTGAGGATGTGTTTCTCTTGGATATTTGTTATAATTTATTACATGTTTGTAACAAATCATATATATTATTGATATTATATATTATACTATATATGAAAATAAAAATAAATAGTAATTAAAATTTTAATTGGATGATTGCCCTATAATTGTACCCCCATCTATAAATAAGAATGTTGGGCCTGATACTCATTATTTTTTAAATCCTTACATTTCATCTTAGAATCAATACTGTGTCTCTTGCCCAGATCACATAGCTAGGAATTATCTGAAACCATATTTGAATCCAGGACCTCCCATCTCTAGTCCTAGCTATCAATCCACTGAGCCACCTAGCGGTCCCTTGACCTCATACTCTAAAATTCTTTAACACTCTCCATGAGATTTATGTGATCTTATATACTTGACACTGTAAATACAAAAAATCTTTAAGGAGCAAATTTGAAATCTGGTAAATCTAGATAGACTTTAAAATGTATCATTTTGGTCAAATATTAAAGTTCATTCAAGGACAGCAAAAAATACCTTTGGAAATATTAAATAGAAATTGTATTTCAGAAGGTTCTAAATTATCAGCTATTCACCTAACCACTCTCAGCTTTCATTTTCAGAGCATAGGATTAACAGAAGTAAACTTCTAATGATGACATGTGGGGAAAAGGGAATAGGTATCTAGAAAGCATTTGGGAATTGAATTATTCCATATGTTTTTTTTGAAAAGTGCTGTTCCTTTTTTGTCATTTCAGAATACAACATTCTAAATACTTAACACCACCAACTGAGATCTGACTACTTCAGTGGTACTGATTTTATTTTTTAGCATTAAACCAAAATAGGATCTTTATAGAAGACTATCAATATAATTTTGCTCTCTTCATTTTTTTGTTTAGATTTTTCCATCTCCTAACAAATATTTATTTAGTGCTTATAGTCTACAAAGCACTATAAATATTAGGGCCCAATAGACAAAATTAAATTGGTTTGTTTTTTACCTTTATCTACCTTATCTACCACTCTTTCCTGCCTTCTCTCCTCAGTTAGAAAATACAGTTCCTTCAGTCTGTTACCCTTAGCTAGAGTCTCACAAAGTACTGGTATGATGATCCTGAATAGTACATTGCATTTTAATAGGGGCAATCTGGAAACCCATTACCCTTCAATTCAAAGGAAGGACTGTTTAATGTTGGAATTTAAGATAAAATAACAGGAATAAAGGCATCTAGGTGGCACAATGGATAAGACCTGAGTTCAAATTTGATCTCCAATGCTTAATAGTTATGTATCCCTGGAAAGTGACTTAACCTCTGCCTCACTTTCTTTATCTGTAAAATGGGGGTGATAATAACAGCTACCTTCCAGGGTTGTTGTGAAGATCAAATGAGATTATTTGTAAACTGCTTAGCACAGTGACTGGCACATAGTAGGCATTAGTAAATTGCTATCTATTATTAAAAGACTCATATGCTGATGAGACATTCTGTCTACATGTAACTGTAGTTCTAGAAAACAATTTCAATTAAGATAGGCCTGTTTTCAAGAGGGAATTAATGGAAACCATGTTGATTTAAAGTTATCTGAGAAATTTTTATTTTTGATTCCAGAAAGTGAGAAATTTTTGTTTCTTTGTGAATCACAAGAAGAGCTTGGATCCTTTTGAGTAAAATGTTTATTTTTTCATATATAGTAAAAAATGTATAAGATCTCTTTATCTTTTTTGTGCTGATTGCTTTTAATTATGCAATGAAGGGCATCCTTAAGAATTGGCTAAGAAAAAAAAAATCACTATCCCTTGCATATGACCAAGGTAAAAAAATGGTGTTAGATTTGCACTCAAATAACCTGGATTGGAACCTCAGCTCTTTGCCAATGATTATCTGAGTAATACTGTGCATTAGAAATCAATCTTTTAAATAATATGTTCTAGAATCGATGTAATAGGGTCTGTTATTGATTTTTTTCATTTTAGGATCCATTAATATTACTTTATATTTCTCCTCATTTTATAAATCTTATAAATCTTTGTATTATGTGACATCTTCTAATTCAGATTTTCCAAGAGAACTACTTAATGAATTTCTCTTAAACACTGGTGTTTAAATCTATATGCAAGAGATGAACCATATACCTCCTCTTTTCTTTAAGTTTCTTTCTTCTAGCTTTTAAGTATTGTTGCCAGGGTTAAGAGATAAACTGCTCTAAGAACAGCAAGAGAGATTTATGAAGTATTTATTTACTCTGTGTCAGGCAACTTCTGGGAATACAAAGAAAGACAAAAATAGTACTTGTCCTTAAGAAATTTATATTCTACCAGAGTATTAAAAATCACTAGCCACTTATTCTCTATCTGTCTGTCTGTCTGTCTATCTGTCTATCTATCTATCAGGAGAGAGATACCATATGGAAGCTAATCTCAGAAGGAAGGTAGTAACACCTTGGGGGAGTGGAGAGAAGAAATAACTTCCTAAAGAAAGTATGAAACAAGCTGAATCTTGAAGGAAGTCAGGAAAACCAAAGAACAAAGATTAAAGGGAAAAGCATTTCTGGTGTAAGGGATGGCCAGGGCAAAGGTACAGAGATAGGAGGTGGAGTGTCTAGTTTAAGAGGCCATTAATATATTTGAATTATAGACTGAATAGTGGAGACTAAAGTCTAAGAGAAGGAAACTCATGAGGCCATCATATTGCGAAGGTCTTTAAATATCCAAAGGCAAGATTTATATTTGATGCTGGAGGTAATATGGAGTCACTGAAGCTCATTGCTATGGCCAGATCTGTGCTTTAGAAAAATTTTCTTGGCAGCTGAATGAAAGCTGGATTGTAGTGGGGAGAGATGAAGCAGAGAGATCATTTTGAAGGCTGTTATAATAGTACAGAAAAGAAATGATGAGGTCCTGACCTATGTTGGTGGTAATGTGAGTGGAGAGATAGAGACAATATGATAAACATAGTGAAGGTAGAAATCACAAGATCTGAAAACAGTTTACATATATAGGGGGATTGAGAGTGAAGAGTGAGAGTGAGCTTTCTAGATTGTAATGCTCTCTGCAATAACAGGAGATTTCAGAAGAAATAAATTAGTGTGTGTGTGTGTGTGTGTGTGTGTGTGTGGTGGCGAGGGAGATATAAGGCTTTGGGATTATAAAATCCTTGGGGTGGTAAAAGATGAAAAGAGAGATCACACAATAAATAATCTTCAAAATGGTCTATAAAAAGATTCTTTTTATAGTTATATGTTCCTAAAGGGGACCAATAGAAGTTAATTTTTCTTTTCTTCCCAAGTACTAAGTGAAAGTTTTTCAAGTGGCCAGATTACATTGCACAATTAGCATAAAGTAATACTCACAAATATTAGAAGGGCCATTGTCTGCCCTCAATTAACATGTTCAATTTCTTTATGAATTAGTTGCACAATCTCTGCCCTCATATAATCAGGTCAATTTTGTGAATGAATATCCTAAGACAATATTTGACTTCATTTTTCACTTCAATTGGAAAAGTATAATACGATAAAAAAATATCTGAGAACCATAATGAAAATGAAATAAAAAGGTTCAGACTTTGTAGCAGGAATTATGACTTTAGTGTTATTGGAATTAATTATACTTGCAGAATAATAAACTAAAATATCCCCTTGAAATGTTAAATCTTGAAGGCATAAAGGTAACATAATTACATTCACTAAATCCTCCCTAGAGCACTATTCTAAAAATGTCACAGTATTGCCAATGTCTCCAGAAGATATTATTAGAGATTGGTGATTAAAAAGTAGAAACAGGATGAGGTCAGGTAGAAGTATAAATATAAATATGAAAACAATTTACTAACAATATCAGTTATTGCAAAAAGTCAATTATGTAGGAAATATATATTTCTCAATTAACCTTTTTACTATCTATGTCTCAGATCAATTTTCGGCTACAGTAAAAAATAGAACTACATTTGGAGTCAGTCAAGACACCAAACATCTATTAAATGCCAGGCACATACAAATGCAAAGCATAAAACAACCCATACTCACAAAGAGATTATATTCTTGATGAGGGAAAATATAATTCTAGATATATTGTGGGAAATTAGTAAATGGCATTTTATTCTTTAAACAAATCCTATTGTTTTTATGGGGCAGCCAGGTGGCACATTGTATAGAGTGCTGAACCCAGTCGGGAAGACATCTCCCTGAGTTTAAATCTGACTCCAGATGCTTCCTGCCTGTGCAAGTAACTTAACCCTGTTTGTCTCAGTTTCCTCACCTGTAAAATGAGCTGTAGAATAAAATGGCAAACCAGTCCAATATCTTTGCCAAGAGAATCTCAAATGGAATCGTGAGGAGTCAGATACAAGTAAAAAGATTGTAGAATAATGATAATCAAAACAGATGTGTCAGTCACATGGGCTAAGGACTAGAAATAATAAATACAAACAGAATTTTAAATAGCCTCTGCTTTCAAGGAGTTTAAATTCTAATGGGACAATATGACATGTAAACAGAAGCTGAAATGGTAAGTAGTTAGTGGGGGGAAGAGAGGAAGATGCAGGGTCATGGTGGAGAATGAGTTTTAAAGGATTTTTTATTTGATTCTGTAGATAATAACTGTTATTTATTGAAAGGAAGACGAGGAGCCATGACAGGGTTAGACTTGCATTTTAAGAAGTCAGTTTGAGAGCTGAGGAGAGAATGTACTGGAGTCAAGAGAATCTTGAGAAATGGAAACCTATCAGAAGGCTTTTCCAAAGTCTATGGATATTTGTCCTAGCTTTGCCACTTTCTCTTTCTGTACCCTCAGGTATAGGATATTCTCAATTACTTCACCTGTAAAATGAGGACTTTGGACTAAATCACATCTATGCTTCCTTTCTGGTCTAAATCAATGTTCCTGTGAACTCTAGTTGGTTTTTTGAGTTTCTTTTCCATTATTCACAGGAAGATGAATAATTTATTATTTTAGTAATTAATCCCATGTTAAAATGAATGAATGAATAATTATTTACTGAAAGCTTACTTATGTGCTAGCCTACATACTTGAGACACAAATTCTTTATGTTACAGTAAATTGTTTTCAATGAAAAAAACATTTACCTTATGTCCATTGTACCTCCACTCCTTTATAAAAACAAACAAGAGAAACAAACAACAAAACCTTGAAACAAAAATGCTTAGTCCAGCAAAACAAGTTCCTGCTTTGGTCATGTCTAGTAACAGTCTCAGGATATAGGTTGAGATATCTCAACTTTTCTGTCAGGATCAAGATAGGAAGTCTGACCTTTGCTCCTTTCTAATGTGATTTGTTATTGCAGTTTTTAAATCTTTCAGTTTCCTGTTTTTATAGTTTTGTTGTTACTGCATAAGTTATTCTTCTGGTTTATTTTATTCTGTATCAGTTCATACAAACCTTCCAAGGCTTCACTGAACCCAATCTTTTCATTATTTCTTATGGCACAATAATATTCAATTATATCCATAAATATCCTAATTCATTTAGTGTTTCCCCAACTAATGGACACAGTACTCTATTCCCTCCCCCAATTCCTCGTTGTTTGATATTATGATAATATGTCACAATTTTTCTACATGTGAATCCTTTTCTTTTTCTTCAATCTCTTTGGGAATAAGGCCTGAATAGTGATAACCCTGGATCAAAGAATATGTAGTTAGCGACTTTTTGCACAAAGATCTACATTTCTTTTCAGAATTGCTATGGCAATTCACTGCTCTGCCAACCATTCATTAATGTGCTTGTTTTCTCACACTCCACCAATGTCTATCATTTTTCTTTACTATCAGTTTTTACAGTTCACTGGTTGTGAGGTAGGATCTTATAGTTGCTGTAATTTACCCTTCTCTAATTGCTAGTGACTTGGGACTTAAAAAAAAAAAAATATATATATATATATATATATATATATATATATGACTATCGATAGTTTGGGTTTCTTGCTTTGAAATTGCCAGCATTTTTATTACGAAGGGAATGATTGTTACTATTATAAATATATTTTAAACATATTTTATAAATTAGAAATATATATATCCTATCAATGAGAACATTAGAAAAATTGACTGCAAAAGATTTTTTCTTCTAGTTATCTCCTTCTCTAATTTTAGCTGCATTGATTTTGTTTGTATAAAAATATCTCAATTTTATATGATGATAAATGTCCAGTGATATTTTTCTGTTTTGATGATATGCTCTTTCCCTGTTTGTAGATCTGAAAGCTAAATTCTTCTCCCTATAATTTGTTTATTAGGTTACTATTTATTTTAAGTCATGTGTGCATTTAGAACATATATGATATGAGTTGGCCTTTATCTACTTTTTTGCCCAATTACTATCCAGTTTACCTTGCAGTTTTTGTCAGATGGTGAGATCCTACTCCAGCAGCTGGGATCAGATTTTTCAAGCATTAACCAACTACATATGCTTTTATAAGGTATTCCAGTGATTAACTTTTCTATTTCTTAACGAATATGAATTTATTTTCATGGTTACTGCTTGATAGTACAGATTGAGATCTTGTACTGTTACTCCTTCTTTTTCATGTTTTTTCACTATTTCCCTTAAGATTTTTGACCTTTTGTTCATCAGGTTGAATTTTGTTAACAAAAGATATAAATAATTCATTTAAGAAAAAGAAAAAGGGATTACTACTAGTTTGCCTTTTCAACCTTTTCTTAGGCAATTGGATTCCCTAGATAGCCCATATTAGAATTTTGTAGATTTACCTACCTTTGAAATTAAAATAAGAAAGTGAGTGCTGAATGACTTGAGAATGTTTCTCAATTTAAGAAAAAAATAGAAAAAAAAATCAAGATCCAATTTAGGCTTTGCAACTACTGGTGACTGTAATACAGACACTTTGAATCACAGTCTGATTACATTTTAACCCTTGGAGGTAATGGGATGAAATAGAGTGAAAATAAGTTGGATTCATTCTAACTTTAATGCTTTGTGATATAAAGGATGCCCCAGTTCCCTCTTTTCTCAGTAATTATTCTCATCCATGTCATGGGGAGCTTCTTTAGATTGACTATATTACTAACTATAAATTAGCACCCAAGAGTAAAACATCTCTATGAGATGTACCTCATTGCCTTCAAGCAACCCTTTTCCATTTCAGTGGATTCACCTTGCATCCTCTGAAGTTCCAGCCTGACTCATGCTTAGCTTCCTGCCAAAGTTAGTAAATGCTTATTGAAAGACTCATAAGCTTCAATGAAATGTCTGTTGACCTCAGGCCAGTTCCTAGTTTGATTGCCAAAGATCAAATCAGGTCAGTTTTCTTCATTGTGAAACTCTTATGAACAGATTAAATTCCACTTTATATTTATGCAGTTTTTAGGCATGTTTTATCTCCCCTGATTGAACAGAAGCTATTTGAAGGTGAGTGCTGTTTCATTTGGTCTTTATGTCCTCAGTTCCTAGCATAATGTTTACTTTTCAAGGCATCTGGCACAGTGCTTCCCTTGAAAGCAAAGGTCCATGTTTTCTTTTTTTTCTCTAAATTCTCATGTAAATACTTTCCACTCCTTGCCCCCTCACTGAGAATCTTTTCAGTTCTTATATCTATAGTTTAACATTAAACTTTTAAATTTTCTTTTTTTTAATGTAATTTATTTCTCTACATTTCAGTTCCTTCCTCCCCTCTCCACAGCACAGAAGGCATCCTGTAAGCAGATATGTATACATAGATTATCACTTTTGTGTTTCTACTTTTCAGTTCATTCTTTAAAGGTGAACATTCACAAGTCATTCCTCAAATATTAGGTATGTAGCTGTATATAATGTTCTCTTAGTTATACTCATTTTACTTCTCATAATTTCATTTAGTTCTTTTTAAGTTTTTTTAAAAATATTTTGTTTATCTTTTTTTATAGCACAGTAGTATTCCATCACGTTCATATATCACAATTTGTTTAGCTACTCTCCAACTGATTGCCATCCTTTCCATTTCCAGTTTTTTTGTCACCACTAAAAGAACTGTTATAAGTATTTTGGAATTGATAAGTTCAGTTCCTTTTATCCTGATTCCCTTGGGAAATAGACCCAATGAATGTTATTTGTCTGTGTTTTCAATACATTTTCCTAGATTTACTCCAGCATAAGGAAGCTAGACAAGGAATATAGTAGCATCTTAAGAGCTAAAGAATAGTGTTACACAAATGATGGAAAGGCATATGGTGAGAGCAAGCATGCTATATCATATAATCCAAGAGGAAAAAAGAAGAGAACAATGTGGAGGTGTAGAAGGAGGATTGTGGAAGAGAGAAATTGGGAAGCATGAAAAAGGCAGAAGCAGAGGCTGATGACCTGTCAGTCAAATGAAGGTCCTATTTGGAATATTTCTGGAAAGAGCAATTGGAAGGAAAGGAACAGACAAACTGAAGGGTTATGTCTTTTTACCTGGAAGATAGACAGGAGGTGGTCTTGTGACTTTGAAGGCAGAAGAAAAGAAGGACAAAAGTCCAGATATCTCTCTGACTTACTCTGTTGATGATAGTGACAACCTCCAGACCTATCAGACATTTCTCTCAATTTGAACTATATTCCAACATACTCCAATCTGTAGTATTAGGGAAATCCCCAACCCTCTTACTTCTATTCTCTATCCTTTCCTGTCTTCTCCCAATAAACCCCTTATTTAAGATAAAAAGATAAAGAGTATTTCATTTGAAACATCATAAACTCACTCTGAGTGATTTAGAAAGAAGAAGAAGAAAGGGGGAGGAAAGCTGAAGAGAGGGAGGAAAGGGGAGGAAGGTAGGAGAAAGAAGATAACTGCCGGATCTTTAGTTATCAATTACCAACCAAATATAGTCCATTATTATTATTTACTACAGGATCAACACTGTGACAGGTTGACTGGATGATGCTCTGCTGCAGAGATCCATTTCAGAGTACCTTTGAATATTCATTACGGCCTCTTTTTATCTACCCTATACAATAATCTTGGTTTCTCTTTATCACCTCTAGGATAGGATACAGTGCTGGGCTTTTAAATCCCTTCACAACCTGATTCCAACTTATGTTTCCAGTGTCATTATATAATATTCCCCTTCATTCTATGATCCAGCCAAACTGGACTTCTCTTTGGTCCTCTCTTGAAGTACCTTTCCACCTTTATCCATTCTTTGTTCCAGCTGTCCCCTATTCCTGAAATAAATTCTTTCCTATGTTCTGCCTCATAGAATTCCAATCTTCTTTTATGATTCCAGATTTTGTAAACAAAGACTTCTATTACTCCCAGCTTCTAGTGCCCCTAATGACCTTGAATTCATTTTATATATAACATATACATATATGTTATCTCCCTTTTTCAGAATGTATTCTCATTGAGTTAGGATTGTTTCTTTTTTTTTTCTCTTTGTATCCTCAGTACACAGAATTTTGGCACCCAGTGGTGCTTAATAAATATTTGTTGATTGATTATAACCAAAAGAACTGCGTTCATTTTAACCTCTCCTCCCTCCCTCCCTCTGCCTTGTTGTCATTGGGATTGATATTTTAGTTAACTGAATTATGGAAATTGGAATAGAAAAAATGGAAATGAACCTTTATGATTGTTTTATTGATAACTTTAATTTAATTATGATAACTTTCATTTTGTAGATCAAAAAAGGAAGCAAAAGAAATCTCTTCCCCTAGATTGCCACCTGGAGGAATTATATGTTGCCAAGGTCACAGAACTAGTACATGATAGAGCTTGATTTAGGGTTTCTGATTTCTCACTCTAAGATCTTTTAGTTATTCCATACTTAACTGATTGATTCTGGATGCCCTTTCTTCTTTTCATAGTCTTGCCTTCTATTATAACTGATTCTGTTTCTTTTTCATTAAAAATTTTTAATTTTTCCTCTTTTATTATGAACTTGATGAATATGGACATTTCATCATTCAAAGAACAGAATGTGAAATAGTGTTTTATATGAAATGATTTGTTACTCAATCAAAAAAAAAAGTATATACTAAATTAGGGTAGCTAAATATCACATTAGATAGGGTGCTAGGCCTGAAGTCAGAAAGACTCCTCTTTCTGAATTCAAATCTGACCTCTGATATTTAATAGCTTTGTGACCCTGGACACAGCAGTGAACCCTGCTTGCCTTGGTTTCCTTATCTGTAAAATGAGCTTGAGAAGGAAATGGCAAAATACTCCAGTATCATTGATAAGAAAACCCCAAATGTGATCACTGTGTCAGACATGACTGAAAATAAGAGAACAAAAAAGATATACTAAATTTTACCTGTTAGTAACCAAATTATCTTGTGTGTTTCTCCTTCTGAACACCCTCCTGCTCTCATTTGTGTTATAGTTATGTGATTATAAAGGCATAATGAAATTGTCTTTTTGAATTCAATGTTGAATTGACTGTATCTATTATAAATAATTATCTTGAACTGTTTAGCCCACCCAGTGCCTACTCATCTTTATCATAATCACCTCTCACTCTAATTTACATCATGTTGGGCTGTGTTTGTGAATAGTGAGGACTGGGGGAAGAGAGACACACTAAGTCAAGGGAAGTTGTGTTCGAATCTGAGCAATGATGTTTACCTGGGCCTCAGGCAGCCTTTTAAATCCCTTGATTACACTGAGTCAGACATCTCTACCCTTCTAATACCTGGGATTAGGATAATTAGAGACCAGATAAGCTTCAGAAATCAAAAGTATTAAATTAAAAGAGCTTATTTAGGTTCAGAGAAAGAGGTACTATGCAAAACCTATGAAAGTATAAACAAATAATTGGTAAAAAAAAATGACCATAGGAAATGGGCAAATAGAAATTGGGTAGACAGTAGAACAAGAACACACACAAAAAAATTCACATAATTTTTTATGTTGTGATAAAGGATAAAATGAGATTTTTGCCACTACTAACTTTGGTTATTCTGTCTTTATTTGGATCTCCTCACATTAAACTATTTATAAGTTAATAAATAACAACAAAAAAACAACTTTGCATATGACTATTAGAATTGCATTGAGACTTTTAATAAAAGAGAAGTTCTGGGGCCTGGGAGTAATTGGTACACCATTAAAAGTGACAAGGTCTTGAGAATTATGTACTGGTATTTACTTATCATTGAACAGTCTTCCTTTGTAATGTGGAAAAGAAACAAGACTGACAGTTGGTGGGGGAAGGGGCAACTGGGAGTGGCAGTTGGGTCTTGTGACTAGCACTTCCTTCCTGCCAGGTTGGACTTCCTTCCTGATGATGGAGGAGGGAGGAACTCATTCAGCTGACTTTTGTTGGAATTGATTTAGCCCATCCTGGAACTGACATATCTTTTATTAAAATGTACTAACTCTTAGCAAAAATTGACAGGTTCTTCAGTAAGAATGCCCATTTTGTGGAAATGGTAGAACAAAGATTTATATAGAACTATCAGTCAAGTGGCTCAATATTATCCCATTTCTGGGACTGAGAGCTATTTAAAAATAAGTCATAATATTTAAATGTAACCGTAAGTGGAAAGTGGGTTTAATAATGCATTCTAATTCCTTTAAAAAAAATAAGGCAAAGCCTTTCTCAAACATATTTAAGGAATCTAGTGAATTGTCTTGATTCTTTCATTTCCGCAATTTTTTTAGCCATTATCACTATACTTGATTGAAACCATCATTACATCTAATTTCTTCATTTTTGAGGCCTGGATTTAACATTACTTATTGAATGAATATATGGAGCAATTATAAGACTCATTGCCTCTGTACTTCAGTTCCATTATTCTATAGTATTTGAATTGTAAGAATATCACTAGAGTAGTCAAGTGATACAAAAAGCATAATTACTAAGTATTAAGGACATGATTTGCCATTGTAATATTTAAAAGCCATTATTGTTTTTCTAATTAAAAAATTCTAAACTTATTAAAAATCTAATAAAATAAACATTTCCATAAATAAAATAGAATAAAAAACTCAGGATTGTACAACTTCTGAATCAATGAGATAAAAGATTCATTTGAGTATTGATAAGTAGTTCCCTGTATATGTTGGCTAACTAGCTCTCAAATCCTCTGGTCTTCCATGTCAGTAATTCTTCTATGTCAACAAACGAGTTTATACAATCCACAGAACTTTGTTTAAAAGGAAAAAAAAAAGTCTTGGAAATTATATGAGTAAAATTATATGAAGTAAATAGTAAATATCCAGAGCATGGTTAGTCTCAAAGTTTAATGTGATTCCTCCTCTCCTCAATCCAAGATTCTTTCCATTTTCAGAATTTTAAGTGATACCCTTGACAGTATCATGCCTTTCAAACTCAGTGGCATGTGAAGCCTCTCTTGTCAAAGTTGTAAAAGCATTGCTTTTCCTCCTAAAGTTTGGTTGTTTCACTTGTTTATATTTAAGTCTAACTACCTCTATATTGTAAATAATTTACCCTTTAATAGTAAATATCTAGGTATGTGATTGACATTCTAATATCACACTTGAACAACTTCAATCCGATAAACAGAGCTACTACAATAGGGATTGTGATTACTTTGAAACAGATCAATTTGACATGAATCTAAAAGAATTGTGCTTGGAAGAGTATCGATGATATTAATGACAAGAAGACATGTGCTTCTTAGAAGTTCACAAGTGCTGTTCAAACTTATTTTTAAAAAAGTTGCAAAACTTTCTAGCTTTAGCTTTTACTACTATAATAAATAGCAAGCACATTCTCTTTCTTCTGTTGTATTCAGTGATGTTATCAAATAATTTCTAAAGGTGTAGAGGTATATTTACAGAAAGTAAAAGTACATTGGCAGCTTAACATAATGGATAAAGAGTTGGCTTCATTGCTAAGGAGAGTGGGTTCAAGTCTCATCTTTGACATATCCTGGCTACATGAGTATGTAAATCATCCAAACACTCATGCTTCCCAAATGCTCTATAAGACACTAAATTGCAGAAAAGGGGCTGAAATGTATTCTTAAAACAATTTTACTTACTAGTAGTTTCTTATACCAATAAAATCACAGATCCATTTAGGTATTTTAAAATACCTAAAATATTATTGCTGATTGATACTCAATTGACAATAAAGTATCTGAAACAAATTAACACTTGACCTATGAATAGAAGTAGATTTAATCCACAGGATTAGATGCATTTCCAAAAGAAGCATCAGAGAAAGACAGATTTAGATCAGAAGAGAGCCATAGAAGTCATCATCTCACCATCTAAGAAATTGGGTCAAAGGAATCTTGAATGACTCAAGTCACTAAGCTAGAAAGTTTCAAAGTAAGGATTGGAACCCAGATTTTCTGAGTCCTGGTATAGTCTCCTATCTATCACATCACTATTGGATATCTTTCATAAAAGTGAATTTTTAAAATCACAAATGTCCCTCTAAAGTTTTTTGTTTGACTTTCATGAACATTTGTTAAAAATATTTTAGGACCGCTCAACTTGACTGTTTAATAGGTATATTACAAGTAATTCCCTGTATAAAACTGAAAAGAAGAAGGAGGTCAAGGCTCCAAAAGAAAAGCTTTAACTGACCCTCTCCAACCTATTCGAAAATGACCCAGCTGAACTCTGGAATGATAGGTTTTTCTCTCATTGAGATCTGCTTCCAGTGGGAGAACATAGCTCTGTCTTGATGAATGAAGTCTGAACTTGTCAGCCAGATAGCTTTGGATTTTGTATAGTAGCATTGTGGCAGCTAAGTGACAAAGTGGATAGTCAAACTTAAAGTCAGGAAGGCTTGTCTTCATGAATTCAAATCTGTCCTCAAACGCTTACTAGCTTTGTGACTCTGGGCAGGTCACTTAACCATATTTGCCTCAGTTTCCTCATCTGTAAAATGTGCTAGAAAAGGAAATGGTAAACCACTCTAGTATCTTTACCAAGAAAACCCGAAATGACATCATGAGTAGGACATGAATGAAATGACTGAATAATAAGATAGTAACTTCTCATGTGGACCTGTCATGTGAATCCTATAGTCTGTGACTACCTCATGCTTCTTGAAAGGAACCTTTCCACAGCTATTGAATCTGTGCACCATAGAATGTGTGGTTTTGCCACTTCCTGAATAGCTATATCCCCTTTAATCAATTCCTGAGATACTTTGTTTTTCATCCAGTACAAAATATCAGATTCCCAAGCACTCACATTTACCCCAGTAATGTCTAATGATCCACTGAGAGACTTTTAAAATTGTTCTTTTAATTGTACTGTTCTAACTAACTCTGCTAATTGAAATTTTGACTATAAATTGTCCTTGGAGGTGAATTTTAAAAATGAATTAAAACATGAATTTCATCTTCTTTTCAGTTTCATTTTTATTTGCTGTGTCAAGAGCTCCTATCACTGGTTGGGGTTCTCTATAAAAGAGAAGGCATTGTTTTTCTGTGCTCCTTTTGCAGTTTGCTTTTGCCATTCACCATAAAGGGCATTGCCAATATGATTAAAAGAAAGTGTCTCAGACATTTTGGATTGCTTGATGAAAAGATATTCAAGAATGCCTTTCCAGGTTTACTGCAAAGTGTGCTCCAAGGATTCTGCCCTCTAGCTATAGTTGCTAGTGTCCTCCCTGAGAAATCCCTCTGTACACATTTTTTTTAATTAATTTTCTTTGTACCTGTTCTTTCTCTCCAATAAAATATATAAATTCTTTTAGGGGAGAGGTATTATTTTTATTGTGTCTCCAATGTTGAGCATAGTGCTCATAGTGAACACAATGCTTAATATATGCTTATTGAACTGTATTCCACAGGCATTTTAAATGTTTTTATTTCAAAATTTAATTTCATTAATTTATTCTTAATTAACTTTAATTTCATTTCAAAATTTCAGAATGATTTCACTAATTTATCCTTTTTAATTTTTCTATCTCAGAAATTACCTCAGTGACCCCTCAATTCTAGTAGTCACATCTTTTATTTTTCCTCCATTGCTACTCTTGATTAAATGGGTTAAGTGAGTTGTGAATTTAGTACAAAATTCCAAAAGAAAAGACTTAGATGAACATTTAATGATGACAAAGCTACTTTTGTTAAAATTATGTATGAGAAACATATGCAGCTTAGTCCAACTAGTTGTGTTCATAATTCAGACATATGATCACTGAAAATAAAATAAAATTACTTATTTTCCTAATGTTTAGAGGGATTAGTCATTTGAATAATACATGGTTCTTTTTGGTATCTGATAGTTTCCATTTAAAAGACTTTTCCAGAGTCATATAGCTTGTAACAGTCTGAGGCTAGATTTGAACTCAGGAAGATGAGTTTTCTTTACTCTAGGCTCTGCACTCTGCTGCATCACCTATTTGCCTCAAAGCAATAGGCTTCAATCCCATTGGTGAGTTAGGGCAATGTCTAACCTTGTGAAGCTCCTCAAGCCTGTGAAGAGTCCTCCTGGCAGAATGAGTAGATGAGAACAATTTGTTCCAATGGCCACAAAGGAGCACTTAACGTTTGGTCTTGCATCAAAGACACCAAGGTCATTCATTCACTGCATCTTGGGCCATTGCCAGTCATCATTACTTTTGTCTTGCCAGTGGACCTCAAGGACTTTGGAAGAAAGAGTGAAATTGACAACATTTTGCAACTCTGCCTCACTTAAATCTAATTCATGGGCAAATCAAATTATCACTGCAAAATATCACTGATCTTCTTTGACAATTTGAAAAAACAACAACAACTTTTTCTATTTTTAGTCTGTCCTGTAACATTTACATATTTAGCTGATGATCATAGGATAAAAAACCACTATTGTATTTATTTGCTTGGCATAAAATTCAAACTGATATGATTGTCTCAGTGTTTTATTCTTCAACCAATTCTCATGCTCTTATGTAGGCAGGGTCAATGTTTAATATATAGTGACTTCTTATTTTCAGAGATTGTCATTCCTATTTGCCTGCCCCCTATCCCAACCCAATGCCTCTCTAAGCCGTATTGGAGGAAAATTGTACTTGTCTGAGCCCTAGCCTTTTTTCTGTTATTATTAACCATTTATGAATCCTGTTCCTGTCTTCCCATCTTCCATTATAATTTGATAGAGGATTAGAGACACTCTTTCATTCATATGTATTTTCTTTATTCAACTGTCTATGCAATCATTCTTTTTTTGTTTTATTTTTTTAACCCTTACCTTCTGTCTTAGAATAAATACTAAGTATTGGTTCCAAGGAAGAAGTGCAATAAGGGCTAGGCATTGGGGGTTAGGTGGCTTGCCCAGTATCATATAGCTAGGAAGTATCTGAGGCCACATTTGAACAAAAGTATGCCTGATTCCAGGCTGGCTGGAGTCAAGCCTTCATCAAGCCACCCACATGCCCTTGATCGCTGTAATTATCACTACAAGCTCAGTACTACAGATCCGACATCCAGGTATTTGTTGCTAGCGATTGTGGGACTGATTTGCCTTTAGCTTGGTGTTAACTTTCAAGTGTGATTTCATGGAGTTTCTTTTTTTTTTTCTTTTTTTCACTCCATTTTGGTGAAACAACATTTTACAGATTGCCCAGTGATCTATACCAAGGTTATAATATTGTACTACTTAACTATTTGAAAAATTCATTGCTTTAGCTGAGTATAGAAATAGGTCCAATCAACCTATATTAAAGTAGAGTTGCTTTAGAGTTTCTCCTGACAATAAAGGATAATTTCTAATCACATTTAAAAAAAGAAATAACAGCAATTTCTTTAAAATATACATGTTAGGGACAGCTAGGTGACTTAGTGGATAGAGATCTGGAGACCAGAAGTCCTGGGTTCAAAGGTGAACTCAGACTCTTCCAAGCTATGTGACTCTGGGTATATTACTTAACCTCAACTGTCTAGCTCTTGCTGGTCTTCTGGTTTAGAACTGATACTTAATACCAACTCTAAGGAAGAAGAGAAGGGTTCTTAAAAATAAAATGTACATTTTGCTCAGTTTTGAAATTTTAGTATGAATATGAATTAGCAAATCATGTGATATGTCAAAATGAACATCTTTCCCTTAGTCACTCCCTAGAATAGTTACAGATAATATATGATTTTTGATTATTAAAAAGTCATGAAAAAACTTCATATGAAATGATAACTGAGAACAGTATAATGTTAAAGGTTTTATGAACCTAAGATACTTCTACAATCTGAGCTACTTTCCACAGTAGTCTCCTAGCTCTGGGTCCTTGTGCCTCCCTAAATAGTTTCTGTTCCCTCTGAGACATAACTGGAGCACCTTGATGGCACAAATACAAAATCTATCTAGGATTTAACATCTCACTCCATGAAAATGTTGATATTACTTTGTGGGCATCAGCAACAGGACCCAGGCCAAGGACATGCTCTCCAAGAACTGAATGTACATATAGTGCAAATGATAAATCATAAATCTGTGAAACTGTTTCATTATTTGAATTCATACTGCATATTAGACTGGAACCATTGACTATTCTCTACACAATTATAGTTTATAAGAATGCAAATTCAAATACACATGACCCCTAAAATGATTCATTATTTGTACAGGTTGGACATAACTGTATACTAAGGAGCTGTACTTGACTTTCCTGGGCACACCTGGATATGAAGTCAATTCTGAGGGTCTTTACTTGGTGATATACTTTCTAGTGTGAATATTGCAGTAATTGATTCAGTAGATAATTGTCCATTCCACTAAAAGCAAATGATACTGTGTCCTGATAGGTAAATCAGGTGAGAAAATACCAAAGAAGTAACTCTGGAATAATGCATCCAGGTCCTCTTTCTTCCCACATTCATAGAACTCCACAAACATACATCAGTTGTAACTCAGTGCAACAATACTATGTACCTACTACCTGGAGCAATCTGCTTCACTAACTTTCAGTAGTAACTGGGGTAGAGACACCTAATAAATTAAGTGAATCTGAGCATGCAGTACATTTGATATCAGTTTGATTCTTACTTGGTGTTTTGAAACATTTCAAAGATTTCAAATTTATCTTCTTTAACTAAACTAAAACATTGTTTGCTTCAATGAAAAATCTTTAAATTGGGTGCTTGATTACTAATGGGGATGCCAATATAATGTTATAGTAATAAAGAATAGAAGTGAATGGACTAATTCATTCATTTTTCATACTTAATTGGTCAAGCTTCACAATCATCATTTTGTCAATCAGCTTCTGGTTTAGGAGTACTTTAACCACAGAACACAATAATTATTAAAAATCCAAACACAATGGATTTAAGAAGCTTCACATAACTAAGAGGTGATCAGTATATCATTGGTTATTAAGGGAAACTAAGATGGGGCAGTACATGGTTGAGCTTTTTAGCTCTACCTCAGAGATAAATGTCACCATTGTCTCCTTGCTTTTGCCATCAACAATAAACCAGATAGATATTATTCTTGCCTAAAATGACATACTTTATTGTTCACATAACATTTCATTAGAATAATCTTCCCTATAGAGGTTGGAAAATCAAGTGCCCTTGAGTTTGTGTCTGGGCTGATATAGAAGAGGAGGGATCTGTGTTACAGAAGTAATGAGGACAGAAAAAAAAATGTGTACATGTAAAGAGGGGGAAAAAATCCTGAAATGATGAAGAACAGATGAACAGATAGACTAAATTTCTGAAGCACAAATGTATCTGAATGTGCAAAGAGAATTGACTGATGTATAATTCATATTTCCCTGCAAATGATCTTGCAAATTGTATGAAAAAGAGAGGGAGGGGACTCTTGAAAATAATAGTGTTCCCAAGCTGTCATTTACATGACTACTGCATGTCAATCGGTTAAAAAAAACACAGAGCAGTACCCAGAATTTCATGTCTTTAAAAGGTTCTGCATTCCTTGTACAAATCAATAACCTGCTTTGTGACCTTGGACACATTATTGAATTTTTTTGGTCTGACATTTCCCATATATATCAAGTAGATTATGATCATTATAATAGAGTAAAAATAGAGTAAAGTTAAGTAAAGTTAATTTCAACAAAACATTCTTAAGACCCTAGGAAAAAAGGTCTCAACACATACTTTACAGAATTTAAGTAGTCATTTATACTGTTAATAACTCCTAACAACTTCAGTTTCTATAGGCGTTATTAAATAAATACATGCCTGAATTTCTACATCATTTATTTGGCCATAAAATTCTAATGGTTATTTTATTAGTATAATAAAAGGAAAAATGGTGAATCTGAAGAGAGTGGAAAACTCCACACTTAGGTGTAGTAACATCTGTAAACACATTTAGAAATTAATCTTTGCAGCTAATGGATTTCAGTGGGATAGTGCAATATCAATTAGGTCAGCAGTTTGTGACTCTAAAGCCAGCTTCAGTGATTCCACAGGAAATCATCCCTTTATAAAGTCTGTTCATAGTGAAAATGCTCTTGTTTCACACAATTTATTTTTACATTTGTGCCAGCAAAAGTATTAGATATATTTTAAAAGGTAAAATAGGCCTTTTTTCCTCATGCAAAATATATTTTCATATTAGCCATGTCACAAAAAATCGAGAAAAATAAAGACAGTAAGAAAATTATATCAGTTTGCACTGAGACTTCATTAATTCTCTCTCTGGAGGTAGACAGCCTTTTTTCATCATGATCCTTTTGTAATTGTCTCAGATCATTACATTGATAAGCATACCCAAGCCTTTAAAATGGAACATCACTACTACATTGTGTGGAAAGGAAAACTGAATCAAACTCTGGACTTTCTGCCACTGAGGTGGAACAAACAGCAGTTGGAAGGTTAGAGTGAAATTGATGGACAGCAATGACAGTTGGTGGAGGGGGAGGAGGTCTTTGAGAGTGACAGTTGCTCTCAAAGGACTCTCTTTCCTGGCTCTCAGACTGGAAGGAGTGCTCTCTCCCTTTCTCTGGATAGAAGTACCTCTATTCCTGGATTTTCCCAACTGTGTTCTCTACCTGGATTACTGTGATCATGTCATCAAACAAAAGGATTTAAGGGGAGTGGTTAGAATTGTAAGGATGGTCTTTAGGGGTGTCAGCCTGAAGAGACAGGCCCAACCAGCTCTGAAAATCAGAACATTTTCTTACTCTTGCTTTCTACTGCTAAAGACTTTGAACTTAAGAAAACTAGCATAGATTAGCATAGACAGGAATAAAAGAAGCCCTCCACCAGCCTGGGAGGCCTGGCCTCAGCTCAGAAGCTGGGAGAGACTCAAACCCAATCTAGAGAAATCCCAATTCCCTCCTCCCTGATATCTTACCAATCCTAATGTGTTATTAAATTCATCTTGAGTTAAATAACGCACAGTCATATAGTAGGATTATCATTTCAGGGGGACAAAGAAGGACCTGAATCTAAGGACAGTTCATAATTCCACAAAAAACTTAGTAGTGTACTTGTTTTTTTTCATAGCCTCTATCATTTGTCATTTCTAACAGGTATGATGTTGTATCTCAGAAATGTTTTAATTTACATTTCCCTGATCAATAATGATTTAGAGTGTTTTTATATGACTATAGCTAGTTTTGATTTCTTTTTCCAAAAATTATCTTTTCATATGCTTTGACCATTTATCAACTGGGGAATGACTTATTTTTATAAATTTGACTTGTTTCCCTAAATATTTAAGAAATATTTAAGGAGCTTATTAGAGATATTTACTATTGACATTTTTGATATTACTCCATTGTTTGTGGTCCCTTTTAGCAAAAGGTAGTTTTCTTAATTATCACTTTAATTAGGTTTATTTTTGCTTTTACTTTGTCTAACATCATGATTGCTACTGTGCCTTTTTTACTTTTAGCTAAAGCATAATAGATTCTGTTCTAGTCTTTTATTTTAACTCTGATTTTTCTGTTTTAAACATATCTTGTAAACAATATACTGTTGGAATCTTAATCCAGTATGCTGTCACTTTCTCCTTTATGGGTGAATTTTTTCCATTCATATTCATAGTCATGATTCCATTTATCCTATTTTCTTCTGTTTATTCTTTTCTCTCTCTTTTTATCCTATCCCTCTTCCAAGGTCTGCTTTGCTTTTGAGTATTGTGTATCTTAATCTGTCATATCTTTTATCACCCCCATTCTTTGTTTTCCTTTTTTCCTCTTTGAAACTATTTCAATGAGAGTAAGGGTTCAAATGGGTCTGAGATATCACCCCCTGCCCCAATTTTGCCTTCCACTATAAAAGTTCTTTCTGTGCCTCTTTTATATGAGAAAAAATATCCCTGTATCTCTTTTCCCTACTCCCTGTGTATCCAGTTTTCTCATTCTATCTTTTTTAAACTTATCCCTATATAATTAAATTATACCCATGCCCTCTGTCTATATTGGCTCCTTCTAAATTCCATTCTAATGATAAAGTTCTTAAGTTATATGTATCATTTTATCATATAGGAATGAAAATAATTTAACTTTATTGAGAATCTTATACTCTTTCAAATTTACCTTTTTAATATATTTTTTTAAATTTTATTTAAGTATTTTTCCATGGTTACATGACTTATATGCTTTCTCTCCTCTTTTCCTCTCCCCACTCACAGAATTGACAAGTAATCCCCCTGGGTTATAAATGTATTATTACTCAATTCCTATTTCTATATTAATCATTTTTGTAATTATATTTTAAAAACCAAAACCCACATCTAATACCCATATAAACAAGGGAAAAATCATATCTTTTCCTTCTGTGTTTCTATTCCCACAGTTATTTCTCTCAATGTGGATAGCATTCCTTCTCATTAGTTCCTCAGGACTGTCCTGGATCATTGCATTACTATCAGTAGCAAAGTAGATTACATATGATCATCCCATAATGCTTCAGTCTCTGTGTACAAGGTTCTCCTGGTTCTGCCCATTTCACTCTGCATCAGTTCGTGGAGATCTTTCCAGCTCATATGAAAATCAAGCAGTTTATAATTCCTTATAGAATAATAGTATTCCATCACCATCATACACCACAATTTGTTCATCCATTACCTAATTAAAAGACACCACCTCATTTTCCAATTTTTAGCCACCACGAAGAGCGTGGTTATGAATATTGTTGTACAAGTATTTTTTCCTTATTATCTATTTAAGGAGCAAACCTAGTAGTGGCATTGCTAGACCACAGGGTATAGATTCTTTTAAACCCTTTTGGGCATAATTGTAAATTGCCTTCCAGAATGGTCGAATCAATTCCCAACTCTACCAACAATATATCAGTGTCCTGATTTTGCTACATGACCTTGAATGTTCATTATTTTCCTTTACTTTCTTATTGGTCAATCTGCTAGGTATGAGGTGGTACCTCAGAGTTATTTTGATGTGCATTTCTCTAATTTGGACTTTTTTTCATGTGATTATTGATAGTTTTGATTTCATCATATGAAAACTGCCTATTTATATCCTTTGACCATTTGCCAATTGGGGAATGACTTGATTTCTTGCACATTTGACTTAATTTCAAGTTTTCCTTTTTATGATGCTCTTGAGACTTTTAAGTGACAAATTTTCTATCCAGCTCTTATCTTTTCATCAGGAATGCTTAAAAATACTCAATTTTATTAAATATCCAATTTCCCTTTGAAGAAGTATACTCAGTCTTTCTGGGTTATTCTTGGTTGCAATTCTGGCTCCTTTGCTGCTCTTTTGACATAGAAGTAATCAAAGCTTGTGTGATCCTGAGTGTGGCTCCATGATATTGGATTTGTTTTTTCTGGATGATTGAGACATCTTCTTCTTGACTTAGGATCACTGAAATTTGGTTATAATATTCTAGAGAATTTTTAGTTTGCTATCTCTTTTAGGAAGTAATTAGCCTATTCTTGGAATTTCTATTTTATTCTCTGGATCAGTTTTACTCAATAATTTAATGAAATATAATATTTAGGTTTTTTAAATAAAGATTTTCCGTTAGTCCAAATAATTTTTAATTATCTCTCCTTGATCTCTTTTTCAAGTCAGTTGTTTTTCTGATGACATATTTCATGTTTTCATCTATTTTCTTCATTTTTGAATGTTATTGTTTTTGATGTCTAATGGAGTTATTAGTTTCTACTTGCCTAATTCTAATTTTTAAGGAATGATTTTTTTTCAGTGAGTTTGTGTAACTCTTTTTCCATTTGACCTATTCTGCTTTTTAAAAAAAGTTCTTTTCTTCAGTGAATTTTCGTATCTCTTACCAGCAGGCCAATTTTATTTTTAAGCTGTAATTTTCTTCAGTATTTTTTGTGCCCTACCCCCAAGCTGTTAAATCTCTTTTCATACATTTGTTGCTTTATTTCTCTTTCCCCAGTTTTCTCCCTACCACTTTTATCTATTTCTTTAGCTCTTCCAGATATTCTTTTTGGACTTGTGTTGAATTAACTTTTTTATGCTTTATTTGAATTTATTTTCACATTGTTGTCTTCTTCTCAATTTATGTCTTGGTCGTCCTTGTCACAAAGTCGAATTTTATGGTTCCTTTTTTTTGTTATTTGCTCATTTTCTAGACTATTTCTTTACTTTGAACTTTACATTAAATTTGGGCTCTACTCACCTAGAAGGCCACCACTTTTCTAAGCTTTAGGATTTTATCTTGCTGATATTTTCAGAGCTAATTTTGATTATGAAAGTTTTCAGTACTTCCAAGGTGGTGAGATCCACTGAGAAGTGGTCACTCCTCTCCTGGTTCTGTGTTTTAGTCTTTACCCAGGAAGGGTCCTTGTTCCCTTGTATCTACAAACACTAGTCTTCCTTTCTGCATTGAAACTAAGAATAGGACCCTAGTGACCAAGCACAAGTTTCTTTCTACCCTAGATCTTTAACCTACAATTTCTTATGGGCAATAGAATTGTCAATAATCTCCAGCTATACCCAAAGTGGGCTGCCAGCAATAGATCCTCTGTAATCTCTTTCTGACCATTTATCTGACCCCCTGACTATCTCTGAGCTAAGAACTCTCACAGCTGCTGCTAATGCTGCTGCTATAGGAACCACCTCCAAGACCCAACACTGGGGGCTGCTACCTTGCTCTGGGCAACCTCCTAAATTGTCCAAGGCAAGAGAAATGTCTAATTCTGACCTTTTGGGGTTATGCTGCTCCAGATTTTGAGTTGAGAAATTATTTTTAAATTGTTTGAAGAGGAATATTGGGAAAATTCAGCTTGGTTGCTGCCTGTATTTCACCATATTGGCTCCATGCAGTATTTTTTTAATCTTCCCTTTGTCCTGGAACCAAAACTAAGTATTGATTCCAATGTGGAGTAGCAATCAGGGCTAGGAAATTAGAGTTAGGTGATTTACCCAGGGTCACACAACTAGAAAGTGTCTGAGGTCAAACTTGTAACCAGTATCTTCCATCTCTAGTTCTAGTTCTCAATCCACTGAGCTACCTAGCTGCCCTTCCATGTAGTTTAAAAAGATATATAAACCCACTTTATAAAATCAACAATTATATTAATAATAAATATTATTATAATTAGATTATAAACCCCTTGAAGTCAGGGAGTCTTTTACCTCTTTTAGCACAGTCCTTGGCCCAAAAAAGCACTTTATTGACTAATTGCCTTATTTAGCAAACATTTACTAAGTTCACGATATTGTGTCAGGCTCTTGGAGACAGAAAAATGTAAAGAAGCATAAGTCAAATTCCTTCCCTCAACTCACTTACAGTCTTATTAGAGAGGGAAGTCATAAATACTGACAAAATGGAAACTAACATTATAAGCCCATTAACAATAAATATAAGTAATTATCAGATTATCCCACACCATAAGCACTACTTTCCACCAATTAGAACACAAATGAATCTGGGTTGATAACGATTCAGTAATGATCAGAGATATATAACATAATCCATTCATGTTTATATATCCTGTGTGACTCTTGTCCATGTCCTCTCAAAAGTTTACTACAGGGAGTCCATTCAAAAAGTTGATGGCCTTCCTTCCTTTCTCTCAACATAGCAAGAGTAATAGTGGGTCACTCTGGCTGCCCACCTGTCATTCCTTGTTCTTGTCATCTACCAAACCATGTTCTTTACCTCTACCCTTGACTTCTTTTCTTTGCAGGAATTTTTGCAGGAAACTAGTTATACATGGCAACTTGCTTATACCTCTCATGGATCCCATCATTGCCTTCTGTGTGATTCTCATCTTCAGTTGCAGATAGTAGTGTAGTATGTCTTAATGACATAGAAACTCACTGATAAAATATTAATAATAAAAAGTGATCTATTGATACCAGATTTGGAGCCAATTGGAGCTATTCATAAAAAGAATGGACTTAAAAAAAGAAATTAGTTCCTCATCATTGAAGGCATTCAAAAAGCAGCTAGATTTTTCCCGGTAATGTTACAGAAGAAATTCTATCCTGGTTGTGAAATTCAAATAGTTAACTTCTAAAGTTTCTATCTTCTTTAAGGTTATACAATTTGATGATTTTTTAAAATGCTAAAAGTTGTACAGACAATGCATTCAGAAGAAGAAGAGATTTTATCCAACTAAGGTGGTGACAGAGAAATCTTACACAGAAAAGTGTGATTTGATTTTGGCTTTGAACTATGGGCAAGAATTGGATAGACAAAAAAGAAGGGAATGACTTTCTGGGATGAAGAATAGCACAAATAACAATATGAAGGTAGGAAAATGTGAAACATGTTCAGGACATAGTGAGAAGTATGAGGAATATTTTGAACAAAATTTTATCAGGATTTGTTATTGGTTATGGAATGACAGAAAGAGGGAGAAGCCAGTGGTGATGGAATTTTCAAATCTAGGTAAATGGGACAATGACAGTACATTGACAGAAGTAGGAAAACTTTAAGGTATTAAAGGTGATTTGGGGAGAGGCAAGTGAGAATAATAGATTTTGAAATTGGTTTTAAACTTATAGTAATTGGACTTTCAAGGGGAAATTAAAATTGGAAATGGGATTTTCTAATTTTCATTTCCAGTTCCTATTTGGCAGAAGAGGAAGAGGAAAACATCCAATTTCTAATGGTACTAGACACAAGAACTAGAAAATTCCATTATTATAATTTTATATGTCATATATTTGATATGTATGACTATAAACATATACATATGTACAATATTTAGAAATTATCTACAAGGTGTGGTAATGAAACTTAAGAGTTGATAGAATCTCTGAGGAAGAAACTGAACAAAAAGATCAAGAGTAGAGAAAATACCTACAATAAATCATGGAATATACTTATATTTAGTGAGGTTTAGGAAGAAGAAAAACTAGAGAAGAAGAAAGGCTATCAGAGAGTTCATAATAGAACCAAAATAGTGTTGTGCCACAGGAGACTTTCAAGAATAAGGAATATTCATCAGTATAAAATAGTTCAGAGAAGTCAAACAGTGAGGAATGAAAAAAGGCCTGTGATTGGTGATTAAGGAGGCTACTAATGGCCACTGAGAGTAAAATTGTGCTAAAAATGGAGGGACCAAAAATCAAATTGCAGGAAATGGGCCTCATAGAAAAGGGGAAAGAATAATTCAGTCTCTATTCAGAACTCTTGGGTTCAAATTTCACCTTTTCTGCCTACAAGTCTATGAGTATAGACAAGTCATATAATTTCTCTTAGTTTTAGTTTCCTTAATTGTAAAATGAAGTGATTGGACTAAATGACCTCTTAGGTTTTCTTCTAGCCTTAGAGCTAAGATCCTATTGAGACAATTAAATACAGGATAGATAAGGAAAGAGAGGAACCTGATATAACTTCCTTTTTTTGATAGAAATACAGAAGTTGAAAGGAGAGCAAAAAGACAGTCTTTTAATCCACATTGGTTATATACTGTCTCTTTGAAGAATACATATTCCTATATCCCATTCATAAAGTTATGTATAGAGTATACATTGCTGATACTACAAAACTGTTCCTAAACCTCACAGAACATCCCCTCTACTGTGTCTGTTCTCTTTTCTTCAGACAGAGAGTAATCAAATATTTGTAGCCTCATAACTCAGTCCTCAAGTCTGGTTATCACATGGACCAAGTTCAAGATGAAGAACAAACTCAAAGCAAAACCGTCTGTCTTAACTGTTCATTTCCCCACCCAAAGTTTACTCTGGGAAAATCTCCAATTATAGTTCTAATACTGGATTTAATAATACTGTGCAGATAGCTCTGAATGGTTTGCTCAGTTCTTATAGAAGTTTTTAAGGTAACAGATACATACTGATAGAAAGAAAACTTCATTTGACTTCAGAGGTGGTGTAGCAGTTAGAATTATGGGTTTGAAGTTAGGAAAACCTGAGTTCAAATTTAACTTCAGCTCCTTCCTAGCTGTGCAACTATGGGCAAGTCATTTATCTTCTGCTAGCTTCAGTTCCTTCAACTGTAAAATGGGTTTCATAATAGCTCCTAACTCACAAGATTGTTGTGAGGAATCAAATGAAACATTTGTTAGAAGTATACTATATAAATACTTATTCCTTTTTATTTCCCACTTCATGAAAAAAAAAAGGAAATATAAAATCTCACAGGAGCCCATTAACTGATACAAAACACACACACACATACACACACACACACACCATTTGCAGTACGTTCATTCAGAAGTAATTTCAAATCTTGGGTTAACATCAAAAGAACCCTTTGATATTTTGGCAACCTCCGCGTCTAATACAATCTCCCTAAGACATAAAAATTACCCTGTGGTTTTGTACCCCTCTAGGAAATTTCCCTTGTTTGGCTCAAAGGAAAAATTCTAAGAATCTTAAGCTTGGGGTTACTGGCCAAGAAAACTCCTTTCTGCCCCAAAGGCTAGATTTTGGCATGATGCTGCCCAGGGAGGCAAAATCCTACCTCTCTATGGGAGGTTTGGGTTCAGCACTACTGCCTAATCAAGTTCCATATTAGGACATTTAAGCAAGCATATAATTGCTTCAGCTATGGGTAGGAACTTTGCCATGAACCTAGCTACAATCTCTTGGCTGAGCACTTTCTCAGTGTACTCTGACCCTCCAAGCTATGCTCTTGATGCTATGCTCTGATCTGTCCCCTTATTGGGAAAAAGATCCCCCCAAAAAGTCTGAGGGTGACCTGTCACTTTTTTAATAGGCCAGTACTGAGGTATGATTCCACTGATAAGAATCTATGCTTCTCTTGAGTCTCAGCAAGCAAATTATAAGGGCAGCCTGAGCTAATGAAGTTATCTGTGTTTCTCAAAAGATCCAATTAGCATGTCCAAACTTGACAGAGGGAGAGAATTATGTTCATCAAATTAATTGGGGATGGGGGAGAAATTCCTCCTTAACTAGGCTTTTTTTTTTCTTGATGGGCAAAGCAGCTACTCTCCCTCATTACAAAGTACACAGCCCCAGCACTACCCTATGCCCAGTATTGCCTCCACCTCCACCTCTTCCGAGGGAGGGGCCAGTCACTTTCTGGAGGAGAGTAGTAGTTACTCTCTTGCCCAGGAGATTCATTGGTAAATATTTCTTTCACCCCAAAATCTTAGCATGGTTGCCTAGAGGCAGTCAGTGTGAAAGGATCCTTAAGCCTAGATGGAAAAAAGAATATTGCCTTCATAGGAGAGATCATACAGATGCTTATTACTTCTCCATATCCAAGAGTTTAGTCTTGCTTCCCTGATCCTGAAAGGGAGAATTGGACTGATTCCTGATAAAAATTCATCAGTGAACCAGGCAATGGGCAGGTGTTATTATCTCTCCTTTACAGATGGTGAAATTCAAGCACAGACGGCTCAGAGGACTAGAGCAAGATATACTATGGGGTCTTTTGTTTGCTGGGGGCTGGAGAAAGAGTTACAATTCTAGGTGGATGTTCCTGTCATTTAGATTTTCCATTAAGTCGGAATTTCTCTGAGCATTTATGTCCCTCCCAAGGGATAAAGGGATAAATCAGAAAAGCAAAAATGAATGACTTTTTGCTTCTCAGCTGAAAGCTTCTTACTAGGAAGTAAGACCTTTAACTATGTCTTTTACTGTAATAATTTTCATCTTCCAAAAGCATGTATAGGTGTCTGACTCAAACTGAGAGCAGCTGTAGCTGTAGGGAAGGAAATCATTGTCAGGAACTTCTGCTTCCTAAATCTCAACTAAGAAAGATACCACAGAAGAAATTCTTCAAAATTGTTTCTGAGACCTCAGATGAAGAGTTTAACAGAGGTGAAAGCCAGTGATTTGATTTCTTAGGGCTTATCTCTTCCAATCTTTTTTTTTTTTTTTGGCAACAACAGGACTTGAATTATCAAACTTCCATTTTGCAGACAAAAAATCCTTGGCAATGAAAAACATTGGCTGCTGGAAATGAACATTTAAAATGCTAAGTACCTCCTTGACTGTTGCCAGGACAAATAAATATTGTCATTACTTCTTTCACACCCTTCACTTGTTAGAATGCCAAGACAACCTGAGGTGGAGAATGTGAAGGACTGTCAATTTAGTTGAAACCTTTTATTTATTATCACTGGGAAGGAAAAAAGAAGGAAGTTATAATAAATCAGAAAGGAATTTCATATTTGAAAATAAATAATAACATTTAAAAATTATTTTCCTAATGTATCAGTGAAGAGCACAAAATTACATCCAAGAAATGAGCAAATTTTTGCTATGATAGAGAGTAATCCAGGTTTGTCATACATATACCCATTTTCCTTTAGAAGCCTTGATTGTCTTTTCTCCTAGTTCTGTTATGAATTCCAAATGAATCAAAATATGTTTGATTGATGATTTCTTTTTGGTGAGGGGGTCTACTTTTGTTTTTGTTTTGCGATACTAACCAACTTTAGAAAATACTAACCAGTTCAATTTTTCCTATCTTTGTGATGCATTGCTATATTTGAATTTGTCTGATTTAAAGATTTTTCAATTCAATCTTTGCTGAAGGTGTTCTGTAAAAGTTTGCTATAAAGTCCTGGAATTTTTGAGAAGAGGCAAGTGCTAGAAAATTAAATAAGACATGGTCTCTGCATACAAGTAGTTAACAATCTAGCAAGGGCAGCTACCCTGATAACTTCAATAAAAAACCAGAATGTCAAGTACTTAAGGATGGCACAAAAAATATGCTACTTGAAATATGAAAAAAGGTCAGTCATTTCCAAATGAGAATATAATAAAATCACCCAGAGTGATCAGCTCTTAGCATTAGAAGGCCACCTACTATCCAAATCAGACTTTCCTTTTTAACAAAGTTCTTAACCTGGGTCTATGGATGAGATTTCAGGATATCTGTGAATTAAAATAATTTTTCATACCTTTATTTAAACTGATACTTTTAACACTATTTAACCATGATTGGTTTTCTTTATAATCCCATGTTTTATTTATTTAAAACATTACACATTACAATGATTAATAACTCCTTTTATACAACATTCTTAATGAGTTATTTTTTCCATCCTCCATTTTAAGATCTCCAGTTGCATCCTATTCCACTTTTGGTTAGTTCCAATCAGAAGGAAATTTTTCTTGATATCAAGCCTTATCTTTGCATCTTCTGACTCTTTCTTTGGGTTGTTGCAGCTAACCTACTTGAGCTACATCTTAGAATAAGTTATAAGAATAATAAATGTATGAAGTAAAGGAGTACAAATGATAGAGAGTTTATTCATGGATTTTAAAAACTAGCTTTTATTAATGTCAACTTGACCAGAATCAAGAAACATGAACACACCCCAAGGATATCTACATCATACTACTTCTCCATCCATGTGACTTATTTTTTTCTCTTTTCTTTCCCACATGAACCTCAGATTCTGCCCCTGAGGTGCTAAGTAAGTTTTAGTCACCAATATCCTCAGATCTGTCAAAGGGCTCAAACTCAGAAAGTGATAATGATTTTTGACATTGGAAATGATATTAAAGAAGAGACATTATCACAATTTTGTTGTTCTAACCTAAGAATTAGGGGATCATACCTACTGACTTGTCACTCAAACTTTCCACCTATATTGTCTTATTCATAGCAAATGAGAGAAGGAACTGTTTAACTTCTATTAGTATTCCCAGCACTTGGCACAGTTTGTTGCATGTAGGAAGTACTTACCTGCTTTATTTGTTTATTCTTCTTGGGACCTTAACCTCCACATCACTTTTTTGGGCCATTTATATACCATGACCCAAGGATATCTGTCTTTCCCTTTCTAATTCTCCATTACTTATTGCCCCCAGTTGTTAATACAATGTCTGGCACATAGGAATTTCTTAATAAGTGCTTCATCTCTATTTCCCTATATAAATAAGAACAGAAGAAAGTATTAGTACATGTGAAATAGTGTCCACTATATTAGTTAGTAACATTGCCCTACTAGTCTGTGTTCCTCTTAAAAATTTCTTTTAGTTCTTCTGTATATCTGAAATTTATTCACTGACACTTTTTTAAATTTTTTATAGTATTTCTATCACTATCCATAATTTCTTTCCTTCTTTGTAACAAAAAGTACAATCATGCAAACCTATTGTCCATGTCTTATTTAGCACATCTTATCTATTACTTCTCTTGTTAAGAGGTAGGGAAATACACAACTCTTCTGACCATTTTGAAATTTAGGTCCATATCAACTAAGAATATCATTTTGACTTAGACTTAGGTTTTTTGCAGATGTAAAAAATGGATTTGAACTCTGGACTTCAATCCCCACAAGCCCTTGCTCCACTTCCCCAAAATGCTTTGTAATCTCACTGAATTCTCAGGTGGGCCGAGATCGAGAAGGGATTTAACCTGATTGCAAAGGCTTTTGTGGTCTTTTGGACTTCCGTTTTGGGGCAGACGTAGCTCTTCCATGATGTGAGATTATCTTGTCTAGGCCTCTCTGGCCTAGGCACGTGTTTCTTATCCTGTATTTTCTTTAATCCTTAACCTTTAATAAACCTCATAAAAATATAATGCTCCTTGTGGAGAGAAACTAATTTCTACTTGCCTCAGTCTCCCCTAAATTTTAATCTTTACAGAGGTCATCAGAAAGTTAGGACCTTTTTTATTTAAATCAGGAAATCAATTTGGATATGGTACTTCATCTTGGACTTGGAGTCTAGAAAACTTTTTCTGAAACTTTTAAAAGTTTTATTTATTCAGTTACCAATTGTTTAAAAAATGTAGTATGGGAATATAAAACGTAGAAGTACATTTCTATAGCTTCTTGATCATTTGCTTTAGTCTTCAGCCTGTTTATAATTCTAGCAATGCTTTTATTCTCATCTTTCTTCTGAAGAACTTTTCTTATTTGAATGAATCTTCTGTTCACTGAATATTGAAAAGATCTCCTGTTTCCTGTTTCTGTTTAGGTTCTATTAAGATAAGAAATTCTTATGGCAAACTCTGGTTTTGCTTTTCCTTTGCCCCTTATTTCTTTACCTTTTGAGGAAGAAGTTAAGTCTTACTTTGGGGAGGGTGATCCTAATATTACTGTCTATTTATATAGTAACTTCTTTGCTTCCTTATTTTTCTCCTTTCCCTCCTCTTTGCCTCTTCTTCTCCTTTCTTCTTCTTCCTTTCTATCATTATTATTATTATTATTTATTGCTGTTGCTACCCCAAAAGACAAATTTTCAGCATTGCCTTCCTCCTTTCCCACATCAATTTTGGGAGGATTTTTTACACTAACATTTCCAATTTGGTTTGACCTTTCCTGGCACTTCTAAATGTGACCTGGTTTTTTATGAGACTGATGGGAATAGGCATGTGATGGAGGTGTAATACTCCTCACCTAGGAAAATGTCATCCCTAATCTATATCTGAAATGGGCTATCCTCAAGAAAATGGGAAATATTGTACAATTTGGTTCGTTCCCTCAAAAACCCAATCTACTTTGAGTTCCAGAGATAGCAGTGAATTGTGAAGCAATTGACAGTATTGTCAGTAAGATCACAGATGTCCTTCTAAGGAAAGATTCTCATTTGTCTCAGATGATTTAGTGAGGTCAGGTTTTATGAAGAATTACAGTATCTAGAAAACTGAACTTGAAATCAGGAATATCCCAGTTCAAATTCCATTTCAGACACTTCTTAACTATATAACCCTGGGTGAATTATTTAACCACTGCCTGTCTTATTTCCTCATCAATAATATGGGGATAATAATAGTATCTTCTTCCCTAGGTTATTTAAAGATAAAATAAGATAATATTTATTAAGACTTAGCAAACCTTAAATTGCTATATACATGCTGTCATCATCACCATCACCAACATCATCATTATCATATCATCATCATCATTCTATACAACTTAATAAATCTAGAAACTCATATTTTCTTAAATGAAATAATTTCTAAAATTGTTATCTACTATTTTCTAATTTAATAAAAAATTTAGCTCAGTAGACATTTACATAGTTTTAACACCTAGGAATTTTAAGACAGAAATGAAACAAGTTGATGCTCTCAATGAACTTACATTTTGGTATAAAAGGGCAAAGGTGAGGTCAGAGAGGTGTATATGTGTGTGTGTGTACATGTGTGCTAGTGAATATGTTTAACATATATATAAAACCTGAAAACAATTCATCAGAAAGTCTCAAAGAACTTTGTTATATTATTTCTAAATTTATTCTGTTAAAACTTATTAAACCCTAGAATGAAATTTGTCATACTGCATTTGGATTCATGAATAAGCAAGTGGATAATGTTGAGTATTTATCTTATTTTTCTGCCTCCATCATTTATTTTCTTTTAAAAATTTTAATTTTAAAATATTTTTCCATGTTTGCATGATTCATTTATTTCCCTCCCCTCATTCCTTCACCCTCCCAGAGCCAACAAGCAATTCCACTAGATTGTACTGAATTTTTATTTTAAAGAACATTTTAAGCAAAATAAATTGAAGACCACAAAACCAAATACCATAGATAATGCATTTTTGTAATTCTGAGCACATAGAGAGAAGGAAATAAAAGTGATTTGAATTAAATTATACAGTTTTGGGGGTGCTTTTGGTTCAAAAAATTTCACAGAATAAAAGTATAAATAAAATACCTATTTACAATTTGACCCTATGTTTCATGTGAGGTTCATGAGTCATTTTTCTTGAGAGTCACATTGGGATCTAATTAGGAACAAAGCAAGAGAATCTTTAACTAATCAATGTGAGAAATAACCTTTGTTTTGGGACCCGTATTTTTTTCAGACAATATTGTCTTGGCAGAGGAATGTGATTTATAAGCATTAAAACTGAATTAATGAGCCCAGTAGAGCACTTTCCAGAACTCTGAGGTAAATGATTTAGAGTTGCATCTGAGGTATTTTTGTTTTTTTGTTTTTCTTAGTCCTAGCTTTGTATTTTTCATTTTGCTTCTCAAATTGCTTATACTTCAAGTTGTTTTAAATGGAGTCATATTACTTACATCCTTTTAGATGTGGCCCTATATAACAAAATGGCTATTTATTTTGAGAGACATGACAGAAAACTACTGTAGAATGCAATGGCAAATGACAGTTATTCAATGAAAGGTAAAAAGATGCTTAAAAGTCTAAAGTTTTGTTTCTTAAAGAGTGGTCAAAGGAAACTGGGGGTTCCCAGAGACCATTTCAGGGGCTCTTGGACCTTAATTTTTTTTCTCAAAATCATACTAAAATGTTTATTTTCCAATATAGTAAATAACAATAGATATAAGTTGCATAGACAGCAGTGTCTATGTATTTATCTGCTACTTTTTCTTTTATAGTCAACCATGTTTAGGAACATTAAATAGTAGAAATGAGAAAAATTATCTAGGATCCACTGTATCTTAGGTGGTAGAGTATTAATTTTTGTTTATATTTTATTGCCTCATGCTCATGGTCCTGGGCCCATCCTGAGTTTATATTTTCTGGTTATCCATCCACATTTCGGCTTTACCTTTTAAATAGGTCTGTTTACTTGTCTCCATTATTCTTTTTCTTTTAAAAGAAGAGTTTTATAAACATCTTTGGTCCACATAATGGTCATTCAATTGGTGTGATCCCCTTGCTTTTTCCCTACCCTTTGTGCTTTACTTTGAAGCAAAATTTAAAAGATAGGCTAAACCAAATAACACATTAGTCATGTCTGTCAGCATATATGATATTCTATACTCCTAATATCCTCCTCTTGACTGGAAAAAGGAAAATGGAATCAACTTGATGGGTAGTGACTGTGGAAGCACCAACTGGGGTAACAGCCGCAGTGGCAAAGGCAGATCAGACTAAAATGGAGAGGTAAGAGAAAAGGCATTTCCTTCTCTCTTCTGTAATCAAGATGATCATTTATGGTTTTTTAAAACCCTTATGTTCCATATTGGAATTAATACTGTGCATTGGTATTTGAACCCAGGACCTCCTGTCTCTGGGCCTGACTCTCAATCCAGTGAGCCACCAAGCTGTCCCCTCTTCATACATTTCTTAGAATTCCTTATAATCACTATCCCTTACATTTTATGTAGTTCTATAAAGTAACCACTTGATAGTTTTATTTATATGCCTTGCACCTGTAAGCTAATTGCTTAGTATCATTTTAATTATTGGCACAACCCAACCATGATAAAAAAATCATTCCATTTTCATTTTATCACTTAGTAGCCTCCCTTCCTTTGAGGTTCATTCAATCTATATTTATTACCTAATCAATATCTAGTAGCTTTTACCCAGTGACCTTCAGGGAACTCTCCTTTTCTCATTGAGTTCAGTGCCTAGTTTACAATCTTTCTCTCCTCCTCAACCCCTGCTCTCTTACTAAGTGGCTATATATATATATATATATATATATATATATATATATATTTATTCCAATTCCAATAAGCATAACTTCCAATTTCCTTAATTTATTACTTATGATCTACTCTACCTCACTCTCACTGCAGGAGAGATGGTAGTAATGTTAATCTTGCCATCACACTCAAGTATTCTACTTCTTTAATCATGAACACCAAAATTCCTTTATTTGATCAGAATATATTATCATTACTTTTCACTCTACCTTATAATCCCAATTCTGTTCTTCATTCATACCTAGATTTTCAGTAGTTCCACCCCTCTGTTCTTTCTCAGGTCATCACCCCTACATTGGCTATATTCTGTTTTCTTCCTCATCTCAACGCTTCGTGAGCAGGTTCATCTCTACATAACCCTTTTCTCTCCAGTTCTTTGTCCTCAAGCCCTCTCTACCCCACCTCTGAGCTAACAACTTTGCCTCATACTCCACTGAAAGATGAAGGCCATTCATTTTCTCAATTAACTTTTATTTCCCTTCTTTATGTTCACTCATTCTCAGTTTATCTTGGTGTAGGGTGTGAGGTGTTGATCCAAACCTAATCTCTCCCACACTATCTTCCAATTCTTCTCTCCAGCAGTTTTTTATCAAATAGTGGATTTTTGTCCCCAAAGCTGGGATGTTTGGGCTTGTCATAGACTGTCTTACTGAGGTCACTTATTGTTTTGATGTCCACTGCCTTATAGTATATTTTGAGATCTGGTACTGCAAGGCCACATTCCTTTGCATTTTTTTTCATTATTTCCCTGGATATCCTTGATCTTTTCTTCTTCCAAATGAACTTTGTTATGTGTTTTTCTAATTCAGTAAAAAAGTTTTTTGGTATTTCGATGGGTATGGCACTAAATAAGTAAATTAGTTTGGGTAGAATGGTCATTTTTATTATGTTAGCTTGTCATACCCATGAGCAGTTAATGTTTTTCCAATTGTTTAGATCTAGTTTTAATTGTGTAAAGGTGATTTTAAAGTTGTGACTTAAATTTGGTCACCAGGGGAAATCTCAAATAAAATACCCAAGTCAGTCTGGAATTTTATGGTAATTTAATTAATATAGAAGGAAGAAATTTAAGGAGAAGGAGGGGAGAGGATGTAGGATTTCTCCTGCCTGACCTATGCCAGGGGGAGTTCAAAATCCCCACCTCTAGGTCTTTGAAGAAGATTAGAGGTTTCTAAGAGGATAAAGTTGGAAAGTAAAGGAGGAAACTCAGTCAGAAACTAACCACTGGGATGGACAATAGCTTGTAGCCACGCTAAGATGCCGAAAGCTCAGCATGCAGCTCTCAGCTAACTCTCCACTGCCAATCAGGGAAAGAGTCCCGGAGAGATGAAAAATCCCAAATATATAGACCTTTCACCCTTGTGTCTCCTCCTCTAAATTTTCACTTCTACCAATCACATCAAAGGCTTTCTCCAGGACTTCCCATATTTTTAGTTCTCATCTTCTTTGATTAGATTGCATCTTTTGAGTTACTTAACACTTCTTTGCTAAGTTCGCCTTTTGTTAGTTACTTGACCTTTTTGCGATTAATTTAACCTTTATAGTTAACACCTTTTTAATTAAAATCTAAAAATAGACTTAGCTTAAAGTTCTAGCTTCACTATAAGGTGAGAACTAAGTCCCTTCATTCTTCAATCAGGAGATTACAAATTTATATAAGTAGGGTGGAGTAAGTTAAAAGTTCACAATTGTGTGGAAAGTGTTTTATACTTGTGTTCATATAGTTCCTGTATTTTTCTGGGCAGATAGATTCCTAAGTATTTTATATTGTCTAGGGTGATTTTAAATGGAATTTCTATTTATAATTCTTGCTACTGAGATGTGTTGGGGATTTATAGAAATGCTGATGACTTATGAGGGTTTATTTTGTACCTTGCAACTTTGCTAAAGTTATTGATTATTTCCACTAGCTTTTTAGTTGATTCTCTAGGATTCTTTAAGTAGACCATCATATCATCCACAAAGAGTGATACCTTGGTCTCCTATTTTGATACCTCCAATTTCTTTTTCTTCTCTAATTGCTACTGTTAGTATTTCTAATACAATGTTAAATTATAGAGGTGATAATGGACGTCCTCCTTTCACTCCTGACCTTATTGGGAATGCATCTAGTTTATACCCATTGCAGATGATATTTGCTGATGGTTTTAGATATATACTTTTTATTATTTTTAGGAAAGGCCCTTCTATTCCTATACTTTCCAGTGCTTTAAATTGTAATGGGTGTTGTATTTTGTCAAAGGCTTTTTCTGCATCTGTTGAGATGGTCAATTATATAGATGGTTTTCCTAATATTGAACAATCCTTGCATTCCTGGTATAAATTCCACCTGATTATAGTGAATAACCCTCGTGTTGACTTGCTGGAGTCTTTTTGCTAGTATCCTATTGTAAACTTTAAAATTATTCCACCCCATTCAGACAGTACTTTAGGAGAAGATAAAATTGTAAACTCCTCATTGAACAATGAAAGTCCCTAACTCATACCTTATAGTAAAGCTAGAACCTTAAGATAGGTCTATTTTTAGATCTAAATCAAAAAGGTGTTAAGTACCTGTAAAGGTTAAATTAATCACAAAAAGGTCAAGTAACTTATAATAGGCAAGCTTAACAAAGAGGTGTGAAGTACTCAGAAGATATAATCTAAACAGAGAAGGTGTGAACTAAAGACTGGTGAAAACTAAGAATGGGCAGACCTGGAAAAAAGGGTCTACTGTGATTGGTAGATGTGAAAATTTAGGGGAGGTGACATAAGAGAAAATTTTCTTTAAAAGGAAGGGTAAAAATTCAGTTCAGAAAATTGGAGTTCAGGAGATTCAGTGGAAGACTGGAGCTTGCTTGGAGATGGTCTTTTGGTGAGTAATAAAACTGGCTTGCTCTCCCTTAGGCTCAGGGAGGCCACTTTGGTCTAGGCCTTTAACTACTGCTTGGCTCAGCCTGAGCCAGAGCAGTTTAAATTAATTCTCTCTCTCTCTTTCTCTATCTCTCTCCTTCCCTTAATTCCTTCTTCATTAATTAAAATCTCCATAAATCCCAACTGACTTGGGTATTTTCATATTTGGGAATTTCCCATGGCGACTGCTTATTTAGAATTTAAATCGAAACATTAAAATTATCTTTACAGTTTTGGCATTTATACTGTTTAAGTTTTTTGCATCTATGTTCATTAAGGAGATTGGTCTATAGTTTTCTTTCTCTGTTTTTGACCTGCCTTACTTTGGAATCAGTACCATATTTGTGTCATAAAAGGAATTTGGTAGAACTACCTCTTTGCTTATTCTGTCAAACAGTTTGTATGGTATTAGGATTACCTGTTCTTTGAATGTTTGATAGAATTCACTTGGAAATCCATCAGGCCCTGGGAGATTTTTCTTAGGGAGTTCTTTGATGACTTGCTCAATTTCTTTTTCTGATATGGGATTATTTAAGAATTCTATTTCTTCTTCTGTTAATCTAGGCAATTTATATTTTTGTAAATATTCATCCATATCCCCTATATTGGCATATTTGTTGGCATATAATTGGGCAAAACAGTTTTTAATGATTGCCTTAATTTACTCTTCATTGGAGGTGTGGTATCCCTTTTCATCTATGGTACTGTTAATTTTGTTTTCTTCTTTCCTTTTTTGTAATTAGATTGACCAGTAGTTTGTCTATTTTATTTGTTTTTTTCAAAATACCAGCTTCTAGACTTATTTATTAGTTCAATAGTTCTTTCACTTTTGAATTCATTAATTTCTCCCTTAATTTTTAGTAACTCTAATTTAGTTTTCTCCTGGGGATTTTTAATTTGTTTGTTTTCAAATCTTTTTGATTTGTATGTCCACTTCATTGACCTCTGCCCTCCCTAATTTGTTAATATATGAACTCAAGGATATAAATTTTCCCCTTAATACTGCTTTGGCTTCATCCCATAGATTTTGAAAGGATGTCTCACCATTGTCATTTTCTTTAATGAAATTACTAATTGTTTCTACAATTTTTTCTTTAACCAATTTTGGAGAATCATATCATTTAATTTCCAATTAATTTTTAATTTTGCTCTCAATGTACATTTACTGATAATCATTTTTATTGCATTATGATCTGAAAATGTTGCATTTATTATTTCTGTTTTTCTGCATTCGTTTGCCATGTTTTTATGACCTAGTACATGGTCAATCTTTGTAAATGTACCATTTGCTGCTGAAAAGAAGGTGTATTCCTTTTTGTCCCTTTTTGTTTTTATCCATATATCTATTAACTCTAATTTTTCTAAGATTTTATTCAAATCTTTTACCTCTTTTTTATTTAGTTTTTGATTTGATTTATCTAAATGTGATAGTGGTAGGTTCAGGTCTCCCACTAATATAGATTTACTATGTATTTCCTCCTTCAATTTCATTAGTTTCTCCTTTAGAAATTTGGATGCTATACCATTTGCTACATACTTGTTGATTACTGATATTTCCTTATTGTCTATGCTCCCTTTTATTAGGATGTATTTACCTTCCCTATCCCTTTTAATCAGATCTATTTTTACTTTGGCTTGGTCAGATATTGTGACTGCAACTCCTGCCTTCTTTCTATCAGTTGAGGCCCAATAGGTTTTGCTCCAACCTTTAATTCTGACCTTGTGAGTATCTGCCCGCCTCATGTGTATTTCTTATAGACAACATATGGTAGGATTTTGGATTCTAATCCACTATCCAATTTTTTTTTGTTTTGTTTTATGGGATTTCATCCCATTCACATTCAAAATTATGATTGTCACTTGTTTATTCCCAGAATTTTGATATCCTCTCCTAATTCTGTCCTTTCTTCTTTTGCTATATCCTTTTAAACAAGTGGTTTACTTTTAATCAATCCCCCCAATCCCCTCCCTTAATATGCTTCCCTTTCTGGTCCCTCCCTTTTTGTTCCCTTCTTGTTTTTTCATGGTCTGGTAAGTTCCCTCCCCTCTCTCTTTCCCTCCCTTTTTGTACTCCCTCCTCCCTAACACCTTTAGTTTTCCCTTCTCAATTACCCTGTAGGATAAGATAGAATTCAAGACCCCAATGGATATAGATGCTCTTCCCTCTCAGAATTGAGTGTAAGGTTTAAGTATTATCTATTAGCACTCTTCTTCCCCTCCCCTTTCCATGTGTATCTTTGTGTGATAAAGATTATCCTATTTATTTTATTTCTTCTACTATCTCTTGGTGACATCTTTGATTCCCCCCTCCCCTTTTCTTTTTTCTTTTTTGCATAGCATCTTATAGCCCTTAATGCCCCAATATCTTCCTGTGAATGATTCTTCTAATTACCATGATAGTGAATATAAGTTTTGAGAGTTACCAATAACATTTCCCCATATATTTATATATATATGATTTGATCTAATTGTAGCTCTTAAAGAAGAGAGTTTGAATATAAAAAAAAAATTCCCCCTTTTCCTCTCTTTCTTATTTACCTTTTCATGTTTCTCTTGATCTTTGTGTTTGGATATCAAACTTTACACTTCATTCTGGAATTTTCTGTACAAATACTTCTTTAAATGTTTATTTTGCCCACTTGTTCAAGAACATTAGGCAGCTTTCTTGAATGATTTCTTGTATTATGATGTCAAGATTTTTGTTTATTTCTGGCTTTTCAGGTAGACCAATGATTCTCAGATTGTCTCTTCGTGCTCTGTTTTCCTGATCTGTCATCTTCTCAGTGAGATATTTTATGTTTTCTTCTATTTTGTCAGTCTTTTGACAATGATTTATTAATTCTTGTTATTTTGTAAGACCATTGTCTTCCAGTTGCCTAATTCTGGTCTTTAAAGGCTGGTTTTCCTTTTTAATTTGGTCGATCTTGCTTTTCGTGGCTTCCAATTGTTTCTCCAATTGGAAGTTCTTGTCCTTTAAACTGTTATTTTCTCTTTCAACTATTTCCCACTTTTCTTGCCAGAAGGCTTCCATATTTTTGATAAGCTCCAATTTAAATTCTTCAAGAGCTTGTGGACAATTTCCATTTTGGGGGGAAGGTTTTGGCTTTATTTGAATTTCCTCTGTAGCCTGTGTTTTTCCTTTGTAAAAAATTTCCAGGGTCAACTCCCTCTTCTTGTTTTTTTGTTTGTTTGTTTGTTTGTGTATTGTTTGTTTGTTTTTGGTAGAGCTCCTGGGCACAATTTGCCATAAGTGTGGAGGTTTTTCCTTCCCTTTTTAGTCAGAAATCTGAGTGAGATGGGCAGGCTCTCTATGTATGGAGTTAAGGAGCAAGGATTTTTCCTGAGACAACCTCTCAAATCTCCATAGAATCTGCTGTTTGCTGCCCTTCTCTGTGCTATTTTCCCAAAGTGCCCACAGTCTATGCTCTTTAGTATCCTGTGCTTTCAGGTGCAGCTGCTCTCAGGGGTAGGTCATTGGTGGTCTTAGGTCCCAAGGACCTAGAGTTTCCCCTCATGTGCTGATTCTGTTGGGCTCTGACTCTGACTTGGCTCCATAGGTGGGGTGGGGGAGGGTAGATCAGCTCACGTTTGGGTGGGAGATTTTTCACCCCCTTATAGCATGGAAATGCCCAAATTCCACAAACCTTCAATGCTTCACCCTATTATAGAGTCCCTTTGTTCTGATGAATTTGTTTTTTTTTTTTTTGGTCTTTTGAGGTAGTCTATATTGGTGGGTGCTGAGAAGAGGAAGAGTCTTGCATCTAGACTGCTGCCATGTTTACACAGAAGTCTGTTTCTATATTTTTAAAAAATAATTTTAGTTTTTGAAATTATACAACTTAACAAACACCAATAAAAACATTTCCATATACAAAATAGAGCTGAATATTTTATTTGAAACTGCAATACTCCATTACAAAAAGCTTGCCTTTAAAAATGATAAATTCAATGTTATTTTCATAGCTATCCTGCTCTGTTTCCTTTCTTTCTTCTGTTGTTCACTTTTGTGTATTTACTAAATATTTCAATAACTCTCTTTTCTTTTAATTTTTGACAATGTTATTACTAATTTTCCTCTCTTTCCACTCTTATTACTTCTCTTCCTCTGTGGGAAATGCACAGTCATTGTAAAAAAATAAGCATAGTTAATCAAAACTAATTCACGCACATGCCATATTCAGAAACTTTTTTTCTGCCTCAAGAGTCCATCATGTCTCTGTCATGAAGCATGGAAACAAGGCAGTAAACATTTATTATATATTTACTCTGTCAGGAGCTATGCTAAGGAGGTGGATAGCATGCTACACTATCAGTCCTCTGGATCCAAAGTTGGTCATTGTATTGATAATACTCATAAATTCCCATAAAGTTGTTTCTCTTAATAATGTTGTTGTTACTAACAAATTGGTCTAGTTCTTTCTCCTTCACTTTACATTAGTCTATAAAAGTCTTCCTTGGATTCTTTGAATCCATTCCTTGCACCATTTCTTTCATCAAATCTTACCTATTGTATTGTCTGTTTTGTTTGGTGCAGATCTGTGATTTTATCAATGTAGTTTTCTTTTGTAGTAGAAATTCTCTTCATCTAATCAGATTCTTCACTGGAATATCAGTTTAATCTTTGCCTCTCTCACTGAGAAATTAAGTGACATGCTCATGGTCTCAAAGCTGGTATGTGGCAGAAGCAATTTTGGAATTTAGGTCTTCCTCACTCCAAGGGTAATTCTCTATCCACTATGTCATATGGTCAGTCAAGATACTCATCTATCTCTTTGCACTGATATTTCTATTATGTTACTTTACTTAACATTTGTATATAGACTACTGAGGTCATGAGTTTCAATGCTGCCTCACACTTCAGATGTTATTGGGCCTATCTTCTTAGGGTTAACTATTTGCTGGTATTTAGCTTGTCTGATATATAGTATCAAACTATTAGCACCTGAGATATCCCTATCCACTTTTGGATAACTAATTTTTTGGAGAAGTTTTTTAATATTAAACTTCATTCTCTCTGAAATTTCCCATCATTTCCCCCCCTAATTTTGTCCAAGGATAATGAGTCTAATACATTTTCTGCAAAATAGTCCTGAAAATAGTCATCACCTCTCCTGTAAATCTTCTGATCTCTAGACAATATGATAGAATAGACCAGGCAACAGACTTGTAGTTAGAAGAACTGGGTTCAGATCCTGATTTAAATATTTTATAGCTTTTTTTTTTTGCCATGGACAGGCCATAATCTTTTACCTTCTCAATTTCCTCATCTACATAATAGGAATAAATAATTTGTAAACTACCTAATTCCTAGAGTTCTTATGAGAAGAGCACTTTCAAAATTCAAAATCACAATATATATTTGAGCATCTGCATTTGCTTCATTCATTCCTCATGCACTCAAATTTCAGGGCTTTCATGATCATGATGGCCTTCCTCTGCATCTTCTAGACACAATATTCTGTTGGTCTGGTATGAGCAAAATACAGTAGGATTATCCTTTCCCTCTTTCTGGATACTATGTCTTTCTTCTCAGAGTTCAAGTTTTCATTAGCTTTGGGGGTTGCTATATCATAAAATTATCCATGACAATCATCCCTGTGTATCTACTTATAGTTGTAAGAATTTACTTTTCATAGACTGTATCACAGAAAATTATTGTGCATCCCCCTGTGTCTGGGATCTGGGTTGGAGATACTATCCAGTATGCTACTTTTTTTTCATTTTCTTTGTCCTTAGGAATCCAAAGAATATCTTTTTTTTCTTAATCAGAATTTGGTAAAATAAATGAGGGAGACAAGGATTCTTTTCCTGTGAAAATGATTGTCTACTGTAATATATGCTCACCCTACCCTACCTACACTGGGGAACTGGAGAGAGGGAGAGAAAGAGTTAAGAGAATAGGGGGTGGAAGAGGTTGATCTTCCCCTTTCTTCTCCTTGGGAAAGGTAACCTGGTTTTGTCTCCTTGAGGGACTGAATATGTCTCCTCAGAGAGTGGGTTTGGAAGGTGGAGGTTAACTTAGAGGCAAGAGCTTCAGTGAAATGACTCACTGGCTCCCTTCTTGGTCTCAACTATTGTTGAGAGGCAGGATAGATTTTCCTGCCTCTGGATCCTTCCAGTACCCCCAACAACCACTTCTTCCCCTTAATACCTGAGGTTAGTCCTCAGCCCAGGGGAAAAGATTGCTCTTTGGATCTAGCTGTTGGATCCCTAGGTTTTGAGATAACCCTCCTTTTTGGGGAGAGGTATAGTTCCCCCAAAATCTTCAGTTCCCTTCCTCAGTGTCAGAAACTAGGCAGACCTGATCTAAGTAGTAACACTTTATTAGGGATCACTCAGAAAGGAGAGATGGAGGTTTTGGGTGATGAAAGTGATTCCTATTGACTGGCAGACTGCCCCCTCCAAATCTTGGAGGTCTAGGCTCTCAGCCTCAACCCCTCTTCTAGTCAGCTACTGATTTGTACCTGATCCTGATCTAATCTAGTTGGAAATTGAAGTTCAGGACAAGTTGGGGAGAGAGAGGTGGAGAATAATCTTTGGACAGGATTTTCTTAGTGGATGGCTTCTTTCAAAGTCCAGTCTACAATATTTGAACTGAGTAAGAGAATTCAGGGGTTCACCAGGAAGCAGTTGATGTCCAGAGGAACCTCCAGCCTCAGAGATCTTCTTCTCAACCTCTCAGCTGGATAAGTGAGTGAGCTGGCAGTTTCTGAGTTCTCACAGCTTCTGTTCTCTTACTGGAATCCTGGGTTTTTTTCCCTTTCTGCCCCTCCCCCACATAAGCTGTTCCTTGTACCACTGGATGTGATTTCTCTCTTTTACAAATTCCTCTCTTATAGTACCTATCAGTTTGGGGAAGAACTGAGGGTCTGATGGACCATCTCTTAATTAGTTATCAACAATTAAAGATGTTTTAGGATGGTCAAGGGAAGGGTTAAATAATAAAATACAAAAAAATCTATTCATCTGACTACTTGACCCAGCACCCATCATCTCTGGTATGAGAGAATTATGGAGACCTATATCACTTTATTGGTTCTGATGCTGGCATAACCAATAAACCTGGCATAATCAATAAACACATATTCTTACCCCAACATATGTCTCTGAAGATAATTTTAATCATAACACATTGAAAGTGTCACTAAAAAGTTTTACTTCAGTTGGTACAAAACAGAATGTGTGTAGTTTGTTTATGTCAGCTTGAGTATATAGCATCCTTTCTTCTTTTCCCCATCAGTTGAAAAAGCCCACTGCTAAGTAGTGATAAGTGATAGTTGCTAAAAATGACAATTGTGTAAAACTTACTAGACTCATATGTTATTAGATATATTGTTCCTTCAATCCAGGTGTGTATAAAAAATCACCTCTGCCTCTTAGGAGGTAGTTATACTAGAATCTCTCCTACACCAATAATAAAGGTTGATTTTAGGTGAGTACCCATGCAAACCACCTCAAACAGATGAGAACCTCCCACAGTGCCTCATGGATAATTTCTAATTTATGATAATAATAGCTTAAATTAAAATAGAATAGTTCATCTTGATCTGGAATGATTGGAGAATAGATTGTTTTTGGGGTTGGAACACGTGTGTGAGTGGGCTGTGACACATTATAAATGATGAATTAAGAAGAAGTGGTTTCAAAGATATCATCTAAGAAATATATGATATAAAGAATCACTATAATGTAGCAAGAGTGAAATTAATAGCCAGTCCATATGCCCTACCTCATCCTTGTAATGTCAGAACTCAAGTAGACTCATTATGGAGACCCTGTGGCAAGAAATGGACAAAAGTCACAAAGGATGGGCAGATATGAATGGGTTATAACCTGCATCATTTGTGGGAATAGTTACATTGAAGCAATCACAAATCCACTTGGATATTTAAAGGTTTTGGTATAAATCATCTAATTAATGGATTGTTCTAGTTAACATGACAATAGCTGGATTGCTAGTTTCCCAAGGATTAGATTTGGATCACATACACTTATGAATTTTATACTGACCACAACTCTATTTCTTCTTTGATAATGCAAGGAGTACTCCAGGATCTTCTGGTGTTTAATAGTTACAATTATGATAGAAATTCCCTTTATAATTAGGACTGTCAATAATTTATAATGTAGTATGAATTAGCTGCATGACTGGGCTTCAGAAGTCATATAATCTTCTTATTTAAGGAAGCTGAAACAAAGAGAGATGAAATATCTTGTGCATGGTTAGACAGATAGATTCAAATACACCAAGTCCAAACTTAACACTGTTTTTGTTGAATTTTTGTTGACTATAGTTTATAAATTGCTTAATGAATAAATCTTTGATGTCTTATTTAGTTGTCATTTATTTCATGATTTTACAAAAAAAATACAGATTTTGTTGACTCTGAACATAAAAATAACACTCTGATAATTGAGATTTTCAATTATTTGGATTTCTAAAAATGAGAATTTATACTATTTGTAGATTTAGGAATCCCCGTGTTTTCCACCAAAACCACCACTACCAAGGATAATCAAGTATTGGTCTTATAAGACAAGATATGTAGGATTCTATAAAAAAAAATATCATTCTCCAAGTACTTCAGAGACCAGTTCTATTCCCAACTGTTGTGATCCATATGTCAACAGAAATTTAATGGAATAGGAGCAAAGAGAACTCTGGGCAACACCACCATAATTAATTGTGTGGCCTTTTGTCAGACAACATATTGTGTGGACATTAAAGTGTTACATCCAAGCCCAGGGGTTGACTAATGTTCAGAGTCTTCTTTTTGACTTTATAGCCTGTCTTCTTGAACTAACCACATAGCCATTCATCAGTGTCTATGCCCAAAACATTCAGAAGTTGTAACTGCAGGAACATTGTCTGGGTGAAAATATGAAGTTTTCTGGAAAGAAATTTCTTTTGAATTTCTTTACATTCTCTTAGCATTCAGCACTACTCTCAGATCAGTAGAAAGCCACCAAAAAGTAAGAGATTATATCCACTAAACCAGGTATGGAAGAAGAAAAGCCAAATTCACATGGATTTCAATTTTACTAGGTCCATACAAATTTTCTTCTTTTTGGAGGAGTATAAGATAGAATAAGGGATAATTTGGATAATAAATTGCTTGGAAGTACTACCCAAAAAGCAAAGGGCAATTAATCTAGGAGTGTTCCATTCAGAGAAAGAAAACTAAAGAGCCACTTGGACTGCATATGTATGATGAGGTTTGTTAGTGACAAAATAATAAAAGGGCTGTTGTCTTTCTCCACTAAGAAAATAAACTATTTATTGAAATTATAACATGAGGAATTTAGGTTAGATAGATAAATGAGTCTCCTGATAGTGGATGTTAACCCTAATAATGAAAACTGAAATCACCTATGCTAAGATACACTAGAAACAGGAGCTTTAACTTTGGAAGAGTGGTTTATGAGTATAATTACCTGAACTCAACCTAATGTAGGTTGCTTACCTGACCTAAGATTCTTGTCTTCAAAGATCCCTAGAAAAACATCAATTTCTAAATGGCAAAAATGAAGAGCTTGATTGAATTAGGAAAGTTAATAAATTATCACTATCCATCCTCATGGCTAGACCATTATATACTCCTTTATAATTTTACAAGTGTTTATCTCATTTGTTATCTCCCTTGATCCTCACAACTCTAGGAAGCAAATAGCAGGTTAGCAAACTGATGTAGATGGAGGTTAAGTGATTTATCCAAAGCCAGACACTTCCATACAACTGTCCATATTCTAAATAGTTTAACTTTTGTTTTTAACCTAGAATTTCATTGATCTAGGGAACTTCCAGTGGGAAAATTTTCTACCAATACAGATTGGAAAATCATCTGGTCTTAATAATTGAAGACTTTCCTGGGGTTAAGTGATTTCTTGGTTAAGTGCAAGGTTAAGTGATTTGTTGAGATCTTAAAGCAAATGTGAGACTCAAGAGGCAGAACTCAAAACTAGTCCATTTTGACTCCAGGCTGGCTCCCTATATGCTACACATTGTTCTGCCCCTCAGTTGTGTATAGAGGCCTAATAAAGATGCCCCAGCTATGGACTTCTGCACCTTTAAGCTTTTGTCTGTTGTTTCATGCTAGATAAGAGGCCAATATTATTGTTAGATGTACCAAGCACTGAAAACAATGGGAAGGAAAGTGAAAGGGTGGGGTGGAGAGACACACACATACACACAGAAAGAGAGACAGAGAGAGGTGGAAGCAGGGAGAAGATAAGGAGGTAAGGAATATGATGTCCACAGCATGATTTTTAATCATGCAATTAAAAAAAATAACAAACTTCATTTACAAGTGAGTAAATTGAAGTTGAACAGTAACTTGCCCAAGTTCATACAAATAATAAGCATTAGAGGAGGTGTTTGAATCTAAGTCTATTGGCTCTAGAGTCATTTTGTTTTTCCATTTTAAGGGATCAATAAGACCTGTGTTCAAATCCTAGCACTGGCACTCATTAGTTCTATGACTACAAGTGATTAAAATAAGTCCTCTTAAATGATTTTCATTATCTCCAAAATGGTGATAATAAAATTCCTGCATCAGGAAGTTATTATGAGAATCAAATGAGATTATATATGTAAATCATTTTGCAAACCTTAAATATAAATATTTGCTATTATTATTATTCCATATAGAGTATTTTTTTCTGATTTGGTCAGCACATATAAGAGATACTGGCCTTCAATTATTTTTTTTCTGTTTGATGAGTTTTAAATAGTCTCCTCATCATCTTTTTTTGTAGAATTAGAAGCAAAATTATAGTTGTCACATTGTGAGTTCTGTGCCAGATCTTCATTGTCACTGACTCCGTTTTAAGGATGCTGGTTCTTTTAAAAAGATAATCTTGTTTTAAAGTGTGAAGGTCAGACCAAAGAAGAAACAGAACAGTTCCTACTCTCTGATTAAATGGCCTTTCTTTAATCCTTTTGTACAGAGACAATATCATGTGATGTAAAAACAGTAGAAATATAATCAACGAATCTAGGTTTTAAACCTGTCTTTGTTACTAATTGTGTGATTTTGGTCATATTTCACTTCTTTCAGCTTGTTTCTTCATTGATAAAATGAAAGGATAAGACTAGGAAAATTTAAGGTTCCTTTGGCATATAAATCTTATGAATTTTTCAGCATGAAATCAGAAGAAATTGGTTTTAAGCCTCCTCCAAAATTGATTTACTAGCCCTGTAACCCCCAGGCAAGTCACTGAATTTCTCTGAGCCTCAGATTCTTCCTTTATTTGTAATAATGAGTATTATTGTTGGGGTGCAGTTGGCTAGTAGGTGCTTTTTACTCCCCTCTCATACATACCCCATATATCTCTGGAGATTTAATAAGACCCATTTAAACAATTAGGTTACATTTTTTAGCCTGTAGCAATACAATAGTCATCTAGCCGGTGCAGTGGATAGAGTACTGGGTCTGGAATCAGGAAGATCTGAGTTCAAATCTGAATTAAGACACTAGCTATGTGGGCAAATCACTCATCCCTATTTATCTCAGTTTCCTCATCTGTAAAATAATCTGACAAAGGAAATGGCAAAGCATTCTAATATCTTTGCAAGAAAACCCCAAAGGGGATTATGAAGACTTGAACACAACTGAAATCTCTGACCTTTTTTATACTTGAGTCAAAAAGCAGGTTATAGAAAGCATAGGTAATGAATCAGGCAGTATATTGTACACTATCTGGTATTAAATAGATTCAGGGAGGGGAAATTGGGGAAAGCATATATTTTTGGGAAGGATTTCCATCAATCATTCAAGATGCAGGTATAAGCTCAAGAAGATTCAAGATGTCCATGGGGGTTTGCAGGGAAGGGCTTCCAGGAGTCTCTGAATTTTTGCCTTCTCTGCCTTGGATCATTCATTCTTTGACCTGTTCCTTAAATTTCTCTTTTTTTTTCTATTTTTAGCTGTTTCTTCTGTGCTACAAATTCTTTATGACTTAGCTTATTAAGAGCTGGCAAGAATGGATAGCAACCAACTGTTGCTGCTTAGCTCTTAGAGGTACTAACTCATTCCTCTTAGACTGTGTCTTGAAGGTTGTATATGTGTGTTCCTTTAAGAACTCTCTGGCATGATTCAGTTCCATCTTTTGGCTCAAAGATTCATATGGTCCTAAGCTGCATGCAAAGCTAAAAGGGGAATGTATGCATATATTCATTCATTCATTCATTCATTTACTTATTTATTTATTTACAAGTTGTCAAACTGCATCAGTGGAAGGAGTTTCCATACTTGTAGTTCCCAAACACCTCAAAATTGTCTTCTCTTCTTCCATTAGGAAGACCTAAGTTCAAGTGTGACATCAGACACTAGTTTTATAACCCTGAGCAAGTAATTTAATATTTGCCTCAGTTTCCTCATCTGAAATATAGAAATAGAAATACCTTATAAAACAATATTCATAAAGCACTTAGCACAGTATCTGATACATAGTCAGTTCTATAAATGCTAGATCTGATTATAATTATGATTATGATCATCATTGAGTCATTTATTTTTTATTTCTTGCTCTGCAAAGTCTAGAGGAACACAATTTCCCCACCCCATTCCACATAACTAGAAAGTGATAAGATTTAAATCAACAATGATAATATTAGTTAGGCAAGTCTAGCTAAATCTAGATAGGCAGATTGTTACTATTTCCATCCCATTTTAGAATCTTGCTCAGGAAAATATCTCCAAATGTTGCTCACACTATAAAAATGAGCTATCATGCTCTATTAAAGAATGTCTTTCAAAGGATTTACTCTTAGTTTTCCATATGTGAGCCATTAAAAATAGCTCACAACAAAGGACATGTTTGCTTTTATAGAGCATTGCAGATAGCCTTGGGTTGTACTGATTTTACCTGCTCCACTCCACCTTTTCTCAAGCTAGTAGTTGAATATACTCTTCATTTTTGTTTTGTTCTCTAACTTGGTAGAATGCCTCCCCCCCTTCTCTATTTACCTCCCTGATTTCTGCAAACAAGATAAACTGTTTTTTGCTGAATGCCAGCATTGTGTGACTCAATTTAAATTGCTATAATCTTCCCTCCTTTTTTTACTTTCTCTGATAATCATTCCTCTTAACTAAACATTATAATTAGCATTTTGTGTTTCTTAACAGCTGTTTTCCCTCTAGTCATCTTAAAAAACCATAAGAGAAAACTCTTGCTTTTCTTCAAGTCATTTTGTTTTGTGATTTCCAATTTCAGTTGTTTTTTTTCTTCTGCTCATTGCTTTAAAAATAAGACTATTTTCCTATGCATAGATAGTGGAAATTAGATCTGAAGAGGCATTAACAATCATCTGGCTGAAATCCTTCATTTTACAGATGAGAAAGTGAATTTGAGTGGTTAGCTAATTTTGCCAAAGTCACACATATTTTGGGGTTTGTTCTGGCCTACAATTTTGGTGTCCTGATTTCCAACCCAATTCATTTTTTCCAATAATATGAAGTATTCTGCATTGTCCATAAATAGTCTTTTCCCTTTAGGTTGTTTTACATGGAGTCACTATGATATATTCTTTTGTTTGTATAAAAGACCAGTACTTCAAAGGTACTCATTTAGCAAACTCATTTAATAATTAATCCTGTAAGTCCTATAATTACAATTTGAAAACATCATTCCAATTATAAAAATCCAAGGAATAATAATAATATATGTGGGGAAAGAGTTATCAAGGAATAAAGAATAAGCATTTATTATCTATTATGTGACAGGTGTTGTGCTAAGGGTTTTACAAATATTATCTCATTTGAAACTGTAGAGGTAGATTAGATGCTATTATTATGCCCACTTTACAGATGATGAAACTGAGGCAGAAGTTGAGTGACTTGTCCAGAGTCATATAGCCAAGTTTCAAGGCTGGATTTGAACTCAGATCTTTCTGATTCCAGGTTCAGCATTTTGCTGAAGTCCATAAAATGATATATTATCAAAATGATAGGAAAGGAGTTTTCTCTTTCCAATTCATCCACAGAATCATCTTTTTTTACATTGACACTACGGAGAAAAAACTGTTAGGTATACGGACAGCAATGGCAATGCTCCTTATAGGCGTGGTGCATTCAATCTCTGAATAAGTCACCAGGAGTCACCCCAAGTCCTAAAGTATACTCCAGAAGTCCCTTCTCCCGGGGATACAGTTTCCTGTTTTAGTGCCTCTCCCAACTTCTCTGACTAAACAGGGGTATAAAAAAGCAATGCAGTCATTGATCAAAATAGTTAATGTATACTCCAATTCCATTGGGATTCTAATCTTTCCTACATCATATTACCCACTCGGATTACAAAGTTATATAGATGAATACATTGATCAAATACAATCAAAAGGCACAATATTAAAACTTTAGTGCAACTGAGCCAGCTGCTCCCATAAAGGACTGAAATCTCATTTCCAGGGTCTTTGGCTACTTCTTCAAACATCTGTATTTTCCAGGACACTTTTACCAAGGGTACAGAGCTTTCCAGGGCTCATTTGTTAGATGAGGACCATCTAGCCTCCCTCCCAATTTTAAAGTTACACAAAGGAAAGCCAAAACTGTTTCATGAACTGGGAGACAGGCCTCCATCCTAACTTTTATAGGGATGGCATTTGTTTTCTGGCCAATTACCTGATAAAAGTTTAATACTCCTGATGAGTCATCAATATAGTTCTTTGAGGGTTTTTCCAATATCTCTGACATCCCCCACTTCTGTCCCTGATCCTGGGTAGGAGGGAGTCATTTATCTCTGGGAAGAGTAATTCTGATCACATGCAATGTTTTAATCCCATCATGCACATTGAGTGTCATATGCTATATTATTTCACCCTGAGTCCACCTCTGGCCATTTCTGGAACATTTCCTATAAAACCTGCTAGTCTCTCTTTTTTAAAAAATGCTCCAATTCAGCATGCCGTCAAGCTACCTTAAGTGACTCCCTGTATGTTAAAAGTCCTAGACATTTCAATTCTGTTAGGAAAATATCAATCACCCATGGATTTCAGAGAGCTGCCACAATGGGGTATTAAATGTGCATGTGAAAGGTACTCAATAAATGCCTGTTGAATTTAATCAAAAACAAAGAAATCAATTAAGTGAATTGATGTACTTCATTTTAGAACAAAATAAAAGAAAAATCAAGCAAACAGATAAATTAGGTCTTAGAATTTAGAACTATCTTTAGAGCCCAACATTATAAGCTAGAAAACTACAGGAATCTCTGTCCTGGCCAAACATCATTTGTAAGACTCTGAGCAATTTTTTTTTAATGGTGTAGAAAATAGTGAAGGCCCTTGAGTCCAGCCATACAAGAATCCATGAAATAACTGGGGATGTTTAGCCTAGAGAAAAGAAGTCTTGGAGAACATGAAAGTTATTTTCACATATATGATAGGCAGTCATGTGTAAGATCAATTAATTATACTTGGTCTATTTGTCTATAGGGGACAGAATTGAGAACAATGAAGATAAGCTTGAAAAAGGCAAATTTAGGTTTCTTGAAGCAAAGCATCTGCAACAATTCTAACTCCAAAACAATTATATCTTTTCCCAAAGAATGAGCTGCTTCTAAAAAAGCAGTGAATTCAATCTCATTAGAGGTCAAAAATAGAAGGTTAGATGTCTATTTGTTCTAAGTTTGAGGGACTACACCTAAAGTTGGAGAGTTGATCAGCTTCTCTTACAAATAGTAGCAAATATTTTCTGTATTGAGATGTGTTGTTAAAAGTTATTACTATGCTATAAAAACATAGACTTAGAGCTAGAAAGGACTTTTCCAATCCAATTTCATTCATAGATGAGGAAATTAAAGTTCATAGATGTGAATCACACAGGGCCACTAATAATAGCAAAGATTTTCTATATTGAGAAGAAACTAAAGCATTTGTGTATGGGATAGAAGACAAATTTTTAGCTACCAAGAAATGTGTGATTGCATTGTTCTTGTTTAAATTGAAAAAGTGCAACAACATAGCTCTGCTTCTGATATATTGACAAAGTCTTGACTTATAATCTGATCTAAAAAAGTTTGGGTTTACCATCACAGGATGGGCCTTTTATGAACTTGATGGGTCTTTTGGGAAACTTGATCTTGGCACAAACTCAATATCTTCGATAGCCTCAAACACAGATTATTATTATCTAGAAAATAAGCCTATAATCCAGGATTTCTCAAAATTAACCTAAATATGATGTGTGTTCCAAGTCATCTTGGGAAGAAGCCATTATCCCAAGTTACAGAGGTGCTGATAATTACCCTGATAATGACTAGATGAAACTAAAGTTCTCTGAGAGTTGGGACAGGGTTAGGGGGTAGGTATTCCAATAAACTTTCTTATAATATAACTTGTAAAAAGGGGAAAAAAAGCTTTTGATATTTTATCATGAAAAATTAGAGGTTACAAAAGTGGCTATACTTCACATACAACTAAATGGATTAAAACAAATAATCATTGAAGGAAAGAAATGTTCCCAAAATGTGATTTTCTTTTGTAGTTTTAGTATAAAATAAGTGATAAATGGATCTCCTCTCACTTAAGTGCTTGATCTATATAAGTAGGCCTCATTTTCTAGAGATAGAAATTCATACATTGGATTTGGAGGTGGAGAGAGTCACATATATCTATTAAATACCTGAATTATAAAAATATTATGTAGGTGTGATTCCTTTTTCAGGTATCAGTTGGAATAATTGGATCTCTCTAGACCCTCCCAATGCTGAATTTTTGTAATTATATTTTATGTAAATCATTTGTATATATGCATCTTCCCCTTTCTGATTCTAAGCTCTATGAGGCAGATTATAGCTTGGTCAGCTTTGTATGTTCCAAAGCAAATATCACACATACTTCAATATATCAGGAATACATCATTTTGTTTCTCTGGGAACTATCTCTAGCCAGACTGGAACTCTTAGAAAAATAGTCTCTATGAATTGGATTAGCCCAACTAAAATCATTACCTAGTGGCCAATATTATATGACTGAGCTTTTTCTCACTTAGCTAGCTTGGTCACCGAATGAAGAATAAACAATAATTTGTTACCCAGCTTCACTCACAGTTTTTCTTTCAGGGTAGAGTCTCATAGAGCCACCCACTTGAATAAGATCTTATTGGAGAGTCTTGTATATAATGCTATTTTTGTTCAGTCATTCCCATTACATGTGACCCTTCATGACAATATTTAGAATTTTCTGGCCAAAGATATTGGAATAGTGTGCCATGTCCTTTTCCAACTCATTTTATAGATTTGAATAAGTTTTCCTGACTAGTCCTTGCTTGTTAAGTTAAGTTGTTATCCTTATTTTTCTGCCAGTGTTGTGGCAAGGTAGTCAAGAACTTTGTTCCTTAACATCTCCACCTCTAAATTGTTTAAAAATAATGATGAAAACTAGATTTAGACCATTTCACATATTTCAAAATGAGCTTCAAATGGATATATGAATTACATATAAATATCATTTCATTGTTATTTTTGTTGTTATTGTGCAGTCATGTGTGACTCTTGATGACCCTATTTAGGGTTTTCTTGGAAAAGATACTTGAGTGGTTTGTCATTTCCTTCTCCAGCTCATTTTATAGATGAGGAACTGAGGCAGAGAGGATTAAGTGACATCCCCAGAGTCACACCGTAGGGTTGTATCTGAGGTCAGATTTGAATTCAGGAAGATGAATCTTCTTGACTCTAATATTGTTACTCTAACCACTGTGTCACCTATCTGCCACATAAAAGGTCATATCTTAAGGAAATTAGAAGAGAAAGTTAGGAGCTTTCCAAATTATGGCAAAGGAGGGGGGGGGAATCCTCAACTAAACAAGAAACAGAGGAAATAACAGAAAATAACAATAGCAGCTAGCACTGTATAATGTCTTAAAATTTTCAAAATGATTAACATATCTCATTTTATCCTCACAACCTCTCTGAGAGATATGTGCTATTCTTATCCTTATTGTACAGATGAGGAAACTGAGGGAGACAGGTAAGTGATTTGCCTTATATACATACAACTAGTAAGTTTCTGAAGTAGCATTTGAACGTAGGTCTTTCTAACTCCCAAGTCTGCAATCTATCTGCTATGCCTGTTTTGGTACAAGCAGTAATAGTTCAATTAGAATTGGGAAAATCGTTAATTAAGAAAATGAAAAAAAAACTAGAGGAAATTTCACTAATAAAGCTTTGTTATCTAAGATATTTACTGAGTTGATATAAATATATAAGAACAAGAGTCCATCCCCAATAAGTAAACAGTAATATATGAAGAGATTTTGAACAGAAATATAAGATGTCAATAACCATACTAAGACAAATGTCAATTCATATAGTGCTAAGGTTCTGCCTTGAATTCTTCCATTTGTAAAAGATGAAAAGGGAGGAAAATAGAAATTCTGTAAGAACTTTGGTTGAGGACAGATAGACTATGGAATTGTTTGGTGGGGGTGTAAATGGGTACAACCATTGAAGGAAGCACTTTGGAATATCCCTGATATCACTTGGGTATGCATTTGGTGCCACATGTACTAGGTTTCTCTCTGGATGGAGAGCCAGACCTGGAGATGGGATATTTTGAATTTAAATTGGTCTCAGACTCTTCCTAGCTGTGTGACTCTGGGCAAGTCACTTAATCACAGTTGCCTAGCTCTTTCCACTCTTCTGATTTGGAAATATTGATTCTAAGATAGAAGATAAATATTTAAAAAGTGATAGAGGAAAAAGGATTGCTATGTGCAAAAATTTATATTGTAGTTTTTCTTGTAGCAAAGAACTGTAAACAAAATAAAACCCCTTATTTGAAGAATGGCCAAAAGAATTGTGGCTTAAGTATATAATAAAATATGATGAATTAAAAAAAACCCTAGGAAGATATTTAGTAACTAATTTAGACTGAAAGGAACAGAATCAGTAGAATAATTAATACATGACTATAATAGTGTCAAGGAAGTATCTTTGAAAGACTTCTGAAGACTGGTGATAAAACTTGCCTCCTAATTATTTGAAAAGAAGCGATGCCTTAGAAGGGCAGAATTTCAGACCTGCCTAAAGTATTAATATAGGTTTTAATTTTTTTAAATTATACTTATTTTTAAAATCTTTTTGGGAGGGCATGGAAGGGTGAGTTGGTGATTATAAAAAGTCATGGAGAGCAAAAAATGAAATATTAGAAAATACACATGAAGTGAGGTAAACTAAGTCAATGACCAAAAAAATCTCTTTTTTCCCTGGGAAAGTAGAATTCAGAAATGAGCTTTCCTGTGAAGGTTAGTCAGCTCAGAATAGTTAGAATCTATGAGAAAATAACTCCCTTAATGCTGGCAGCTGGGATTAGATACAAGGAATGCCCTGTACCCCAAACCACTAACCAATTTAGCTTCTAGACTTTGATAAGGTTGCTCGCTCCATCAAGGTTATGTCTCTTAATGAGCATTGCTTGCTTTGTATCTTGCACCCTATAAAAACTTCATTATAACTTCAATCTGGTGCAGTCTTCACTAGGAAGGTTGCCCTGGACAGTTAGGTATGCATTATTAATAAATAATATTGGTTCCATTAATTGAACTTCTGGGTGTCTGGACTCACTTTATGAAGTGCCCCACTTCACGCAGAATTGAGCAGAAATGATTTCATAAAGGACAAAGAAAAGCAGGATAGAGTTTTTAATACTGTTATAATTTAATAAGATTTAATGAAAACCACATAGTTTCATGGGTATAGATCCAATCCTGATTTCTCTTCTGTCTATATAAAATATTTGCATTTGTCATGATTAAGTTCATAATAGAAAAGGAAATTTAAAAATTTGTTCTAGGTTGGATATTATATATTTTTTCTTTAGAGGATTTACATCATCTTTTTAGGTAACATATTTTGATGTATTTCAGTTATCATTGGTTACTTGAATTACCAACATTGTCAAGGTCATTTAAGGTCTCTTTGAACATGAGCTAATAAAAAAATATTGAGAAGCAGGTAAGGAATAATAAAAGGATTCTGTTTAAAGGACTGTGGAGTATTAAAAAGAGAGTGTTGGGGGAATGAATTAAATGGATATAGGAAAAACAGAAGCAATGTGATTTTACCTTAAAGTTAATTCTAAATGAATGAAACAGTACAGTTTTCTGTATTTTTAGGATTTCTTTGGTAAGTTTCTTGGTAGGATTTTCTGAAAAGTGTTTGTAACACTTAATATGATTTATATACCACCATAGAAGGAACTGATAGAGTTTGACTGCAGATAGAAACATACCATTCTATGCCTTTTCCCCCCAAGAATTTTTCTCTAGTATAAGTGATGTGTCTCCTTTCACAACATGATGAACATAGGAATATTTGTTGTATGACAATAAATGTACAACCTATATAATATTATCTAACATCTTAGGGAGGGGAGCAGAATGGGAGAGAGAGAACATGGGCCAAAAACATCAGAAAATGACTCTTAAAATTGTACAGACATGTAAAAAATAAAATTAAATAAAAATGATTTATGAAGCTAGAGAAAAACAAAGGTGTATGTAATGATGGAAGGAATTTTTCTGATTCAGTAAGAAACTGAATTAGGTTTTTGCTAAGCTTTTGTATTTTTGACATTTGGGGTTTGTAATGATCATATTAGACAGTGAGGTAGTCTAATGGTTCGAGTACCAGGCCTAGAGTCAGGAAAATTCATCTTACTAAGTGCAAATCTGCCCTCAGACACTTATTAATTGTGTTATCCCGAGCAAGTCAGTTAAACCTGTTTGCCTCAGTTCCTTATCAGTAAAAAGAGCTGGAGAAAGAAATGGCAAATCATTTCAGTTTCTTTCCTAAGAAAACTCTAAACAGAATTATGAAGAGTCAGACACAACTGAAAAATACCTGAACAATGGTCACATCAAAATGTCAGTGATTAGTGATTAATGGGGGAATGGCTTTTCCAGAAAGGTCAATGAACTCAGACGTTCCCGAGGGTTGCTAATATCTAGACACACACACAATCACACATACACACACACACAAAATGTGTGGGCATGTGTATCACCTAAGAACTTTGAATTCAGCCAGTGCCTCTCCCAATCTTTCATTAATGTTCCCTCTTCCTGTAACATAGCTTTTTAAATTTCCCATTTTGTTGCACTTAGCATTGTTGCCAGCTTCATCATTTTTTGGTCTTAAACTTTCCTGGAACAATACTTTGTAAGACCACACTATTTTTATTTTCCATCTTCCTCCACTTGCTTTTCTTCTTTCTCCTATATGCATGGTTAATAAAGAAAAAAATAATCTTATTTGCAGTCATAGAAGGGTCTTTAGGAAGCAATTTCCCTCCTCATGGAATCCTCTTCATTGGAGTGTCTGTGCTTTCAGAATGTCAGTCTTGAGAGTTTCCATTTCCTCTTGGGATAATTTAACCTTCAAAATGCTATTTTGGATTGTATCCCTTCTCTGTAATCTTTTGAATCTAGTTCTAATAACTCTGGCACAAATCTGAATATGCCTGCCTGTTATTTCCCTTTTTATTAATAATGATAAAGATAATGGTGGCTAGCTTTTAAATACTACTTTAAGGATTATTCTTCTACCAAAACAAATAATATGGAAATAGATTATGAGCGATAATACATGTATAACTCACAGAAATTACTTATCAGGTCTAGGAGGGAGGAGAGAAAAAGGGAGAGAGACAACATGAATCATGTAACTATGGAAAAATATTTAAAAAATAAAAGTTAAAAAGTTAAAAAATGAAAATAAAATAAATACTACGGTAAGGACTATGATTCACACATATCTCATTTTATCATATATCATATCATTTTTCTATCACCAAGGTCATGACAGTTAGCTCTCAAAATGCCTGTCACGTTTACTTCAACACCCAATTTCTCCTTGTTGGTCCAAATTCTGTACAAAATAACCATTCTCCTTATTGCTTCCTTCACCTTTTGAAGTATGCAAGCATCATTAAAGCTACAAACAAGTTTACCAGCTGCTCTGCTTTTGATATAGAGTAGTAGCAGATGTCCTACCACTTAAAGTACTCATCATCATAATTTAATGTTTCTGTGCCAGATTTTAAATAATTCCAACTTCTTCTCTAGTTCCTTCTTTCTTTTTAAGGATAGTAAATACCCTACAACAATACAGTCTGTGTTTCTCCTTCTTCTGATTCCCATCTAGAACCTTTCCATTCTATTTCCTCAGGTTATTGGATTTCCACATATGAGTATATTTTATTTATATTCATGTTACTTAATCTCAACTTTTATCTATTTATTTACTTAATTAAAAAAAAACTTAACTTCTATCTTAGAATCGACACTAAGTCTGATGGCAGAAGAATTGTAATGACTAGGCTTAAGTGACTTGCCCAGGGTCACCCAGTTATAGAGTGTCCAGACTTCAGATTTGATCCCAGGACCTCCTGTCTTTAGTCCTGGTGTTCTTTACTGTGCTCCCTAAATGCCCCAGACCCATTTTAATACCAATAATCTACCATCATTGATGGAGCACAAAAGTTTCAGAATAATCAAAAGCAAACATCATTCAAAGAACCATGTATGTGTAGATATCTAAGAGGTTAACTTGCATTTATTTCATTTAATTTCTGTCCTATATTATTTAGTAGGGAATTTATCTCATATGTTAGAAAAGCTAGTTTCAGTTATTAACTGTGATAGATAAAGAGAGAGTTAACTTAAGAGCTCCTGTTATAAAACTTCTTAAGTTAAGGACAAATCTTTACTATCCCCTGATTATGAATAAAGATAACAGAAGCAATCATCAGATCAGTTGTAAAAGTAGGACTGGTATTTGCTTTTCTAGGAATATATGTCAATAGCAGGGTTTTCAAGTTTTTATGACACAGAGACAACTTTATGTATCTTTAAGTTTCTTCTTATGAGTTATTGTCTGTTGATATCAATTAGACTTTCCATAAAATATTGTCTGAAGATAGTAGTGGCAGGATCAATAAAGTGCTAGGACCTTGTACTAGAATTTATTAACTATAGCTAACATACATTGAGGTTTTGTTAACCAATGATTTGTATCAACTGTCAAAATCCTATAAAAATAAACTGTCAACATCTACAAAAGGTCTTTCATCATAAACTGGATGTGATGGGATCACTGACTGTATTTACCCAAGAATAAAGTCAGTTTTCAGCTAAGAATTATGGATCAGAGATTTCTTTTTACTTCTTACAGTTTATATGTATAAATGTATGTATAAATATAAAACACACATATACATTTATACATATATACAGGCCAGTGTCTGGCACATGGAAGAGACTTTAAAAATGTTTATTGAGTTATTTTGTAACTCTTCAAGATTTTATTTATACAGACACACAAGCACACATATAAACCAAAAAGGGAACTTTGAAGGACAGGAATAAAAGATGGAATTAAAAGAATTATAAGAATAGAAGATAAGTTGGTCATATGACAGTAGGGAAGGAAAACTTGAGTGACCCACTGGTGTCTTTGGCATGTCAGGAGCAGATGTAGGCAGCCTCTGGCATCTTTGGTGGCCCTTCAGTGTTATATTTATCAAAGAAAATGGAACATGAGTTGCAAAGGATAGGCAGGAATGGATGGGTTTATGGCTTTTTTGGAAGAAACATTGAAAATGATGAGATCATAGACTGAGTTTTCAATGCAACACTATCTTCCTCTGTTACACATTTCTTTTGCAGTTTTCCCTCCCCATCTCCTTTTACAGCCGTTCATTTCTTAGTATCCTGTATGTCATTCATCAAATGCAAATCATTTCTGGTAAATGCAGAAGTACAAAGTTGTGAAATGATGATTCAATTATTGAAGGGGAAAGCTTTTCAATAGAATGCATTTGATGAATGACTTTTCTTCATTGTATTCTGTTATAAATTTGATGAATATTCATGACTGGACTGCCAGTAATTTCTAAATGTGAATTTGTTTGAAGTTTGTGAATTTATTATCCATTTTAAATGAAGAAGAAATGAAAACTACTTTTTTTAAAAAATTAGAATGCTTTCAGTGAATTCCTCTTGCCTTTCTGTCCTTAGGAACAAGCATTTATTAAGTGCCTACTATGAGCCAGGCATTGTGCTAAACATTTAACAAATATTTCACTTGATCTTTGTAACAACCCTGTGATGCTTTTATGGTTTGATGCTATTATGATCCTTTTGTATAGCTGAGGAAACTGCAGTAGACAGAGGTTAAATGACTTGTGAGGGATTATACAACTAAGTGTGTCCGAGGCCAGAATTGAGAACAAGTCTTGAAGTTAAGTCTTCTTGAAGCCAAGTCCAATTCATCCTTCACTGCAATGCCTAGCTATACTAAGGATCATAAATGCTAAATAAATTTATCTGATTCTTATATTGATCCATTTCCAAGTTTGAGGTTAAAAGAGTGAAATCCCCATTTTTCTTTTTCTTTATCAAAATTCCTGAGTTATCATTTAAAAATAAATGTCTTGGTGAGACAAATTGGTTTTAAGTGGCAATTTTGTAGGTTGGAAAAGTTACAAATACATTTCTTTTTTAAAATTTTTAAAATTTTTAATTTATTTACAAATACATTTCTAATCTCAGAATACCTGACATATTTATGAGGAAGAGAAACAAGAGACTGATTTTTGATATCCCAATTGGTATAATAAGGCAATTCGGTTCATAGGAACTAAATCATTCCAATGTTCTGGATGACAGCCAGTGTCAATTTGAGCCCTTTACTGACCAGTGATCACACTCTAAAAGGCAGGACAGTTGAGTTGTACATAGTAAACCAGTTATTGAAGCCTGTATTATGAATAAAGGCAGGATCCTCCCTCTTCCTACCATTAGGTTGCTTCTGAGATCCTAGACATTTGGACTTCTAAATTGATTTTAATACAGAAACTGACAAGTGAAGTCTCTTGACAGGAAAGAGTGTAAAAGAGTCAGGTGTAACCCTATTGTAGCAGGGCTATGCAGCACTGGTTGACTGACTACTGAGCAACTTCCCTATATGTTTGTTTTCACTTGTGTTGCAAGTGTCCCTGGAAAGTTTTGTGTATCCAGTAGAGTGCCAGGCTGCCTTAGATCTCAGTTTTCCATCCCTTTAGACTATGTGTATATCATAACTGTGTCACAAAGAAGGGATGCTTGTAGGACAATAGATTTAAATATACATTGATATTGTTGAGATTTCTGTATTTGGAGTCAACAAATCTGGGTTTAGACTCTTCCTCCAATGTTTATTACTCCCATTTTGGACCTCAATACTCTCATAATCCATGCTTGACCCTTTCTCCTGCCCCTTGAAGTCTTTCAGCCTCTTCTATGCTCTTCCCAGTTCCCCTGAGTCCCAACGACTCTGTTGCTGTTTTTCTAACAAGACATTTTATCTCCTGACTAAACATTTTCACTGAGGGTCCTCCATATATGCTTTCCATTCTCATTCATGTTTCCTTGCCTTCTTTGAATTCCACTGACAATTACATCTTCTACAGGAATTGCTTTCTGATCCTTTTTAATTCTAGTGCCTTCCATTAATTATTATCAATTTATTTTATAAAAGCTTATTTATACATGGGTATTTGCATGTTGTCTCCCCAACTAGACTTTGAGAACCAGGATTGCCTTTTGCACTTAGTACAGTGTGGAGCACAATGACTTGATAAATTTTATTGACCAATTCTGTGACTAGCTACAGATAAATTAACCTTTCTTGGGCTTCATTTCTTCAGTCATAAAATGAAAGGGTAAGACTACATATTCTTATACTACACAAGATCTTAGCCAAAAGGCCAAGAAGCAATAGACTACATATTCTTAAAAGTTCCTACCTTTTTTTGGTTGATGATTCAAGTTTAACCTACTTTATAGAGACTCAAGATGTTAAATGATGTGCCCAAGATCACACAGCTGAATATAGCAGAGCTTAGCTTTAAACCCAGGATATCTCATTCCAGATATCTGGCACTCTTCTACTGCTTCCTGATGTGTTTCCTTACAGATAAAGTCTAAATATCTAAATAAGGTCAGGGCAATTGAGGTTAAGTGATTTGCCCAGGGTAACACAGCTAAGAAGTATCTGAGGTCAGATTCTAACCCAGAACTTCTTATCTCTAGACCTGACTATTCACTGAGTTCTCTGGCTGCCCCAAACTCTACCTTTAATCATGTTGTCTTTGATGTTGTCCATTTTTCAGGTCTAGGATTGTTGACATAGGATCCATGTACTTAAAAATATATATCTGTTGTAACAATATAATTTATTTCCTTTATTATCTTATGTAGTTTATTTTATATATTTAAAAACATTATTTTCAGAAAAGGGTCCATAGGTTTCATGAAACTGGATGAAGGTTCTATATGTGAAAGGATTATTTTATTCCCTTTGTCTATTTTGAATTAATCAATCAAGAACTAAAATTACCCCAACTTAACACTAAGTCACTAAGTAAGAGAGTTCAAAAGTCACTTAGTAGAAAAAAAAAAGTCCACACTTGTAGGATTTAAACTAATATTCAAACTTCAAGTATTATTTTTATGAAGTTTATTATCTGACAAAATAGAACCAAGTGACTAAGTTTTCTACCTGCTCAAAAAAAGCCCAATCCACTAAAGCTACCACAGGAAGGAAAAAGAGAATGAGAGACAGAACTCCATCGAATTTCTACATCCTTTCTACATCAACACATAATTACAGGAAGAGAGTAGGATGCTGGGAATTATAGTTTTCTGGGGATTGTAGTTTTTAGGATAACAATTCTAAATATGCAATCCTCCTGAGATCCTTTGGAAGACTAGTCTCCCCAATGAATCTTGTAAACATAACTAGCTTATAAATTACAAAAATTTGAGGATGAAAGGGAAAGAGAATGAAACCAATTCTTACTAGGCACATTGATAAAAAATCTAATTGGGGGGCAGACCCCTTCAGCATAAGAGTATAAATACAAAATAAATTTGTTATAATCCCTCATAGTTCAATTTCACTAGAACCCAAAAGTCATTCTGGATCTTTCAGTGTAGTGTGAGGTTTATGCAGGCATCTCCATGTTGCTTCTCCAAGCAGTTCATTTCCTGGATTCTGGGGCATAGCAAGTTTCTTAACTTTTATGAAACTAGAATTCTATGACAATTATATAACCCCCTCTGAGAAGGGTGTTGACAAACACACAGATCAATTCAGGATAAATCAATTTTCACCAAGAAGACAGCTTTATAAAAAACAGTAGTACAGCCACAAATTCAAGAAAATCTTTTGGGTCTAAAATGTCACCAAGAATCTATTTTATTCTAGTGGAGGTAATGTAAGCTGAAGAGTTAAAAATCATCCAGAATCTACTTAGGCTTCATGGGATATGCTCCCTCTTTGGAGTCATCCAGGGGTCCCATTCCCAAGGAAAACCTTCCCAGCTCCTCTGGTATGAGACTGTAACAGCTGTAAAAAGTATATCTTTATATATCTCATCCATTACATTTTTACAAATGCAGAGGTGGGGATTAGTGCTATAATATTTCACTTCAGATACTAAATGAAGCCTTACCTCTTGTTACAAACAAGTCAAAGGTACTTTTATAATGGTATCTTCTCCAGGCCAGTCATATGGGGAAGTACAAATAAAGACAATATAACAACACATATAGCAAATTGTCAAAACACAGTAACTTAAAGTGACATACTGTAACAGAACTTAACAAACAAAATAAAATCTTAAAACAAGCAATCAGCAAATAGAATATATGTGACAGGATACAGACACTGAATTCAAAAGTCCTTTTTTTCCCAATTCTGATACAGAGATTTTTCATAAAACAATGGAGTCTGAAAAAGCTTAAAATCCACCTCCAGATTCTTTAAGGTTCCTTACCTTCCCCAGTATCATCTGTAAGTGTGATTTTGCACAGAGGTGAGATGGAATGTTTAGGAGAGGCTGGAGTGACAACTAAGGACAGTTGGAAGTTAAAGAGCAGAGACTTTTGGGAAAAACTGCCTCGGGGAGGAGTTCATTCCTGAACCAGGAATGGGAGGCAGCTCATTTTGCCACCTGAGAAGGAAATACCCACCTTTCCCTAAGGATTTCCCCACCTCATCCTTTGACCTCAACTTTGTGGATTGTTCCTGAATCTCTATGTGACAATAAAACTTGGGGGGACTTAACAGAACTTCTAGCTGCCTGAGAGGGTTTTGGCCAAGTGGGAAGGCTGTGTCAGTCCTGAAGAAAGAAGCAACTCCCTGTGCTAGCTACATCTAAAGGCTTTTGTAATCCTTCATTACTAGCGTATGTTAGCAGCATAGCTAAAGACCAAGAAAGAGAAAGCTTCCAGGTTAGGCCTGTTGGCTTTTGGCCATGGCCAAAAGGACCCTACATAACTCTGTGTGTTGAAGCTTAGGGCACTCCTGCTTTTAAGAGGGATTTATACTTTCCAAACCTCTGGAAAGTATCTCCAACCAGCAGCAGTTACAGTAATAGCAACAGCAGCAGCAGCAGCAGCAGCAGCAGAAGCAGAAGCAGAAGGAGCAGGAGTGGCAGAAGGAGTAGGAGTGGCAGAAGCAATGGCTCCAAAAGGACCAACCAGGCAGGAAGGCAGGAGCAGGCACCTGGGACTACCCAGGGAGTTAGCAGAGGGAGGCTAGATTGACAGCAAAAGGCAGCAGCAACAAGGCCAGGAATGAAGAGAGTTCCCCAAGGGGAATCTACACAGAGAGAATTAAGGGATCTGAACCCACTTCTGGTCACCAATAAATGTAAGAGTTAAATTAATATCCAATATTTCAAGTATTATTTTTATAAAGTTTATTATCTGACAAAATACTCAGGTGACTAAGTTTTCTACTAGCTCAAAAAAAAAAAAAAGCCTGTTCCATCAAAACTGCCACAGAAAGGAAAAAGAGAATGAGGTATGGAACTCCACCAAATTTATCTAATGCCTATGTCAGCACTTAAGACAGGAAGAGAGTAGGGTACTGGGAATTGTGATTTTTTTGGGGATAATAGTTTTGTTGAGGATTGTAGTTTTTAGGGTAACAGATTCAAATTACACACACCCAAATGCCACCAGCACTGCCCCCCATTGGACACTGCTAGGCAAATTTGGGACACTGGGATTGGTTCTCATAAAGTGGGAAAGAGACAGGAAGTGACATGGTAAAAGGGCTGTAAAAGATGAGACCTAGGAGAAGAAGGCATTCCTTCCTTGGCTCTTTGGTATGGACTCTCTGTCTCTGTCTCTGTCTCTGTCTCTCTCTCTCTCTCTCTCTCTCTGTCTCTGTCTCTGTCTCTGTCTCTGTCTCTCTCTCTCTCTCTCTCTCTCTCTCTCTCTCTCTCTCTCTCTGTCTCTGTCTCTGTCTCTGTCTCTGTCTCTGTCTCTCTCTCTCTCTCTCTCTCTCTCTCTCTCTCTCTCTCTCTCTCTCTCTCTCTCTCTGTGTCTCTCTCTCCCCTCTTCCCCCCCCCCCCCCCCCCGTGTCTTTGGTGGGACACTCTCTTCAGTCTGAACTCTGGTAAACACTCTTCATGGTCTTGGCCTCATGTGCTCTAAAGTTTCTTGAAGGATTTTCAGCATCTTCTGGCTCTTCAGATTTCGGTTTCCTAATTAGGACCTTGGATTCTGGTGAGATTTGCTTTTGGATTTGTATTCACAGTCTGGAGGCATTAGGATTAGGACTTAGGGTATTTGTAGCTAGATTGTTTTTTTCTACCTCCTTCATATATTTCCTACATTAATATCACTACCTTGTTGTAAATAAAAGCTACTAACAGTTATTTTGACTTAAGAAGTAAATTATTTATTATAAACAGAGACAACAACAATAATTTCTTAAAATTCTTAGTTATTACATTTGGCAGACCACAAAGTTTTGACAATTACCCTCAATCTTCTTCAATTTTCTTCACTTTTTATTATCCTTAAGTCAGGTCTTTAGTAACTACGTTCTGGAGTTTTATAACTCTAAGTTGGTAGAGCAGTTGAAAACAGATTAGCTACAAGCTACAGCTATGGGTCTGTTTCCTGTGTGGATAGGTAACTCCTTAATTTCCTTTTTTCCTTCTTTTTTCCCGTTTTTGCTGAGGACAGCTGAATGCTTACTGTTGCCTGGTAAGTCTGGTGATTTTTAACAACAATCAACCCCCTCAGGGCTTTCACCTGGGGTGACACTTTCACACCTCCTGTCTCCCTGCCTCCTGGGGAGGCTATCCTGTCCCCAGAAGCTATTATCTCACAGCCAAGAATTATGGAGTATTGGAGTGATTTAATAAAGTCAGCTTAACCCTTTTGTTATTAGAAGACATCAATTATTGGGCAAAATTAACAAAGTTTAGTCTTATCTTGCTCCTAGAAGTCTGCTCTTTCCTATTTCCTAGCCCCAAAATTCCTCTAGTATTAGCTTCAGTGGGGAGTGGAACACTGGGGAGAGCAGTCAGGGTGAGCAACAGTAAAAATAAGTAAAAATCCTCCCTTAAACCTGAGAGGCTTTCAGAGCTTACTAAAAGCCTGTGCTCTATACCCAAACCCTTTTGCCCTCCAAAGCCAGCTCAGGGATGTGATTTCCTGCCCATGTGGCTGTGTAAGCATGTGGCCACTGGTGTTTTTACCCCTAGGGAGTAGGGGAGGAGAGAAAACTCTTCCAAACCTCTTGGCTAAAATTTAGGCAATATCCTGAGGTTAATTTTTACCCACAAGAAAGTGTTTTATTTTATCTAAAGTAGAAAACTTTTTTTTCTTTTTCTTGCTTTCCCTCCCAAATTTAGCCTGGGGCTAAGCCTTTTAGCTGCCCTTCATACAAAGACTAGTCAATTAGGGACTGTCTGTACTTATAGCAATTTTTTTTTCCTAAAGTGTTTAGGGTATTGCCATCTATGGATAGGAAGTAGAATTGTAGGAAATTTAATAGTTAAATTAAAAAAAATAGGCAACTGAGAATGGTTTTGGAAAATATGGCCCACATTGTGAAAAAGCAGTTTCCCCCCTGTCTTAAACAGCTCCTGTTCCTGGAGAGCATTACTGAGCTCACACAGATAACATTTTAGATTGTCTTCATCTATTATTGTTTCTGGGTATAATTATACTGATAGGATATTCAAATTTACCAAATAGTTTACCCATTTCTCCCCAAGGGTAAACAACAACAGAAAGATAGTTCAATTGATCTCAAAGCTTGGATAGAATACCTTGAGGAAAAAAAAAAAAACTCCCTCACCATCTAAGCCTACTCTGTCTCTGCCTTTCTCTGTCTGATCTGTTTCCCATCTGATTCAACACATTTCACATCCAGTCCGACCCATCCATCCTCCTACTCAACCCTTCCCTCCCCCTAATCAAACTATCTCTAACTCCACCCAAATCATCCCTACTCAACCTACCTCTCCCCCAACCCAACCCATCTCTTCCCCTGCCCCTATCAATCCTTCCCATCCCTTTACCTACTCCATTGCAACCAAAACAAAAAGGCAAGCAGTAGAAATTTTAAAAATGTATAATAATTTATAATGATAATCCAGTTAAAGGACTATTTACCTTAAGGGAAGTACTCACAATAAAAGTGGAGATTTAGTGACCATTAGGCCCATACACTTTTAACTCTACAAGATATTGAGAGATCCAAGGAAAATATTCCTTCCTTTGAAGATGAGCCTATTATGGTTATTTTAAAAATCTAGAAAATATTTACCACACTAATGATCCCACGTGGATTGACATGGAAAATTTGCTCTAAGTCCTCTTAACAGAGAGAAAAAAAAATGAAATTGTTCATCTTGTTAATCAGGCTAAGGGAAGGAGAGCAATTCATTGTCCACAGGAAGACCTAAAATGGAATTCAAATAAAGAGGAAGATTACTCAAAACTATACCAGGCTAGAGAGGCAATAATAAAAGCAACGAGAGCTTGTTATGATAGGCCTGATACATGGACAAAATTCAAAAATCTTAAACAAAAAATAAGATAAAAATCCCTCCCAGTTTATGGATAGACTTATTGAGCTGGGAACTATTTATCTATTAGATATATAGACCTAGATCTTTCCAGAAAAAGGGATGTCAGGAAAATAAGAAGACAGTTTGTAAAAAACTATTGTAAAGTGGCCAAAGATTATTTTAAGACAAACTGCTCAAACTGGGTTAATATGAATCTCAAAAAATTAAGAACAGTAGCAGTTTATGTCTTTGATGGCCATGAAAAGAAAGCTGAAGAGAACACTTACTTAGTGGAGGCATTAAGGAAGGAAATAAAGGAATTAACTTAAAAGATTGAAAGAAAAAATGCAAATTAGGGAGTGGCCATAGCCCCTTTGTGAGAATCCACATATCAAAAACTAATGTGTCAATATGTGGAAAAAGGGGTCATGTAATAATGAACTATAGTAAGTGGAATCAGGTACATAATAATATAAATTTTAGGAATAATAGTAACTTTAAAAATAATAACAATAATAGAAACTTTAGAAATAATAATCCAAATTAGGCAAATGATAACACACCAAAATACCCCAAATAGAGCTTGTCCACCCTATACTCAGAGTGGAAATCCTCCTCAATGCGGGGGATCCCAGAGAAATGACCAAAGATCTTTATGAAGGTGTGAAGGGGGGTGGAGCTCTGGAATTAGAGAGTGAAACCTTTGATTTCCCAGACCCTGGTGTCTTAACTCCAATTATCCCAATCCATTCCTCCTGCCCCCCATAGTTATGAACTTCATGTAACCCTGAAAGTTGGGAATATGTATTATGATTACCTCTTCGACACTGGAGCTTCCAGGTCAATTTTGGTGAATAAATCTTATTCTGAATGCAATTCTGTTGGCTCTTTAAATGTAGTAGGTATATCAGGAGCACCTCTAAAGGTCCCAAAGCTTTCCCCTCAAATGGTGTCTGTGGGACCCCTATAAGTAGAACATTCTTTTTTTTAATAGCTGGATCCCCCATAAATTCATTAGGGAGAGATCTTTTATGCAGTCTTAGAGCCAGGATAACATGTTCTCAAGATGGCTCTATAATGCTAGAATTGCCTGAGGAATCCTTATATTTGATTCTTGTACTTCTTTTAGACAGTCAGGAGTTGAAGGAGCCTCCCACCTTTGAAATCCCAGCTGATATAGCTGAGTCTCTCTGGGCCACATTTTCTTCTGATGTAAGCCTACTCAAATCAGCTGCTCCTATTCAAATTAAGACAAAATGTGGCCCACCTCCTTCCATTCTTCAGTATCTACTATCAAAAGAGACAATTGAGGGAATTACCCCTGTTATAGATTCATTAATTGAGCAAGAAATAATAATTATATGTAAATCTGAATATAATACAACTATTCTATCAGTAAAAAAGCCAGAATTAAGTGCAGATGGAAACACCTATATATTCATTTGTATAGGATTTAAGAGTTGTGAATAATTATGTCATAAAAAGACATCCTGTGATTCCCAACCTAAACAAAATTATCTTCTCTATTCTCAGCACAGCCACATATTTTACTGTGGTAGATCTGTGCTCAGTATTCTTCTCAATACCTAGTCATGAAAATTCCAGGAATATATTTGCCTTCACCTGGAAATGTTCTAATAGACATGGTTCTGACTTCCACAGGGTTTCATGGATAGTCCTAAATTTTTCTCACAAAATTTAAAACAGAATTTAGAAAATATTAATTTTCAGAAGAACTGCTTAATCAATTTGTAGATGACCTGCTCTTGGTCTTACCAAATGCCACAGTATTCCAGGAAGATAGCAAGAATCTTCTTGTAGAGCTACAGAAGAGAGAACACAAGATCTCAAAGGCAAAAATGCAGAGGTGTCTCCCCAAAGTGGAATATTTAGGTTTTATTTTATCTGCTGGTGCCTTCTCCATTTCCCCTAAGCAAATTATAGATATTCAGAAATCACAACAATAATTTATTTTTCATTCTTATTTTTGTCAGACCCATTTTAATTATTTTAATTTTTAATTATTTTATTTATTTTATTTATTAATTATTACACATAATAGAAAAATTACAGACATTTCTCTATTGTGTATTTTGTCAGATTTGCAGATAGGAGTTGAGGTACTCTGCCTTCAGCATCTGAAATAGTATTTCCATAATTCTAGCCGAGCAGGGCTTTAGTAACACTGAGCAGTTGACAGTAGGGACCATGATCAAACAAAAATAGCCAATGCATTAGTAATTGTGATAGGAGAATGATATTTAGTACCATGTAGGGTCATCCAAATTTTCTCATATGTATTTGGAAAGATAAGGTCATATTTCTCCTGCTTCACAGAAAAAGAGAGAGGGAGAAGAATTGTGAGAAGTTAGTTACAGTTAAGCACATTCTTTGGGATAGGATAATTGAGCTGTAGCCTCTGGAATTCATTTTTGATGTCTATATTGGTCACAGGAACAATATCTCCTTTTCACCTCATGCCATATTAGCCTGAAGGCATGAATTTATTAAGCTGTTAACTATGTATCATGAATTACATACTGAAGGCCTAAATACAAAAGTAAGGCAGCCCCTTTCATCAAAGATCTTATTCCTAGTGGTGACCAGGAAGGGGTGCTTTGTTCTGGGGAACCAGCCAGTCAGTCAAAAGCAATGCTCTTTCCAGAATCAGTGGTAGTATTGATGTGTTTAATATGTTCAGAACAAGACATTTAGGAAGGTAATACATGAATCAGCAGGATGAGATGTAAAAGAAAAAACACATGATTTAGTACAACTAAATATAGTGGAGTAGGAGTGTTTGCAATTACTCAATTACCCACCAAGACATCTGACAATATTGTGAGGATGTCATTCCAGAGTTGAGTAGAATAACTTCCCCAGTGCCTTGGCCATTGTTCTTGGAAGTCTAGTTCAGATGAGGATGATCTTAGGTGGGTAGAAGAAAGGCAGTGATTCAGGGGGCAAAAGCCAGGTTTTGGAGACACAGTAGAACAGGGCAGACAATCCTCAGGTTAATGTTACCTAAAATAGTACCCAATACTATTACTGAGCATAAGCTTGGTGTCTTTCTAGAAGGAATAGTGAAGAGCCAGGTGAGTCTGCTTTGTGGCAGAGCCAAGCCATGAATCTGGGGAGTCTGTTCAACTGCTGGGGTAGCTTTTATAGCATGTCTATTTAGATTACAGTATGCCATTTTCTACTGGGAAAACTTGGATTGTGGTGAACTGTTTCATGTTTTAGGAAGATTATATGCCAAATGTTCAGGAAAATGATGAATCTATGTCATATGATCAAGTCAAATGCTTGACCTTACCTTCTGACTCTTTCCAGGTTTTTCATTAGACTATAAATTCCTTGGGAGCAAGGTCTGGTCTCCCCATTCCCTTTTTATTTTTCTTAGCATTATCACAGTGTCTGACAGGTTTGTTACTATTTATTTTATTATTATTATTATTATGCCATTATTTATTAATCATATGCTTACTAAATTCTAAGTGACTGATTGACTCAGGGAAGACCATGTCAGAGGTGACAGATTCCTGTGTTAAAAGTAGAGTAAATGCTTTACTCCTCCACCCCCAACATTTGTGAGAAGACTAACATTTAGCTTAGACATGTTACTCCCAGATTATCTAATCTTCAGCTTCCCCCCACTTTTTTCAATGAAACTCTCAAGTAATTTTTTAAAATGTGATTTTCTCCATAGTTCTCTAAGACTAGAAAAAAGATTTTTCTAAGCACTTTTGCATCAAATAATTATTTTCAAATACATCATAAAATCAGAAGTTTTCTCTTTGGATTAACTATATCAAAGATTAGTAATTTCACCAGGGTATAAAGTCCTCCCACTTGTGATTGTTGCCACCTCTTTGTGCCTTTTTGAGTAGATTCATGAGGGACAACTAGGTGGCACAGTGGATAGAGAAACAGGCCTGAAGATGGGCAGTCCTGGGTTCAAATTTGATCTCAGACACATACTAGCTATGTGACCCTGGGCAAATCACTTAATCCCCAATTGCCTACCTCACCCCAATTTTTCATTCATTAGCTAACTCTTTATTGGGCATCCTTTCCAAATTGAGCTAACATGGTTTTTAAGATTAGAAATACAATTTATTTTGGGGACCCTTGCTTAAAATTCCTTTAGTTTAGTAGGGTTTGCCAGAACTTGTGTTCTGCAATCATAATCTTCCACAACATGGAAGGAGGCATTGGAAGAGACCTTTTTGGAGGATTGACTATCAATGATAATTAAGTTTAAATAGTTCATTAATCAATCAACATTCATTATGCACCTAGTGTGTTGCAAGCACTTCTAGGGATAGAAAGACAAAATATTGCTTTCACAATCCAATAGAGTGGGGACAACACACAAATATATGAAAGGAATAAATTGTAGATGATCTCAGAGGGAAGTCGATAAAATAAAGGAGGTTTGAGAGGACTTTAGTTAACACCAAGTAATCCAAGAAAGCTAGGAAGTAGATGTTGAAGAAGAATGGAATTTCAGGATTGGGAGATAAACTGTGAAGGTTGCTGAAGTCAGATATGGAATTTCTTGTGTGGAAACAAAAGAGCAAAAGATTAGTGTCACTGGATTTCAGGGTATGTGGAGGTAGGAAGAAGGTATAAAGTGAAAGAAGTTTGGAAGGGGTTGCAAAGATTGGAGAGAGCAGTTCATGAAGGATTTTGAATGCCAAACAGGATTTTATATTTGATCTTGGAGGTGATGGGGAGACACTGCAGTGTATTGAGCATGTATGTGTGTGTGTGTGTAGGGGGTGGGGGGGGACGAGTGATGTGGTCAGAAGTGTGCTTTAGGAAGATCACTTTGGCTTTTGCTTGTAGGTTCTTCTGAGAGGGATCCCAACCATCAGTCTATGGGAATGTGGTGATGAGGGCCTGCACCAGGGTTGTGGCAATGTTAGAGGAGAAAAGGGGGTAGAGAGGAGAGATATTACCAAGGTTTTTTTTTTTTTTGTCATACAAACATAGCTACCCAATTAATTTCAATTTCTATTGCTTTTGTGGTCTATCCTATAACACACATATTAAAAACATGTGTTGGGGAAGCAAAGAAAAAAGAAGAAAAGGAATCAACCCAACAGAATTACTAACTCTATTTTTAATGATAAACCACTTTAGATTTTGCAGACTTTTCATTATTTAAAATACCTCATCCCAAATCATGAAATACCATCATTAGCGGCTCAAAACCATCCCTTTAGAAATCACATCTTTAAATATAAATGATGCATATGGGAAGGCAGCAGCAAGCAATTGTTAGCTTGGCACTGTCACCATGATGGCTTGGTTATGCAAACAATTCTGCCTTCTTTATACATTTTTCCTAGCTATGCTTTTAATATATATGTATATCCAGAACCATAACTAGCATTTTTATCTCCTGGAATAAGCTTCAGAAGTCACATGCTGGGGATGAAGTATGAAATGTGCCCTTAGATCAACTTTTAAAGATAAATTCAGTTGGGAGTAGGGATATAGTGATCCTGGGATAAAGCAAGATCAGTAGTTAGAAGAAGAGTAGCTACTTATCTGGGCTCCAGCAGTCATCTGGACTTTTTGTAACCAAATGATTATTTTAATTAATATTCTTGATAACTAGATGCTATATGAAGTTATTTTCTCTCTACCATGCTCAAGGAAGTTCATTGCTACCAATACTCTGTAAATTTTGGTCCGTTGGGGAAAATCTTGAGTGACACCTCCCTAGTCATGGTACTATGTACTATATTTGCAAACCTACATATAATATATGGACACATAGCTAAGCTTAAACCTTTCTATCATTGCCAAATATCAAATGCCTTTTGTTCTTATGTGCCTTATACAGTAAAAGCTTTTGAAGAAAAATATATCAAACACAAAAAAGATAATCATATTTCTCCTTGTCTCAAATATGACGTATTACATGTTTGAATAGAGAAGTGAAGGGAATGTGCCCATTTTCTTTGAAAAGCATATTTAGAAAAAAAAGAATGTATAGTTCTTGATTTTCTCATTATTTTCTTCCATTTCCCTGTAACAGAAATTTTCATCAAAATAACTATTGCATTTGCGGCTCTTAATACGCAAGTAGGATTGCCTTTGGCCTGTCTAGATTTCAGAAATTGCTTGATTTTGATTTAACATCAGTCAGTAAACATTTATTAACTCCCCACCCTCTATGTGCCATGTACTGTGCTAAGTTCTGGTACACAAAAAGAAAATCATTGGCTACAAGGAGGTAACAATCTAATGGAGGAGAGAACAGGAAGAGAAGTATATACAAACAAACTATATACAGGAAAAATTGGAAATGACTAAAAGAGGGAAGGTATTAGAATTAGGAGGCTAGCAATGTTTCTTGTAGAAGCTATAATTTTATCAAAACTATCAATAAGCACAAGAAAAAGTGTTCTAAATCTCTTATAATTAGAGAAATGCAAATCAAAACAACTCTGAGGTACTACCTCACACATATCAGATTAGCCAATATGACAGCAAAGGAAACTAATGAGATATTTGTTAATCTCTGGTTTTTCAGGTAGACCAATGATTCTTAAATTGTCTCTCCTTCCTCTGTTTTCCTGGTCTGTCACCTTGTCAGTGAGATATTTTATGTTTTCTTCTAATTCGTTAATCTTTTGACTTTGCTTTATTAATTCTTGCTGATTTGCAAGATCATTGTCTTCCAGTTGCTTAATTCTGATCTTTAAGGACTGATTTTGCTTTTCAGTTTGGTCTGCCTTTCTGTTTGAGGCTTCCAGAACTCTCTCCATTTAGAGTTCTTGTCTGCCAGGCTGTTGATCTCTTTCTGATTTTTTTTTCCATTTTTCTTGCCAGAAGGTTTCCATCTTTTTGAGTTCTTCCAGAGCTTATGGATAATTTCCATTTTTGGGGGCATGTTTTGATTTTGTTTGAATTTCATCCTCTTTTTCCTCTTGTACCCTGGGTTTTCCCTCCATTAAAATTTTCAATAGTCACTTTTTTCACTTTCGTCTTTGGAGGGTTGATCTTGGGCACTATTAGCCATCCCTTTGGTGGTTTTCCTTTTTCTTTTTGGTTAGAGTTCTGGGTGTTATGGGCAGGTTTTCTGTGGTTTTAAGTGGAAATGTTTTTTTTTTTTTTTGCCTCAGGCTGGTTCTTCCCTGACTCTGAGGTTTGTTGGTGTGCCGGCTGTCCCCCTTGCTCTGTGGTCTCTTCTATCCTGTGCACAGGAGTCTCCTGCAATACCCCTCTGATGGGTAGTTCCCTGGTGGCCCCTGTCAGTTTCCAAGGACCCTGGAATGCCCCTCCCCCTCACTACAGTGAGGAGTGGATCTTTGGCCTCAGGCAGTTTCTATAGTTTCTAGGGTCTCCACAGTGTTCGCAGTTTGCAAGGGCCCCTGCGGTCTGAGTGTTCTCCAGTGTGCAGGGTTCTCCAGTGAAACTGCCCTGAGGGGTAGTTCCCTAGCTGTCCTTGTTAGATCCCAAGGACCCTGGTGTGCCCCCCCAGACAGAGATGCTCCTCACTCACTCGCTGTCTCCGGTGAGCGAGCTGGCCCCTACTCTGGTTCCATGGGGGATGTGGGGGAGGGCAACTCAGTTCACATTTTTGTTCAAGCTTTTTCTCCTTCTTATAGTGTGGAAATGTTCAAACCTCATATACCTTTGTTGCTGTGGTCTTCTGGAGAGTCCCTCTGTTCTTCCAAGGATGATTTTTGTGCTCTTTTGAGGTAGTCTATTTCTTTTGGTGCCGGGGGAGAGGAAGGGATTTGCATCTAGATTGCAGCCATGTTTACCCAGAAGTCCCCTGAATGACTTTTGCATTAAATAACAGTAACAAAAACTTAAACCTGTTTGTTTCAGTTTCCTTATCTGTAACATAAACTGGAGAAAGAAATAATCATATAATCCAGGATCCTTGCCAAGAAAAACCCAAATGAGACAGAAAATGGCTGAAGATCAGCAACTGACAAAACCCAAGATATAAGCATCTAAATATGAAGCATATTAAAGAATTGCATCAGGTCTGTCCTGTCTAACAAGTGATTACTCACTGAAAGTAATGCTTTCTTAGAAAACTGAACACACAGGTACGTTTGATTTAAGGAAATTCAATAATGTTTCTACAGTTATGAAATGAGTGTCAAACATTTTTTAGAACCTGGTTGAGATGATGCTGACCAGTACTTAAATTACAGGAGATTGGTAGGCTGTTTTAGAAAAGTTGGTGGACACAGGGCTTCTCTGTTAACAGGAACATACACAAAAATAAGCCTGAGATTCTGGGTATTTGTCTGCCCCACTGTTGCCTTGGGTTTATTTTCTGGTTCTGCCCATCACCTTGCAGGCTATTCTAGTCTATGGTGGAATGTTTTGCTTATCCTACCTTGGATTCTGGCTCATAATTTTGCTTCTCCTTTTTAAATGCTTGGTACATAAACTTCCTTCTTCCACCACCACCAGAACTATGATTTGCCTTGTTATCAATATAGTATCAAGCATCAGACTTCATTGGTAATGCTTGTGACTCCCTTTCTGGGTTTTCCTGACTCTCTCAGGGTGACCCATTACCCTTTCTTCCTGCAGCATTGAAAGATAATTTCAACATTACCTTCAATAGGGTAACAAGATGTTCAGAAGTACATTTGGGCCTCATTCTAGAATAGAAACACAATTGTTCCTCATCATGTATCCTCTTAGCCTTTTTAACAAAGCACTTTTTACATATTATCTCACAATAGACTTATAGAGTGGATGTTATTATCTTTATTTAATAGATGAAAAAAATTAAGTTCAGATAGTTAGATCAACAACAACAAAAACAATAATGGTTTAATCTTTACAAAGCACCTACTATGTATTTGGCACCATGCTAAGCACTTTACAAATATTTTCTTATTTGAGCTTCATACCAACCCTGGGAGGTATTTATTATAATCACCATTTTCAAGTTGGAGAAATTGAGTCCAATATTGCATGTAATTTCCTTATGGTCACTCAGATACTAAATGTTTGAGGCTAAATCTGAACTCAAGTCTTCCTGATTCCACTGTGATACCTTGTTATATGACTTTCCCCGCATTCACACAAATAGTCTAGAGGTAGACAAAGGATTTGAATTTCTGAGTCTAGAAATCTTCCCACTTCACACAACCATCTTCCATAATGGGAATGCTTTATTTAATAATTTTGACTCCCTTCCTTGAGATGGTTTATTTCCTGGACCCATTCTTGGTGACTTTTCCTTCATTTCCACCCTCATTGCATCTGTACAAATACAAGTCTGGCACCTTTAGAGAATAAATTGCTTTTGAAGGCAAGAGGTGACATGTTGGTAACAGCTGGATCTTGTGATCCACCAGATGCCTTGTTTGTTACCTTTTTAGCAGTGCCAGGAGAGACTATGTAGAGATGGCGACTATTCCTGCCAGCTGCTCCTCACTCCAGATGGTTAAGCTAGAAGAGAATCATGCCCAGTATCATTATCCAAAAGTAATTTCTTTGTCGTAATATAATAAAATCTCACTAATTGGACTAACTCAGAGAAGGCCAGTTGGGATCAGTAGAGTCTGAAGTATAGAGTATTTTTAATAAAATATTTCACAGCTTTGAAGTACGTGCATGTATTCAAGCTGGTAACATATCCTTCCCATGTCAAGGTCCTGCCTTTCCTACCTTGAGTAACTGAGTTAACCCAGTTGTAATTAATTCCATCCACTTCTCTTTAAAATTTGCCAACAGACTTTTCCTTTAAGTAGGATAAAGAATATTTACTGTTATTTTAAAAAGACATTACAGAGAAATGCCAGACAAAGTAATTGCTAGATAAAAAGGAATGCAGAAGAAATGTCAAATAACAAGAGAAAAAATGGACCCATGATTCCTTTTGATCATCAAATTTTTATTTGAGACATGTGCTTTAAAAAGGTTTGTTTGGGCCTTTGTGGGGAGTATATGTTGCAAAAACACAAAATCCATAATTTAAAAAAAAATTAAGAGCAAAACACTACTACCAAAAATATGGGGAAAATCTGTTTAAAAAGTCATAGAGACACCTTGCTCAGGCCTGACTAGATAGTGTCAGAAGACAATCATAGGATCATAGCTCTGGATTTGAGAGGGTCTTCATAAATCATTTAGTTCTTTCTCCTATTTCACAGATAAATTAATTGAGGACCACAGAGGTTACCCGAAGTATTAGAGCAAGGGTTTTTAAATCAAAATCTTCAGATTTGAAATTGAGAGGGATTCAGTAAGGAAGGTACAAATTGAGGTCATCTGTTGATGTCTTATTAATCGTGATAGAAAAGAAAAGAAAGAGGCAAGAAATCACTAGCTGTTGAATTTCTTGAGAAAATCTCTATAGAAAATAGTGGAGGATGGTAACAGATTACATTCAAAGCATTGTGGAAAATATGTTAATTTCAGATCAGATGATACCTGGGTAAATATTGTCAGATAATCTGGCAGCCAGGTAGGAGGGAAACGCCTATGAAGAAGCTTGAACGATTAGAGCAAGTATACATATATGTGTATATACACATATATGTAATATGTTATGTTGAATGCATTATATAAAAATATCAATAACATGTTTTTAAAGTCTGTTTTTAGAGCTTCTTGTACACAACAAGCAGTAGTTTTTATGCTAGTTTGCATCAGGAGTTATAAAGACTTAAGAATTTCTTTTCTTAAGTGTGGAAGGCAGATGACCTACAGAGATTTCATTGTTAGTATTTCTTGCCAAGTAGCAACCATATATGCAAAAAAAAAAAAAAAACCTGTGTCTGGCTCTGCTTCCTAGAGTAGAAGCATTTTTCTAATTTGGCTGAGAATAGTCTTTAAGAGGAAAACAAAGAAGTCAAAATATAACAGAATGGGATCGAGTCTTATGTCAGGATGTTAGAGAAAAAGAGATAACCATGACACAAAAGAAACAGGGAAACTACTTAACTGCTGAGACTTTTCTTTGAGGCTCTTTTCAAAGAGAACTGTGCTGAACTTGGAGAAAAATGTTGATTATTATTGTATTTTGACAAGTCCCCATGGAGAACATTCCAAACCCAATCTAAACATATTAGGTTTGTGTGGAGGTAATGTTGATTGAGATATATAATGAACATGGAAAAGGTGACTAGGGACCCCTAGTGAAAAATTAGGCTGATTCTAACCTTCAATGTCTTGTTTTCAAATTAGGTTCTCTGAATAGTGGGAGCCAATAGAGTGGGGTGAACCTTTGTGTTTCTGGAAGGGAATGGCTACCTTGCCTGAGTCTCTTGGGAAGCTGCTATAGTCAGTGTGTCCACACACTGTCTCCCCTTAAGAGCTGACCCAACAGAAGTAAGCCATGGGTGCAGCATGATGAACCTAGGACCTGGTTCAAATCCTCCCTGATACTATCTGTGTGGGCTAATCTCTTAACTATCCTGGGTCTCAGTTTACTCAGTTTTCTGTAATGAAGGTATTGGTCTTGATGGCCTTTAAGATCCCTTCTACCTCTAAATATGTATTCTTTCTCCTAGGCATCTAGTGTGCTATGACTATTTCTGATAGGTTGGTTATTCAAGCAATGAACATTTTTTTTTAAAGAATCTATTATGTTTTTTTTTTTAAACCTGGCCAAAATACAAATAGCAACTCTCAGCTATCTCTGAAGAGAAAAGAAACATAGACACCTATCTAGATTGACATCATCCATATTTTTTTCCGTGTTTGAGTCAAATAGTATTGGTCATATGCTCCTAAACTTCCAGCACTTACAATATAATACTTATAACATTTGGAAGAAATGGTTTTTTTCTGGTTTAAAAAAAAAGAATCTACTATGTTTCAAGGATTGCTCTTAAGAAGTTCACAGTACCCTGTGGTAGGGGAGTTAATGATGATCAAAGAATTCCATGTTGTATTTCTAAATGTTTGTTGTTAGTTCACAGATTGAGAACATAATTGGACCTTAGAGATCATCTAGGATTCCTCATTTTACAGATGAAATAAAATTAAGTACCAGAAAGAGTAAATGATTTATCTAATATTACATAGGTGGTAGTAAGTCGCAAAGGTAGATATCAAAACCAGTTTGGCTGACTAGTCCTCCAGCCCCTCTTATTTGCAGAATTCTGTCAAGAATGCTTTATCACAGCAGGTTAAGCTTTGTGAGCCACAAAAACAGTAATCAGGCAGCTACCAATATTCCATGGAATGATGATGAGGATCTATCTGGAATCTACCAAGAAAGAAGATGTATTGATTTTCTTCTTACCCCAAACAAAGTGAGATTTTTGGGGGAACTTTTTTTCCCCTGCCTTTTATATTCATTTCTAAATTCAGTTCATTCTGAGTTTTAGCATTACTGACATTCCTATAGGATCTTGCTATTTTGTATTCATCCTCTGTTAGCTTCTTGCATCCATCTTCTGTGTATGTCTTAAAAAATCATGGTAAGGAGGAAGAAAGACAGGCACACTAATGCACTGCTGCTGGAAGCTATAAATTGGTCCATTCATTCTGGAAAGCAAATTGAAATTATACTAAGAAAGTGACTAAAATGTCTATTCCTCTTGATCCACTGCTGGACACTTTATAAATCTAGGAGGTCAAAAACAGAAAGCTATTATTTTTATTACCCTTTTTTCACATGGCTTTTTTATGTGGAAGCAAAAGTGGAAAGAAAATAGATGTTCATTGGTTGGAGAAATGCTAAGCAAATTGTTATATGAGTTTAATTGTAGCATGAGTTTAATTGAATATTGTTTTGTAAGAAAGGATAAATATGAAGAGTTCAGAGAAGTATAGAAAAATATATGAACTGATGTAGATTGAAATAAGTAGGAAAATAATATACATAATGACTATAGCAATGTTGATGTAAAAAATGGAATATTAATTAAAACTGAATTTGACCCTGAAAATGATGAAAAAAATATTCACCTATTTACCTTCCTTGCCAAGTGAGGAGACTATGGTTGCAGAATATTGCATATACTCTGACTCATTTTATAAATTTATTAGTTTTCTTGAGCTGATTTCTTTTTTCATTCATTTTTCTTTTTATTATAGGGGTTGACTGATTGGGAAAAGGAAGAAGGATATATTCAGTTTTGAAGGTAGTATAAAAAAAGGTACCAACAAAGCAAAATTTAGAAATGAAAAAATGGCAAAAGAGATCTTATGCATTTGCTAGTCTTTTATGAACAAATAAAAATAACTCTTCCAGGGGTGGAGCCAAGATGGTAAAGTAATCCTCAGTAGCTCTGTGCCACCATGATAATCCTTTCTGACCAATGATTAAAATATCACCATAAAACGAATATAGGAGAGAAAGAACTAACAAGGACACAGAGTGAAACAACTTTCAAGAAAAGAAAAACCTAAAAGGTAGACAATGAATATTTGGGGCACTGTGGTGAGAGGAGAGCAGACCCAGCAAGAAACTGTATCAAGGAGGGAAGAGAGTAAGCCAAGAGTGAGCCACACTCCTCCCCACCCTACATCTGTTGTACAAGGTTTAGGAACCTATGCCCGAGCCAACATCCAGATCCTAAAACCCTGCCTGAGCAAAAAGAGGTATGAGCCAAACCATTACCCCTTGAAATTTCAAACCTGTGGAGAAGTCTGGAGGATCAGACCAGGGAATTTTAGGTTGGGCTTAGGAAAAGGACATAATGCATACTTCAGGGTAGATGATAGTACTAAGTACTGATCTTTTTGCCTAAAGCTTATATGAATTCCTAAGACAGAATAATAAAGGGTGTAATTGATTGGATCAAGTACACAGTGAGACCAAAAACTTGAGATTAAGCCAGGAGGCTAGAATTTTATCAGTCCCTGACCTGATCAAGATCAGAATTAGATTAATAGCTTATACCCTAAGTCTGAGGAAAGTCTTTAAGTTGTAAGCATCACAAGGGTCAATTGAATCAGCAGGGGGAGGGGACTCTCAGAGCTCTCAGCTCTCAGCTCATCAAATTATCCCCCCAAGCCTACCGATAATTAAATAGAAAAAATGAGCAAACAACAACAAAAAAAATAGAAAAAGAAGTACAAGTATTACATGACTCATAGTCAAAATTTTTGTCCTTGAGGAAACATTGTAAAATACACTAAAAATTTGATTTTTATATAACAAACATATATAACTTCATCAAACTTTGTTTTTTTTTCATAAAAATTTAACTCCTCTGTGAAATTAGAGGGGGACATAGAGACATAAGAATGAATGAACAAAATAGCATCTCTTAAATACTTACTATTTAAGAATTGGGGATATAAATTCAAAATGAGACAAGGTCTTGCCCTCCAGAGACTTACATTCTAATTGGGAGAAAAAACATTTATTGGGGAGCAGAATCTGGGGAGAGAGGAGTTTTTGTTTAGAAAGTCTCTGATTTGGTTTGTTGATTCTTAGGAGAGTGGATAAACTTTTTTTTTTTCAGTAGCAAAGAGAGTACTGATTTGTTTCTGATTCCAGGACTGGGAAGAATGGTGGGAGAATAGTAATCTCTTAATAGCAGGGCAGATGGTAAGATGATGTCTTCATTCATTGCAAGTCAATACAGTTAAACTAGATGTGTTTGTTACAGGCAATTATATTTGCCTACAATTTTAGTACATAGAAATATAATTTTGATATAGACATAGGCATTTTATTTGTGGCTGACAATAAAGGTCTCCCAAGGTTTATTAATGCACATGACCCTTAAAAAGGGATGGGATAAACTAGCCTAGTAGATAAATAACATCTCATATTATTGGAGTATTTATCAGTGAATGGGTATCTGGGCTGGGTAATTAGAGCTTAAGTTTAGTTATCAAGATTCTAGATTGAGGGATCCGAACAAGGACTAGTATTGGGTGATTCTGTCTAGGCTTGGTTGACCATGGCAGGAATATAGTAGAAGACTATTTGATCATAGGTTGGAGTCAAGGTGGGGCACATAGTGGGGAAAATATAATATTACCAGGTTGTGGATTCAATCAGAGAAGACAAAGAAAGTAAAGAGACAAGAGCTGAAAGAAATTTAAGATAAAATTGTTTAATTGTGGTAGATTGCATAATATCTTTATTACTTATTTTCAAGGATTGTTATGTAATAAAGAATTCAACCTTGAAGAACTCAATTTTAATAAGATTTTGCCAATGAGGAGAGAATTAGATGGTGGATAGTCTTGATATTTTGAGGCACAATACTATGTGTTCTTTTTTGGAATATCTCTGAACAAGATACTCCTTCAGGTCATTCAGAAAAAAAAAATATTCTCACAGTGAATGGAAACTGGATTTGAAAGGGGCACACATTCTTTGAGTCCCCAGGTCTCTCACTATCTCATTCAATTACCAACCTCTGGGTTAGAGCTTAAGTTCTGGAATAGTGGCATTATTTAACTGTATTGAGAGGAAGATAATACTGTCGTTATGATTTACTTTTTAACCTGGAGTAGGGATTTGCACAACCATTAAATTCTGAAATTTATATTCCTAAGTACTCAAATAAAACATTATTTTGGGGTTGTTCCCTATTTTAAATCATTTGTATTACATGAACCTTCATAAAATTTTTGCATTCTCCTTTGAACACTAAATGATGTCACTGGCCCACTACTACAAAAATGGGTGGTCTGAATTGATTTTCTAATTACAGAAGCAGACTTCCTGAGACATATAAATATTTCTTCTCCATCTTGTGGTATTTGACATACTTTTTGGAAATGATTAACTGGACTCAAGCCTACAGTCTGAAACTTAGGAAAAAATGAGAAGGAATTTTTTTCTTTCTTTCTTTCTTTCTTTCTTTCTTTCTTTCTTTCTTTCTTTCTTTCTTTCTTTCTTTCTTTCTTTCTTTCTTTCTTTCTTTCTTTCTTTCTTTCTTTCTTTCTTTCTTTCTTTCTTTCTTTCTTTCTTTCTTTCTTTCTTTCTTTCTTTCTTTCTTTCTTTCTTTCTTTCTTTCTTTCTTTCTTTCTTTCTTTCTTTCTTTCTTTCTTTCTTTCTTTCTTTCTTTCTTTCTTTCTTTCTTTCTTTCTTTCTTTCTTTCTTTCTTTCTTTCTTTCTTTCTTTCTTTCTTTCTTTCTTTCTTTCTTTCTTTCTTTCTTTTTCTTTCTTTCTTTCTTTCTTTTTTAAATAAATCTTACCTTCCATTGTAGAATCACTACTGTGTGTTAGTTTCAAGATAGAAGAGCACTAAAGGCTAACCAGTGGGGGTTAATTGACTTTCCCAGGATCATACAATGAGGAACTGTATGATGACAGATTTGAATCCAGGACCTCCTATCTCTGGACCTGACTTTCAATCTACTGAGTCACATAGCTTCCTCTGAGAAAGTTTTTCTTAGTAAGAAAGTGAATTATGGTGGCATCCAGGTGGCTCAGTAGATAAAGCAGTAGTTGGAGGCAAGTCCTAGAAAATCACTTAACCCCAATTGCCTAGCCCTTAGAACTGTTGTTTAGTATCAATTCTAAATCAGAAGTTAAGTGTTAAAAATGAATTGTGTTGGTAATGCTTATAGGGGATCACAGTAGGAGATTTGGGTTTAGTATAGTGACTGACTCCTGAATGTGCTAATACTTGGTCAATGTGAAATATGAATGGATATTGGAATTCAGGTAGAATTGGGAAACGACTACTTACTCACTGAAGTAGAAGTTGGCAGAAAGAAAGGTCATGATCCTGAAAAAAGATCAAATAGATGGGTGGTCAATAATTAAATCAGTGGCCAGGTCAAATACCACCTGGGATCTCTACCAAGAGGATTTGTACAAACAAAAGCTTTCCAGTGAATTTTGTCTATAAAATATAAAGTTTAGATCTTTATGTAGCAGCATCCTTTGAAAGAGAGAACCTTGGGTCTACATTTAAAAGATCCTGGTCATCTAAGGAGACTCTGCTTTTTTATATGTCTTGGTACTCTCATATTTCTCAGTCCAGTAGTATTCTGAGGAGGTCCTACTACATATTGAATCTATCTTAGGCAAAATTTTTCTAGGATTCCTGGAATCATCACTGCTTTATCACTCATATTAGAGTCAGAAGAATTGTAATGGACTATTAATCTTGGGTCTTTCCATATGATGATTTTGATTTCATTATTAATCCATTAACATCTTGTTGAAATACCTTGTTGGCTGTTTCAAATGGCTTTTATATGCTCTCCCACATCACCTTTGCTACCTGACGTCTTTGGCTTACTTCAAGATTTGTTTTTGGCCAATTGGATGGACATAAAGACAAGGTCTTGGAGGTAGGAAGTGCTGGGTTCCAATGTGACCTCAGACCCTTCTTAGCTATTTAATCATGGGTAAGTCAATTAACCCCTATTGCCTAGCCCTTCTTGCCCTTCTGCCTTGGAACTAATACTTAATATTGAACCTGAGGCAGAAGGTAAAGGTTTAAAAAGAAATCATGTCTAATCTCATTTTTAAAGTGGTCTTTTCCAACCTCTCTTCCAGCCCTCATGCTGTCCCTGCTCATATATTTGTGTTGATATTACCTTCTGTTTTATATTGAATTATATATCTTGTTTGCACATGCTATAGTTGTTTGCTTATTGTCTCTCCCAATAGAATATTAACTCTTTGAGGGCAGGAACCATGTTTTACCTCCCTTCATATCCCACATGCTCAGCACAATGCCTGGCATCTAATAAGAACCCAATAATTATCAGCTGCTAAATAAAAATTGAGTCCCATATTATACTACCACATATAAAGGATTTGTTGTCTAGATGTTTCAGTTGTGTCCAAATCTTTCTGATGCTATTTGGAGTTTTCTTAGCAAATTTTGGTTTGCCATTTCCTTCTCCAACTTACTTTATAGATAAGAAACTGAGACAAATAGGATTAATTGACTTGCCCAGGGTCTCAAAGTAAGTGTCTGAGGACAGATTTGAACTTGAGGAGTTGAGTTTTCCTGGCTCCAGGCTGTGCACTCTTATCTACTGTACACCTAGCTGCTCTATATAGAAGAAATAATATATTTAAAGTTTAAGATGATATTTGATAATTTTCTCAAGCTCTTCCAGGGATTTGTTTTGATTATTGTATTTGTCATTTCTTATGCATCAAATCATATACCAAAACTTGTTCAGCAATTCCTCAATTGATGAACATTCCTTCAGTGTGCAATTTTTTTGCCATCACAAAGATAGGTGTTATAAATACCTTTGTACCTTTAGGTCCTTTTCCCCATCTTTGGTCTCTTTGGATATAATCTCTTTTTTTGGGAGGTATAATAGGTTCCTAATAAATACTCATCTATTATTTAAGATTCCAAAGTCAATTAAGGTTAACATATGCTGATAGCTAAAATACTGTGACTTTCTTTTTAGTTCATACAAAAGTAGTTATTTTCTATGTCATGTTTCTATGCCATTCTAAATCTGTTGCCTATTCACTGACCAAGGGTAATTCTGCTTTGTATAGTACCTGTTGCATTGACTGCAGAAGCTATATGCTAAATAATATATTCAATAGCATTAACAAAAATTTCCAGAACCCAATAATCATGTTGTTTTTGCCAAATACAGTATCTCATAGAAACCTTCCTTATTATTCTTTTACATTATAAAGCTTCAAACTTGAAAAAGATCTATTGAAATTACATAGCTTATCCTCTTGCCTACAGATAGTTTTCTAGGAAGAATGAATCTCTCCACCTTTTAAAACCAGGGACAACTTCAGTCACTTCTATAAGGCCATGTTTCAAGGACATGACAAAGGAAAAGAAGATGCTCTTGTTCAGATATATTGTTTGATTTTTAATAATCTTCACTTTTATTTCTACTTGCCAAGAAATGCTGAATTAATCATGCTGAGTGGGGAAGCCTTTATTGTCATTTTTTGATCCTGAACGCTTATTCAGATAAGAAAATATGCGTCTTCTAGTGTAACAAGCAGTCACCCAATTTACTGTTATGACTATGGTTGCTATTTTTGTGATAGAAAGGAATGAGTAGCAATTAAGATTGAGTTAGTATTTCATATTTGTAAGGCTGTTTATAATTGCTTATTAGTCCTTGGAAGGGCATAGTGCCTCCCTGTGAGGTGGGTATTTTCATTATTTGAGAGACAAGTGAGGAAGATTAATAAAGTTACTTCCTTCAGGACACAATTCTAGGACATGGAAGAAACTAAATAAGATTTTCTTAATCCTGTGATTAAGTTTGGATTTTATTCTCTAGTTTTCTAGTCAATTCTTATTTTCTGAAGATCATTTACATACAGAGAAAATATTGCAGTTCAAATGAGATAACATGCAAAATATTTTACAGACTATAAAGAACTATATCAGTGGTAGTTATCATTGAAGATCATTTTTCTGGTAAATTTTCTGGAGGTAGAAAATGAAGTGTTTGGGGTGGGGATGATAATGACTGTTTAGGAATACACAGACTTTCCTTATATATAGGATAGAGGTGAGAAGAAAATAAAGGAGAGCTAAGGTTAAGTACTAACATTCTCATGCACATATTGTACACTTCTGTTCTTTGGAAAAGCTAAAGATATTTCAAGGGGTTTGGATAGGAGTTACTCATCATGTAGCTACAAAAACTCCATTTGTTAAGAACTTATTTATGTTGCTCGACAGTTCCTCTTTTAATGTTCAATCCTCAAGTAATTTCCTCCTGTTTGGATAAACTGTATCTAGACAAAGGATGATACTGCTCTTGAATAACTGAAAAGTCTGTCCTTTGGAAAAGAGGTGAAATAGCATATCCTTTTTCTGTTATGACCAATAGGAAATTTGATTTTTCCTTCTGATCCAAAGGTACAGGAAAAGGAAAATTAAGACTGCTAAGCTTTAGTAAGAAATACTTGATAGCATTCCCTTGAATATACATAGCTTAACTATAATGGGTCAAGATTCAAAAATTATATAAAAAAAAAAGAATCCATTCAGCTTGACTTTTAATGTTCTCTAGGCATCTCAAACTAGATATTTCCCCCTATCTTCATTTCTATTGAGCACCATACCATCCTTTCAGTCATCTAAATTCTTTTCTTGATAGTCATCCTTAATTTTCCTTTCTGTCTTATTCTCAACTTGAATCAGGTTGCCAATACTTGTTGGTTTTACCTTCATGACATATTTTGTACCAATTTAATGCTCTCACTGACCCAGCAACCATCCCCATTTAGGTCTTTTTTTTCATTTCTCACCTGAACTCCTGCAATAGCTTCCTAATTGGTCTTCCTGCTTTCAATTTGTCCTCTTTCAAATTCACTCTCCTCACAATTACCAAAATAATATTCATAACTCACAATTCTGACCATGTCACTTTCCTGCTCAAGACTTCGGTTATTTCCTTTTGCCTAAAAAAAGAAGTTTCTATTAATCTTTTAAAGACTTTCATATCCTTTCTCTAACTTGTATTTCCAGAGTAAGTACTCATTTGTCCATTTCATTCATTCCATTTTCCAGCACTTTGTACATTTGCTATTTCCTAAACATAACACTTAAATCTTTCTATATTTTTACCTTTGCACAATCTCCTATTCTACAAATAAGACATTTGGTCACTTGGCTCCAGGAATTTGTCCCTTATGGCTTTTTTTTTAATTTAAACTAATTTATTTAGTCAATTTAGAACATTATTCCTTGATTACAAGAATCATATTATTTACCTCCCTCCGCTCACCCTACCCTTCCCATAGCTGACGCACAATTTCACTTGGTATTGCATGTGTCCTTGATCAGAACCTATTTCCATGTTGTTGATGTTTGCATTGGGATGTTCATTTAGAGTCTACATCCCCAACCATATCCCCTCTACCCATGTATTCAAAGAGTTTTTTTTTCCTTCGGTGTTTCTGCTCCCACAGTTTTTCCTCTGAATGTGGATAGTGTTCTTTCTAATAGATCCCTCCAAGTTGTCCAGGATAACGGCATTGCCACTAATGGGGAAGTACATTACATTCTATTGTATCACAGTGTATTGGTATCTGTGTATAATGTTCTCCTGGTTCTGCTCCTTTCACTCTGCATCATTGCAGTTAACATAGAAATCCTTCACATTATTATTCCTTTGAACATAATAGTATTCCATCACCAATATATACCACAATTTGTTCAGCCATTCCCTAATTGAAGGGCATCCCCTCATTTTCCAATTTTTGGCCACCACAAAGAGCACAACTATGAATATTCTTGTACAAGTCTTTTTCCTTATTATTTCTTTGGGGTACAAACCCATCAGTGCTATGGCTGGATCAAAGGGCAGACAGTCTTTTAGGGCCCTTTGGGCATAGGATGAAATTGCCCTCCAGAATGGTTGGAATAATTAACAACTCCACAAACAATGCATTAATGTCCCAACTTTGCCACATCCCCTCCAGCATTCATTACTTTCCATTGCTGTCATGTTAGCCAATATGCTAGGTGTGAGGTGATACCTCAGAGTTGTTTTGATTTGCAACTCTCTGATTATCAGAGATTTAGAACACTTTTTCATGTGCTTATTAATAGTTTGATTTCTTTAACTGAAAATTGCCTATTCATGTCCCTTGCCCATTTACCAATTGGAGGATGGCTTGATTTTTTGTACAACTGGTTTCGCTCTTTATAAATTTGAGTTATTAGACCTTTGTCAGAGGTTTTTGTTATGAAGATTGTTTCCCAATTTGTTGCTTCCCTTCTAATTTTGGTTGCATTGGTTTTGTTTGTACAAAACCTTTTTAATTTGATGTAATCAAAATTATTGATTTTAAATTTTGTGATTTTTTTCTAAATCTTTCTTGGTCTTAAAATATTTCCTTTCCCAAGGATCTGAAATGTATACTATCCTGTGTTCACCTAATTTGCTTATAGATTCCTTCTTTATATTCAAGTCATTTACCCATTCTGAGTTTATCTTGGTGTAGGCTGTGAGATGTTGATCTAAACTGAATCTCTCCTATACTGTTCCAATTTTCCCAGCAGTTTTTATCAAAGAGTGGGTTTTGGTCGCAAAAGTTAGAATCTTTGGGCTTATCATAGACTGTCTTGCTGAGGCCACTTACACCAAGTCTATTCTACTGATTCTCATTTCTGTCTCTTAGCCAGTATCAAATTGTTTTGATGATCACTGCATTATAGTATAGTTTGAGATCTGGGACTGCAAGGCCTCCTTCCTTTGCATTTTTTTTCATGATTTCCCTGGATATCCTTGATCTTTTGTTCTTCCAAATGAACTTAGTTATTTTTTTTCTAATTCAGTAAATAAGTTTTTTGGTAGTTCAATGGGTATGGCACTAAATAAGTAAATTAATTTCGGTAGGATTGTCATTTTTATTATGTTAGCTTGTCCTAACTAGGAGCAATCAATGTTTTTCTAATTGTTTAGATGTAGTTTTAATTGTGTGGAGAATGTTTTGTAGTTGTGTTCATATAGTCCCTGTGTTTGTCTCAGGAGATAGATTATTAAGTATTTTATATTGTCTGGGGTGATTTGAAATGGAATTTCTCTTTCTAATTCTTGCTGCTGAGATGTGTTGGAGCTATACAGAAATGCTGAAGACTTATGTGGGTTTATTTTGTATCCTGCAACTTTGCTAAAGTTGTTGATTATTTCCACTAGTTTTTTGTTTGTTTGTTTGTTTGTTTACTCTCTAGGATTCTTTAAGTAGATCATCATATCATCTGCAAATAATGATACCTTGGTCTCCTCATTGCCAAATTTAATTGCAAAATTAATACCTTCAATTTGTTTTTCTTTTCTAATTGCTACAGCTAGTGTTTCTAGTACAATGTTAAATAATAGAGGTGATAATGGGCATCCTCCTTTCACTCCTTATCTTATGGGGAAGGCTTCTAGTTTATCCCCATTGCAGAAAATGTTTGATGATGGTTTTAGATATATACTGTTTATTATTTTTAGGAAAGGCCCTTTTATTCCTATGCTTTCTAGTGTTTTCAATAGGAATGGATGTTGTATTTTGTCAAAGGCTTTTTCTGTGTCTATTGAAATAATCATGTGATTTTCATCAGTTTGCTTGTTTATATGGTCAATTATGTGAATGGTTTTCCTAATATTGAACCATCCTTGCATTCTTGGTATGAATCCTACCTGGTCATAGTGAATAACCCTCATGATCACTTGCTGGAGTCTTTTTGCCATTATCCTATTTAAGATTTTTGCCTCCATATTCATTAAGGAGATTGGTCTATAGTTTTCTTTCTCTGTTTTTCACCTGCCTGGCTTTGGAATCAGTACTATATTTGTGTCGTAAAAGGAATTTGGTAGAACTCTTTCTTTGCTTATTCTGTCAAAGAATTCATATAATATTGTGATTAGTTGTTCCTAGAATGTTTGATAGAATTCATTTTTGAATCCATTTGGTCCTGGGGATTTTTTCTTAGGGAATTCTTTGATGGCGTGTTCAATTTCTTTTTCTGATATGTGGTTGTTTAGGTGGTATATTTTTTCCTCTGTTAGTCTAGGCAATTTATATTTTTGTAACTATTCATCCATATGACCTAGACTGCTATATTTATTCCCATATAATTGGGCATAATAATTTTTAACAATTACCTTAATTTCTTCTTCATTAGAGGTGAAGTCTCCCTTTTCATCTTGGGTACTGTCAATTTGGTTTTCTGCTTTCTTTTTTTAATTAGATTGTCCAGTACTTTGTCTTTTTTATTTGTTTTTCAAAGAATAGCTTCTAATCTTATTTATTAAATCAATGCTTTTTTGACTTTCAATTTTATTAATTTCCCCTTTGATTTTTAGGATCTACATACATACATAGGATGTACATGCATACACATGCACACATATACACACATATACATATATAGGGAGAGAAGGGGGTTTATTTGTGTGTTGTCTTCCCCATTAGATTGTATGTTTCTCAAGAGTGGAGATGGTCTTTTGTCTCTTTTTATTCCAATGCTTAGCATAGTGTCTGGAACATAGTAGTCACTTAATGTTTACTGATTGCACAAATGATTGTAATGCTTTCCCTCCTTACTCTGCCTATTGAGAATTCTAGTTTCACTTTCTAGTTTCAATTTCTAGTTTCACTTTACAATTACTATAATGGATCTTTCTAATTCCCCCAGATTTCAGCAGCCCCTTTCAAAATTATTTGGTGTTCTTTTTGTATATATAGAATGTCCCATAAGTTTCAGTGCAGTTTTAAGCTTAAGAAACTTAAAATTCCTTTATCTCTGATCATATTTCATCTCATAAAAATATTAGTTTCTTTAGGAAAAGAATGATTTCTCTTAATTCATCTCTGTTTTGCTAGTGCTTCATTCACCAGATGTTACATGTAAAGTGCATTAAAAATGCTAGTAAAATTGGACTGAATAAAGGAATTTTAAAAGAGCACTATAATCCAGAAGATATAAAAAATACTTCCAGGTGCTTAGTTCATCACTAGGGTATATAAAGATAGACTCATTTTTCTAAATATTCCTTCCTAAACCAGAATAAAGGTAGCTATTTTGGGAATATTGAAGAGAGCTACCCAAGCTGAAAATCTGGCACATCATTTACTTATTCCTCAACAGCACACTTCATAATTTCAGCTGTTTTTAATTGCTGAGTTGAACTGATTAGTGTTTTGAATGCTTGAACAGGTTATTGACATGTAAACATCAGGTAGGAGGATGAGGAATAGGTCATGGTTTGTTATTTTTTTATACTTGACACCTCCTTAATTCAGCTATATAATTGCCACAGAATGCCTCAGGGGCACTACTTCGGCAAATTGCTATGTATATCAATTACTACCAATTTATCAAGCATATTTTTTAATGCTTTCATGAGTGCAAGAAAATAAATTTTCAGGGAATTTAGAATGGATCTGCACTAACTCTCAGCTGGGTTCAAACATTTTTTTCTTTTATATTTTGATGCATCTGTGATCTCCTTTTAGATAACTCTTGTCCATTTTTTTCCATAAATCCTCCACAAGAGGTCCACTTCACATATTGAGGACCTTCCTCTAGATTCTTTATCTGTATATTAAAAATAGTATTTGAGCTGTCCATTTGTTTTATTTTATTTTCTGTCCATGACCTGTTCATCTCCATTTCTGGTCATATCTTTTAAATATGATGTCTTTTTCTATTTATTCAATATGATTTTTCATTGCTAATCTGTTGCATACTATTCATGCCTCTCCATTGCCTTTGGGGTAAATTAAGTGCTTAATTCTTTATAGACCATGATATTCCATAGCTTTCATAAATCATAACCATAATTTTTTTGTTTATTTTTTTATTTTCATTGTAAGTCTATTTGTTGTTTATTAGAGGTAATTTAGAAATTTTCAAATATGAAAAATGTCCTTTTTTTAAAATGATTTACTAAAAAGTAAATCACACTGTTAAAGGTTGACTTGCAATTACCAAGATAGAGGAGTAACAAATACTCAGAGCCTGGCAACCATCCTCCACATGACTACAGAGGAATAAAAATGCCTCAAAATTAATCCTGAACTGGCAGAACTAACAGAAAAATGGGTGAACCAGTGATTCAGCCCAGAACAACATGGAGAGACAGCAAGGAGGACTCATCTAACTGGGTACAAGGGAATAAAGCTGAACAAGCCTCAATAGAATTCAGATGGTAGGGGAAAAACACAATCAGCTTGGTCCAGCCTCAGCAGGAGAAGAGTAAAAACCAATGCAATACAGAAGTAGCAGCAGTTGGAGGAACTCAGACAAATAAGATTCACCTTCAGTGGGATTAGGAAGAACTCAACTCAGTCAAGCTAAACTGAACAGCTGCAAATCTCCACACAGCAGATCTCCCAGTCCTCCTCTGCAGGGTGTTTAATTTGAGACCAAAACAGCTAAGTTGACCACAGGCATACTATAATCATGGGGCAATACTTCAACCCCAGGAATGGAGTTAAGCTTATAGACAAAATCAAGGGGGTGGGGAGGAAGACCAAATGCACAAGAGACAGAGAAAAAGCTGGAAGGTAGAAAAATATTTCAAGAGAGAGAACCAAAATGTTAACTCAGAAGAGGATTGAAAAAAAAATGAAAATGTATAAAGTCTCAAAGGAAAATGTGAAAGAATATCAAGCCCAAATTGAATTCCTAGGAGAGCTCCAAAAGAAGATAGAAAAATCAATAATCAGAGACTCAGAGAAAAAATTAAAAAAGAATATGATTGAAAAAAATCAAGAACAAAATAAAAACCTACTGAAGAACGGTTCCCTAAAAAAGGAATTTAAATATCTCTAATAGGAAAATAACTTCATAAGAAAAGAAGTACAAAGCCCTAAGGAAGAAAATGGCTTTCTAAAAATTAGAATTGGACAAATGGAAGTTAACAACATCATGAGAGAACAGGAAATAATAAAACAAATTTAAAGGAATGAAAAAAATAGAAAAAATTCAAAATTTTTTGCTGGAAAAAACAACCTAACTGGAAAATAGTTCCTAGAAAGACAATCTAAGGATCATTGGAATGACTGAAAAAACATGATAAAAAATAATCTGAATCTCTGATAATCAGAGAGATGCAAATCAAAACAACTCCGAGGTATCACCTCACATCTAGCATATTGGCTAACATGACAGTAAAGGAAAGCAATGAATGCTGGAGGGGATGTGGCAAAGTTGGGACATTAATTCATTGCTGGTGGAGCTGTGAATTGATCCAACCATTCTGGGGGGCAATTTGGAACTATGACCAAAAGGTGCTAAAAGACTGTCTTGTCTGTCCTTTGATCCAGCCATAGCACTGATGGGTTTGTACCTCAAAGAGATCACAAGGGAAAAGATTTGTACAAGAAAATTCATAGCAGCGCTCTTTGTGGTGACAAAAAACTGGAAAATGAGGGGATGCCCTTCAATTGGGGAATGGCTGAACAAATTGTGGTATATGTTGGTGATGGAATACTATTGTGCAAAAAGGAATAATAAAGTGGAGGAGTTCCATGGAGACTGGAACAACCTCCAGGAAGTGATGCAGAGTGAAAGGAGCAGAACCAGGAGGACATTGTACACAGAGACTAATACACTGTGGTGTAATCGAACATAATGGACTTCTCCATTAGTGGCGGTGTAATGTCCCTGAACAATCTGCAGGGATCTAGGAAAGAAAAAAACACTATCCACAAGCAGAGGACAAACTGAGGGTATAAAAACACCAAGGAAAAGCAATTGCCTGACTACAGGGGTTGAGGGAACATGATTGAGGAGAGACGCTAAATGAGCGCCCTAATGCACATACCAACAACATGGAAATGGGTTTGAATCAAGGACACATGTGATACCCAGTGGAATCACGTGTCGGCTATGGGAGGGGTGGGGATAGGAGGTAAAGAAAATGATCTTGGTTTCCAATGAATATGTTTGAAAATGACCAAATAAAATAATGTTTAAAAAATAATAATCTGGATGCCATACTGAAAGAAATTATCAAGGAAAACTGACTTGATATTCTTGAATAAGAAGGGAATATAGAAGTTGAAAGAATCTACCAATCACCTCCTGAAAAAAACATCCATAAATTTTAAAATTCTAGGACTATTATAGCTGAATTCCAGAACTCCCAAGCTTAAGAAGAAAATACTACAAGCAGAAAATACTACAATTTACATAAAAATATCAGCAAGTATGTCATATGGTATTCTGTAGGGTAAAGAATCTAGGCCTACAACCAAAAATCATCTACCCAGGAATAATGAGTATAAATACTCCCAGGAACAGAAATGACCATTTAATGAAATAGAAGGACTTCCAGGCATTCCAAATGAAATGACCAGAGCTAAAAAGAAAAGTTGATGATCATATTTGACACTTAAGTGAAGCATAAAAAAAAAAACAAAAAACTTAAGGGAATCAGTGAGTTAAACTTCTCTGCATGGGCAAGTGATCGTTAGGCTTCCTAAGATTTCTATGGTTCATGAGATACCTAAAGTATTTAATATATTTAAGGTAATCAAGGGAAACAATGGGACTTAAATGGTTATATTTCTTGTTTGGAAAAGTGATGATTAGAATACTTAAGTGTCTGTCTGGGACACTTGTAGATGGGATTTATTAAGCTGATATGAAGAAAAGTAAATTAAACATATAAGAGATTTGTGATCTCATTTATGTACAGTCTTCTTTTTCTTTGTAACTGGAAATGCTTGTTTTATTTGGTTTTGTAAAATTTGTAATTAACAAAAAAAGAATGCAGGGCTAGGTGTTAGAGTAACTAGAAGACTGGGCCTGAAATCAAGAAGATTTGTCTTATCAGTTGGTGAGCCTGGGCAAAAGTCACTTAAACCTGTTTTCTTAAAAAAAAAAAAAAGTACATTATATGGGCCAGTTAAGTGACTTAGTGGATAGAGAGCCAGGCCTAGAGACAAATGTGACTGGGTTTAAATCTGGTCTCAGACACTTCCTGTCTTTGTGACCCAGGGGAAGTCACTTACCCCTGACTGTTTTTCTACCTTGGAACCAAAAGTTAGTATTAATTCTAAGACAGAAGATAAGGGGTTAAAAAAAAAAGAATTAATTCATACAATTCTATTTCCTTAATAACTATTTGCATTTAAATTAACTAGTTTCAATCCATGTAAAATAACATTGTTTCAATTTTTCCTCTTAAGTCAACACCACATTTTTAAGTCTTTGATGTATTTTTTCCTTGGGATATTAATAATCCTAGAACCAGGGAGCAGCTGGGTATCTCAGTGGATTTGAGAGCCAGATCTAGAGATGGGAGGTTCTAGGTTCAAATCTGGCCTCAGACACTTCCCAGCTGTGTGACCCTGGGCAAGTCACTTGACCCCCATTGCCTAGCCCTTACCATTCTTCTGCCTTGGAGCCAATACACAGTATTGACTCCAAGACAGAAGGTAAGGTTTAAAAAAAAAAAAGTAATCCTAGACCCAGTGAGGTGGCACAGTGGATAGAGTGAGGAAGACCTTACCTGGAGTCAGGAAGACCCAAGTTTAAATATGGCCGGGGACACGTGTTAGCTTAGGTACCTGTTCAATTCACTTGACCCTGCTTGCCTCAGTTTCCTCATCTGAAAAATGAGCTAGAGAAGGAAAAGGCAAACCACTCCATTATCTTTGCTAATAAAACCTTAAAGGAGACTAGGAAGAGTTGGACACAACTGAAATGGCTAAACAGCAAAACGAACAACTCTAAGACTCCTATACTTAAAGTGTTTACATGTTAGATGTTACTTTTCATTAGAATATTTTATCAGTATTCTGCTGCTCAGAATTAAAGATGTTTGGAATGAGAGTAGTTTTCTAGCAGCCTAAAAAGATATGAGCAAATGTTACAACAAGAAAGGAAGAGGGAGTCTAGCTTTACTATTTATGTGACCTTGGATAAATTATTAATATTAACCTTCTCCAAATCTGTTTGATTTGGGGGGGTGGCATAGGTTACTAAGTGCCTTCTACTGTTATATCATCTGCAATTTAATTCCATTTTGGAAGGTTCCAAAAGGGGAGAAAATGGGTGTAATGGAAATGATTTTGGCCATGGAGTCAGAAGACCCAAGTCTGAGTGTTTGTTCTGCTACTTTCTAGCTTTGTTTTAGACAAGTCACTTCACCTTCTTTCAGTGTCTTCCACCTCTCTACTGAAACACCCTATGATTATTTCAGAAATACAAAGGCCACGTTGTATTGGCAAGGTATTGCTCTCCTGGTGACACATACTCTTAAATGTTCCCAGAATTCATCTTGGGTGCCTTTTCAAGTAAAGATAAGCAGTATTCCCGAAATAATAGTTTGGTTCTGCATGAAAGCCTTACCTTCATCCATTCCTCAGTTTTATATAGCACATAGGGAAGAAAGAGCATGAAGACAGATTACTTGCCCTTTACCTAACCACTGGTGAGAGATAATATAGAAATGGAAACTGCATTTTGATGTCCATGATTTAGTTTCTTGATATTCAGGACCTCAGTAGTTCCTGTTGAATGCAGGGTCCCAGAGCAAATACAACCTTTGAAAATGTTCTTCAGCAGAAAGTCAATAGGCTGTAGTTTTATTCACTATATCAGCATGCACCACACTCCTTTCTGGGCCATTATGTTATAATTGCTAACAGCGTGTATCGTGGATGAAATCTATGGCCCACTAAAGACAGGAGATAGGAGAAGAAGACAGGAATGAATGATTCAGGGTGTTGTGGTTCAACCTAAGGATTCAACAATATTACCCAGATTTACTCACTTGTGAGGGTGACCATTGGCAATACCAATTGGAGGATGGCCACAGACATACTTAGGAGCATCAAATTTCTTACCATCTCCAGAGCATCTAGTTGTACTCATAAATCCCCCTATAGGAAACGATAGAGGAGTAGATGGTAGGTAGCTTTGGCCTGGTTTGGAAATGATGTCCTGACCCAGCTTGGGTTTTGTGTTCTGGTGGGAAGATGATGAAGAGTGCAGTCAGGATCTGAAGCTGCCTGGAAAGTTTATTAGTGTATTATCAATGAGAGACGTGAGCATAATCTGAAAAGTTATGATAACTTCAGCCACCTATACTTCTAACCATTTAAAGAATCATTAACCTAAAACTAATTCATCCCGAGTTTCATTAAAAAAAAAACAGGGAGGGGAAAAAAGGAAAAAAAAGGTAGTCAGTGATACTGAAGTTAACAGGAAGGAGAGACTACGTAGGACAGGAATTGTCAGCGATTTATCAATAGCTGTGTTGTTCGACACAAAGAAACAATTTGCTTGAATTCTGCACATTTCCACCAGGTATTCCATCAGTCGGTAGTAAGAAACAAACATATGCAATACAAGACAGTATAAGAATCATTGCACCAGATGTTCACGGCTCAGTTAGCCCTGCTCATTTGCACAGAATTAGCATGAACATAATCTAGCTTTTGTTTAAAGCTTTTAATTCATTTCTTGGTTAAATTTGCTTACATAAGTTATAGCTATAGTTTTGTGGTACATTCTCAAAAGTACAATCATTTTTTATTGTGTCTTTAAACCATTTTGAAAAGGTATCAACAATATCCAAATTGAGACCGTGGTTTGCATGAACAATTATTCTATCCTATGCTCTAGGTTTCAGGGAAATGGAATCATTTATTAATCACGTCTCTCCCTCTCCTCTCCTCCACCCCATGAAAAACAAAGCATGTTATTGTAATTCATGATGTATCATTGAAATAACTGAATCTGAAGTAAAATGTATAGCCCATTATGGCAGTAACAGTCCAGAGGGAGAATTCAGTCCTGATGTAATAAATAATAGGAGAAAGCTGCTGTTCTTTCTTACAGTGAATGCTGAAATCTCCTCTTTGGAGCTGAGCTTAGAGCCTTGTTTATCTTCCTCTCCACCTTGCTATTCAATTCATTATGCAGTGGATATATAATACAACGAGAAGCCAAAAATCTTCCATTGAACAATGCTGAACTATTACCTAGCTCTTAGAATGGAGAAAATTGAATGGGAAGGGGTTATTAAAAGTAAAGGAAGACTTTGACATGAGACAATGACAAGCATTTCTTTATTTTTCAGTACTGTTTTATGAATATTCTCAAAAACCTCATAAGCTGTACTCTTAGAATGATTTACATGTGTGACTCATTTTTCTGCATTATCTCTCTCAACTCCTCTCACTTCCTTTAAAGAAGCTTTCCTTTCCTTTTTTAAAGGACTAAAATAGCAAGTGTCTATGCTAATCACATATATCCAGAAAGTTGAAGATGGGAAGCAAATAGAGATCATTCTTACTTTGATTGTATATCCTAGAAAAGCAAAGTTAGATATTTATATATGTGTACATATGCATATGTATGTAATATGCTCACATACTTGCATTTTAAATCCATTTTGGTTTGTGTGTATGCATTTGTATGCATATCCCTATATATATATATATATATATGTATTTGTATGTACATGTATAAATCAGCTGGAAAAGAGACTGAACATAAATTCCTATTAGACCAAATTTTCTACATTCTAGAGAAATGAATCTATTCATTGAGATAAAAAGATAAACTTGTTAACCAATAAACAAAATGAAGAATGCCAATGGAAAATAAAATTTTTGAAACTTAGAGTTCTGAAAAGGGAAGAAGTAGAGTGGTGAGAGAATGGTAGAAATAGGGTATAGTTGCACTGACAGTTGTGCTGTTATAGGATCCTAAAAATACCAAGCCATGATATTTTTGATCAGCAGGAAGTTTTAGTGAAGATTTCTCTTATTAAGGGATGATTTGCCATCTTGTGACTACACACACACCAGCCTTCATTTTGCTGTTTCTCTCTACTTCTTCTTCCTCGAAGACAACAGGTAAGCATATTCTTCCTTTGTTTTCTAAAGAGTCAGTTTTATTAGTGCAATGGTCAAAACACAGCCAATCCAGTTGGCACTTCCAAGTGAACAGATCTGGTTATGTTTCTCCCATACTTATAAACTTATTTTGTCTGAGAGATAAAATGGCAATTCGTTCTCTTTACATTTCAGACCCATCGATATCTAACTTTTTACCTTTAATTCTAATTTCTTTAGGATTATTTTTTGTTACAGTAAGACTTTATTAGAAACTATTCATTACACTTATTCCATATTTTCCTTCCTCTGTGAATTGACTTGGGTTATTCTCTGATACCTGGAACATACTTTATTCTTATCTTCACATGCTGAAATTCTTTTTTAACTAGTCCACACATATCATCTCCTCCAAGAAATTTATCCTGATCCCCTAGCTGAAAGCGACTTTCCTTTCTTCAGATATTCATCGCCATCTATCACCATCAATATCTTTTTTCAGTTTCTTTTTCCAATCAATTCTTTGTTCCAAAAACTTCAAAGGATTAGTTAAGATTTTTTTCCTCAAAAGACTTGTACAAAAATATTTATAGCCACATTCTTTGTGATGGGAAAAATTGGAATATGAGAGGGTGTCCATAGATTAGAGAATGACTGAATAAATTGTGGTATATGATGGTGATGGATTGTTCTGAAAGGAATAATGAACTGGAGGAATTCCATGTGAACCAGAATGACCTCCACAAATTGGTGCAAAGCAAAACGAGCAGAACCAGAAGAACATTGTACACAGAGATTGATATATTATGGCACAATCCAATATAATAGATTTTTCTACTAGCAGCAATACAATGACCTAGGACAATCCAGAGGAACTTATGAGAAAGAACGCTATCCACATTCAGAGAAAGAACTGTGAGAACAGAAATACAAAAGAAAACCATATGATTGGTCATATATAGTTTGATAGGGATATTATTAAGATTTTGGCATTCAAAGATCGCTCTATTGCAAATATAAATAACATAGAAATATGTTTTGAACAATGATACATGTATAAACCAGAGGAATTGCTTGTTGGCTTTGGGAGGGGAGAGGAGAGATCAGGGAGGGGGAGATCATGAATCATGTGACTAAAGAAATATATTCTTAATAAAATTTTTTAAAAATATTTTTTTCAAGGATAGAGATATTAAAAAAAAAACAACTAATGGCAACAAATGAAGTTCAAGGCAACATTTACACATGATCTTGCATTGCTTTTTGAAAGTCTTTTTTGCTGAGGGACAGAAAAAAATATTTTATAATTCTAACTAATTTACCTAGTGGAAGAAAGCAAAATAGAGAGTTTATTTTAAGGACAAAAAACAAAAAGCCTGGGGTGGCTTTCTCAAATCTCTTAGACCCATCACATTTTATCTTGAATCATTACTTACTTGTGTCCATGTTAGATCTTCTCTGTTACACTGTAAACTTTTTTAGATACCTGGAACTTTATCTTCCTATGTCAAGTACCCAGTATAGGGCCTTTGCATATAAAAATACTTAATAAATAGTTGCTGAATTTAATTCATTCAAATGAAACAAAGAACTCATTGGTTGGTTTTGCAATAATCACTTCTTTTTCATTACTAAGGAGTTCTTTTCTTAGATATCTTGTTGGATGGACTTTCAATTCACATTTAGTTATGACTTGTAGGCATTGAATATTGGATTTAAATATAATCTAATACAACCTATTGAACAATGCATGAATTACATCTATAAATTTAGTTCCTGTCAGAGAGTTATCCAAATTCTGTCTGTGTACTTCCAGTGATAGAAAAGTCACTCTCATTTGAAATAATGAAACATTTGAGGCATGAGCTAAAAAATTTGGCCTTGAAGGATCTTGAAGTATATTCTGTGCATGCATAAATATGTATTCTCTTCCATATGTCTCTATCTATAGAGATCACTGTCTAACAGATTTTTGAATGTTAACATTCATGAGATGTTAAAAGGGGAGTTATATGTTGACCTAAGATGAGGGCCAGTGTCATGGAATATATCCTACATAAAATCCAAAAAAAAGCTAATTTTCCCTATTAATAGTGATACTCACTAAACTCTGCTGTTTGTAGGTGATATTATTCTAATCATATTGAATCATGGATCACCAAAAATATTGTTCAATAAATCCAAAAGATCATTAAATATATTGAATTCAGGGGTTATTTTGATGGTCTTAATTGCATAGATCACATGTTTTTTGGTATTGGATCCTCTGGAGAGCAACTGATACTAAGAACCTCAGGCTATTCAATTTATAATAATTTATCACTCTGTAAGTGGTCATCCTGAAATACTAACATGTAGCCTTCTTAAACTCTGGTATTAGGATACAATGACAGTAAGCACACTTTGTCTTTGGTAGTGATTTTTATTGTTGACACTTTCTTGATCCCATTTTTCTTTTTTGCCCTCTTTGTTTGAGTACTCAGTTCTGTATACTGTTGCACTATACTCAATTCTGCTCTCTCAGAGCAATATTCCACATTTTTAGTCACTTTGTTCTGTCCCATTTCCATCAAAACTTGAATAAGTTGTCTATAAGAAAATGAAATGAGTGGTTTTTAATAATGATATTTCCTAAATTGTGTTTCAAGGAACTTGTTTTGAAGAATGTGAATAGGAGTTCCAAGAGTAGATTTCTGTGTTCTGATTTTTTCATTTAAAATATGATAAATGTAATTATATGTATGAAAAAAATCCTTCTGTATACATTTTGATCTTAAAATCAGCTTGATTTCTTCCCTGATTTCCCCAACTCTTATTTATTCAGGAGGTAGTTTAAATATCAGATTCCCTAGAGCAACATCCTCAATTGCCAAGTTAGATTTGGGAAATACTGAATTAATAAGAAATATCATAATACTTGAGAAAGTGATGTACTTGAAATCACTTGAAGTTTGAATTTGACTCTTCTAATTACTAATGATATCACCTTGAGCTAATCACTTAATGTCTCTGGGGCTCAGTTTCCCTGTCTGTAAAATGAGAAAATTGTGGTTCCTTCTAGCTCTAGATCTATCATGATTATACTATATTGAGAGACTTTGAATCCTAATATTTCAGGTATAAGGAATCTCAGTGGCTATTTATTCAACCCATAATTACAAAATAAGATCCTTTAATAGTATGCCCTGGAAGTGACCATCCTGGCTTTCCTTCATTAAAAAGGGATGTTGCCTTCAAGGCATCCCATTCCATCTTTTGACATCTGTCTTCCTGCATTAATTTCTGACTTCTTTATTTTTGACACATAATCATTTTTTTAATAAAATTCCTGTACAGTACTGAAAACTATAGTGTCATAACCTCAAAGGACCAGTTTTAAGTGACAAAATTTCAGGCACAGAACAAAGGAAGATATTTTTGTTTCCCCTGTTTCAATCATAAAACATTTCTATCTGCTTTTTCCTACTTGTTGAGATTGCCTGTTTAATGTATCCAACATTCATAATAGTGGTACACTATGTGGATTATGTATTCATGACAGACATTTAATGCTGGGATGGCTTTCTCGTATCTCTTAATATGCCTTCAAACTGCCTTCTTCTGTTGTCGGTTGTCACCGATATAAGCACAGTGATATGTTGGAGCATGACCCAGAGGAGGGAGCTTCAAACTATGAATGAAAGAAAAAGCACTTGTGAAGTATGTACCTGTGTGTGCCAAGCCCTTTACTGAGTGCTAGAAATACCTAGGACGGATAGGTGCTGCAGTGAATAGAGTACTGGGCTTGTAATCAGCAAGACTCATCTTCCTGGGTTCAAGTCTGGCCTAAGTCACTTATTAGCTGTATGACCCTGGGCAAGTTATTTTACTTTGTCTGCCTCAGTAAATCATCTGTAAAAGGAGTTGAAAAAGTTAATGGAAAATCACTCCAGTAACTTTGTCATGACAACCTCAACAGGGTCATAAAGAATTAGATATGACTGAAATGACTAACAACAGAAATATGCAGGTTTAATTGATGTTAGGTCTTCTGTCTAAGGAACTTACATTCTAATAAAAGGAGGAGTATTTTGCTTTGGAGAGTTGAATTGGAGAGTGAATAACCACCATGCAGAGTTGTACTGTTTCAAGAAGTAATGAAAACATTTTCCCCATAGATTTTTTTTTACAGGAAAGGAAAGTATTTATTAATTATAGACCAAATTGACATCTTCCATGCTGCTCCCATCTGCTTCAGATGTTTAGACTGGACAGTTTTCAAATGACAGCAGATGTCCCAGCTAGCAAAAATTAATCAAATGGAAACTATGCCATTACTTAGCTGCATTTTGAAGACCTGAATGCTAGCTATAATACTCTTCTTGATCACTGCCCTTGTTTCCTTAGTTGAATATCAATTTTGTTGAACAAGGAATACTGTCTATTTAGCTCCCCTAAAATATTCCTTTACACCTCACAAAGGACTTTGACTATTATGTTTTATATAGCTCTCTAGTTGATATTTAACCTTTATGAGCATCTTCATCAGCTGCATTTCAGTGTCTGAAAGGACTGCATTTGTACTTTTAATCTTTAAATTTATCCAGAGAAAGAGGTTTTAATATATCCCTGACATTTTTGATGTGACCTTGCAAGAAAAAGTCTGATGGAGACTGCTCAGGTCACTGAGATAGCCAAGCAAAAGGACTTCCTTAACTGGTCTGCAGGGCTGAAACAATCTCATCCATAAATTGTTGCACATGTAATGCATAAATGACAGTGACTTCTCTTGTCAACATTAAAGTAAAAATATTATTCACAAGTTCTAAAACTAAATAAGTATAATAATTAATATATAATTAAATTTTCAAGCTATATCTTTCTGTTTGAAGTTTTTTTTCATCTGAAAACATTTTCAAAGACCCATAACTATACTTAGACCCTTGGGACTTCCTGAATTAAGGTGGGCTAATGCTTCTTAGGATGGACCTATAAACGTGAGTGTCTAAGGTCAGTTTAATGAATAAGCTTTTATTTAGTGGCTACTGGTATGTGCCAATCATTTTACTAGTACTAGTGTAAGAATGAACAATTTCAGCTCACATGGAGTTTACATTTTAATGGGGGAGTAAACAAGGATATATAGAAGTAAATAGAGAATAAATATAAGTATATACAACTAATACAAAGTAGTTAAATACAAAGTAGTTAGGGAGGTTGGGTTCTAGCAATCTGAGATCAGAAAAGACTTTATCTTGAAGATGATGAGTATTTTGAAGGGAGAGAGGAATTTTTTGAAAAGGTAACACTTGCCAGGAATTTGGATACTAGGTGCATGAGCACTAAGAAAGCAGTGAGTGGCTCCTTTGGATACTGGCATTGATGGGAAGTCTGTTTATTGTTGGAAATATTTTCTGGATACTAAATGTCATATTGGTGGTATAGAGAAGAATAAAAGGATGATATTGAGGGGTTGAAAAGCAAATTGTATCAAGAAATATTAAGATGACCTAATGATTTTCTTAATATGCTTAGAGACTATACTAAAGAAGAAACAAGTCACATGTTGTTCATTTATCTCCATAGTGTTCAAAATTTTTCAATGTAAACAACCTTGTCTGTGCTCTTGAGAAGTCATTTCATGGATAAGTCAAGTTGTTAAGACAAATAAAAAAAAAAAATATATATATATATATATATATATATATAGTCTGCTAGGTGGTATATTGGATAGAATGCAAGGCCTGGAGTCAGGAAGACTCATCTTCCTGAATTCAAATATGGTCTTAGACATTTACTAGCTGTGTGACCCTGAGCAAGTCACTTTATCCTGTTTGTGTCAGTTTCCTTATCTGTAAAATGAGTTGGAGAAGGAAATGGAAGACTGCTTCATTTTCTTTGCCACGAAAACCCCAAATAGGGTCATGAAGATTTGGACACAACTGAACAACAACTATATATGTGTGTGTATATAATATGCTTGTATTATATACATATTTATATTATATATCTAGGAATTTATATTTATATTATATATAGATATAGATATCTAGGAATTTTTTGTACATAATTGCTCTTAAGAGAAAGCCAGTTTAGGCTTTATGTCAAGAAAAACACTTCCTAACAATGAGAGTTTCCTCATGTCAGAAGGGTTGCCTTGACAAATGATGAATTTCCCCTCATTGAAGTCTTTAATAAAATGCTGAATGAAAATTTATGTTATGTTAAAGCAGGATTTCCCTTTATGTATAAGCTGCACTATGTAAAAATGGATTGGAATCCAGGACTTCAATCCCCACAAGCCTTTGCTCCACTTCCCCAGAATGCCTTGTAATCTCACCTGGGCCGATATTGAGAAGGGATTTAACCTGATTGCAAAGGCTTTTGAGCTCTCTTTTGGACTTCCATTTTGGGGCAGATGTGGCTCTTTCCATAATGTAGGTGAGGTCTTGTCTAGGCCTCTGGCCTAGGCATGTGTTTTTTCTTACTTGTATATTCTTAAATTCTCAACCTTTAATAAACCTCATAAAATATAATACTCCTTGCAGAGAGAAATTAATTTCTACCTACCTCAGTCTCCCCTAATTTTTAATCTTTACAGTTTGGCATAACCACTTCGGGAAAACGAAATATCTCAATCTTCTGATTTAATCTTTAATAGCTAGTGCCTAGAATTTTTTTAAAGCCACGTTTCTCCAAGATGCTTTTTAGAAAACTATCTTGATCAGCTCCTGTCTGGGGCCCTCTCCTGCTCCTGCTTCTGCTCCTGGCCTCTCACCCGGCTGCTCGCTCCACTGGCCCTGCTTGTCTGAGCTCCGGTTCTGGCCCCGGCCCTGCCCACCCCAGTGGACTTTCTCTCGCTTACCTGGCCCACCTGATTCAAACAAGATTGCAATCACCTGGTGACCTGCCTGCCCAACAAACCCAGTTCCTTGGAGCAGATAGCTCGGGACTCATTTCTATCAGCTGACAACAAAACGGGGGTATTGGCTCCACGTGGGTGGCCTGGGCTCCACCTGGACTGGGGCAGGAGGAGGGATCATAGCAGGGGAGAGAAAGAAAGGGAGAGGAGAAGAAACAGATTTTTCAAACAGAAACTTAATAGCAATGGGCTGTTTAAAAGGATACCTTTTGACTCTTCTGGTAATTTCATTGCCTTCACCTGCCTGTCAGGGAGCAGACTCAGCCGAAAGATTCAACTTTAACTTTGAAGGGGCAAATGGGTGGCCCAGCGAACTGGGAGCCAGGCCCAGAGACGGGAGGTCTCTAGTTAAAATCTGGCCTCAGATACTTCCCAGCTGTGGGCCCCTGGATGGATCCCTTAAACCCCATTGCCTAGCCCTTACCACTCTGCCTTCGGACAATAGACATTTAAATGGATAAACACACCTAAGGAACTTTAAAGACTAGAGGCTATATTTTAAGGCTTTTCAGACTCCAATGGTTTATACAAATCTCTGTACTCTATTGCATTTTTCCTGATTGTTTTAAGATATAACTTTGTGATTTTAAGTTCATATATTACTGGATTCTATATTATTCTGTTATACTGTTCATTTTTATGCACTGAGTTAACTACTGTTAAATTCTGTTTTTTCCCCCTATAACTACTGAACAAACATTATTGTAATTAAGCCCATATTAAAAAAAAAAACAGCTTTTTTTCTATTTTTCACTTTGTAAATTATCACCTAGAGGATGGATGGACTTCAGTACTGGTTTGGAAAATTTAATATGTTAAATATCTCAAATGATTTTAAGGGTTTTTTCAATATGATTTTGGAATTTTTTTAAACAATCTCTGGTTATTTTGCGTGCCCCTACCACAAGGTAAGGCCCATTACAGTAGCTGAAGTGAAATACATTTTATAAACCCCAACCTTCCCGCATTTCTAAATATGTGAATGAAGTTGGGAAATTAATATCAGGGCATTTGTATCCCTATAAGCCTCCAAAAAAAGGAGCACCCCTTTATTTATACTCTTCAGCTTATTACTTTACTTGCACCAGAATTATATATATATATATATATATATATATATATATATATATATATATATATATTTCTTGATTATGTTCTTAACCCAAGATGAGTTTTACTTTGTTTTAAAAAATATGTTTGAATACCAAGGTTGAAAGATTGCTACATTTGTAAAAATTGTGATAAATGTCCATCAATTCATAGGCTTTTTAAAATGCCATACAGCAACTTATGTGAAATATGATAGTGTGTTTGTTTGCTATTGTAATTAATTGTGCTATTGAGAATTTTGGGGATATTGATAACTACATATTTGTACTAATGTATTTTTAAAAATGAAAAAATTGTTAACCTTGTTCAATTCATTTACCTTATACTCACAGTAGAGCATGGCCAGACATGAAGAGGATATGGATCACATTTTTTGTGAGAAAGCCTTGCATTTTATATTTTCTTAGCTGACACAGTGTGTCAATGATTATAAGCTATATTTTTGAATTTTAAAGCTCTTTTATTATTATATTTTCTTGCATATGCAATATACTTTTTTAGTCTCTTTTTATATTTGAAGCACATGTCACCAGCATTAAGATTTTCTTTAACCTTTTGATTTTTCAGTACTACAAGTTTGAAATACATTTGCTAATGCATGCCCTAAAAAGCTAGAGACTATAAAAATGATGCCACTAATTATTTAAAAATTATGGGACTTTGCTTAATGATTCTGTCTGATTCCAGGATAAGATATACACACAAGAGCCATTGCACAGAGCTAAAGAAAAGCCAATCCAGGATAGATTGATGCACTTCCAGGCCAATACAAAGGTCTTGAACCTAGTGTGAAGACTCGAGGTTACTGTGTTTAACATGTTGTTAAGACATAGGCTTTCCTTGTGTCCACACTCACTCTGAAGATACTGATGAGTATCCCCAAACCTTGGCTCCTATAATCTGGTCCCCTTTTCTGCCTTTCATAGTGTGGTAACTTTCTGTAGTCCTGGCTATTGACTGGGTAAATGCATCATTGCTTAGATCATTTTGATTGGGCCCTGATTCAAGGACCTGTTATAGATTTGTTTTTCTTTTACTTGGAATTTTTACACATAAGACTTTGATAGTCTATATTTTCATCCAGAAATTTTTTTCTTTTCTTTTGGATTTTTCTGATTTTTTAAAATATCTCTTGCCAATTGATTCATATACTTCATACCTCAGCCATGCATCCCTAAGTGATCCTGTATTTGTCAATCACCCTCTTAACGGGGGAATGTAAAAAATATCATTTAAATTGCAAAGTTTAAATTCTTTTTGAGAAGAATTTTAGGTAAAGAAGATGATACCTCTCTGAATCCAGAACTGAATTGTTGGATAAGATACTATGAAGAAGCCTCCAGACCAGTCAGCTGCACAAAAATTGAACTTTGGGTGTAGTTGATTGAACATTTATTTTGTATGTATACTTTCATGCCAAAAGGGAAGTGCCCCCTAACTGGCTTTTTGTCAATTCGTCCAGCAGTTATTGGTTTTGTTCTTTTTTTTCTCTCTATCCTCAAATTACTGTAATGTTTAAGTTGATTATGTTCTCATGAGCCTTTTTGGGGAAACTTCACCCCACAACAACAATCAAAAGGGGGAATGTAAAAATGGATTGGGATCCAGGACTTTAATCCCCACAAGCCTTTGCTCCACTTCCCCAGAATGCCTTGTAATCTCACCTGGGCCGAGATCGAGAAGGGATTTAACCTGATTGCAAAGGCTTTTGAGCTCTCTTTTGGACTTCCATTTTGGGGCAGACATGGCTCTTTCCATAATGTAGGTGAGGTCTTGTCTAGGCCTCTGGCCTAGGCATGTGTTTTTTCTTACTTGTATATTCTTAAATTCTCAACCTTTAATAAACCTCATAAAATATAATACTCCTTGCAGAGAGAAACTAATTTCTACTTGCCTGTCTCCCCTAAATTTTAATCTTTACAACCAGATGGCTACTTCAATCCTTTCCAACCGTCAAATTCTGTGATTCTGTTGTGATGATGCTGTGATTCTTAAATTCAGGGGAAATCTTTCTTTGAAGTCTGCCAATCTTAGAAATCAGAGAAAAACATTTCTTATTCAGTCTAGGCATATAGCTAGCCTGGATTACTAAAAAAAAAAATGTTAAGTGATAGTGGAAGGAAGATCATCTTTGTTTAGGACTGTACTGTGCTCTTGTCCCTGTTAACAACTTTTACTGTTTTATGCATCTACAAGGTTTGGTATTGACTCAATAACATCCTTTATTGAGTCCTTACTTCATTCACTCATTCTCTTATTCATTTGACAAGTATTTATTAAATGCCTATCATGTTGCAGGTACTGATTTTGCGACTGGGTGATACAAAGTCAGAAATAAACAGTCCCTGATCTTCAAGAGCTTACTTTCTTTCAGTATAAATAAATATACAATATCTACAAACTATAATGAATGGTCACCTCTTTTCTTAGCTTAGGTTTCTTATTTCCTAGCTTTGCCTGCTGGAGTGGACACTGGCTTTTCCCCATCTTGCCTATTCTACTTTCTGAAAAGTTTTGTTGTTATTAATCCATTTGAATTGAGCTCAACCCTTCATGACCCTTTTGGTTTTTTTTTTTGGGGGGGGGAAAGATACTTTATAGTGGTTTGTAATTTCCTTCTCCTATTCATTTTTACAGATGAAGAAGTGAGGCAAATAGAGTTAAGTGACTTGCCTAGGATCCTTCAACTAGTAAATATCTGAGACTGGATTTGATCTTGGGTTCTCCTGATTCTAGGGCCAGCACTCTATGTATTGTGACACCTGGCTGCCCAGTTTTCTGAAAGTAGCTATTCACTATTTTTTTCCCTTTTCCAAATATTAAGAGAAACTTAGTAATAACATAATAGCTAATATGTACATTATATTTTCATGTTTTCAAAGTGCTTCCTATGTTATTTTATTTGAGCCTCACAATAACCCTTTAAGATAGATTATTTTGTTATCCTCATTTTACAGATGAAAAGACTGACACTGAAAGAGATAAAGTGTCTTGTCCGGAGTTACACTACTAATAAGTATACAAGGCGAGATTCAAATTTAGGATTTCCTGATTCTGAGTCTAACACCCTTGCTGCTCTATCACCTAGCTGCTTCATGATAGGGTTCGAAGGAACTGGGCATGTTTAGCCAATTTAGAAGGCAGTTAGGTAGCACAGTGGATGGGCTTAGAGTCAAGAAGACTCATCTTCCAGAATTCATATGTGGCCTCAGTCACTTTCTAGCTCTGTGATCTAGGCAAGTATCTTAACACTGTTTGTCTCAGTGTCCTCATTTGTAAAATAAGCTAGAGAAGGAAATGGAAAACCAGTCCAGTATCTTTACCAAGAAAACCCCAAATGAATCCATGAAGAGTCAAGCACTATTGAAAAGACTGAAAAACAAAAGAGCCTATTTAGAAGAGAAATTTCAGGGGCCACATGATAGCTGTCTTCAAGTATTTGAAGGGCCATCATGTGGAAGAATGATTTAACTTATTTTGTTTGGCTCTAACAGATGTGTTTTTAAGAGGCCAATTTGGGCTTAATGTCAGGAAAAACTTCCTAACAATTAGAGCTTCCAAAAATGGAAAGGGCTACTTTGAGAGGTGATGGGTTCTTGCTCATTGCAGTCATCAAGAAATGTTGAATGACCTTTTGTCTGTTAATGTTATGTTAGGGATTCCTTTTGTGCATAGGCTAGACTGGATGGTGTGTAATTAGAATTTTTACCCTAGGACTCCATTTCCCAGAATTCCTCTTTCGTCCCTACATTATGTCTTTAAATTTTGTAGATAAAAGTTTCTGTAACTCTGCCCTCTCACGACCATGGTCAGGATAAACTTCTCTTTACTCATATTTTTTTTTCTATTTCCTCAATTTCAAGTGATTATTAATAAATCTCCAATCTTACAATGGCAATAATATTCTTTCCAGATCTCAAACTGTGTGATTTTGTGGGCTTACATAACTAATTAAATGGACCCTGTTAGTCTTAGAAGTCAGGGGCAATGGTTACTTTGTGTTTAAGAGCACTGGATCTGTAGTTGGGAAGATCTGAGTTCAAATCCAATTTCAGACCTTTCCTAACTGAGCAAGTCACATAACCATTTGCATCAGTGTTGAAAAGGCTTAAGGCTATAGTAGAAAGAACACTAGCTTTGGAATCAGAAGATTTGGGTTTAAATTCTGTTTATGCTTTTTTTGTGACTTTAGACTGTCCAGTTCACTTCTTTGGGCTTCTGTTTCCTTGTTCACAAAGTAAGCAGGGCAGAGTAGACAATATCCAGGTTCCCATCTCTGATCTTTCAGACAGATCTAAAACAAATCAGACTATGACTTCAGAGAGAATTTGGTAAACTCACTTTTTATTGCATTCACTTGTAGATTAACTTCTCAACACAATTTCTGTTTGAGAAATGCTCTACTTCATGTGGACGTATGCTCCTACTTTTTCAGCTTAATGTTATGATTATTCCTATATTTAGAAATACTGGAAAACAACTTATTATATCTTAGGTTAGACATCAGTAGATCTACTCCAGCAGAATATGTTAACAAAATCTTTTTGACTGAGATATGCTGGCATTTTCATGCTTAGGATTTAAAAGGAACTATTATGTAAAATAATAGAAACCAACTCTCAGTTCCCTGATTGGCTTTAATAGGAGATGTATACTCTGAAAAGGACATATGTGCTGGGGAAAGTGTACATGTGGTCCATTCTTGATGCCAGGACCAGATTGTTACTAATGTTGTTTTCAAGCATTTTGGCCAATTTTAGACGTGACTTCATGAAAGCAACATTAAACAAAAAGTACGGTTGCATGAGAGCTTCTTTCAGACACAGCAGGCACTATTCCAAAATAAGGAAGAAATGACCAAATTGGGTATCAGCAGTTTGTTCCTAACAACAGCAAATATTTATTGATGACTTCCCAGTATGTGGCACAACCATATGGATGTAGGGTAAGTGCTGTTCGCATGCTGTGAATGAGTAGATATTCTGAAGGAGCTGTCAGTGAAGTACTTTGCAAGAATTCTTCAATCTTTCATATCTCTGATTTCATCCGGATGAGCAATCCCTTCGTTGGTGCAGACTGTAAACCTCCACACATTAGTAAACAGTTCTGCATAAGTTACTGCAGTCAAAACAAACTAGTCACACCTGTCTGAGGGATCAAGCTTTTGGTAATAACTATGAAGAGAAGAAAAAAAAAAGATTGGTACCTTGAAAAGAAAGTTCAAATAATGAAGCAATCAAAAGAACATTCACAATATTCTTTAAATTTTTGAAGGTAAGGATAGACAAAAGGAATGTATGACAATTGGGATCATGAAGTGACTATTTCTCCAAAAGGGCAATAAAGGCAGAATTAATAGATTTGTCCAAAGTTGTACACATATAGCTTTGAATAACTAACTTCTTATTGTTGAGAGTCCCTTGGATAACAAAGAGATCCACAATTAAAAAAATCACCACTGGAAGGTCATATAGGGAAGTTGAAACAAATACTTTGGCCACATGAAGACAAGACAGTACTCATTTGAAAAAGTCCCTGATGTTGGGAAAGATTGAATACAAAAGAAGAAGAGGATGGCAGAGGATAAGATGGGCAGATAGTGTCGTGGAAGCAATGGACATGATTTGGACAGACTTCAGGAGATGGAGGGGAACGAAAGGATCTGTTGTGGGGTCACAAAGAATTGGTCATGACTGAATAACAGCAAACCCTTCATACATCTTGTAATTCAAAGAGGATGGCCTACTTGTAGAATGCAATGCTTCATCTTCCACCTTAGTTCATTTGCCATGACTATTCCCAATAACAGAGATGCTCTGTCTCATCATATAACAGAAATGCTTTATCTTCCTTTCTCCAAAACCCAGCTCAAATCCTACCTTCTGTAGACCACACTTGATCCCTTTAGTTGCTGCTCATGACTTCTTCCCCTTTCAGGTTGCCTTCGTCTTACTCATTGTATATCTTGTTTGCACCTAATTAGTTAATTTTTCTCTCCCCCAAAAGAATCAAGTGTCTTGAGAGCAGGGACTGTTTTTGCCTCTGTTTTCCCAGTTGTCAGCCCAGTGCTTGACACATAGTAAATGTTGAATGCCTTTTTGTCTCTTTATTCTCATAATATCAGATGTTTTCAATAGCTGGTTAGTTTTACTGACCCCCCCCCCCAATTCTTTATTATAATAGATGGATTTTTGGAATGAGATGCATTGGGAAATGTTGATGTAACAAAATCACTAAAATTCATTTTTAAAAACTATATTTCAGACCCACAAATATGGGCTCCAAAATCATGCCCATTAAATTCTCCACCCTTTCTCTCCTATAACTCTTTACCTGCCCAAATATACCCCCCAAATATATTCTACAAAGGAAGCAAGGGTATCAGCCCATGACAACCAAAAAAGTTGCTCATGGGCAAAAATACCCACTAGAATAGATATAATAGTATCTTTCCCCCAAGTTGGTTTTAATGAAGGCACTCGGAAACTCTTAAGGCATTCTATTTAGGTGATTCATTATTTTTACTGTGTAAAGCAACAAATATTTGTGAAGTGCATATTCTATCTAGAGCTGTGAGACTGGCATTGGAAGACACATGTATTTCATAACAAAAAAGCTTTTATCTCAATGAATTTAAGGTATTATGGGGGAAAAAACCTCCACCCACACAAATATGACAAATGTACTAGAGAGTTACAAAAGACTTTGTAAGATATATCTGTGAAAATCATTACTTGTAGGAGCAGGGAGAGATCAGAGAGGCATCCACAAGGAGGAAGCATTTAAATTGAGCTTTAAAGGATAGCTGTATTTTAAAGGGGCAGCCATCTGGTTACAGTGGATAGATTGTTAAGGGCTAGAGTCAAGGAAATCTGAGTTAAAATTTGGTCTCAGATGTAGAGTGAAAGGAGAAGAATTAGGAGAACCTTATACACAGAGACAGATACACTGTGGCAAAATAGAATGTAATGGACTTCTCTACTAGCAGCAATGCAATGATCCAGGACAATTCTGAGTGATTTATGAGGAAGAACACTCTCCACATCCAGAGAAAGAACTGTGGGAACAGAAACACAGAAGAAAAACAACTGCTTGATCACATGGGGTCACCCTAGTGCAAATATCAGCAATATGGAAATAGGTCTTGTAAAAGCCAGTGGAACTGCTCATTGGCTATTGGGGGGGGGGGAGAGAATGGGAGGAGGGAAGGAAAAGAACATGAATCATGTAACCATGGAAAACTATTCTAAATCAATTAATTAAATAAAAATTTTCAAATAAAAAATTTGATCTCAGAAACTAGCTGTGTGACCCTGTGCAAGTCACTTCATCCTATTTGCCTATTTCCTCATCTATAAGATGAAATGGAGAAGGGAATGATGAAATCACTCCAATATCTTTGCCACAAAAAAAAGAAAAAACACAAATGAAGTCACCAAGCATGATACAACTACTATCAAGGCTGATACAACTAAAATAAATGGAGAAATATTTCAATAGTTGCCAAATCTTCTTCTTTCTACCTTCACAATATCTTTCACATTCAACCTTTCTCTCTAGTCACACAAATATCATCTTACTAAAAGCCTTTTTACTGCTTAACTGGATTATCACAGCAACCTCTTCTGTTCTCTCCCTGACTCTCACCACCTCCAGTTCATCAGGAGTTCCTTGCAGTTCTGAATCTTCACATTGCCAATATTAGTTAATTCATTCATAGTTTCTTTATACATTGTTGCTGCCCCTGTGTACAACATCTGATTCTGTTTACTTCACTTTGCATACCTTAATATAAGCCTTTCCATGATTTTTTGTGTACTGTTTTCTTTTTGAAGTCTTTCCTGATTTCCTCCAAGTTGTAATGACTTTCCTCCATACTACCATACATTAAATTACTTTGTATTTATTTTCTTCACATTTGTTCCCTATAAACATACATATGGACTTGAATCTTCCATAAGATGTTAGATCCTTATAAGTAGGGATTACTTTATTCTTTTAATTTTTGTCTCCAGCACATAGCACAATGCCTAGCACATAGTAGATGCTTAATAAATACTTGTTAATTATTTTATTCATTATTTTCCAGGCATGGAGATTAAGTGATCACAGTGAATGTTTTGGGTCCAAAAAATAGTCATGCTTGGCTGTTGGATAGAGAATGTGGAGGAGTGTAATATGAAAAACTAAGGATCACCGAATCATTATTCTGTACCTGTTATGGAATTTTGAGTTCTATCTAGTCCAAACTTCTCATTTGAAAAATAGGAAATTGAGGCACAGAAATTTTAAGTGACTTGCCCAGGGTCATATAAATTGTGTTTATACACAGCATTCTTTTCACTTTTCCAAATATTAAATTATAATTGAAAAGATAGTTTCTTTTATTATATTAATTTGATCCTTAATTGCCTTTTGGCTCTTGCCATGTGAGTTTCTACTTAATGATTCAAGTAAGATTTGTTACTAAATTCATAGAACATGCTGCTAGTTAGGCTGATTCACATATGGGTCTATTTCCTTTGCTCTATCCTTTAGGTATAGATTATACCCCTATGGTCAGATTGATTGTCAGTTCATGCTATTGGTCCTAAGAGGAGTTGACCAAAAGAATGTGAATTACTCCTTACAAATCCATCAATGTTGCTGTGAGAAACAAAACAAAAAACTTAATGGTAAGAATTTTATAAAGGATACTTACTTTTAGACCTAAAATCAGAAAAAGCAAGTAATGTACATAGAGAAAAATATAAATGATTTGGTTCAGATGGTAGAGTTCAAAGAACATGAGATTAAGATTCATGATGCCTCAATCAGAATCTCAGTTCTTGTTACTTTTTGTGTGACCTTGAACAGTGATTTCATTCATTTGGGGCTTAATACTCTCATTTGTGTTAAAAAAAAAGGAAGGGATTGGTTTAGATAATGGTCCAGGTTCCATTCAGCTCTAACCTTCCAATTTTATAGGTATGTGTAAAAATTTTATTGTTTTTCAGTTGTGTCTAACTGTTTATGACTTTGAGGGTTTTCTTGACAAAGATACTATAGAGATTTGCCATTTTCTTTTCAACATTATTTTACAAATGAGGAAACTTAGGCAAAGCACATTAAGTGACTTGTCCTGTATCACACAGGTAGTCATTTTCTTGAGCCAGACTTGAACTCATAAAGATAAGTCTTCCTGACCTAGTTGCCCTTGTACCACCTAGCTGCCTGGGCCTCAATTAGGAAGTTTTCTCTTATCCACCTGATCCATAGATCTCTAAATCATCCTTTTCCTCATATCTGATTTGAAGGACACTTTTCTATTTTATTTGGCAGGCCAAAAGAAAGAAAGCACGGAACATGGAACGTGTTCAGCCTATCTAACACGACATTGTAAAAATTCTGCTGTCATCCATGAGAGGGAGACAAAAAAAATAAAAAAGCAATGAAAGCTGCTGATGTGAAGAAGAGTGGGAGAGTGAATATACTTTGGATTAGTTCCTTGCGTGGAAGTTTAATTTTAAAAATAGCAGCATGAGGTTTTAGCAAAGAAAACATAATTTTCTTTAAAAAATTATTGATATCTTTATTTTTACTTTATTTAAATGCCCCCCACAACATACTTTTACCTCTCCACCCCTGAGATCTGTCTTACATAATAGAATTGTTTTTTATAATGGGGGAAAATCATCAAAACCAAACAATGCATCAAAAAAAATCTCAAAATATGTGCAATTATCCATACCTGTCAATCTCCCTGGAGTTTCATTTCATTATTGACATCTATTTCTTTTTAAATTATTTAAAACTTTGTATTTTTTTTCTTTTCCTTTCCTCTGAGATCTAGCATAGAAAATGGAATTTTTTGGAAAAAGAAAAGAAGAAAAAGAGGAAAAAAATCAGCAAAACCAAGAACTAGACACATAGATAGCCAATAAAGAGGCATGCATTTAAGAGGTGGAGATTTCTGTGAGAGAAGTAGCAAATAAACTAGTATAGTTGCATAGTAGAATGCCTGGGAAGGAACTAAAATCAACTAATACTAAATATTTATTAAGAGTCACCTTTGTGCCAGGCACTATGATTCTAAGTGCTGGGATACAAATAGGGAAATGAAAGATAGTCTTTGCCCATGAGAAGATTACAAGCCAGTAGAGAAAAACAATCTATAAAAAGGAAGCTGGAAATTGAAGAAGGTTAATTGCCACAGGATACCTAGCATAGGAATATGATGTTGATGGCGCAGATGGTAGGCAATGAAGAGTTGGAAATTTTGGCCTTCAAAAGGGATGTTTAGGGAGATGTTTTATTATTTTCCCTGCCCTACAACTCATAGGTGAGAGGTAACTGAGGAAGGGTTGAGTACCAAAGGTAAAAAAGGAGTCTCCATGATAATGATATATTTGAAGATATATCATCCTGTGGGAACTAAGATGTTGGGGTTGAGACCAAGCAGAGAAGTCAGGGGGAAATGAAAAGGCAAAAAATATGAGAAGCTTTGAAAGGTTGTTAGAAAGGGACCAGGTTGTGAAAATCTTCAAAAGCTAATCATCATTCTCATTGCTAATATTTATTTATTTGTTTATTTTTAAACCCTCACTTTATGTTTTAGAAGAGATAATAAATGTCAATTCCAAGGCAGAAGAGCAGTAAGAGCTTAGCAATTGGAGCTGTGACTTGCCCAGGGTTACATAGCTAAGAAATATCTGAGGTCAGATTTCAAGCTAGTTTCTCCCAACTCCAGATTTGGCATTCTATGCACTGTGTTACCAATTTGTTCCCATCATTAACATTTAAATAACACCTAATATGTGCTAGGTATTATGCTAAATTCTTTACAATTATTTTCTTCTTTAATCCTAACAATAACTCTGGGAGGTAGGTGCCATTATTATCCCCATTTTATAGATGAGGAAACTGAGGCATGCAAAGGATAAGTGACTCATGTAGGGTCACACAGCTAGCAATTTTCAAAGGTTGGATTTGATCTCAGGTCTCCCTGATTCCAGACCTGCTGTTCTATTCATCATGCTGCCTACCTGCCCCTGAATTCTAGTGATTATAAAGAAACACTGGAATTTATTGAAAAAGAGGTACTGTGGTCAGACAAGTTTAGAATGATCACTTTGATCTAACTGAGTTGATGATGGATTGGAATAGGGAAAGACTTGGATGAGGATGAGACCAAGTCAAAAGGAATCTTAACAGAATTGGTAAAAAGGATTTAAGCCTTTACCAGGGTGGTGGCAGCATCAGAAGAAAGAAAGAATGGGTAGGGGAAGTTAAATAGAATAGACAGAGCTCTAGCCCTGGAGATGGAAGGTGCTGGGTTCAGATGTTACTTCAGATATTTCCAAGCTGTGTGAGCCTCGGGGAGCCACTTAATCCCTTTTGCTTAGCCTTTAACCTTCTGTTGTTACTAAGAGATGAAAGAAAGAAAGAAAGAAAGAAAGAAAGAAAGAAAGAAAGAAAGAAAGAAAGAAAGAAAGAAAGAAAGAAAGAAAGAAAGAAAGAAAGAAAGAAAGAAAGAAAGAAAGAAAGAAAGAAAGAAAGAAAGAAAGAAAGAAAGAAAGAAAGAAAGAAAGAAAGAAAGAAAGAAAGAAAGGAAGAAAGAAAGGAAGGAAGAAAGAAAGGAAGGAAGGAAGGAAGGAAGGAAGGAAAGAAGGAAGGAAGGAAGGAAGGAAGGAAGGAAGGAAGGAAGGAAGGAAGGAAAGGAAGGAAGGAAAGGAAGGAAGGAAGGAAGGAAAGGAAGGAAGGAAAGGAAGGAAAGGAAGGAAGGAAAGGAAGGAAAGGAAGGAAGGAAGGAAGGAAAGGAAGGAAGGAAAGGAAGGAAAGGAAGGAAGGAAGGAAAGGAAGGAAGGAAGGAAGGAAGGAAGGAAGGAAGGAAGGAAGGAAGGAAGGAAGAAGGGAGGGAGGGAGAGAGGAAGGAAGGAAGGGAGGGAGGGAGGGAAAGAAAGATTTGGACTGGTATTTCTAAGTGATTTCCTTTCTTCAAATAACCAATCAAACATTTATTAAGTGCCTACTATGAGCCAGTCACTGAAAAGCATTGGGGATACAAAAAGAGGCAGACAGTCCCTCACAATCTAACTAGGGAGACAACATGCAAACAATTTAATACAAAGCAAATAATACATAGGAAAATGGGAAATAGTTAAGAGAAGAAAGACACTGAAATTAAGAAGGTTTGGGGAATAATTTCTGTAAAAGAAGAGACAAAGGAAATGTGGGGAGTCAGTAAGGAAAGATGAGAAGAGAGAGCATTTGAGGGATGAGGGACAGTTAGAGAAAAATGCCCATTTCTGAGAGACAGAGTATTGTGTTCAAAGCATAGGAAAGAGGTCAGTGTCACTGGATCAAAGTTGATGAGGGTCTGTAGCTAAGTGGTGATAATGTAACAGGATTGAATGTAGCATATTCAAGAGATATCACAAAGGTAAAATCCACAGGCTGTGGCAGCAGACTGGATATGAGAGAGTGAGAGATAGTGAGGGATCCTGGGAAGACCCTGAGTTGTGAGTATGAAGGACTGGCAGGAAAATGTTACCCTCTACAGTAAGAGGGAAGGTAGGAATCAGGGAAGGATGTAGGGGACAAGATGATGAGTTGTTTTTTGGACATGATAAATTTGTGATATTGACTGGATAGCCGATTTGAGATGTCTGAAAGGCAGATGGAGTTGTTAGATTGGCAACAAGGCAACAAACAAGATAATATGCATTTATTAAGCCCTTGCTATATGGCAGACGAGGCAGTTGGATGGCTCAGTGGATAGAGTGCTGGATCTGGAGTCAGGAAGATCTGAGCTGAAATCTGCATTTAGGCATTTACTAGCTATGTGAACACAAGCAAGTCACTTAATCTCTGTTTGTCTTAATCCACTGGAGGAGAAAAACACTCCAAATCACTCCAGCATCTTTGCCAAGAAAACCCCATAGACAGTACTGGTGTTTTATGGTCTACAGAGTCACAAAGATGTGGAAATGACTAAGCAACAAATATGCCAGACACACTTATAAGTAGTGGGGATAGAAATATAAACAAAAAAGGCTATCCTGTTCCTCAAGGATTTTATATTCTAATGGGGAAGGACAATAAAAAGTAGCTGCAAAGGGTAGGGAGATACCCATTTGGGGATGTAGTGGAGAAGCCTGTAGTCAGAAACATAGATGGAACTGGAATGAAGAATGAGTGATCTGGACCAGTCCCTAAAATGGAGGCCCCTAGAAGGAAATCAGCATGGGAGAAGGGGGTCAGCATGCAGGAAGTAATTTTCAAGATAAAAAGATTCAAGGCATTGAAGAATCTTTCTGCAGGGAAAGTCAGCTAAGTGATGGTGGCAAACATAAACATAGCTAGAAGTAAAATGATATTTGATAGAATTATCTTCTAACTAGAAATATTGTTTTTGATCTAGAGATGGAATTTTTCAGTTGTTTTAGTTCTACTGTTGGGACTATGGATTCATCCATAATAATGAAGAAATGGAAAAATGAGTACTTTAGCATCTCTACTCAGTATTTGCCACACCTGAATAAATGTCATTGAGAATTGAATGAACTAAATATTTTAGGCCCAAACCATCCATTTGTATTTGCAAAGATATAACCTCTGAGACAATAGAAATTCAGTAGTTAATATGAAGATTTAAATATAATATACAAAATACATATGCAAGGAAATACTACTTATACAAAAGCATACCATGAAAGATTTAAAGAATTAAAGAAAATTCATATGAAGTGAACCATGGGAAGGATTTGGATCCATTTAACAAATTTAGTAAGAAGTCATTTAGACTGTTTAATTGGAAAAGGGGAGGATTTCAGAAAGGAATTCATGAATATGTAATAATATAAATATTAGCATATAAATTAAAGGCAGAAAGGGGAAAAACATTGCAATAGCCATCATAAATTCCAAAGGTGATTTAGAGAAAGCTTCTGGCAATATGATTTTTGCTTTCAAAGTTTCCCAAATATTTATGTATTAATATATGATTGTCTCTTAAACAAGAATTTTCTGAAAGGTTAAATTAACCTCAATCAACAGAATCTAAAAATCAAGAAGGAATATGAATTTTGACACGCTGATTGAAAAGGAGGACACTGAGGAATTTTAAAAACTGTTTTAAAGAAGGCAAGAACTCATCTGCATGTTGTTTATTTAGGTGCCAGGCACCATAAGAGAATATAGCAGATTTATCTACTGATCTAATTAAAATCTCTTTCCTCTTGTAAACAATGGCTACATCCCCTCATTTGGGGATAATAATACTTATCTCCTATTTACTGATACAAAGGTTTTTTAAACAAAGTATCATTCTTATAGCAAATATAAATCATCAATCTAATTTTCATTCCAGACTATTTTATAGTCTCAGATAAAGTATGTTAAATTAATTTATAATTAATATTAACTGGAAAATAATATTCCCCATTGTTTTGAAGAAGCTCAGAGTTGAAATATTAAATTTTGTACCACAGGCTATCTTAATGAAATTGTGTTGAAACAAAGGAGTATTATTCCTGAAATATTCCATTCTTGATATTCAGAACCCTTTTTTTCATGATAACACATTTTTATTGGGAAATCCTGATCTTCTAATTTCCAGAAGTGGTCAGCAAAGAAATTGTAAACCTATGATTTGTGTTTTTGTAGCCATAAAAGAGCACTAGTTTTTGTGTCAGAAGGTATGAATTCAAACCCTAGGTGCTAAGATTTTTAATACTAATGAACTCTGCTCTAGGATCTAATACAAAACATTCCCTTTTGCTATAACTTCTCTAGCCTTCTTCCATCTTGCTCCCAGACACTTACTCTTCTATCTAATAATGGCCTGTTTGATGTTACTTGAAGATCTCTCTTTCAGGCTTTGGACATTTTTCCCTGGTGCACCCTCAAGCCTAGAATATCCTCCTTCCTCATCTTTTCCTATTGGTTTCTCAGAAGTCAACATATATCCCAACAAAAAGCCAATCATTTATAAGAAGCCAAGTTCCTTCCCTCTATTGTTTCCTACTTATCTTGTATATAGTTTGTTGTATGCATTTACAAGTGTACTCCACATTAGACTGTAAGTTTTTTGAAGGCAGGGATTTTCTTCAGCTTGTTTTTGTATCCTCAGTGCTCACCTCTGAGCTTGACATGGAGTAGATGCGTAATCAATGCTTACTTAATCATGGCCTTTAGCCGTGAATTTCTCCATGATTATCAGTCTGCTAGATTTAATTAGCTTTTTAAAAAGAATATTTACTAATATAAGAAAAGTTGCTATAAAAACATCTCCCCAAACCAAGAACATAGTTTCCCTTGGGTACATAAAGAATCCAGGGACTCTGTTTAGACAGCTCCTGTAGCAATGGGATCAACCCACAGCTTTTGCTCATTAAAATCTTTATCTCCCTTTATGGAATTTTCATGAAACTTGGATTTCGCTTTCTGCTAAGTTCCAAAGCTGCCTTTTCTTAGTGTCTAGTTGGTCAGATACTGTTAGGCTCTACAGCTGAGAAAGCAGACTAAGAGCTCCTATGTATGATACTGAGATCTTGCAACTTTTTAATTTCATTAGGTCATCTTCTGGGAAGAGGTGGTGGGATGTAGCCTTTCCTTTAGAAAATTGCCTCTCCTTCTTGCTTCCTTCTGGCACAGATACAAGATATCTGCCCTTTCAAAGCACTAATGAAGCTTGATTGCTTAATTTTCTCTTGCTAGAATGTCTCTTCTCATATACTATATTCTTACGACCAATCCCAATTCAATAGAAATGTTTAAGCTTTGTTTATAATTAGTTTATATCTTTGATTATATAACTCAGTTAAAGAGGTAATCTTCCCACATAAGGGTATCAGAACATAGAACATCTTGTTATGTACATTGGGATTGAGAGGTGTGGAATCTTATCCTTCTCCTTATATCACTACCCACTGCCTCTTAAATATAAATTCATATCTTCTGTCTTCCTCCTTCCAACTCCTCTTTTCTTTCTCATCATTCTTTTACTCACAGGATCTAACTCTAAAGAATCATTCTTATAATGAGGAGCAAACTTTTTTGAAATCTGTTCCTTTATTCAATTTAGCCTTAACACGACCAAGAAGGTGATGTTGTTTGGTTGGGAAAAATATGATTCTGAGAATGTTAGTGTTGCCTCTTCTATTTCATAGCCACATGAATATGAGAAAGTTATTTAACTCTCTGAGCTTCAGTTTTCAGACCCTAAAACTTGGCAATTCAAAAACTTGAACCCAGCTATCATTTTACTAGTATATCTTTTCTTCTCCAGGTTAAACATAAGCAATTCTTTTTTCTCTATTTTTGTATTTGGTATTCATTCATTGCAGCTAGGCAGCACAGTGAATAGAGCACTGGACTTGGAATCAGGAATACTTATGTTCATGAGCTCAAATCTGATCTTAGAAGCTTACCTGATGTGTGACTCTGGGCAAATCACTCAACTCTATCTTAGTTCCTTGATCATATGATGAGCTGAAGAAGGAAATGGACAACAACTCCAGTATCTTTGCCAAGAAAACCCCACATGGGGTCACAATGAATTGGACATGACTGAAATGACTTAATGACAATAACTCACCCACTGCAAAGGAGTAATTCTCTAGAGTTTCCCTTGTCTGGCAGAAGATAAAATTTTCTATGAGTCATTGCACTAATGATAAAGGACCAACCCTGGAATCTCTCCCTGGGGCTATTTTCCTTGTAAGGACTCTGGCACACTCTCTTCCTTCAAGAAAGCAGGTGTAGTAGCTATAAATTCAAATATTCAGATGTTCTCATGTTCAGATATTATAACCACAAATCTCTATATGCTACCTTCTGACACATAAGAGATTTGTCTCCCCTTGAGTGAGCACTCCTTTTTTCAAAAGCCAGCGAGGTGCTCAAACTTCCCTTGATTATTTTTTTTAACTTCTAGAGAATCTTGATGAGGAAACTACATGTGATTATGTAAATCATTGCGGATTGTTTGTTATTTGACACACTAAAAATGAAAAGATCAAATAGGGAAGCTATAGACAGTCCAGGATCTCCTATATATTCCTTTATACCACTTCTAAGACATAAGAGGAGTAAGAATATTTTCAGTACTTCCTACATTCAAACCAGAGAATTGAGATGCCATAATTGCTATTGAATAGTTTCTTATTCTTTGTGTGTGTGTGTGTGTGTGTGTGTGTGTGTGTGTGTGTGTGTGTGTGTGTCTGTGTGTGTGCCATAAATCCCTTTGGCATTTTGGTAAGCCCTTTCTCAGATTAATATTCTTAAATGTATATAGTAAAGTACATAAGATTACACAGGAAACTGATTGTGTTGAAATGGTTATAAACATGTTTTGAAAAACTATACTAACTTCCATTTAAGAACCCCTGTTGTAAAACATTGATTCAGAGTCAGAAAGGGCCTCAGAGATCATCCAATTCATCTTTCTCATTTTATAAATGAGGGAATTGATACCTGGAGAGGTAAAGTAATCTGGCCATGGTTAAAAAATGTTGCAGCATTTGTTAAGGGCTTGCTATAAGTCAGACACAGACTTGTGCTAAGTACTGGGGATATAAATACAAGCAAATAAGAGGCTTTGCCTTCAATCAGCTTACTTTCTAATGGGGAAGACAACCAACAAAGAGGTTCTAGAAGAGGGAGGAATTTCTGTCTGTAAGGTGTAAGGATAATTTTAGTGTTTTAACTTAAAATCTAAATAAGTGGTCGCCAGGGAAAATCCCAAGTCAGCTGGGGATTTATGAAGATTTTAATTAATATAAATGAAGGAATTAAGGAAAGGAGAGAGAGAGAAAGAGAGAGAGAGAGAGAATTGATTTAAACTGCACTGGCTCAGGCTGAGCCAAGCAGTATTTAAAGGCCTAGGCTAAAGTGGCCTCCCTGAGCCAAAGGGAGAGGGAGTTAGTCTTATCACTCACCACAAGACCGTCTACAAGAAAGCTCCAGTCCTCCACTGAATCTTCTGAACTGAGTTCAGAATCTTAATTCAATTCAACTCCGACCCTGAACTGTCCTTTAGCCTCCTTTCAAAGAAATTTTCTCTTGTCACCTCCCCTAAATTTTCACGTCTACCAATCACAGTAGATGTTTTTTTCCAAGACTGCCCATTCTTAGTTCTCACCTTCTTTGGTTCTCACCTTCTATGGTTAGATTATATCTTCTGAGTACTTCACACCTCTTTGTTAAGCTTGCCTTTTCTAATTTATTTGACCTTTTTGTGTACTTAACACCTTTTTGTATTAGATCTAAAAATAGACCTATCTTAAGGTTCTAGCTTCACTATAAGGTATGAGTTAAGTGCTGTCATTGTTCAAACAGGAGTTTACAACTTTTATCTTTCACTAAAGTATGTCTAATTAGGGTGGATTAATTTTAAAAGCTCCCAATATATTCCTGATTCTTGTTAGACCAAGTATCTCCATTGTTACAATAAGGGAATAGCTAAATCAAAATCTTCTAAAGTACAGTCTGAGTAGTTTTTTAAGATTCACAGAGGGAATGTGAGCTTAGTGACATGGAAGTCTGCTTACAAATTGGCCAAATAAGATTAAAGAGCAGATAGATGACCCAATGGGTAGAGCACTGAGCTTGGAATGAGGAAGTCTGATCTTCATGAGTTCAAAGCCACCTTGGACACTTACTAGCTATGTGATCTAGGGAAAAGTCTCTTGACTCTGTTTGCCCCAGTTCCTCATATGCAAAATGAGCTGCAGAAGGACATGGTAAACCGTTCTAGTAATCTTTGCCCAGAAACTCCAAATGGGGTCTCAAAGAATCTGACACAAATGAAATGACTGAACAATAACAAAGATTAAGTAAACAAGTTAATTTTCTGGTGGGGTTAAGATGTCAGGGAGCATGGTCACAGTGAAGAGATTTCAGGAAGTGGCCTGAAGGAGTGGTTTTCAACAAGATAAAGCTAAAAGTTTGCTCACATGAGCAGAGGAATGAAGTGAAGTCTAGCTTTACAGTGATGGTGGAGATGGTCAGATAAAGGGGACTGCAAAGTAAGTGACAGCACTAATATTAGAAACAAGATCCTCTTCCTCCAAAGCCTGTACTCTTTTCATTATACCTATCCTATAGAAGGGTACTCAGTAGAGAATAGGGCATGATGATGATGTTTGTAGTCAAGAAAGAAGAGTTATACTCAAAATGCTTTAAATTCAGTATTTCTATGGAAACTCTTACACATATGACTTAGTCTGAATTAATCTGTATCTCTTTATAATCATTGCCAGAATATTTAACCTTTTTAGATCTTAAAATTCCCTCCTCTATAAAATAAGGAGAATAAATTAGATTATCTCTGAGGTCTGAAAGAGATGCCTACTTCCCAATGGAGGTAGATTGTTTGGGAAAGGCCTAGATAGATGGGAAATGAGAAACACCCACCTAGGGACTTCCCCAGGGCCAATAAAGCACAAAACCCTTAGGCTTTAGAAACCAAATTTATATTGATAATTTGAGTAAGGGAAGAGGTAGGTAGGATCCCAGCACTACAAACTAGACTCAACCCAAATTCTAAGCACCTCATGAGAGGTCGCCCTTCATTTTCTTCTGTAGGCCCTGCTTATCCCCTCCCTGCCCTTACCTAAAACCCCAAATACTATCTGACTATCTGGTAACCTAACTACCTAGATTGTCTTTAAGAAGGCTGAGAAGACAGGGCTCACCGGTAGCTTGAATCCCCTCTCAAGACTGGGGTTGGCTTCCTACGTAACCCAGAGTCCCAGGTGACAATACCCTAGGGATTACCTTAACCAAGTTGATCTTTGACAGGTAGCTCTCAGACAGGTTGATCTTTGTGCTCCAGGGAAAAGGCAGTCTCCTCCAATGGCAATTTTTCAACCCAGGAATCCCTAATCTTCCCACAAGATTAGTTTTTCCCAGGGGATGCTAGAGCAAAGATTCCTCCTTCCAGCTCAGTGGAAACCCAAATCAGGAGAGAGTTAAAAACAGTCAACTCCCAAGATCCTCCTCTCCTTACAGAATCTTCTCCAGAGTTTGTGTCTAAAATGTCCTCCTTTCCTCCTAAAGACAATCTATGAATTTTTCCCTATTCCTTATCACTTATCCTTATAGGTTCTTTCTAGCTTAGGATCTACCCTTCTCTGTCATCTTCCCTGTTAAAATAGGAGCTCCTGAAGAGCACAGACCATCTTATTTTTCTATTAAAAAGAAATGAAAAAGAAACTTTTATTTTTTCAAGGTATTGGCTCCAAGGCAGAAGAGCAGTAAGGGATAGTCACCCTGGGCCCAGGACCACATACCTAGGAAGAGTCTAAGGCCAGATTGGAATCCAGGAACTCCTGTCTCCAGGTCTGACTCTCTATCCACTAAGTCACCTAGCTGCCTCTAACTAGTTTTTGTTCATTAGTAAAAAAAGAATATAAGAGGAAACCCAAAGATTCAGATAGGGGTAGATCCACTTAGGGATCCCCCTGAATACCCAACTGGGCATTTTAACCTCTGGTTAGTGAGAGTGAAACTGAATCTCTTTCTCTCACTGGGCCAGTTGTATAACCTCCTTGTAGACAAGTGATATAAAAAACAGTATCTCTTTTATTTCAAGAGGGAATACAAAGTGAGGATCAGAACAAGGGACCCCTAACTCTAAGAGATCTAGCCAATTTCCCAGAATTTCCTATGTCCCTTGCAAGAGGGAGTCTTCTGGTTTTCTGGCTAATTTAACAGCTCCCTTTTTCTATCTAGGTGGTTGGTTAGATTTAGTCCCCAACAGCTGTCTCCAAAAACCATTATGAATAAACTCCAATGGCTAAGTTCAACTCAGGGGGTCTGACCCCTGAAGGTAAAACCTCAAAGCTGATTTTACAGGATTTTTTAGATAAAACCTTCTGAAAAGCATAAGCAGGTATGGTCAGATCCTTTTCTAGATCTTTCCCAGTTAGAGTACCTCCAAAGACGAATTAGGGAGATACTCCTTCTTCCCAATCAGGTTGAGGTAGATCAGGCTGCCTTTCCTCCACCATTCCTGGACCTGAAGCTCCCAACCTCCAATAGGAAGTCTCTACTCTCTCTAGCAGCTGTCACTTCCAAACTGTTCCTCCTCTGCCTTCTGCCTATTAAAATCATTTCCCTTGAGTTCCTAGTCTGTGCCTTAAAGATAGCCTTCTCTTAAATTATATCCTATCTCAAACCTTTTTCCATTATACTAGACAAGATAGAGAATATATTTTTTAAAAAAATAACCCATACTCTCTGTCTTAGTGACAACTAAGTGTAACAACCAACTGGGCAAGAAGGTCCAAGTGAAATGCAACAGTGATGACTCAATAGGAGACCTAAAAAAACTGATTGCAGCTCAGACTGGTACCCATTGGAACAAGATTGTCCTGAAGAGATGGTACACAGTGTTTAAGGACCCAATCTCTAAGACAGAAGGGCAAGGGCTAGACAAATAGGGTGAAGTTGCCATCGTTCATAGAAGCAAAGATTTTTAGAGCTCAGAAGTCCTCAAATTCACCCTACTTAATTTAACAGATAAAAGAACTCGGCTTAAATGACCTGCCTGATTAGGGTTGCTCACTTGCTAAGTAATCAGGACCCTGAACTCAAGAGCTTTGGGAATAGAGTAATTCTTTCAGCCTGGTATTTGCAGTCATCATCCTGGGAAGCAAACCCTTTGGAAATCAGTCTGGCAACTACTCTTTGAGGTGTTACAGCTATAGGTATTAGAGATCCAGAAAAGACAGTTGCCAATACCAGTCATTAGTATTGTCAAATGGTTCAGAAAATGATATGATTTTATCTGTGCAAATGATATTCAAAAAGAAACATTAACATTTGCTTTGCTGTCAAGCCCTAAGAACCATGGAGCTTTTCTATCTTACTCATAGCTGAAACTTTCTTACCCTCTAAAGTGTGAGTTCCCTGGAGAGCATAGACCATCTTACTTTTCTGTTGGTGCTTTGCAAGTAGGAAACTCTTAATATAGGCTTTATTCAATCATTAATTTATTCAAAATAGATATTTGAAACCAGGTCTCCCTAATTTCAAGTTCAGCTTTATTATCCATCTTGTGCTATTTCTATACTAAGAAGAAAATACAGGATCTGCAACAAGAAGGATTTGGTTACTCAAAAATATACAAGCATGCATATGGCACAGGAGGACAGTGTATTTCAAGGAAGAGAGATATGGATAATTCACAGGAAGGTAGACAATCCAAACTCCACCCCCCCAAAAAGGTAACTTTTTTTTTCATTTTGTTGCAAATGAAATGCCTCCCCAATCCCCCAACCAATCTGTTGACCATTTATAGCTTTTAAAGTCATATACATATTAAATTGCAGAATTATATTTAACAGACTTTCTTTTGAGAGTACTTGCAAGAACGAAACTATTCATTCTGATTTTGTATTCTACTTAGCACACTATCATTACATAAACACCCACTTAGAGAAAATAAAAACAAAACTAACTTCATTTACTAAAGGGAGAGACAAGAATTGATGAGAGTTTGGATGCTACTATAGAAGTGAAAGGTGGTGGTTGAGTACCAAAATATAAATGACCATGTACCCAACATATTGCAGAATAAAACAAGTTTAAAAACATTACCTTAAGGGAAGGAACTCTTTCACTTAGATATATCTTCCTTTTTGGTATGCATATAACTCCAGCTAAAAGTTTCTAGTGCTGATTCTTAGTTACTTCAGAAGTTATAAGAAAGGTACTAAAGCACTTTCAGTCATCCAATAGACTCTGATGTTGTCCTGTTATTCCCAGAGCAAATGGGCACATTTTTGTACAGTTAGACAACTGCCCAAGACTTTCTTTATTATTATTATTAATTATTTTTTTGTTGTCTACATTTAAATTCCCAGATTTCTTTTTCCTCCTTCCTTCTCTTCTTGCACTAGAGAAGGCATCATTTGACCACCCCATCCATCCATCCATCCATCCATCCATCCATCCATCCATCCATCCATTCATCTATTTAATCTATCTATGTATCTATCTATCTATATCTTGCGTGTTTCTATTCATCAATTCTTATTCTTCAAATATTATTTCTGTACCTGTATATGATGTTCTATTAGTTCTGCCTATTTCACTTTTTATAATTCTGTGTAGGTCTTTCCATGCCAAGAATTTTACTATGAAGATAATAAAACATGGTCTACTAAGGTATGAAAAAAATTGACTTCCAGTGGTGGAAGGAATACCTATATTATTGAAATTATAACTTTTTCAAAATATAGAGGAAATAAATTCATGCATAGAATCTATTACTAATGTACTAACATAGAACTTCTCACTCTGGATCATACCTATTCTTATTGATTGCCACTGAGAGGAACAATACCGATGATGACTGAATTTCTGAAATGAAATTCAACTGGCTTTATTGCAAATACAGGAATAATCTCCTTTAAACAGAAATATTGTTCAGTGGAAAGAGCACTGACCCCTGGAGCTGGAAGATTGGTTTCATATTCTGGTTTTGAGGCTTGGTACCTCTATGACAGTGACCATATCTGTAAAAATAGAGAGCTCAACTAGTTGACCCTTAAGTTCTCTTCCTGCTCTGTCTATGATCCTGTAATCTTATGGGAAAGGAAAGATGCATGAACATGTGATCAGAAACAGTCTATTTTGGGGAAGATATCCTGAATACTGTTACACACATTCCTTAGCTCTATGTGTGGATATTGCGATTCACTGTGTATACTCAGAGAGTCACATTTCTTTGCTTTTTAAAAATAATGATAATATTTTAAATGATGAATTTTATTTTGATACAAGAGACACCATTAAGAATCACTCAGTTTTCCAAGTACATTTCCTAAAGAGATAAAATGACCTAATATAGTTATTGCAAATGACTTATTGTAAGAGATAGGCCAAACATCAATATTCTCATTTCTTTTAGTTCAGGATTGATTTGGAATGAAATAAGGCACTTAATTCACTTAAGTCACTGAATAGTTGTTAAAAAGGTTTACTTTGCCTTAACATAGCAAGGATATACAACAAAGATATAGTGGAGCTTATCTTCAGCTTTAGTTGATACAGTCTCCCTTAACTTTTCATGGAAATGTATCTGATTAGCAAATTATCCTGGTATGGCTACTTGTGTGTAATATCAAATACCCACTAAATCTGAGAGGTCTGAACTCCACATCGTTTGGACTTCTAATGCACTTAGGTAATTAGAAAGGTGCATCAAGGGAAGCTAGGATCTGACCCAGGAAGAGCTTTTTTTCTGCTTTCAGGAAAAGTTAATCCCTATTGGAGGAGGGAAGAAGAGAGGACCTGGCTCTGTCATATTTTGGGAGTGGGAGGGAGAGATGGTAGATAGTAAGTCTGTCACATGTATCATTTTGTATGTCTGAAATTTCCCAATTTAAAAGGAGGTTTGTCTTTAGGATCAGCATTGTCCATTTTCTTTGATGGTGGTGGGAGAATTCTGTGAATAGGTAAGTTATACATAGGTGGAATGTGTTGGTAATTAGCAAATTTAAAACTTACTATTTGAGATTTTGAGATCAATTCCAATACACACACATGTACACATACATGTACAAATACAAACACACAGATTCAGGAAAGGCAAAGGATATGTGTTTGCTGCTTGGTAATTGAAGAGGCATTCTGTCTTCTTAAGGCTTTCTAAATTGGAAATTAGCTGAATGACATGGGCTAGAAATGAAGTACTCTATGTACTGATATTTTTTGTTAATATACATTTTAGGTTATTCAGAATCTTCTTTATTTTTAATTATTATGCAAAATTGGGTGTTTGCTATAACTGAATCATGGTCTAAAAGAGAATTAGTTATGTATTCAGTGATCTTTTAAAAAATCATTGCCTTTTATCTTGTCTTTTTTTAGAACTCTCCGAATTCTTTCTCATCCCCACCTTCCCTATTGGTTTTTGGTACATTTCATTCCCTTTCTATTCTTCCCTACCGAAAGTTTCCTTTTTTTTTTTTACTCTAATGATATTGGAAGCTTCGGGAAGTTCACTAGCAACTTAATATATTTTCTATGTCAAAGCTGATCACAAATGGATAGAATGACTACTTCACTAAGTCATGAATGACACTAAGAAGGAAGTAGGCTGATTTTACAATTGAAGGAACTGAAATAAACAGACTCTAAAGTGACTTGCCCAGGGAATGAAGCTAAAACGTGTCTGAGAACAGATTTGAATTCAGATCCAGACAAGTGTTCTATTTGCTGTACCATGTAGTTGCCCTAAGTGTGCCTCTCACATAAAATGATTCATTAAAAAAAATTGTTTCACTATTGACAAACTGGAATTCAAACTAGGAAGGACCCATTTAATTACTGATCCAACTTGTCAGTAAAACAAAATAACCTGTTATTTTCAACTCACTTTCAAAAAAGAAATACAGCTGAGCTTTGTCAACCTCACTGAATGTGATTGCATTTCATCTCTTGCCTTTATTAGTTCTGTCACATTTTATTTTGCCATACTTACCAGAACGAATGGAAGTGAAATCACTTTTAATATCTTCTTGACCTCATACAGTATGTTAGACCTAAGTAAAAGAGCCATCCCAACTCCCTTCCAATGAAAAGAACTGACCACAAATATTTATGTATGACAGTTCTTTGTATAGGAGCATGCCACAGTTCATTGAATGAAGATGAGGATCATGAGTAATGTTTATGTCCCAAATGATTAATATCACTTTTGGCAGTGTGATAGAATCTATTTTCTTCTCTCCCTGGGATGGAAGATCAAGGACAGAGGAAGATCAGCATCTCACTAAAAATAAATTTAATTTTTGTTTATGGGCACAGAATAAAATGAAATTCCTCAAACATTTAAAATAGAAATTTGGTAGGAATAAAATATTTGGACAGAGAAGAAAGTGAGCAAAAGATGAGATGCTTTGTTAATATAAGTAAAAACATGGTATAAAAATTGGAAAATGAAGGGATGCCCTTCAATTGGGGAATGGCTGAACAAATTGTGGTGTCTGTTGGTGATAGAATACTATTGTGCTAAAAGGAATAGTAAAGTGGAGGAATTCATTGGAGACTGGAACAACCTCCAGGAATTGATGCAGAGTGAGAGGAACAGAACCATGAAACATTGTACACAGAGACTGACACACTGTGGTACAATCCAATGTAATAGACTTCTCCATTAGTGGCAATGCAATGACCCTGAACAACTTGGAGGAACCTACGAGAAAAACCACTATCCACATCCAGAGGAAAAAACTGTGGGAGGAGAAACACCAAAGAAAAACAACTGCTTGAATACATGAGTCAAAGGGATATGGTTGGGGATGTAGACTCTGAATGAACATCCTAGTGCAAACAACATGGAAATAGGTTCTGATCAAGGTCACAAGTAACACCCAATGAAATTGTGTGTTGGCTGTGGGAACAGTGGGTGGAGGGGAGGGAGGAAAATAATGTGATTATTGTAACCAAGGAATAATGTTCTAAATTGACTAAATAAACTTATTCAAATGGAAAAAAAAATCTGTTGTAAATATTAAAGCAATAGCCAATAGTAGAATCAATTTCTACTTCCTCCAAGCAAAACTTAGACAAATTAAATATGTTAATAAATAAATATATCTTCTTTTGACAGACTTATGAAAGTGGCTTAAAAGGATTAAATCCAGCATATTCCTATTTTGACCTTCATTTTTTGGTGGTGGTCTTAATAATCCACTGTAAATATCATTATGGGAATGGAATTTTTAACTTATTTTACTCAGCCATGGAAAACTGCTAAATTATTTCCCAATTTTTCTACTCTCAGTAAAAATAAGAGTTTAATTCTCCCACATTTTAATTTTTTTAAAAAATGTTATTATACCAAAAAGAATAACAATGGAGAAGTCAATTCTACTCTGGGAGGAAAATATCTACTTCTCCATCGCAGGTCAGATTTTGTTTTCCTTACGGTTCATAGTTTCATATTTAGAGTTTTATGGGTTATCTAGAGTTTAATTCCTACCTCTCACACTTATTTAGGAAAGGTATTTATTCTCCCTGTGCCTTGGTTTCTTTATCTTTGGAATGAGAAGGATTGAGCTTTATGACGTTAAAAGTTCCTTCTTACTCTATATCTAGGATCCTAAGATATTTTCTCCATTCTTAACAATTACACTTTATAATTTTCTTTTTGAATTGAACATATTATTTTCTTAGCATGGGGAATTTCCAGTAAGAAAAGTTGTTTACTAAAGCAGATGTATATAATATAGCCTATGGAGCTGCCTCATACACTAAAAGGTTAAGTAACTTGCTCTAAGTCATATAGCCTATATGTGTGAGAGGTAAGACTTAAACCCTTTTATTCTTACTAAAGCTCTCTCTACAATGCCACACTGCCACTTCTATGCATTAAAAACATCCCAAACCTTATCTTACATCTTAGAATTTATACTAGTTATCTTTTCCATCCTACTCACAGTTAATCCTTAAGTGGGGATGTATACATTCCTTCTTGCTAAATTTCTAAGACTAAGAAAAGTGTAAAAGATCTAAAATTCACAATAGGCAATATTTCTTAATTTTAAGTTAATTTATCTCAAAACATTTTAACTAGCCAATAACCCCCTTAAAATTAAATGGGTACCAATTAGATCAAGACAGGCAAAAGATCAGGACCAAAGAGAATGAAATGAAAGAGCAAGAATTCTTCTGACACATTAAATAAATATCCCTTATGATTTCATCTCTCAGTCCTTCCCCAGCACATCCTAAAACATCTCTGATTGGCAAATAACCACTGAGCAGCTGGGCTTAGAGGCCTCAACGTCTCCCTTGCAACTTCATCATTGGAAGAAGTAATTCTTGAGGACACCAACATGCCCTTTCCTCCCTGCTTGGGCCACCATAATTTTCAACATGGTGACTAGAGCTTGTTGACTTCAAGTAATGTCTCTGGAGGACAGGATTTATCCTATTCTTAATCTTTTCATTCTTTAAGATCTAAACTAAAAAAATGGAGAATTCAATCTAGTTTTATAGCCTGGGGAACTAACTGTTTCAGCCTGACCTTAGAATCAGGCTATTTTAGACATTCTGAAGGGGAAAAGGAGAAAAATTATTTCAAAATTCAATATTAATCTTCCACATTTACTAAGCTTGACTTTGAAGAAGAGGTGAAAAAATTCACCTCTCACCCTTCTTTATAGTGTTGGGAGACTATGAGGGTGTAAGATGACATTTAATGGCAGGTTTGACATATAGGTTAGCTTTTCTGAACTACTTTTTATTTTCTTTTTTTAAGAAAGGAAGAAAAAGTTAGATTCTTCAAAATATGGGTTGATAAGTTCTTTAAGAAACCATTTGTGAGGGTCTGGGGAGATTTAAGATTAATTGAGTTAAGTAGAAAATTTATTTGGGTAACAGCAGAGGTGTGCTTGAGCCAAATCTAATAAATCTTGAGTGTCAATTGTTCAATTTTCTTTTTTAAGCTGTAGTACCCCCCAAATCATCAAACACATCAAATCAGAACTTCATTCACTGATTTATTTTTTCTGTAGATTTTCTAGACTTAAAATGTCAATAACACAAATAAAACTTAAAAAATATATTTTTTTCTTTCTGGTGATGAATGTCAAATATTTATCAGTACAGGGAATCATTTTTTCCCCACCACTTCATAGGGCTATAAGACAGAGACTGTTTATTAATTGTAAGAGAAAATCCCCATTTTCACCCTTGGCAATGTAAATGGGACAAAAATGAACACTGAATGAGTGTCCTTGAAAAGGTTTTAGTAGAGGAAGCAGTCTACTTGCACAGCTACTTCTTTCTCAAGAGATCAGCAAAAAACACCCTAAGCTTCAGTACCATTCCAAGATACTTGATTTCTTTATATGCTTCAAGAGAATGTAATCTTGTGAAGGTCAGGAAGTGTTTTATTTTCATCCTTGAACATCCAGCATCTAGCTCCATATCTGGTGCTTAATGAATGCTTGCTGACTAGTTGATTGAATTGTCCTATTGTAGTTTTCAAAGTCTGATGTAGATTATTGTGGGGGAAAAAAAGGAAGAGGGATAACTACCCCTACCAGACATCTATATGGAGAGAAAAACTCATTGTTTCTGAATGTCAAAATGAATGAATTTCTTCTGAAGATTTTATTTGGATATTTAGCATATTTTTATATAGGGTATAGGATTCTAAACTTTTGAGATTTAAAAAGCTAAGGAAAAAATGCCAAAATATTTTTTTGAAAACAAAAAATTTATTTTTGTTTTAAAATGTTCAGATTTGCAGATTATAAATGGTCAAAGTTTTTTCATATATTTATTTTCTTTCTAACTATTTAAGTAATGTTCTTTTCTTTTTAAATAAGATAATGGACTTAGAACTAGAAGGAATCCTAGAGATTCTCTAGGTCAGCCCCCTCTTAATTGAAGAAGCCAAGACCCAGAGAGATTAAAGGACTTGCCCCAGGTCACCCAGGTAGAATATAACAGAGCCAGGATTGGAACTTAGGTATTTTGCCTCTGAACTAATTCAACATGAAAGGTATGAAGAGAAAGTTGAATTTTCAGTTATAAGGGAAAGATCCAAATTCATCTCCAACCTACCCAAGATAGGGCTCAGGCTGACTGGGATCCCAGGGCAAAGGCTGCAACCATGATACCACCAGGGGAAGCTCAGGATGTTGACTGGGTGGCTGGCAGGGAGGTAGCTGGCAGAGGGGAGCAGAGAGAATGACCCAGGATAATTACCATTAGCCTCCACACTTTCACCTTCACCTTCAGCCTGTGCCTATAGCTGAGGAAAATCAGGGCACATTGATACAATAGGTCAACACAATAATCTAATCCTGCTTATCAGCAGAATAGATAGGAAGCCCCTTCAGGGCAGAAAAGCTCAAACACATAAATCCAGCAAACAAACAGAGGAGCAAGAATACAGCCCATAAAGAGGTGGAAAGAAGGAAAAAATATTAGTAAACAACAGAAGAAAAAAAGAAATTATGACCAACAGTTTCTATTCAGGTAATGAACAAAGAACAAATGGAACAGAGGAAGACAAAGGAACAGCAAGCAAAACCTCAGAAACTGCAGGGAATTGGACTCGGGCTCCAGAAGAGTTCAAAATACAATAAAAAATAATTAAGAAAGGTTGAAGAACATTGGGAAAAGAACATAAAAAGCAAAATAGGTTATCTGGAAACAGAGCCACATGATCTAAAACAAGAAATTATAAGCTAGAATTGACCAGTTTGAAAATGGCCCAAAGAAAGCAAAAGATAAAAACAATGAGCTTCAAAGGATAGATCAAAAAATAAATATATAGAACAAAAGGAAAAGGAGGATGAAAAAGTCAATGATGAGATTCAGTTTTTAAAAATTAGAATTGAACAACTAGAAGTGAATGACTTCACAAGCTAGTTTATAAAGTATCTATAAAACAAAATTAAAAGAATAAAAAATTAAAAAAATTAAACACCCATTTGATAAAACAACTGACCTGGAAAATAGATCCAGGAGAGACATTGTATGAATTATGGAAGTATGTGAAAAACATTACCAAAGAAAAAGCATAGACATCATTGTATAAGAAATTATCAAGAAATATAGTCTGATATTCTTGAACTAGATTGTAAAATAGAGATTGAAAGAATCTATTGATCCCCTCCTGCACTGAATATTCAAATGACAGTGTTCAGGAATGTTATAGCCAAGCTTAAGAACTTCCAGACCAAGGAGAAGATAATACAAATTACTAAAAAAGGAACAATTCAGATATCATGGAGGCACAGTAAAGATTATACAGGACCTGACTATATCTACAATGAAGTACCAAAAGGCATGGAATATGTTATTCCAGAAAGCAAGGGAACTGGGTCTACAACCAAGAATCAACTACCTAGAATATTGACTATATTCTTGGAGGGGAAAGTATGGTCATTTAATAAAATGGAAGATTTACAAGCATTTCTGAAGAAAAGACCAGATTTGGAAAATTTGATGACTAGATACAGAACTGAAGGGAATAATCTATCACAAAAAATAATTAGAAAGGAAAAAAATTAGGGATTCAATAAGGTCAAATTATTTGTGTTCCTATATCAAAATATGATATTGGTAGCTCTTAAAAATTGTTATCATCAGAGTACCTAGAACATTTATATTTAGAGGGCATGGTGGTAAACTATATAGGATAATATGTCAAAAAAGGTATAAAAACTAGGTAAAAAGAAGATAATTCTTAGAAAAATGAGAAAAGAGATAAAATGGGGAATATATATATATATATATATATTATATATATATCACAAGCACACTAGGGGTGGGGGTCAGGAGGGCAGGGGGAGTTGATCAATACAATGGAAGAGAAGAAGAGGTTGGCAACATGTAATACTTAAACTTTACACTCATTGGAATTGGCTCAGAGAGGGAAGGATGATCAGATGCATTGGGGCAGAGAATTGTATCTTGCCCTATAGAGAAGTATCAGGGTAATAAGTGGGCTGGTGGGGGGGCATACCAAGGATGGAGAGATTGGGGGTTCATTTAAAAGGCACTACAATAAGAGGGGAATAATAAGAAGGGATGGGGCAGGAAGGGCAGGGAGTGGGAAGAAGAGTAACATTAGGGAGGGGAAAGAAAGAAGATTGACTAAAAGTGAAATGCTGGAGGGGAGGGGAAGAGAGATAAGATAAAAGGAAGAATTAAAGAAGAGGAATATCCAGATAGTAATCATAACTGTGAATGTGAATGGGATAAACTCACCCATAAAAAGAAAATAGATAGCAGAATGAATTAAAAATCATAATCCTGCCATATGCTGTCTACAAGAAACACACTTGAGGAAGTTAGATATACATGAAGTAAAGGTAAGAGGATGGAGTGAATTTACAGTGCTGCAACTGAGACAACGAAGATAGATGTAGCAATTATGACCTCAGACAAAGTTAAAGTAAAAATAGATTTTATTAAAAGAGATAAGGAATGTAATTAAATCTTGATGAAAGGCAGTATAAATCATGAGGAAATATCAGAACTCAACATATATGGGGCAAATAGTATAGCATTCATATTTCTAAAAGAGAAACTAAAGGATCTTAGGAAGGAAATAGATAGTATAGCCATACTAGTGGGGGACCTCAACCTTCCCTTATTAGAATTAGAAAAAATTGAAACAAAAATAAATAATAAAGAAGTAAAGGAAGTTAATGAAATTTTAGAAAAATTAGAGCTAATAGATATCTGGAGAAAAATAAATAGTGATAAAAAGGAATGTACCTTCTTTTCAGCAGCACATGGCACACATATAAAATTGACCATGCATTCCAGTATAAAAACATTGCAAACAAATTTAGGAAAGCAAAAATAATGAATGCATTTTAAGATGATAATGCAAAAAATTAATAAGGACTTATGGAAAGTCAAATTTAAAATTAATTAGAAACTAAGTAACCTAATTCTTCTAAACTGGTTGATTAAAGAAAAAATCAAAGAAACAATTACTGATTTCATTGAAGAGAATGACAATGAGGAAACAACATGTCAAAATCTCTAGAATGCAACCAAACCAGTACTCAGGGAAAATATATAGCCTTAAGTGCATATATCAACAAATCAGAGAGAGAAGAGGTCAATGAATTTGCCGGGCAACTTAAAAAAACTAGAAGGACCACAATTACTCTAATGAAGAAGAAATTAAGAGCTTTTTATCAATTATATGGCAATAAATATGACAACCTAGGTAAAATGGATGAATATATAAAAAAATATAAATTGCCTAGATTAACAAAAGAGGAAATAGAATTCTTAAATAATCCTATCTCAGAAAAAGAAATTGAAAATGTCATCAAAGAACTCCATAAGAAAAAATCCCCAGAGCCAGATGGATTCACAAGTGAATTCTATCAAACATTCAAAGAACAACTAATCCCATTACTATATAAACTATTTGATAAAATAAGCAAAGGAGTTTTACCAAATTCCTTTTTATTACACAAATATGGTACTGATTCCAAAGCCAGGCAGACTAAAAACCAAGAAAGAAAACTGCAGACCAATCTCCTTAATGAAAATAGATGCAAAAATCTTAATAGAATACTAGCAAAAAGACTTCAACAAGTTATCATGAGGATTATTCACTATGACCATGTGGGATTTATACCAGGAATGCAAGGATGGTTTAATATTAGGAAAGCCATTCACCTAATTATGACCATATTAATAACCAAACCAACAAAAATCACGATTGTCTCAATAGTTGTAGAAAAAGCCTTTGACAAAATACCACACTCATTCCTATTGAAAACACTAGAAAGAATAGGAATAAATGGGCCTGTCCTAAAAATAATGAACAGTACATATCTAAAACCATCAGCAAGTATCAACTTCAATAGGGAAAAGGTAGAAGCCTTCCCAATAAGAACAGGAGTGAAGCAAAGATGATGCCCATTATCACCTCTATTATTTGACTTTGTACTAGAAATAGCAGTAGCAATTAGAGAAAAAAAAGGAAGAACAAAAGATCAAGAATAGCAAGGGAACTAATAAAAAAATGTGAATGATAGAGGCCGACCAGTACCAGATCTTAAACTGTACTATAAAGGAGTGGTCATCTAAACAATATGGAAATGGCTAAGAGAAAGGTAGATCTTGGGGTAAATGATCTCAGCAAGTTAGTGTTTGATAAATCCAAAGAGCCCAGCTTTGGGGACAAGAACTCATTATTTGACTAAAACTGCTGGGAAAATTATAAAACAGTATGGGAAAGATTATGTTTAGATCAATATCTCATACCCTATAACAAGATAAATTCTGAATGGGTAAATGACTTAAATGTAAATAGAGAAATTTCAGTAAATTAGGTGAACATAGAATAGTATACCTGTTAGATCTGTGGGAAAGGATGAATTTAAGACCAAGCAAGAGATAGAGAATATAAAATGTAAATTAAGTTATTTTTATTACATTAAATGAAAAAGTTTTTGTACAAACAAAACCAATACAACCAAAATTAGAAGGGAAGCAACAAATTTGGGGAAAAAACAAAACAAAAAACCTCTAACAAAGATCTAATTATTCAAATTTATAAGGAGCTAAGAAGACAGTTTTACGAATAATCAACCATTCTAAACTGACAAATGGTCAAGGGACATGAATAGGCAGTTTTTAGATAAAGAAATCAAAACTATCAATAAGCACTTGAAAAAGTGTTCAAAATCTCTCATAATTAGAGAATTGCAAATCAAAACAAAGCTGAGGTACCACCTCACACTTAGCACATTGGTTAATATGACAGGAAAGGAAAGTGATAAATGTTGGAGGAAATGTGGCAAAATTCGGACACTAATACACTGCTCAAGGAGTTGTGACTTGATCTAACCATTTTGGAAGTCAACTGCTTCCCCCTTGATCAGGCAATACAACTACTGGGTTTGTATCCCAAATTAAAAAATGGGAAAGGCTATATATGTGAAATTTTTTTTTATAGCTGTGCTTTTTCTGGTGGCAAAAATTGGAAATTAAAGCTAGACCTAAATAATTGGAAAAACATTAATTGCTAATGAGTAGGATGAGCTAACGTAATAAAAATGACAATCCTATCCAAACTTATTTACTTATTTAGTCCCATACTTATCAAACTTCCAAGAAACTTTTTTACTGAATTTGAAAATGCCAATAACAAAGTTCATTTGGAAGAACAAAAGATCAAGGATATCAAGGGAAATTATGAAAAAACAATGTGAAGGAAGGTGGCCTAGCAGTACCAGATCTCAAACCATATTATAAAACAGTGGTCATCAAAACAGTATAGTACTGGCTAAGAGACAGAAAGGAGAATCAGTGGAATAGACTTGGGGTAAGGGACCTCAGCAAGACAGTCTATGACAAACACAAAGATCCCAGCTTTTGGGACAAAAATCCACTATTTGACAAAAACTGCTGGGAAAATTGGAAGACAGTATGGGAGAGATTGGGTTTGGATCAACATCTTACATCCTATACCAAGATAAACTCAGAATGAGTGAATGACTTGAATATAAAGAAGGAAACTATAAGTAAATTAATTAGGTTAACACAAAATACTTTACTTTTCAGATCTTTGGAAAAGGGAAGTTTTTAAGACCAAGAGTTAGAAAAAATCACAAAATGTAAAATAAATAATTTTGATTACATTAAATTAAAAAGGTTTTGTACAAACAAAAACAATACAACCAATATTAGAAGGGAAGCAACAAATTGGGGAAAATCTTTATAACAAAAACCTCTGACAAATGTATAATAATTCAAATTCATTAGGAGCTAAATCAATTGTACAAAAATTCAAGCCAATCTCCATTTGATAAATGGGCAAGGGACATGAATAGGCACTTTTCAGATAAATAAATCAAAACTATTAATAAGTATATGAAAAAGTATTCTAAATCCCTTATAATCAGAGAGATGCAAAACAAAACAATGCTGAGGTATCACCTCAGTCCCTGCACATTGGTAACATGACAGTAAAGGAAAGTAATGAATGTTGGAGGGAATGTGGCAAAACTGAGACATTAATGCATTGCTGGCGGAGTTGTGAATTGATCCAACCATTCTGGAGAGCAATTTGGAACTATGCCCAAAAGGTGCTAAAAGACTTTCTGCCCTTTGATCAAGCCATAGCCCTGCTTGGTTTATACCCCAAAGAGATAATAAGGAAAAAGACTTGTACAAGAATATTCATAGCTGAGCTCTTTGTGGTAGCAAAAAATTAGAAAATGAGAGGGTACCCTCCAATAGGGGTATAGCTGAACAAATTATGGTATATGTTGGTAATGGAATACTATTGTGCTCAAAGGAATAATTAACTGGAGGAATTCCATGTGACCTGGAACAACCTCCAGGAATTGATGCACAGTGAAAGGAACAGAACCAACAGAACATTATACACAAAGATTGTGGTATAATCCAATATAATGGACTTCTCTATTAATAACAATGCTGTGATCCAGAACAATTTGGAGGGATTTATGAGAAAGAATACTATCCACAGTCAGAGGAAAAATTGTGGGAGCAGAAACAGAGAAGAAAAACAACTTCTTGATCACATTGGTTGATGGGATATGATTGGGGATATAGACTATAATGATCTCCCTAGTGTTAAACATCAATAACATGGAAATAGGCTTTGATCATGGACACATGTAAAATCAGTGGAATTGCATTTAGGCTATTGGAGGGTGTGGGAGTAGGAGAGGGAAAGAACATGATTTTTGTAATCTAGGAAAAATATTCTAAATTGACTAATTAAATAAAATTTTCAAAAACAACAACAAAAAAGATTTTTCATCATTTTTTATCTATACTTTTTTTTCTTTTAAAGGCAGGAGAGGTTAATTTTTAGTAATGAAAATTGTATGTCCTTGTTTATTTTGTTTTGCCCATAGGAGGTGCTTGTTGGTGTTCAAATTAATTGTTTAATCTGAGGAATACCTAGATATTTTCTAGCTGGGGTCTTATTCCAACTTTTGTAACCAACTTCTGATTTTTGTATTCAAAATAGCTAAACTTTTTGATGAGGACAAAAATGAAAGAATTTTCTGTTCAGCTTTTATTCCTATTTAAAGGGTGATTTGCTTTTGTTCAATGAATATTTATTGCTTATCTTTGAATTCCATGAAAACATGGTCTTTTCATTAGGAATATCTCAGTATCACAGACATAGTGCAAATAACCATTAAATCTCCAACCTCCCAATTTCGAGCAGTTATATGATGAGTGACAGAATAATCAACACTATTTATAAAGCAAAGAATTCTTGTAAATATATCTTAGGGCAACTTCTTGCAACTGAAATTTATGATGGCTGTAACATGTGATAATGCTTACATTTTTCTCCCTGTTAAAAATAGAATTTTGTGGTGAATGGAAAGAGATCAATTTTCTATACAATGAAAACTCTTGAGAACATTATGGAAAATTATCATTTCAATTGATATGCAATCATCTTGTCATACATATGAGCTGGATGGGGCTGAACATAGTCTCCCAGGAGAATGAGGCTCCCCCTAATATTTTCTTTCTGCTATATAAAATTGTCACTTCTAAATTTAAAGAAATGAAAAGCTCTTATTTACTTGCATTGTTCATTGATCTATTTCTACTCGTCATGAGAATTTGGAAGCTAGATTGGAGACCTGTCATTGATTGTTTCCTTGGAGAATGTCCAGTGAACTGAGTCTTGCATGACAGTCACTTTTAGAGTCATCAAATACTAACAACAAAACCAGTGTTAAAATAAATCCTAATAGTAACCTGTCCTTTGGAAATCTGGAGAGATATAGAGCAATATTTTTCTATAACTATATCCTTTTCTTTAGGTCAGACAGTGGGTATGATTCACTTCTATACTCAAAACACATACAGGAATAAAAGACATAATATCTCTTTGGTTTTCCTTTGTTCTAGTTGAATACCTCTTACTAGTTGGATAGGTATATATACCCCATATAAATATATATTTTGTTTGCAACTAAGTTTATCATTGAAAGTTCCAGGAAAGACTAAATATCCAAATTTAGGGAATGCTTCTGACATTCTGAATTATATGTTGTCGCCCTTACAAAGCAAGAGCAAGTGGTGTTCTACAGCTATCATTTTCTAAATCCATTTCCATATAAATTTTTATTGACAATCTGAAGTAAAGAATTGTGTGTCTACTGTAAGATTAAAATTAATATCTAATAACTCCAAGTATTATATTTCATAAAATGTATTAATTATCACTTGTAGTAGAAGAAATATAAGGACAAAAGTAAAAGCCTAAGTAAAGAAAGCTTTCCCAGCTACCTCCATGGGAAAAGAGAGAGAGAGGGGCAGAGCTACACAAAACTTTATCTCCAAAACATAAGGATGTAATGTGGAATGAAAATGGGATGCTTGGATTTAGAGTCCTGGGGAGTAGATTCTAATTATACACTATTCAATTCTATTCATTGATGGCCCTAAGATAAGAGACTAACCTTTTGGGTTTTGTTTTAAAAGAAGTATTTATTAGAGAAAGGGGGCATGAAGTTAATAAGGTTTAATTGAGATAAGTGTAGGCTATTTCTTTGGAATTCCAAAGCAACTAGTAAGAAATAAAAAGTTTAATTAAAAACATTTTTGGTATAGTAGTTTTGGGCACCATATAGAAATCTGTGTTTGCAAACAGAGATGTGTGAATGGTAAAATTGGTCCTACTCAGATTATGAAAATGATGTAAAATTTAGAGCCATTCAGAAAATGTCAACATACTCTGAGAGAGGACTATTTGTAATATAAAAATAAGGATCTACTACCCTAATCATACATCTATTCATGAAGTACTTGTGATTTCATCAGTATAGTATGAAACATTATGTAATCTGTCAATGAATTGGGAAACAGGGTTTCCTAACCATTAGTCCAACCCTCTCTCTTCTATCCCAAGCAGTCTCTTGCCCTAAGTATATTTCAAAATGGCAACAACAATTAAATGAATAGACTTCAGATATTGTAAAATTTGGTTTAATGTCATGAAAGGTAGAGAAAGACACTAGAACTAGTTCCACATTGTAATTAAATCTACATACTTTGAATAACTCAGAATAGATCATTCTGAGAGATATCAATTGATCTAATTTATTTCTTGAACTTGCATATATTCTGTCTTTTCAGTCCCCAGATTCCATTGGTCTGGACAGGAATATAGTCATCAGGAGATTAAGGGAGTGAGAATTTACTGTAGAATTCAATTATAGTTGCCCAGCCCTCTTATTTTACAGATGAGAACAATGCAGAGAGCCTGCATTTTACCCAGGTTACACAAGTACTAGGAAGTAATGCTAAGATTTAAGTCCAGGGTCTCTGATTATCTAGCCTCCATACTGTAACTCCATTGGTAAGTAATTTTTGTTTAATCTGGATGTACAAAATGGTTATGAATTCTTTAGAATTATTTACTTTCCTGATCTTTCTAGGTAGGTCATAATATCAACAGAGCATTGTGATACACACAGAGATAGACAGATCTGTTACTATTGCAACTAAGCAACCAGAATTCTTCCTGCCTCCTGTCTCTGTCACCCTTCTGCTTTGTTTGTTGGATGCTCACATATTTAAAAGGGCCCAAGTACACATTTGCATTTATTTTTCTTCTTAAGCTAGATGTTTCCATCTACCTTTGATTCTTGAACTCCTTGACTTTCAGTAAAGCTTTCCATACCCCATACTAATTATGTAAGAAAACAAATTCTAGCCTTTACCATGCATGTGTACATAAAATAAATTTATTTTAGAAATAAAATTATTAAATTATAGCTTTGCGAGCAGGTTTAGTAAGAAAGGGATATGGTTTTTCCAAGGGTAGACCAAAGATTTACAATCACATTGTTTGGAAAGCAATTTAAAAATTAAAATCAAAATATTATTTGGGTCTCCTTGATAAACTTCTCATATTACCTGATTGGTAACTTACTTCCTAAGCAGTAGCTGAGCATATCTTTTTGGATAGCTGGATCTGTCAGAACACTCATCTATTTAAGTGGCTTCCTTTGTTTCATTTGGTTGATGACACCATTTTTCTCCTTACATTTAAGCTGGAGGAGGGGGGATCATTGTGGTAAGGACGTGGCAATTCACCAACAAAAGGTAGTTATAGGGAGAGAGGCATGAGCTGTCAACAATATGCCCTTTTTTGTTGCTGTCTCTAGCCAACTGCTAATTCTCAAGTATAGTTCACATCTGGAAATGTGCTCCTGTGAGATAGGACTGTAAAGGTAGGAAGTGCTAGTTTATATAGATATTTGAATGGGATCCTAAAATTTTGGAATTTAATTCATTAATTAGTAGAAAGATTCTAGCAGAAGAGTAATAGGAGAGAATGTAGACAGGGAAAACAGTCTGGAAATTCATCAGGAAACAGAAGGTGCTTTCCAGGAACTGAAATCACATAGGCACTGCAGACAGGAACTTTATATTTGAAGTTAATTAATTGAGGCTACATTACAGAAGGTACCTAATGCATCCAGTGCTATGAAAATCTGTGAGAATCAGGGAATTCTACTCATTCATCTTAATAAGTTTCTTAGGGAAGATTCTAAGCATCTTAATTACAATCAAGCTCTTAATGTGGTCAGGCTTGGTTTGATAACTTCATGAGACACACACGTGACTTGGTGTGTGTGATGTCCGTGTGTATGTGTGTTTGTCCTATTCATTGTAGTCATCCATAAATTCTCTGTACTCCCAAACTATTTTGTTGGTATCCATCTCTATATAGGGCTGGTGAGACATAAAAGCAGCTTTGGGAGGGTCCACTAGGACCCAAAAGAAATCAGTGATGGTAATGTCTTGGTTGTTGACCTGTATTTTAACCCATTTAAAGCAACTTTAGAAGTCTGAGAATCCACCCCTTTAACCCTCTGAGAATGTGAAATTAAGTCTAAAAAGTTGTCACAGGTCCATAGGTAACACCAAGATCTTGAGCATGAATGACTAGATAAGGGTGCAGTAGAAAGACACAGAACTATGTCCCATAACACTTTTAATTCTGAAAAAAAGTTTATAAGAGATTAATCAATCAGCGAAAACTGTGGATTTTGTCTGACAAAAATAAATGAATAAATTGATTCTTACTGCTTTCAAAATGATCTTGTTGCTTTCTCTTTGTATTCCTGACTTGCTTCAACTCACCTCCTCACCCCGACCTATATCCATTGTTAGTGTTCTCCCCACAAGCATAAAATTTATTTTATGCTTTCTTCATATATATTCTAGTTTGCATGCATACAATATGAATATTTTAATATATAGTATATAAATGTATATACACTATATAGAGTATCTTAGTATGTATATGTTGTCCCTCTCTAATGTATGTCTGACATCTCAGTGTCTGTCCAACATGTACAGCTTCCACTTTTTGTCATCTTTGCCAATTTGCAGAGTGTGAAGTAAAACCTCAGGGCTATTTTAACTTGTGTTTCTCTTGCTTTTGATAATTTAGTACATTTCAAACGGCAATTTGAAGTTTACATCTCTTCTTTTGGTAATTATTTGTTGTTATACCTCATTATCCTGGTCATGTATATTAGTTATATATTTCTTATGTATCACATGTTGATCAGTGGTGTTTAATACATACATTTTCCCCACTCAGTTTCTCTTCTGTTTTATTGAAAAAGCTTTAACATTTGATGTAATCAAAATTGTTCTTTTGGATTTCATATTATTCTCTGCTTCCTGCTTGGTTAAGAATTATCTCTCTAAAGAACTATGGGAGTAAAAATGAAAAAGAAAAACTTACAATTTATGACTTATTTATTTATATGGATATATGATTCGGGATTTCGGCTCTATGGTAAAAATGAATAATGTGGAAATAGGTATCAAGTGATAGCATTTGTACATCCCAGTGGAAATGCTTATCAGCTCTTGGAGGGAGGAGTGAAGAGGAGAGGGAAAGAAAATGAATCATGTAAACATGGAAAAATAGTTTTAAAAAGTAAAATAAAAATTTTAAAATAAAAAAGAATTATCTCTTCAGTCATAATTTTGAAGGTACCTTTTCCACTATTTTTTTTTGTAAATGATGCAACCTTTATTATCTAGTTTACATAAACATTTTGAGTTTATTGTGGTATAAGTATAGATATTGGTTTAAATCTGATTTCTGCCAAATGGTACTTCTATATCTCCTCAAATTCTTGTGAAATGAAGTGTTTCCCTTAGTAATTTTTGAACTTGTCTTTATCAAACATGAAGCAACTGCTTTCTATTGTTCTATATCTTGTATATCTAGTCCAGAGTTACTTTTCTCTTGTGGTTTAAAAAGAATAAAACTAGTGCCAAGGAGATTCAGTGATTACTACTTTAAAATAGATTTAAAATAATTTTAAATTAATATTAAATTTAAAATAATTTTTTAAAAAGATCCAAAACTTTAAAATAGAATTGAGACCTAGTTAAGTTTGGGCACTTTTGTTCTTACTTTTCTTCATTATTTACCTTGAAATTCTAGAGCTTATATTATTTGAAATGAATTTTGTTATTACTCTTGACTTTTAAGAGTCAAATTAGGTATAGAAAGGAACTCCTAGGACCTGTCCTGGTTAGTGTATTAAGTTTAATATCCTTCATCTTATCCATCAGCAGTTGAACAATTTTTGATACTTTTAATTTTGACAGGGACCACAGAGAAGTAGAAATAGAATAGGTTCTGTTCAAGTCCCACCTTTGATATAGGCTGACCATGTTACCCAATGCAAGTCATTTAATCCTTTTCTGTATCCAAAGTCCCTAAGACTCTTAAGCCCCAGTGAAGGTATTGTTACCTTAGATCCCTCACCCAGAGCTCCCTACAGGGATGAAATCAAAGTTTGTTTTAGGGGAAAAAACCAACAAACAAACAGTAACAACAACAAAAACCCTTTGATTGCATCAGTGTTTGAATTACCTGTTGAATGAACTCAGTGGTATGTTTATATCAAAGTGAATTCCCTAGACTAATAGCATGCTGGATAAGGATACCTAATTTTAAAATAAGATCTCCTAGAAGTCGACAAGTTTTTATTTTACTCTTTAAGTTTCCAATGACCTTGATGAAATATGATCAGCTTTATTTCCTTGGAGGCTTTGGCTATTATAATCATCCATTTTTCCATGTGACCCTGAGAAGTTTGAGATATTACCTTATTGTCAACATAAGAAGCTTTTGGGGGAAAAGAGGGGAATACATATCCTTTTTCTTGACATATCACAACTGGGAATTCAGTGGCACTGAGACCTCACAAGCGAAGCATATAATCTCACAATTTTATTTATTCATTGAACTTCTCTTCCTTAACCTTGTCCTTTATGGCTGGAAGACAAGATTAATGTTGAAAGTGAGTATAGATTCAGGTCAAAATATCTGGAGCTAATTCACTATGCTTTTTCACTGAGGTAGAAGATTGAATCTTTTTTTCCCCAAAAGAAACAACATAATGATGAGGGTGTGCGGGTGGAGCTTTAGATATGCTTTTAAGTCTTTTCTTTTTTTAAATGATGCTTTCAGATCTTATGCTTTTTATTAGTTAGCAGCTAATGCCAATTAGAATATAGACCTAAACTGTGCTTTCCAAGCTATTCCCAGTTTATAAGAATTGGCCTGACATTTCAATCTTGAAGAGATGAATGAGCACCTAAGCTAACTTGAAGGCTGTTATGACTTTATCCCCTTTGATGAGAGTTTTCAAGGCTGAGAAAATACATTCAAATGCCTTGAAAGTCCAACAAACAGTGCATGGGAGGGAACATCAACATAGGCACATTGGGAATCTTTGCACCCCATCCTACCCTCTTCTCTTCTTGTGCCTGGAATGCCCAAGGGAAGAATAATCTAGGAGAGGATAGAGAAGTCCACCCTCTGGAGGGAAATCCCCCAGACCTTCAATAAAATCTAGCAATCTGAGTCCCCTGCAGAGGCTATAATTCTATCCCAGATACAGTACCATTCCACAGTCATTTTTTTTTTCTATTGCCCTGGCTATACTATGTGTAACATCCTTGAATAAACATTTTCATGCATTAAGATGAAGGGGTCTGAGCTACAATTCTTTGGGTGAGAACTACCATTCCCTCTCCCACTGTGTCAAACTTGCTTTCCCACAATAGGTCTACTACATTACTATTAAATGTAAATAATTAGAGCCCACCCAGAGAATTATCAGTTTCTACTCAAAGAAAAATTAGCCTTTTATACTTGACTAAAAATATGAAAGTATATTTAAAAATTTAACTATTCCAAATTCTTTAAGACAGTAATTAAGACATTGATTTTCAATAAAAATAGTTAACTATGGGGGATATTTTAATGACATCTACTCCTACTTTAGTAGGAGGATTGTTACCTTATACTTATATTGCTTCTTTTTTAAAATGCAGTTTTCTTAAGTGTGTAAAAAATAGACTCGAATACAGGACTACAATCCCCACAAGCCTTTGCTCTACTTCCCCAAAATGCTTTGTAATCTCACGGGAATTCTGAGGTGGGCTGAGATCAAGGAAGGATTTAAGCTGGTGGCAAAGGTTTTTGGGTCTCTCTTCTCTCTTTTGGATTTCTGTTTTGGAGCAGAGGCATCTCTTCCATGATGTGAGGTTATTTTGTCTAGGCCTCTGGCCTAGGGACATGTTTCTTATTTGTATATTCTTTAATCCTTAATCCTTAATAAACCTCTAAAAAATATAATACTCCTTGCAGAGAGAAACTAATTTCTACCTGCCTCAGTCTCCCCTAAATTTTAACTGTTACAGTGATAGTAATTCCAAAAAGAGCTATGCTGGCTATTAAATCATTTCATAGTCACGAAATAGAAGCACTATAGCTTACATTACAAAAATTGGGTGATACTGTACAGATAGAATTCTCTCGCCAAGGCTTGTTGGACCCAGTTTATCTTACCCAGTATCCCATTTGCGTGCTTAGACTGCGATTGGACGTCAACTCATGTGCGTGGGGGGACAAAGGATCATAGTTTTGGTGAGGGACCGCCCTCTCTCTCCTCTTCCCAGAGTACAGTTGGTGAGCCTGACTGAGAGCCAGGTGGTGGTCAGTTAGGTTAGATTAGGGTTTATACGTCTATCTTTTTTTAATTTTCTCTGCTTTTCTACCTTTTTAAAAACTTAATAACAATAACCCCAAGTATTATTTTTCATAAAGTTTGTTAATAATCGAGAGGGCGGTCCCACACTAAAACTGTTATTCCCCGGTCCCCCCAGGGAAGTGAGTTGACATCCATTCATGCAGCCTAAGCAGGCAAATGGGATGCTGGGTAAGACGAACTGGATCCTACCAGCCTTGGTGAGAGAATTTAATCTACACAATACAATTCCATGACTGGAAATGAAGTCTCCAGACATATGGCACCATATTCCAATGGAGTAGTATCTATAGACTTCTATATTTACTCCTTGAAACTTCACTCTACCTAAGCATGGTGAGGCACATCTATGATTTTTTCTACTGGGAGTAGATAAAGGTGCTAGAACACAAGCTGAGGAATTCTAAACACTGGTAGGCCATGCCCATTCCAATGTTTTCACTCAAAAGGGAAATGGGAGGAAGGGGCCCAGGTTCTCTAGGGAGGGATAAATCAGCTTAGGACAGAAAAATAGAGTAGATTAAAGCTCCTGTGGCAATCAACAATGAGATCATATATGTTAGTGCATGTTGTATTTTCCCTCTGACAAGACTGGGAGAATCTCAAAAACAAGCATAAAAAGGAAACAAAAAAGAAAGAAATTGATCCTTAAACTAGTATTCTTGACAGATAAGCCAGGTGATATATTATCTTCCTACCAGGAAATCTTCAGACTAACTTGCTTCAACCCCACCTTGGAATGGGGAGAAAAGCTATCATGCAGTCATAAGAGATCACATTTAATCACTCGATATGGAAATGATGGGAAATTTTTTCAAGAAAGGCTTCATGTAGAAGGTGGAATTTGAAGAGGAAGTACCTTTCAGACTTAGGGAAAGACTTATAAAAAAGACAGAAATGGGAGACAAAGGGTTATTGTGAGCAACAAGAAAGCCATACTATAGAGTCAAAGTTGTAAAGATCTTTAAATATCAGGGGGATTTATTTTGCCCTAAACATAATAGAGAACCATTGGTGACTACTGAGCAAGGGAACCACATGGTTGATCTGAGCTTAGCCTCCCTACTTCTCCAAATGCCCAGGGCAGAGATTCTTTTGCCATGATATCATTCTGATTCAGTCACAAGATAAAGGCCTGGCTAACATGTCTCATTAAATAGTTATAAACATGATCCTGGGGAATAGAACTCAGACTAGTCTATAAATGCTAGATTATTCTTTCTCTAGTGTTTCCAGTATTAATATCCAATTAATAATGGGCACCCATGGAATGACAGGAGATATAGAACATAGACCACAGTCCCATATTTAATAGATCATTTTTCTTAATTCCTCCTTACCTCTACCCTTTTACATTATCATTTCCTCTTAAAAACCATCCTCCTAGTTGGACCAGCTGTGATACTGATTAGGTCTAAACTTTTTTTTATTAACGTTTACCTTCTTTCAAAAATCAATACTAAGTATATAAGGCAGCAGAAAGGTAAGGGCTAGTCAATTTGGATTAAGTGACTTTCCCACGGTCACATAGCTAAGTATCTGAGGTCAAATTTCAACCCAAGACTTCTGGTCTCAAGGCCTGGCTCTCTATCTACTGAGCCACCTAGCTGCATTTAGGCCTATCACTTTTTATTTTCCAAATAGGATTCTTTTTCTAGTAGGTGAACAATAAAACAAGACAAGGAAAGAAAGCTTAGGCTTAATACTCATCCATTAAGATCTTACTCACCTAAGTCAAGAAGTATTCTAATCACAAACAGATAATAATAATATGACATTTTGAAATACAGAAAATTAGTCATTTTGATTTTTTGAATTCTCTTCATATGAAGAGAATTCTTAGAGATATTAAATAATATCTCTAAGAAATCACAGCATTTTAGGCAAGAGACCTGGTTTCCCATTGTAGCAGTGACAATAATCATTTAACAAAAAAGAATATCATGATGGAAACCTGTTTTAAGCCCATCATTAAGGAGGGGACTGATACTATGGAATGATTTTCTTCCTTCAATCTTTACAGCAGGGTTATTTTGATCTGTTTCAAAGTAACTCAATGAATCAAAGCTTTCTAAATTGAAGGCAATATCCTAAAAGATAAAGGTATGATGCTTTTTCTCTAATCAATATTATTACTGCTGTTACTACTACTATTACTTCCACTGATACTATCATAATTAGCTTGTGAACAGATGATCTTTTTACCTTAAGAGTTGGGCAAAGGGATGAACAATGATCTTGCAATGAAAAGAAACTAGTATTATAGATTTAGTGGTGCAATGGACCTTGGCAGTCATTGAACCTAATGAGTAAGGAAACTGAGATCCAGAAAAATATTCCTGTGCCAAACATCACACAGCTAATGCAAGATTCAAACCCAGGTTTTCCTAACTCCATGTCCAGCAGCCATTCCTACACACTGTATAGCTTCTTCAATCATTGCTTGGATATTACTACCTTTGAGGTCTTGGACAAATAACAAGCTCTCTGGGTCTCATTTTCATTTGTCTTTTTAATAGATGTAACTACAAATCAGTGAACAAACATTCCTTCAGCACCACTGTGTACTAGATAAATTATGCACTGAGAATATAAAGAGAGAAGTAAAAGTCACTGCCTGTTAGAAGATTATACTCTAAAGAGTGAGAAACCATACTATGTATGAGCAAGCCAAATTCATGATCTATTTCACAGGGCTGTTGTAATTCTGATAATATTATTCTTATACATAATATTTTTGTTGTTATGGTTTTTCTTTCAATTTCCTGAATAATAAAAGAGGAAACTTAGAGCTTTTGACCTGATAAGAAATTTTTGAGGAATCCTGTTCTCCCTGACAGGCTCCAGCACCAGGATGGGAAAGAAGAGGAAAAGGCTACTTTCCACAGTGAAGAATTGCATAATTCTGAGTGCAGGGTTGATCTGGGGAGGGAAAAAAAGGGAAATTCTTATTCCATACAGGAGGGAAGATGGGGATGAGACATTTAATCTTATAAAACAGGTGGCCAAATGAGGAGACTTAAAGAAGATGCAACTGCCTCAGCAAGCACCCAAACTGCCTAGTTTGCTCATTCTATTATAATATTTTTCAGGAGAAGGAAGTAGTGCTGACACAAACTGTACCCACCTCTCCCATATATATACATATACTCATACTACACACATACACTCATAGTAAAATTAAAGGATTAGGCTAGATGTTCCCTTAAACTAGAATATTTAAAAATTCTTTCTCTCCTTCTTTGGTCCCTCCTTTCTCTATCTACTTCAGAAATTCATCTCTTCAAAGCAGAAGCCAGGGGTGCATCAAGAGTTATTCTTCAATGAAAAGAATTATAATCATGTCTTACTTTCCTTGTAATCCAAAAGGGATGGTAACTACACTGAGAGTGATGTGGAAATGCCACAGTGTCAGGTGGATAGTCCAGTGGTATGAAAACTCATATTCTAGATCAAAGAATTAAAGTTCATGAGCCATTTTCAATCCCCGGTTAACAGTAGCTACTCTTCTCATCCAGAATTAGCTATGCCACCTGGCTGTAAAATTTAGCAGACTTTTTTCCTCTGTAAAGATTCTTGACTTGACCATTTACTTAGCTTTGCAGGGAATTATTGTAGGGTCATGAGCTTAGAGCTGGAAGGAATCTCAGAGGCCATTAAGTCCAACCCTCTCAATTTACAGATGAAGAACTGAGTCAGACACAGATTAAGTGATTCACCTAGTAAATATCTAAGGTTGGATTTTCATTCAGATCTTCTTGACTCTAAATACAGCACTTTTCCCACAATACCATGCTTCCTCTCCAGTGAATCATAGAGCAGTATCTCTAAGAAAATCATACTAATGAGCACACATCATAGATGTTGTACTGAAGGATTCTGAACCTTTATGGCCAATGATTAGTTAGATCCTCCTTTGTATAGTGTATTTTCTTCTATGGCAACACTTTAGAAATTGACCATTTATCATAATTTGTCTAATAAAGAGCAAAGGTCCCTGGTGGGAGTGTCCTGGTTATATGTACAAAAATAGGATTAATTTGAAAAATATTCATCTCATTCAAAGAAATGGCTAAGTGGAACAATGGATAGAGCACTAGACTTGGAATAAGGAAGACCTGAGTTTAGACACTTATTCTAACTGTATTCTCTGGGAAAATCACTTAACCACTACCGTCTTCAGTTTCCTTATTTCTAAAATGGGGATAACAAAAAGCATCTATCTTATTGAGTTGTATTAAGGTTGAAATAACATAATACTTGCAACTTTAAAGCTAGCTATATAAATGATAGCTTTGTTATTATTATTAAGAATTACTATGCAAGATGCTATATTCATACATAAAAAATTAGACTGAACTCTATCCTCAAGGTCCCTGAAAATCATCAGATAATGTGTTCAAAGGATTTATGCAGACTAGGTGATATCAAGAAGATGAAGGCATGACTTTCCATGGCTAAGGAACCAGTGAACTATTTGTATTTTATAATGTGTTTTATTTCCTCCTTAATTTTTTCTTCCCTCTAAGATAAGTTTTCTTCCCTCTAAGATAAGATACTTACCAAAATATCATGTCCTTCATGAGTATTCAAATGCTAATTGACTCTTCTACTTAAGGAAGTATAGTTAAGGACCACAATCCAAATATCATTTAGTGTGTGATCTCTCAGACTTTGAGAAGTGAATTCCCAGTCTGAATGTAGGAGTAGGGCCACAGCTGGTCAATTTATCCACTGCTAAGAACTGGCCCCAAGCTAGTCTTTTTTAATTTGTGCCTGGAAATTGTGATTGTGAGGTCCCACCTGTGCCTCCTAGGTAGTAGGGAATACTCTGCATCCTTACATACTCTGAGAGAAAGGATATTTTGATTGAGGGACCAATGTAATTTTGAAGGATGGGACCCCTTGACAAATGAGAATATTGGGAGATGGGAGGATTGAGTAATTAGAAGGAAAATGAAAGCTCATGGATCCTGAGAATCAGGAAGCAGATTTATAAAGCCTCTGAGGATAACAATCATTTTATCCTCTTTTCTTTCCAGGGGGCAATGGGAAATATCATCTCTCTTAAAAAAAATAAAGACCTTCCTCTAGAAAATAGGCTCATCATCCTAGCTATGAGTATCTTTTATAGTAAGGCAAAGGGGATGAAAGTGGAACATCTTTAATTCTTAGCCATGAGCCTTCTGTTCAGACAGGGAACTTAGGGGAAGGGAAGGGAATAAGTATTTTGGAGCGTCTACTATTGTGCTAAGAGCATTATGATATTAATACTTTATAAAAGTTACCTCATTTGACCCTCACCACAACCGATGAGATGTTATCATTATCCTAAATTTACAGTTTCATTGAGGCAAACACAGATTAAATGGCTTGCCCAGAATTTTATATCTAGTAAATATTTGAGGAAGAATTTAAATTCAGGTCTGACTCTAAGCCCATCCATCTATCTACTGTCCCATCTACCTGCCTGCAGATTAAGGAAGGCAACATAATCCATGGATGAAAAATCAGCACTTTTCTGCTCTTCCCACCCCTCTCTCCTATCATTTAACTTCAATTAAGAAGTTTCCTTCTTCTGTGTCTTCAGTTTTCATGTTCTAGGTTGCCTCAATGGGAAAATGGGGGGGGGTTTCATAGCAACAGTCTGAATAAGCTGAAAGTTAGCATTTTTTGTTTTTATTTGGTTTTAAAATAATATTTATTTTCTTCTCAATTACCTGGAAAAACAATTTTTAACCTTTTTTCACATGTGCGTATCAAATTTTCACCCACCCTCCTCCACTCCTTGAGATGGAAAGCAATCTGATATAGATTTTATATCATGTATATAGTGAAAAATATCTTTTTATATCAGTCATTTTGTAAAAGAGAACTTGAACAAAAGTGAAGAAATAAAATGAAATATAGTAGACCTTAGTCCAAATTCAGACTCAATCAGTTATTTCTCTGAGTCCTTGGAGATTGTCTAGGATCACTGTGTTGCTAAGAATAGATGTCATTAGTAAATGTTCAGCACATAATATTACTGTTATTGTGTACAATATTATCCTGGTTCTACACAGAAATTTAGCATTTTGAAGAAAACAATAGCTGTGCAATAGAGTGATTCTGGTAATCTTTGATCATTCCCAGGAGTCACCTAGACCAATCTTGAGAATAACTACATCCTGTAGTTGACTAAGATGTGCTGATTTCCTAGAATCTTTTGGTTGGCATAAGTTTATGTTAGAACAAAGAATTAATGACAGAACAGTTGAAATATAAATAAATATACATTTCTTTATGGTGATTTTCAATGAATTGGGCTGCTGGGGGCCATCAGTTCACAACGCCTTGACAGATTCATGCGTGATAGCTGGGGAGACCACAGAGTGGTCCTTGGCGAGATGTGACTGCCCACTCTATCTCCCTTGCATGACTTATTTCATCAATGTCCCTTACCTAAGAATTGACATGATTATTATTCCCCCTAGTCTTAGAAGAAATAATGCAAGAGCAAAACACATGTACCCTTATTCCCTAAAACATCACCAAAAGATCAGACCCATAAACCCAATCCCAAAAAGACTATGATGGGTTAACTTTTACTTAGGTACATAATTCCCAGCAAAACCGCAGCTACAGGCCAAGCCCAAAACGTTCTCATGAAGCCAGCACACAAATCAATCATAGAGGCCCATACAATAGGTACAGGTACAGTACAGGTACACTAAGCTTCAATATACCTCAGTGACTCAATTACACAAATCAGTAACTCAAACTCCCTAGTAAGTCACCTATGATGAAATCATTTATCTTGTATTCTTTCTGTAATCACAATACAAAAATATAGAATGTTAATCAAGTTACTTGTTAAAAGTTAATGTATCACTTTTCCAGTTATCTCTCTTTGAACATGTGTGTTAGGTAACATAATCTGCATGCCAAGAAAATGGGTATAAAAATAAAGATCAGACATTGGGACAGTGGAGCAGCTGAGATGCAAAGCAATCCCATGGCCATTATGATTAAGCTGTCTTCCGTTTGTTATTTATTTTATTTTATTTATTTTGACTGATCATTCGCCACCTGTCGGGAACCCTGGAGTTGTGAGTGAGGCTGGACCCTGACTGCAGCATTAGGCAATAATAGTTACGTAACCACTGTAATGACAAAATGGCAGTATGCTTTACATTCTAGTTGCACTTATATTTTTCTAGCAGGCATTGATTTTCTTTCCTTTTGCCATTCTTTCATTTGAAAGGGAAACATTACTAATACAGTGAAAAATCATTTGTATTCACTTGAGCAGTTTGGCTTGGCACCTGGTGAATAAGATAAAGCCCATGTTATTTAGAAGTGGTCTATCTTGAAATAACTATCAATATTCCATGGTATCCATTTGTTAAGGGTTTTTTTTTTTTTAATTACAAAACAAATTTGGGTCTGAATGTTTATGTCATCTGCATATCTGGTCACAGGGAGATACTTTAGCTATGAGACAATACAACAAGAAGAAAGTGAATAGAGCATTGACTTTGTGATTCAGAGCATTTGAAAAGGTGGTAGTTAAGAGTTGATGTGGAAGTGCAGCATAATGATGTTGGTGCAGCTAAAGAGTTTCAGTCCTGTCAAAGATAACATTCAGGATATGACACTGGAATCTAGAATAGAAATTCACTCAATGTCAGAGTTAAGTTGCTTTTTTGGTGTTTAGTTTTTCCTCTTTCACATGGATTGACTTTTTATAGGGTGAAAACAACTATTTCTATATGCTTTTCTGGCAATCTGATAAACTCAAATTGAATATGATCTGAGTGTTATACATTCCAAGATTTCTACCATTCCTTCTTATGATCGCTCTGACTCACTCTCTGTTTTGCCTTGTCTTGCTGCAAAATACACCCAATAATATAGCTAGAAACTTTAAAATATAACAAATGTTTCTAGTTCTAAGATAGGCATCTGATCTGTGATGATTTTCTAGAATCTGTCAGTATTGCATTATGAAAGTTAGAGTTAGATATTAACTGCCACTTATATGGTGCCTAAAACACATAATCTCGTGTAATATTTTTGTAATGTCCACCAAGGATCTCTTGCCCAAATCATACCACCACTGGTAGATTGGGTTCCTGGGTGGGAGGGGCTGTTATCTAGAACTAATTCTGTGGGTGGCTATATTCCTTAACACTAATTCATAAGCCCCTGTTGATGTCCTTCCCTTTAATCAAATAATAAATTCAATCTTTTAGAAAACACTCAAAAGTCATAGCAAGGACATTAATTAGAAAATATATTTCTCCAAATCTGGGGTCACATTCTCACCAAACACACAGAGTCCAGGAGTGTAGTGAAGAACTGAAAGTAAAATGGAAATGAAGAACATATAAGGAACATATATAGCCAAGGGATCTCACAATTGTCTAACTATACATCCTCAAGATCCTTTCTTCTCTTGAGATGGTTTTTACAAAGTTCACTCTGAGTTACTCTGTTCCATTGGTCTGATTCTTCACCAAGTTTTTTCTTTGAAAGGCATAGTCTCTTTGCTGGCCTGGACTTGTGGCTCAACAGGGCATTTTATCCTAGACTCTGGTCTCGGGGAGAAGGGCAAATCTTTGCTGGTCTGGACTGAGTAGGTCTCAGTACTTCTATTGGCTCCATACCAGCTTCCACTATTGTGAATGTAGGTTGGGCAGCTGCTGCCAGACAGTAACAGGCTGGCCAGGCTGCCCAGTGGCTGCCGAACAGGACTGCTGGACTATTCTGCTGCAAAGACTGGACTGCTAAATAGGATCAGGCTGGAGGTCTCTGCAACTGGGCAGCCATAGCTCTTTCCAGGGTATGCTTTCAAGGTGACCATAAGCACCAGGACTCCATTTAAGGACATTGTTTATCTCATACAGCTCATTTCTCACCAGGCTGTGCTATCTCAGGGAGCTTATTGGGAAAAAACATATCATCCTCCTTTAAGGAGGATACACACACACACACACACACACACACACACACACACACATATTTATTTGTTTAACATTTCAGCCTTGATGTTGTACTTCATTACCATTTGCAGTCCCTCTGATTGGAAGGTAAAGTCACCAGTTCCACAGTTTTTAGTTAAGAAGGGAGGTCAGTTCATATTATTGCTTTACTTATCTGGCTGTACTGCTGTGAGACTTCTCTTATTTTTCCATGTGTCTTACTTAGTCAAGGACCCTCGCAACCAAGCTCCTTGAGAGCAGAGACAATTTTTTTTTTGTATTTTATCCCCAGTGATGCTGACACATGGTAGGTGCTTAATAGATTTGTTGATTCCCACCCCCCCCCTCTTTCTTTGTATTTCCAGCACTTAGCACATACCTCACATATACTAGGTACTTAATACCTTTCTAGTTGACCTACTACTGGACCAATTGATCCACTTGTCTATTGAGTTTGCAATTGAATGAGTAGTTTATTCTTTTTTACCTTCAGCCATGCGCTGGACTGGGTAGGGCATACTGTGCTCTCCTCACCTGGAGTGCTACCAAAACATTTCAGTTAGAGCAGGAATGGAGGGAGAACAATTCTTTTCAACAGCAGGGAGGGTGGCAAAAGAAGATGCTATGGAGTGTTTAGAGCTTGGTCAAACAGAGAAGATGCTAACATTATCCTCTGCATGCAAGGCCATCACCATTTATTCTGACTTTTTTCTTTTTACTGGACTTGGACAACTGGAAGAGAGAAAGAATATGAAGACTTCATGAAACTCTGCCTCACATCCATTTTCACAAGCAAGTCAATAAATTACCCAGTTGTCATTATTTTACCCCAACATCATTATGTCATTGAAAAACAATGGATGAATAACAACAATTTAATTAAAGTATTTGTACCTCCCCTGCTTTGTAAGAAAAGGGATGTCTATTCTGCATATCTACACTATTAGAATGGGAGCTTATTAAAGACAAGGATTTTATTTTTGCCCCTTATTTTTACCCCCCCCCCCCTGCTCTTTGCACAGTATCTGACACATAGTAGGCACTTACTGACTCATTGTAGATATTCAGCTTTTGCTACATAGTCTCACTGAAGATTCCTCTTTTGCTTACAATAATCTTACAATAAGGTTCTTCAAGTATTTATACATTTTAAAAATAGAAACCGAGTACACTAAGAATTTAAATGATTTACCCAGGACTTAATCACTTACTCTTGCTTGTTGTAGTTTTTCTTTAGAGAGCTCTGATTTTTCCTCTATTTTCAGTTCAAATTTTCATCATTATTTTCTTTTTTAATTTTCTTTTTTTCCCTTTTGGAATTATTCCCTTTTTTCTTGCTTTGTAGAATGTGCTTGCTTGCTTATTTTTTCATTAAGCATTTTCAATTCATTTCCTCTTACTGAAAAAAAATAAATTTGTCTATGACTTTGATGTCTTTTGACCTTTCCTTATTTCCATGCTCATTTTTTCCTTTATGAATTTGTTTGTGATCTCATTTTGTCCTCATACTTCCTCGGTTGGTTTTCTTGTCCTCCATCCCTTACTTTCTTAAAAGAATTTATTAAGAATTCATAATGTCTTGGTCCCTCACCCAGTCACGAGCTTTGAATTTTCTTTTGTCTAGAACAGCAAAGTTGTAAGCTTTTAGAGCTTTCCTTGAGTTTAGGATTTACAGTTGGTAGTAAAGTCTCTGATTGCCACATTATTATTACTCTCTTAGGGTTCATGACTATTGCTGAGTTTATATCTAGGCTTTCCATCTCTCTCTGTGTATTGGCTCTGGACTGTTGGGACTTCTGTTTTTCCTCTGCAGCCACTGGCTTAAGTGAGTGTTATGCTACTCTTTCTCTTATGAATGTGTGTTTGTGTTAGAGATTTGGAAAGGAAGATCAGATTGGGCTTGACTAGTCATTCTAGTCAGCCAGGAGGCACAGGGCAGTATTTTGATACAGTCAATAGAGAGCCCAGGCATGGAGTCAGAAAGACTTCAATTCAAATCCAGTCTCAGGCATTTAGTATCTGTGTGTCCCTGAGCAAGTTACTTAACCCTGCTTGCCTCAGTTTCCTCATTTGTAAAATGAGCCAGAGAAGGAAATGGCAAACTAGTATCTTTGCCAGGAAAATCTCAAAGGGAGTCATGAAGAATCAGACACTACTGAAATGATTGAACAACAACTGATATTAAATTTCCAAATGGAGACAAATGTTGATTTGAACAGTTCTAATTAATAGAGTAAAAAGTAAGACTGGGAATGCTGTTGTTGACTTAATTTTTTTATCCTTTTTTTTTTGGTTACACAGAGAAACAATTTTTGACAATTGTTTTCTGACATTTTACAATTTAGATTGTCTTCTTCCTAACCTTCCCTCCACCCCAAGACAGTAAATAGTCAGATTAAGGTTATACCAGGGCTTTCATGCAATACGTATTTCCATATTGCTCATTAGAAGACATGGATCTGTTGTGGATTTCATTCTGACCGGTTCTGTTATTTCAGAGGGTTTTATGTAACATTTAAATATTTCCTCTTTTCTTCTATTCTCACCACACTGTTAAGAACTATGTATCTGTTTTATTGTTTGTGGATTTTTTTGAGGATTATAGGAATTTCACTGAGTCCCAATTATGCTACTAGCTTCTATTGTGACTGACCTTCAGTTTTGTGTTGTTACTCCCCTTCATGCATTTTCTTTATTAAAATTAGCCTGCTATCTTTCCTTGTAAGTGACAGCCTGTCTCCTATTTCCAGTTTTATAGTCATTCTCCACCTCTGGAATGTACTCCTCCTCAAGTTCATCACAAAGAACCCTTTAGCTTCCCTCAAAGTTTAGATACTACTTGCAGTTTAAGAACTTCTCTGAATTCCCTAACTTCTAACTCTTAAAATTACTTTGTATTATTCTGTATATGCTTTGTATTTACTTGTGAATGTCCATTAAAAACAACAACATTTTCTTCTGACTTAGAATCAATGCTAAGTATTAGTTCTAAGGCAGAGGAGGGGTAAGGTCCAGGCAATGGGGGTGAAGTGACTCATCCAAGGTCACAGAGCTAGGACATGTCTGAGACCAGACTTAATCTAGGACCTCCTGTATTACATTCCTGTCTCTAGGCCTGTTTCTTTATCCCTTGAGTCCCCATGCTGCCCCTACATGTGTCCATTTTATATTTTCTTGTAGAATATAAGTTCGTTGAGAATAGGAACTAATTGGATTTTTTTTTCTCTTCCTATCTGAAGCCACTTAGAACAGTGGTAGATGACTCAGTGGCTAAAGCACTGAGTCTAGAGTCAGACCTGATTATTCAAAATGATCCTCAGACACTAGTTGCATGACCTTGAAGATATCACATAACCTGTTTGCCTCAGTTTCCTTAGTTGTAAAATGGGGATCATAAGAGTACCCTCCTCCCAGGGTTGTTGTGAAGATCAATAGAGATAAATAATTGTAAAACTCTTAATACAGTGCCTAACATAGTAAGCACTTAAAATAAGCTTTAATATTTGCTTGTTACCTTTCCCCTTAGTTTTACACATAGCAAACACTATGTTTGTTGAGTTGAATGAATACATAGCACTTTATTGTGGTTTTCAAATGAATCAAGAAATAATAGCTATGAAGCAATTTAGTAGCTTGTCTCCGGCCATTCATATTAGGAAGGCTAGGAACAAAGAAAGTACCACTAAATAAATGCTAGTGCAAACTTTGAGGAAGATGGAAGGCCAGGACTTTGTAGGGGTCTGAATATTCTTCCACTGGCTCCTTTCAAAAGAGCAACAAAAATGCCAAAAAGAAACAAGTAATATAGAAAATGAAACAACAAAAATACAATTCAGCCCAAAGCCAATGAGCAGATCAAACACACCAAGCATAATTTTGAAAAAAGAAATATGGTTTAAAGTAAACAAAGGGCGAAAAGCAGGAGAAATGAAGAGCAGCACAGGCTACAAGCTTTTATGTGCTTAGTATATGCTAGGTAGTGTTCTGTTAAATGATAATAATAATAATGATAAAATAGTTAACATTCATATAGCACCTATACAATGTACAAAAGCACGGTGCTAAGGACTTCATGAGCTCCTTGGAATCTTAGAGTATCCTTCAGAATCAAATGTAATTATAATTCTTATTTTGCCTTCCTTGAATCTGAGGCAAATAGAGGTTTAGTGCCTTGTGCAGGGTCATATGACTAAGTAAATATATGAAGCATGATTTCAATTTGAATCTCCTTAACTCTAACTCTGATGAAGTAGGCGATATTTTTACTGTTAAGGAAACTGAGAGAGGTTAAATGACTTTCCCAGGTTCATATAGTGAGTAAGTCTCTGAGGTCAGCTCTGAACTCAGGTCTTTTAAACTATATCTACTATACTGTGAGTCTGCCTCTGAAAAGCAAATAGTAAAAGCAACCTTAGAAGCACTGCTGGAAGCAATGCAAGAAATCCTGAGGGGAAGCATTTGATCACATAAGTGACTCCCACAAAGATTTTTAAAATAATCTAAATTCATCCAAAATAGTGAAGGTTTAAAATTTCAAATGAAAGAAAATGAATTTGATGAAAAATTCAAGAGAGGAACTAAAGGAATAGCTAAATACAAGAAACTTGTGGGAAAGAATAAGGAGGAAAAAATGAAAAAAAATTTGTTCAGTTATTTCAGTTGTGTATTTTTTTTTTTGCCATTTCCTTTGCCAGCTTATTTTATAGATGAAGAAATTGAGGCAAATAGGGTTAAGTGCATTGGGTCATCCAGTTGTTAAGTGCCTGAAGCCAAATTTGAAATTAGGAAGATTCTTCTTGACTGAACACCTGACAATCTATCTACTGCACTACCTGCAAATAACACTAAGAAGTAGAACAAGGATCAAAGAATAATGTCATCTGAGGTAGAAAAAAAAACAAGCTCAGGGATATGTGTGAGGGGGTAGATCCTACAGTGGTTTCTTTCAGGATCCTGAATGTCCCAGGGTCTGCTGGGATAGAGTATGCAGAGAGACAGAGTTCTGGTCACCTATGAAGGTATAACATTTGGAGGAGCAGCTGCTGTGGAGATAGAGGAAATAACCAGATGTTTAAAGTAACAAGGAAGGGTTCACTTCATTCTAACCAAAGCATGGCAAAGCTTATGTCATTTTAGAAGTATGATTGCCCAGGAGGGGTGGCTTTTTGAGCTTTTGCTACTCTGTGAAGTAACTATGGAGATACCTCGTGATTTCAAGAATCTACTTTCACCAATGACAATGGGGACACAGATTTGTTTGTTTTCTTCAGTTTATTCCTTCTATGATTCCTCCCATTCATAATGGGAGGAATAAAATATAACCTTGGTGGCCCACATATTCATCTGAGTAATATTGACCTTGTGTCTAGCCTTTGTGAATTGCATCATCCCTGTTGTGCTTGTTACCATCACAATTCCCATTGTGTTGGACAGCTTTGGGATTGGTTGGTCTTTGTTGTCATGGTTATATTTGAGATCCTGAGCTGGGCAGTTTTCAGCCTGACACATTGTCATATTGAAGAATATTGCATTCAGGCTTCAGAAACCCCCTTTTAAATAACTTAGTGTTTAGATGTAGAAACAACAACTCTTCTAAGAAGCTAAATAAAAGGGATGAAGAAATAAAGTATGCTGAACCAATGGATCTGGCCAATTTGTTTGACACCATTTCTTCTATGGTTATGGCCTGCTATGCCTTTGGATACATGGATGTGTTCTATTGGGGGGCTTTATGGGTCGTAACTACCTCCGTTGGCCAGCTCCTCTTCTCTTATCATCACTATTTGAACAATGATGCTTATCGTACCACCAAATTTGGCTTCCATAGTCTCTTTTGGCAGAAACAAGCTTGGGAACAATTCATGATAACAGTAATCATCAGGTCAAAAAATGTGGATGAGACCAGGGAAGGAATTATTGGGGATTTCTTTTGCTGTATTATTGCCAGTATTTTGGTCCTGACGTCCCTCAGTATAAGCCTCTTAGAATTGATTCAGAATGTTTTCTTTGCTCTTCTTACTATCCACACCATTCATCAATTATCTACTAAGGAAGATGAAAAAAATAACTTTTGCTTTGGGAGTATCTGTTTCCTTTATGCTCTTATTTCCCTGTATGCTACTTGTGCTAGTGTAGTGAATTCAGAAGAGAAAAAAAAAATGATGCCCACTGGGGCCTACGTCATTTCAAAATACAAATTTCTGGAGATCCTTTGTCCTTTTAAAAACCTCATTCAGCTTATTCGATCAAATGGATTCCCAGAAATCAACAGCTCCCTTATTTTGAATACCTTATTGTATGTCTGCAATGGCCTGACTGCCCTCTCAGCTATCCAGGGCACGTTGATTAATTCCTCTAACCATTCTGGCAGAATCCCTTCTGTCATGACTCCAGGAGCCGTGTTTCAGATATATGTGTGCAATACCCAGGCCCAAAAAGGGGGAAGGTTTTCAACACTCCTGCCATTCTGTTATGCTGCTACCTGGGCAACCTGGACTTGGCTTCAATTTTCAAGGTCTTTCAATGATTCTGAAAGCACTAAGGGCATCTCACTAGGGACTTTGATCTTCCTGATAATCAATGTCTTCTTCCTCATATTAGATTCTGATGTAAATATAATCCTGGTGCTATTGACTCTTTGCATGGAAATACTGAGTATCAGTTTCTTTTTGATTACTTGTGAACGGTTGCCTCTTCCATTGGAGGTCACTATGTTGGCTATTCTTTGTGCTGTTTCCATCTATATGACTGTAGCTTCTTTCACCATATTCATGTTTAGGACAGACTTTATTTCCTTGGGATTCACTGTGAATGAGAAGCAACAAGAGGCACATCCATCTTTGTTCCATAAATTCAACTGGCCTAAGTCTTCCTTTCCTGAATATTCTGTGCCCAATGTAAGCCACAGCAGAAGAAGTATGCTAAACATTTTAAAATGCCTTAAAGATAATGACTTGTGTACAAATGCACTTGAGATGCTGAATGATCTGATGGCAAGGAAGAAAGAAAGTTCTGGGGACCACTGTAGAATCCAGAATATGAGTTTCCCAACATGTCATCCTCTGAGGCTTACATCGCGAAATAAAAATGCTCCTTCATCAGTGAAATCTCTTCAACAAGCAAGGAATGTACAGGCACTTATAAAGATCTTTGAGGATGATTCCATATCTGCTACATCCACTGACATTGAAAGGGAATCTCAGAGTGACTCATACAAGCAAAAACAGGGTAGAAAGTTCAATTAATATTTCTTGGACTTGAATCTGTTGCTTTATTGGTGAATCGACATTTTGGGGAGTGGGAAAGCACAGAAGGAAAGGTTTTGTGGGTTTTTTTTTGTTTGTTTTTGTTTTCTTTAGGGGGAGGGTTGGATATGAAGATCTGGAAACTTACTCTTGGCTGGTCTAGGTATCTGAAAAGAGTGGGTTTATGTCATCTTTTATAGATCTCGTCTTAATTTGGGGACTTAGGGAGAGCAAGAAAGCATTAGTGGCTACTCAAGGTTGACAAGTGGCTGGGGTTCCTGCCCAATCAGGGGAAATACTGTGGGAGTGTCCTGTCACATTTTTCCAGAGTTGAGGCTATGCCCAAGAATTCTCAAAATGGATGTGGGTTCTGATGGGAGTGGAAAGAGGGTATTGGGACCTCAGGTGTCCCTCTTCTCTTGGCAGAAGATGTTATCCAGATCAATTCCTCCCTATGGAAGGGGAAGTCTTGGACCTTGGGAAGTTCTGGACAGATGGAAAGTAGACAGGGATATAGGTCCAGAAAGATAATGTGTGCAGGCTCTAGGATAGATGGGTGGTAAGTGGAAAGGCTGGGAATTCGACCTAGTCTTCCCAGTTCTTGCCAGTTCAGGAGGTGAACTCTTTACACAGCACCACATTGATTTAATATTTTGGGTAATGTGTTTCTCAGAGGGCCCATCAAACAAAAAAAAATGTGGAGGGAAGCATGGGGAAGAACTATAACAAGTCATTAATTATTCAACTAGATTAGAAAGAAAAGCAGATAGAGGGCTAACAAGTCCTATTGTAGGTATCCGGATTCAGATCTTGTTTCTACAATTTACCCTCTGTGAGATCATTTTCAAAATAATGACCCTTTCAGAGTTTCAATTTCCTCATCTGTAAAATGGGGCTAATTCTTGTATAACATAATTCAAAGTGTTGCTGTGAGGTTCAAATTTAATTATATGAAGCATCATATATGATGTGGATGTATATATACAATATACATGTGCATATATATGAATGCACTTAAACATATGTGGGTATGTCAGGTTTCCATTGTTTTTGAGAAAATAGACAATCTACTTGTATAAGGATAAAAAAATAATTAATTTATCTATGCATATGTATAATGCCTAAAAAGAGGTGATTAGATTTTAAAATGTTCCAGAAGGAAGGAGGAGCAAAGAAGAGAATAAATGAAATTAACTTTCTTGGAAAGGGGTAGTCCAAATGAATGCTATTCAAATTAAGAGAACAGATGAGCCAATTTATTAGGATTCCAACCTTTATTTAGCCTGGGGTAGAAAAGGGCAGAAACCAAGAGACAAGGAAAAGATAACAAAGGGAAAGGAGACAATAAAGACAGCTAGTAGAATATGGGAATTACTGTGGGTAGGGAAAAATATTCAGATTATTCCAGTGGGTGCTACAATAGAGTTAGATGAGGAAGAGCTGATTTTCTCCTGCCTCAGACACTCATTTGCTGGATGACTGGACAAATAAATCACCTAACCTTCCTGAGGTTCAATTTCCTCTATAACATGGGGAAAACAACAGCATTGACCACTTAGGTTTCTTGTGAAGATCAAATGAGATAATTAAAGTGTTTATCTGATCTTTTTTTTTTTTGCTAGACATTTGTTATTATTTTGAACCTTTTCTTTTTGACAAATATGGAAATATAAAAAATGATAGCATTAGTGGAAGTTCTTGTAGCTTAAGAAACCAGTTCTATTAATTTTTAGGCCCATATAGGAAGGACATTGACAACTTGGAAGGTGACCAGAAGGTAATAGGACTGGAAATTATATCATCACTTCATATTAGAAGAAAAGGGAATATTTAGTCAAGATTCATGGAAGGCTATATGGAGAGGAGGGGATAAAAGTTGATTTTAAGTGTTTGAAGATTACTGCATTGAAAATGGATTCCATTTGTTCTCCATTTCCCTAAAGTACAAAAACTAGGAAGAATGAGTATAGGTTTCCGAGAAGCACATTTCTCCTCCAAGTAAGAAAAAAAAGGCATAGAAACAAAACTAAGCCCCAGAGTGAAGGACCTCAGTTTCCCTTTACCTTGGTATATACTAATATAAATATGATTTTATGGTCATCAAGAACCATCTCATGAACTAATACTCCTTTATTGGACCTATAGCTATTCCTCTCATATACTTTCCATCTGGATGTACTCACAGAAACCCGATGCTTCCCTGATGTCCTTAGTCAATAGTGGACATTCCTTTTTTCATGAACCCTAGTCCACAAGGCCAAGAAGAGCAGACCTAACTATGTATTTCTCCAACCACTGCTAGTCCTACCTTCTGCTGTCCCACTCAACATTTTTCTTCTTTTGAGGGCCACTCCTTCTGTGACCAAGCTTAGACTCTTGTTGCTATATTCTACTCTTTTCCAAGGGTAACAGTGAAAATAGCTCACATTTATTTTGTGCTTTAAGGTTTATAGAGCACTCTACATATATTGTCTTATTTGATTTTTCCAATAACCTTGTAAATAGATATTCTTATCATTTTACAAATGAAGAAACCAATCCTGAGATAGCTTAGGTGATTTACTGAGGGATCACAACTAGAGTCTGAGGCAATATTGAACGCAGTTTTGATAATTTTGAGTTGTACAACCTAACTGTTCAGTTTACAACAGTGCCTAACATACAGTAGGTACTTAATAAATGTTTATTGATTGATCCACTGGATCAAAATCTTCCTCTAGATCCCTATCCTGATTTCTATCCTCATTTTTAAATATAGCATTATATATGCTATCTCCTGGAACATAGTCTCCAAATTTAAAAATTTCAACCCATGATTTCTATCTTGTCTCTATCTCACCCACACATAGTCTTGAATATATTACCATCTCTGTAAGCTAGGCTACCTCCATGATCCTGAACCCTGAAATTCTCCTCTCTGTTAATATGTTCTTATTTTTTTATCTCTTCATCCACTTCTAGAACTATTTTTCCCCCTTTTGAGAATCAACAACAATGACATCAATTTCCCCCTTCATCACAATTTCTAGTTCCTCTCTCTCTGTGCCAATATATATGAGGAGGAAGTAATATAAAGTCAATCTCAAAAGATAGCTTGGGGTCAGGATGATAAGTTAAGTGCTAAACAGAGGAACTTATATCTATTTAATCTTGGAGGCAATGAGAAGTTCATAAAGATCTTCATGGTCTGGATAGAACCAACATTTGCAAACATGCATCACTACTAGGCTTTAATTTGACTCCCTCTGACTCCTGAACAGGAAGGTGATACAATGGATAGAGTTCTGGGCCTGAAATCATGAAGATCCATCTTTCTGAGTTCTAATCTGACCTCATACACTAACTAGCCATATTACCCTAGACAAGTCACTTATCCCTATTTTCTTCAGTTTCTTAATCTGTAAAATGAGCTGGAGAAGAAAGGAAAAACCACTCCAGTATCTTTGCCAGGAAAACCCCAAATTGGGTCACAAAGAGTTGGGCACAACTGAAACCAACAAACAAAATTATCTTTTTACTAAAAATAATTCTAATTGCATGGTTGTTTTAAGGTGGGGTTAATTTCCTATCTTTTGTTCATTTTTTGTTGAGCTAATCATTAAGTGTTTATGTTACAGTTTAATTCTAGCTTGAATGCTTCCTTCTTTAAGTCTCTGACAAGACAGTATGTCAATGAAGGGGTTGGATTTGATATCTCCTGAAGACTTTTTGAGGTCTAGGTCAATGATCCTATTCAGTCACCTTGGGAGTTTAATTAGATGAGTAGATGATATGAATTGTTTACCAATGGTGGGACCTAATTGAGCTACCAGCCATATTTCTGTTAGTTATTCTCTCTGGCACATTCTTGATCAAGGGAATGACCACTTATGATAGATTGTAGTATTTCTGATGGCTATTAGAGAGCTTCCAGAATTTAAAAGTCAAGTTTGCTCCCACAAAATAGCCATTTGTCATATCATAGTTTAGTGTGAAAATGATGCTTTTAAACTTTTTTTTTTGAGTTCCAATTTAATCTGATGAATGAAATGGAAGATTGTTCAAAATTTAATTCCCTCAAAGTTGAAAATGTGAAATTTATTTTATAAAATTTGAGTGATCTCCTACCCTATGAAACATTTCATTCTTTCAGATTACTTCCCAGAAGGATGTAAAGACTTAGCATACTTTGATTACATAGAATATAGTGAAATGGAGATTAGGCTTAACACTTCTTGTTGAGGTCTACTCTTCAAAATATCACAAAAAGAGTAAGAGCTTTCATTTTCCATCTCTATTTCATGGACCAAAAAGGGCACTAGCTTTTTTGCTCCCACCAGATGAACAGTATTCTAGCTACCATAGTCATCATAGATTCTAAATTCTATCTTGTTTTTTGTCTGGAGGAACATTTTGGCTAGACTTGTACCAAATTATCACCTTGGGGCTTATGGTCTCCACAAGTGCATAGGAAATGTTAGCTGACAGACTTTGTTTCTGGATGGCACTGGAAGTGATATCTACCTCTTCATATTGTTTCTACTTCCAATGACCACTCTCATCTCTCCTGGGGTCAGTAATTTGAATGGAAGGAAGGAAGAGAGTGAAGAGCATAGACCTCATAGCTTTATCCTGTTCCTAGTGCAAAACATTAAGAGGTTTATCATCACCCTGGATGAGCTTGGAATACCTAATGCTTCACTCAGTCCAAAGTTATGAGAAATAGTTCTGTCAGTCCTCCACTTGGAGTCATAGAATTGAGGTAAAAAAGCTAAAAGGAGACTCCAGGCTACCTACAAAATAAAAAAAAATGCTTAGAGTGAAAACAGCAACAACAAATAAAACAAACGGTCTATGTTATCCATATCATTTACTTAGCCATATATGTCAAATCATTGTATTGTCTAATCTATTGCATTTTCAAGCAACATATTTTATTTTCTCACTGGTGTGTAATGTAAAGGGATTAGCCAATACTCCCCACTCCCTTTTCTCAGGTTATCATGGCATTTCAATGTTTTTTATAGCATCTTTGTTTTTGAGTAAGCCATAGAAAATCCTCATTGGCTTTTTGCTTCTTTGTGGATTCATTACCATAAGGAGTGAGAGGGTGCTCTGTAATTGGTGCCTCCTGGAAGTTGTATATTTGTTTTCTGGGCCATCTTGTCTGTTCAAGGATATTTGTTCAAATGATACTGCTTGAGTGTCAAGATGTCCCACCACCAAATGTTTTCAGTGACTTTTGAGCAGTTTGAGAAGTTCTAATGGCAATTTGGAGGTCCGACCAGAAGGGTTGGACAACTTATAAGAAATTATTTCATGTCCTGTTTCTGATTCAGAATTTGCAGAATGAATAACCAGAAGCTTCATGATGTAGTCACCTAAACCAAAATTAGAGAACTCCTTCATTTATTAATTTCTTCCAAATCACCCCTTTCTAATTTTTGAAATAAGAATTACATTAAGAGCTTTTTAATAATTCATTGTTATATAGAAGAAGTACCAATATTCTAATTTATAAATTGTCTTCTAAAATTAGAATATTAGTTCTCAAGTTAGAGAATCACATGGAAAGCTGGAGGCTACTATTTAATTAAAATATTATACTTGTGTCTAAAAATAGTGAAATTACTACACTCTTATTTTCTGAACCTTGGTAAGCATAGCCCCTCTTAGTACAAAAGTAATCAGTCTATCTGTTATAAAATATACTATGTAAAATATTTAATATCATAGCTTTTAAGCTGATGTGACTCTAGAGGTCATATAGATCAACTGCCTCTCTTTCCCCCTTATTTTACGGAAGGGGAAATGGAAGCCCAGAGAGATTCAGTAACTTGCCCAGGTTTGTAGGCAGCATAGCTGGGATTTGAAACCAGATCCTCTTAAATCCACCAATACATTTTGGACATTTTCTTATATCTTTGGTGAATAGCCCACACAGGAGAAATGGAAGCTCTATGCACACAGTAACTCCCTAACTGACCATGGAACTTAGTCTTACTCCAACTCCCCCGAAAAGAAGTTTTATTAAATAAAGCAAAACAATAGAGAGAATGAATTATGAGTAATAATGTTATATGAGTAATATTATATGTAATGATATTGAGCAAAAAAATACTATTGCCAAAAATCAATGAAAATTCTTAGTCACTTCTATTCCTAAATAAGAGAACACCTTTGGCTTCTTCTTCCTTCTTTCTAGGGGAAACTTATAGACCTGCCTTTGTCTGCTAATTTCTCAGGGTGGAAGGTGAGGTGGCTTTGTTTTTTCTTTTTCTCATCCTATCTTTTTAGCTTCTTGCTGTTCCTGGCTGCAGTTTCACAATGCATTTTTCCCCACATGTCTTTTGTGTAATCCTGAAAGCATCTCTAATATTCTTTATAGTTTAATATAATTATTCCCAGAGCAAGATGAGGGCAAAACCTGTAGAATTATTCTTCTGTCTTGGTGTCCTCTCTTCATTCTCTCTGGCTCTTTCCTTTTCTATTTTTTCCCTCTCTCTTAAACTCTACCAGTTACCAATCTCATTAGCCAGTTGTGCTTTCTGGAAGGTACCATTCATTCTCTCAAGTCTTTTTTTTTTAAGTGAGAGTAAGGAAAGGGGAAATATCTTAACTTTCACTACAAACTTTTGAAAGCAGAGAAGTTATATATTATTTTAGTTGAATATAAGTTTTCAGACAACAGACTCTGAGAAGACTTGTTCTTGACCTACTGTAGGCTGCTCCCAGTATCACTTCATCCATGGGCTATGCTTTGATCAGCAGGATTTGGGCCATGCATTGAGAAGTGCATCTTATATAGGCCACATGGCCCATACCCCACAATGGGATGGGAATTTGGTTGTGGACTCCTTTAAGACATTCTTGTCATTTCAGTTAAAGGGATTTCTCAAATAACCAATATGATGCTGCATTTACATTTTCTTTACTGTAGAAAGATTGTCAGGGTTAACACTATATGAAATAGTATCTCTACCCATACATATATCTACATGTAGCTGTCTTCCTTATGCAATAAGTTCCTTGATTTTAGCTTTTAGTATTCTGTTATTTCAGAGGAAGTGGACACTCTCTCCAAGGATGTAAGGATGTATAGCCTAATTTCTCTGTACCTTGAAGGGGGAGAGGGGGCACAACCTAAGAGGTTGGTCAACAAGCCATTCAATCAGGTCATTAATGTTTATTAAACCTATGTGCCAGGCACTATGCTAAGTGCTAGAAATACAAAGAAAAGCAAAAGACAGTACTTGGACTTAAGAACCTCACAGTTTAATGAGGGAGACAAAATACAAACAATGAATATAAACTACCTAGAGGTTATATTGGACATAAAGTATGCATTAGAGATAATCAACAGAGGAAAGATATTAGTATTAATTTGGATCAGGAAAGGCTTATTAGAGAAGATGAGATTTTTTTTTCTGGGATATGAAGTAAAATAGCCAAACCAGGATTTGGAGAGAGGAGGGGATAGTATTCCAAGCATAAAAATATGGAAAATGTCAAGAGTAGAGAGATGGAGGATGTCATGTGAGGAACAGCAAGAAGCCTGGATCATTGGATGTCAGAGTAAATTAAGCTGAGTAATGTATTTAAAAAGTGGAAAGATGAACAGAGGGCATGTTATGGAGGTCTTTGAATTCTAAACAAAAGATTTTATGTTTGATGTTGAGGCAATAAGGAAATGCTGGGGTTTTTCAAATTGGGGGGAAAAGGACTAGATTTACATTTTGGGAAGATCACTTAAGATTGACTGGAGTGGCAGGGAGACTAACCATCAGGCTCTTAGACTCTTCCAGATTAGCAATGGTGAAGAAGCTTTCTTTAGGCTAGTGAAAATGATAGAGGAAAAAGGAGGGCCTGTATAAAATATGGTGGGAAGATAAATTGATAGGACTTGGCAAGAGTTTAGATATGGAAGACAACAGTTATAGTCAACAATCAGGTCTCTAACTTTTTTTTTTAACATTTTAAACATTATTTTATTTGGTCATTTTCACACATTATTCATTGGAAGCAAAGAAAATTTTCTTTTCCTCCACCCCTCCCAACACCCCTCCCATAGCTGATGCACCATTCCACTGAGTATCACACATGTCCTTGATTTGAACCCATTTTCATGTTGTTGGTATTTGCATTAGGCTGTTCATTTAGAGTCTCTCCTCAGTCATGTCCCCTCAACCCCTGTAGTCAAGCAGTTGCTTTTCGTCAGTGTTTTTACTCCCATAGTTTGCCCTCTGCTTCTGGAAGTGTTTTTTCTTCTAGATCCCTGCAGAATATTCAAGGACTTTGTATTGACATTAATGGAGAAGTCCATTATGTTCGATTGTACCACAGTGTATCAGTCTCCGTGTGCAATGTTCTCCTGGTTCCCCTCCTTTCACTCTGCATCACTTCCTGGAGGTTGTTCCAGTCTCCCTGGAATTCCTCCACTTTATTATTCCTTTTAGCACAATATTATTCCATCACCAACATATACCACAATTTGTTCAGCCATTCCCCAATTGAAGGGCATCCCCTCATGTTCCAATTTTTGGCCACCACAAAGAGCACAGGTATGAATATTCTTGTACAAGTCTTTTTCCTTTTTAGCTCTTTGGGGTACAAACCCAGCAGTGCTATGGCTGGATTAAAGAGCAGACAGTCTTTTAGTGCCCTTTGGGCATAGTTCCAAATTGCCATCCAGAATGGTTGAATCAATTCACAACTCCACCAGCAATGAATGAATGTCCCCACTTTGCCACATCCCCTCCAGCATTCATTACTTTCCATAGCTGTCATGTTAGCCAATCTGCCAGGTGTGAGGTGATACCTCAGAGTTGTTTTGATTTGCATCTCTCTGATTATAAGAGATTTAGAGCACTTTTCATGTGCTTAATAGTTTTGATTTCTTTGGCTGAAAACTGCCTGTTCATGTCCCTTGCCCATTTACCAATTTGAGAATGACTTGATTTTTTGTACAATTGATTTAGCTCTTTATAAATTTGAGTAATTAGACCATTTTCTGAGGTTTTTGTTATGAAGATTGTTTCCCAGTTTGTTGCTTCCCTTCTCATTTTAGTTACATTGGTTTTGTTTGTACAAAATCTTTTTAATTTGATGTAATCAAAATTGTTTATTTTACATTTTGTGACTCTTTGTATGTCTTCTTTGGTTTTAATGTCTTTCCCTTCCCACAGGTCTGACATGTATACTATTCTGTTTTCACCTTGTTTACTTATAGTTTCCTTCTTTATGTTCAAGTCATTCAACCATTCTGAGATTATCTTGGTGTAGAGAGTGAGGTGTTGATCCAAACCTAATCTCTTCCACACTGTCTTCCAGTTTTCCCAGCAGTTTTTGTCAAATAGTGGATTTTTGTCCCAAAAGCTGAGCTACTTGGGTTTGTCATATACAGTCTTGCTGAGGTCATTTACACTAAGTTGATTCCACTGATCCTCCTTTCTGTCTCTTAGCCAGTACCAAATTGTTTTGATGACCACTGCTTTGTAATATATTTTGAGATCTGGGACTGCAAGGCCACCTTCCTTTGTATTTTTTTTTTCATTATTTCCCTGGATATCCTTGATCCTTTGTTCTTCCAAATGAACTTTGTTATGTTTTTTTTTTTCTAATTCAGTAAAAATGTTTATTGGTAGTTAAATGGGTATGGCACAAAATAAGTAGATTAATTTGGGTAGGATTGTCATTTATATTATGTGAGCTTGTCCCACCCGTGAGCAATCAATGTTTTTCCAATTGTTTACATCTAGTTTTAATTGTGTGGAGAGTGTTTTGTAGTTGTGTTCATATAGTTCCTGTGTTTGTCTTGGCAGATAGATTCCTAAGCATTTTATTTTGTCTAAGGTGATTTTGAATGGGATTTCTCTTTCTAATTCTTGCTACTGAGCTGTGTTGGAAATATTTAGAAATGCTGATGACTTATGCAGGTTTATTTTGTATCCTGCAACTTTGCTAAAGTTGTTGATTATTTCGACTAGCTTTTTGGTGGATTCTCTAGGATTCTTTAAGTAGACCATCATGTCATCTGCAAAGAGTGATAACTTGGTCTCCTCCTTGCCTTTTTTGATGCCTTCAATTTCTTTTTCTTCTCTAATTGCTACTTCTAGTGTTTCTAGTACAATGTCAAACAGTAGAGGTGATAATGGGCATCCTTGTTTCACTCCTGTTCTTAATGGGAATGCATCTAGTTTATCCCCATTGCAGATGATATTAGCTGATGGTTTTAGATATATACTGTTTATTATTTTTAGGAATGACCCTTCTATTCCTATGCTTTCTAGTGTTTTTAATAGGAATGAGTGTTGTATTTTATCAAAGGTTTTTTCTGCATTTATTGAGATAATAATGTGATTTTTTGTTGGTTTGCTTGTTGATATGGTCAATTTTGTGGATGGTTTTCCTAATATTGAACCAGCCCTGCATCTCTGGTATAAATCCTACCTGGTCATAGTGAATGACCCTTGTGTTGACTTGCTGGAGTCTTTTTGCTAGTATCCTATTTAATATTTTTGCATCTATATTCAAAGGGAGATTGGTCTATAGTGTTCTTTCTCTGTTTTTGACCTACCTGGCTTTGGAATCAGTACCCTGTTTGTGTCATGAAAGGAATTTGATAGAACTCGCTTTTTACTTATTATGTCAAATAGTTTGTATAGTATTGGGATTTGCTGTTCTTTGAATGTTTGATAGAATTCTCTTGTGAATCCATCAGGCCCTGGGGATTTTTTCTTAGGGAATTATTTGATGGACTGTTGGATTTCTTTTTCTGATATAGGATTATTTAAGAATTCTATTTCTCCTTCTGTTAGTCTAGGTAATTTATATTTTTGTAAATAGTCATCCATATCTCCTAGATTGGTATATTTAATGCCATATAATTGGGCAGAGTAGTTTTTAATAATTGCCTTAATTTCCCATTCATTGGAGGTTAGTTCCCCCTTTTCATCTTTGATGCTGTTAATTTGTTTTTCTTCTTTTCTTTTTATAATTAGATTGACCAGTACTTTGTCTATTTTGTTTGTTTTCTCAAACTACCAGCTTCTAGTATTATTCATTAGTTCAATAGTTTTATCACTTTTGATTTTATTAATTTCTCCCTTAGTTTTTAGGATCTCTAGTTTCGTTTTCTTCTGGGGGGTTTTAATTTGCTTGCTTTCAAGTTTTTTGGTTTGCATTTCCAATTCATTGATCCCTGCCCTCCCTAATTTGTTAATATAAACACTCAGGGTTATGAATTTTCCTCTGAGTACTACTTTGGCTGCATCCCATGAGGTTTGAAAAGATGTCTCACCATTGTCATTTTCCTCAATGAAATAATTGTTTCTATGATTTGTTCTCTAACTAACCAATTTTGGAGCATCATATTATTTAATTTCCAATTGATTTTTGATTTGGCTCTCCATGTACCCATTACTTTTATTGCCTTAGGATTTGAAAAGGCTGTATTTATTATTTCTGCTTTTCTACATTTGTTTGCCATATTTCTGTGACCTAGTGTATGGTTAATCTTTGTGAATGTGCCATGTGGTGCTGAGAAGAAGGTGTATTCCTTTTTGTCACTATTTATTTTTCTCCATATGTCTATTACCTCTATTTTTTCTAAGATTTCATTCATTTCTTTTACCTCTTTCTTATTTATTTTTTGATTTGATTTATCTAAATTTGATAGTGGTTGATTCAGATCCCCCACTATTATGGTTTTACAGTCTATTTCGTTCTTCAATTCTCCTAGTTTCTCCATTAGAAATTTGGGTGCTATACCATTTGGTGCATACATGTTGATTAGTGATATTTCCTCTTTGCCTATAGTCCCTTTTCTGGTAGACCAATGATTCTCAGATTGTTTCTCCTTCCTCTATTTCCAGGTCTGTCACTGTGTCAGTGAGATATTTTATGTTATCTTCTAATTCCGTAGTCTTTTGTCTTTGCTTTATTAATTCTTGCTCTTTTGCAAGATCAATGTCTTCCAGTTGCCTGATTCTGACCTTTAATGTCTGGTTTTCCTTTTCAGTTTGGTCTGACCTGTTTTTTGAGGCTTTGAGCTGTTTTTGCATTTGCGTATTTTGGTCCTTCATATTGCTGAATTCCTTTTGCATTATTTCCCATTTTTCCTGCCAGAAAGCTTCCATCTTTTTGATAATTTCCCATTTAAATTCTTCAAGAACTTGTGGAGAATTTCCATTTCTTTTGGAAGGTTTTGGAGCATTTGTTTGTGTTTCCTCTTCTATTTCCTCTGTATTTTGTATTTTTGCTCCATGAAATGTGTCCAGAGTCACCCCCTTCTTGCTTTTCTTGGAGTTGGGATGCTGACCCTGAGCACTTTTTGCCATCTCTATGGTTTTTTTCTCCCCTTTCCAGTCAGAAATCTGAGTGAGGAGGGCTGGCTCTTAGTGTATGGGTCTAATGATTGAGGCTTTAGCCCCAGGCAAATTCTCTGTTTTCCACAGCTGCGCTGTCTTCCCAGGGAAGCCCAGGGTCTGCCCTCCCTTGCCTGCCAGCTTTCTGGGTGTTACTGCTCTCAGATGCACCTACATACATTTGTTGTGGCTATTGTGCCCTAGAGGAAAAATATGAGAAGCTCAATGCCTACAAGTCTATGGAGCAGCTGGTATCCTCCTATGCACTTCACTGATGTTTTTATACCTATAGTAGTAAAGATCTCTCTCTCTCTGCATTTGTTGTATATTTTCATTATTTGCTTTTAAACATTAAGTTTTCTTTTAGAATCATTCCCCCCAAATCTTAGTGCTACAAAATGTTGTTAAGACCTCTCTACAGTCTATATCTTCAAAAAGGAGCAACCAAAATCCCAGCAACTTCTCTCTGGCTTTTCAGAGGATGGCCAAGGTAGAGAGATTTATAGCAATATAGTAAGTACAACATCCTTACACTGCCCTCAGACACAGTAGGGGGCAAGATTAAAATTAATTTTTTTTTGTTTTAAGAACTTTATATTTAGAATACAATATTTATGTTACTACAGAATTCATTTGTTATAAAAATTGAATATTGTTTAAAACCAATGTCTTTTTAAATTGAGATATTAGCACAAGATGGTCACATTTCTAGGGAATTACTAGCAAGAAAAATATTTTGTCTGTTACCAATATTTTTATTTGTGTGCTACATTTTTATTTCATGGTTACTATGTTAGGAAAAGTGAATATTATCAGAATAAGTATCTTTTTTTAATAAGGAGTTATATGCAGAATAGTTTTTTTCAGCATTCCATAGTGAAAGATTACAGTTTTGGGTACCTGGGGAACCTTACTCCTATTTCCATTAGGTTTAATGTATCAACATTAATATATTTGACTTTCTCATTTTTTAGGAATGATATTCATGTGAAAGTTGAGCACTGATTATGTATTTAGATTATTATTGTCAAAATACAACATTATCTGGTAATGATATGGGAAAAAAAGATTTAGTTTTAGAAACATGTAACTAATATTGCATCCTTATTTTTTTCTCTGAGATGGTCTTTCCAGCTGACTATTGACAAGAATCACATACTAGGTCTTAAAAACCAGCAGACTGGTTATGCCAACTGATAATAAAACAAATATTGTAGGAACCTAAGATAGGTCTAGTAATTAGCTTTTTTAGCCTGAGAGAATAGCTCCTCATTGGCTAGGTAACCTAAAACCTGTCCTGCAGCTATAAATCTGAGTAGCATTTCTCAAGGAAGCTAAAGCTACTTTTATCAGGAGCTTTCTTAGAATAATAACAAATCTTTTAAATATATATATATATATATATATATATATTTCTAGATTATATGTCAATATGGTTTTCAAAAATTGTTTTCTGAAATTTTGCCATCCATGTTCTTTCTCTTCCTCCCTATGATGGCTGGTAATATGACATAGTTTGTACATGTGTTATTCTACATACATATTTCCATGTTTATCATGCTCTGAAAAAAGACACTTATCACTTACCTTAAAGTAAAATTCAGGGAGGAAATAAAATGAACAATAGCATTCTGCAATCTGCATTTAGACTCCATCAACTTCTATAACAGTGGATAACCCCTTTCATAATTCCATCCTGAGTCCTTGCATTTCTCATAATAGTTTAGTCAATCGCAGCCAATCATTGTACTTTATTACTGTTACTGTATACAACATTCTCCTGATTCTGCTTACTTCACTTTACCTGACTTCATATAAGTCTTTCCAGGATTTTTTGTAATCATCTTGTTTTTAATTCCTTATTGCACAATAATATTTCATTACAGTAATATGCTTTAACTTATTTAGCTATTCCTCAGTTGATGGACATCCCTTCAGTTTCTAGTTCTTTGCCATCACAAAAATAGCAGCTATAAATATTTTGGTACAAGTAGATCTTTTACCCCTAACTTTGATCTCATTGGGATAAAGACCTAGTAGTGGTATTGCTAGGTCAAAGTATATGCACACTTTTATGATCCTTTGGACATATTTCCAGATTGCTGTCCAGGATGGTTATATCTTTTCACAGCTCCACCAACAGTGTATTAGTGTCCCAATTTTTCCATATCCCCGCCAATATTTATCATTTTCCTTTTTTTTTGTTATATTAGTCATTATGATAGGTCTGAGGTTATACTTTAGAGTTGTTTTAATTTGCATTTTCCTAATTAATAGTGATTTGAAGCATTTTTCACATGACTAAATATAGGTGTAATTTCTTCATGTGAGAATTGCCTGTTCTTATCCTTTGACTACTTGTCAAATTGGGGATGCTTTATATTCTTATTAACTTGGCCCAGTTCTCTACATATTTGAGAAATGAGGCCTTTGTCAGAGATACTTGCTATAAATCTTCCCCCCAGTATGTTGTTTCCCTTCTAATCTTCATTGTACTGTTTTTGCCTGTGTGGGGGGCTGTAAAAAGTTTTTAATTTAATGTAGTCAAAGTTATCTATTTTATAGCTTATAATGTTTTTTATGCCTTGCTTAGACATAGATTCTTTCCTCATCCATAGATCTGACAAATAAACTATTTTGTGCTCCTCTAATTTGTATGATTTCACCCTTTATTTCTAAATCATATATTTATTTTGATTTTACCTGGGTATATGGTATTAGGTGTTGTTCTGTGCCTAGATTCCACCATATTGTTTTTCATTTTTTCCAGTAATTTTTGTCAAATAATGAGTTTTTCTTCCAAAGCTTGGATCTATGGGTTTACCAAACATTAGGTTACTATGGTAATTTACTACTCTGTATTGCACTAACAAATCTTTTCCCTTTAGTATGACCTCTCATTTTATTTGACCTCTACCTGCTTATGCATTGGTGAGTGAGAATCTCCCAGAGAATCTCTATTGTTAAGAAATTCTGGGACAATGGGGATCAGTCCCTATGTGATGAGCCATTTTACATCTAGCTAGTCTTTTCATTTTATGGTAGGCGTTATCTTTCCAGAATGCCAGAACATGGTTGAGACTGTTATATCTGCATAGTGTTTGAGAAGCCAAATTGATCTCCATACTTCGGTATTATTACTGTGAGATATGAGTAGAAGATGATAACATTAAATGTAATTTCATTTGGTTTTTTAAAATAATTTCAGAGAGGCGGAGTCAAGATGGCAGCCTAGAAGGAGCAGAAGTTCAGACCTCTGAATACCCTTCCTTCCCGATCACAAACTAAATGCTTCTAGGGGACTGAAAAGCAAACCTAACAAGACAGAGCGAAGGAACCCTCCTGCTGGACTCAATTCAAAAGATACGCCCCCTGAAAAGCCAGAATCTGAGAACACTCAGGTTTAAGGGGAAGGCAGAAGGAAGGTCCCAGAACTCCTCCCGCCGCACACCTAGAGTGCTGAGACTCCAGTGGCAGTGGGAACTTCTGGGCGGGCAAAGGTGCTGATCAGGAAGGTGTACCTTGCGGCCAGGGCTTTGCCTAGTTCAGAGTGTCAAACACAGAAGCCGGGAAGGAGCTAGAGAGGGAGCATATACCTGGCAGCATGGCCAGAGCTGAGGAGATACTCCATATTTTCTCTAGCCTTCCAGGAGGTTTTGGACTCAGAGAACACTCAACCTGAACTTAATTCCATCAAAATTCTTCAGAACTCAGGGAAGGCCAGGCTCCACACCCCTCCTCATTGACTGCTGGACATTAATCCAATCAAAAGCCTTCAGAGGACAGGGAAGCTCAAACCCCCAACAATCCTCTCCCAGAGATTGCATCAAGAGAACTTCTGTCAAAGATCCAAGACTGGAAACTGACAGAAGCCCCCAAAACCAAAAAAATGAGAGGAGCAAGAGCACAGACAAACACAGGGAGCAAAGAAGGGGTAAATATGAGCAAACAACAGAAAAAGAAGAAAGAAATTACAATAGAGAGCTTCTATACAGAGAACAGAACAGAGGAGGATGCATCAGCAAACAATAAATCTGAAATCCCAGTGAATTGGGTATAGGCTGTGGAAGAACTCAAAATGCAATTCAAAAACAATTAAGAGAGACTAAAGATAACTTTAACAGCAAGATAAGTCATCTGGAAACAGAAAATAGTGTCTTGAAAGCCAAAATCAATCATCTGGTAAATGAGGCAAAGGAGATGAAAGATGACCTTCAAATAAAATCAGACCAGAAGGAAAAAGATGACCAAAAAGCCAAGGATGTAATCCAGTCTATAAGAACCAGAATACAACAACTGGAATTAAGTGACCTCACAAGGCAACAGGACACTATAATACAAAACCAAAAGAATGAAAAAATTGAGGAAAATATGAAGCATCTCATTCACAAAACAGAGGATTTAGAAAATCGTTCAAGGAGAGACAATTTAAGAATCATTGGTCTACCAGAAAACCATGACAAAAGAAAAAGTCTGGACATAATACTACAGGAAATTATTTAAGAAAACTGCCCTGATATCGTAGAACAATAGGGAAAAGTGGAGATTGAAAGAATCCACAGATCACCTCCTGTACTTAATCCCCAACTGACAACACCCAGGAATGTTATAGCCAAATTCAAGAACAATCAGACCAAAGAAAAGATATTACAAGCTGCCAAGAAGAAATCATTCAGATACCATGGAACCACAGTGAGGATAACTCAAGATCTGGCTGGATCCACACTGAAGGACCAAAAAGCATGGAATATGATATTCTGGAAAGCAAGGGAACTAGGTCTACAACCAAGAATCAACTACCCAGCAAAACTGACTATATTCTTACAGGGGAAAGTATGGTCACTCAACAAAATAGAAGAATTCAAAGAATTTTTAATGAAAAGACCAGACCTGAACAGAAAATTTGATGTCCAAGCACAGAACTCAAGAGAATCATCAAAAGGTAATTTAAAAAGAGGGAAAAAAGAAAAACAAAACAAAACAACAAAAAATTTTGTTTAAGAAACTCAATAAGTTAAAATGTTATGTATCCCTATGAGAAAAGAGGTAATTGGTAGCTCTTAAAAACTATTGCTATCACCTGGGCAGCTAGAAGAATTACACTTAGAGGGAACAGTGACAAATTGTATAGGATGAAAGGACAAGACATAAATAGGTATATAGATATATGCATGCATAAATACATATACATGTGTGTGTGGGTATGTGTATATATATACAACTAGAGCTATAAAAAAGGTTAGTACAAAAAGAATGGGAAAAAAAACAAATGGGGGTAAATTTATATGTCACAAAGAAGATCATGGTGGGAAGGGGGAGAACATCAAAACACTGGAAGGATAAATGAGTTGGAGATAGGAAATACTCAACTCTAATGTGCTTTGAAATTGACCCAAAGTGGGAATAACAATACAATCCATTGGGGCAGAGAATAGATTTGCGCCCTAAAGAGGAGTAGAAGGCTAACAAACTGACTGGTGGGGAGGGAAGCAGTACAAGGGTGGGAAAGGGTGCAGGGGACAATTTTTGAAAGACTACAAGGAAAATAAGGGGGGAATAAGAAGGGAGGGGGTAGAAAGGGAAGTAAAATAAGGGTGGGAACTAGGGGGACTGATTAAAAACAAATATTGGTGTAGAAGGAAATAGTGAAAGAAGAAAAGGCAGGACCAGGAGTACAAATCAAAATGCTGGGAAATACACAGCTAGTAATCATAACTCTGAATGTGAATGGAATGAACTCACCCATAAAATGGAAGCAAATAACAGAGTAGATTAGAATCCAAAACCCTACCATATGCTGTCTACAAGAAACACACATGAGGAAGGTAGATACGCATGGGGTGAAAGTAAGAGGATGGAGCCAAATCTATTGGGCATCAACTGATAAAAAGAAGGAAGGAGTCACAATCATGAAATCTGACAAAGCCAAAGTAAAAATAATTTTCCTTAAAAGAGATAGGGAGGTAATTATGTCCTGATAAAATACACTATAGAAATAAAAAACAGTATATATCTAAAACCATCAGCAAACATCATCTGCAATGGGGATAAATTAGATGCATACCAAATAAGATCAGGAGTGAAACAAGGATGCCCATTATCACCACTATTGCTTAACATTGTACTAGAAACACTAGCAGTCGGAATAAGAGAAGAAAAAGTAATTGAGGGTATTAGAATTGGCAATAAGTAGACCAAGCTTTCACTCTTTGAGGATGATATGATGGTCTACTTAAAAAATCCTAGAGAATCAACTAAAAATCTAGTGGAAATAAGCAACAATGTTAGCAAATTCACAGGATACAAAATAAACCCACATAAGAATTTCTATAGATCTCCAACACATCAAAGCAGCAGGAAATAGAAAGACAAATCCCATTCAAAAATCAGCTTAGACTATATAAAATACTTAGGAATCTATATGCTGAGAAAAACACAGGAAACATATGAACGCAACTATAAAACACTCTCCACACAACTAAAACTAGATCTGAGCAAAGGGAAAAACATTAAATGTTCATGGGTGGGAAAAGCTAACAAAATGAAAATGAACATCCTACCCAAACTTATCTATTTATTTAGTGCCATACCCATCAAACTTCCAAAAAACTTCTTTATGGAAATAGAAAAAAAACATAACAAAGTTGATTTGGAAGAACAAAAGATCAAGGATATCCAGGGAAATAATGAAAAAAATGTGAAGGAAGTCAGCATTGCAATCCCAGATCTCAAACTATCTATAAAGTATTGGTCATCAAAACAATTTGGTACTGGCTAAGAGAGGAGGATCAGTGGAATAGACTTGGGGTAAGGGATCTCAGCAAAACAGTCTATGACAAATCTAAAGACCACCACTTTTGGGACAAAAATCTACTATTTGATAAAAATTGCTGGGAAAATTGGAAGACAGTGTGGGAGAGATTAGGCTTGGACCAGTACCTCACATCCTATACTAAGATACACTCATAATGGGTGAATGACATGAACTTAAAGAAGGAAACTATAAGTAAATTAGGTGAACACGGAATATTATATTTGTCCGACTTTGGGAAGGGAATAATTTTAAACCAAAGAAGACATACAAAAAGTCACAAAATGTAAAATAAACAATTTTGATTACATCAAATTAAAAAGTTCCTGTACAAGCAAAACCAATGTAACCAAAATCAGAAAGGAAATAACAAACTGGGAAACAATCTTCATAACAAAAAACTCTGACAAAGGTCTAATTACTTAAATTTATAAAGAGCTATACCAATTGTACAAAAAATCAAGCCATTCTCCAATTGATAAATGGGCAAGGGACATGAATAGGTAATTTTCAGTTAAAGAAATCAAAATTATTAATAAGCACTTGAAAAAATGCTCTAAATCTCTTATAATCAGAGAGATGCAAATCAAAACAACTCTGAGGTATCACCTCACACCTAGCAGATTGGCTAACATGACAGCAAAGGAAAGTAATGGATGCTGGAGGGGATGTTGCAAAGTTGGGACATTAATTCATTGCTGGTGGAGTTGTGAATTAATCCAACCATTCTGGAGGGCAATTTGGAACTATGCCCAAAGGGCACTAAAAGACTGTCTGCCCTTTGATCCAGCTATAGCTCTGCTGGGTTTGTACCCCAAAGAGCTAAAAAGGAAAAAGAAATGTACAAGAATATTCATAGTTGAGCTCTTTGTGGTGGCAAAAATTGGAAAATGAGGGGATTCTCTTCAATTGGGGAATGGCTGAACAAATTGTAGTATATGTTGGTGATGGAATATTATTGTGCTAAAAGTAATAATAAAGTGGAGGGATTTCATAGAGACTGGAACAACCTCCAGGAAATGATGCAGAGTGAGAGGAGCAGAACCAGAAGAACATTGTACACAGAGACTGACACACTGTGGTACAATCAAAGGTAATGGACTCCTCCACTGGTAATGCAATGACACTGAACAACCTAGAAGGGTACAGGAGAAAAAACACTATGCACATCAAGAGGAAAAACTGTGGGAGTAAAAACACTAAAGAAAATCTACTGCTTCATGACATGGTTTGAAGGAGAAATAAATGGGGAAATAGACTCCAAATGCACACCCTTTTGCAAATACCAACAACATGGAAAGAAGTTCTGATCAAGAACACAGGCTATACCCAGTCAAACTGACCATCGGCTATGGGAGGGTTATGGGAGGGAGGGAAATAAAATGATTTTTGTAACCAAGGAACAATGTATGAAATTAAAAATAAAAATTAAAAAAATAAAGAAAAGTAAGCTAATAAAAAAGCCAGTATAGACAATGAGAAAATATCTGAACTCAACATGTATGCACCAAATGGCATAGCATCCAAATTTCTAAAGGAGAAACTAGAGGAGCTCAAGGATGATACAGATAGAAAAACTATGCAGTGGGAGATGTGAACATTCTTCTATCTGACCTAGATAAATGAAACCAAAAAAATAAATAAGAAAGAGGTAAGAGAAGTGAATGAAATCTTAGAAAAATTAGAGTAAGTAGACACGTGGAGAAAAATAAATAAGGACAAAAAGGAATATACCCTCTTCTCAGTAGCACATGGTACATTCACAAAATTGACCATGTATTACGGCATAAAAACATTGCAAAAAAGTGCAAAAGAGCAGAAATAATAAATGCAACCTTCTCAGATCAAAATGCAATGAAAATAATAATTAGTAAGGGTACATGGAGAGGTAAATAAAAAATTAATAGGAAATTAAACAATATGATTCTCCAAAACCAGTTAGTTAAAGAACAAATCATAGAAACGATTAATAACTTCATTGAAGAAAATGACAATGATGAGACATCCTTTCAAAATCTATGGGATGCAGCCAAAGCAGTACTCAGGGGGAAATTTATATCCTTGAGAACATATATTAACATATTAAGAAGGGCAGAGGTCAATGAATAGGCATGCAAATTAAAAAACTTGAAAGTGAACAAATTAAAAATTCTCAGGTGAAGACTAAATTAGCGATCTTAAAAATCAAAGGAGCAATTAATAAAATTGAAAGTCAAAGAACTATTGATTTAATAAATGAGACTATAAACTGGTACTTTGAAAATAACAAATAAAATAGACAAAGTACTAGTCAGTCTAATTAAAAAAAAGTAAAGAAAAAAACCAAATTGACAATATCCAAGATGAAAAGAGAGACCTCACCTCTAATGAAGAGGAAATTAAGGCAATCATTAAAAAGTACTATGCCCAATTATGTGGCAACAAATATGGCAATCTAGGTGAAATGAATGAATATTTACAAAAATATAAATTGCCTAGATTAACAGAGGAAGAAATAAATTACTTAAACAACCCCATATCAGAAAAAGAAATCAAACAAGCCATCAAAGAACTCCCTAAGAAAAAAAATCCCCAGGTCCAGATGGATTCACAAATGAATTTTATCAAACAAAATCCAAATACTTTCCAAAGTATTCAACATAATAAGCAAAGTAGTTCTACCAAATTCCTTTAAAGAAACAAACATGGTACTGATCCCAAAGCCAGGCAGGTCAAAAACAGAGAAAGAAAACTATAGACCAATCTCCTTAATGAATATAGATGCAAAAATCTTAAATAGGATACTAGCAAAAAGGCTCCAGCAAGTCATCACAAGGGTTATTCACTATGACCAGGTAGGATTCATACCAGGAATGCAGGGCTGGTTCAATATTGGGAAAACCATCCACATAATTGACCATATTAACATGCAAACTGACAAAAATCACATGATTATCTCAATAGATTCAGAAAAAGAATTTGATAAAATACAACACCCATTCCTATTGAAAACACTAGATAGTATAGGAATAGATGGGCCTTTCCTAAAAATAATAAATAGTATATATCTGAAACCATTAGTAAACATCATCTGCAATGGGGATAGACTAGAAGCCTTCCAAATAAGATCAGGACTCAAACAAGTAAGTCCATTATCACCCCTATTATTTAACATTGTACTAGAAACACTAGCAGTAGCAATTAGAGAAGAAAAATAAATTGAAAGTATTAAAATTGACAATGAGGAGACCAAGCTATCACTCTTTGAGGATGATATGAGGGTTTACTTAAAGAATCCTAGAGAATCAACAAAAAACCTAGTTGAAATAATCAACATCTTTAGCAAAGTTGCAGGATACAAAATATAAGTCATCAGCATTTCTATATATCTCTAACACATCTCAGTAGCAAAAATTAGAAAGAGAAATTCCCTTTAAAATCCCCCTAGACAATATAAAATACTTAGGAATTTATCTGCCAAGACAAACACAGGAACTATATGAACACAACTACTAAACACTCTCCACACAACTAAAACTAGACTTGAACAATTGGAAGAACATTAACTGCTCATGGGTAGGATGAGTCAATATAATAAAAATGACAATCCTACCCAAACTCATTTATCTATTTAGTGCCATACCCATTGAACTTCCAAATAACTTCTTTGCTGAATTAGAAAAAAAACATAACAAAGTACATTTGGAAGAACAAAGGATCAAGGATATCCAGGGAAATAATGAAAAAAAAACACAAATGAGGGGGGCCTTGCAGTCCCAGATCTCAAACTATACTGTAAAGCAATGATTATGAAAACAATTTGTACTGGCTAAGAGACAGAAAGGAGATCAGTGGAATAGACATAGGGTAAATGACTTTCAGCTGGACAGTCTATGATAAACCCAAAGATTCCAGTTTTGGGGACCAAAACCCAGTTTTTGATAAAAACTGCTGGGAAAATTAGAAGACAGTATGGGAGAGATTAGTTTTGGATCAACATCTCACCCCCTACACCAAGATAAACTCATAATGGGTGAATTACCTGAATATAAATTAGGAAACTATAAGCAAACTAGGCAAACACAGAATAGTATACTTGTCAGATCTTTGGGAAAGGAAAGACTTTAAAACCAAGCAAGAGCTAGAAAAAATCACAAAATGTAAAATCAATAAATTTGATTACATCAAATTAAAAAGTTTTTGTACAAACAAAAAGAATGCATCCAAAATTAGAAGGGAAGCAACAAATTGGGAAACAATCTTCATTACAAAAACCTCTGATAAAGGTCTAATTACTCAAATTCATAAAGATCTAAAGAAGTTGTACAAAGAAATCAAACCATTCTCCAATTGAAAAATGGGCAAGGGACATGAATAGGCAATTTTCAGTTTAAGAAATCAAAACTATTATTAAGCACATGAAAAAATGCTCTAAATCTCTTATAATCCGAGAAATGCAAATCAAAACAACTCTGTGTTATCACCTCACACCTAGCAGATTGGCTAACATGACAGCAAAGGAAAATAATGAATGTTGGAGGGGGTGTGGTAAAGTTGGGACATTAATTCCTTCTGGGTGGAGCTGTGAATTGATCGAACCATTCTGGAGGGCAATTTTGAACTATGCCCAAAGGGCACTAAAAGACTGTCTGCCCTTTGATCTAGCCATACATACCACTGCTGGGTTTGTACCCCAAAGGGATTATAAGAAAAAAGACATTTACAAGAATATTCATAGTTGCACTCTTTATGATGGCAAAAAATTGGAAAATGAGGGGATGCTCTTCAATTGGGGAATGGCTGAACAAATTGTGGTATATGTTCATGATGGAATACTATTGTGCTCAAAGGAATAATGAACTGGAGGAATTCCATGGGAATTGGAACAACCTCCAGGAAGTGATGCAGAGTGAGAGGAGCAGAACCAGGAAAACATTGTACACAGAGACTGATACACTGAGGAACAATCAAATGTAATGGACTTCTCCATTAGTGGCAATGCAGTGATCCTGAACAACTTGGAGGAACCTACAACAAAAACCACTATCCACATCCAGAGGAAACACTGTGGGAGTAAAAGCACGGAAGAAAATCAACTGCTTGAATACATGGGTCAAAGGGATATGGTTGGGGATGTAGACTCTAAATGAACATCCTAGTGTAAACAACAACATGGAAATAGATTATGATCAAGGACACAAGTAATACCCAATGAAATTGTATGTTGGCTGTGGGAACAGTGGGTGGAGGGGAGGGAGGGAAATAATGTGATTATTGTAACCAAGGAATAATGTTCTAAATTGACTAAATAAACTTATTCGAATGAAAAAATATAATAATTTCTGCAGCAGGTTAGTATAATGGATAGATAGATGCTTACCTTCAGACTACCTGAGTTATGTCTCTTCTAATATTTTCTTTGCTACCCTGGTTATATCACTTAAACCCTCTGTGTTCACTTTCACACTTCTTTACATTTAATTTGCTATTCTCACTGAGTGGTTTACCTCCCTGACCTGAAACCATTGTTTTGAAGGACTTCACCTAACTGTGTGACCTTGGGCAAGACACTTAACTTCTTTTTGCTTCAGTTTCCTCATCTTAAAATGGTAATAATAATAGTAACTACCTCCTAGAATTGTTGTGAGATTGAAATGAGATGATCATTGTAAAGCACTTAACAATTTCCTGTCCATATATTAGCTATTATTATTATTTTTATGATTCATCTATTCATGCATTCATTTAGTAAGTCTCAAAAAAATTAGTTGCTCAGAACTAATTCCCATGCTGATAAAATCTGAACTCCTTTCCCTATTATATTCATTTTATCTCTTTACAATTAAGTAATGTTGTTTTCTATCTCTTAATTCTCAACAATCCAGTGAAATAGCTATGCTTTTTGGATCCAGATTAAGTAAGCAACTCGTCCAAGGTCACTAAGTCAATTTTGAAGGAGAACAGGGACAGAATCTTGAAAAGTAGTTAAAGCAGTTCTTATTATACCAAACATGCAGTCTCTTTACTAGAGTAATTCTCTTCCTGAGAAATTTGGATTCTAAGGGTGGACTTCAGGGAGAAGATATTGTTTGGCCAAAGAAGTATGATGTTATCATTTAATTAAAATGTTCCAGTTCTTTAAGTAACAAGAACTGCAAATCCCATTCTCTGTTCTTTAAACTGAGCAAAATATTGGAGCCAATCTGAGTCCCTACCTTCTACTCTACACATGGCGCTCCTAACTCTATTAAAATATTAAATTCAAAAACAAAATCCATTTTTGAAACAATAAAGACACATACCTTCAACATTAGAATTTAGGTAGTATAACTGAGGGCCATAAAATTAGTGAGTAGCAGAGGTGTAATTTGAACTCATTCTGTATTCCAAATCCATTGCTCTTTGTATCACATTACCTCTCCCTCTGTGGTATGGTCCACTGTCTATCCTGCCTGTGTGCAAGTCTGGCTAACTTCAAAGATAGGAAGTCATGTGGCTTAGTGGACAGAATGCTGGGCTTAGAAGCACTAAGATCCAAGTTGGTATTCAAATGCCACCTCTGCCACTTAACTTCCATTAGTGTAAGTTTTTTCAACTGAAAAATGGGGATAATCTCCATCAAAATGACTATTTAGAAGAACAATGAGATAACATTTATAAAGTGACTTGTAAAGGTTGAAGTGCTCTATACATAATGGCTATTATTATTGTTTTAAGGGTTGAAAACTAAGATAAAAAGAGATTTCAGGATGTCATATTGAAAAATCAAAGGAACTTTAAAATTTGTATTTCTAGGTATTAAATGTTTAGGACAGGAGGGCAGTAATTCTTTGGACAGTAGAGTCAGTGGAAAACTGAGGTGTGGTGATGAAACAGAAGATGAATTGAGTGATAGGTAAAGACATTTAGACAATTCTTGATTTGTTCCTATTTCTATTTTTAGGTTTTACAGGGTCTTTGGAGTCTAGTATGAACCTGCCCCCTTTCCCTTGTGTATAGTAGCTCATATGATAATAATTTAAATTTAGCATAACAAATCAACCATGAGTAATATCTCTTGATTTTCACAGCAACCCTGAGAGGTAGTTAGGACATGAGTTTTTATTTTTATTTTTCCAATGAGGAAACTGAAGCTCAGATGGCTTAAGAAATATTAGGATGTGAAAGAGATGCTCTATGGCATTTTATCTTGGGTTTGCTTTCTTTAAATGTCTACTCTTTTCACTGCTACATGAAATGTAAACATTTCCTTCTGAATGGAAAACTTATGTTTCTCTCTCTCTAAGTCACAAAGCAACAGGCAGGGATTGACATGCTGTTTGAATGCAGGTTCATTTCTAATTCTACTCATGACAACACATTGCCTTTCTCTGACATGCTAGAACTGTTCCTTGTTCTTTGTGATTTACTGCAGGCTATTTCAGTTTGACCTTTAGCATCTCTAGTCCCAAGACCCTTTAAGAACACATATGGGAGGTCATCACATGGGAAACAGCCATAAATGCAATAGATTTTCAGAGAGGGCTTTCTGATAGCTCAGTTGTCTTTGACCAGTGGATTTTGGAGCTTTACTCGATCCATGTTGAAACAGACCACTATATCCTTTCCCAGTGCCTCACAAGGATTCCAGGTCCATGGAGAAACACTGCTAATTACCATATTATTGTGTTTGTGTGTGTGTGTGTGTGTGTGTGTGTGTGTTTGTGTGTGTCTCTGTGTGTGTGTAGAGTGACTACTGGGATTTCTTGTATGGAAGAGAGGTCAGATAGCAGCAGCCATCAGGACCAAGTCCTCTTGCTCTTTCCCAATTAATAGCAATGGTAAATCATCTGTATATGCACACAACCCCCTTCATTATTGATTTTAAAAATTCTTATGAATCAAAATCAACTCAGTAAAAAGTTGGGGACCTTGCCTTGGGCACTATAAGGCAAGTAGGATATGGAGGTACCTAGCTGACACAGTGGATAGAATCCTGGGAGACCACAACTGAAATCTAGCCTTACACACTTGCAAGCTGTGTGACGGGGTGAATCCATACCTCTGACAGCATCAGTCCCCTCAACTGTAAAATGGGGCTATACTATAGAACCTACTGTAAGGATCAAATGAGATAATACTTGTAAAGTGCTTAGCACAGTGCCTAGAACATGGGAGGTGCTTAATAAAGGCTCCTTAAGAACTTTGCTACTCTACTATGAAGTTTCTATCTATTGCCAAAATCATTACCAGTCTGGGGAGGGAGGAGTTGATAGTCTTCTTGAAAAATCTTAATAGTACTTGGAGCTTAAATATTTATAAGAAATATATGGTGTATGTATATACATGTGTGTATTTACTGTGGAAAGACAATATTATTGGAGACTACCATTATTTGTGGTTTTTTACTTTTAAATTTTATTTAATTGATTAATTAAGAGAATTTTTCCATGGTTCCATGATTCATATTCTTTCCCTCCCCTCCTTCTATCCCCCTCCTTCTATCCCCCTCCTGTAGCCAACATGCAATTCCACTGGGTTTTACATGTGGCATTGATCAAGATCTATTTTCATATTATTAATATTTGCATTAGGGAGATCATTTAGAATCTATATCCCCAATCATATCCCCATCAACTCATGTGATCAAGCAGTTGTTTTTCTTCTGTGTTTCTATTCCTGCAGTTCTTCCTCTGGATGAGGATAGTGTTCTTTCTCATAAGTCCCTCAGAAATGTCTTGGATCATTGTATTGCTCTTAGTAAAGCAGTTCATTACATTCGATTGTACCACAGTGTATCAGTCTCTGTGTACAATGTTTTCCTAGTTCTGCTCCTTTCACTCTGCATCATTTCCTGGAGGTTGTTCCAGTCCCCATGGAATTCCTCCAGTTTATTATTCCTTTGAGCACAATAGTATTCCATCACCAACATATACCACAATTTGTTCAGCCATTCCTCAATCAAAGGGCATCCCCTCATTTTCCAATTCTTTGTTACCACAAAGAGTGTGGCTATAAATATTTTGGTACAAGTCTTTTCCATTATGATCTCTTTCAGGTATAAACCCAGCAGTGGTATGGGTGGATCAAAGGGCAGGCAGTGTTTTAGCGCCCTTTGGGCATAGTTCCAAATTGCCATCCAGAATAATTGGATCAATACACAACTCCACCAGCAATGTATTAATGTCTCAATTTTGCCATATCCCCTCCAACATTTTTTACTTTCCTTTGCTGTCATGTTAGCCAATCTGCTAGGTGTGACGTGGTACCTCAGAGTTGTTTTGATTTGCATTTCTCTGATTATAAGAGATTTAGAACACTGTTTTCATGTGCTTATTGATAGTTTTGATTTCTTTATTGTGAAAATTGCCTATTCAGATCCCTTGCCCATTTGCCAATTGGGGAATGTTTTGATTTTTTGATTAGCTCTTTATAAATTTGAGTAATTAGACTTTTGTCAGATGTTTTTGTTATGAAGATTTTCCCCAATTTGTTGCTTCCCTTCTAATTTTGGTTGCATTGGTTTTGTTTGTACAAAAACTTTAATTTAATGTAATCAAAATTATTTATTTTACATTTTGTGATTTTTTCTAACTCTTGCTTGGTCTTAAAATCTTTCCTTTCCCAAACATCTGACAAATATACTATTCTGTGTTCACCTAATTTACTTATGGTTTCCTTCTTTATATTCAAGTCATTCACCCATTCTGAATTTATCTTGGTGTAGGGTATGAGATGTTGATCTATACCTATCTCTTTCATATCTCTATACATATCTATACATATCTCTTTCATACTGTTTTCTATTTTTTTCCAGCAGTTTTTATCAAATAGTGGATTTTGAACCCTGTCAATTATTATCTCCACTCAATTGTTATAGAGAGAACATCCAATGTCAAGTAGTTTAATTTATGATTCCTAAAAAAGATACCAATTTCTGTCATCAGGAGGATAATGTACTTAATGGTAAAACAAAAGGGAATTTCTAATTTCTAGCTCTATGGGAGTATATGCTTTGACTAATTCAAATCAGAAATCAGCATGAGCCATGAGTATTAGTCTAAAATTGAGAACAGAATTAAAGCTGTATAAAAATGAAATGGCCTGCCTCAGGGATAATGGGTAGCCCATTACTACATCTTTAAGTTGATACTGGATGATCAAATATTTTGAACATTGTAGATAGAAGTCAAGTCATTATTTAGACTAGAGTTGGATTAGATGACTTCTGAATTCTCTTCTATTTCTGTAATTTGATAATAATAAGTCAACCCAAAGAATTTATTAAGCACTTACTATGAGTCAGAAACTGTGTGAAGCATTGGGAATACTGTGAAGTAAAAATTTTCTCTACCCTCAACAGTGAGAAGACAAGTAAATAATTTTGTATGTATAGGATGTATACACAATAGCTGAGAGTTCATCTCAGAGGGGAAGTCTCAACAACTAAGGAGAAAAGGAAAGGCCTCCTTTTGAAAATGAAATTTGAGTTGGGAAGGGGGTCTTGAAGGAAGACAGAGATATACAAAGTTGGAGGTGAAAAGATAGAGCATTTTAGGCATGGAGCTCAATCAGTGCAAAAGAACAAAAGAGCCAGGAGGTTGTGTCATGTGTGAAAAGCAACCAATAGGTAAGTGGAATATATGATGGATAGTAAAGTGGAAGAAGACTGCAAAGTTAGGACATTATGAAAGGCTTCAAATACCTAGCAGGACTTTATATTTGATCATGGGTATAATTGGGTTCCTGGAGATAAAGAGGACAGAGAGGGAATTCCTGGTATGGGAAGCAGTCAAGGGATGGATTAGCAAAAGAACAGTGAGGAGGCGAATGAATATATTGTTTGTGTTTCATTGACAAGAATTTAGTATTTGATTAACTACATGAGGAATAAAGAAGAATCAAACATGAAAAAGTTTTGAACATCAGATTTGGTGGTAATAGTGACAGGATGGATGAAGTAAGGACGAACTTAAGACATGTTTCAGCCTAGATGGTTTGATGTAGGCAGTATCATGCTTTTGCTTCTTTATCCTTGGAAAATTACCATTATGAAGTGGTATCTACTTCATAGTACCCTCTGCCTTCAAACTGGAGTTTATTGAATGGGGATGACTTGGTCAAGTTTATTGATTTAGGAAAATCATTTTGGCAGCTGAGTGATGGATTGGGATAGGAGAAAAGCAAGGCAGAAAGACCAATAATGTATCTCTTGCAATGGTCTAGGAGAGAGATAATAATGTCCGGTACTGAGGTGGTGACTGAGTGGAGAAAATGGAACATATATGAAAAAATGTTTTTTGAAGGGAGGAATGACTAAATTTGTCAACAGATTAGATTTCTGTGGTGAGTTCAAATGAGGATTTGATGATGACATTGAAATTTCAGGCATAGAGAATTGGAAGAATGATGGTGCCCTCTACAGCAGTAGGAAAGTTAGAAAGAGGGAAAGGCTTGGGAGAGGGTAGAGAATAGTGAGTTCTGTTATAGTCAGAACCATGTAGCACAGGCATTCCTGAGAACATATATTCAAATGATGCTGGTGAGTGTTCCACAGGCGAGGGGAACTCACCTGTATGGTAGATTATCAATCACTCAATCAAACAAGCAAGCATTTATTTTTTATGTACCAAGTACTGTGCAAGATTTTGAGGTTATATATATATAACAACTCTATGCTCTAATAGACTATATGCATTCTAAAACTATCATGACTTTCTATTTAAACCATTGATGCTTCCTAATTACATATTAAGTTCTGTTTATGGTGCTAGTAACTTAAAATAGTCTTTCTATTGGACTTAAAAATGTTTTCAACATCCTCTAAATCTATATAGCCTAGAACTAAGCCTCCCTCACTCCACTGTAGCTGTGTTCTTTAGACCATAGCACAGGTGTACTTATATGAAACTCCGTTCCATTCCATAGCGACATATCTTTTATAGGAAATTTTATAAATGGTCAATTTGGGTCTTTTATGACTGTTGCCATCATAAAAAGAAAATAATTTTACTGTGCAATTTATTTTCCCTGGTGAGCAGAATAGACAAGTGGTGATTAAGGTCAAAAAAGTTATTTCCTTCCATTTAACAAATCCTTTCTTACCCCCTAAAAATGAACTCTCTTCAGATTGGATCAATGAAAATGCACAGAGAAATGATTGCACATTTTGCAAGTTTTTCTATTCCATTGTTAATTCTTGAGAATCAAAATGATTCTGTTATAAATCATTTGACATCCAAATTAATATGGGATAAATTTAATTACTTTGTGGCATTTTTCCTGACAAGGGAGTACAGTAGGAAACCTGCATGCATTCTGACAAAAAAGAATGACTTCATTAGTTATATTTAGCTACCACCTTTTTGTAGAAGGTTTTGGAAAAATATCTATGTAAGCAGATTCTTATCCTTTGCATTACTTTAGGAACTTTCTAAGGGGGAAGAGGTAGGTGGATAGGAATAGAAATGGCATATTTATTTGTTCTTTTAAAAGAATTTACCACATACTTCAAGGTTTCTTTCCCTTATGTCCTAGGAAAACTAAAATTCTTCTTACTGCCTATTTAATCACTGCACTCAGACCCTCAGAATAGCTCAGAAAAGCAAAGGAAAAAGGCCCTTAGGAAGTGAATTTCTAGGAAATAAACCTTTCTTTGATTAAGATTAATCAAACTATGTGTATGAAGGGGTGACTTACACTTGAGGAGCTTTTCTAGATGGAACAGAACAGATGTGACAGATATTATAGGTAGTTCCTTCTATCAAGGAGCTCACATTCTAATTGGGCAGACAATGTGCAATATTGGTAGAATTTACTAATAACAGTAAGGACAGTAATATTTCAAATATAACAAGGTAGTATTTGATTTATTATCAAATAAATAGCACAGACCTATGTTTTCTGAACTAATTTAGCTGCAAAAAATTTTCAGGGGAAGAAACATTAGGAACCCAGAAATGCTCACCTGAAAAATCTAGAAGTATGGAGAACCCTAGAGAAAAGGAATCATAGATGGAAATTTTGGGTGAATATAGAGAAAATTATGTCTCAGTATTTTAATACTGAGAGCTGCTTTGTGTAATTATTATTTTAATAAGTACACAATGTGGACACTATTTTGTAGGAGGGCAATATTGCTAATATCTAATTTTTATTATGGAACCCCTAATTAACATTGCCTGGTAAACCTAATAGGCCAGAGTCATATACACATTGCTCTGGTAAAATCGTTTTTTAGCTGACAAAACAACCTTCCCATCCTCCCTTTCTTACTCTCTTCCTTTCCTCCTTGCTGGGTCCATAGAAGAGACCACAGCTTTCTTTTGAGGACCATTTTTTAGTAGCTCTCATCTTTCCTGGATGAACAGGTACTCGCTCTCTGTTCCTATTTCTCCCACTCACCCCATCTCCTCAAACTGAAGCTAGTCTGCCAGTGACCTTGTGTTAAGTAAGAAAATTCAACTGGATACAAGGAAAAAATGATCTACTTTCACCACATGTCCAGGAATGATTATGCATCGATGGTGTTAGAGTTATTTGGGATTACTCTTGGTTGACTTTACATATTTAAATTGAGATAAAAATTCTCTGAAAGTCAATGCATTTACTAATTTATATTAAATACCTCATTCTTTTTGTCTTATTGTTTGTTTGTCTGGAGCCAATTTCATTGCATCTGCCTGAGCCTCTAATCTATCCCATTGGCCAGTTGTGCAACGATCCTTAGAACTGCCTGCACTATTCTAACATTCAACTGCCAAAAGACAGAAAGTCAGTTAGATGGTCTTTTAGAGTGCCTTCACCCTCTATGATTTTATACATTTTCATTGAAAATCTTATATGGTTGCTAGGCTCAGATAATGTGTTTTGCATGTTAATTTGAAGACCAGGGCACCAAGTAGGTGACTTTAATCATATTCTTTCCATTACTGGCCCGTTAGCCTCTGCCAATCCAACTGGCACAATTAGAGGCACTACCTGGGCTACATCCAGGCCCCTCCTCTTAGTTACTTAGGCTTTTACATTTACAGAGTAACATTTCCTAGAAAACTAAGGGAAAAGAAGATGCACAAAAATAATTTTTCCAATACCTTTTTGAAGCTTTTGAAGGATTCAAATAGAAGAATTTGGAGGATTAAAAAATATGAGGGTTTTTTCCCCTCACAAGGTAACACCTTTTGTATTAAACTGTACTTTAACATTTATTAAGTAGCTGCTAAATCAGTGTCTGACAATAAGAGATCCTAAGGTGAATTGTCATAGAATCCTAGCTGGAGATAAATGGAGGTGATGGGAAGATGGAAGTATCCTAAGATGAGCTTAAATAGTTTAATTATTTTGCCTAGGGTCATCCCTGATAGCCTCTAGGACACATGCTTGAATCCTTTCCAAATATATCTACTTCAGATGCAACTAGGAAAGACATTTCCCTCTCCCTTCAGTGGCTTTCAGTGTCTACTGATGTCTGTAGACCATGTATTATTTTCTGGGTATTTATGTTACAATAATAATATTTTACATCAATGTACTTCTCATTTATTATTTCATTTGATGCCCATAACACCTCTTAAAGAGATATTGGGTAAATACTGTGTATCCATTTTATAGATGAGGAAATTGAGCCTTAGACAGGCTGACATGTCTTTAAATGCCAAGTCCAGTTCCCTTTCTGCTGGGCTACCAAAATAGACAACATTGTTTGCTGTATGCCGTGCCATTCCTTGGATCTCTTGATAGCAGGCAATCACCATCTGATTAGGTGTGTGTGAAGGATGATATTTAAGGGAGAGATGTAGTTGACTGAAATAAGGGGAAGATCTGGAAGTTTGTGCAGAAAATGATTATAGTCTGAAGGTTAAAAAGGAGTGAGCAATTTTGTTTCTTACCCATCATTTTTTCTTTATGTCCTCTCTGCTCTAATTGCCCATTTCTTTTGGTCCCCTGGAACATTACACAAAATTTGTGTTTTCTTTAAAAAAAAAGGAGAAAACTTCCTTTGAGACTGTACAAAAGAACAGGATCATTTTTATAAAAGCAAGATTACAAAAAAACCTTGTTCTTTAAATTGTTCAGTTAAGAATATATAAATAATGATTAAAGAAGACCCAGAATATATTTGTAAGAAAACCAATTGCTTACATCTCAAGTAGAAAAAACATAATGGGAATAAATGAACTAGAGCCAAAACAAGATCTAATCCTTGCCAGAAATACTTTATCTCAACAATTCAGCAAACCAAAATGATCAATTTAATAAAGATATTATATAGTTATATTTGTGTTATGATAAACTAAGAATTGAGTCCAAAATAATCACTGTTTTGAATAAGATTGGCATAGAATGAATCAATCAACAATAATCGAAGAACCAGAGATGACCATTTTGATTAAACCCCTTTCAGTATTTAATGAGATAATATATTTCAAACCTAAAAATTCCTCATAAATGGGAACAATTTTTATGGTACTTTCTTCCTTTAACTTGTGACCCCACAGAAGAAGAAACAAGATCAAATGACTGGGACTTTGGATTCTCACATTGCAATGAGTTATTAGGACAGTGGAGATCCCATAAGTCAAGCTCAGCTTCTCTAGCAAATCCATTTTTCTCTTATGTGAAAGAGTTCAAGCCATTAATCTAGTACCATAAGGCTAGAGGCCTCTATATGCAGCCCTGAAATATTAGAATGCTGTTATTGTTGCTTTAGCCACTTTAAATTTGTTTCTTTTCTGAAGGGAGTAAAACCATTGTGTGATGTCATATAGAAACCTGGTAGCAAATTGGGATTCACCAAAGAGTGAAAATAATGATATTATATAGGAACTTTTATCCTTATCTATTATACACTTTGCACTTAGTGGGCACAACTTCCAAATTCTTGTTGAACTGACAGATTTATTGTAAGAATTCAAAACACCAAAACTTACAGCATGTAGTAGCATCACTTTCCTCAATATTTTTATGTTATTTATTTGGTTACTTGAATGTTCCACTTTTACATCATTATTTTTGGTGCCCACTGTGGGATAGAGCCTGAGTTCTTGAAATTCATGCCAGCAGTTTATTTATAGAATCGTACATTTAAAGGTAGAAAGGACCTTAAAAGTCATTGAACATACTCCTCTCATTTTAGAGATCAGGAAACTGAGGCATGGAAAGGTTAAATCACATTCCCAGAGTAACACAAATACTGGTATCTATATGAAAAGGGCACTCCTGTGATCTGGAAAATCCATAATAAATTTTTGGTCCTCCCTTCTTACCAAAGAAGTCTGATTTTTTTCTTTTATGGGGTGTTTATAATATCTTATCATAAAATTTGGGATAAGTATTAGATCATAAGCTATATTTAGGTCAATGTTATGTTATTTCTAGCCTTTGTTATATCATCTGTTGACTTTTTTGTTCTTTTCATACACTTTAACATTTTACTCATTTTAACTTTTTTTTTAAATTGTGTGTATTTCTAAAACATGTTGATATACACAATACTATATGTACATTTTTATGAGTTTCTAAACTTTTTCTGTGTCATCAGCTAGACATTGTATGTCATCTGAGGCTTTAGCAAAACTCCCCAAAAATTCCCACTTAATTTATTATGTCAATTTGTGTATGATATATCAAAACCACCATGGGGAAAGTCGTGATGTGGTGTAGTGTAGTGTCTGAGTCAAGGCCACTGAGATTGGAAAGCTTCAAGTATAGCCCATAGCTCAACTTCCATTACTGTTATACTTTACAAGGCACTTTCCTTAAATCAGTATCCTATAAAAGAAGTACTGCACAGGTATTATTATTAGTATTTTGCAGATCTGGGAGAAAGATCCAGAACACTTTAAATTCTTGCTCAGATTATATGCCTATTAAGTGTCAGAGCTTGAAAAGAACCTGAGAATTCCTGTTCCAAGATCAATACTCTCTATAACAGTCACCTCCCAGTATTGTTCCAGTGAAGCTGTCATCCAAACACCTGTCCAGCCAAGCTCAGACAAGTTCATCTCTCATTAGCTGTCTTCTGAGTGATGATGTTTTATTGCTGTTCCATTAGTTTATTGAAACCCTTGCCATCTACTAAGATATAAAGAAACTGTTTTCATTTTTAATAAACCTTTACCTTCTTAAAATTGATATTAAGTATCAGTTCCAAGGCAGAAGAGCAGTAAGGGCTGGGAAATTTAGTTTAAATGACTTGCCCAGGGTCAAACAGCTAGGATGTATGTATGGCTAAATTTGAACACAAGATCTCTTGTATTCAGGCTTGACTTCTAGTCACTGAGCCACTCAGCTGCCCCAGTTAAGCTTCATTTTCTTTATTTAAATTTTTATTTAATTAGTTATTTTAGAATATTTTTCCTTGGTTACAAGAATCACATTCTTTCCCTCCCCTCCCCCTGTCCCTTCCCATAGCTGCTGCACAATTCCACTGGGTTTTTCATGTGTCCTTGATCAAAACATATTTCCATATTATTGACATTTGCACTAGGGTGATCATTTAGAGTTTACATCCCCAATCATATCCCCATCAACGCATGTGATCAAACAATTGTTTTCTTCTGAGATTCTACTCCCACAGTTTTTCCTCTGAATGTGGATAGTGTTCTTTCTCAAAAATCCTTCCAAATTGTCCTGGATCACTGCATAGACCATCATGGAGAAGTCCATTACATTCAATTGTACCACAGCGTATCAGTCTCTGTGTCCAATGTTCTCCCGACTCTGCTCCTTTCGCTCTGCATCAATTCCTACAGGTCATTCCAGTTGCCATGGAATTCCTCCACTTTATTATTCCTTTGAGCACAATAGTATTCCATCACCAATAAATACCACAATTTGTTCAGCCATTCCCCAATTGATGGGCATCCCCTCATTTCCAAATTTTTTTTTGCCACCACAAAGAGTGCAACAATGAATATTCTTGTACAAGTCTTTTTCCTTATTATCTTTTTGGGGTATAAACCCAGCAGTGCTATGGCTGGATCAAAGAGCAGATAGTCTTTTAGCGCCCTTTGGGCATAGTTCCAAATTGCCCTCCAGAATGGTTGTATCAATTTACAACTCCACCAGCAATGCATTAATGTCCCAATTTTGCCACATCAACTCCAATATTTATTACTTCCCTTTGCTGTCATGTTAACCAATCTGCTAGGTGTGACGTGGTACCTCAGAGTTGTTTTGATTTGCATTTCTCTGATTATAAGAGATTTAGAACACTTTTTTCATGTGCTTATTGATAGTTTTGATTTCTTTATTGTGAAAATTACCTGTTCATGTCCTTTGCCCATTTATCAATTGGGGAACGGCTTGATTTTTTGAACAATTGATTTAGCTCTTTATAAATATGAATAATTAGATCTTTGAAAGAGTGTTTTGTTAGGAAGATTGTTTCCCAATTTGTTGCTTCCCTTCTAATTTTGGTTGCATCGGTTTTGTTTCTACAAAACCTTTTTAATTTAATGTAAACAAAATTAGTTATTTTACATTTTATAATTTTATCTAACTCTGGCTTGGTCTTCAAATCTTTCCTTTCCCAAAGATCTGACAAATATACTATTCTGCGTTCACCTAATTTACTTATAGTTTCTTTCTTTATATTCAAGTCATTTACTCATTCTGAGTTTATCTTGGTATAGGGTGTGAGATATTGTTCCAGACCCATTCTCTCCCATACTGTCTTCCAATTTTCCCAGCAGTTTTTGTCAAATAGTGGATTTTTGTCCCCAAAGTTGGGATCTTTGGGTAGATCATAGATTGTCTTGCTGAGGTCACTTACCCTAAGTCTTTCCACTAATCCTCCTTTCTGTCTCTTAGCCAGTACCATATTGTTTTGATGACCATTACTTTATAGTATAATTTGAGGTCTGGTACTGCTAGACCACCTTCCTTCACATTGTTTTTCATTATTTCCCTGAATATCCTTGATCTTTTGTTCTTCCAAATCAACTTTGTTGTTTATTTTTTTTTCTAATTCAGTAGAAGAGTTCTTGGTAGTTCAATGGGTATGGCAGTAAATAAGTAAATAAGTTTCGGAAGGATGGTCATTTTTTATTGTGTTAGTTCATCCTACCCTGAGCAGTCAATGTTTTTCCAGTTTTTTAGATCTAGTTTTAATTTTGTGGAAAGTGTTGTGCAGTTGTGTTCGAATAGTTCCTGTGTTTCTCTTGGAAGATAAATTCCTAAATATTTTATATTGTCCAGGGTGATTTTAAATGGAATTTCTCTTTCTAATTCTTGCTGCTGAGATGTTTTGGAAATATATAGAAATCCTAATGACTTATGTGAGTTTATTTTGTATCCTGCAAATTTGCTAAAGTTATTGATTATTTCCACTAGCTTTTTAGTTGATTCTCTAGGATTCTATAATTAGACCATCATATCTTCTACAGAGTGATAACTTGGTCTTCTCATTGCCTAAATTAATAACCTCAATTTCTTTTTCTTCTCTAATTGCTACTGCTAGTGTTTCTAGTACAATGTTAAATAATGAAGGTGATAATTGGCATCCTTGTTTGACTCCTGTTCTTTTTGGGAATGTATCTAGTTTATCCCCATTGCAGATGATGTTTGCTGATGGTTTTAGATATGTACTATTTATTTTTTTAGGAAAGGCCCTTCTATTCAATACTTTCTAGTGTTTTCAATCAGAATGAGTTTTTTTTTTCCTGAGAGGCTTTTACTTTACCTATTGAGATAATTATGTGATTATTGTTGGTTTGCTTTTTGATATTGTCAATTATGTGGACGATTTTCCTAATATTGAACTCTCCTTGCATTCCTGGTATAAATATCCACCTGATTATAATGAATAATCCTTGTGATCACTTGCTGGAGTCTTTTTGCTATTATTCTATTTAAGATTTTTTTGCATCTATTTTCATTTAGAAGATTGGTCTATAGTTTTCTTTCTCTGTTTTTGACCTGCTTGGCTTTGGAATTAGTACCATATTTGTGTCATAAAAGGAATTTGGTAGAATTCTTTCTTTGTTTATTCTGTCATAGTTCGTATAGTATTGGACTTAGTTGTTCTTTAAATGTTTGATAGAATTCACGTGTGAATCCATCAGTCCCTGGAGATTTTTTCTTAGGGAGGTTTAGCTTCTCTCAGGGGTAGGTCTTTTATGGTCTTAGTCTTAAGCTTCATTTTCAAGGAAGAAAGTATCTATACTAATGAAACTGCAATTCTTCTGAAGTGTTTAAGTAGGACAGGGAAAGAATTATTATGTCCTTTTTTATAGATAAGGAATTTAAGGCATGAAAATCATTTGTGGATTGTACAAGTTTTCTCTGTGATCTAGCTTTAAAAACAGATTTCCTTGCTGTTTTAGTCAGTAATCTGAAACTTATGCTTAACAATAAAAACTCCCCACTTTTCTGTCTGTGAGTTGGCATTATGAGTATATATGTATTTTCTAAAGTTATCAAATATCTCATTAATTAAACATTTTGCATATTCTTTATTTTTTTCTCACTCAGTCTAATGTTAGACTACTTGATAATTCATAGGTTCATTTTTCAGCCATTTACTTTTCTTGCCCCTTGGTGCAGTCATTTGTTATTCCTGCTTCCACCATATTTGGCATTTTGCTGCCACCTTGCATTTCCAGCCAAGAGTTTCAGAAGAAAGAAAATCTATATATTTGACTTAATTTGAAGTAAATCTAATGGAAAGGTGGCTGTGGGAGAGAGGCAATGTAATTTCATGGAAAGCAATGTGAGTCAGAAGGCCTGGGTTCTGGGTTGTTCTCTCCATCCTTCATGTAGTGGGAAAAATGGTGGATTTCCCAAATTTCAACTCTGCCCCTTATTAACTTTTATGACTTTGAGCAAGTTGTTTAACCTCTCTGTGTCTCAACTTCTTCATCTAGAAAAATAGAGGGTTGATCAAGATAACTTTTAATGTTACATCCAGCTTCCCTTCTATGAACCTATGAAGTAACTAGTTGTTTGAGTTTGGCATTTCAATTCCATGGACCATAATCCCCCCTCCTCTGTAAACTAATGGTGCTTGAATATATCATTTCTAAGACCTTTTATAACCAAATTCTGTTCCTATTTTGGGACAAAATGAGTTTTATATATTATTAATGAACCCTATCATAATAACCCCATTCTCCATTATAAAGTGTAATTGACAATTGACTTAAATTTATTGTTTTCTTTCAATCATTTGTCACTCCAAAGCCAAGTTTCATATATGTAAGAGAACCGGTATTGTCATAATTAAATAGTTAAGTTGGCAACATGCAGAATGCAAAGTAAATTAAGGAGCACTTGACAATAGGGACCATTTTCCCAATTCAAGAAACACAGTATGAGGCAAGCAAATTAAATCTCTTGCATTAACTCATTAATAAATAATTGAGTATACTTCAGAATTTATTTATTTTTTTGTCAGTGTGATTCTAAGTATCCTAATAGTCAAGCATCTTTTATATCTGTTTAAATTACACAACTTATATTTAAATGAGACTATTCTGCCAAGAAACCTAAAATAAGTCAAAGCATGATTCAGGCATTATAATGGCATTTGCAGAATCACAGAATCTCACACTTGGAATAGTTAGTGCTTACCATTTACATGGGGCTTTAAGTTTTGTAAAGAACTTTACAAATACCATCTCATTTATCCTCATGTAACCCTGGGAGATTGATTCTGTTATTATCCCTGTTTTACAGATGAGAAAATTGAGTCAGAAATTAAATGACTTATCTAAAAATCACATAGCTAGTAAGTATCTGAGGCTGGATTTGAACTTAGGTCTCCTTGATTCCAGATTCCACTTTTTATTCACCATGCCACCTGAAGAGACCTTTAAGATAATGCATTTCAAACAATACCAGAAGTTAACTACTCTCTACTACACGCCTGATGAGGAGTTATTTAGCCTGTGTTTGCAGAGGTTCAATGAGATAGAATCCACTCCTTACTGAGTTAGCTCATGCATTCCATGATCAGATAGTTTTAATTGCCAAGAAGCTTGTTTTTCTTCTTTATATTAAGTTGAAATCTTCTCTACAATTTTTATCCATTGCTATTAGTGCTGCCCCCTCTGTCAGAGCAAATATAAACCTCTCTGACATAAACCTTTTCGAATATCTGAAGTCAGGCATCATTACCCCCTAATAATCCTCTCTGCTCCAGGCTATATACATCAATCACTGCTTGTATGGTGTGGGTTTCAGTCCCTCTGCCATTTTGGTTGCTCTCTAAATATGCTCTTTTTTTTAGTGTTCTTTCTAAAACATCAAACCTGGAACTATATATTCTAGAATTAATTTACTGAGAACAATCAGAGTCCAGAATAATTGTCACTTCATTCTAGCACACCATATTTCTGTTAATGCAGCCCAAGCTTGCATGAACACATGAAGAGTACATATCATCCTGAGGCAATGTGGTGTGCAGTACATGGTGAAGTAGTCATGCCCAGGAATAACAGGAAAAGCTTTTGTTTGTGACATGTACTAGTCAAATCATTCACCATTCAGTGCCCTAGAGAAGTCTAGGAGACTATAAAAGTGTCATTCCGAGTACTTTAGGAAAGAAGCTGCTGGAAAAAGATTAAAATGTAATTGAAGGGGCAGGTAGGTGGCTCAGTGGCTAGATGGGTAGACCTGGAGATGAGAGGTCTTGGGTTCAAATTTGACCTGATGCTTGCTAGCCAAGTCAGTTAACCTGAATTGTTTAGCCCTTACTACTCTTCTACTGTGGAACCAATACTCAGTATAGATTTTCTCTTAATTTCTACCTCCTGGACAAAAGTGACTAAAAATCCTCAACCTGTTAACCCTATCCCTCAATTCAAGACTCTATTCTATTATTCTTCAATTTAGAAGTATTTTAAGATTAGGGAAACCCTAAACCCTCAAACTTCCCCTTTTCCTAAATAAACCCCTTTGTTTTAACCATCCAAAGAGAGAGTTATCTATTAGACTATTAGGAAACTCATTCAGTTGTCTTCCAGTGTCACCAACTGAAGAAACCAACTGACCAGGGGGAGGGAGAAGGGAGGAAGAAAATGGAGGGGGGAGGAAAAGGGAGGAGGATGGCAATTCTGATCTCTCAATCACCATAACCCTTAAATCAATTACCTAATACAGTATCTAGCAAGTATCTTACAAGAAGTTGATACTTAATAAATATTTGTTAAATTTAATTGATAAATTAAAAAAAAAACATGCCAGGTATTTTTCTATATCACTGCTCAAAATATTGACCAGAGAAAAATATTCAAAAAAGAATTGTCCTTCCCAATTAATATTGATCTATTCATCATTATTCTTTTAGCTTAATCATTCAGCCAGTTTCATACCTATATATTGCTTCTGGAGACTGTAGATCAAATTTGCTCTCATACCCTTACTAGCTGTGTGACCATAACCTTCTGTTTGTTTCCTCAATAGTAAAATGAGAATAACCAAAACATCTACTTCCCATTTTCATTGTGAAGATAAAATAATTTTATATACCTTAAAGTGCTATATCAATGCTATAAGTCATCTTCATCATCATCATCTCTATCCAACTCTACTCTAACCTGCTGCAAAACAATGTTTTTATTCATTCTTTGTTGATCCACATAGTGACTATTTCAAACATTTCTCTCTTCACCTATTCTATATTAATTCTCTTGCTTCCTTTCAGCTTTGCTGAAAATTATTTTTATCTGGTCCACAAGAATAGCATCAGATATTTGGTGTGATTCATAGCTAGAATCTAGGTATATGAAATTTATGTCTTTTCCTTAATCTATAGATATAATTAACATCATCTTGAAAATAATTTATTGTGTTAAGTTAGAAAGTTGAGATTTGAACTCAGATTCTCTGACCACAAATTCAATAGGTGAAGAGAAAAAGTATTTATATACTACCTACTATGTGCCAAGGATTGCACTAATCTCTTTACAAATGCTATCTTATTTGAGATAATATTTTTACCCTATATCCCTTTATTCTGTGTCCTTTGTTCATTATCCATAATTTCTCACATCATCAACAATGGCTTGATAATCAAATCATCACATTTTGCCATTACCTTTGAATATATTCTATCCAATTGATGAAAACTTATTGAGGGCAGCTAAGTACCCTCTTCCCACCTCTTCACTTATCTTAATGGATTTTAATTAATCATTTTCCCTTAGATCTTTTAGAGTCCTAAGTGTTTTACTTAGTAAAAAAAAAGTAGCAAAATAATTCTAGTTGAGTGGTCAGAAGATACACTGATTTAGTTCACTGTCTCTAACTAAATTATCATAATTTTCTGATATTGGTCTTAAGTGATGGATGACTAGATTATTTCTGCCACACTCAAGAGGTTTTCTTGGCTTCTTTGGCATCATCCTCTTTCTCATGATTACTATACTGTCGATACCCTTTCCTTGACCTCCCCCCTCCCAAGGAATTAATTGTTGCACTCAACTCTTCCTTCAGCTTCTTTCCTTCCTTGAGAATATGGATAATTTGGCAAGAATATAAAGCCCACTCACTCTTGAATTATAATTTAAAATGGAAACTTGATTTTGAAGGTCATTTAAATTATTTGATTGCTTGGTAATCTGAGTCAAAGAGATCAGAACCATGTGTGTAATGGCTAGTTATTCTTTTGCAAAAAAAAAAATCACTACTTCATTAACAATACCACCTGGTATTAGAAGTATTTAGTCCACCCACACCATAAGAACAAGAAATACAAGCTGGATTTGTGTGGTTAATTAGTTCTATATATCACGCTGATTATCAAACTCAGCCTATGAAAAACTACCCATGGTATCCTCTCATTTCCAATAATTAATGTCTTCCCCAGATGATCTCCCAAACTCCTACCTTCTTCATTACTGTGTATCACAATTACTATCTTATACTTAATCATTTACTATCTCCACCTATATTCTTATGTATAGTTTACACATAGTTAAATTGCCAAGAATACAAAGCCCACAGTGTATATACTATTTATACAGTTTATACAGTTTAATTATGTTATAACACTGTGTACTCTTTTTTTGTCCTTCTAAACTGTTTCACTGTTCGCCAGGACTTCTGTTCTATTATCAATGAGCCCCCTGTTAATGTCCAACTTTGCTTTGAATATTGCTTTCTTCCTTTCACTTTGTGGAAATTTACTTGTCTCCTAATAGCATCAGTTCTCTTATATTCCTCCACAATGGAGACTGTTGCTCCTAATCCCACTCTTTCTTAAAAGATCCAGGAGGAAGGGTTGATGAATTGATTGTCACTTTGGGACCACTGTTTGCCATTATTCAATACGATGCAAACTCCTTTTTGGAAGTGTGTGTGTGTGTGTGTGTGTGTGTGTGTGTGTGTGTGTGTGACTCCATCTAACATGAACTTTCTGAAGATCATTTCTATCTCTTAAAACTTTTCTGGATCTTCAACTTCCTGTATTTTTCTATCCTGAACATTTTTTTCTTGTCCCAGGGTTTCTCCTCTAGTTCTGGACCTTCTCTTATTCTGGGCCCATTTCTCTTCTCTCTTTATACCGTTTTACTTAATCTCACCTGTTCATGTGGTTTCAGTTAGCATCTTCTTAACCAGCCCTAATTCCTCTCATGACCTCCACACTTACACCTCCACCTCCCTATTAGAAATCCCCAAATGGATGCTTATAGATTTTTCAAGTTCAAATATTCAAAGTTATCTCTTCCTCCTCTCCCAATTGTCTCTTTCAAAATTCTTTGTTGTGTATGGAGGGTATCACTATCTTCCTAGGCACTCAGGATGGAAGGCCAAGTGTCATCCTCAGCATCTCACTTCCATATCCAATATTTTGCCAAGTCCTATAGATTTCGCCTCCATAAAATGACTTGCAAATGCTCCCTTCTCTGATGTTGCCACCATTTGGTTGCTGTCTCTCTTCATCTCATGCCTGAAGTATTGCTATAGTATGCTGACTGGTCTCAACCCTCAAGTATCTCTCTTCACCCCAGGTCGTCTTCCACTCAGCTCTCAAATTAATTTTCCTAAGGTGCATATCTAACCATGTTACTTCTCACTCAATCAACTTGGGTGGCTCCCTGTAATGTCTCCTCTCTCTAATCTATCCTTCACATAGTTGTCAAAATAATCAATAAATGGGCATTTGTTGTGTGCCAAGCACTAGAGATATAGGCAGTTAGGTGGTGCAGTAGATGGAGGGTCAGGCCTGGGTTCAGGAAGATTTGAGTTCAAATCTGGTCTTAGACACTTACTAGCATGTGCGACCCTTGGCAAGTCACTTTACTCTGTTTATATCAGTTTTAGAATGAACTATCAAATGAGCTGGAGAAGAGAATGGCAAACTTGTCCACTGTTTTTGTCAAGAAAACTCCAAATGGGGTCAGAAGGATTTGGACATGACTGAAAAACAAATTGCAAAAAACAGTAACAAAGAATAATTGGAGATGCAAAATGAAAAAGTCTCTGCCCTCAAAGTGCTTACAGTCTATAGAATGAGACAACATCTATAAGTATTTTGTATCCATTTGTCTACCAAAATCATTCTTACTCTGTGCCATTCTAAATGGAAATAGAATGACTAGCTCCCCTCCTTAGATACTCTTATAACAGCAAAAAATTGAAAATACATTTTCTTCACTCATTACAAAAGGTAGCACCAGTCTTCCTTTCCCTCTTCCAAGGCTCCAGTCTCCAAGTCTTTCAATTATATTTATCATAGTGACTCAGTAGATGATCCAGGTTCGCATGCACCATTTATACAATTTACTATTTCCCAAACAATCGACCATACTTTCTTGGTTATTTTAGAAGCTGATTAAACTGAGGCTCTTAGTAGAGTATCAAAGAGGCATTCCACAATTCAAAGCTAAAGTGGCACAGCTCCTGACATATAATAAGTGTACAATAAATATTTGATCATGTATTGACTGGAGAGACAATATCATCAACTGTGAAGTCCTGAAACAGTCAATCAGGGAGCATCAAACTGAATTCTGTTACAGCAACTATTTTGGGTGGACACAGATGAAGAATGGATGACTGATGGATAATACAGCAACTATTATGTACTGAACTAAAATAGGGTAATCATAATCTGGAGGAAATGCTTTAGGGATCCCCCTAAGCAACCTTGAGCAATGGAACACAGCTGAAGAGGTTTAAGAAACAACCCTGGGGGACACACCAGCCTCCTACCTCCCTAATGAATGGATGAAATTTAGAGAAAAGCTTGCTCAGAAAAGATAGCACAAGAAGAATTATAGAGATGATTTCAAGAAGAAATTAATGGCCAATAGATATAATAAGCCATTAGGGGAATCTACGAATATGTGGCAGGGCTATTTTTAATTTTTTATGTAGTCCTACTGGCAAAGCTGTACCTAGAATATTTTACTGAGGGTGGATATGTGCATGTAGGGGGAGACAATTGTAAATAGCACCAAGAGAGAAAGCTACAAAGTCAACAATTAATGCAATGGTTTTAGTTAGCTTTTACCTCCACTGTACTGTAAACTGCAGTGTGACTTCTTAGAGGAAACCATAAAATTTTTTGCTGAGGTTATTTTAGAGTAAGAAAAAATTAAGAGTTTGGAAAATTGACCAAAAATGTTAATAAGATGCATCTTGATAATGACATTTAACATATGCGTGGCCCTTGGGTAGTACCTTAACCTCTTTGTTTCACAGGTTTCTGATTATACAGCAAGAGGGTTTTAAACAGTGTTGCTATCATCTGATTCTCCAGCTTAAAGAAGTTTTAAGATGCAATTCAATAGTATTTGTTATTTCAGAAGTTACCACATGTGTTCTATGATCTCCACACAAATATCAATTCCCATGTCTAATGAAAACCATTTAAAAATATTGTCTAACATTTACTTGCTATCTCACTTGAGGCCCTCTGAATAGAGGTGAAAATAATATTTACTTCTCATTCCTGCCTTGCACTAAGCTCAGCTGGCATCACTCAAAACTTGAGGCAATTACTGAGGGAGACTGCATTATACTTGGTACCAACAAGATCACTAAAGGAGCAGGGGTCTCATAGGAGATATCCTTGATAGCAAATCAACAAACTAAGATTTTACTATAGTTGTTGTTTTTCCATAAAGTCTTTAGCTTAATGCTAAATATTCTTAAAATATTAATTAAGCACCTTTTTTCCAGGGCTGTGATAAGTCAGTGCTATTAAATACACGACCCCAAATGCTTACAAGTATAACCTGAACAAGATTAAAATGCAATTGGGAAATAATAAAAGAAATGGAATATCTTTTTGTCAGGTGATGCTTTCTATGGTATGGGGAGGTTAGGGAGAGGCTAACATACATGGGAGTAAATTCCATTAAAAATAAAAATAAAACATAAAACCCCAACCCTCAAATATATGGAAATACAATAAAATATGGATATTATTCTATTTTAAAACTAAACCAACATGCAGCTTGCAGGAATGTTTGTATAAGGATTGGTGGTCCCCATTTCATTTTGACTTTGACACTCCAGTGCTAGCCAAGGAGGTAGAACCCAAAAGATGTTAATTACTGAAATCAACCCTAGTCTTTTCTGAAGAGTCTCATGGAGGGTACACCCTCCATAGAGATCCTTCACAACATTTTAATTAATCTGGGTCCAAGCCATGACAAAAAGGCATTTACAACTATGGTTTAAATTTCTTTTAGGATAGTTTTCTCCTTTGTAGAATTTCTAAGATGTGATCTCTATATGAAGCCTTTGAAACAAACTAAAAGGTAAATTTTAACAATAGGAAGATGTTTGTCACTGATTTACATGACATCAAACAAACAGATTTGGTGTAGTAAGTAAAAGAATAGCTGCACGATTTTCCACACACTCAGGTGTTTCTCTTCACTCAAAGGAACTGTTTTTAGAGCTCAGGAATCAGGATGTCTACCACACTGACAGTTTTCTAACCAGAAGCATAAATGACAGTCTATATCCCCCTAAGAAAGAAATACATAATATTATATTGCTTTGGGATTTCACTGGAAAGAATCACTTGAATTTCCTTTAGCAATGAAAAAAAGGAGGTACCACTTCCTTATGAAAACTTTTGGACATGTGCCTGTTTTCTAAGCCACTTTCCTTTGTAGAATTGACATTCCAACTCTAGGAACCTCAGGAAATATTTTCATAAGCAATTGTGTTAAATTTTCAAGTAGAATTTTCCATGGAAGGACTCAAGATAAGGATGTGGTTATTATTAGGTGTTAATCAGAAAAGAGGAAATGGTTTGGACACTTGTCACATTCGTGGTCCCAGAGCAACCCCAATCAAGTGCTTTCCTAAATGGAAATTATCAGTTACAAAAAACAAAATGAAGTGATTGCTTAGAAAACTACAAATTGGGGTTGCTTGGTGATATATCATTATTACATATCAGAGATTAAAAGTCTGATGTTTTTTGGGTGAATTCAAAAAGTCTAAGTTTCAACCAAATATATTATATATAAAGAGATAAGGCTGATAACAGATGAGAACTTGTGGCTCTTGACTACTAGCTGTTCTATTAACAAGACATTTCAGCTCCAATCATTTTCTCTTTCTGTACTCCATGTCTGAAATGTTCTCTCTCCTCTTCTCTGAGTAGTGATCTCCCTGGTGTCCTTAAGTCTCAACTAAAACCTTACATGAAGTATGGCTCATCTATTAATGCCAGTGCCTTCCCTATGTGTTTTGTTGTTCAGTCATTGTCGTGTCTGACTTTTCATGACCCGAAGAAATAGAACTATCCATGTTTTTGCTTTTGTTGTTGTTTTTGTTTTGGCAAGGGTACTTTAGTAGTTTGCCATTTCCTCCCCATTGAATCCAATGGATGTTTTCATCAGATAATCAGAGGTTAAATGACTTCCCCAATGTTATATAGCTGGGAAGTATCTGAGGCTGGATTTGAATTCAGATCTTCCTGATTCCAGGTCCAGGACTCATAACCACTGAGTCACACCTTCCTCTTCCTTCTGTCACTGGTCTCCTATTTATTCTATATAAAAGTTTCTTTGTGAATACTTTTTTACTTATTGTCTACTCTATAGATTATAAACTCCTGCAGAACAGACTAACTTTTATTCTTTTTCTGTCCATAGCACTTAGCACAGTGTCTGGCATACAGTAGACTTTTAATAAATGTTTATTGTTTAATTGCTTATTAATCAACAGAAAATGTATTAAAAATAAAAAAAAACTCTTTCCTTTGAGACCTACATTTAAAATTCATTTATATATAATTTCATATTTTGTGATTATATTATTAATGTCCTTATACTATTCAATGCCTTTGAGTTTCCTTTTCCCAACTATATGCTTCTCTTGCAAAGGAATTACCTTGTTTTTAACTCTGTTGTAGTTTCTACCTCTTTATCAATAATTCATCAACCATTTGTTAGACATTTTCCATGTGACAGACAATGAGGATAACAAGAAAAGATGGAAAACAGTTTTCTCTGATGAGGTGCTCATATAACAACAGCATTCTACAAAAGTGAAAGGATTTAATAAAGCTAGATTAATTTGGGAAGGATTTGTAGAGGGAATTTTTAGAGTGGAGTGATAGCAAGAAAAAAAAATTGAGGGGCACAAATTAGGTAGGAAGTAAAATCAGTTTGAGGGGAAGAGACAGAACGTTAAGTGCTAAATAGAAAGTCCAAGATGTACTTTCAGATCAAAGTACAACAAGATGGAAGGATGGTACTTAGAATAATATTTGTCAAGTATTTAGCTTAGTGCCATAGAAGGCACTATGTAAGTGCTTATTCTTTTCCCTACTTCCCCTTTGAGGACAAGAAATAAGTTTAGCAGTCTGGAAAAGAAAAGCTGTGAGTGTGGACATATATAGCAGGAGATGAATGAATGGAAAAAAAAATTAAACACTAATTTGCACAGCATTATATTAAGTACCAGGAATACAAATTAGAGCAAGCCAAACAACCCCCATCCTCAAATAGCATCTAAAGGTGAAATAGCATATAAGGATGGAGAAGAAGATGGTGTATGTGCTTATACAACAATCTGATTTAAAAGTGACCAAGAGGTGATGCAGATCCCTGGCTCCAGGCAAGATACAGTGTGTAAGCTCATCTATCAGAGCCCAGTAAAGTAAAGACAAAATACTGCCTATTGTGAAAAGATAATGAGAATGTAGGATTTTGTATATACTGAGGCAGTAAGTAATTGGAAGTCAGAATTTTAGCATTTGAATGGATTTTGAAGGTTTTTTTTTTTTTTAAACCCTTACCTTCCGTCTTGGAGTCAATACTGTGTATTGGCTCCAAGGCAGAAGAGTGGTAAGGGCTAGGCAATGGGGGTCAAGTGACTTGCCCAGGGTCACACAGCTGGAAAGTCGCTGAAGCCAGATTTGAACCTAGGACCTCCCATCCCTAGGACTGGTTCTCAATCCACTGAGCTACCCAGCTGCCCCCTTTTGAAGGGTTTTTAAGGCAAATTATCTAATTCATAATTATCACGCATGACAAGTGGCTAAATACTTTATTCTAAGGATGTGAATTTATCTATGAGATTGCACATTTCATTTCTACATTGAATCAATATTTATTTTCTTGGAATTTTACGTTTTTGTGTTCTCCAGAGTTACTCAGAAAAAATCTATGCAATATCCAAATGCCAGTCCTTGAAATATTTGAAGTTTTAAGACAAAGTAGCAAAGCTAGCATCATTGATATCCCTGAGATTTAGAAGATTGGAATGGTTGCTGCTGAAATAATCAAGAGGTTGCGGTTTATACTTGATAAGATGGATAAATGAGGAATACTGAAGGACATCAAGATATTTATCAGGCTTGAACTATCTACTTCTTGAACGAAGTATTAAGCAACAGGAATGAAAAGGTATAATTCTACAAAATTCTTGTTAGATAAACTGACAGAATATTTATATTGATTTATATGGAGGAAAAGAAATCTAGGAGAAGGGATCAGTTAAAAGAAACACAGATCAGGAAGAGATCTCAGAATTTGTCTAGTCCAATCCATAATTGAAAAAGAATCCCTTTTTCTGTCTTCCCTATAAAGTGGTCATTAAGCGTACATTGGAAGACTTCCAGTGAGAGAATATCCACCACTTTCCCAAATTATTTTCCTTTTAGAAACTCTAAATGTTGGTAGTTTTTGTTTTCATTGAACCAAAATATACCTTACTTCAACATCTTTCCATTATCCCCAGTATTACCATGTAGAATCAAACAAAATATATGTATTGCTTCTCCCATATGTCATTCCTTCAGATACTTAAGAATAGCTCACAGGATCCTCTCTACTTTTCTCCTTTTTCAGGCAAAATATTCCCAGTTCTTTCAATTTAAAAAAAAAAATTATTACTCAATTTCAGGTCAAAGCCTTAAGACAAATGTCAAATGGTTATATAATAACATCTGTACTATTTGTATTAGTATTGTATACTAATAACATATTAACATATATTTGAAACATTGACCATCAGTTATACCCTGCAATCATATTTTTAATTACCAATGTTATCATTGATTGATCTTTCTGAAGTCAGCAAATTATATGTAATTTGTTTGAAATAGGAGGAAAAAATGATTCCTGACTTTCAAAGATTTGCCACCTAAATTCATAAGCCCTGGGGTATTAAGAAAAGAGAGTAATTAACCAAAATTAACATGAGGCATATAGATATTTCAGATTCAGGCATCTAAAGGGAAATGCAATGAAGGGCGTAGTCATAGAATTTAAGTAGAAGATTTCCTAAAGAAGAAGATCCAGAAAATAGAGGTTGAAGTAGGGAATAAGCTATCTTAATCTAAGTTTTCCTAACTGGCTTTGTTTCCTTTCCCTAAAAGAGGATTTCACTGAAATATCAAGAAAAAAATGAGAAAAATTATTGAAACATATATCCAAAAGAACTGCCAAATTTATTCTTGCTAAAAAAGATAGTGAAATTCAACACATAATAAATACATCGTCAGTCCACTACATTATAGAAATCATTATATATTATATCATAAAACTAGATATAATCTTGTAATGAGTTGATTCACCAATTCATAGAATGACTGAGAGGACAACCATAGATGACCTAATTCTGTTGATTAACAATAACATAAATTAAAACAGAAACAAGGTTATTGTAAGAAAATTGTATTTTTGATATCATGAGGAAAAACAAGTTTCAAGTGATTAGTGTTTGTATTAGAAAAATAAAAAGTTGCTTCTTATAGATGACTGACATTTATATATTTCTATAGGAGAAATAGAATCCTTGGGTATATGGAATATTTTGTTTAAGGTTAATCTGTAACATTTGAGGGAAATTCTATCTTTATAGATATGAATTGAATTGGTAAGCATCATGAAAGTTGTGTAAATTGAATATTTTAAATGAAATATTTCACTTTACCCCCAGCTTTGGTTACTGGAGGAAGATTGGTTTTATTTTGAAAAAAAAGAAGGAAGATGAATTGAAGATGGCAGAAAGGAATCCTGATATCTGTCAAGAACTTTGGAGGGGAAAAAATGCTCCATATAGAATTCATAATGGAAGAGAAGAAAGCAAGGAATTGTCTAATATTTATTTTTTATTTGGAGAAAGATTTCAGAACTTTGGATACATAGGTTTCCATGGCCTAAAATTCTGCAGTAGAATGTTAACTCCGGAGAGGTGGCAAAGAAAGAAAGAACATATGAAATCACAAAGAAGAATTATTTTATCTAAAAGGACTAGGGAGCATTGAACAAATAGTTGGATGTGAACACGTAGGGAGCTCTTTGACATAAATAAAAAAAAAAAGCTGGCTATAGAAAATAGAAAGGCAGGGACTAGAAAATGAAAACAAGCATGTGATAGTCCTATAAGAATTGTGTCAGGAATGCTAATGCCCAGAGGCTGATAAGAAAAGCAACATATTACCAAAAAGACTTAGTTTTGATTAGTATTATCAGTGAATAGAGGAGGATCAAAGATAAAAATAACTAACATTTTTGAAGTTCCTTAAGATTGCAAAATTGTTTGCAAATATCTCATTTATTTTCACAACAATCTTATGGGAGGTAGATTTTTTTATTTCCATCTTACAGATGAAACTGAGACAGACAAAAGATAAGTGGCTTTCCTAAGGTTTCACAGCTACTAAATATCTGAGGCTAAATTTGAACTCACATAATTCTGACTCCACATTTACAATCTTATTTTCTGTACCACCCACTGCTTGGATGTATGGGAAAATATTAATACTTGTAGAAGAGAAGTCGGCTTCTTAATATCTGTTTTTATTTTCTTTGTCAAAAAGTATAATCTTTAGGCAAGAAAAACAGAATAAAATAATAAGTAGGGAGTTGATACCCAAGTTAAGGAAAGAATAAGTAAGGGAACAACCAGTTGTTCTTGATTATTTAAAGTACAGAGACACATAGACAAAATGCATCCTAGGGTACTGAAAAAAATGCCATGCTATGATAACTTCAACACTGTCAATGAATTCCGAAAAGTCATAGAAGTCTGAAGAGTTAGCTCAGAATTAATAGAGAAGAATAAATATACTCCTCATTTTCAAAAAAGAGAAGATAAAAGAGTTAGCACACTAGGGACCAGGAACTTCACTTTGACTTCGTATTCTGGAACACATTATTAAAGGGATAGTTAGTGAAAATCTAGAAAAAGGAAGTGGTATAAAATACTGGAATAAAAAATGGCTCCACAAAGAATGAGGCATGGCAGAATTATCTCATTAATTTATCAATTACAAGATTAAAAAAAAAACTTGTCCTTCAAAATAAGAAAAAAAAAATTAAACCCAGGGGGGAAAAAAACACCAAATCTAATATAAAATAGTTTCTTAGTAGGTCATACAGATTCTAAGACAGATTTGATAGTGTAATGATAATCAGAAGATCTGTCAGCTATTAGAAGCTGGGGATAATGCTTTCCCATAGACAACTGCTTGGCTGAAAATGATCTGGACATTTTAGTGACTAGTGAAATTAATAAGAGTCAACAGTTTGACTTGGTAGCTGAGAAAGGTAATATGTTGTTAAGGTATATTAAAAAATAGTGTTTGGTATTAAGGCAATAGTACTATTATTCTCTGACCTGGCCCAACATCTGGAATAATGTATACATTTTTGGTGCCATATTTTCAAAAGGGCATATAGGAACTGGAGACTCTACTCAATGGTGATTGACTACAGACATAACATATCATATAATATAAATCATAACACAAGATAACATATTGAAGGAATTTGAACATTCTTGTGCCTGCAGAAGAGAATGGTGGTAAGGAATCATGAGAATTATCTTCAAATATATGGAAGAAGGGTTGGGTTTTTCTGTTTCCATTTAGAGAGCAGAACTAGGAGCAAAGCGTGGACATCTGACAAATTTTTGCTTGGAGTAATGTAAACTTCCTAAGTGAACTGTCTGAAGGGAAAATGGACTGTCTTGATCAATGGTGGGTTTCTCCCCACTTGAAATCATCAAGCAAAAGATGAATGACATTTTCCCAGGTATGTTATAGAGTGGAAATTTGTTGACATATAGTTTAGACAAGATGATCTCTGATTTCTTCTCTCATAACTCTGAGATTCTGTGATTGAAATATATTGTGTTACATTTCCATTATAATCCCAGATCTTTCAGAGTCAAAAGAAGGTGGCATGTAAACAAAATTGTCTGTATGCAGCGTGGTATCAAGGAAAACTTGAATTCAAGATTAGGAACTTCTTAGATGACATCTGTGACTGGAAATGAGATAAACTATGCTTATAGTAAAAAAAATGAAAGATTATATGTAGACAATCTATATGTTTTATGACTACCTTTGAGATATATATTAAAAAAAAAACAAGCAAAAGGAGTCATGAGTCAGCATGTTAGACCCTCCATAGAGAATCTAGTATAAAAGATGAATAAAAGCTATAAAGAATAAAAGGCACCGAGAAACTATTATTCTTGTCAACATATGGAATTCTTTTACCATTGAATTATTGGATCATTTAAAATAAAGGAGGGGAGCTGCTATTTAAGAGAATCTTTTGATGCTTTAAAACCATTGGAGTAAATTAATCTATAAATTTTGTAAATATGAATCACCTTTTAAAACATGACCATTTTTTGCAATATCAGAATATTTTCAACATAATGCTATGTATTTAGTATTCATTAATATTCTTTACCACTCTGAAAACTATAATTCTTTACTGAGTACTATGAACTTTAGATTTACTCCACCCTGCTAGTCTAACAAAACACGAATGTCTACACCCTACCTAAGGATTAAGTGTTGAGAAGGATGGTCTATGAAAGACATGTGCTAGCAAATGATAAATCAGAAACAACTGACAGACCCCTGGACTATCTTAAGTCAAGCTTAAGCTACCATTGGTACATGTGAGACTCAGGAAGTGATATAAAAAAAGGTCTATATATTTCATGTCACTTCCTCTTTCAGGTCTAATTTGGTGGAGAGGTGGCTGGTGGCAGTGGTGCTGGGCATCTTGGCATCTTGGCGTGGCTACAGCTATTGTCCGGGTTTGGAGGTGAGCATCCTTGATACAATACTGGGAGAAGCTTAGTAGCGTTGTTCAGGTGAGGTGTCTTCCCTGAGCTCTCTCAGAGTTTAGGCTGATTCCTTTTTTTTTCCTTTACCTTACCTAAAAATACCATCCTCCTAGGAGGCCCCTCATCTCGGAGGAGGCCTTGTGGCTGGAAGGTCTCTGAACTCCCCTTGGCTCAGGCTAGGCCAGAGAAACCATATACCCTTTTCCCTCTCTCTTCTTCTTAATTCCTTCCCTCTATATTAATTAAATCACCATAAAATTCCCAAACTGACTTGAGTATTTTCATTGGGATTTGAATTAATCCCTGGCGACCAACTAAATTTATATTTCCTTCAAAAACCCCTAAATTTATCACTTTTAGTCCTTTGTGCCCAGCTCCATGATAGCTATTTATGGCAGATAAAAACAAATAGTTTCTTAGGTAAATAAGTGTGGTTTTTTTTTTAAAATAGAGTATTAGACTCTGCATTAAAAAGACCTAAATTCAAATTCTGCCCCCAAAACTTATTAACCATATGATTCTGGGCAAGACACTTAACTATGACTCACTATGACACTATGACTCAGTTTCTCCATATGTAAAATAGAAATAATAATAAATAAATATTCATTATGCAATTTCTACATGTCAAGAATTGTCTTAGGTATGGGAATAAAGAGGAAAGATTATAAAACAGTCCCTGTTCTCAGGTGGTTCTTATTCTTATAGGTGAGACAACATATGAGAAAAATACTGAATATAGAGAAAGTAATTTATAAGTGATGGCATGAGAAGTTCAATGTATTAGTATTCCTGGTGGAGGTTGCTCTTGAGGCTACTATTAAAATAAGCTATGGATTATATGAGTTAGAAGTTGGGAGAGAAAGTATTCTAGTCACTGAAAACAGCTAGTGAAGAGAACTGTATTTAGGTGAAATATTACCTTAAAAGAACAACAAATATACCAATATGTCAAAATTGTATAGAAGGGAGTAGAATGTAAGAAGATTAGAAAAGTAAGAAGGTGTCAGATATTAAAGAGCTTTAGGTGCCAAACAAAAGACTGTTTCTGGAAGCAATAGGAAGCCACTAGGATTTATTAAGTCAGGGATTAGAAGGACAATCACTTTAGCAATCAGTTGGAGAATAGATTAGTGGGGAGAAACTTTGAGACAGGGAGATTAATTAAAAAGAATTGGCAGAAGTCCAAAAAATAGATGATTAAGGATTGAAGGTGGGTGTTGATCCTATGAATAGAAAAAGGGGAATATATATGAGAGATTTTATAGAGACAAAAATGAAAAGATTTTACAACTGAGTCCTTATGTGGGATGAGCAAGAGAGTGATAGGACATGACAATGAACCTGAAAAATTAGGTTATTGGAAAGATGATTATTCCTTTGATTATAAGCAAGTTCAGAAAAAGAGATAGTGGGGAGAGAAAGAAAAGGATCTGTTGACTTTAAGACACTAATACAATATCTAGTTTGAAATGTTCAACAGGCAGTGTGTGTGGAGCTCTGGAGAGAGGTTAGGGCTAGACATAAATATCTGGGAATGATCTGTATAGAGAGGATATTCAAACCTATGGAAGCTAATGAGATAATAGAGTGATGAAGTATATTTTCAAAAGAGAAGACAGACCTGGATAGAACTTTGTGGGAAACCCAGTTGTTTGCAGTAACACAGACGAAGTAACAAATGATACAAAGAGAGGTTAGATGGGGAGGAGAACCAAGAGTTCAGAGTCAATAAAAACCAAAGATGGGAGAGTATTCAGGAAGGGAAAGTAATAATTATTGTCATATTATAGAGAGGTTAAGAAGGACATGAACTGAGAAGTGGTTATTAGATCTGTTAATAAAGATATCATTGGTAACTTCAGAGAGCTTATGTGAGTTGAATGATGAGATCAAAAGTTAGGTAGCAGATAATAATCATGTCTACCTCACAGGATTATTGTGAAATAATGCATGAAAAAGTTTTTTAGATCTTAGAGTGCTTTATAAATATTACTTACTTAGTACTTTCACTATCTTTCTTTTCTTTCTCTACCTCTATATCCAGGATATCTCACTCCAACAGAATAGTTACTTTGTGTTACACACACTGACACACACACACACAAACACACACATCTGTAATTGGTATAAAACCAACTAGGATATTATTCAGTTCAAATGCTTGGAAATCTTCTATTTTGTTGAATGCCCATACTTTCCTTTGGAAGTATATAGTCAGCTTAGCTGGGTAGTTGATTCTTGTTTGGAGTCCCAGCTCTCTTGCCTTTCTAAATATCGTGTTCCATGCTTTGCAGTCTCTTAGTGTGTAGCTGCTAAGTCATTTGTGATGATTATGGGAGCCCCTCTATATCTGAAGCTCCTGTTCTTGGATTCTTGTAGGATTTTCTCCTTTTCTTGGAAGCTCTTGAATTTGGCAATTACATTCCTAGGGGTTGTCTTTTGGGGATTTAGTATAGAGGGTGTTCTATTTCTATTTTGCCCCTTGCTCCAGAATGTGTGGGCAATTTTCTTTTATAATCTCCTGTAGAATAACATCGAGTTTATTGTTTATCTCTGGTTTTTCTGGGAGGCCGATAATTTGGAAGTTGTCTCTTCTTCCTGTTTTCCAAGTCTGTGACCTTTTCAGTGAGATAGTTTATGTTTTCTTCTAATTCATTAATTTTTTGGCTTTGCTTTATTGATTCTTGCTGTTTTATGATCTCACTTTCTTTGAATTGCTTAATTCTGGTCATTAGGGACTGGTTTTGCTTTTCAGCTTTGTCTGCCCTTCTATTGGATTCTTTGAGCTCTTTTTCCAATTGAGCAGTCTTATCTGTCAAACTGCTGATCTCTTTCTCCCATTTTTTTCTTTCCAGGTTTCCATCTTTTGGGTAAGTTCCCGTTTGATATCTTCCAGAGCTTGTTGATAGTTTCCATTTTGGGAGGCATGTTCTGATTTTTTTTTTTTTGATTTCCTCCTCATTCTCTTCTTTTCCTTGGGTACTTCCACCATAAAAGTTTTCAATAGTCACCTTTTTCCCTTTCTTCCTCGAGGCTTGATTTTGGGCCATGTGAGCCATCCCTTTGGTGGTTTTGTTCCCCTTTCCTTTTTGGTCTGGGGTCTGGGTGATATGGGCGGGTTTTCTGTGAATTTAGGTTGCCTCAGACTAGTTCTTCCCAGCCTCCGAGGTTTCTTAGAGAGCTGGGCTCCTGATCACAGCCAAACTGCCCAGGTGTTCAGCTTCACCCAGATAATCAGCACGTGGTCCGCCCCTGGTGTTTAGCTCCTCCCAGATGCTCAGAGCAACCTCCCCAAGTACCACTCCCTGGGCACCCTGTGCTCAGCACAGGATTCTCCCGTGAAACCACCCTGAGATGTTTTTTCCTGGCAGTCCCCAGATCCCAAGGACCCTGGAGTGCCCCCCCCCCCGACAGAGATGTTCCACACTCACTCGCTGTCCCAGTGAGTGCTCAGGTAGCTCACTCTGGTTTGGTGGGGGAGGTGTGTGTGTGGGGGAAGGGCAGCTCAGTTCACATTTCTGTGCAAGCTTTTCCTCCTTCTTATTATAGTGTGAAAATAGTACCCCACATACCTTCGCCTCTGTGGGGTACTGGGGAGTACTGGGGCGTCCTTCTGTTCCTCCAAAGGTGATTTTTATGCTCCTTTGATGTAGTGTATTTCGTTCCGTGCTGGGGAGAGGAAGCATGTGGCGTCTAGATTATAGCCATGATTACCCGGAAGTGTCATATTTTCTTAAACAATCTTTTTACCTAAGTAAATGTTGAATATTGAAAATCAGCATGGCATAATTCTAAATTGCCTTCTAGAATGTCTATATAAGTTCACAATTTTGAGTAATAAAATGTTTAAATACTGACTTAGAAAAATAATTAGGAGGCCTATAGTCCAAAGAAAACAAAGAAAAGGGGGGGAGGGAGCCCTATACATTAAAAAATGGCAGCTTTTTTTGTGGTAGCAAATAACTAGCTACTGAGGGAAGTCCAATATTTGGATATTAGCTGAAGAAATTATGGTATAATAGTGTAATGAAAAACAATTATACCATAAGAAATAATGAAGGGGTTAGCTTCAGAGAATCATGGGAAGACTTGCATGAACTGATATATCTGAAAGTAAATATAAGCTTCCTTCCTTCCTTTGTTGTAGAGGTTTTGCTCTCTTTATTTTCATGGTGAGGAGGATCAGGAGAGGAGGAAATTAAATAAATGCTTGTTTATTAAAAAAATATAAAATTGAATTTAAGTTCAGGTCTATACACCAATAATAAAAGCTACTTGTCCTGGGTGCAGCTGGGTAGCTCAGTGGATTGAGAGCCAAGCCTAGAGATGGGAGGTCCTAGATTCAAATATGGCCTCAGATACTTCCCAGCTATGTGACCCTGAGCAAGTCACTTGACTTCCATTGCCTAGCCCTTACAACTCTTCTGCCTTGGAACCAATACACAGTATTGATTCCAAGATGGAAGGTAAGGGTTTATTAAAAAATAAATAAATAAAAGCTACATGTCCTATCTAACTTTTTGCTCTTCTGGTGAGGCTGCTTTGAAAGAGTACTAGACCTGAATTTGGCCCATTATACATAAAATGAGCAGCCAGTAGTCTCAAGATATTATTTATCTAATGTTAAATTTAATTGTGGTTGGATTCTGAATATTTAATTTGGTGGTCACCAGGGATTTAATTTCTAAATCCCAAAATGAATTACTAAAGTAAATGGAATTTGTGGTAGTTTATTTAAAATACAGAGAGGGATGATATGAAAGAAAAGAGAAAAGGAGAGAGAGAGAGAGACAGAGAGAGACAGACAGAAACAGAGAGAGACAGACACACAGAGAGAGACAGAGACAGACACAGAGAGACACAGACAGACACACAGAGAGAGACAGGGAGAGAGAGAGAGAGAGAGAGAGAGAGAGAGAGAGAGAGAGAGAGAGAGAGAGAGAGAGAGAGAGAGAGAGAGAGATATCTGACTTCCTCTTACCAGTTAGAAATTCTTAGCCAGGGGAAAAGAGTCTCAAGACTATGGGCCTTTCCTGGAGGCTTCATGCCTCCAGAAAGGCAGAGTCATTAAGACAGCCTTTCCCTCACCAATGGTGACTGTCTAAAAGGAAAGCAGTCTGAGGTCTCCTGCAGGAGCTCCTCCAGGGTTGAGTTCCTCTTCCAGTCTCTCCTCAAGTGTCTGTCCTCCAGTCCAACTCCGAGTAAGAGTTCTTATATCCAATCTGAATTGAGTATCTATATCTTCTTCTGGCCTCTGGTCCTCTTTTTAAAGATCTTTTTCTCTTGTGTCACCTTCCCCAAATTTCACAATCACAGCAGATGCTCTGCTCTAAGACTGCCTAGAAGGCAATTAGTTGATTCTAATTTGTTAACCACTATGGCACATGTGGGTCACAGACCTCCCACTTCATGATTAAGTGGGGAATTTACACCCTTTGTGATCAGATCTAACATGGGCAGATCTTCCCACTCAACTTCAAGTACTGTGCTTACATTTCTGGGGATTAAATCAACAAATAGACAGAGGATTACAATTTAGTCTTCACAATCAAGGAAAAGCTAAGTACCTTCATTGTTACAATCAGGGGAGAGCTAAATTCAATCTTCACACTATCTATCTATCTATCTATCTATCTATCTATCTATCTATCTATCTATCACTTCTAGATCACAATGAATACTCCTCTAACAAAGACTTCCTCACAGTCTCTGATTTGGCCTCTGCTCACAGGCTGCTCTTTTCTACTCATAGTAGGAAGGTGGCTGTTGTTAGTTTTCCCTTCTCCCTATTGTTTTTCATGGCTCTGTAGTATGGTTATCAAATCTTTGTTTTTTGATCTATTTAGAACCTCCTTGGGCCAAGATAGAATATCATTGATTCTTCTCTCTGTTATTTCTCTACCCAGGCTCTTTTCTCTTGTGTCCTTCAGTCTTAATTACTGCTCTTGTGTCCTTCAGTCTTAATTACTAGACACACACACACACACACACACACTCACAGAATATACACTTGTATGTTTCCTAATGACTTCTGGGAAAGGGAAATAGAAGGGGTACCCAATTTAGCACTAGGCATATACATTGGGAATTAAGAAAAGGTAAAGGAAAGGATATTTATTAGTCAAGAAAATATCACATACAAATATATTAATAATAGTGTTCCTCAAGCATGGAAAGTATATTCAACATTAGGCATGATGGCCAGTGAGTATACATTTTAAATGGAAATATTAAAGAAAGATAATCTGTTGCCTAGGGGAAATCATTTTGATATAAAAAATATTTCCTAATTGTAAGAGTTGTTCAACATTGGAACTAGTTGTCAAGAAAGGTTATGGCCAATTCTAAACAGAGCTTAGGAGAATAATTTCTTTAGAATTTTATTTTCTAATATTCGTCTTGTATTGTCTGGTATTTATCTGGTATTGTCTGAATGGACAGAGGAAAACAAATCCTTTATAGTTTTCAACCATCAATTCATAAAAAAAATTATTAAACACCTGTTATTTATCAGAAAATACACAAGGTACAGACTATAAAAAGTGTTTCCATTCTATCTGGTTAGATGATGTGTATATAAGTACATATAAATACTATAATAAATACAAAATTTTACAAATGTAATAATAAATACAAGATAATTTGGTGGGAAGAGAAGGAAGATGTCAGTATTCAGAGATAGAGATAGTGGTGATCATAGTGTAGAAGTTGACGCTTAAAGTAGATTTGGAAGGATACTATAGATTTCAAGAGAGAAATGTGAGGAGGGGATATATTCCAGTTTGGGGCACAGACCGTACAAAGACATTGAGATAATTATCAGTTCTATGATTGAATAATGACACTTCAATTGAATGATTGTGAGCTGGTGGAGAGAATTAACAGTGTTGTTCACTAGTCAATCATTCAATTTAAATTATATTATCATATAATTATAATTGCTTGGATTTCAGCTATAAAGGTTGAGAAAGCAATTATACACTGTTTTTATTATATCATTATGTTGCTGGTAATTTATGAGATTAGAGTAGACCACATAAAGACTGTTAATAGCAGTATTTGTAACAACACAGTAGAATGTCTCTTTGAAAACTAATTTAGGCAACCCATGAAAGTAATTAATATAAGCTCAATTTTTTTAAGAGAAAGAAAACTTTTCCCTTTGATATGCCCCGAGGCTGAAATAATTTTAATGCTTTTTATCAAAACAGTTCCTTTTGCTTAATAAAGAATACATTAAAACACATGAATTTCCCCAATTTATTTTTTGCTCTCTTCAACTCTTAACATTATTCATTGTGACATTCATCTAAGCCATCTATAGCATCAATGTAATATGAATGAAATCTCCAGAACATCTTTTCAGATTCATACTCCATTTAGGAAGTCAACCAAAAGTGATTTTATGAAAAGTTGTGAGTTATGTATGATTCAGGGTCCAATTGTCATTCATCTGTAAAATAATATGTGCATAAATCAAAACTAATCTCTATTTGACTATCTCCACACAAATAATGTAGCTATCCCAAAAGTAGAGTTCACATTTCATTCATCAGGTATGTCTATAATATTGTCTTTTATCTAACCAGCAACAGCAGATTTCACAGTTGACTATTCACATGTTAATCATATTTAATAGACCATCAGGAATGAAAAATAAAGTTTGTGAATGAATCCATAAAGCTGTACTTATACATAAAAAATGTACTAAAGAGTTGGACTAATGAGGACCAGACTAAAGAAAATACATAATATGTTCTACTTGGTACCAAACCATATAGATGTTTGGCAAACCTGCTTCTCTGTAAGTGTATGATAAGGGAAAGGAGCTTTTTCTTCCCCCTTCAGAGTATGTACCAACCTTCATTAACTTTCCACTCAGCTTACTAGGTGGTGATAAAGGACTTTTTAATTTTCTTCCAAGTCAGAACTAAATGTACATATAATAGGTAAGAAAGGTTGGAATCTTTCTGTTCTCTGGTTTCTCTCAAATGAAGAAGAAAAATTTCTCTAAGCCTCTGGGTAGGGAGAAAGATAATAGTAGCTGCTGCTTGCCTTATCTGCCCACCTGGGGTGCCATATTGCTGTGAACACATGGCAGCCATGTTTCCTCTTTCCTTGTGGTATTTCTTTTTCCATATCTGAGAGAAATGAAGATCAGAGATTGATCAGATCAGGTTTCTACTCTATGAGCTTCAAAATAATAGGAATAGCTCCTGGAGGTCTCTCAGCCAGTGTCTATAGCACAGTCTTCTACTAGCCACAACAACAGAGCTGGGTGAGGAGCCAGTAGAGATCCAAGGAGTATTGTTCATGATCAGAACAATTATTATATGTGTCCTCAGATAGTCCATCAGGTGGAGTGAAGGAAGTTGGAAAGGGTATGTTTATTGCTTTTCCAAAAAAGGCAATTGTGGGGTGAAATGCTATCAAAGAAGGAGGGGGGAGTTGATAAGAAGGCTAAACTATGGTTGTGAGGAGAAAACTCTTGTTATGTAAGATTACAGTCTTAATAACATTATGCCATTGTTTTGATGCTATTGAAAATACTCTCCACCTGGCCCCACTTCCTTTAGCAGTTCATCTTCTCTTATAAAATTTCCTAGTTGTATTTTACAAGTTAGGTCATCAAAATATACATGTAAATGTACATATATCAGTGAACTTTTAAGTAAAAATTTCAGTAATACTATTTAACATTTAAGAAAGATATGAATGTTTTTAAAAGGAAAATTCATTTATGTTTTTGAAAGACAGTTTGACTTTCTCCACATCATAATACAGATCTTATTTAAAGAATTTTCTAGGTACTTAAAAAACATTTAATACAAAAGTACATCTTTCCTATGAAACTGTGACAATTAAAATTAATATACGGAAAAAGTCAAAGTTGTTAAATTGAATATAGTGGCATTTTCAGCCTGCCCACGATAAAATTTCAGAAAATGTCTCCATTAAAAGACACAAGTCCTGCCCAAACCATCTTATACTGCATTTAGCAGTTATGGAAGAATGAATATCTTTCTGCTATGGGGAAGTTATTTCTTAATTTTTTCTTTTGAATATTTCCCACCATCTCTACAAGTCTTAAAAATGAGGAGATGCACAGTTAGAAGCAAGGAAAAATTGAATCAGAGGTTTAGCATATAATTGCATGGAACTGTTATTCATAAAGTTGAAAAATGAAAGAAATAAAAAAGAACAGACATAAAGATAATATAAAATCTTCAAAGTAAAAAATGATGGTAATAGCCTCAATGTATTCATCCTGCTGTTTTCATCTTTACGTTACTAGTTCTCTTCTACTTTTCAGTATTGGAAACTTCATCACAGTGAGATGGGAACCAAATGAAGAAATATATACTGGGTAAAAGAGTTTGCTACTGTTACGGAGGATGTTTGATATGAGTCTAAATGGGAGAGGGATTCTAAATGAAGAGGCCTTCCAGATTCTACTGTTTGTTGGTAACCCTGTGATAACTAGATCAAGCTCTAAAATACTATGAAGATTTTTAAATGAGGTCTATAATTACTCAAGATTTTGATTTAAGTATCAACATAAGAAAAGCCAATTAGTTGAGGGATGCTTATTATTCAGATTATGCTCTGCATTGAGATGGACAACCTATGGTTTTGGTCCTTTATTATTTTATTGGGGTCCATAAGCGTGCATAATTGGATAAATATTGCAGCTATTAAGTACAGTGGTTAGAATGCAAGATTCTGGATTTTTAGTCTGGAAAATAGTTCATATCCTGCCTCTTTTATTCACTAGCTGTATAAACCTGGGCAAGTCTCTTTACTTCTCTGTGATTCAGTTTCCTTCTCTATGAAATGGCAATAAAACACCATCTACCTCACAGAGTTTTTGTGATATTCAAATAAGATATATATTAATATGTAATAAATATCATTAAATATAAATGTATAAACATAAATATTATATATGCATATATGTATATATAAACATATATACATATAGTAAGACAGATAGACAGACAGAGAGAGATAGAGCTCTTTGTAAACTACAAAGCCCTCTCAAAGTGCTGGCTATGATGATGATTGAATATAAGGAAGATAGTAAGAAGGACTGTTAGAGAAATTTTTTTCTGATTCTAACAAAATATCAATAGTTTTTCTATAATGCTTTATGAAGGCTTATGTTGAGCATTCATGGGTCTGAAACATATAACCAACAATGAACTTTGCTGGAAAAGTATCATAAGAGATATTATCAGAAAGATGTGACACCAGTCCAGAATAGTCACTTATTGAGAACAATTCCTCTATTTTATGCGCAAGGTTAAGATGAACTCAATGCATTGGAAGGAGCAATACTGGTGTCAGAAGATAGGTTAAACTTTTTCTACTTATTTTACTACCTATGCAAGTTACTTAACTTCCTTAAATTCCTGAGGCCACTGACATTTTCTCCTGTTCTAAATCTATGATCTAAAGGGTAAATCTCATCCTGTTTGGGTAAATAATCTATAGAGGCTATATATTCTGTTTTTCTTTTTCAGGTATTTTCATCATGTCCAATTCTTCATGATCTCATTTGGAGTTTTCTTGGTAAAGAAACTGGAATGGTTTACCATTTCCTTCATCACCTCACTTTACAGAAGCATCAATTGAGGTCAACAAGGTTGAGTGACTTTGCCAGAGTCATACAATCAATACATATCTGAGGCCCAGTTTGAATTCAGGTCTCCTGACTAGTACTCTATTCACTATGCACTTAACTGCCCCAGAATGTATGTATTATAATATATATATATGTATATATATATATATTTGTATTTATAGACACATATATAAATTCATAAATACAAATGAGTCACATAGTATGAGAAAATGAGCCTGGGTTATCTTTTTTCACTATTGGAAGGATTAATGCTTTTCATGAGATGACATCTATCAAAGGGTGTGTGTGCATGTTTGTGAGAGAAAATGAATGAATGAATGAATGAATGAATGAATGAATGAATGAATGAATATACTTGTATATATTTGCATGGCCACATTATTGGGGTCCCCACTCTTAATATTTATTTTAGGACATTGATAAGCTTGTGTGACAGAGTTACAGAGTAGATTGTGTGACCAAGAAGGAGTTTGACTTCATTATTTAGAGTGACTGGTTGAAGGAGACGGCTTGGGAGACACATAATAGCTGTCTTCAAATATTTGAAGGACCATTTTTATTTATTTATTTTAAAATTTTTATTTGATTAATTAAGAAAAAATTTGCCTGGTTACATGATTCATGTTCTTTCTCTCCCCTCCTTCTACCCCTTCCCATAGCTGAGACACAATTCCACTAGGTTTTACATGTGTCATTGATCAAGACCTATTTCCATATTATTGATGTTTGCACTAGGGTGATCAATTAGAGTGTACATCCCCAATCATATCCCCATTGACCCATGTGATCAAAAAGTTTCTTCCTCTGAATGTGTATGGTGTTCTTTCTCATATATCCCTCTGAACTGTCCTGGATCATTGCATTGCTGCTAGTAGAGAAGTCCATTACATTCGATTGTACCACAGTGTATCAGTTTCTGTGTACAATGTTTTCCTGGTTCTGCTCCTCTCACTCTGCATCAATTCCTGGAGGTTGTTTCAGTCTCCATGGAATACCTCCAGTTCACTGTTCCTTTGAGCACAATACTATTCCATCACCAACAGATACCACAATTTGTTTAGCCATTCCCTAATAGAAGACATCACCTCATTTTCCAATTGAAGAGTCATAATTCAAAAGAGATATTAGTATCATTTTGTTTGACCCCAAAGAGGACAACTAGAAACAATTATTTGAAATTGAAAAGAAACAAATTCTAGCTTGATTTCACAAGAAAACACATACACACACAGAAAAACACATCAAAACAAGTTCTTGATGCTTCTTAATTCTATACAAAAGTTCAGTTGGCTGTCTCAGCAGGAGATAATGGTCCTCCCTTCCCTCCTAGTCTTATATGGTATTTTATAAGAAAGTGTTTTTTTTTTTTAAATAGCCACTGAGGACCTTTCCAACATAGTCCAACATTCCTTGGCTCTTGATAGTGCTGATAGTTTTAATATTTCCAAGGCTAATTGAACAGATAAAATAATGAAAAGGTAATGGCAAAGCATTTGGGGCATAGAAATCCTTTCATTCTTCAGGGTGGTACTGACTTCAAGAAAATAAAGTATACTTTTATCAATGAAATATATGGAATAGTCTCTTTAAAAAGTCCATTTTAAAAATTTGGATTACAAATCTAAAAGCTAGAAAAAACTCAGAGGCCATCTAGTCCAATTCTTTTTATTATACAGGTAAAGAAACTGAGGCTTCTGATCTGTAAATTAACATAAGCACAAGAAGTAGAATTTGAACCTAGAACCTCTGACTCCAAAACTAGTACTCTCTCCATTGTGTACCACAATATTTCCCATTTGCAAAATATTGTTGCTCTACATCTTGATGTAATCATATATGTGTGATGTCCATCACATCTCATGTTATTATCTATATCTCCACAAAGATAAAGGACTAGAACCCACAAAGTTATAATGCAAGATCTTGGGATTATTCAGAAACTCTGGAAACTAAAAATCATACTTGGCATCAGAGGTCATTTGAACTGAATGTGACAACTACAGTGCAATAGATACAGTATTAAATTAAAAATTGTTATGTACAAAGATTATTTTCTTTTTCCTTTTTATCTATCTCTCACTCTTTGCATAGTCTAATGATTTGAAGGCACTTGGTAAATACCTGTTGACTTTACTCATCAGAAAGGTAAAGGTAGTAGGGTAGGTTATTTAATTCTAGCCCAGTAAATAAAGAAAACTGCTTTTAAAATCTGATATATGAAATTTAGGAGCAGGGAGTGAAGTGATAATGTAAGAAATTCTTCAAGTATGGAATTTTCATTCCCCATTTTTGCTCATTTGGAATAACCAATAAGATGTTTTCTAGAACTCAAAAGGAATGTCAGCAGTTCCCCCAAATGATTCCTAGGCTTTAGAGATTGTCTTTATAGATACTATGGTTCTGAGTAAACTAAAAGAAAATCTTTGCTGGTTTACTCTGAGCTACTTTTAATTATAGTTTTTGGAGTAATAAAGAAAAGATTATAAACATAGCAGAGAATTATAAAGAAAGTTTAATCAATGAATATTTCATAAACAACAAAACAGTTTATATTCAAAGCACTTAAAAATTACATTCAGTCTTGATAGGTATATACTTTTATAAGCAGTAAAGAAAATCTGCTTTTTTAGTCTTGCTCCATATTTTCCAAATGCTTACCCTTGCCTTGGTCTCTGCCTTACTGTATTTTTATTTAATGTTTTCATTGCATCTGACTATCCCTGACCACATTTGGGGTTTTCCTGGAATATTAGAGAAGCTCAAAATCTGAGTTAGAAAGGATATCAGATGTTATTATAACCCTAAACAAGAATTATAATTTAGTCTTTAAGGGGTGACAAGAGGAAGTGACTCACAAATAGAGATCAAAGCTGCTAGGGAAATAATCTCACATTCTTGTCCTGCTAAAGGTCTATCAGGAAATGCATTTTTATCAAGGAAATAAGGTACACTATAAGCTCCTTGAAGGCAGAGCCTATTTGATTTTTGTCTTTGTAACCCCAGTTCTTGCAGAGTGCCTTGTACAGAACATGAGTGAATGAAAAAATAACAAATGTTTATTATATACTAGTCTATATGCTAAGGAACACAGGGTACAAATACAAAAGCAGAGACAGCCTCTTACTCCAATGACCTTATGCTCTAAAGTGAGAAATGTGTAGTAAGGGAATAGTGGCAGATGAGAAGGATTTTGGTTTGGTAATTTCCAATGATAGTGTGTAGAGCCAAAGGAAACATATTCATATATCTTTTCTAATAGTACTTGAAAAGCCCTAGGTGTACTAATGTGATTAAGCTTCAAGAAGTGAAAATAGGGTTTTGAGAATGAATGGGGGATGTGGCAAAGTGGTAGGAGAGACTGTGAATGAGTAGCAGAGTAAAACATGGCGGAAGATGCTCAGATAGAAGGGAGCTCTTGAGGAATTCACTGATTTGGACATTGTGGGTTCCAGGTCCAGAAGTCTAGAACTGAAAGAGTTGATTCCTCTAAGGCAGTGGCATCAAGTTCAGATCAAATAGAAAAAATCCCTGTAGCTGCCTATAAACTAATAAAATGTAAAATTAACATTGTTGTATTATATTTTCAAGTTTTTTGTTATGTATTTCTCAATTCCACTTTAGTTCATAAGCTTATAGCCTCCCTTGAGTTTAACACCTTTGCTCTAGGATGTAGTTTTTGGTGTAAAGCTATAGCCCAGGTTTGGTTCAATTGAAGTAGAGGCTATCCAGTACAGTGGAAACAACACTGGGTTTAGAATCAGAAGGCCTGGGTTCAAATCCTACCTTTACACTATTTGTGTGACTTTGGAGGCACTTTTTATCACAGGATTCAGGTTCCTCCTGTGTAAAATGAAGGGCATGTAGTAGATGGCATTCCAGTTCAAAATCTAGAATTCTACAAATTGACTCTAATCAGAAGCAGTATTCTGGGTACACAGTGCTGAACAGAAGTATATTGGTCAGGTCTAGGCTGCAATATATTTGTATGATGGTTTAATGCTTAACAATGGTGCTTATACGGATGATTTAGCATTATAATTGTTTGTTGAAATAAATTAGATTAAGAGTATTATGAACTTTGATTGGCTCACTGATCTTCTAATGTAAATTTTTCTAACTTTGAGAACTTATCAAGAACAAAGGAAAAGCCATACTATTCCAAAGGCTAGGCTTTACTGGAAAATGAATCAAAACTACCACAAATGTTCCATGATAATAAACACCAAATGATCTGTGTGGACTCCCTTGTTGTTTTTTTTTTTTTGATGCCTCATTACTTTCTCATCATCATTAAGCAACAAATGTACTTCATCCAAAATCTAATCAATCCCTAGCCTAATTAATCCTTACTTATGTAGTCTTTTAAACTGGCATGGGAAACTGGGGAAAGGGGAAAGGTAGACAGATGTTGATGTGTATAATTAGGAATGTTCTAATTAAGCCAATCAGGTTTGACAAATGGAATGAAAAAAAAAACAAAAACAAATCAAGGAATGAGTTCTATTATTTTTCCCCTACAGTTATGAAAAGCAAAATTCATCTTTTGAAAACAAACCTAGCAATTAGACATTACCACTTCCCTGTGTAATTATTTGTTGAACTGGTCTATCAGATGCCACACTTCATGGACAGTGAACACAATATCAGATTCCTTGACTTTTTAGAGCATTCTCTAATGAGTAATGGTATTTGGCTCTAATACGATGCTTCATAATATACATGCTATACTATTATTATTATATAATTCAGAATTAAATATTTATGATAGATTTAGAGAAGGAAAGGACCTTGGAAGTCATTCAGTTCAACCCTCTCATTTTTCAGATGAAATCATCAAGGCAAATCAGTTGCCCATCCTTGCACAGGTGATAAGTGGCAGAATTAGAATTTTAAAACAATGAGCTAAACACAAAATCCATTACCCTGTGTATTAAATTAACTGTTCTCTACAGGGACTATGAATTCAGAATATTATATTTCACTTCAGTCACAGATAGGTGTTTAGAGTCATAGTTAACATGGTTAACAAAAGTTATGTAGTTTGATTTCTATCATTCTCTCACATGCATTTTCTATTAAGACCTTATATTCTATCTATTCATTATGTACAGAGGTCAAAGATGAAAAATATTGTATTAGTATGCCAGTGTGATAGTACCTACTCATCACATGATCCTGAGCAGAGTTATGGGTCATTTTGAACCTTTCAGAATCCTGTCAATATTTAGAGAGATAATGAAAAATCCATAAAACTGGAATAGGGCCAACCACGTCTTTCTCATCCTTGAACATATTCTTTTTCCTCATCAAGCTTATGAGATTTTATAAGATGAAGGGAGAGAAGGATTGATGAAAATTGTGAGGATTCTTTGACCTAAGATTCTCTAACTTAAGTATTTTCTAGAGACTAAGAAAGGATGCAGATGGTCTTTTCTTTTTTTTTTTAACCCTTACCTTCCATCTTGGAATCAATACTGGGTATTGGTTCCAAGGCAGAAGAGAGGTAAGGGCTAGGCAATAGGGGTCAAGTGACTTGCCCAGGGTCACACAGCTGGGAAGTGTCTGAGGCCATATTTGAACCTAGGACCTCCCATCTCTAGGCCTGGCTCTCAATCCACTGGGCTACCCAGCTGCCCCCACAGATTGTGTTTTCAAGGAGAGAGTCCACTGCTAAACTAGAGATAGTGTCATCACTACCCAAGACTCACCAGGGAAATAGATAACATAAAGAAACACATACATAAAGAGAAAAGAGCCTTCCTAACCAAGGTCAGGAAGATTCCACAGAACAGTCCTGCTTTGCCACATAGACATCCCATTTGATTCTCTTTCTCCTTTAATTTTTCCATGGTAACACAATTAGTTTTATGTTAGTTTAGTTTAGTTCTGAACTCAAGGATAGTTCAAAAACATCATTTCAAAAGCAGAGGTGAGCTCTGAATTTATTGATTAACTATAGATATTTTCAGTAAGGAAGAGAGTTTGTACTCTTTTCACAGTTACTGGAATCAGATTCTTTTTTCCTACTCCAGAGATAAAATGTTCTGTTTTCTTTACTATGAGTAAAAGCTGGGGAGGGGGGGAGGAGGATGAAGTGGGGAATTTGATCATAGGAAAAGAATCTTTCAGTTTATACTTCTGCTGAAGTGAAGAATTGTAACTAAAAATCCCCAAAAGACTAGAGCACTGTTTTCATTTCCCCTCCAAAAGTCTTGTCAAGAATTACACACATTGATTTCTCATTAACTTTCACATATTTCAGTTACTCAAGCAACCACTCAACAATCATGTTCTGAGTTCGTTTTTTCCATAAACATTTATCTTCCATCTTAATAGTATAATTAAATTTTTGTTCACATTTATATTAGTTATATTTTACCTCAGTTTATCCTTTTTCCTGCCCACCAGATCAACCTTGTCTTAAAACTGGGTATTATTTGTTTGTTTCTTAGCATTATTTCTTTTTCAATCATTTAAAAATTGAACTTCCTCCAGCATTTCTTTTTCCATTAGACCAAATCAATTGGAAAGTTCTCCTTCCAATTAACCTCCAGAAATAACTCAACAAGTGAAGTTCATTCTAAGAAACTACCAAGTCATTCTAAATATATGTGGATAAACTTCAAATGTGGTGCAATAAATAGAGCACTAGGCATACAGTCAGGAAGACCTGAATGTAAGGCTGGACTCAGATACTTCCTAACTACTTGACCTTAGGCAAGTCACTAAAAAGCTGCCTACCTTAGTTTCTTCATCTCTAAAATGGGGATCATAAGAGTACCTACCTTCCAGAGTTGTTGTGAAGCTCATAGGAGATAAAAACTGGAAAATGCTTCACCAAGTGTTTGTAAATGCTATATAAAAGCTAGCTAATATAGATGTTAAATGTTGAATGAGAATATCAAAATTATTAAAGTTGGCATTATTTTTTGTTCCACTTTTTCATTGTTTTCTCCTTAGTAACCCAAATAGGATAAGAGAAATGATGACAATAACATGTTACTTCCATTCCACAAGATATTGCTTTTTAAAAAAATTGATGGCTTTATTCAATCCAGGTCTGGTAAGGTCTTTTCTGACCTTACCAGAATTGGCCCTCAAACATAACAACAGAATCCCTTTCTGGATTTACACTTGAAGATTTTCTGTCCAGGCGAGACCTACGATGTTCATGCTCTAGTGGTCCATCCTTGAAGGACCCAGGATCGTCTATATCCAGATGAGACAAGGGATAGCTATTGTTAAATAATAATGGCATGCCAAAACATTTGATATTTTTATTGCACTATTAAATAAAAGCTGGACTTGGGAATGGCTAAGGTGGAAGTGATCTACCTTAGCCTTATTTTGTCTCAGGCTACTGGAAGATTGACATGTGATTGAAATGAGCATTATAATTCTAATTGGCTTCACAAACTCAGCAGCCAGATATCTACTAAACTTGCCCATTTACCTGTTGAATTTAATATATTCTCCACCAGACTTTTCAAGTGTATAAACTCAGTCTTCTTGCTTGTTCATAAGAGCAAGGGTTATGAGTGCCTACATTGCAAAATCTTTCATGTTTTGTACTCTTACTGCAATGGATTCCAATAATGGTAAGGAAAAAAATAAGTCCCTCTCTCGTCTTAATTTTTTCCCTAGTCTACTTCTTTTATCCTTTTTCATTCACTTAGCAGCAACTGAATGTATTCTCTTTTAGTTTTATATTTTCTTCTGAAAAACAGACAAAACCCCCCATAATATGAGGAGTGCTGTTTGGAATCTATAGGTTCTGTTTGTCTTTCTTTATTCCCTTTATGACCCTAAAGCCAAAGAGGATTCTGAAGAGACAGCTATGTTTTGCTTTTGCTTTTATTAAAAGTTAAGCACTTCATTACATAGCCCCTTCGAATTGCTCAAATGGATTTGCATTTCTAGGTTTCTCTTCTCTTGTGTTTAAATTTCAGACATTCTATCCAGTTCTTCTTTTCATCAAAGATGTTTGAAAGTCTTCTGTCTTATTAAAAAGTAGATTTTTTCCCTCCCCTGTAATACAATTACTCAGGGTAAGTTATTCTTGGTTGTGAATTTTTTTGTCTTTTATCTTTTGATACATTTTATGATGAATTTTTTAAATTCCAAATTGCCTCTAATTTAGAGTTTGCTTCAAGCTTTATTTTTTCCCTTCTTTCACTTCTATAAAAGAATAATTAGTTGGGTATTATATTTTTTCATTCCTTGCATTAGGTAAGAATACTGAAGGCAACCTGAGGATAGTATAATTATTATTAAAGACTTTTGATATGAAGTTGGATGGAAAGTGGTTGTCTTGATAATTTCAAGCATCCATGAATAGGTCAAGAGATAGTTTATTTTTAAAGGTGATTGTAAACCAAAAATTTAAATACTAGATTTAAAAAGGAGCTGATGGGCTTCTATGTGGGAAAAAAGACATCTTTCCCCTATCTCTTAAAATTGCTGAAAAATTTAGATGTTGTTAAGATGGTGTTCAGTTGAATCTATACTCTAACTATATTTGAAAGTGTCATTATTCCTCTAACATTATATTTGGAAATATTCCATCTGCTTTAAAAAAAAAAGAATTCTTAAGCTTGTTTTTAATTGGCACTTCAGGCAAATTGGTATTAAAACCAGTGAAACCTATCACTTTGATGATGAAGTAAAGGATAACAAATTTATATATTTATACTTAATAATGTTGTAATGTCAACTTTTGAATATGAGTTTACTTAGAAAAAAGGTCAAACTACACATAAATACACTGTGTAAAATGTTCCTCTTTATCAGAATAATAACTAGAGCCCTTTCTTGTTCACAAGGGGAAAGATAAGCAGGGTAGTTTTCTCATAGTATTAAATTTAATTTACATTTTAAAAAGATGTTTGCAACAAAAGTTCAACATTTCATACAATCTTGTTTCCTGTTCTTTGTATATTGAAAATCATGTTCATAATAACAAAGTTCCTAACAAAAGAAAAAAGTGAAAAGTGAAAAAATGTAGCTGGAAAATTATGGGACAAGCAAAGATTCTCTTTCTCTGAGGAGCTGAGAATGAACGAGGTAAAACATTTTCTGAGAATGAATTCCATTGTTTGAGGGGTCACTCTCATTAATGGCCTTATTTTAGATAGTTTTTCAAGTTTTGCTGTTTTATCTCTATTAGATTTAGTCAGAGACCAGTTCCCACAAACTTATATCATGTCTTTGATTCTGTAGTGAAGTGGGGTACTTCATAAAGTGAGTCCAGACACCTAGATGTTCAATTAATGGAACCAATATTCATTTATTAATCTCTTGATTAATAATACATACCTAACTGGCCAGGGCAACCTTCCTAGTGAAAATTGCACCAGACTGAAATTACAATGCAGTTTTTATAGGATGCAGATACAAAGCAAGGATTGTTCATTATGAGACATAACATTGATGGAGTGAGCAGCCTTATCAAAGTCTAGAAGCTAAATTGGTCAGTGGTGTGGGGTACAGGGCATTCCTTGTATCTAATCCCAGCTGCTGGCACTAAGGGAGTTATTTTCTCATGGATTCTAATTATTCTGAGCTGACTAACCTTCACAGGAAAGCTCATTTCTGAATTCTACTTTCCCAGGGAAAAACAGAATTTTCTGGTCAATGATTTAGTTTACCTCACTTTAATCCTTCCTTTTCTTGTGTGTGTGTGTGAGTTAAACCCTTGACTCATTTTCGGTGGAGGTGGTGAGACCACAAGGCCAAATGTTTGACTGCCTCTAGGTGCCAATGGACATAGGGCATGAGGCAATTAAGCATGAGCCAATACCAGGCCTCTGGGGGATCCGCGGGAGATCGTGAGCGCAGGGCAAGGGGGAGAAGCTTGGAGCAGTAGCTGCGCTGCCAATGCAGCCCTCTTTGAGGCCAAGCAGTTTTGTCCTGTAAAACAAGCTTCATCAGGGTGCCCTGGTTTCCCGTATGCCATTCCCTGGACTTCATGAGCCACTGAGAGGTCTATGAGGGAAGCCTCCGGCCCCCCTTCTCTGCAGCGTGACCTCGGGGATTGTCTGGCTCCACAGGGCAGGGGTCTCCCATCCCCAGGCTATACAGTGAGTTACCAGGCACGTTGCAGGGAGTGGGTCCTGCTGATAGACAAACATATACGTGATCTTTAACCAACATCAGTTCCCCACCCAGACCCCTTAAGAGCTGAGCCTGCAGGATCCTCCCACGCATTCCAGGAGGCTTCATTGTCTCATTCCCCCTCTACTGGTAATGGGGTCAAACCTTTGACTCGGTGGCAGGTAAGGGTATATAGTGAGAGCATCTGCCTGAAAAACTTCTACACTCTGGGGATACAATGTCTCATGCTGTCCTCCTCCAAATATCTAAGGGAACAGGGGCGAGGGTTCCAGTCTTCCGTAGGTTCTTCGGAGCTGATAAGGGGCATAGAATCCCTGGGAGGAGGGGGGAGGGGCACAGGGTCTCCAGGGGCGTGTCTGCAGCGAGTGCTCAGGTCCTGAAGGCTTGGAGACCTGAAGGATGCATGCAAGTGATTGATACCCTTGACCGGCAGACAGCTCATGAGGGGGAGAGTCAGTCCCTAAAAGCAGACCTATAGAAACCAGGATCTGACCCAAAGCAACAGATATAGACAGAGAGAATTAGTACAATATATATATATATATATATTATATATATATATATATATATATATATATATATATATAGTAGTCTTTGGGTGATCGAGAATGACTATTGTCTTTGTGCATTATCATCTACGGTGTACCCTCATGTGGCTTTGGAGTCCAAAGACTGAGGCGCAGAGTCTGTGGCACATGGGGCCTGGGACGCCAGTTGTTACAGGAGGTGCGGCTATGGCCTGGTGTCGGCATTCACACGCAGCGGCAAGACATCGACGTCGCTCATCTTCAAAGGTGTTGGCGGCATGGTTAATGTGGGTTCACCAGCTGCTTCTGACAGAGGCAGTGAGTTCTAGTTGCTTTGGTGTCATGCCAGCCCACTTCAAGTTGGACTTTAGCTGATCCTTGAATCTTCTCTTTGGTCGGCCTTGTTTTCTGAGTCCAGCTGACAGTTCACCATAGAATACCCATCTTGGTATTCGCTGAGGGTCCATGCGGATGACGTGTCCAGACCATCATAGCTGGGTTCTGAGGACCATGACTTCAATGCTGGTGGAGTTGGCTCTGTCGAGGACTTCCTGGTTGGTGATTAGGTCCTGCCATCGGATCCTCATGATTGACCAGAGGGAGCGTTGGTGGAATTGCTCCAGCTGTTTCATGGGCTTCCGGTACAGTGTCCATGTCTCACAACCGTACAGGAGCGAGCTGAGGACCACTGCGTTGTACACTTTGAGCTTCGTCGCAGTGCTTACACCTCTGTGTTGGAGGACTTTGGAGAGCAGCTGCCCGATTGCCTGGCTGGCCTTTTGGATCCTGGCATTAATCTCGTGGTCTAGGGACCCGTCGTTGGCGATGGTGCTGCCCAGGTACTTGAAAGTGTTGACCTTAGAAAGCTGCGTGCCGTCGATTGTAATGCATGGCTGGTTCGTTGGCCTCCCTGGTGCAGGTTGGAACAGCACCTCTGTTTTGCTGAGGCTGATGGTCAGGCCAAACAGTTTTGTTGCGGTGGAGAACCTGTCCACAATGGTTTGGAGATGATTTTCTTGGTAGGCCATGAGAGCACAGTCATCTGCAAAGAGAGCTTCCAGGATGAGTCTCTCTGTTGTCTTTGTTTTTGCAGTCACATGGAGAAGGTCGAATAGTGAGCCATCCAGTTGGTATTTGATGTAGACGCCTAGGTCTAGATTCATCACAGCATGTCGTAATACTTGGGTGAAAAATAGATTGAATAGTACTGGAGCGAGGACACAGCCTTGTTTCACGCCATTGGAGATGTTGAAGCAATCAGAAGTCTCTCCACCAGATAGGACTTCCCCTGTCATGTTGACATGAAAGAGCTGGATCAGTTTGATGAATTTTACTGGGCAACTGAGCTTGCTAAGGATCACCCACAATGTGTCCCTGTTCACTGTGTTGAACACCTTTGTCAGGTCTATGAAGACAATGTAGAGACTCAGGTTCTGCTCAAGGCATTTTTCCTGCATTTGCCTCACCGTGAAGACCATGTTGATGGTGCTGCGATCTGGTTGGAAGCCACATTGTGATTCAGACAGGTTCTGCTCTGAAACAGATGACAGGAGTCTGTTGAGTATAACACGGGCGAGGATCTTTCCAGCAGTGGAGAGTAGTGAGATGCCTCTGTAGTTGTCACAGGCTGCTCGTGAGCCTTTGTTCTTGTATAGGGCTACGAAGGAGGCATCTCTGAGTTCTGGGGGCATATCTTCCTCTTCCCATATGCTGGTCAGCACTATGTGGAATGCCTGGAGAGCCTTTCCATTTAAGGCCTGTACACCTTGGTTGGGATCCCGTCTTTACCGGGTGCCTTGCCTGCACTCATTTGTTTGATAGAAATTGATATTAAACATTAACATTTAGGTATCGTAGCCAACAGACTTCATCTCTAGAAAACATCTTCTGACAGGAGCTGATTCCTAAGTTTCATTTGCAGAATTGATGTGTGTTCTTGTTAAAGAGTATTCCTTTGCAAAACCCACATTTACATAGCAGGGATAACCACCTGATTTCAAAGATGAATTTCTTTACCTTAGATCCTGAAGAAATCCAGAAAGGTTTGGGTTATTTCTTTTCCAAGGACAAAATCCAAACTTTAATTGTGGTAACTCAATTGTTACTTAACAACCTTGTTACTTATTCCTCATTAACAAATGGGTTTACCTCAATTTAAAATTTTGAATGTGTCAAACCCTCCATAATAATTTACTCTCAGTGGAGTTTAGTTTGAACTCCACATTTCCAAATAACTTTGATTAAGTCCTTTAGCAATCTTTCATTAGTTAAACAAACTGAAGTCCAAAGTATTTATACTGACTCCTTTCAACCCTCTGTTTAAAGCAGAATAAAATCTCCAATTTAGTTTCCTTTTACCTCAAAACATTGCTACATACCTGGTTAAATTCCAACAACATTATTTCTATTTTCCTTTTATTGTATGTTTCACACTAGAATCCACACCTAGTATGTCTTTATCAATTACTCTTATGTCTTCTGGCTTCTCATCTTTACTGAAATTGCAAGGAGAGGAAAGGTCCCATACTTTAAAAAAACTTCTTAATTTCATGGCTGGTCAAATTTTCCTTGTTAAGGGCAGACAGTTTGCATACCATATAACCTTAACCTATTCAGGTGGAAAACGTAATAATTCACTTTATAGTATAAATTCATACATGTTTTGTATTCACTCATCATTACTTCCTAGCAAAATGTGTCTGAATACATGTTGATCTCTAGATCACGAATTCCTTCAGATATTCTTAGTCAAATACAAGTGTTTAAAAAAAATCCCTTCTTTTGCAATATATCAAATTCTTAGTACCTATATAAAATCTCATGCACAGATTAACCACTTTAAAAACTTCTTGTGTGCTATATGAGCACTTGTTGCTTGTTCTGACAGTACATACATTAAAAATAACATCTCATTTGAAAAATCCCAAGTTTAATTCTAGAGTAAGTTCTCAACAATATTACAACTTTTTCTGAATGACTTTTGCATCTACAAGATAGCCAGTACATTCCCTCTCTATATCAGGCTGGCTATTAATCACCTTTAGACAATTCTCAAATTCAATGAAACCATTATGCATTGCAAGTTTAACAAAACCAACCTCTAATCATGAGTTTTTGTGCTCAATAAAATACGGCTAACATTTCACATTTAACTGACAACCAGTTCAAAATCATTAGCATGTTGCATACATCAACCCTTAATTTAAAAAATAATTAAGTGAAAAATTACCTCAAATTCTGGAGTAAAATTTCCCTTTTCTGCTCTGGATTTTTTTTTCTCCTTTTTTCTCCCTTGGGGGCCCATCCAAGGAAGAAAGAGGAAAAAATAATTGAACAGGTATTGCTTGGAAGCTTGCTGATGGCGCAGGCACAGCTTCCCCCATGTAGTCTTCCATACTGGAGTTTGGAAGGTTTGGAATGTAGGTGGAGGGAATGGCCAACTGCCACTATGAAGAAATTCCTCTTTGTGAAACTGCATCTTAAACTCTTTTCGCACCTTCCATATAATCTTACAGCTAGACACACAAAAACAACAAGGGATTCTAATATTTCCAATTATAAAGGTCTATGGAAGAAAAAAGGGGCATAGACCAGGAGTGGCTGTAAATCCTCACCCATTCAGGCCCTGCCTTACATAAGGGCAGTTGGGAGGTCATGGCTATTTTTCCTTCAGCCTGACTTAAATCCTGAGTATAATGATAAGGGGTCTAGTTGTGGGAGGGGCCCCTGTTGGGAGAATGGGGTACAGAGGACTTGATGGAGGCACCAATGGTGAAGACAGTGGAGAAGATGATGAGGAGGCTGGGAAGTGTGCAGGGAAAGGTGGAGAGAGTGCAGGGGTATGGGTTTCCTATTGACATGGGGGGAGGTCCTTAGGGTCTTCTTGGAGTACAGGAAGAAGAGGCTTGCTTTTTTCTCCTTAGGGAGGCCTGCTTTTATCTCCATTGGAGAGGTTTGCTAGCAGAGAAGTCTCTGTTTTAACAGAGTAATTTGGCCCCAAAAGGCAACTTTTTAATTTCTTTGGTGGGGGGCAGGGGTCAGTAAGCAAATCAATCCAAGCATCTATGTAGGGGATCTGATCAGAGTGGCCTGGTGTTCCATATACCTTTCTCCGGACCATGTAGGCCATGGAGAGATTTGCAGTCCCCTCTGGAGGTTATTTAACCTTGAATGTGGGCCACTCCAACTGACACAAGGTGCAGAGTGTAGCAGGGGAAACTCAAATTCCATAATCAAGTGCTACCTTCTAAAACAGCTGAAAATTCTTAAGAATGCATGCTAGTGGGGTCTGAGAGTTCAATGATGAGGACTGACCCATTTTAACATACTACACAGAAATCCACGAGACACACATTTAATTTCACACTTATACACCTGAGCCTGACGATGACCTGAAGTTCCAAGTGATATCTCAACTTGAAACCAGGCTATGGGCTTAATGCCACGTCTGGTGGCCCACCAGCCTTGATTGGATCAAGATTTCCAGAATAGAACAGACCACTGAAGCGAAAACAGATCTCTTAGGGCAATACCAGCACTCCAGATTAACTGAACTTTAAAGTAAACCAGACCATAACTCTTGAACATGACAAATTACCAGAACAGATGGTTTTAATACCTATCACAATTTGTCTGGGATCTCAAATATCAGAACCAGGGGCGGGACACAGAGAAGGCACAGATCGCGTCCTTGGATTTTTTGATCCAATCCCTCTTGGGAGTTGGAAAATGCAAACTCTCCAAGTCGGCACTCAGAAATACCCCCAAAAGGGATAAGGGCTAGAGACTCCTTCACAGGCTCCGCCTTAGCAAAAGATGCCCAGGTATGATTTGGGTTACAACCCCAGCTGTTTAGCCTTATGCCGTGAGCCTAGAGATCTCTCCCTACTCAACACTTGCGCAAGTGCGCGCACACACACACACACACACACACTCTCACACTCTTACAGAAGCCCTCTCTGGGGTTTATACCTCCCAGTCCTGGGCCTTGAGATCTTGCTGGGGCCTCCATCTGAAGTGATGTACTTCATAAAGGGAATCCAGACACCCAGAAGTTCAATTAATGGAACCAATATTCATTTATTAATCTCTTGATTAATAATATCAATCGGCCAAGGCAATCTTCCTAGTTAAAGTTGCACTGCACTGAAATTACAATGCAGTTTTTAGAGGGTGCAAGATACAAAGGAAGGATTGTTCATTATGAGACATAACCTTGATGGAGCGAGCAGCCTTATTGTCTAGAAGCTAAATTGGTCAGTGGTGTGGGGTACAAGGCATTCCTTGTATATCTTCTCCCAGCTGCCGGCACTAAGGGAGTTATTTTCTCATGGATTCTAACTATTCTGAGCTGACTGACCTTCACAGGAAAGCTCATTTCTGAATTCTACTTTCTCAGGGAAAAACAGATTTTCCTGGTCAATGATTTAGTTTACCTCACTTCACTTGGATTCAGGTTAACTTACTCAAGGAAATTAATTTTTGTGGCCAGCCTATAAAATGTGGCATCACTACAGATATGGACTATAAATAGAAGTTACCATTTAAAGTCTTTTTAAGGGGGAATTCTTGGCTCTTATTCATATACCAGAAAACAACTTATCAATTTCTCTTCCTGCTTGTTCTTGGAGTTTAAATCATGTTGGAAAGGTTATTAGACATACACATAAAGCCATGGCAAAACTTCAAAAAGCAGCATTCACCTAGCAACCAAAGTCTTTGTTAGCTGGAAACACTATTTACTAAGGAATTTTGTCACAGGGATGAGCTGGCATAAAAGAAGACAAGAACTCTAAGGACATGCCAGCCAGGGGTTCAAAATTCTTTATTTTCTTTTATTGTTTATATTATACTTTTGTGTTTTTTATGCCTATGACCTTGACATATTATTAATAATAATAATCAGTGACCATTGTTTTATGCAAATTGCTTCATAATATCTGAACTCACAGTCCCACTCTCATTCATCTTCCTCTTAGGGACTATCCTTATTAAGTCAACTGATCTTCCATAGACAGGAGTGGTAGCAGTGCTAGTGAAGAAGAGGGAATAGATATCCCCATGTAGGTGGGCACTTGGAAACTAATTAGATTGGGAATGGTGGAATAGTCAGATTTAGAAAAACAGTCTCATAAGTGAGCTCTCCACCTCTAGTTTCACTTGTCTCTCATCCATACCTGCACAGTGGCCAAAATAATTTCAGACATATTGCTTTTTGTTTCATCTCCTTATACCTTTTTGGGGAGTGGAGGAATAATCTTATCTACTTGAGAAGCCTGAATTATCTTTTTTTTTTTTGCTTTAACACAATGCCTATTACAATGAAAATATATACCAGATATTTGCTGTCTTCATTAAATCACTCAATCAATAATTCTGTTGTAGTTGTTTAGTTATTTTAGTCTGTCTAACTCTCTGTGACCCCATTTGGAGTTTTCATGGCAAAGATACTGGAGTGGTTCATTATTTTCTTCTCTAACTCACTTTACAGTTGAAGAAACTTAGGTTCATAGAGTTAAATGAATTTAACTCCAGGGTCATACAGCTAATTAAGTATTTGAGGCCAGATTTAAAATCAAGAAGTTGAATCTTCCTGACTCCAGACCCAGCATTCTAACCACTGAGCCACTTATCTGCCTCAGTTTTATATTATTCTATGTAAATGACCCAACCAGCTTATATTGAGTTCTGATCTCTTCTTAGGAATTCTAGTTCCTCCTTTTTCCTATTTGTTTTATAGCATCTTATGCATATCCCACCAGGAGGCTGAACTCTGTATGTAATTCAACAAGAATTTATTAAATATCTGTTTTCAAATCAATGGATATTAAAAAAAAAAACATCCCCTCCTCCTTGGATGATAGCTTAAGGGGATGATGGAACCATGTGAGGTTTTTCTGTTTGTTTGTTTTTTAGTTTCAAAGAGATCTGGACATGTTTGTTAGCCAGTGAAAGGCCTACTTGGTAAAGAGAAATTTAAAAGTTGGGAGAGAAGGGATAATCTAAAGAGAAAATTCCCATTTAATAGAAGAGGAAATCAGATAAAAAGAAGTAGAAGGTTTAATCTTTGTGAGGAATAAGGTTATTTCTTCTGAGCTTGGAGCTAAAGGTGCTAAAATAGAAAGTGAAGATGTTGAGAAGATTCTAGTTATACAGCTGGGGAAAAGAAGGAACTCATAATACATTGCCTCATTTTTTTCCAGTAAATAATGAGATAAGGTCATCTGCTGAGATGGAGAAAAGTCTATCTCAAACAGAATTTATCTCTTCCACAAATGTTATTTGTCCTCCCAGTCACCCAATTTTGAAATTTTGGTCATCTTTGACTCTTCTATCCATTTCCCTCCACATCCAATTAATTTTGAAATTCCATTTCCCCTACATGGGCACATTTCCTATATCTAGGAAATTCCTATTCCTATATCCCTTCTTCTTCACTAGCATTGTTTGCGTTCCAGCACAGGTTCTCATTATCAACAGATAATGTGCCTAAACTATTTTAAGTGTCTCATAAGTGAGTTTTCCACCTCTAGCTTCATTTGTCTCTATTCTGTCTTTTGCATAATTGCCAATATAATTACAAAGCTCATGTTCCTGCCCTTCTGACACAATATATGCATGCATGAATACATGCCACCCCCACAAAACTCCAGAACCTCTTTCCTCCCCCCTTTTTATAAAAAGATCAAATACATTTGACTTAGCTTGCCATTTAAGCATTTTTTTAGTCTGTTTCCCATCTGCCTTTCAGGTCTTATTTTATATTTTTCCTTTTCCAATACCACATTTCAGCCAAATTAGACTGTTTAACTAGCTATTCTGCAACTTGGTTCTGCTTTCTTTGGCCTTCTATATTGATGCATTTGTGCAGATTATCGCCTTTGCCTAAAATACATTATTTTCTCATTAGTCTATTAAAGTCTTTTTATTTTAAAAAATATGTATCAATTCAATTTCAAATAATTATTTCCTGTCATTTTACAATCCATGTTCTTTCTTCCCATCCCTCCCCTTTTCCCATCCCTCCCTTTTTCCCAAGAAGGCAGTTAACATGATATAGGATTGTATATGTTATCATGTAATGCATATTCTCTAAGTTCATCAGGATGTGAAATAAGACATATTGCTTACACTAAAAAAAAAAAAATCATGGATTTCTTTCCATTCTTCAACGTCTAATTTACACCTGATGAGGAAGTAGACTAATATTCTCTAACTCCTCCCCAATTACTTCATGGTAGTGGGAAGATTCATATGAGGAAGAAGGTATGATAATGAGATTTTAGTAGCCTTGAAGACCTAAGCAGGAAGATGGAATTTGCTCTGGTTAATCTTTCACCATGCTACAGCAAAGGCTCCCTATTTCAATTGGGGGGACCAAGGACATAATCCCATTGTACTCAAGGAGTATGTGGCTCAGGTCAGAGAAAACAAAACTCTAATTCTTAATTTGAGTAGAATTTAGAAGTTTTTTGTTTTTAGAAAATGTTTTTGGGCAAGAAATGCAAGGACATTCCTAGGTTGTCATGGAAAATTCTTTCTGAGTTTGGTTAGAGTGAGGGGAGGTTTGGACACAAAAGTAGTATTACTGATTAATATTAGAATTCAAATGATATGGTATTAAAATAAATTTCCTCATTTACTTCAGAGTAATATTCATGTATCTCCAGCAATCAAAATAGTGCTGCCTACATAGTAGGTGATTAATAAGTGTTTATAAAATCAAATAATAAAGGAACAAATACACAAAGACATTTCCGTCTGTAGTGATTTAAGCAACCTAACAGCAACTTGGCTTCTAATAAATGTGTTTGGGTCTATTATTTCAGTTCTTGGACATTTAAAATGTTTATTGGGCATTTAACCATAGCTTTCTAAAATGTAGTGGGTGTTATTTCCAGACCAGTGATCTGCATATTTAAATACTAAACTAATCTATTTTAACCTCCATTTCTGAAATTTGAATGTCTAGTTGCTTAAGTAATTGAATCATTCATTTAAATCATGGGTTAAAATAAAGTTTCCTTTGTTTATCTGTTTTAAAAATAAGCATGAAAATGATGGACAATACTCAAATAAGGACACTTTTTTTTCTGTTTGAATGAGAAAGATGGTAGACCTGGAAGGGATTATAAAGGGCAAGAATTACAGGCCAATTAGACCATCCATCTTCAAATTCCATCTTCAATGCTATGAAAAAAATGTCATTCAAAAACAAATCCCTAAAAGTGACTTTAAATAACTCTTGGAGTAATAAAAATAACTTGAGAGGGAAACTAGCAAGACAATGTAATATAGTAGATGGAGTCTTGTGTTGGGGTTAGGAAGAGAAGAGTTCATGTCCTGCCTCTGACACATATTAGCTCTGTGTCCAAAAGAAAGACTATTTCCATTTTTGGTGCCCCCACAGAACTATCTTAAACTACTAGTTGTAAGGAATTAAATTTTATGGTTGGACTAAATATATGATAAATTTAAGATAATACTGTGGTTGCCAATTTTAAAATTAATATAGCCCCAAATGACTTGCAATAATTTTATTTACAAAGAGGTAGAGAGAGTGAAAATAGAGAAATATAAAAGAAGGTAGAGTAAGAAGTCTAGCTTATGACCCTAAATGTTGCTATGGTCCTGCGCTCATCCCACACAGGGTTCATTAATCCCTCAGCCAGATGACTTGGTGGTGAATTAAGCAAGGGTTCAACCCATATGGCCTCCTCCAAGAAGGGAAGGCCTTTCTGGAACTAATCTTTCTGGAAGCCAGGAAAGGAAGGTCAGCTTTTCACTCACCAGCAGAAGATCCAAAGGGAGAAGATCCAGGAACAGTCTTACCACAATCATTCCAAGAACTATAGTCCCAGTCCAAGCTCCTTCAACCCAAAAATTCAGGACAAAGACCTCTTGGACAGGAAGTTCATCATCTTTTATAGTCATATTTTTATATTCCTTCCTGTCCCTTCCTCCACTTTACGGTGATCAATTACAGTCTTTAAATTTGCTTAGCCCTGCTCAGGGCGTGGTCAGTCGTTTCTGAGTAGTTACCCACTTTAGTACGTACTAATGAACCTCCCCTACTTTGTGTTAAGTAGGGGTGTCTATGCTTTTGTTTGATTAAATTTGAAAGTAAGCAAGGGGAGAGTCAATCCCATCTTCACATATTTATAGATTTTTGCTGATCTATACTGGTGGAAAGAGTTACTAGCACTGATGAACTCACAAAATCATAAGTAACATATAATAATGGAATATATAACATGATGTAACAGTATAGTATATAATATAATATACATACAATTACATATGTACATAATACTTATATAATATTTATGTACATAATATAAACATGTGTCTATACACTATGCACATATGCACACATACTAAATTAGTGTATATTTATATAATAAATATTTGTTGTTGTTCAGTTGTGTCTGACTCTTTGTGACTTCATTATGGGGGTTTCCTGGCAAAGATACTGGAATGGTTTTGCCATTTCCTTCTCTAGTAGATTAAAGCGGTGTTTAAGTGACTTGCTCAGGGTCACAACTGAGATTAAAAAAAAAAATCTGTATTCAAGGCTCACTTCTAACACATACTGTCTGAGTGATCCTGGGCAAGTGATATAACCTCTCTGAGCTATAGGCCACTCTCTAAGTCTATAATTATAGAGAAATGCTGACTAATATCAGTAGAGGAAGTTTGTTTAGATAGTCTCTCTATTGATAAAATCACAGGTCCATTTCATGTAGGAATAGTAAGATCTGTCCCTAGCTGGTGTGAAACTAGCTCTGCTAGAAGAGAAAACTGAAAAATGGGTAAAAATCTGCTCTTTGGTTTACTACTGTGTGTTCTGGCTCTTATTTGCTAAGGGGCTTTTTACCTTAGGGATATAGCATTTACACTGGAAACGAATAAACATCAATAACTGCATTAGAGGTTTCAGAAGACAAAAAAGAGAATATGACAAATTCATTTAAAGGGATTAACAAATCCCAATTCAGATGTCACGATAGGGAGAGTAATAGAACAACAGGCCTAATCCTTCTAAAAAACTTAGGCTCAAAAAATGGATGAAGAAGGATTACAGAATAATATTTGACCTCAGGGACAAGTGGGACAATTTCACAGTGTCCCTCTTTTATCAGGAAAAGGTCTATGAACACAACCTCGAAGCAAGATTAGAGAGATTTTTCCTGGATCTCTAATCTTCTCAGAAAATGCCTCCCTATTTGAAATCTGGGGCAATCAGAGGAAGAAGAGGACCACTGCTTGGCAGATGAAGCTGCAAAGTGTAAATGAGCTCTCAGCTCTCTGCCCAGAGTTTTATCCTCAATTCTACCAGTGACTCACCCTAAGCATTAAGATGGTTAGTTTATACAGCTGAGTTTGAGTTTATCCATCTGTAAAATTATACTTATCTTGCTCCCTGGGGTGTTGTGAAGTTTACAAAAAAAAAAAAATCACACACCCAGAAACCTTGTCTTCTGCAGTTCCAACGGTTCTCTCTAATGATAAGGTTTATTTTTTCCCCTTTACCCAAGAGCTACTCATTCTGGGCACTCTCAATTTCTGAAGCTTTTACTGTTTAGTCTCTGCATCTTCGCCTCATCTGGAGCAGAGTTTTGACTCCAAATGAGCCCTCTCGGGTCTGATTGCATTGTGAGCCTCCAGTGCTGGCCCTCTGATTTTCCCCATTATTGATGTTCAGGTCACCTTGGTCTAAATTGTGCAACCACGTATTCTTAAACCATTTCTCTTCCCTGCCTTGTGTCTGATTGTTCTCATTCAATTCGTCCTGGCAGCTGGTTTCGTATTTAGGTCTTATCAATTCTTAGCACATATTTAACACACTGCTGCTGAACGACAATGACCGTGTCCTTTATACTTAGGGAGTAATGGCAATCCAGAACCTCATTACCCAGGGTTTTGTCCTGCCATTTTTTGTTAAAAGGAACGGTAGGTAATGGAGGCAAGGTTCACTCAGACTCTGGCTCTGAATTTCAAGTTTGGGGCTTATATCCTGTTGGAGAGGATACTCATTAGATGGATGGCCCGCATGGTCAAATTGTCAAGCCATAAAATACCCTCTTTTTCAAAATCCCTCTGGGATTTGGAAGGAAAGAGGAGAAGAGAAAGGCCCAGGTGAGCAGTATCTGCGGGAGCCCAAAGGGCCATGCTGTTTCTGTGGAGTTCTAATGATCAAAGAAACCTATGGATGATTAAATGAGTTCTCTGTTAGAATCAGCCTCCTATTTCATTAAAAGACTATGCATGAGGTATCCTGTTGTCCCTGGAAAGGAGTAATGTAAGTGCTTCCAGATTCAAACTTCTGTCTGGCCCCAAACTAAATCATGTTTGAGCAAAAAAGTAAATTCTATTATTCTGCCTTAGAGCACAAATTAATGCGTGTTTTTGCTCTAAATCCTTTAAAATAGAACTATTCCTGAAAAGTTAAAGGAAAAGCTTTTTTTGTTTGTTTTATCCTTTATATGAATAACTACTGACAAATGCTTCTCTTACAAAGTGACAAGACCACTAGATTTCATGTCATGAGTCTTGAATTCAAAGTATCTTTCTGCTACTGGCTACCTGGTTGACCCTGAGCAATTCACTTAACATCTCTAGGCTCTTTTTTTTTTCCATTTGGAAAGTGAATGAATTGATTTTAACTCTGTAATTTTCCTTCTAGCTCTAAATCCTTTAAAAAAATGGGAAATGTGTCACACAGAGGAGGAAAAAAACTTTGGATCTAACATAATAAAATTTTACTTGCAAATCAATAAGTTTTGAAAAGGAATTCAATATCAGAAAATAATTTTAATTTTCAGAGTAACAAACAACTAAATAATCAAAAGATCATGAATTCAAAATATTTGATATTTTGACATTTTCTGCATGATTTATAGTATGATTTATATTCAATACACTCAGATAGATTATAATCTTTTTTTTACCTTTTTATTCTACATAATAACTTGACCATGTCTTTTTTTACACATTCTACATAAAATACCTATATCTAACTTGTTAGTGGCCTGCTATTTTTCCCTTAAATGTCTCGGGACTACTCATGAAGCATTACCCAATATTCTTTTTACTTTGGAATCTTTGCCAACTATGGACACTAGAACTCCTGCTCATCTGTAGCCCACTAAATAATAAAAACCAAATTTTCTTTAGAGAGAGGGAAATATTTTCACCATGAACATGTTATTCATACTCTCTGTAACTCACTTTCCCCATCTGTAAACGGGTTGAATTATATGACCTCTGAGGTTTCTTCTAACTATTAACTCTATGATCCCTTGATAATGCAAACTGTTAAGCACATTGATCTGTTGGAGGAAAATCCCTGTTTTACATTTCTTTGTATTTTTACCATTTTTATAGTACTTAATACAGTGCCTAACACATATAGTCCATAACAAACACCTGTTAATTGATTGATTGAAAAATTAAAGTCTATTAAAAATGACTCCTATGAGTCATTTTGGAGGACAATCTGGAATTTTACCCAAATAGTTATAATATATATATATATATATATATATATATATATATATATATATATATATATATATATACACACACCTATTGACCCAGGAAAATAACCCATGTATCCTGTTATCTTTATAACAGCTCTATTTGTGGTAGCAAAGAACTGGAAATTGTAGAGATTCCCATTAATTGAGAAATGGCAAAACAAGTTGGCACATATTTGTAATAGAATATTACTGAACTATGAGAAATGATGAACATGTTAATGTAAAAAAAAAGACTTGGAAAGACCTACATGAAATTATGAAGAATGAAATGAGTGGAACCAAGAGAATATTATATATAGCAACAAAAATATTGTTTGAAGAATGACTTGTGTATATACATCTCCACAGAAAGAAGTGATGAAGAAAAATAAAGAAAATAAACATATATAAAGATAAATATCTTTTTTGTCAAATGATACCTTTTCTAATGGAGAGACATTTTTATGTATTTTAATGCTATAAATAAATACATAAATATAAATTTTAAAAATAACTTCTTTATAATAAGAGTGTAATCCCAATTAAATAGGAGGTACACACTAATTTCTGAAAGGAGGATGACAATAGAAAACTCTTTTAGTCACAGTTGAACCTGGCTCCCATTGAGGACTTGTGAACTTTCCAAATCCTTGCATGGAAAGGAAAGAATAGAGAATTTTTTAAAAAGTAAGAAGAATGCTGCTGGTCTCTCCTTTGTTATGAGAAGAGTGACCTATGCTTTCTAGAGAATTTCCATGAAACTTTTTAGTTTGTTTTCCTTAAGGAGAAAAGGCAAGGCAGAAGAGATACAGAGAGGCTGCCCATTATTTTGTCATCAGAGTAGAGAAGAGAAGGAGCAAACAGCAGAGACAGCCTTTTGCTCTTCTGTTTTAAGAAAGGAAAATGTAAAGTCAAAAGAAAGATTCCAGAAAACCTGCTCTGGGCACCCAGTTTAGATTTTCATTGCAGCCAGGACATCTGTTCCTGATCATGTTTCTTATGAGAGTCTTCTTAAAACTACTTTATTGAGGGTGGAGTCAAGATGGTGGCTTAGCAAGCAGCAAAAGTTCAGACCTCGTGGAAGACCCTTCCTTACCGATACAGACTGAATGCTCCTAGGGCACTGAAATCCAAGCTGAACAACAGGACAGAAGCGGGGAACCCTCCTTCTGGACTCAAATCAAAAGGTACGCCCCCCAAAAGCCAGAATCCAAGAATACTCAGGGCTAAGGGCAAGGCAGAGGGTAGATCCCGGGACCCCTCCCCCACACCCCAGAGCACTGAGCCCCTGGCAGCAGCGGGAACCTCTGAGCAGGCAAAGGTGCTGGTTTGGAGGGTCTACCTTGTGAGCAGCGGGGTGCCGGGCTCAGAGCATCCAGCTTGGACAGTGGGGAGGAAGCCAGGGAGAGAAGGGCCATGGCTGGGTCCCTCCATAGGGCTGCAGCCTCACCTTTGCCTCGGGGCACAACCAGACCAATCCAGTTGAATTAATCCCATCAGAACTCCTCAGAGTTTAGGGAGGCGGGCAAAGGCACTTGGGGACAGTGGAGAAGCAGTTGGAGAGAACTGGAGAGAGCCTGGGCAGCCCAGCCTTCCAGGAGTCTTCAGAGCCTCAGAGCTTCATACCACATACAGCCCAACCCAGTTGAACTCAATCCTATCAAAAGCCTCCAGAGGACAGGGAACTAACTAACATTCCTTCCCCAGAGACTGTACCAAGAGATCTGACAAAGCTCCAAGAGGGGAGACTGACAACCCCAAAAGCAAAACAAAATGAGAAGAGCAAGAGCACAGCCAAATGCAGGGAGCAAAGAAGGGATAAACTCGAGCAAACAACAGAAAAAGAGGAAAGAAATTACAATAGACAGCTTCTGCACAGGTAATGAGCAAAGAGCGAATGAAACAGAGGGGGAGGGATCAGCAAAGGAAAAATCAGAAATCCCAGCGAATTGGATACAGGCTTTGGAAGAACTCAAAATGCAATTCAAAACACAATTAAGAGATGCTGAAGACAATTGGGAAAAGAACTTAAAAACTAAGATAAGTCATCTAGAAACAGAAAATAGTGTCTTGAAAGCCAAAATCAACCAGCTTGAAAATGAGGCAAAGGAGATGAAAGATGAGGCAAAGCAGATGAAAGATGAGGTGAAGAAGATGAAAGATGACCTCCAAAGAAAATCCGACCAGAAGGAAAAGGACGACCAAAAAACTAAGGATGAAATCCAGTCTTTAAGAACCAGAATACAACAATTAGAATCGAGCAACTCTATAAAACAAAACCAAAAGAATGAAAAAATTGAGGAAAATATGAAGCATCTCATTCACAAAACAGAGGATTTAGAAAATCGTTCAAGGAGAGACAATTTAAGAATTATTGGCCTACCAGAAGACCATGACAAAAGAAAAAGCCTGGACATTATATTACAGGAAATTATTAAAGAAAACTGCCCCGAAATCCTTGAACAAGAGGGAAAAGTGGAGATTGATAGAATCCACAGATCACCTCCTGTATTTAATCCCCAACTGACAACACCCAGGAATGTTATAGCAAAATTCAAGAACTATCAGACCAAAGAAAAGATATTACAAGCTGCCAAGAAGAAGTCATTCAGATACCAAGGAACCACAGTGAGGATAACTCAGGATCTGGCTGCATCTACACTGAAAAAGAGAAAGGCATGGAATATGATATTCCGGAAAGCAAGGGAACTAGGTCTACAACCAAGAATCCACTACCCAGCAAAACTGACTATATTCTTACAGGGGAAAGTATGGTCATTCAACAAAATAGAAGAATTCCAAGAATTCATAAAGAAAAGACCAGACCTGAACAGAAAATTTGATGTCCAAGCACAGAACTCAAGAGAATCATCAAAAGGTAATTAAAAAAGAGAAGAAAAAAGAAAAACAAAAAAAATTTTTAAGAGACTCAATAAGTTAAAATGATATGTATCCCTATAAGAAAAGAGGTCATTGGTAACTCTTAAAAAACTGTTGTTATTACCTGGGCAGCAAAAAGAAGTATACTTAGAGGGAACAGCAACAAGCTGTATAGGATGAAAGGACAAAACATAAATAGGTATATAGACATACGCATGCAAAAATATATATGCATAAGTATGCATATATATATATATAACTAGAGCTTAAAAATAGGTTAATATTAAAAGAAATGGGAAAAGAAACAAATGGGGGTAAATTTGTATGTCATAAAGAAGCTCATGGTGGGAGGGGGGAGAACATCAATACACTGGAAGAGTAAATAGGTCGGAGACAGGAAATACTCAACTTTTACGTGATTTGAAAGTGACTCAAAGAGGGAAAAACAATCCAATACACTGAGGGCAGAGAATAGATTTGCACCCTATAGGGGAGTAGAAGGGTAACAAATGGTCTGGTGGGGAGGGAAGCAGTACAAGAGAGGGAAGGAGCAGGGGGTTAATTTTAGACCATAGGGAAAATAAGTGGGGGCATAAATAGGGAGGGGGGTAGAAAGGGAAGTAAAATAAGGGTGGGAACAAGGGGGACTGTTCAAAAGCAAACATTGGTGTAGAAGGAAATAGTGAAAGAACAAAAGGTAGGAAAAGGAGCAGAAATCAAAATGCTGGGAAATACACAGCTAGTAATCATAACTCTGAATGTGAATGTAATGAACTCACCCATAAAACGCAAGCAAATAGCAGAGTGGATTAGAGTCCAAAACCCTACCATATGCTGTCTACAAGAACCACATATGAGAAAGGTAGACACACATAGGGTGAAAGTAAGAGGGTGGAGCCAAATCTATTGGGCATCAACTGACAAAAAGAAGGCAGGAGTCGCCATCATGATATCCGACAAAGTCAAAGTAAAAATAAATCTAGTTAAAAGAGATAGGGAAGGTAATTACATCCTGATAAAAGGCAGTATAGACAGTGAGGAAATCTCTGTACTCAACATGTATACACCAAATGGCATAGCATCCAAATTTCTAAAGGAGAAACTAGAGGAACTCAAGGACGAAATAGATAGAAAAACTATACTAGTGGAAGATCTGAACCTTCCTCTATCCAAAGTAGATAAGTCAAACCAAAAAATAAATAAGAAAGAAGTAAGAGAAGTGAATGAAATCTTAGAAAAATTAGAGTTAGTAGACATGTGGAGAAAAATAAATAGGGACAAAAAGGAATATACCTTCTTTTCTGCAGCACATGGCACATTCACAAAAATTGACCACGTATTAGGGCATAAAAACATTGCAAACAAGTGCAAAAGAGCAGAAATAATAAATGCAACTTTCTCAGATCACAATGCAATGAAAATAATAATTAGTAAGGGAACATGGAGAGGTAAATCGAAAATTAATTGGAAATTAAACAATATGATTCTCCAAAACCAGTTAGTTAAAGAACAAATCATAGAAACGATTAATAACTTCATTGAAGAAAATGACAATGATGAGACATCCTTTCAAAACCTATGGGATGCAGCCAAAGCTGTAGTCAGGGGGAAATTTATATCCTTGAGTTCATATATTAACAAATTAAGAAGGGCAGAGATCAATGAATTGGGCATGCAAATTAAAAAATTAGAAAGTGAACAAATTAAAAATCCTCAGATGAAGACTAAATTAGAGATCCTAAAACTCAAAGGAGAAATTAATAAAATTGAAAGTCAAAGAACTATTGATTTAATAAATAAGACTAGAAGCTGGTACTTTGAAAAAACAAATAAAATAGACAAAGTACTAGTCAGTCTAATTAAAAAAAGGAAAGAAATAAACCAAATTGACAGTATCCAAGATGAAAAAGGAGACCTCACCTCTAATGAAGAGGAAATTCAGGCAATCATTAAAAACTACTCTGCCCAATTATATGGCAACAAATATGGCAATCTAGCTGATATGGATGAATACTTACAAAAATATAAATTGCCTAGACTAAAAGAGGAAGAAATAAATTATCTTAACAACCCCATTTCAGAAAAATAAATTGAACAAGCCATCAAAGAACTCCCTAAGAAAAAATCCCCAGGTCCAGATGGATTCACAAATGAATTCTATCAAACATTCAAAGAACAACTAATCCCAATATTAAACAAACTATTTGACAGAATAGGCCAAGAAGGAGTTCTACCAAATTCATTCTATGACACAAACATGGTACTGATCCCAAAGCCAGGCAGGTCAAAAACAGAGAAAGAAAACTATAGACCAATCTCCCTAATGAATATAGATGCAAAAATCTTAAATAGGATACTAGCAAAAAGATTCCAGCAAGTTATCACAAGGGTCATCCACTATGACCAGGCAGGATTCATACAGGAATGCAAGGATGGTTCAATATTAGGAAAACCATCCACATAATTGACCATATTAACAAGCAAACTGACAAAAATCACATGATTATCTCAATAGATGCAGAAAAAGCCTTTGATAAAATACAACACCCATTCCTATTGAAAACACTAGAAAGTATAGGAAAAGAAGGGCCTTTCCTAAAAATAACAAACAGTATATATCTAAAACCATCAGCAAACATCATCTGCAATGGGGATAAACTAGATGCATTCCCAATAAGATCAGGAGTAAAACAAGAATGCCCATTATCACCTCTATTATTTAATATTGTACAAGAAACACAAGCAGTAGAAATTAGAGCAGAAAAAGAAATTGAAGGTATTAAAATTGACAATGAGGAGACCAAGCTATCACTCTTTGCAGATGATATGATGGTTTACTTAAGGAATCCTAGAGAATCAACCAAAAAGTTACTCAAAATAATCAACAACTTTAGCAAAGTTGCAGGATACAAAATAAACCCTCACTAGTCATCAGCATTTCTATATATTTCCAACACATCTCAGCAGCAAGAAATAGAGAGAGAAATTCCATTTAAAATCACCCTAGACAATATAGGAATCTTAGGAATCTATCTGCCGAGACAAACACAAGAACTATATGAACACAACTACAAAACACTTTCCACACAGCTAAAACTAGATCTGAACAATTGGAAAAACATTGATTGCTCATGGGTAGGATGAGCTGACATAATAAAAATGACAATCCTACCCAAATTAATTTACTTATTTAGTGCCATACCCATTGAACTACCAAAAAACTTCTTTACTGAATTAGAAAAAAACATAACAAAGTTCATTTGGAAGAACAAAAGATTAGGGATATCCAGGGAAATCATGAAAAAGAATGCAAAGGAAGGGGAGGACTTGCAGTCCCAGATCTCAAACTATACTATAAAGAGGTGGTTATCCAAACAATTTGGTACTGGCTAAGAGACAGAAAGGAGGATCAGTGGAATAGACTTGGCGTAAATGATCTCAGCAAGACAGTTTATGACAAACCCAAAGACCCCAGCTTTTGGGACAAAAATCCATTATTTGATAAAAACTGCTGAGAAAATTGGAAGACAGTGTGGGAGAGATTAGGTTTGGATCAACACCTCACACCCTACACCAAGATAAATTCAGAATGGGTGAATGACTTGAACATAAAGAAGGAAACTATAAGTAAATTAGATGAGCACAGAATAGTATACATGTCAGACCTTTGGGAAGGGAAAGATTTTAAAACCAAGCAAGACTTAGAAAGAGTCACAAAATGTAAAATAAATAATTTTGACTACATCAAATTAAAAAGCTTTTGTACAAACAAAACCAATGTAACTAAAATCAGAAGGGAAGCAACAAATTGGTAAACAATCTTCATAAAAACCTCTGACAACAGTTTAATTATTCAAATTTACAAAGAGCTAAATCAATTGTACAAAAAAATCAAGCCATTCTCAAATTGATAAATGGGCAAGGGACATGAACAGGCAGTTCTCAACCAAAGAAATCAAAACTATTAATAAGCACATGAAAAAGTGTTCTACATCTCTTATAATCAGAGAGATGCAAATCAAAACAACTCTGAGGTATCACCTCACACCTAGCAGAGTGGCTAACATGACAGCTATGGAAAGTAATGAATGCTGTAGGTGATGTGGCGAAGTGGGGACACTAATTCATTGCTGGTGTAGTTGTGAATTGATCCAACCATTCTGGAGGGCAATTTGGCATTATGCCCAAAGGGTGATAAAAGAATGTCTGCCCTTTGATCCAGCCATAGCACTGCTGGGCTTGTACCCCAAAGAGATAATAAGGAAAAAGACTTGTACAAGAATATTCATAGCTGCCCTCTTTGTGGTGGCCATAAATTGGAAAATGAGGGGATGCCCTTCAATTGGGGAATGGCTGAACAAATTGTGGTATATGTTGGTGATGGAATACTATTGTGCTAAAAGGAATAATAAAGTGGAGGTATTCCATAGAGACTGGAACAACCTCCAGGAAGTGATGCAGAGCGAAAGGAGCAGAACCAGGAAAACATTGTACACCGAGACTGATACACTATGGTACAATCAAAGGTAATGGACTTCTCCATTAGTGGTGATGCAATGTCCCTGAACAATCTGCAGGGATCTAAAAAACACTATCCACAAGCAGAGGATAAACTGTGGGAGTAAAAACACCAATGAAAAGCAACTGCTTGACTACAGGGGTGGAGGTGATATGACTGAGGAGTGACTCTAAATGAACACTAATGCAAATACCAACAACATGGAAATGGGTTTGAATCAAGAACACATGTGATACCCAATGGAATTGTGCATGGGCTATGGGAGAGGTGGTGGGAGGGGGGAGGGAAGAAAAGAAAATGATCTTTGTTTCCAATGAATAGTGTTTGGAAATGACCAAATAAAAATTAAAAAAATAAATTAAAAAAACTACTTTATTGAGAAGTGGAGGTATTATTATCTTCTCCATTCCAAGTTTTGCCCTAATAAGTACAGGTGTGACCCCCTTCTCCAAGAATTGAGGCAGTTTCGAATCAAGGAAGTCTCTGACCTTCTAAGAACAAGAAGTAACTATTCTATCTGGTTAACTTGAACTATTGGGAATCATTCTTTCCTGAAACCTGTTATTCTAGATGAAATCTGGAGGGAAAACTAAGGTATTATGGACCTGCGCATCTCCTCTGCCTATACACATACTCATACCCATACCTATCTTATTCCAATTCTAAATAACTAAAAAGTAACAATGTCAGTTGTTAAATAATTTAAAAATTGCAAAGGATAACTGTATGTGAGAATTTATCCCTCTACACCTTTTAAACTACATTCCTATTGTCTTTTTAATAATCTATGGTTCTATGGGTCTTTTGAAGAAGGGATAAAAAGAATGATCTAATAGGTAGAAAGGTTAATATGAAAAGAAGGAAAAAATCACATCTCTTCACAACTCATATTGATTGTCTATCTTTTTGTCTCATTCTCCCCATATGGCTGAATGACCTCCTTTAGCATAATCATTTTAAAATCGAAAAGTACAAAGACAGCTGAACTTACTATATAATATATGAAAGGAAAAATCTACCTGAATATTATAAAGAACTATACCCTGTAGATCTTCTAGTGACTCAGATTTTCATTCCTAGATCTTTGGGGAAGTTGGTAGATTTTGGCAATAATTAATTCATTCTTTCAATATTTATTTAGAGCAGCTGTACACCAAAAACTGGGCTAGGCTGAAGGGGAGAAATTCAAATATGTCAAGGCAGTAATTCGAAAGGCAGCAAGACATAGACAGAAGATTTTTTTTTTAAATATATTTTATTTGATCATTTCCAAGCATTATTCGTTAAAGACATAGATCATTTTCTTTTCCTCCCCCCCACCCCCCATAGCCGACGCGTAAGTCCACTGGGCATTAGATGTTTTCTTGATTTGAACCCATTGCTTTGTTGATAGTCTTTGCATTAGAGTGTTCATTTAAAGTCTATCCTCTGTCATGTCCCCTCAACCTCTGTATTCAGGCAGTTGCTTTTTCTCGGTGTTTCCACTCCCATAGTTTATCCTTTGCTTATGAATGGTGTTTTTTTTCTCCTGGATCCCTGAAAGTTGTTCAGGGACATTACACCGCCCCTAATGTAGAAGTCCATTACGTTCGATTATACCACAGTGTATTAGTCTCTGTGTACAATGTTCTCCTGGTTCTGCTCCTCTCGCTCTGCATCACTTCCCGGAGGTTGTTCCAGTCTCCATGGAACTTCTCCACTTTATTATTCCTTTGAGCACAATAGTATTCCATCACCAACATATACCACAGTTTGTTCAGCCATTCCCCAATTGATGGGCATCCCCTCGTTTTCCAGTTTTGGGCCACCACAAAGAGCGCAGCTATGAATATTTTTGTACAAGTCTTTGTGTCCATTATCTCTTTGGGGTACAGACCCAGCAGTGCTATGGCTGGGTCAAAGGGTAGATATTCTTTTGTCGCCCTTTGGGCATAGTTCCAAATTGCCCTCCAGAATGGTTGGATCAGTTCACAACTCCACCAGCAATGAATTAATGTCCCTACTTTGCCACATCCCCTCCAGCATTCATTACTTTCCTTTGCTGTTATGTTAGCCAATCTGCTAGGTGTGAGGTGATACCTCAGAGTTGTTTTGATTTGCATCTCTCTGATTATAAGAGATGTAGAACACTTCTTCATGTGCTTGTTAATAGTTTTGATTTCTTTATCTGAGAACTGCCTATCCATGTCCCTTGCCCATTTATCAATTGGAGAATGGCTTGATTTTTTGTACAATTGATTTAGCTCATTATAAATATGAGTAATTAAACCTTTGTCAGAGGTTTCTATGAAGATTTTTTCCCAATTTGTTGTTTCCCTTCTGATTTTAGTTATATTGGTTTTGTTTGTACAAAAGCTTTTTAGTTTGATGTAGTCAAAATTATTTATTTTACATTTTGTGATTCTTTCTATATCTTGCTTGGTTTTAAAGCCTTTCCCCTCCCAAAGGTCTGACATGTATACTATTCTGTGTTTACCCAATTTACTTATGGTTTCCTTCTTTATGTTTAAGTCACTCATCCATTTTGAATTTATCTTGGTGTAGGGTGTGAGGTGTTGATCTATTCCTAGTCTCTCCCACACTGTCTTCCAATTTTCCCAGCAGTTTTTATCGAATAGTGGATTTTTGTCCCAAAAGCTGGGATCTTTGGGTTTATCGTATACTGTCTTGCTGAAGTCGTTTTCCCCCAGTCTATTCCACTGATCTTCCTTTCTGTTTCTTAGCCAGTACCAAATTGTTTTGATGACTGCTGCTTTGTAATATAGTTTGAGGTCTGGGACTGCAAGGCCCCCATCATATGTGTTTTTTTTCATTATTTCCCTGGATATCCTTGATCTTTTGTTCTTCCAAATGAACTTTGTTATGGTTTTTTCTAAATCAGTGAAGAAGTATTTTGGTAGTTCAATGGGTATGGCACTAAATAGATAAATAAGTTTGGGTAGGATGGTCATTTTTATTATATTGGCTCGTCCTATCCATGAGCAGTTAATGTTTTTCCAATTGTTCAAGTCTAGTTTTAGTTGTGTGGCGAGTGTTTTGTAGTTGTGTTCATATAGTTCCTGTGTTTGTCTTGGGAGATAGATTCCTAGGTATTTTATTTTGTCTAAGGTGATTTTGAATGGGATTTCTCTTTCTAGTTCTTGCTGCTGAGCTGTGTTGGAGATATATAGAAAAGCTGATGATTTATGTGGGTTTATTTTGTATCCTGCAACTTTGCTAAAGTTGTTGATTATTTCAATTAGCTTTTTGGTTGAATCTCTAGGATTCTTTAAGTAGACCATCATGTCATCCGCAAAGAGTGATAACTTGGTCTCCTCCTTGCCTATTCTGATGCCTTCAATTTCTTTATCTTCTCTAATTGCTACTGCTAGTGTTTCTAGTACAATGTCAAATAGTAGAGGTGATAATGGGCATCCTTGTTTCACTCCTGATCTTATTGGGAATGCATCTAGTTTATCCCCATTGCAGATGATATTAGCTGTTGGTTTTAGATATATACTGTTTATTATTTTTAGGAATGACCCTTCTATTCCTATGCTTTCTAGTATTTTTAATAGGAATGGGTGTTGTATTTTATCAAAGGCTTTTTCTGCATCTATTGAGATAATCATGTGGTTCTTGCTAGTTTGCTTGTTGATGTGGTCAATTATGTGGATGGTTTTCCTAATGTTGAACCAGCCCTGCATCCCTGGTATGAATCCTACTTGATCATGGTGAATGATCCTTCTGATCACTTGCTGGAGTCTTTTTGCTAGTATCCTATTTAAAATTTTTGCATCTATATTCATTAGGGAGATTGGTCTATAGTTTTCTTTCTCTGTTTTTGACCTGCCTGGTTTTGGAATCAGTACCATGTTTGTGTCGTAAAAGGAGTTTGGTAGAACTCCCTCTTTGCTTATTATGTCAAATAGTTTGTATAGTATTGGGGTTAACTGTTCTCTGAATGTTTGATAGAATTCACAGGTGAATCCATCAGGCCCTGGGGATTTTTTCTTAGGAAGTTCTTTGATGGCTTGATGGATTTCAATTTCTGATATGGGATTATTTAAGAATTCTATTTCCTCTTCTGTTAGTCTAGGCAGTTTGTATTTTTGTATATATTCATCCATTTCTCCTAAATTGGTGTATTTATTGCCATATAATTGGGCAAAGTAATTTCTAATGATTGCCTTAATTTCCTCCTCATTGGAGGTGCTGTCCCCCTTTTCATCTTTAATGCTGTGAATTTGCTTTTCTTCCTTCCTTTTTTTAATTAGATTGACCAGTACTTTGTCTATTTTGTTTGTTTTTTCGAAGTACCAGCTTCTTGTCTTATTTATTAAATCAATAGTTCTATCACTTTCGATTTTATTAATTTCTCCCTTAATTTTTAGGATTTCTAATTTGGTTTTCTGCTGGGGGTTTTTAATTTGATCGCTTTCGAGTTTTTTCAATTGCATTTCCAATTGATTGATCTCTGCTCTCCCTTGTTTGTTAATATGAGCTTTCAGGGATATGAATTTGCCTCTGATTACCGCTTTGGCTGCATCCCAAAAGGTTTGAAAGGATGTTTCGCCATTGTCATTTTCCTTGATGAAATTATTAATTGTTTCTATGATTTCTTCTTTAGCTAAACGGTTTTGGAGTATCATATTGTTTAATTTCCAATTGGTTTTAGATTTGGTTTTCCATGTACCATTACTAATCATTATTTTTATTGCCTTGTGATCTGAGAAGGCTGCATTCATTATTTCTGCTTTTTTGCATTTGTGTGCTATGTTTCTGTGACCTAATGTATGGTCAATTTTTGTGAATGTGCCATGTGGTGCTGAGAAGAAGGTGTATTCCTTTTTATCCCTATTTATTTTTCTCCATATGTCTATTAATTCTAATTTTTCTAAGATTTCATTCACTTCTTTTACCTCTTTCTTATTTATTTTTTGATTTGATTTATCTAAATTTGATAATGGTTGGTTTAAGTCTCCCACTAGTATGGTTTTATTGTCTATTTCTTCCTTCAATTCTCCTAGTTTCTCCATTAGAAATTTGGGTGCTATATTATTTGGTGCATACATGTTGATTAATGATATTTCCTCATTGTCTAGAGTCCCTTTTAACAAAATATAATTACCTTCCCTATCCCTTTTGATCAGGTCTATTTTTGCATTGGCTTTATCAGATATCATGATTACCACTCCTGCCTTCTTTCTATCAGTTGAGGCCCAGAAGGTCTTACTCCATCCTTTAATTCTGACCTTGTGGGTGTCAACCCGCCTCATGTGTGTTTCTTGAAGACAACATATGGTAGGGTTTTGGATTCTAATCCATTCAGCTATTCGTCTACGTTTTATGGGTGAGTTCATCCCATTCACGTTCAAAGTTATGATTGTCATTTGTGGACTCCCTGGCATTTTGATTGCCTTCCCTAATTCTAACCTTTTCTTCTTCGGCTCTACCTTTTAGTCCAGTGATTTACTTTGAATCAGTCCCCCTTGTCCCCTCCCTTGATGTTTCCCTTTTTAGTCCCTCCCTTTTTGTTCCCTCCCCCTCCCCCCTCTCTTTCCCTCCCTTTTTGTTCTCCCTCTCCCCCTCCCCCCCTTGGTTTTCCCTTCTCCTTACCCTTGTTGGGTAAGATAGAATTCAAGATCCCAATGGATCTGGATGTTTTTCCCTCTCAGAGTTGATTTCCCTGAGATTGAGGTTTAAGTAAACCCCCCCCCCTCTTCCTCTCCTTCTTATAGGAGTTTTCTTCCCCTCCCCTTCCCCTGTGAATCTTTGTGTGAGAACCATTATTCTATTTGGTCTTTCTTTACCCCCTATTTATACATTACATTTTCCCCACATATTAGTATACATAGGTTGATATAAATGTAGTCCTTATAGAAGAGAGTTTGAGTAAAAGAAGATAACATTTTTCCCCTTTCCTTAATATTTACCTTTTCAGGTATTCCTTGCTCTTTGATTTTCGGTATCAAACTTTCCACAGAGCTCTGGTCTTTTCTTTGCAAAAAGTTGGAAGTCTTCTATTTTGTTGAATGCCCATACTTTCCCTTGGAAGTATATAGTCAGTTTTGCTGGGTAGCTGATTCTTGGTTGGAGACCCAGCTCTCTTGCCTTTCTGAAGATCATGTTCCATGCCTTACGATCATTCAGCGTAGAACTTGCAAGGTCTTGTGTGACCCTGATTGGCATTCCTTTATATCTAAATTGTCTTTTTCTGGCTTCCTGTAGGATTTTTTCTTTTGTTTGATAGCTTTGGAATTTGGCAATTACATTCCTGGGAGTTGTCTTTTTGGGGTTTAGTGTAGAAGGTGTTCTGTGAGCTCTGTCAGTGGATGTATTGCCCCCTTGTTCTAGAATCTCTGGGCAATTTTCTTTGATTATATCTTGTATCACCATGTCCAGTTTGGTGTTTATTTCTGGCTTTTCTGGGAGTCCAATTATTCTTAAATTTTCTCTTCTCCCCCTGTTTTCCAGATCTATCACCTTGTCGGTGAGATATTTTATGTTCTCTTCTAATTTCTTGGTGTTTTGGCTTTGCTTTATTAGTTCTTGCTTTAAAGCCTGGTTTTCTTTTACAGTTTGGTCAAACTGGTTTTGTAGATGCGTGAATTTCTTTTGCATCATTTCCCACTTTTCCTCCCAGAGGGCTTCCATCTTTTTGGTCCTTTCTGATTCAAATTCTTCATGGGTTTGTGGAGAGTTTCTATTTCCTTTGGAAGATTTTGGAGAATTTTCTTGTATATCTTCTTCTATCTGCTCTGTATTTTGTATTTTGGCTCCATAGAATGTGTCCAGAGTCGCCCCTTTCTTCTTATTTTTCTTGGTATTTTGGGGCTTCTGTGCTTCTGTGGAGTTTGTCATCTCTGAACGTGGAGGATTGGCTTTTCTTGTCTTTGTCTGGTGATCAGAGGCTTTACTCCTGGGCAGATGTTGGTTCTATGAGCGTTCCCTGGGTTAAACTGAATATGCCTCACTGGAACTGGAATGGAAGGGTCGGACCACGAGGCCACACTCTCCCCCTGGCTCGATTTCCGGAAGTTGCCTTCAGAATCCCTGGCCGTGAGTCTGTTTCGTCGGCCTGCGGGGGGATGGGCTGCCACTTCCCCAAGCTCCGAGAGCATAGACTTTCACTGAGACTTGGATAGCAGGATCCAGCCCCTGAGGCTGTCTTGCCCGCCCTGAGGGTTGCTGTTGTTTTGACCAGCTCTCTGCAGCGGAGGCCCCAGGCAGTAACTTTCACCCGGACTGGGACTTGGGTAGAAGACCCTGAGGGTTGTTGTTCCTCAGACCCTGCTCTCTGAGCCCGGCGCCGCTGCCGCTTCTGGGAGCCTTGGACTCTGCGCTCCTACCCCTGAGGTCCGAGGGATCTCGGGTTCTGGCTTTTAAGGGGAGCCGTACCTTTTGAACCGGGTCCAGGTCCAGGAGGAGGGTTCCCAGGGTCTGTGCTGTTGATCGTTTTGAATTTCGGCGCCTTAGGAGCTTCTAGTTTGAGATCGGTCGGGAAGGGTTTTCCGGAGATCTGAACTTCAGCTTTCTCTAAGCCGCCATCTTAACCGGAAGTCTCAGACAGAAGATTTTTAAGAAAAAAATTTTTGAAATCTAACATCACAGTCTTTGGTTTTAGAAAAGAACAAAATAAGAAAAAGCAATTGGATCCTATAAAGTAAGAGGAGGTTCATACTAGAGGAGCCTCAAAAAGACAGAGGCATCAATATATTGATTTTCATAAAATCTGAATGAGGGGGAAACAATAAAGGGCAGGGAAAAATCTTGTTCGATTGTTTTTAGTAAGGTCTGGAACTGTGACTCCATTTTTTGGGTTTTCTTGGCAAAGATACTAGAGTGGTTTGCCATTTCTTTCTTCATCTCATTTTGCATATGAGGAAACTGAGGCAAATAGGATTAAGTTACATGCCTATGCCAAACAATTAGTAAAATTTTGAGGGCAGATTTGAACTAGGAAAATGGTGTTATATCAATTGTGCCATCTAGCTGCCCTACAAAAAATCTTAAACTTTATTATTAAAAACAAAAAGAAATGGGGTAGTAGTGAATATCTAAAGATCATGAATGATGATATCAAGAAGGGTAGGAGATAAGGATAAGACCTGTGGTTGCATTGATGGAAGCTCTTGATGAAAAATTCACTCTATCAATACATGTTAGCACCATTTCTGCAATAGTCTTATTAGATAGGAAAGATAATTACATCCTGATAAAAAGCAGTATAGATAATGAGGAAATATCAGTAACCAACATATCTGCACCAAACTGTATAGCATCCAAATTTCTAAAGTAGAAACTCGTGGAGTTGAAGGAAAAATAAATTGTAAAACTATACTAGTGGGAGACATGAAACTTTCTTTATCATATCTAGATAATTCAAAACAAAAAATAAATAAGATAGAGGTAAGAGATGTAAATGAATTTTTAGAAAAATTACAGTTCATAGATATGTGGAGAAAAATAAATAGGGAGAAAAAATAATACACCTTCTCAAAAACACATGGTACATTCACAAAGATTGATAATGTAATAGGGCATAAAAAACATGGCAAACAAGTTCAAAAAAGCAGAAATAATACATTCAAACTTTTCAAATCATAATGCAAAGAAAATAATAATTAATAAGGATACATGGAGAGGAAAATAAAAAATTAATTGAACATTAAATAATATGATTCTCCCAAACTGATTAGTTAAAGAACAAATCATAGAAACATTAAAAATTTCATTGAAAAAATGCCAATGATGAGACATACTTTCAAAATCTATGGGATTCAGCAAAAGAAAGACTCAGGGGGAAATTTATATCTTTGAGTTCATATATTAACAAATTAGGGAGGACAGAGGTCAATGAACTGGGAATGCAAATTAAAAAAAAAACTTGAAAATAAACAAATTAAAAAGCCCCAGATGAAAACTAAATTAGAGGTCCTAAAAATTAAAGGAGAAATTAATAAAATTGAAAGTAAAAGAAAAAAAAAACTTTTGAATTAATAAATAAGACTAGAAGCTAGTGTTAAAAAATAATAAAATAGACAAAGTACTGGTCAATCTAATAAAAAAGGAAATTAACTGTATCCAAGATGAAAAGGGAGACATCACCTTTAATTAATAGGAAGTTAAAGTAATCATTAAAAACAATTTTGCCTGATTATATGGCAATCAGTAGGGCAATCTAGGTGATATGGATGAATATTTACAAAAAATATAAATTCTCTAGATTAACAGAAGAAGAAATAGGATATTTAAATAATCCAATATCATAAAAAGAAATCAAAAAAGCCATCAAAGAACTCCCTAAGAAAAAATTCCCAGCACCTGATAGATTCACAAATGAATTCTATCAAACATCCAAAGAACCACTAATTCCAATACTATACAAACTATTTGACAGAATAAGCAAAGAAGGAATTCTACCAAATTCCTTTATGACACAAATATGGTAATAATTCCAAAGCCAGGCAAGTCAAAAAGAGAAAAAGAAAACTATAGACCAATCTCCTTAATGAGCATAAATGTAAAAATCTTAAATAGAATACTAGCAAAAAGACTCCAGCAAGTGATCATGAGGGTTATTCATTATGATCAGGTGGGATTTATACCAGTAATGCAAGGATGATTCCATATTAGGAAAACCATCCGCTAATTGACCATATCAATAAGCAAACCAACAAAAATCACATGATTATCTCAGTAGATGCAGAAAAAGCCTTTGACAAAATATAACTTTCATTCCTATTGAAAACACCAGAAAGTATAGGAATAGAAGGACCTTTCCTAAAAATAATAAACACTATATATCTAAAACCATCAGCAAGCATTGTCTACAATGGGGATAAATTAAAAGCCTTCCCGATAAGATCATGAGTGAAACAAGGATTCCCCATTATCACCTCTATTATTTAACATTTTACTAGAAACAGTAGCAGTAGCAATTAGAGGAGAAAAAGAAATTGAAGGTATTAAAACAGGTAAAGAGGAGACCAACTATCACTCTTTGCAGATGACATAATGGTCTACTTAAAGAATCCTAGATAATCAACTAAATATCTAGTGGAAATAATCAACAACTTTAGCAAAGTTGCAGTATACAAAATAAATTCACATATATCATCAGCTTTTCTATATTTTTCCAACACATCTCAGCAGCAAGAGTTAGAAAGAGAAATTCTATTCAAAACCACCCTAGACAATATAAAATATTTAGGAATCTATCTGCCAAGAGAATCATAGGAACTATATGAACATAACTACAAACCACTTTCCACAAAATTAAAACAAGAAAAACAATAATTGCTCATGGGTAGGACAAGCTAACATGATAAAAATGACAATCCTACTCAAACTATTTTACTTATTTAGTGTGAAACTCATCAAATGACCAAGAAACTTTTTTTATTGAATTAAAAATAAAACATAACAAAGTTCATTTGGAAGAACAAAGGATCAAGGATATCCAGGGAAATAATGAAAACAAAATACAAAGGAAGGTGGCCTTGCAGTCCCAGATCTCAAACTATACTATAAAGCAGTACTGGCTAAGAGACAAAAAGGAGGATCAGTGGAATAGACTTGGGGAAGTGACCTCAACAAGACAGTCTATGAAAAGCCCAAAGACCCCAGCTTTTGGGGGGAAAAATCCACTATTTTACATAAACTGCTGGGAAAATTGGAAGACAGTATGGGAGAGATTAGGTTTAGATCAACATCTCATATCCTACACCAAGATAAACTCAAAATGGGTGAATGACTTGAATATAAAGAATGAAACTCTAAGTAAATTAGGTGAATATAGAATAATATACATGTCCAATCTTTGGGAAAGAAAAGATTTTAAGACCAAGAAAGAGTTAGAAAAAATTACAAAAGGTAAAATGAATAATTTTGATTATATTAAATACAAACAGAACCAATGCAACCAAATTTAGAAGGGAAACAATAAATTGGGGAAAAAATCTTTATAACAAAACCTCTGACAAAGGTCTAATCATTCAAATTTACAATGAGCTAAATCAATTGTACAAAAAAATCAAGCCATTCCCCAATTGACAAATGGGCAAAGGACATGAATAGGCAATTTTCAGATAAAGAAATCAAATCTAGAATCAGAGAGATGCAAATCAAAACAACTCTGAGGTATCACCTCACAACTAGCAGATTAGCTAACATGACAGCAAGGAAAAGTAATGAATGCTGGAAGGGATGTGGTAAAGTGGGGACACTAATTCATTGCTGGTGGAGTTGTGAATTGATCCAGCCATTCTGGAGGGCAATTTGGAACTAGGCCCAAAGGGCAACAAAAGAATATCTACCCTTTGATCCAGCCATAGCACTGCTGGGTCTGTACCCCAAAGAGATAATGGACAAAAAGACTTGTGCAAGAATATTCATAGCTGCGCAAAAAATTGGAAAATGAGGGGATGCCCTCCAATTAGGGAATTGCTAAACAAATTGTGGTATATGTTCATTATGGAATACTATTTTGCTCAAAGAAATAATAAACTGGAGGAATTCCATGTGAACTGGAATGACCTCTAGGAATTGATGCAGAGTGAAAGGAACAGACCCAGGAGAACATTATACACAGAGAAGGATACACTGTGGCACAATCGAACATAATGAACTTCTCTACTAACAACAATGCAATGATCCAGGACAATTCTGAGAGACGTACGAGAAAGAACACTATTCCCATTCAGAGGAAGAACTATGTGAATATAACACAGAAGTAAAACAACTGCTTGATTACATGGGTTGATGGGGATCTGAATGGGGATGTAGACTCTAAAAGATCACCCTCATTCAAATATAAATAATATGGAAATAGGTCTTGATCAATGACATATGTAAAACCCAGTGGAATTGAATGTCAGTTAGGGGAGGAGATTAGTGTGAGTGGAGAGAAAGGACATGAAACTTGTAACCATGGAAAAATATTCTAAATTAACTAATTAAATAAAATTAAAAATATTCTTATTAGTAATTAATACTATTAATCATCTTAGAGAATTGTACCAAGCTAGACAACACAATGACTAGAGCACTGGACTTGTAGTTAGGAAAATCTGTGTTCAGATCCTGCTACAGACACTTTTTGATTGTGTGATCTTTTCAAAGTTACTTAACCTCTCTGACATAAATTTCCCCATTTGTAAAATGGGAGGATTAGACTAGTTGGTCACTTAGATTATTTCCCCCACAAATCTGTGATTTGATGATATATTCTAGTTTGGTAGGATAGGCTAGGGTTCAGGTTGAGGTATTACTAAAAAATTCAGGTTCAGTTCCATGCTGTCAGGAATCATGAGAATAGTAGAGGGAACTGAAGAAACCAACTTTAAATTGAATCCTGCATAAATAAATCAGTTCTAGGTATGCCAAAAAGAAGCAATTCAGGAGGATGCTTTGTTTCTTATCCATCCTAGTACTCACTACCTAACTCTAAACATATCCATTTCTTACCCTTTACTGTAAGTGATATCAAAAAGGTTAATAATTCCCCAAAATCATTAAAATAATCTAACAGTGTGACTCTACTTCCCAATCCAAATATGAGCAAAATAAATAATAATTGTTCAGTGTTTACTTTTAATGAAATTAAAAATCAATGGATCAGAGATTTAGTGTTAGATAAAACTTTTAGAGGGCTGATCCATCCCACTCATTTTACAAATTAGGAAGCTGAGGCCAGAAGAAGTTAAATTATGTATCCAAGATCATATAGGTGGAAATTACCAGATGTGAGATTTGACTCCAAAAATTGCTTTCTGTCTACTATTCCCTGTAGGAGTCAGTCAGAAGATAGAACATTTCTTTTATTGGAGTGAAAAGCCAGGTCATATTCATGTATATAAGATAAACAGTTCATGTTACTGTTTGCCTCAGATCAGTACCATTAGTTAAAACCTACAATCACTGAATTGCAAACTTGTATCTTACCCCTCAGATCTGAGAGAAGCACCATCTTTATCAGTTTATCTTTTCTGTCTCCAAGAGTAGTCCACTGATGTTTTATATTTATTTAGACTGACCTTTGGGTTGGATTACTTTGAAAGGCAATGTAAAAGCTCTGGTCCATCGTCGTGGGAGAAAAGGAGGGAGATCAGAGAATTACAGAAGATGCAAGAAGGAGTAGCACTAATGTTGAGAATAAAGCAACATAAATTGTTGTTTAGTTGTTTCAGTCACATCTGGCTCTTTGTGACCCCATTTGAGATTTTCTTGACCAAGATATTGAAGTAGTTCATCATTTGCTTTTCCAGTTCATTTTACAGATGAGGAAACCGAGGCAAACTGGATTAGGTGACTTGCTTAGGGTCACACAGAAATCAGTTGTCTGAGGTCAGATTTGAACTTGTAATATTGATTATAATATTGCTTAATTAAAATTAATTCAAAGGAAGCCCTGACAGGGAATTTGCTAATGCATCAGACTTAAAGAGACTATATACAGTTATTGCTAGGTGATCCATTTAAATACATCTGTAAAATTTGAAAGATTTAGAAAAATCTCAGAGAAATAGATCATTGTAATATACCACGACTTGACCTGTTTTTCCTATCAAGGTCAAGATCCAGGCAGCGTAAAAAAACATGTTGGAGAGAAATACTATTAAAAAAATTACAAACCATTATTTTGGAGAAGCCATGAAGGAAAGGACTTAACAATCAGTTGGGCTTAATTTGGAAGCAGGTTTTATACCATAAGGAAGATGTAGTATCTAGAGAAACAAAACTATTCTTCACTGCCTTCATTTTCTATTTGTAGCACCATCCCTTTCATATCCGCTATGACTCTCTTAGCCTCTTATTACCCAAGACTTTCCCATTTCCAAATTCTCAATTGACTTTAATTACAGGATACTTTCTAGAAATAACAAGGCTCATTTAGGGAACTTAGGGCCATAAATACTAGTAGAGAAGTCCTGTTATTTTTAGCTGAATGCTTGTTGCTTTTTACTTTGACACAAATTCTTAGCCTTTCTTTAATTGCATTGATTGCTTCTTCCCTTGCCTGGAATCTCTGACTCCATTATCTTGTAGGCCAGAGCATCGCAGCTGTCTTGTGGATATTAACTCCACAGTTTTTCTGGGAGAAAGAGGACACAGAAATAAAAGTTTCTCTACATATGCAGGGGCAAATAGTCTTGTGTCTTAAGGAGAAGTCCAGCACTTACTCCCTTTAAGTCACCCTAATGACAATGGTGATGTTTTAAAAATTAATGATGTCCTTCCATTTAGAATCTGGTATGTGTTCTTTTTTCCCCCCAGGTGTAAAACAGCCATTTATTTCTTCTACCACAAAAACAATGACTAAAGAGAAAAGGCTTGTAAGTGTGCATTAACTAATACTGAAAACATAAAATAGCAATCCATCACTCCCACTCTAATCTCAGAGGAGATGGGAGAGTCTCCCAGGAGATTTATGAGACTGCTGAACAAACACTCCAGTTGACCTCATATCCACATTGAGTATGTCATTCAACGTTCATATCATCTAGCTGGCCAGAAATGCTGGTTTATTATCCCATAAAATGCTTACCTTTTCCTCTGAGAAGGAATAAAGTCTCAGAGAGCACCTTCTACTGTCAATTTGCACTTAGGAGCTCCAAATTCTTAAAAAAGGTAGATTCCAAGGCCAAAAACAGTCAATTACTGTTTGGTCATCTGTGCTTATGAAAAAGACACAAAGGAAAAGTGGCAGGCAGGGCCTGGAGGGCTATAAATATTAGTGGAGAAGTCCTGTTATTTTTAGCTAAATGTTTGTTGCTTTCTACTTTGACACAAATTCTTAGATTTAATTGCATTGATTGATTCCACCCTTTTCTGGATTCTCTGACTCTGTTACCTTTTAAGCCAGAGTATTGTAGTTATCTCAGGCTTGCCTAGTCTATGGAAGAGTATTTTTAGTGATTCAAAAGTTTAGAAATGGTGCAAGTTGTAGATAAAGATGATGAATTTTGTTTTAGACATATTGAGTACCTATGGAACTGCTAGTTTGAATTGCCCAGTAGGTAGTTAGGGTGTAGGACTGAAGCTTAGGAGGGATGTTAGGTCTGGCCCTACAGATCTAGGAATCAGCAGCAGAGAAGTGACAAAAGTCCAAGTAGGCTGATCAGGTCACCAAGTAAGAGAGTGTCAAGAAATAGAACAAGGTTCAGTACAGAACAATGAAAAACACACATCGTTACTGGGAGTAATATGGATGAAGATCAAGCAAAGGGGATGGAGAAAGTGCCATAAAAAAGGTAAGAAAAGGAACAAGTGTGAACAGCCTGAAAAATTAAAAAAGTAGAGAATACCCAAGAGGAAAATATGACAAATGGTCCCAAATTATTACAAATAGGTCAAGAAGGATTAAAAACGAGAAGAGGTTTTCATCTTTTGTATCTTTGGGAAGAGCAGTTTCAGTTGAATGAAGAGGTTAGAAATCAAATTGCAGAAGTTTTGGAACAGAGCTAGAAGAAAGGAAATGGGAACATCAAATATAAATTGGAAGACAGCTAGGTGGCACAGTGGAAAGACTGCTAGGCTTGGGGTCAGATAGACTCATCTTCCTTAGTTCAAATCTGCCTTCAGACATTTATTAGTGGAGTGACTCTGGGCAAGACACTTAATGAGCTAGAGAAGGAAATAGCCAACCACTCTGATATTTCTGCCAAGAAAACCTCAAATGGAATGATGAAGAATTGGACATGAGTGAAGAACAACAAAAAGGTAGATTGAATTTTCAAGAGTTTAGCTGAGAACACGAATTAGCAGGAAATGGGAACATCTACCAAAGAACACTTTAAATAAATCTTGATGAAGCTAGGATATCACAGCCCAAGTCTTTCTTTGGTACAAGGAAGGTACAGGAAATAATTCTGCCCACAGAAAATGAGAAATCTTATCTGGGAAATGAATGAGCATTTGGTATTGCTGGCTGGGGAAAGTGGGTTTCTTCCCCTCTCCACCCACCCTCTCACATAAGTCTAATGGAGAGGTTACCTGAGTGCCAAAGCAACATTATACAAAGAGAGAATGAGAAAAAAAGATGGTCTTTAGATGGTTTTATTCAATTGTATAACATACATCTAACAAATCTACTTCCCCTCTCTTCCTTAAATGCTTTCCTCATTTTAATTTTGCTTGCTATCCTTGTTTAAATTCCCTTTGAGATTCAAAATACTTATTACAAGCATCTATTACATGTCAGCAACTGATAGATACTGGCAACACCAAAATGAAATCAATCGTTACAAGCCTTTCTACTGCAATATAACAATACAAAATCTGCGTGAAACAACCCACAGCTAATATATAATTAAAGTTCTATCATATCTAGACAATAATAAAAATTTTCTGTTAGTTTTCTGGTTGTCCCCCATGACTATATCCTGGACCCTTTATAATTTTTCCTTTATATTATCTCTCTTAGTAATGTATTCATTTCCCACAATCCCAATTATTATCTCTTTGTCGATGATCACCAAATCAATGTATATTTCTTTTTTCTCTTAAGCTTCTCTCTCAATGTTGAACTGAAAGACCTACAAGCATCTCAAAATCAGTATATCCAAATCAGAACTTAATATCTTCCTCAAATCCAACCTTTGTACATCTAGGTGGTACAGTTGATAAAGTACTGAGTCTGGAGTCAGGAAGGCTCATCTTCCTGAATTCAAATCTGGCCTCAGACACTAAATTTACATGACTCTAGACAAGTCACTTAATCCTATTTCCCTCAGTTTCCTCGCCTATAAAATGAACTGGAGAAGGAAATGGCAAACCACTCCAGTATCTTCAAAGAAAACCCCAAATGGGGTCATGAAGAGTTGGACACAACTGAACTACAACAACAATAAATGCCAAACTTTAAAATCATTCTCCATCCAAACTTCACTGTGATTTTCAAGGGCACCAGCATTCTCCCAATTCCTCAAGTCAGTATCATCCTTCTGTGCTTACTCTCACTCACTCCATATATACAAACATGAGGTCAATCCTGCCATTTCTATCTTTACTTCCAAAACCCCTTCCAGCCTCAGATCTACAATTCTAAAAAAGAGAAATATTGGACAGAGAACTATACAAATATCTCATTTCATCCTGAAAATCCTAGTAATAAATTCCCATTTAGTGTACTATAGTGACATTTCCAGGGTCATACAGCTGATACCTGTGTGAGCCCATAAATGAATTCAGAGTTCATTGACTTCACAAGCTCTGTTCCATCTATGATTCTACCTTGCTGATGAATCTTGATTAATGCACCTTTGAAAATTGAAATTCTTCATGTATTAGGGATTTGTCCCAATGCATGGTATTTATGCCAATATTATCTGGCTCATAACACTGATACTTTTGCACATGTCATTTAACATGTACTATTTGGATGCATCAGGGCACATAATGAGACAGTGACCAAGTTTCAGTATTGTTATTAAATTAAATTAAAGTCCTATAATAAGAAACTTGAAAGTTACTTGTAAAAATAAATAGGTATATATTTTCATGGGAGAAAATTCTGTTCTTCATAACACATAATTTATATTGTGATATGTTATGGAATGTGAGTCAGAATGAAAAGTCAAACTTTCTGATGGGCAATATGCACTTTTTCCTCTCAAATATATAACAATGAAATAAAACAGGTTTTACTGTGACATCTCTTTGTCTATACACAAAGATGCTTGGTACAAATGAACTGATGAAAAAGTTTTTACAAATTTTATTTCGTTTTTCAGTACAATAGTGGTATCAAATCCAAATAGAAATGGAACTATCTCGATCAGAGATTGTCTTAGAAAACCATATATTAGCATTATCTTTGTCATGTAGTATTTCTTTTAAATTTTGTTGAGCATTTCCCAATTATATTTTAATCTGGCTCCAGAAGTACTTTGGAATATTGTAGGCCACATTGCAACAGATGTCTGACACCTCTGCAATAGAATATAGTGAGTCAAGATCATGTACTTGGCAGAAAACCTTCTGCTTTACTGTCTTTAAGGAGCAAGTTCTTTAGAATTTTTCTTTATGTTAATTTTTTCTGGCATCTTTAAACACTGCCTATCAGTGGTGTCAAATAATTAGAAAATTAAGCCCTGATGAAATTTATACTTGAATTAGTGGCACATATTGATTGTTCAATAAGGTTGACTGACAGTGATCCATTGGTGGAAATAAATCCAAATACTTCTCACTGTCAAATGATGAATAACATCTCTGTCCACACCTTCTTTTTTTGAAATTTTAAACATTATTTTATTTGGTCATTTCCAAACATTATTCACTGGAAACAAAGATCATTTTCTCCCCCCGCCCATCCCACCACCTTTCCCTCTCCCATAGCCGACTCACGAATCCACTGGTTATCAAATGTGTTCTTGACTCGAATGCATTTCCATGTTGTTGGTATTTGCATTAGAGTGTTCATTTAGAGTCTCTCCTCAGAAATATCCCCTCAACCCCTGTAGTCAAACAGTTGCTTTTCATTGGTGTTTTTACTCCCACAGTTTATCCTCTGCTTGTGGGTAGTATTTTTTAGATCTCTGCAGATTGTTCAGGGACATTGCATTGACACTAATGGAGAAGTCCATTACCTTTGATTGTACCATAGTGTATCAGTCTCTGTGTACAATGTTTTCCTGGTTCTGCTCCTTTCACTCTGCATCACTTCCTGGAGGTTGTTCCAGTCTCCATGGAATTCCTCCACTTTATTATTCCTTTTAGCACAATAGTATTCCATCACCAACATATACCACAATTTGTTCAGCCATTCCCCAATTGACGGGTATCTCCTCGTTTTCCAATTTATGGCCACCACAAAGAGGGTAGCTATGAATATTCTTCTACAAGTCTTTTTCCTTATTATCTCTTTGGGGTACAAACCCAGCAGTGCTATAGCTGGATCAAAGGGCAGACAGTCATTTATCACCCTTTGGGCATAGTTCCAAATTGCCCTTCAGAATGGTTGGATCAATTCACAACTCCACCAGCAATGAATTAGTGTCCCTACTTTGCCACATCACCTACAGCATTCATTACTTTCCATAGCTGTCATGTTAGCCAATCTGCTAGGTGTGAGGTGATACCTCAGCGTTGTTTTGATTTGCATCTCTCTGATTATAAGAGATGTAGAGCACTTTTTCATGTGCTTATTAATAGTTTTGATTTCTTTGGCTGAGAACTGCCTGTTCATGTCCTTTGCCCATTTATCAAATGGAGAATGGCTTGATTTTTTGTACAATTGATTTAGTTCTTTGTAAATTTGCGTAATTAAACTTTGTCAGAGGTTTTTATGAAGATTGTTTCCCAATTTTTTGCTTCCCTTCTGATTTTAGTTACATTGATTTTATTTGTATAAAAACTTTTTAATTTGATGTATTCCAGATTATTTATTTTGCATTTTGTAACTCTTTCTAAGTCTTGCTTGGTTTTGAAGTCTTTCCCTTCCCAAAGGTCTGACATGTGTGCTATTCTGTGTTCACCTAATTTTCTTATAGTTTCCTTCTTTATGTTCAAGTCATTCACCCATTTTGAATTTATCTTGGTGTAGGGTGTGAGATGTTGATCTAAACCTAATCTTTCCCACACTGTCCTCCAATTTTCCCAGCAGTTTTTATGAAATAGTGGATTTTTATCCCAAAAGCTGGGATCTTTGGGTTTGTCATATACTGTCTTGCTGAGGTCATTTATCCCGAGTCTATTCCACTAATCCTCCTTTCTGTCTCTTAGCCAGTACCAGATTGTTTTGGTGACTGCTGCTTTGTAATATAGTCTGAGATCTGGGACTGCAAGGCCCACTTCATTTGAATTTTTTTTCATTATTTCCCTGGATATACTTGATCTTTTGTTCTTCCAAATGAACTTTCTTATGTTTTTTTTTCTAAATCAGCAAAAAAAAGTTTTTTGGAAGTTCCATGGGCATGGCACTAAATAGATAGATGAGTTTGGGTAGGATGGTCATTTTTATTATATTGGCTCGTTCTGACTTCCAGTTAAGATGGCGGCTTAGAGAAAGCTAAAGTTCAGATCTCCGGAAAACCCTTCCTGACCGATCTCAAACTATAAGCAACTAAGGCGCCGAAATTCAAAACGATCAACAGCACAAACCCCGGGAACCCTCCTCCTGGACCTGGACCCAGATCAAAAGGTATGGCCCACTCAAAAGCCAGAACCCAAGATCACTCGGACCTAAGGGGTAGGAGTGCAGAGTCCAAGGCTCCGGGAAGCCGCAGCCCGGCCCGGCTCAGAGAGCAGGGTCCTCGGAACAACAACCCTCAGGGCCTTCTATCCGAGTCCCAGTGAAAGTCACTGCCCTCGGAGCTCCCCCGGCAGAGAGGAGGGTTGAAACAACAGCAACCCTCAGGGCAGGCAAGACAGCCTCACGGGCTGGAACCTGCTATCCAAGTCTCAGTGAAAGTCCCTGCCCTCAGAGTTTGGGGAAGCTGCAGCACATCCCCCCGCAGTGAGAAACAGCCTCATGGCCAGCTATTCTGAAGGCAACTTCCGGAAAGCAACCCGACCCAGAGAGCCGGGGGGAGAGTGTGGCCTCGTGGTCCAACCCTTCCATTCCAGTTCCTGTGAGGAATATTCAGTTTAACCCAGGGAAAGTTCATAGAACCGACAATCTGCCCAGGACTAAAGCCTCTGAACACCAGACAGAGATAAGAAAAGCTAATCCTCCACATTCAGAGATGGCAAACTCCACAGAAGCACAGAAGCCCCAAAATACCAAGAAAAATAAGAAGAAAGGGGCGACTTTGGACACATTCTATGGAGCCAAAATACAAAATACACAGCAGATAGAAGAAGATATACAAGAAAATGCTCCAAAATCTTCCAAAGGAAATGGAAACTCTCCACAAACCCATGAAGAATTTGAATTAGAAATGACCAAAAAGATGGAAGCCTTCTGGGAGGAAAAGTTGGAAATAATGCAAAAGAAATTCACGCATCTACAAAACCAGTTTGACCAAACTGTAAAAGAAAACCAGGCTTTAAAGCAAGAACTAATAAAGCAAAGCCAAAACACCAAGAAATTAGAAGAGAACATAAAATATCTCACCGACAAGGTGATAGATCTGGAAAATAGAGGGAGAAGAGATAATTTAAGAATAATTGGACTCCCAGAAAAGCCAGAAATAAACACCAAACTGGACATGGTGATACAAGATATAATCAAAGAAAATTGCCCAGAGATTCTAGAACAAGGGGGCAATACAGCCACTGACAGAGCTCACAGAACACCTTCTACACTAAACCCCCAAAAGACAACTCCCAGGAATGTAATTGCCAAATTTCCAAAGCTATCAAACAAAAGAAAAAATCCTACAGGAAGCCAGAAAAAGACAATTTAGATATAAAGGAATGCCAATCAGGGTCACACAAGACCTTGCAAGTTCTACTCTGAATGATCGTAAGGCATGGAACATGATCTTCAGAAAGGCAAGAGAGCTGGGTCTCCAACCAAGAATCAGCTACCCAGCAAAACTGACTATATACTTCCAAGGGAAAGTATGGGCATTCAACAAAATAGAAGACTTCCAACTTTTTGCAAAGAAAAGACCAGAGCTCTGTGGAAAGTTTGATACCGAAAATCAAAGAGCAAGGAATACCTGAAAAGGTAAATATTAAGGAAAGGGGAAAAATGTTATCTTCTTCTTTTACTCAAACTCTCTTCTATAAGGACTACATTTATATCAACCTATGTATACTAATATGTGGGGGAAATGTAATGTATAAATAGGGGGCAAAGAAAGACCAAATAGAAAATCTTTCTCACACAAAGATTCATATGGGAAGGGGAGGGGAAGAAAACTCCTATAAGAAGGAGAGGAAGAGAGGGGTTTTTTTTTTTTTTACTTATATTGGCTCGTTCTACCCATGAGCAGTTAATGTTTTTCCAGTTGTTTAAGTCTAGTTTTAGTTGTGTGGAAAGTGTTTTGTAGTTGTGTTCATATAGTTCCTGTGTTTGTCTCAGGAGATATATTCCTAAGTATTTTATTTTGTCTAAGGTAATTTTGAATGGGATTTCTCTTTCTAGTCTTTGCTGCTGAGCTGTGTTGGAATTATATAGACATGCTGATGACTTATGTGGGTTTATTTTGTATCCGGCAACTTTGCTAAAGTTGTTGATTATTTCAATTAGCTTTTTGGTTGAATCTCTAGGATTCTTTTAGTAGACCATCATGTCATCTGCAAAGAATGAGAACTTGGTCTCCTCCTTGACTATTTTGATGCCTTCAATTTCTTTTTCTTCTCTAATTGCTACTGCTAGTGTTTCTAATACAATGTCAAATAATAGAGGTGATAATGGGCATCCTTGTTTCACTCTTGATCTTAATGGGAATGGATTTAGTTTATCCCCATTGCAGATGATATTAGTTGATGGTTTTAGATATATACTGTATATTATTTTTAGGAACGGCCCTTCTATTCCTATGCTTTCCAATGCTTTTAATATGAATGGGTGTTGTATTTCATCAAAGAGGTTTTCTGCATCTATTGAAATAATCATGTGATTTTTGTTGGTTTGCTTGTTGATGTGGTCAATTATGTGGGTGGTTTTCCTAATATTGAACCAGCCCTGAATCCCTGTTATGAATCCTACTTGATCATGGTGGATGATCCTTCTAATCACTTGCTGGAGTCTTTTTGCTAGTATCCTATTTAAGATTTTTGCATCTATATTCATTAGGGATATTGGTCTTTAATTTTCTTTCTCTTTTTTTGGCCTGCCTGGCTTTGGAATTAGTGCCATGTTTGTGTCATGAAAGGAGTTTGGTAGAAGTCCTTCTTTGCTTATTATTTCAAATAGTTTGTATAGTATTGGAGTTAGCTGTTCTTTGAATGTTTGATAGAATTCATTGGTGAATGCATCAAGCCCTGGGGATTTTTTCTTAGGAAGTTCTTTGATGGCCTGTTGGATTTCTTTTTCTGATATGGAATAATTTAAGAAATCTATTTCTTCTTCTGTTAGTCTAGGCAATTTATATTTTTGTAAATATTCATCCATATCACCTAGGTTGGTATATTTATTGCCATATAGTTGGGCAAAGTAGTTTTTAATGATTGCCTTAATTTCCTCTTCATTGGAGGTGAGATCCCTCTTTTCATCCTTGATGCTGTTAATTTGCCTTTCTTCTTTCCTTTTTTTAATTACATTGACCAGTACTTTGTCTATTTTGTCTGTTTTTTCAAAGTACCAGCTTCTAGTCTTGTTTATTAGCTCAATGGTTCTGTCACTTTCGATTTTATTAATTTCTCCCTTAATTTTTAGGATCTCTAGTTTGGTTTTCTTCTGCGGGTTTTTAATTTGTTTGTTCTCAAGTTTTTTGATTTGCATTTCCAATTCCTTGATCTCTGTCCTCCCTAATTTGTTAATATATGCACTCAGGGATATGAATTTTCCTCTAAGTACTGCCTTGGCTGCATCCCATAAGGTTTGAAAGGATGTCTCGCCATTGTCACTTTCCTAACGAAATTATTAATTGTTTCTATGATTTCTTCTCTAACTAACCAATTTTGGAATATCATATTATTTAATTTCCAATTAATTTTTTATTTGGCTCTCCATGTACCCTTACCGATCAATATTTTTATTGCCTTGTGATCTGAAAAGGCTGCAGTTATTATTTCTGCTTCCATGTTTCTGTGACTTAGTGTATGATCTATTTTTGTCAATGTGCCATGTGGTGCTGAAAAGAAGGTGTATTTCTTTTTGTCCCTATTTATTTTTCTCCATATGTCTATTAACTCTAATTTTTCTAAGATTTCATTCACCTCTTTTACCTATTTCTTATTTATTTTTTGGTTTGATTTATGTAAATTTGATAGTGGTTGGTTCAAGTCTCCCACTAATATGGTTTTACTGTCTATTTCCTCCTTCAATTCTCATAGTTTCTCTATTAAAAATTTGGATGCTATACCATTTGGTGCATACATGTTGATTAGTGATATTTCCTCATTGTCTATACTCCCTTTTAACAGAATATATTTACCTTCCCTATCCCTTTTGATCAGGTCTATTTTTGCTTTGGCTTTGTCAGATATCATGATTGCAACTCCTGCCTTCTTTCTATCAGTTGAGGCCCAAAAATGTCTTACTCCAACCTTTAATTCTAACCTTGTGGGTATCAACCCACCTTATATGTGTTTCTTGAAGACAACAAATGGTAGGGTTTTGGGTTCTAATCCAATCTGCTATTTGTCTATGTTTTATGGGTGAGTTCATCCCATTCACATTCAAAGTTATGATTGTCATTTGTGGATTCACTGACATTTTGATATCTTCCCCTGGTTCTGACCTTTATTCTTTAGCTATCTCCTTTTGAACCAGTGATTTACTTTAGGTCCATCCCCCTAGTCTCCTCCCTTGATATGCTTCCCTTTCTAGCCCCTCCTTTTTTATGCTCCCTTCCCCTCCCCCCTCTCCTTCCCTCCATTTTTATATTCCCTCCCCTCTCCCCCTCCTTAATTTTCCTTTCTTTCTTGCCCTGTTGGATAAGATAGAATTCAGGATCTCACTGGATCTAGATGTTCTTCCCCCTCAGATTTGATTTCACTGAGAGTAAGGCTTAAGTAATTCCACTTCACACTCTCTTCCTCTCCTTCTCATATGAGAGTTCTTCCCCTCCCCTTCCCATGTGTATCTTTATATGGGAAAGATTATTCTATTAACTCCCCCCTATTTGTTGAAGTAAATCTTAGTATTATCGATGGTTCACCCCTCCCTTTTCCTTTATTTGCCCCCACTTTCCCCAAATCTTCTTAATGCCCCAATCTTTCCCTATGCATGTTTCTTCTAACTACTCTTATGATGCATACAATTTTTGAGAGTTTCACAAAACATTTTCCCCACATATTAATATATATAATTTGATGTAAATGTAGTCCTTATAGAAGAGAGTTTGACTTAAAGAAAAAGATAAGATTTATCGTTTTTTCCCTTTCTTTCATATTTACCTTTTCATGTTTCTCTTGCTTTCTGTGCTTGGATATCAAATTTTCCACTAAGTTCTGGTCTTTTCTTAGCAAATGCTTGGAAATCTTCTATTTTGTTGAATGTCCATACTTTCCCCTGGAAGTATATAGTCAGTTTTGCTGGGTAGTTGATTCTTGGTTGGAGACCCAGCTCTCTTGCCTTTCTAAATATCGTGTTCCATGCTTTGCAGTCTCTTAGTGTGTTAGCCGCTAAGTCATTTGTGATGATTATGGGAGCCCCCCTATATCTGAAGCTCCTCTTCTTGGCTTCTTGTAGGATTTTCTCCTTTTCTTGGAAGCTCTTGAATTTGGCAATTACATTCCTAGGGGTTGTCTTTTGGGGATTTAGTATAGAGGGTGTTCTATTTCTATTTTGCCCCCTTGCTCCAGAATGTGTGGGCAAATTTCTTTTATAATCTCCTGTAGAATAACATCGAGTCTATTGTTTATCTCTGGTTTTTCTGAGAGGCTGATAATTCGGAGGTTGTCTCTTCTTCCTCTGTTTTCCAAGTCTGTGACCTTTTCAGTGAGATAGTTTATGTTTTCTTCTAATTCATTAATTTTTTTGGCTTTGCTTTATTGCTTCTTGCTGTTTTATCATCTCACTTTCTTCGAGTTGCTTAATTCTGGTCATCAGGGACTGGTTTTGCTTTTTAGCTTTGTCTGCCCTTCTATTGGATAATTCGAGCTCTTTTTCCAATTGAGCAGTCTTATCTGTCAGACTGTTGATCTCTTTCTCCCATTTTTCTTTCCAGATTTCCATCTTTTGGGTAAGCTCCAGTTTGAGATCTTCTAGAGCTTGTTGATAGTTTCCGTTTTGGGAGGCATGTTCTGATTTTTTTTTGGATTTCATCCTTATTCTCTTCTTTTCCTTGGGTACTTCCACCATAAAAGTTTTCAATAGTCACCTTTTTCCCTTTCTTCCTGGAGGCTTGATTTTGGGCCATGTGAGCCATCTCTTTGGTGGTTTTATTCCCCTTTCCTTTTTGGTCTGGGGTCTGGGTATTATGGGCACCTTTTCTGTGAATTTAAGTTGCCTCAGACTAGTTCCTCCCCACCTCTGAGGTTTCTTAGAGCGCACTCCTCTGTTCTCAGTGCAACCCCCCAAGTGATCAGCTCTGCCTAGATAATTAGCGCGTGATCCTCCCCTGGTGTTTAGCTCCTCCAAGATGCTCAGTGCCATCGCGAGTACAGCTCCCTGGGCCCCCTGTGCTCAGAGCATGATTCTCCCATGAAACCACCCTGAGACTTTTTTTCCTGGCAGTCCCCAGTTCCCAAGGACCCTGGAGTGCCCCCGAGACAGAGACTTTCCCCACTCACTCGCTGTCCCAGTGAGTGCTCCGGTAGCTAACTCTGGTTTGGTGGGGGAGGTGTGTGTGTGGTGAAGGGTGGCTCAGTTCACGTTTCTGTGCAAGCTTTTTCTCCTTCTTATTATAGTGTGGAAATGTTCAAACCCCATGTACCTTCGCTTCTGTGGGGTACTGGGGAGTACTGGGGAGTCCTTCTGTTCCTCCAAAGGTGATTTTTATGCTCCTTTGATGTAGTCTATTTCGTTCGGTGCCGGGGAGAGGAAGCGTGTGGCGTCTAGATTGCAGCCATGTTTACCGGAAGTTCTGTCCACACATTCTGATAGAAGTTGAATGGGAAGTACTAAATCAAGGTACATTGAGTTCTTGAGAAACTCTTGACTTCTGAATAAAATAGGCTTGGAGACAAGATATGTTCTTTTTAATTTTCTCTACCCATTTGTGTTATGTTTAAAATAACAGAATGACTACCTGGGTTTGAATTTAGAATGAAGGTCATGCTGCAAAAGATATGCAGGGGTCTTTGAATCATTGGCAATAATAGCTTACTTCAAATGTGAATATTTTTTTCTACTTAAACCAAAATCCATCTTTGCTGAAAACACCTTAAATACTTATTATGAAAGTTTTATTTTTAATACAAAGTCCTTAAATTAAAACAAATAAACACAATTTCCTTTAATTGAAAATACTGACTTAAATAATGACTAGTCAATTTCAGAGAGTTCAAAATTTTCAAAGTAATCAAACACCTTACATTCATTCCATCTTGGCTAAAATGTAATGAATTAAATTAAGTCTTCTCCAGTGGAACAGCCTGGTTTTGAGTTAGATGCTGAATTCATAATTTTAAAAAATTGAATTTTTTCAATTAATGAGCATTATTTTCTTACTTTCCACCTCTTCATCATTCTCTTTACTCAACCCCCTCTGGAAAAAGACAAAAATAAACAAACAGACAAACAAAAATACCTGCAACAGTTATCTATGGTCATAATACCCATGTCCAAAAATCTTTCTCTCATTTTGCATGTTCATTACATCTCTGTCAGGAAATGGATAGAGTTCTTCATCATTTTTTCTCTGAAGTCATTGTGTAGATCAGAGTTCTTAAGCCTTTCAAAATTATTCATTTTAATAGTGTTGATATAATATGAATTTTTCTCTTGGTTACCTCTGATGACTTCCCCCTCAATCAGTCTTTATAAGTCTTCTTAGATTTCCTCTCCTTACCTTTGAATTATTGTACAATAATATTTCTTTACATTCCTTACTTTTTAAAGGCTATTAGCTCATCACAAAACATGCCAATAAATGACAGCCATCATTTAATAGGATCAAAAGACATAATTGAATATTAATTATTTTTAATGTGTTGGGAAGTGGGAAATGTCACATTCTTTAAGGGGTTGGAAAAACTGTTTATCCACTAATGAGATTAGCATTTGTAAAATTTAAATTAATATCCAATAACTCTAAGTATTATATTTTATAAGATTTATTAACAATCACTTGAAGTAGAAAAAATAAAAATAACAAAATACAAAATTTAAGTATGACCACATGAGTAAACTTCCTTCTGAGTTTCTGCCAAATTCCACAACCACATTCATTCCTGGGGGAAAAAAGAGAAAAGGCTGAGCTACACAAAACTTATATCTTCCCCACTTTAGTTACATGATGTAGATACCTAAGTGGGATGCTGGGAGAGTTAGTCCTGGGGAGCAAATTCTAATTACGTACATTATAATTATTTTGGATATCAGTTGGGATGGGGTGGGAGGGGAGACACACAAATAGTAGTTCATGTTGTTGATGGTGCTATTTAATTATTTATTAAATTCCAAAGGTGAAATGGTGGGGATTCTCAAATGCATTTTTTACTCTTTTCCTTTTTGAGTGCAAAACTTTAATCTGGTGCTTAATGAAAATAGCTGACATTAACATTTGGTGCTTTAGGGTTGGCAAAATGTTTTATATACATGATCTAATCTGGATCTCACAATAATCCCTTGAGATAGCTCCTTTGAGCTTTTTTTTTTAATATATAAAGAAATTGGTTCATAAAGCGATTAAATGGGAAAAAAGCAAGGTTTGAAATCAGTCCTTATTTTTAGGACAAAAAAGCTGCCTTTCTTCCTTAACATGCATTTTTCCACAATAAAATCAAAAGTCTGAATATGACACTATTTCCTCATGTTATAAAACAAATTGGTAACCATTCAACAGTTATGAAAAATGCAAAGAGCAACATTAGTCCTACAAATTAAAGTTTTTGTTCAGAAAAAAAATAAAATATTGATTTATTGGTTTATTGGGCAAAATAATTTGAGTTGAAAGTTTTGAAATTTTCAAAGCAAAATATTTCCCATTGTTATTGTACAGTATCTCGGTAGTGTCCATCAAGAACAGTTGAATCAAAAATTTAGACGGGAGGGGAAGGTAATGTGACTCAGTGGATAGAAAGCTAGGCCAAGAGATGGGAGATCTTGGGTTCAAATATAGACTCAGATGCTTCATATTTATGTGACCTTGGGCAAGTCACTTAACCCCAATTGCCTAGCCCTTACCACTCCTCTGCCTTGAAACCAATGTATTGATTCTATGACTGAACTTAAAGATTTTATAACAAAATTAGTCATGAAAACAAAGTCTTAATTGCTTAGGGTAAACAGGGTTTTTAATTGTTTGAGGGGCTGGTAAGAAGAAATATATGTCCTTTTTTTCCCTGCATTGCCAGGGAATGTGTAGGGCACAACCACTTTGAGACTGCCATACTGCCTCCCAGACACACATTACATTTCATCAACATACTTTTTTTCCCAATCCTCAAAGAAGAGAAGGACTCACTCCCTGAGAAATGGGTTGTCCCTCATCATGGTCCAGCTAGATTAGTATTTGTAACTTTCTCTGATCTGAGGACACTGTGCTTCTCCTATCCTTCCACCCCCAACTGAATTTGGCTCTAGGCACAGTGAGCTACTAATTACAGCTCTAAGCATTAATGATGCTGAGGCAAGAGATTCTATAAAAATACATTTTATAGATTTTATTTATGCTCATGGAAATACTGATAGTAAATGGGAATTACAAACTCTTTACAAATTTATTACTGAATATTAATATGAAAATGTAGTTGAACAAAGTCCTTCCAATGCAGCAAACATAGCAGATAAATACAATGAACTGTAAGCAACGATTCTTTAGGAAATTCTTTAAGAAACTAAATTTGCCAGATATGTGCCATGTGCAACACACCATTTTAAAGTAGACTATATAAATGCATCTTCTTTGAATAATGTCATGCATTTTTCAGTGTAGTACAAGGATTTGTTATTTAAAAAAATTTCCACCAGCTGCTTTGAAATGTTAATTGAATGCTTTATAGACATATCTTAAAGGGCACTCAGAAATGATCTGGTCTTCCAGGTTTCTCTGAAGCTTGTGATGAAACTTACTACCCACCTCCTGATGTAGCATTGATGGACTAAAAAATCAGAATAAGACTCACATTTTTGGACATGGTCAATGTAGGAATTTGCTACAAGGGTTTTGTATTTTTGTTTTGTAAGGTTGGGGGAAGGAATAATGGGAGGATGTAAAATAAATGTTTGTTTGTTGAAAAAATTATTTAAAAATAATATACTATACAACATACCAAATAATGTATATGTTACCTTGTGTTAATGATGATGCTAGCTAACATTTGTAAAGTATTAAAAAGTTTACAAAGTTTGCTTTACTACCCATATATCATTCATTTATATAATTAACATTTATTTTAAACGTTATTTATTTGTTACATTTAAATACCCAGGTTAACTCCCTTCCTTCTTTCTTTCCCTCCTCCCCTTAGAGAAGGCATCATTTAACAAAAAGATATATGAGTATATAAAACTATTCCTTACCTATTTCTATTTATCAGTTCTTTTTCTGGAGGTGGACATGCCCAAGCAACTCTTCAATATTTCTATGGCTTTACATAATGCTCTCTTGCCTTTTCTTTTCACTCTTATAATTTCATATAGATGATTTTTTAAAGTCTTTCCTTTTTCTTTTTCTTAATCCTGGAAATTGTTGGGTATTTCCTCCACTATGGTTCTCATTTTTTATGACATGCCATTTTTATTTGAAAGTATCCCATTTTATACTAGGGCTTTTTTTCTGGGTTTTCCCCATACTTGCTTAATAAAGACAGTTTGATCCAACCAGAAAACTGTAAGCCAAAAACATTGGTTAATTAAGTCAATTACTTTGAATAGATCTTTAAAGGTAATATTGTATATTGACAGGTGATATGAAATTAGGTCTGTAGGGACAAGATAAAGGATAGCTTGAATCTCCGTCTCTCTCTCTCTCTCTCTCTCTCTCTGTCTCTCTCTCTCTCTCTCTCTCTCTCTCTGTCTCTCTCTCTCTCTCTTTCTCTCTCTCTCTCTCCCCCCATTTATATCTTTTATAATACAACCTCATATCTATTTTTTACACATATTAGAAATCATCATAAACTGAGATGCTCTTTTGTCTGAGTGTGATTACTAAAATCTATTCTAGGTTCAACTATCAGTGGTTTATGGATTAGTCATTATTTAATATTAAGTATATCTCTGGTTTTCTACCAAAATACAGATTCATGTTCTATACTCTTGGGCTTCTTTTTTTCTCAAGAGCCAAAAAAGAACATAAGTTCAGGCCAATTTAAGCCAAATATCAATAATAAAAACATGGTGCCTTTGTAAACTTTCTGGTAAAATATTATAATAGTTGTTGTAACAGTTGGTTTATTCTGCTATTAATATTTTATTTTGTTTTGGTCTAGAACTGTAGTTTCATTGATGGAAGGGATTCCCTAATTGAGATCATCAAGTGTTCTGCAATGTGGAGGGATCTGATGGTGAAATGACTCAGCAGGGTCACAGAGTCCATATGTATTAGAAGTGAGATTTGAACACAGATATCTTTTACTCTATATTTGTCTGCTTCTGATTACTTTAATCAAATAAAAAACACAGAAAGAAAAAAAAGGGGGGGGCAGCTGGGTGGCTCAGTGAATTGAGAGCCAGGCCTAGAGACAGAAGGTCCTAGGTTCAAATGTGGCCTCAGACACTTCCAAGCTGTGTGACCCTGGGCAAGTCACTTGACCCCCATTGCCCAGCCCTTACCACTCTTCTGCCTTGGAGCCAAAACACAGTATTGACTCCAAGACTGAAGGTAAAGGTTTAAAAAAAAACACACACACACAGAAAGATAAACTTCTAGCTTGAGAAGATATTGTTAAAAAGCATTTGAGAAATGTACAATAGGCTGTTTTTTTGTTTGTTTGTTTTTTAGTGTTTCCACAATGGCTATTGATTCTACAGCTTTAAAATAAAAAAAAAATAAGTGTACTTTTTCCTACATTTAAAAGTTAGTTTCATGTTGGGTATAGAATTGAACTATGGAAAGATTTATATCATGCTCTATATAATGATTTTTCCACTATGCTATAGTTGCAACAGGTCAGAGGGGCAGTATGTTTGCATTATTTCTTACCCAGGAGATTTGGTGAAGTCTTCAGGCTCTGTGAACAAAGTATGATTGTTGCCTGGAATGAGTCAATTCCAGTCATAATAAGGAGCTTTGAACAAGTCAGAGGCTGATCTGGTGGTCCAATTTAGCTATGTATGTAAAAACAGGAAATTCTTAATATGGCATTCAAATGGGAGATTTTACATGATCAAATAAGGAGTTGGTAAAAGAAGGCCAACTCAGTGAACAAAATGTCCTGTATTTATTTTGTGCAGATCTCCATATGTGGCACAGAGAAGGAATTATTAAGAATTAGAGAATTGTAATTTTACTAATGAGAAAAGGAGTTAATATTAACTCAATATCCCACTTAAATGCAAGTGATAGAAGCATATTGGTGTATAGACTGTAGACTAAACATGGAACAGTGTTTACTAGAAGAAAACTATTTGTTAGATTCATTTGATAAGTATAGTAATTATATTTCTCTTGTTAATTCTGATATTTTTTTCTTTTTTAAATTAGGCTACTTAATTTGTAACTATCACTACTGATTGTTAGGAAAAGATAATACATCTGGCTCTCACAAATTTTATGAATTGTATGTTCATACGATTCTTCAGTGTAATCTATTCTGGGTCACTTTGGTAATCAGTAAGTTCCAATGTTTTAATTAAGATAAACAATTATTCTTCATGATATAGCTAAAAATAAGATGATCAGTATTGAAATAGTTGGTACATTTTCCCTTTCTTTTTTGATCTTTAGATATTTGTACCAGTTAAAATTAATTAGTTGAGAAAAAATATTAAGTTCTACAAGATGATTTCATGCTTGGAATCAGTGAACAAATACTCATTTCAGACTTCCATCTGTCTTAGAGATCATACAACCCTCATTTTAGAGAATAAAAAAGGCAGGCTCTCCCTTTGTCTCAGAGCTCATAAGTGTCTGAGGCAGTATTTAAACCCAGATTTGAACCATGTTCTTTCTGATGCATATTTTTTTTCCTTTGGCCTCACATTTATTTCCTAATCTCAGTTTGGACATTCCATTGACTATGTGGTCACACTAGATACAAAAAATGCCATTATTTTATTTTGATGTTTATTTCCAAAAATCAAAAAAAATTCAAATACAATTAAGATATAAAATACAGCATAAAATGAGATTTATAACTATTCTTTCCCACATTAAGCAAAAAAAAAATTAAACACTTTTGCCAAAGCCAAAATTTGTTGGTAAATACAAATTTCTGTCCCTGCCCCAGGCACTGGACCACTAAAATCACAGGGTGGAAAAGAGAAGCAGCAGAGCCAAAGGGATACTTCGATCATGGAAAAGATCACTGATGTCAGCACTATATAGTTCTACTGTACTGTTTAACCTATGATAGAGTTGCCCTAAGATAACAGTGGGTAAGGAAGTAAAGATTATAGATTTAGAATTGGATGTGACCTCAAAGGCCATCTAGTCCAACCACTTCATTTTATGAGTTTGAAAACTGAGACCCAGTGAAAATTGAGTGGTTTGCCCAAGTTCACGTAGGTGGGGGTAGAGCAGAGAGATGTATTTAAGATATCACTGAGTACAGTTCACAGATCATTGTTCATGGACACATAACAAATTATCCAAATGCTATCCTGGTATCTGAGGAGTTAGACTAGACTTTTACATCTTCTTTTCTTCATCAATCCTTCCACCATACACAGGTTTTAAGAAGAAAAAACAAACACAAAAATTCTTTTTCCAAATACTTTCTCCCCCAAAATGTTTTCCTTTTGCTTTGGGACAATGACTACCTTAAAATTAAGGCTTCATTAAGCACAGTACCTTTTGTCCTAGACTGGACAGATGAAGGGTTATCAGAACAACAGCATATATGTCATCAGCTACGGTAAAGGGAAACTAAAGCTATACATGCAATGTTCCACATTGGTAATTTCTCAACTTTGCAAAAAATAAAATAAAATAAAACAGGGAGGTTCATTTTCTAATTCTTATTTAGGGCCATATTTGGCTATTATAATTACACAGTATTGAGGGTTTCATTTTTAATCCTTTAATTTAGCTTTCAGTTAGAAGAGGAATTCTAAGAGGGATATCAAGTTTCTCACAATAACTCTTTGATAGAAAAGGTTATGCACCGAAAAACAAAAGCTCTTGGATTCTTTGTTTATCCTCATACTTCTACAGATAATTGAAGTCTTGCAGCAATGATACTCTGTCAAATGAAAATCCTAAGAGCTAGGAACGTCTTAGGAGACAGCTGATGTTAAATCTAATATGTGGCACAGTTTTATCATGCTGATAACAGAGGGCTGAAAAAGGAAATGTGGCTATGTGCATTTGGTAACAAATGTATGTTATAGCCAATATCTTAATTACTAGCCTCTGCCTACCTGGTCCCTGTGACCCTGGGAATGAGCCCAGTGTCTTTGTTACTTATCTGCAAATTTGGGGTATGGCAAAGATAATATTAGATTCTTTAAAGGATCAAATAGACAATAATCTACAGGAGGGCCAAAAAGATGTCATATTTCTTGTTGCATTTCCTTAAGTATTTAGCACAGTGCTCTGCCTTTAGTATGCATTCAACAAATATGTGATGAAATGAGTATGACAAGGATCTTTCTGGTGAAGAAAGTAGGACAGAGATTAGTGAACTATATTATTATGTCACTATTTTGAATAGTGCTCTTGGGGTACTATTCTCTAGCATTATTTGTAATGGGAAAACAGTAAAAGTAAACAATAAAAGCTTCCCCATAAATTTAGAAATAACCATTCTTCATTATTACTTTATATAGTTTTAGAAATAGTATTAACAAAAGACATTAAAGGAATAAATATTTTCAAACAATGCCTAAAAGTATCTTTTTCTGATAACAGTATGATACTTTACTTAGAAAACAGCAACGAATTAATAATAAATGCATTGAGACAACAATCTCAGAAAAGTAGCACAATGTAAAATAATCCATAAAATTAATAGTATTTCTATTCAACAATAACAAAGCATAGGAGGGGAAAGAGAAAAGAAATATTTAAAAAAAAACTACAAAATTACTAAGAAAATTGCCGGTATATGATTTATCAATTGCACTTCTTTGAGTACAGTTAATCAACTGATTCTGAATCCATCTATTATATAATCTAATAATATATCAATATATTTATGCAGTCATATTATGAAACATTGGCAAGTGACTTTTAAAAATACTGATGCATTTCCCGTTCTCTAAATATAACTGTCACAGAAGGGAATATGGTTATTCATATATAATAAGTTCTTGATGAACCCATGAAATCTCTTAGTAATCACCCCCTTTGAAATAAAAGTGCCTACAATTAATTCCTTCAATAACACATTCTGAAATATTTCTAATAATCAAAGGCAAGCTCACTACTCTATTTACAGAATCTGATTTCTCTAGAGGCATGTTTTCTGTATCTTATATGTAACCTCTTTCATTCTTCACATTTTTCCAAGTATTGTAGACAGTGGCTCAGCCAATCGTATACACAGCTTCTCTTCGTACTGAGATATATAGTTTGTGAGTGCCAAGAACTTGAATTCAATGGGAACTTCTTGAAGGACTCCACAGTGGCCAAGATCAGCAAATGTACTGCAGGTAGCTGTACTCTATAGACTATGGGGGAAATTCTCAGAAATGGAGGACAATGAAAGCTTATATTGCATCAAGAACGCCAAAATGTCTAGTTCCCACTTGGTGAAAGAATCTGAAGGAGACCAGGTGCTATTACTGGTCCTGAGTTATTCCTGCCTTTGCCTGAAATAACCATTTGCCTCCTATTGAATAGCAAATGCATCAAAGTAATCAATTTCTCATAACTTGCGAGCCAGTTGTTAGGAAAGGTCCATTGTCTCTGCATCTCCATGCTGTTAGCTTGCACTATGTCTATCATTTCAGTAACTATTGGCTGGATATAGTCTGTTTAGGGACACAGCTAATACTGTCACATCTCACTAAGGATGAGGTATATGATAATAATGAGAAAAATCACCAAAAATGAGGTGGGAGTAGGTAGCCTTTCAGGTAGGCTCTGAGTTATGATCTAGAGATTCAATTTCATAGATAAAGTCTTAGAAGAGATTCTTAAGGTCATTTTTTTATCCCCATCCTTTTCTGAAGATTAGGAAACTGAAACCATGAAAGGTTAAGTAACTTGTCCAAGGTCACACTCAGGTAGTTAGTTTCAAAGGTAGGATTATGCCCCTGGTCCCTCTTATTCTGAGCCTAGTGGAGTAGGCTTTCCTATTGCATTCACAGAACAAAAGGCCAGTGATAAGAGGTTTTCTCCAAAGCCCCAAAGCAAAGGAGCTTACAAACAGAGGACAAACAGGTTAAAGGAATAATGGTTCAAGCCAGGTCAGTTTTATATCAGGAGATATGATACAGGGCATATTAGCTAGACAGTTTCATCTCAGTGTGTCTCTCCATATGGCTGTCTTTGTTTTCATTTCTTCTTTCACCCTAAATTGGCCTGCTGTCATTTCCTAGATGAGGTTCCCTGACTTATATGTACCAGCAGGATTGTAGAGTCATTTTTCTTTTGGAAACTCTTAACAGTGCACATTGAGGATGAAAAGAGAATTGCTGCTCCATCCTAAAGATGAAACACAGACCGGATGTGGAGAAACATACTTTGAAGTTTCCTGAAGGAATTAATGGATAAGATGCTTCAATTTGCACACACATTTAGCCCCATGAACCTTGTCAGATTTCAGAGAGACATTCTTGCAAATTTGTTTCTCTATTTCCCATTACTTCCTTGGTGGTTGAAATTATAAACAGTAGCATTTTGAATTGATTTCTGATGAGCTAAATTAGGGGTGGGCAACTAGGTGGCATGGTAGATAGAGTACTGGGTCTAGAGTGAGGAAAATTTGGGTTCATATCTGGCCTCAGTTACCAGCTTTGTACCCGTGGACAAGTTATTTCATCCTGTTGGCCTCATTTTCCCCATCTATAAAACGAGCTAGAGAAGACAATGGCAAGCTACTCCTATATCTTTGCCAAGGAAAACTCCAAAAGGGGTAAGAAAGAGTCAGGACTGAAAAGTGAAAGAATACCAATGATATATGTGAAAGATGCACATCTGAATTAAGCGACAGTTTAATCTCAAATCTGGCAAGTCTTTGGGTTGACAGGATTACAAATAGAATGCTGTCCATCAATTAGGGTCTTCATTCTTGTTTTCTGACAGCTTATATTATTCTTCTGGTGACTAGGATAAGGAGGTGAAAGAGTGAGTAATCTGCAGTTTGTGTGGGTTCTGTTCATTGTATAATTCAGGTTAAACCAAAATGATTTGCTTTAATCTTTCCTGAAGATTCCGTAAGGTTTGAGTTTTAAATCAATTCACCAAAATTGAATGGGGGTGGACTTCATAAACTTGCTAGTATAGAGGGACAGAAGATTTCAATTAAGTGAAAATCTAATCTTTTTAATATAGTGCATCATTCATTTTGAAGTTTTAAGAGCACGACTTGTGGGTGTTCATTTGGAAAATTCTATAAAAAATCCATCTTGTTAGGAAGAAGACTTGGCCTTTAATTCTGGAACCTTGTTAAGAACCAAAATCTTTTAAAATCCCACAATAATGTGTTTTCACTTTATTTTATGAATTGCATTTATTTTAACCCCTCTGCATTTTCTTAACATATGTGCATTTCAATTTTATGGACCTCTCTGCTTTTAAAGAACAGGCACTTTTATAATCAGAATAATTATAAGAGATGATGGATGGCATGAGGAGAGTTCAAGGTTAAGGTGATATTCATTGTTTCTGGCTTCTGGGAAACTCTTAAGGGAAGACAAGCTTACAAGAGCCTTAAAACAAATTAAATATTCTCCTTATATTTCCCTCTGCAAACGCAGTGCCACAGAGTTTATAACTCATGTAGGAGTATAACACTTCCTTGGCATAGGAGTCCAGTCTGAGGAATTATGCTAAATCTGCTTCTCTTGTTCATTGTTTATCCTTTATGACGTGAGTTATGAGTTTACAGGACACTTGGGAATCAGCAAAAAGCCCTGAAAAGCTGGGTCTTGATCATTGAAAGTGGTGGAGCCAGAAGGAAGCTCACTGGGACATTTTCTGCAATTTACCAGATTTCTTGCCAAAGTGTAAATTTTCCCATATTCTAGAAGGGAATGATGCTCCTAATTATTTGTAAATGAGCCAAACTGGATAGGGCTTCTCAAAATGCTTCCCACCCTGCAACATCATTCAACTTCCATGCTACAGAACCTTCCCATACCATTACCCTGTCCCTCTGCATTGTGACTCATGAAAGGAAGATATAAGATTAGGAAGATATAAGATTATGAGCATCATAACTTTGATTGCAGAAACAGCTTTCCTGTTAGCTGAGATAACTGCAAGGCTTTCTTAACCACCAGAGGGAACTGTTTTGTGCAGTACACATAGTTAAAGCATCTCCTAAGCACTCTCTTTGTATTTGTTAGGTCATCTAGTTGTACTTTTGAGTTTTCTACTTATCTAGCCTCAGTTCTTCCTCCTAGAGGTCCTCTTCTTTTATGACTCCTTTGCTACTTCTTTCACATGCCCAACATTTTAATAGAGGTATAAGAGAATAAGGCTATGGAGAACTCCAGGATTTATGTTACATCTGTATGTTACATGTATGCATGTTACATCTGTCTGAAGATTCCTCCATTTTCTTGCTTATTCTTCAGTTAAAATGGACTTCAATTTGCTCTTATAGTAAAAATAGATGAGAATCAAGTTTTGCCATAAATTGTTGGTTTGTTGATGCCTTTAAAAGTTAACAGAAAACCACTTTGCAAAATGATTGAGCACTGATAACAGATACAAATACAGTGGGTGATGGTGATGGTGATGATGAAGAAGGATAGGCACATAGTAGGACCTTAATACGTGGGAGCATAGATAACAAGCCACATCTTCCCTAAATCAAAGCATGTATATGAGATTCCCATACCAAGAAAGGAAGAGGGAGGTCGTCTAATCGTAGGAACAGAATCTAATAAATCCTGTAGGAACAGAATCTAATAAATCCTGGGGTTCTGACACCCTACAGGACAATACTTTCTAATTGCTATGCCGAATAAATTCTGAAATCTAAGAAAGTTGGCCTTCGAAATGTAATAGTAAGCAATAAGTGATGTCTTTAGAATATTTCCTTGACGTTATTAGATCAGTACCTTGCACTAAGCTCTATTATTAAGCATAGAATCAATACTAGAGGGCAATGAAGAGCTGCCCATCTTCTAACATTGAATCATATCAGGAAATTGAGCAGTTTACCAGCAAAGTTATGAAACTGATAAAATTTGGTCTTGGTTGCTTTTTGGTCTACCCTCTCATTTGCCCCTAAAACAATCTTTCAACTCTACAGAGGCCCTACATGATGATTTATTTGACTTTTCCTTCCCAGAATTACCCCATCCTCTCAAATAATATCTCTTCCTTCCAGTTAGCTAGTCCTTTAGAGTGATCCTTTTTGGGGTAATCATCTCGGCTAGAGTAAAACAAATAAACTTAGTCAACTAACAAATATTTGTTATGCACTTATGGGGCACCAGACACTGGACCAAGCAATCTCTGTTTAATTAGGGAAATATCTTCTTTGGACGCAGTCACACGTTCAGTCCTGGAGACTGTAGTTCTCTTCCTTCTGTTGTTTGGTCTTTTTCAGTTGTGTCTGACTTTTCATTACCTTTTTGGGGTTTTCTTGGCAATGATACTGGACTGGTGAGGCAAACAGGGTTAAATGAGTTGCCTAGGGTCACACAGCTTGTAAGTGTCTAAAGCTAGATTTGAACTCAGGTCTGGTACTCTACCCACTATACCACCTACTTGCCCTAGTCCTTTTCTTTCTAAAAATAGTTATCAGGGCTCAGTTGGGTGGCTCAGTGGATGGAGAGCAAGGCCCAAAGACTTAAGGTCTTAGGTTCAAATCTGGCCTGAGACACTTTCTAGTTGTGTGACCCTGGGCACCTCACTTAACCCCCATTGCCTAGCCCTTACTGCTCTCCTGCCTTGGAACCAATATATAGTATCGATTCTAAGAAAGAAGGTAAGGGCTTATAAGGAAACTTGAAGAAAGGAGAGGTATCAGGCTTTCTGTCTTGGACCTTATGGTTTTTTACATCCCTCGCCATGGGAAAAAGGATTTTAAGTTTAGGTTTAGCTAATGTCTAGTTTCTTCCCAAATGGGTGGAATTTATGGATGATATTCAATGTAAATAAGGTATAGAACAGCTATTTATTCCTCTAAAATATTTAATACAAAAGGAGTGCTTAACCCCAAAGACTCACAAGTATATATTAACAAAGTCAGAAGTAATAACTCATAAGCATTGCTATGCTTTCTCAGAAGGTCTAATATTGAACAACACATGAAGCAGGCTTGGGATTTCTGAATTAACATTTCAAACTTCTACCTCAGCTTTGCACTGTGTAAAGAATTTCCTCCAGGTTCAGGTCTTCTGGCAAAGCACACCAAGGATTGGGATCAATCTCATATTAATGACTAGATTCTGCACAAAGTATTGGAACAGTCTCCTGGGGTTCCACCTGAAGTATGTCTGAAGACCTGAGATCTTTCTACTTTTCAAACTCACAAGGTTGCCTCCAGTGCTGGAAATGTCCTCTTTTGGATCACTACTCTGCTACAAAGAAAATGGAAGCAAAAGCCCCAAACCAAGTTTTAGGCTGTGCTAGAGTCAGGAAGACAAAGCCCTCCCACATTCTTTACTGGAAGAGTCCTCACATGATCAGCAGATTGGAAAAGAGATACAGAAGAGTAATTTTTAAGGTAAATTAAGTGTTGATTATTCTTCCTGACTTAGTGATCGATCTTCTCTAAAAGGAACTAAGTTAGAAAATTGTGTGAATGTTTCTAGACAGTATGAGGGAGATAAATTTGGACTTGAGAAACTATATTACCTATATGATACCATGTAGGCAACTACCTACTCAATCACTTTTAAGGTCAACTTTATTCATAAATTATCTCTTTTCTAACTGTGAAAAGAGAAAGAGCTCCTGGCTTCACTGTTCTTGGTACTCAGAATGAATATCTATGATATATTACTAGTTCCTTAGGGAGAGATGGATAGATACTTCTTATGTAAAGCATTTACATTTCATACAGTATAAATGCAAAAGCTTAAAAGTTTAAACAAGAATTTTAATTATATAAAAAATTAAAATTATCCACATTTCCATCTCACTCACTTCCATAGGCATTTATTTATCATTTGCAAAGCAACTGCCCCATATTATAATCTATGAGAGATACTAGTGATACAAAGGCAAAGAAAAAGACTTTGCCATTTAGGAGCTTATATCCTACTAGAAAAAAATCATATATAAACAAATAAATACAAAACATATGCAAAGAAATTATGAAATATATTTAGGGTATGTGTATATGTGCTTATGTCTGTATATATATATATATATATATAAGGCAGAACTAAAAGTTGAGGAAAATAGGAATAGCTTTGTAGAGCAAGTACTCAAGTTGAGCTTTGAAAAAATCATGGTATTTTAAGAGGCAAAGAAGGATTGAATTTTTGGCATGGAGGATAGTCTTTGAAAAAATTTGGAGAAAGAAGAAATGTATAATACAGAGAACATCAAGAAAGCCAATTTATCTGGAATATACAGAGAGTATATGAAAGAATTATAAAAAATAACCAGCTATTCATGGAACCCTCGGTCCAAATTCATTTTTAGGGAATCTCTCTACATATCTGCCAAAGTAATATTCCTAAAGCATAAATTTGATAATGTCTTTTGTCCATTTAATTCCAGTAGATTCTTATTATCTTAAGGATTAGAGTGCTTTAACTCTGAATCTAAGTAATTTTTCAGCCTTATTACACATTACTTCCTTTTATATACTATATAAACTAGCCCAATTGTTCTTCCTATTCTTCTCAAATCGGATTTCATTCTCTGTTTTCATACCTTTTCATAGTCTTATATCTCCACATTTTGGAAGCTCACTATACAGTGTTCAAAAGCCATTCCTGAACATTCAACCTTTGCAGGCACCCAATAGGTTTGCTAAATTGAAAGATCAAAGAAAACAAATTACAACTCACAGGAGAGCTTTCAGAAAAGAAGATACCCTCTGCTAAGCAATCTACTCACAAAGATCCATATGCATCACCATCACTTATAGCCACAAATAGACAAATTTCTTCCCTGCTGCTCCTAGCAGGAGTTATCACTTACAGTTCTTCATTGAATCCAGAAATGTCAGGCATTGAACTCCATTATGGTTACTTGCAGTTTTGAATGATCCCCTGCAGTGACATCAGCTTTTGCTCTCTTACATGGTTCTCCCTATATTTTTACATGGCACTTAGTAGACAACACCAGCATTGCTTACTATCTATGACTAATCTGTCTACAAAAGTCAATATTATTTTGCCATTGGACACAGGCTTTACCACTGCAATTCCAATGTAGCCCACATAAGATAAGAAGGTCCTTATCCCAACACCCATTCTCACAGATGAACCTTATATCCCTATATTTTTCCTTCACTGTCCTAGATGACCCTCTGAGGATTTGGAGCATGATTAATACCACTTAATCCAGCCCCCATTGGTGTGCTTCCCTTTCTCCCCAATTATCAGTTGACAAAAATAATCTATAAAATGAGACTAGATAATCCAAGGCTCTGTTCAATAGTATATCTATGATTTTATGACTGAATAGAGATTTAGAATGTCTTTTTAAAATGATTTCCCCCACCCTCCTTCACACTTCAAAGCTAAAAATTGGTAGCTGACTTTCAAAGCCCCAACAGTAGATAGTGGAGAGTTGAGGGTCTGAGAGCTGAGGAAACCTAATTTTAAAGCAAATGGAAGAGATCTTAAGGATCATGGTTGTTGCATATTTTATGTTATGTCTTAAGAAGTCTTATATAGATTGCCTTGTCCTTCAAAAATCTCCCCCTGCCTACCATGTTTTGACTTTCTCCTTCTGCCTGGTCCATGGATATAGAAGATGATTATTAAAATGTAGGGCCCAAGAGTTCTCTTCTAATCTCCTCCAATTAACTCATTACTTCAGGTTAATTTATGAGTCTAATTCAGTGTTACATTGAAGGGTAAAGAAAATTTGGTCTGAGGGAATTTTAAATGGTAAACGTAAATGAGAAGGGGAAGAGAAGCATGACAGAAAAAAATAGAACCTGAGAAAATGAGTGTGAAACTGGTATGGAGTAACACTTATTTTTTTTGCTTTCAATGGGTTATGCCCTTAATAGCACATAAATTCCTTGAGGGAAGGGATTATTTGGGTGTTTTTATCTCTGTATCCCTATCACCAATTACAGTGCCCTTTAGCAAATATCTTCAAATCTTATGTTGGATTTAGCAAACATCTTCTATTACTACAATATCTCTTTCATCTGTCTTCTTTTCACTGTCTCACTGTCTATTCGAATTAATGCCTTTATCATCATTTTTCACTAGTGCTATCAGAATCACCTCATAACTAATCTTGAATCAAATGTCTGCTCCAGTTTTCTCCTTGATTCATATCTCTCCTCTGTACAATTCATCTTATACAGAACTGCCAAACTGATATTCCTTAGAAACAGTTCCATTTATGTGAAAGGCACTGGGACAGGCTTTCTTGGACTCCAAAAACAGAGTAGAACAAGGTCTCTGACTTTAGAAAAGTCATTTGTTATATAAATAAGGCAAGTACACAGAAAACTATATTAAGTTTACGGTAGAATGTAATAAGTGGTATTAGAGAGCCTTTATCTTGAGTTTGAAGGATTCTTATAGTCTGGCACAATGAAGCACACTCATATCTGTTTTGCTGCCATAAGCTTCAGTGAAGGATATAGAGAGAAATGAATAGTCACCAGATAATCCTCTTCAGTCATCACTTTTATCACATTGTTCCTCCACAAGGTCAGTACTAAGAGGTTGCTGTACACAAACAAGGATTTCTGTTAAAGCTGAATAATCTATTCCCTTATGCTTTCTCAGAGTTTTTAGGCAAAAGATTGAACTGGAGCCAAATTTCTCCCATGTAGTGTTTCCCCCTCTGAGTGCTTTTCTTGTTTTTTTTTCCCCCTCTTATGTATAGGTACTAGGCATATTCCAAAGACCTGAATGATATAGTTTGTGCAGGATCAGGGAAGTTGTGAAGTTGTCATAGCTTCTGTTTCTTTGTTTGCTATTGCAAAATGGAAAGATATAAACAAAACATTATAGAAGGAAGAAAATATTTTTCTATAATTTCTTTAGAAATATAATTCTTCTATTTGTTTTACAAATTTTATCCCAGAGTTAGTTAATCCACTTTAGTTATTTCATGTATTTGTTTTTTTAATTTTATAATATCTTATTTGATCATTTCCAAGCATTATTCATTAAAGACAAAGATCATTTTCTTTTCCTCCCCCATCCACCATAGCCGACGTGTGATTCCACTGGGTATCACATGTGTTCTGGATTTGAACCCATTGCCATGTTGTTGATATTTGCATTAGAGTGTTTGTTTAGAGTCTCTCCTCTGTCACATCCTCTCGACCTCTGTAGTCAGGCAGTTGCTTTTCCTCGATGTTTCTACTACCACAGTTTATCTTCTGCTTATGAATGTGTTTTTTCTCCTAGATGCCTGCAGATTGCTCAGGGACATTACACCGCCACTAATGGAGAAGTCCATTATGTTCGATTATACCACAGTGTATCAGTCTCTGTGTACAATGTTCTCCTGGTTCTGCTCCTCTCGCTCTGCATCACTTCATGGAGGTCGTTCCAGTCTCCATGGAATTCTTCCACTTTATTATTCCTTTTAGCACAATAGTATTCCATCACCAACATATACCACAATTTGTTCAGCCATTCCCCAATTGATGGGCATCCCCTCTTTTTCCAGTTTTTGGCCACCACAAAGAGCGCAGCTATGAATATTTTTGTACAAGTCTTTTTGTCCATTATCTCTTTGGGGTACAAACTCAGCAGTGCTATGGCTGAATCAAAGGGTAGACTTTCTTTTGTCGCCCTTTGGGCATAGTTACAAATTGCCCTCCAGAATGGTTGGATCAGTTCACAACTCCACCAGCAATGAATTAATGTCCCTACTTTGCCACATCCCCTCCAGCATTCATTATTTCCTTTGCTATAATGTTAGCCAATCTGCTAGGTGTGAGGTGATACCTCAGAGTTGTTTTGATTTGCATCTCTCTGATTATAAGAGATGTAGAGCACCTTTTCATGTGCTTATTAATAGTTTTGATTTCTTTGGCTGAGAACTGCCTGTTCATGTCCCTTGCCCATTTATCAATTAGAGAATGGCTTGGTTTTTTGTACAGTTGATTTAGCTCTTTATAAATTTGAGTAATTAAACCTTTGTCAGAGGTTTCTATGAAGATTTTTTCCCAATTTGTTGTTTCCCTTCTGATTTTAGTTATATTGGTTTTGTTTGTACAAAAGCTTTTTAATATGATGTAGTCAAAATTATTTATTTTACATTTTGTGATTCTTTCTATGTCTTGCTTGGTTTTAAGGTCTTTCCCCTCCCAAAGGTCTGACATGTATACTATTCTGTTTTTACCCAATTTACTTATGGTTTATTTCTTTATGTTTAAGTCATTCACCAATTTTGAATTTATCTTGGTGTAGGGTGTGAGGTGTTGATCAATTCCTAATCTCTCCCACATTGTCTTCCAATTTTCCCAGCAGTTTTTATCGAATAGTGGATTTTTGTCCCCAAAGCTGGGATCTTTGGGTTTATCGTATACTGTCTTGCTGAGGTCACTAGCCCCCAGTCTATTCCACTGATCTTCCTTTCTGTCTCTTAGCCACTACCAAATTGTTTTGATGACTGCTGCTTTGTAATATAGTTTAAGGTCTGGGACTGCAAGGCCCCCATCATTTGTGTGCGTGTGTGATTTTTTCATTATTTCCCTGGATATCCTTGATCTTTTGGTATTCCAAATGAACTTTGTTATGTTTTTTTTTTAATCAGTAAAGTAATTTTTGGGGAGTTAAATGGGTATGGCACTAAATAGATAAATAAGTTTGGGCAGGATGGTCATTTTTATTATATTGGCTTGTCCTATCCATGAGCAGTTAATGTTTTTCCAATTGCTCAAGTCTAGTTTTAGTTGTGTGGAGAGTGTTTTGTAGTTGTGTTTATATAGTTCCTGTGTTTGTCTCGGCAGACAGATTCCTAAGTATTTTATATTGTCTAGGGTGATTTTAAATGGAATTTCTCTTTCTAGTTTTTGCTACTGAGCTATGTTGGAGATATATAGAAATGCTGATGACTTATGTGGGTTTATTTTGTATCCTGCAACTTTGCTAAAGTTGTTGATTATTTCAATTAGCTTTTTGTTTGAATCTCTAGGATTCTTTAAGAAGACCATCATGTCATCTGCAAAGAATGATAACTTGTTCTCCTCCTTGCCTATTTTGATGCCTTCAATTTCTTTATCTTCTCTAATTGCTACTGCTAGTGTTTCTAGTACAATGTCAAATAGTAGAGGTGATAATGGGCATCCTTGTTTCACCCTTGATCTTATTGGGAATGCATCTAGTTTATCCCCATTGCAGATGATATTAGCTGATGGTTTTAGATATATACTGTTTATTATTTTTAGGAACGATCCTTCTATTCCTATGCTTTCTAGTGATTTTAATAGGAATGGGTGTTGTATTTTATCAAAGGCTTTTTCTGCATCTATTGAGATAATCATGTGGTTCTTGTTTGTTTGTTTGTTGATGTGCACAATTATGTGGATGGTTTTCCTAATTTTGAACTAGCCCTGCATCCCTGGTATAAATTCCACTTGATCATGGTGGATGATCCTTCTGATCACTTGCTGGAATCTTTTTGCTAGTATCCTATTTAAGATTTTTGCATCTATATTCATTAGGGAGATTGGTCTATAGTTTTCTTTCCCTGTTTTTGACCTGCCTGGTTTTGGAATCAGTACCATGTTTGTGTCATAAAAGGAGTTTGGTAGAACTCCCACTTTTCTTATTATGTCAAATAGTTTGTTTAGTATTGGGATTAACTGTTCTCTGAATGTTTGATAGAATTCACTTGTGAATCCTTTGGGCCCTGGGGATTTTTACTTAGGGAGTTCTTTGATGGCTTGTTGGATTTCATTTTCTGATATGGCATTATTTAAGAATTCTATTTCTTCTTCTGTTAGTCTAGGCAGTTTTTATTTTTCTATATATTCATCCATATCACCTAAATTGGTGTATTTATTGCCATATAATTGGGCAAAGTAATTTTTAATGATTGCCTTAATTTCCTCTTCATCGGAGGTGATGTCCCCCTTTTCATCTTTGATGTGGTTAATTTGCTTTTCTTCCTTCCTTTTTTAAATTAGATTGACCAGTATTTTGTCTATTTTGTTTGTTTTTTCAAAGTACCAGCTTCTTATCTTATTTATTAAATCAATAGTTCTATCACTTTTGATTTTATTAATTTCTCCCTTAATTTTTAGGATTCCTAGTTTAGTTTTCTGCTGGGGGGGTTTAATTTGATCACTTTTAAATTTTTTTATTGGCATTTCCAATTCGTTGATCTCTGCTTTCCCTAGTTTGTTAATATATGCACTCAGAGATATGAATTTACCTCTGATTACCGCTTTGGCTGCATCCCAAAAGATTTGAAAGGATGTCTCACCATTGTCATTTTCCTTGATGAAATTATTAATTGTTTCTATGATTTCTTCTCTAACTAAACGATTTTGGAATATCAGATTGCTTAATTTCCAATTAGTTTTTGATTTGGTTTTCCTTGTACCATTATTGATCATTATTTTAATTGCCTTGTGATCTGAGAAGGCTGCATTTATTATTTCTGCTTTTCTGAATTTGTGTGCCATGTTTCTGTGACCTAATGTATGGTCAATCTTTGTGAATGTGCCATGTATTGCTGAGAAGAAGGTGTATTCCTTTTTATCCCTATTTATTTTTCTCCATATGTCTATTAATTCTAATTTTTCTAAGATTTCATTCACTTCTTTTACCTCTTTTTTGTTTATTTTTTTATTTGATTTACCTAAATTTGATTATGGTTGCTTCAAGTCTCCCACTAATATGGTTTTACTGTCTATTTCTTCCTTCATTTCTCCTAGTTTCTCCATTAGAAATTTGGGTGCTATATTATTTGGTGCATACATATTGATTAGTGATATTTCCTCATAATCTAAAGTCCCTTTTAACAAAATATAATTACCTTCCCTTTCCCTTTTGATCAGGTCTATCTTTGCTTTGGCTTTATCAGATATCATGATTACCACTCCTGCCTTCTTTCTGTCAGTTGAGGCCCAGAAGGTCTTACTCCATCCTTTAATTCTGACCTTGTGAGTGTCTATCCTCCTCATGTATGTTTCTTGAAGACAACATGTGGTAGGGTTTTGGATTCTAATCCATTCTGCTATTCGTCTACATTTTATGGGTGAGTTCATCCCATTCACATTCAAAGTTATGACTGTTACTTGTGGACTTCCTGGCATTTTGGTATCCTTCCCTAATTCTAACCTTTCTTCTTCAGCTCTCCCTTTTAGTCCAGTGATTTACTTTTAATCACTCCCCCTTGTCCCCTCCCTTGTTATGTTTCCCTTTCTAGTCCCTCCCTTTTTCTTCCCTCCCTTTTTTATGTTCCCTCCCCAATCTCCCCCTTGGTTTTCCCTTCTCCTTTCCCTTGTTGGGTAAGATAGAATTCAAGATCCCAAATGGATCTGGACGTTCTTCGCTCTCAGAGTTGATTTCCCTGAGAGTAAGGTTTAAGTAAAAACTCTCTTCCTCTCCTTCTTATAGGAGTTTTCTTCCCCTCCCCTTCCCATATGAATCTTTGTGTGAGAAAGATTATTCTATTTCGTCTTTCTTTTCCCCCTATTTACACATTACATTTTCCCCACATGTTAGTATATATAGATAGATATAAATGTAGTCCTTATAGAATAGAGTTTGTGTAAAAGAAAAAGAGAACAATTTTCTCCCTTTCCCTTTTCCTTCAGATTTACCTTTTCAGCTATTCCATGCTCTTTGTTTTTCGATATCGAACTTTCCACAGAGCTCTAGTCTTTTCTTTGCAAAAGCTTGTAAATTTTCTATTTTGTTGAATGCCCATACTTTCCCTTGGAAGCATATAGTCAGTTTTGATGGATAGCTGATTTTTGGTTGAAAACCCAGCTCTCTTGCCTTTCTGAAAATCATGTCCCATGCCTTATGATCATTCAGAGTAGAACTTGCAAGGTCTTGTGTCACCCTGATTGGCATTCCTTTATATCTAAATTGTCTTTTTCTGGCTTCTTGTATGATTTTTTTCTTTTCTTTGAAAGCTTTGGAATTTGGCAATTATATTCCTGGGAGTTGTCTTTTGGGGATTTAGTGTAGAGGGTGTTCTGTGAGCTCTGTTAGTGGCTGTATTGTCCCCTTGTTCTAGGATCTCTGGGCAATTTTCTTTGATTATATCTTGTATTATGATGTTGAGTTTGCTGTTTATTTCGGGCTTTTCTGGAAGTCCAATTATTCTTAAGTTATCCTTTCTTCCTCTATTTTCCAAGTCTGTCACCTTGTCAGTGAGATATTTTATGTTCTCTTCTAATTTTTTGGTCTTTTGGCTTTGCTTTATTAATTCTTGCTCATTGTCTTCGAGTTGCCTGATTCTGACTTTTAAAGCCTGGTTTTCCTTTTCACTTCGGTCAAACTGGTTTTGTAGATGCCTGAATTTCTTTTGCATTATTTCCCACTTTTCTCCCCAGAGGGCTTCCATCTTTTTGATCTTTTCTGATTCAAATTCTTCATGGGATTGTGGAGAGTTTCCATTTCCTTTGGAAGGTTTTGGAGCATTTGCTTGTGTTTCCTCTTCTATCTCCTCTGTATTTTGTATTTTTGCTCATTAAAATGTGTCCAAAGTCACCCCTTCTTGTTTTTCTTGGAATTTTGGGGTTTTTGTGCTTCTGTGGAGTTTGCCATCTCTATCTGAGTGGGGAGGACTAGCTTTTCTTATCTCTGTCTGGTGTTCAGAGTTTTTAGCCCTAGGCAGATTGTCCATTCCATGTAGTTGTTGTTCTGTCTTCCTGGGGAAGCCAGGATTTGTTGGTGTTTCTGTGTTACTGCCCTCCTCAGTTCCCTCCAGATGCTTCTCCATTGCCTTACTTCCATGCTCTGAGCCTGGCTCGACCCTTTCAGCAGGGTGTTTGTTTCTGTGCCTTAGCCGGCCAGGGGAGCCAGCACTCTGAGGGGGGAGGGGCTGTGGCTTCCTGGAGCTCTGAGGGCTCCTGATAGGATTAGCTTTCCCTGGGTTGAACTGAGTATGCCCTGAGGCAGGGACCTTCGGTGAGACTCAGATGGAAGGTTCCAGCCAGGGGATTACAAGCTCCCCCCATCTCTCTCTGTTTCCCTGCTGTCTGGGTGCCCCCTCGTCTGAGTCAGGTTGTTTTCAGGATGTGGCCTTCAGAATAGCTGGCCCTGAGGCTCTGAGGTTCCCTCTGCTGCCTTGGACTCAGAGCTCTGGGTTGGGGGGGATGGGTCCTGGGACCTTCCTTCTGCCTACCCTTTAGGTCCGAGTGATCTCGGCTTCTGGCTTTTGGGGGGGGGGCGTACTTTTTGATCCAGGTCCAGGAGGAGGATTCCCAGGGTCTATGCTATTGATCATTTTGAATTTTGGTGCCCTAGGAGCATATAGTTTGAGCTTGGTAGGGAAGGGTTTCCGGAGATCTGAACTTTAGCTTTCTCTAAGCTGCCATCTTGACCAAAAGTCATGTATTTGTTTTTAAACCCTTACCTTATATCTTAGAATCAATAATGCATACTGGTTCCAAGGCAGAAGAGCAGTAAAGACAAAGCAATGGGTGGTGGTGGGGGGTTAAGTGACTTGTACAGGATCATACAACTAGGAAGTGTTTGAGGTCAAATTTGAATCCAGGACAACCTATCTCTAAGCCTTGGTTTCAATCCACTGAGCCATCTAGCTGCTCCAACTTAATACATTTTAAAGGATATTGTTTCAGTCACGGGAGATAAACTGTATCTACATATTTTTCTTTTTCTCTCTTTATCAGGAAAATATGATTCTATGTACATTTTGGAATACCCATAAATGTTGAGAGGATGACTAATTAGCTAGTATAAGAAAAGGATAATATTTAAAAATGATAAAGCTTTGGTGTCAGTCATCAAAGGAAATTATACAGCCTTATGTCATTGATCTTCTAGGCTTCATTGGTTGGATAATTTCCTGAGGAAATGTTTGAAATTGTAGAGAATGATGGATCATTGTTCTACCTTACATTCAATTTTGTCCTACAATGGGAATGACAAATCAAGTAATATATGAAAGGTAGACATGACCAGGTCGAGAGTAGACAAATATTATTCTTTAAAGCTCTGGTTCCAAATTTTAGATGCCTGTGATGTGAAGGGAAACCTTGGAGAAATCTTTGTAAAGTTCTACATTTGGCAATGGGAAATATACACTCAAATATTGTTCTGTTCAAGGAAAAGCAAATAGGACAGTGTAACTAGGCTCTACAGAGTGTAGAAAAGAAAAGAATTATAAGATCCTAAAAGTAATAAGGTCACTGGATCTTACTGAGGAGAAATGAGGGTATGTTTGACATGATTAGAGCCCTTGATGCTTTTGATGTTGATGCTTAAGATCTATTTCTTGAAATAAAGAAGTGATGGTCCTGTTTTGTGCTGATTTTGTTCAGTGACATTAAGAATATTACTTTCAGCCCTGGATATGGCATTTTCAGAAAGACATTGATAAAATCTCTAAAGAAGGACTAGAAGGGGTTAATTGAAATGGTAAACAGTCTGTAGTTCCTGGCATATGAGCATTCATTAGTAAAACTCTTGTTTAGGTTGGAGAAGAGAAGACTCAGGAAGCTATATTAATTGCCTAAAGTAGTTGAAGTTCTGTTATGAGGAAGAGGTATTAGATTTATTTTGTGTCAACCCAAAGAACAGAAACAGGGGCAAAATGTGTAGAAGCTGAAAAGAGTGAAATTTAGATTCACAGATCTAGAGTTAGAAACTATCTAGAGTAATTGTGTCAAACTTCAATAGAAATGGATACCAGCAATTCATATTTAAGGTTTCATGTGAGCCTTATGGGCAATTTTAAAATGTAATGTTATCTATGTTTTATTTTATATTTATTTATTCAGTTCTTTAGCCAATAGGTAAAGCTGTAAAATATGTAATCTCTGATCTACAGATTACAGATAAGGACACTGAGGTCCAGAGAATTTAATGTCATGCAAGAAACAATGACAGAGTCAAGATTTGAATTCAGGTACTATGTTATAAGTATTTTTAAGTGTACTATTATGCCTTTACTAAATTCAATGCCAGAAATAATTGCTATAAATTAATTTCCAAAAATGAAATTGGCTATCTTGCGTGGCAGTGGGTTTTACATTATTGGAAGTCTTTAAGGAAAATCTGGGTAACAACCTATCTCCTCTGCTATAGAAAGAATTAGCTTTCTAGTATGGGTTAAATTAGATGTTCACTGAAATCTATTCCAAACCTTAAAGTCTGTGATTCTGTGATTTAGAAATTATTCACATTTTGAACCATCTCTTTTTACATTCTACTAATTATGAGTAACCTTTAGCAGTGAAGTTGAAATTCAAATGTTCTTTATTTATGAATAATGAATACCATAGTCAGAAAGTATCAAATTCTTCAATTCACCTTGGAGAAACACACACACACACACACACACACACACACACACACAAACACATGCACACTCAATCCACATTTAAGAAAAAAAAATTCAATGAATGCATTGGCAGAGAAGTACAATGACCTGCTACTCTGTTAAATGAATGGATATATCTACTAAATTAATCAAACATTGATCTCAGATTCCTTCAGGAGACATCATTAAGAGAGAGGGGAAAGGTTTTAATTATATTGACTTAAAAACTAGATTTAGCAATTGGAACAAGGGTTTGCTAGACAAATGAGCCAAAGGCAGCAGAAATCCTTGACTGCTTCACTTGGACATTGGTGAAAACCTATTTCCAAAAGTTACTTTTGGATTAAAAATTGTTTATGTGGAGCCAAAAAAAACTGGCTCACCACTGGACTCCGTTTTCTTTAGACAATTCTCAGGGCATCAATTGATAGAGAATTCTCAGCTTGGTGAACACCTGCATTGAGGAGACCTTGTCTGTGGTATCTTGCTCAGACTGGTGTATAAAGTAAACTTAAAGTATTTCTTTTACACAGACATCCCTGTCTAGGTTGACAACCTCCTAGTGCTTTGCTTCCACTCCTATAAGGCATTTTTGAGAATCAGCAGGATACTTTTATATGCCCTCAAAAGGTTTTCAATAGCATACCCTGCTCCTAGGATGTACAAACTGAATAAAATATGGATAAGTGACTATTTTTTCTGCTTTTCTCACAACTCATTCCTCCACACATCCAATTATCCATTGAAGAAATATTTTTGAGCACACGCTCTGTGTATAGTATTGTGCTGGATTTCATAGGGAATGCCAAGAAGTTTAGCAAAACTTCCTGTCCTTAAAGAACCTCGTACTTATTTTCCTTGGAATAAAGATGCTTATGTTCCAAAACCAAAAGGAAAGAATCTACAACTACAAATATTTTAGTCACAAATGATCTTCCTGCCCCTCCATCTTGTCTCCTCAAACTCAGAATCTGTACTGATTCAATTAAAATTAGGCTTCCTCAACAATTCATTCTTAAATACATTGAGTTATTTATTGAAAAATATATTGAGCACATGTCTGTGGAGAATTTGAGGCATCTCATTTTGGATTCCCTTGTTTTACTAATGAGGAAAATGAAGTACTGGGGACTTCTCCCAGGTCATACAGACAGCAAATGTTACCAAAGTTTGAAGTCAGTTTCTCTGACTCTCCCATTATACCACACCTTCCACCTACAAACTACTAAATAATGATGAGATTGATACTATAATAGTAGCCAGTTTTTATTTAGTAATTTAAAGTTTTGAAGAATACTTTATAAACATTATCTCATTTTGTCTTCAAAACAACCTTGAGAGATAATACTATTATTTATCTCCATTATATAGATGAGAAAACAGGGGCAGAGTGGTTTCCTCACTTTGACATAGGTAATAAATGTCTGAGGTAAGATTTGAATTTGTTTACTATTTCCTTGTGTTAAGTATATTTCATATTGATATCACCAATATACTTCCATGAAACTCAAATTATCCTTTTAACTTTTTTCTTTATTTTTCCTAAACTAACATGATAGAAATGATATCTAGATGTTTGGATAATACAGGTAATTGTTTTGCTTCTGCATTTTCCTTCGAGTGCAGTAGGTTCCTTCCTGAAGTTTTTACCAAGTTCTACTTTAACATATATGTGTATGTGTGTGTGTGTGTAATTGTGTGTATACACACAATAAAAAAAACAGAAATACATAGATGCACATAGCTTATATAATGTTTATACTAGGGAAGAAACATAGTTAAAAGTCAAAAGAAGCAGAATCCTTTAACTAGCATATGATGTTCCATTTTTTTAGTGCCTGAACAATAATACAGAGAAAAATTACTTTCATTATCTGCACTAATAAATAATAAGACATGCTAAAATAATCTAAAACAATGAATATGTTTAGACATTTGATTTAGAATAATGTCTCTTATCTTCTGCTATTTTCAACAAACCAGGTGGGAATGGATATTTATCTAGTTTCTCCTATACTGCTACTCTCATTAACCTTGATTAATTTCTGAGATGTTCACCCCAATTTACAAAAGATCAGGGAGTAACCTAGCATTACATAGCAATTAGAAACAAAGTTAATTGCAATTAAAAGCTTCTAATATGTCTTTTCTTCATCTATTCCTCAACATCCTCTCTCCATCCTCCTCTTGAGAAAGAGGACTTTGAGTTTTGTTAGAGAAAAAAAGATAGAGAAAAAAGACAATTTGTAAATTTAAAAAATACTTATATTTCTGATGACTTTAATGTCAGGGAAGAAGTTCCCAATGTTATTTGCCACAGTTCATTTTACTATACCACCTTAGTAAATAGTCTTTTCTGAAAGCCACTTAAGACAGTATAACTGTCAACTGATCATCTTGGGAGAAAGGAGAGGCATATCACTTGGCAACTTGAACCAAGATCCATTAATCATTCTCAACTTCTTGGAGATACTTCTCCAACTCTCAGGGGAAAATTTAGCCTTGCTCCCAAACATGAAATTATCTGGGTAAGTGGAAGTTGGGATGAGGATCCTCAGAGTTCATATGGGCTCTCCTATAGGAGGCTTAAGCTTCCCCATCCATTATTCTCCAGAGTTAAAGGTACATGGTAGAGTCTAGAACTAAAGGGATGATAATAAAGAAGAATGTGACAGGAAATAATTGAGCAAGTAGGAAAGAGTAAATACTAATTAACTCCTTATTTCTTGACCTAGATCAATGGCAATATTGCCTGGCAAAAGCAAAGTATATTCTGCTTAGAGAAAACTGTGTAAGCAGAAGTTGCTTCTTAGCAGAAAAGGAATAATTGCATGCAGAAAAATATTTTCCTTTGATATTTATATGTGTAGATAACCATTTTCTAAGGAGAAAACATATGACAAATATTGAAAAATGCTTTTTTATTGAGGTACAACTTCAGTCTTTTAGGATTCTTGTTTCCACTACTCACATTGAAAAGAAGTGATTTAGGGAGCAGCCAGGTGGCAGAGTGGGTAGAGATGTAAGCTTGGAGTTGGGAGCATGTAGTTTCAAATCTGGGCTCAAACACATCCTCAGTGTGTAACCCTGGGCAAGTCATTTCACTGCCTTTCCCTAGCTCTTGACCTTCTGTTTTGGAGTTATTACCAAGAAAGTAAGAGTCTTGTTTTTTATTGTTATTTTTGTTTAGAGAATTTATTCAACTTGCTATCAAACCAATTCTGTAGCTGTAAGGGGAATTTTAGAAATTTTACATATTAATCAAGGGCATTGAAATCAATGGAGAAAGGATAATGACTTCTAGTGACAATGACATTTACTAGCATTTACAATTCAGAACTGTCTCCTAAAATGATTCCATTCCCTAAACACCCCTCCAGGGAAGCTGGCCCCTTTTGATAGGTGAATAAACAGGGTCACTGAACAGTTAAGGAATTCACCTCATAAGATGTCACATTTTTGTCCAGGAATTTAGACTATGCTTCCATACCCTCCAGATATAAGCAGGTTTTCAAAAGAGAATATCCACCTGTGCTAGAGACATCTGATTTTCTTCTTATCTTACAGTTTAATATGACTCTCAGGAGATTACTGCACAGTAGAGATATTGGGGGTTTGCCAGTAAAAGGAAATAATATATTAGTGAACAAATAATTTAGAATGACTTACATTTCAATCAACTTCACAGATAAGGTAAGCAGAGATAAAAATGATTACAGAATCACAGATGATTTAAAAGTCTAACATGCCTTGGAGCCACTGATTTTTTGCAGTTTGAATCCCCTTTTACCATAGATACCAATTTATGTAAAATGGCAATTTCTATAAAAAGTGTTGCAATTCTATTTTTGTTGTGTCATTGAATTCCTGTAGCATTTATTTGCCAGACCTTATTACAGCATGGGGCAAATATAATCAATTGACTAGTGCTTACTTTAGCATCATCATTATTATTAATTGGTATAATTGAATGGTCATTAGATATATGCCAAGTATGGAGAATGTATCACTTAGACTTAGTCCTTATTTTTAGAGGTCTTATCTCTGACCTCAAGCATAATTATTGAGAGCTACAGTACTTCATTAATTCAAGCAGTCATGATTTCATTATTGCAAGTATGCTTTCAATGAAAATTAAATTATTTCCACCCCAGTAGATTTTTTTCTGAGCTATTCTGTTAGAAAAATCTATCATTTAGTGAATAGAAATCTGGTGATGAGTATCTTTGAATTAATTTGTTTGGGACTCTAGTGGTAAAAACATAATCTATTCACCAGAACTAAATATGTGATACTGTGGGAGGAAAAATACTAGATTTGAGTGAACAAACCCAGATTAAAATTCTGGCTTTTCTACTTATTCTCTGTGTGACCTTGAACATGTAATATTGCCTTTGTCAGATTTAGTTTCTTCATTTTCCACATTTTGAGGGGGGGGGGAAGGAAGATTGACATAGTTGACTTTTTCTTTATAAAAAATATTATTCATTTGTTATCTAATTGTATTATGTTGTGATTTTACTTGAAGCTTTTACAGTTTTTTTTTAATTTATCAGAGATTGTACTCCATTGGCATAGTCTTTACCTCTTAGTAATCACTTCCATATCACGTACAGGCTTTGAATTAAGATGATATTGAATAATACTGACAGCATTTTGAGAAGATGAAATAATCCCCCCCTTGCTCTTAGAGGATGGTAGCCCTTCTTAACAATTAGGATTATTAGGATTTGAGGGATTTTCTCTCATAGGTTCCAAAATATTAGTGCACAAGAAGTCATTTAGAACATGTAGTAGTAAATCAGATATGGAGTATTTGTTCCATCCTCATTTCTGTGCCTGTGATAGCGATACTAAGTGCATGTTTAATATTTTGTATTGTTCTTTAAATCCATATGGTTGACACTGTTTTATATCAACAGGCTCAAAAGGAATTAAGTGAAGATCTTACCTTGTCAGGCAGCAAACATTTATTAAATACATCTATGTATTAGGCAATGTGCCAAGCTTTGGGAATACAAATAGATTAATAGTTTTTGCCAATATACTTATATTCTAATGGGATAATACAACACATGAAAGGAAGCTGGAAGGATAAAGTGAAGATGAAGGTAATCTTTTCAAGAGCATGGTAGAGAAAGTCCAACATGAAGCCTAGAGAATGATACATAGTTGGCATGGGGGTCCTTCTTATGTGGCGGTTCTGAGAAGAGCCATCCAATGCAAGGAAGATGCCACAAGAGTAGAATAGACTTCTAATGTTTGAATTCGAAGAACTTCTAGAATGAAGAAATTTCTGGAGGAAGATAGAAAAAGTTCAGAGTATTGCCTGGAAACTAATGAATTAATTCTAACTGGAACACAGTGAAATGTTTGATTAGTTTCCATAAGGGAATAAGTTTCCTGACCTCTTTTTTTAAAAGATGAAGATAATAAATGAACAATTTAAGGTAAACACATAAAAGAAGAATCCATTAATTATTCTTCTTTACATATAAATATCAACACCTATGTAGCATTTTACTCTAGGCACTATTGCAAATTTTAGAGGATGAAAAAGATGTTGATAATTTATAGGATGGCCAGAGGAGAGTGATCAGAATGCTGAGGAGCTGGAGTATAGCATAAAAAATTCAACTCATGTTAAAAAAAAAAAACCCTAGACATGTGTAGCCTTATGGTGAAAAGGCATTTAAATATTATAGATTCCTTTATGCAAATTTCCAATTAAATTTTAGCCTTTTTTTCTACAGCCCTTTGTTAGGTGTAATTTTTATAGAATTATGTTCAGAAAAGGATATATTTAATATTTCTGCTTTTATTCATTTAGGTTGTAAGGAAATCTATTATATGGTTAATTTATTTTTTGTGAAAGTGCTATGTAGTACTGAGAAAACAGCTTTCTATTCCCATTCAATTTTCCCTAGAGGTGTGTCAAATATAACTTCTAAAATTTTATTCAGCTCCTTAATTTCTTTCTTTTTTATTTACTTTTTTGGCATGATTTATCCAGTTCTGAGCGGGAAAAGTTAATGATCTCTACTAATATGATTTTATTGTTTATTTCCTCTTGTAATTTCTCCTTTAGTAATTTGGTTACTCTACTATTTGGTGCATATATTTTAAGTATTGATACTACTTCATTGTCCATGGTACCTTTTGACAAAATGTAATTTTCTTCCTCATCTCTTGTAATTAGATCATTTTTCACTTTCACTTTATCTGAGAACTTAATTACTTCCTCTGCTTTTAAAAGTTTAGCTGAAACATAGATTATTCTTTAGTCCTTTTCCTTTACTCTGTGTGTATCTCCTTGCTTTAAATGTGTTTCTTGTAGATAGCCTATTATGGGATTCTGTCTTTTAATCAACTCTGCCAACTTCTTCCATTTTATGAGTGAGTTCATCCCATTCACATTCATAACTATGATTACTAATTATATGTTCCCCTCAATCTTATTTTCATCTCTTTTTCTTTCTATTTTTCTTCTTCCAGTCATTACCTGTTCACACATGTTTTGCTTCTGACTACCACCTCCCCTAGTTCACCCTCCCTTTTGTCTACAATCTCTTTCTCTTATTTCCCTTCTATTTTCTACTTCTCTGGAGGGTAATATAGACTTCTATAGCCAATTGAATGTAGCTGTCATTAATGCTTTGTGCCACTTCTAACAACAATAAAGTTCAAGCATTGCCTGCAATTCCCCATATTCCCCTCCACTATATTGACTCTTATGTGATATCAAACTCATATGAGATAATTTATCTTCATCTTTCTCTTTACTCTTTGGACATTCCGTTTCACTTTTCTTCTTTTTTTTTCGTGGGGGGATATATTCCATTACATTCAACTTGCACCCTGCTTCCTAATTATGCTCCTATACATTACACTAATAATTATAAAGATCTTAAATAGTATTTTCAGTTACTTAAGAATCCTAAGTACTTTAGGCACCTGAAGTATCTCAAATATCATAAATATCTTGAATATCTTAATTATCACCTTCTGTAGTAATAATGTAATCATTTTGACAACATCAATTCCTTTGATTATTTTAAGTACCTTTAGGTACATTAGGCACTTCTGGTATCAAAGATATCTTAACCATCTTGGGTATCACCTTCCTATATAGCAAAATAATCAGTTTAACTCTGAGTCCCATGAGTCCTTTACGTATTTGAGGAATGTAATTTGGAAGGAAGCACAGATTTATTCTATTTGGCCCTAGAAAGAACATATATAAGCCAAGAGTGAATCTATTGAGAGATGGATTTTACCCATTGCAGGAATAACCCATCTTACCAGCAGTTTGTAAGTAGAATAGGAGGTCATAGAAAGTTCCTTTTTACTGGAGAGCTTCAGATATAAATTTCATCAGGTAAAGAGAACTTATCATTCTTCATTATATTTATTTCTTCTAAGATTGAGATGCATTATATCAAATTACAATTATATCAAATGTACTCACTAACGACATATTCAGTTCTTTGAGTAGTTTTATAAGAATTTTGTATCACCCTTAGGTAGCACCAAATGAGGATAGGTAAATTAATAGAAAAGTTTTGGAAGAATATTTCTTTAATTCTAGAGTCATTTAAGATTATACTGATTATGACCTTAATCCACAGGAACAAGTACATATTAAAAATGGATAGATTGGCCTCATCACATAGAGATTATATTAAAGTCTAGAAGTCCTGAGTGCAAGTATTGATGCAAATATATACTGTCTTTGAGAACATGGGCAAATCATATAATCTTTAGGTACTCCAGACAACATTCTTAAAATTGTAACTTGCAGATAAATTGTTAATCTACAAATAAATGGTCATGGGGGTGAAAGAGAGTTTCCATAATGGGAATTATCTAGATTCATTAAATGAAAAATCCAAACCCCATCCCTCAAATAAAAGAATGGAAGGTTGTAGGATGTCGATGAACAGACTAAGTTTTATAATACATCCACCAATGTAAAACACCATGAACCAAATATATAAATTCTAGTAAATAGAGTAGGTAGAAGCCAAAGTGAGAATAGAGTTGAGCAGTAAAAGTTCCCTAAAGAAGTTAACTTTTGGGCAAATGTCTTGGAGGTAATAATGATGGAAAATGATTATCAGGAAGGGGTGTAGGGATAGACTTGCCACTTAGAAGGAATGGATGATATTCATCACAATATATGGGAATTAGCATATAATTGAAAGATGATAATTATGCCCATTTTTATGGCTGATTCTGATTGTGAATCTCAATGATAGCCCATTGTTATTTGTTCTTTAGTTACAAACTAGTTTGTCATTTATCTCCATGGGTTCTTATTTATGGAGGTCTCATTTAGAGATGTTTCTACTTATCATTATCATTCAGCACCTGAAGTCAAAGCGTTTTGAAGATAATAATTTTTAGCCAATTAGAAGGGCAATGTGCAAGCTTTCTGAGAGCCTGAGAATCTAGGAAGTCTGATACATATACTAATGTTTTGCTTGTGGAGCAATACTAAACATATGCTTTGTTTTCTCTATTATTGGCTTATAAGTGGGTCAGCCTAAGGATGTATGATGTGTGACATATAAGAATATGACTTTTTTTGTAGAAACTTTGTTAATGCAGGGGTAGCCCTCATAGGATATTTCCAAATTAGTGACTTCTGGAAGAAGAAATTGCAAAAAATGTACTTTTAACTGACAAGATGAGGATAAGCCTAAACCAATATATATATATATATATATATATATATATATATATATATATATATATATATATATATATATATATATATATATATTTGGGGGGGGAATAAGAACAAGACCTTCTGACTGATTTAATCGTTAATATTCATTTCTTCCCTATCTCACAGAATAACAACATTTGAAATTTGGAAAATTGAAATGGATTCCCATTGCCATTTAAAATAATTTATGCTTGAAAGTTATCTGTGGCGAACATACTGAACAAGTGTTCATCCACCCTTTATTTAAAAATAGCTAATAAGAAGGAACCCTTAAACTGACAAGGCAATTAGTTTTTCTTTTGCAGTGTTTTGTTGGGATTTTTTTTCCCCAGAAATCAACCCTAATTTTGTCTTTTTACAACTTTCACACACTGCTCTTGGATTTGCCCTTGGGACTCTGGTAAAATAAGATGAATCAGTTTCTATATGCTAGTCCATCCAACACTCAATGATATCTTTCATTTATCCCCTTTAGTAATTTCCCTCCAGGATAAGCACCCCTACTTCTTTCAATGGAGCCCCCTCATGTGCTATGATATTGAAGCCTGTCACCAATCTGGTTGCCCTCCTCTGTACTCTCTCCAGCTGATCAATGTATTTCTTTAAATATGTACTTCTGTAATTGTATATGCACGTGTGGTCTCACAAGAGCAAGGTAAGAAGAGAGTATTACTACCTTTTTGCTTGAACCTGTATATTTTTTAATGAAGTCCAAGATGGAAGTTTTTGAAGCCAATTTTGACTCATGTTAAGTTTGTGGTACATGAAAATCCCCAGTTTTTTAGACGAGTCTTTTTAATTTATTTTTTTATTTAGTTAATTAATTAAGAATATTTTCCATGGTTACATGATTCATGTTCTTTCCCTCCCCTCCCCCCATCCCATAGCTTATTCACAATTCCACTGGATTTTACATAAAAATGTATCATTGATCAAGACCTATTTCCATATTATTTATAATAATTGCCCTAGGGTGATCGTTTAAGAGTCTACATCCCCAATCATATCCCCCTTGACCCTTATAATCAAGCAATTTTTTTTCTTCTGTGTTTCTACTCCCACAGTTTTTTCCTATGAATGTCGATAGTATTCTTTCGCATAAGTCCCTCAGAATTGTCCTGAATCATTGTATTGCTGCTAGTAGAGAATTCCATTACATTTGATTGTGCCATAATGTATCTCTCTCTGTGTACAATGTTCTCCTGGTTCTACTCCTTTCACTTTGCATTAATTCCTGGAGGTCATTCCAGTTCACATAGAATTCCTCCAGTTCATTATTTCTTTGAACACAATAGTATTCCATCACCAAAAGATACCACAATTTGTTCAACCATTCCCCAATCAAAGAATATCCCCTCATTTTCTAATTTTGTGCCACCACAAAGAGAGAGACTATGAATATTTTTGTATACATATTTTCCTTATTATCTTTTTGAGATACAAACCCAGAAGTGATATGGCTGGGTCAAAGGAAGGCAGTCATTTAAAGGTCTTTGTTCATAATTCCAAATTGCCCTCCAGAATGGTTGGATCAATTCACAACTCTAACAGTAACGCATTAGTGTCCCAATTTTGCTATACCCCCTTCAATACTTATTACTTTTCTTTGCTTTCATATTAGTGAATCTGCTAGATGCGAGGTAATACCTCAAAGTTGTTTTGATTTTCATTTTTCTAATTATAAGAAATTTAGAACACATTTTCATGTGCTTATTGATAGTTTTGATTTCTTTATCTGAAAACTGACTATTCATGTCCCTTACCCATTTATCAATTGGGGAATGGCTTGAGTTTTTGTATAATTGATTTAGTTCCTTATAAGTTTGAGAAATTAGACCTTTGACAGAGGTTTTTGTTATAAAATCCCCTCTTCCCCCATCAACTTCCAGTAAAGATGGTGGCTTAGAGAAATCTAAAGTTCAGATCTCCGGAAACCCTTCCTTACCGATCACAAAGTGTATGCTCTTAGGGCACTGAAATTCAAAATGAACAACAGGATAGACCCCTGGAACCCTCCTCCTGGACCTGGATCAAAAGGTACAGGCCTCCAAAAGCCAGAACCCAAGATCACTTGGATCTAAGGGGTAGGCAGAAGGAAGGTCCCAGGACCTATCCCCCACCAAACCAGAGCACTTAGTGGAAGCAGCAGTGGGAACCTCAGAGCCAGGAAAAGGGCCTCAGGGCTGGATATTCTGAAGGCTGCACCCTGAAAACAACCTAAGCCAGATGCAGGGGCACCCAACAGAGAGAGCAGGGAAACAGAGAGAGAAAGAGGGGAGCCTGTAGCCCCCTGGATGGATCCTTCCATCTGAGTATCACAGAAGGTCCCTGCTTCAGGGCATACTCAGACCAACCCAGCTGAAGCTAATCCTATCAGGAGCCCTCAGAGCTCCGGGAAGCCACGGCCCCTCCCCCTCAGAGTGCTGGGTCCTCTGGCCGGCAAAGGCACTGAAATAATCTGTGTAGAGTGCCAAGCCAGGCTCAGAGCATGGAAGTAAGGCAACGAAGAAGCACCAGGAGGGAACTGAGAGCAATAACACCCCAAAACATGGGATTCCAAAGGACAGAACAACAGCTGCATAGAACAGACAATTTGCCTGGGGCTAAAGCCTCTGAACACCGGACAGAGATAAGAAAAGTTAGACATCCCCACTCAGATACAGATGGAAAACAGCACAGAAAAGCCCCAAAACTCCAAGAAAAACAAAAAGAAGGGGACAATTTTGGACACATTTTAATGAGCAAAAATACAAAATACAGAGGAGATAGAAGAGGAAATACAAGCAAATGCTCCAACACCTTCCAAAGGAAATGGAAACTCTCCACAAACCCATGAAGAATTTGAATCAGAAAAGATCAAAAAGATGGAAGCCCTCTGGGGAGAAAAGTGGGAAATAATTCAAAAGAAATTCAGGCATCTACAAAATGAGTTTGACCAAAGTGAAGAAGAAAACCAGGCTTTAAAAGTCAGAATCAGGCAACTCAAAGAAAATGAGCAAGAATTAATAAAACTAATCAAAGAAAATTGCCCATAGATCCTAGAAAAGGGGGGCAATACAGGCACTGAAAGAGTTCACAGAACACCCTCTACACTAAATCCCCAAAAGACAAATCCCAGGAATGTAATTGCCAAATTCCAAAGCTTTCAAGCAAAAGAAAAAAAAAAACCTTAGAAGAAGCCAGAAAAAGACAATTTAGATATAAAGGAATGACAATCAGGGTCACACAAGTACTTTCAAGTGCCACTCTGAATGACCTTAAGGCATGGAACATGATTTTCAGAAAGGCAAGAGAGCTGGGTTTTCAACCAAGAATCTGCTACCCAGCAAAACTGACTATATACTTCCAAGGGAAAGTATGGGCATTCAACAAAATAGAAGATTTCCAAGTTTTTGCAAAGAAAAGACCAGAGCTTTGTGGAAAGTTCAATATCAAAAAACAAAGAGCATGAAATACCTGAAAAGGTAAATATGAAGGAAAGGGAAAAGGAGAAAAATGTTATCTTTTTCTTTCATTCAAACTCTCTTCTATAAAGACTACATTTATATCAATCTATGTATATTAATATGTGGGGGAAATGTAATGTGTAAATAGGGGGAAAAGGAAAACTAAATAGAATAATATTTCTCACACAAAGATTCACACTGGAATGGGTGGGGAAGGAAACTCCTATAAGAAGGAGAGGAAGAGAGTTTTTACTTAAACCTTACTCTCAGGGAAATCAACTCTGAGAGGGAGGAACATCCAGATCCATTGGATACCTTGAATTCTATCTTACCCAACAAGGGTAGGGAGAAAGGAAAACCAAGGGGGGTAGTGGGGAGGGAACACAAAAAAGGGAGAGAAGAAGTGGGGAGAGGGGGAAGGAACAAAAAGGGAGGGGCAAGAAAGGGAAACATATCAAGGGAGGGGATAAGGGGGACTGAATTAAAGTAAATCACTGGATTAAAAGGTAGAGGTGAAGAAGAAGGGTTAGAATTAGGGGAGGATATCAAAATGCCAGGGAGTCCACAAGTGACAATCATAACATTGAATGTGAATGGGATGAACTCACCCATAAAATGTAGACAAATAGCAGAATGGATTAGAATCTAAAACCCTACCATATTTTGTCTTCAAGAAACACACATGAGGCTGATAGACACCCACAAGTTCAGAATTAAAGGATGGAGTAAGAACTTCTGGGCCTCAACTGACAGAAAGAAGGCAGGAATTGCAATCATGATATCTGATAAAGCCAAAGCAAAAATAGACCTGATTAAAAGGGATAGGAAAGGTAATTATATTCTTTTGAAAGGGACTTTAGATAATGAAAAATATCACTAATCAACATGTATGCAACAAATAATATAGCACCCAAATTTCTAATGGAAAAACTAGGAGAATTGAAGGAAGAAATAGAAAGTAAAACCATATTTGTGGGAGACTAGAACCAACCATTATCAAATTTAGATAAATCAAATAAATAAATAAATAAGAAAGAGGTAAAAGAAGTGAATGAAATCTTAGAAAAATTAGAATTAATAGACATATGGAGAAAAATAAATAGGGACAAAGAGGAATACACCTTCTTTTCAGCACCACATAGCACATTCACAAAGATTGACCATACTCTAGGTCACAGAAACATGGAATACAAATGAAGAAAAGCAGAAATAATAAATGCAGCCTTTTCAGATCACAAGGAAATAAAAATAATGATCAGTAATGTTACAAGGAAAACCAAATAAAAAATTAATTGGAAATTAAATAATATGATACTCCAAAATCGTTTAGTTAGAGAAGAAACCCTGGAAAAAATTAATAATTTAATCTAGGAAAATGACAATGGCAAGACATCCTTTCAACCCTTTTAGGATGCAGCCAAAGCAGTAATCAGAGGTAAATTCATATCCCTGAGTGCATATATCAACAAACTAGGGAGAGAAGAGATCAATGAATTGGAAATGCCAATAAAAAAACTTAAAAGTGATCAAATTAAACCCCCCCCAGCAGAAAACTAAACTAGGAATCCTAAAAATTAAGGGAGAAATTAATAAAATCAAAAGTGATAGAACTATTGATTTAATAAATAAGATAAGAAGCTGGTACTTTGAAAAAACAAACAAAATAGACAAAGTACTGGTCAATCTAATTAAAAAAAGGAAAGATGAAAAGCAAATTAACAGCATCAAAAATGAAAAGGGGGACCTCACTCCAATTAAGAGGAAATTAAGGCAATTATTAAAAACTACTTTGCCCAACTATATGGCAATAAATATACCAACCTAGGTGATATGGATGAATATTTACAAAAAAATAAATTGCCTAGACTAACAGAAGAAGAAATAGATTTCTTAAATAATCCCATATCAGAAAAAGAAATTTAACAAGCCATCAAAGAACTCCCTAAGAAAAAATCCCCAGGGCCCGAAGGATTCACAAGTGAATTCTATCAAACATTCATCGAACAGTTAACCCCAATACTATACAAACTATTTGACATAATAAGCAAAGAGGGAGTTCTACCAAACTCCTTTTATGACACAAACATGGTACTGATTCCAAAACCAGGCAGGTCAAAAACAGGGAAAGAAAACTATAGACCAATCTCCCTAATGAATATAGATGCAAAAATCTTAAATAGGATACTAGCAAAAAGACTCCAGCAAGTGATCAGAAGGGCCATCCACCATGATCAAGTAGGATTTATACCAGGGATGCAGGGCTAGTTCAATATTAGGAAAACTTCCCCATAATTGACTATATCACCAAGCAAACCAACAAAATCACATGATTATTTCAATAGACACAGAAAAAGCCTTCGATAAAATACACCACCCATTCCTATTAAAAACACTAGAAAGCATAGGAATAGGAGGGTTGTTTCTAAAAATAATGAACAGTATATATCTAAAACCATTGGCTAATATCATCTGCAATGGGGATAAACTAGATGCATTCCCAATAAGATCAGGAGTGAAACAAGAATGCCCATTATCACCTCTACTATTTGACATTGTACTGGAAACACTAGCAGTAGCAATTAGAGAAGAAAAAGAAATTTAAGCCATCAAAATAGGCAAAGAGGAAGCCAAGTTATCATTCTTTGAGGATGCCATGATAGTCTACTTAAAGAATCCTAGAGATTCAACCAAAAAGCTAATTGAAATAATCAACAACTTTAGCAAAGTTGCAGGATACAAAATAAACCTGTATGAGTCATCAGCATTTCTATACATCTCCTACACAGCACAGCAGCAAAAACAAAAAGAGAAATACCATTCAAAATCACCTTAGACAAAATAAAATACCTAGGAATCTATCTCCCCAGACAAGCACAGGAACTATATGAACACAACTATAAAACACTCTCCACACAACGAAAACTATACTTGAGGAATTGGAAAAAGATTAACTGCTCATGGGTAGGACGAGCCAATATGGTAAAAATGACCATCCTACCCAAACTTATTTATCTATTTAGTGCCATACCCATGGAACTTCCAAAAATTTCTTTTCTGATTTAGAAAAAGAACATAACAAATTTCATTTGGAATAACAAAGGATCATGGATATCCAGGGAAATAATGAAAAAATTACAAAGGAAAGGGGCCTTGCAGTCCCAGATCTCAAACTACATTACAAAACAGCAGTCATCAAAACAATTTGGCACTGGCTAAGAGACAGAAAGGAGGATCAGTGGAATAGACTTGGGGCAAGTGACCTTAGCAAGACAATATATCATATACCCAATGATCCCAGATTTTGGGTCAAAAATCCACTATTTGATAAAAACTGCTGGGAAAATTGGAAGACAGTATGGGAAAGATTAGCTTTGGATCAACACCTCACACCCTACACCAAGATAAATTCAAAATGGATGTATGACTTAAACATAAAGAAGGAAACTATAAGTAAATTAGGCAAACACAGAATTGTATACATGTCAGACCTTTTGGAAGGAAAAGACTTTTAAACCAAGCAAGACTTAGAAAGAGTCACAAAATGCAAAATAAATAATTTCGACTACATCAAATTAAAAGGCTTTTGTACAAACAAAACCAATATAACTAAAATCAGAAGGAAAGCAACAAATTGGGAAGCAATCTTCATAAAAACCTCTGACAAAGGTTTAATTACTCAAATTTACAAAGAGCTAAATCAATTGTACAAAATATCAAGCCATTCTCCAATTGATAAATGGGCAAGGGACATGAACAGGCAGTTCTCAGCCAAAGAAATCAAAACTATTAATAAGCACATGAAAAAGTGTTCTACATCTCTTATAATCAGAGAGATGCAAATCAAAACAACTCTGAGGTATCACCTCACACCTAGCAGATTGGCTAACATGACAGCTATGGAAAGTAATGAATGCTGGAGGGGATGTGGCAAAGTAGGGACACTAATTTATTGCTGATGGAGTTGTGAATTGATTCAACCATTCTGGAGGGCAATTTGGAACTATGCCCAAAGGGTGATAAAAGACTGTCTGCCCTTTGATCCAGCCATAGCACTGCTGGGTTTGTACCCCAAAGAGATAATAAGGAAAAAGACTTGTATAAGAATATTCATAGCTGCCCTCTTTGTGGTGGCCAAAAATTGGAAAATGAGGGCATGCCTTTCAATTGGGGAAATGGCTGAACAAATTGTGGTATATGTTGGTGATGGAATATTATTGTGCTAAAAGGAATAATAAAGTGGAGGAATTCCAGGGAGACTGGAACAACCTCCAGGAAGTGATGCAGAGCAAAAGGATCTGAACCAGGAAAACATTGTACACAGAGACTAATACACTGTGTTACAATCGAAGGTAATGGACTTCTCCATTAGGGTCAATGCAATGTCCCAGAACAACTTGCAGGGATCTAAAAATTCTATCTACAAGCAGAGGATAAACTGTGGGAATAAAAACACCGATGAAAAGCAACTGCTTGACTACAAGGTCTGAGGGGAAATGACTGAGGAGAGACTCTAAATGAACACCCTAGTACAAATACCAACAACATGGAAATGGGTTCAAATCAAGAACACATGTGAAACCCAGTGGAATCACGCTTCAGCTATGGGGGGTAGGGGAGGAAAAGAAAATGATCTTTATCTCTAATGAATAATGCTTGGAAATGATCAAATAAAAATAATTTTAAAAAATAAATAAATAAGTAAAAATAAATAAATAAATAAATAAAAATAAGTATCTTAAAAAAAGGAAAAGAATAATTTCAGACTTCACTTTTGTGAAGGGAAGGCCAAAAGTTTTAATCAAATTTTCCAGATTTCAGGGGCATCAAGATTCTTGAATTCCTAACCCCTCACCAATGTGGATGGATACCTGTATAATCATCCTGATTAACAATTTATTTTCTCTCCCACCCCTTCTACCACAACTAAAAATTAAAAAAAAAAGAAAACCATATCAATCAAAAAATATGAGCAAAAAGCTTTATGTTGGTCATGTCCCAAAATGTAAGATACATTTTGAATTTTATATCCTTAAGCTCTTTGTTGGAATGGGGATTTTGTCTTCATCTTTGATGCTTTGGAGTCATCATTTGCTATTGCATTTTTAGAGTTCTGAAGTCTTTCAAAGTGTCCTCAGACTTCAATAATCTAATCATTTAATTGAACTTCATTTTCTATAAAAATAAAACAAAATGAAGTTATTTAAAAAATGTTCCCCCCCAATTTATTGCTTCCCTTTTAATTCTGTTCGCATTGGTTTTGTTTTTATAAAAAAATTTTAATTTAATTGTAAATAAAATTATTCATTTTACATTTTGTAATATCCTCTATTTCTTGCTTGGTCTTAAATTCTTTCTGACAGGTATACCATTCTATGTTCACCTAATTTACTTATCATTTCATTCTTTATATTTATCATTTACCCATTCTAAATTTATCTTGGTATAGGGTGTGAGATGTTGATCTAGACCTAATCTCTTCCATATTGTATTACAATTTTCCCAGAAGTTTTTGTCAAACACTGAGTTCTTGTCCCAAAACCCTGGATCTTTGGATTTATCACATACTGTCTTGCTGAGGGTATTTACCCCAAGTATATTCCATTGATCCTCCCTTCTTTCTTTTAGCCAATAACATGTTGTTTTGATGGCCAATGCTTTATAGTACAGTTTAAGATCTGGTGCTACTAGGCTTCTATCTTTCACATTTTTTTTTCATTATTAGCCTTGATATTCTTGATCTTTTGTTCTACCAAGTGAACTTTGTTATAATTTGTTGTAATTCAATAAAAAAGTTCCTTGGTAGTTTGATGCACTGAACAAGTAAATTAATTGGTGTAGGATTGTCATTTTTATTATGTTAGTTCATCCTACCCATGAGCAATTAATGTTTTTCCAATTATTTAGATCTAGTTTTAATTGTGTGGAAAGTGTTTTGTAGTTTTGTTCGTATAATTCCTGTGTTTATCTTGGTAAATAGATTCCTAAGTATTTTACACTGTCTAGGGTGATTTTTAAGCAAAATTTCTCTTTCTAACTCTTGCTGCTTAGTTGTGTTGGAAATATATAGAAATGCTGATTTATGTGGGTTTATTTTATATCCTGAAACTTTGATAAAGTTGTTGATTATTTCCACTAGCTTTTTAATTGATTCTCTGGTTTTCTTTAAGTAGACCATCATGTCATCAGCAAAGAGTGATAATTTAGTCTCCTCATTGCCTATCTTAATCCTTTGAATTTCTTTTTTTTCTCTAATTGCTACTGCTAGTGTTTCTAGTACAGTTAAATAATAGAGGTGATAATAGGCATCCTTGTTTCTCTCCTGATCTTATTGGGAAGACTTCTAATTTACCACAATTGAAAATGATACTTGTTGATGGTTTTAGATAAATACTGTTTGTTTAGACAAGTCTTTTTAAAAATTCAAGTATGATTTTACATTTGTTCCCCTTGCATTTAATATTATTTAATTCATCCTGTTACTTTTACCTGTCAAGATTGTTTTGATAGTGTACTTGCTAATACTCCCACCTTTGTGTGATCTGAAAATATAGTATGTCATTTCTGCCTTTACCCAAAACACTGAAAAAATATTGAACAATATAGATCAATTGTCTTCAATGCAGTTTTTTTGTGAACTTATAATTTTACATATAATTGAATCTGGCCCATCTGGTACAGATCTATCCAAATGAAATTAACAACTAGTTTGTCTCTCTTCATCTTTTCCTATGAGAGTAGTATGTCTACCAGCAGCATGAACTTTAAGAAATAAGTGAATTGTCTGTAATTTTGTAAAGTGATAAAACCAGCATTTCAGATAGTACAATTATTTAAGTTTAGACAAATCACTTGGCATGTCCTGAAATTTTAGCTTTCATTACTTTCGTATGGTTTGGAATATGAATTTTCTTAATGCTTGTTTATAATATATTGACCTTGCCCTTTCTGTATTTGTGAAACTTCTTTCCCTTCTTTGCAACTGCCTTTTTGAGACAGTGCTATAGATTCAGAAGATTCAGATTGTTATAATATTACCTTGAACTCTCAGTTAACTAACTTTGTTAATAAAGGAAATAAGGTTAGTTTGGTATGACCTATTATTGATGAAGACATGTATGTTATTTATCATCATGTCAACTTTTAGTAGATATTCATCAATCAGAATTTTAATAATATATTTTCTAATTTTCCCAGAAATCAAAAACTTACTTTTAATTTACATACTTTACTCTCTTACTCTTTTGGAATTTAGAGCTTTGCTTTCCTTCAGTTCCAGGGTTCTTCTCACTTTGACATTATCTTTTAAATATCACTGGCTGTTGCTTAGTAATTACATCTGTCATTTTTTCAGTACCTGAGGATGTATTTCATCTTGGCTTTGTGTTTTGAGTTGTTCAGTGGTAAATATCTTCTTACTACCCCTTTATTTATCTGAACCATCAACTCTGTAATTTTTTTTTCTTTTCAGTACACAGAGCATTCTTCTTGGCAGAAACAACCAAATAGACAAACAAACAGATTAAGCATCAAGTACCTCTTCCTTCATTCTTTTTTTTTATCATCATTCCATTCATCTCAAGTAATATTTCCATCCATTTTTGATCATTGTTTTTCTTGATATGGTTAATAAATACCACCTACTTGGTTGGATTTAAATGCTAATTTAGGGTTAGGATTAGGGTTAGGGTTAGGGTTAGATGCTTTTGCTATGATCAACTCATTCTATACTATTTTATAGTATTACATGACATAATTATTTCTTACCTATTTCTTACCTATATTAGCTTTTGAAGATTTATTTGAAAATATTTGGTTAATTGCTGAGTTCGTTGCCCATTGACTCTTACAACTCTCAGTTTCTTTCATCATTTAAATGTTTTTAAGCATTGGAATTTCATTTTTATGGGTTTTCTATTCTTCTTGGACTTAAGTTCCCTCATAAAATTTTAATTCATGTAATCCTATCTATCCTTCCTCTGAACTCTTTGGAATCAACTTTCCCAATATCTATGGTCAGACTGTCCTTGGCTTACTTTTATCACAACTCTACTTGCCAATAATATCTTCCTTCCAAATTCTCATTACTTTTAATCCAGCAAGCCATTTCTCCTTGTTAGTGATTATCGAACCCAGTATAGAAATTTGTTGTTTTTTTTTGTTGTATGTTTTCTTGTTGTATTTTGTTGTTGTATTTTTCTACCCTTTGAAGAAATAGTATGAATAATCTATATAAATGAATCCTGCCTATTTTTCCCACTACGATACCAATATGATTTGAATTTCATTGTAATATAACTTCAATATAAATATAATATCTATAAAAAGAATTATTTGAAAATGCCATTAAACTTAATGGTCATCTTGGAAAAATAGGAAATTTAATTTGAGATTCTATATAATGTTTTTGCTTCCTTAAAATAGTAAGTTCATTAATATGTAATTGGAAATAATTGATAATGTGAAGGAAAAAATGATGGTTGCTGATCTATCAGTTTTTTTAGCCTTTGCATATATAACAATAATAATTATCTTCCAAATTTTTCTGTACTACCTCATTAAACTGTGGAGGAAACCCTAGTTTTCATTGATTATTCTAGTGGACAATAGGCACAGACAAGTCCTACTAAACTGAAAAGGTTTTGAGAATGGGATTCATTAGAAATTGTGTCTTTCTTCTAATTATTAACATTTACAGCATGGAGAAACTCAGTGCCAAAAGGTTGTCTTTTCTGCCTGAATATTATGAATGTGGAAACTCATCAACCCAACATGATCATCATCTACTGAAATATGAAGGATCTGTGACTTTGATCAATGAAAGAAATACTTATCCTATTGCAATGATAGGTATATTACTATATCTATATTAATTAAGTGGAACAGTGATAGAACATTGGACCTGGAGTTAGAAAGTCTCATCTTCCTGAGTTTAAATCTGTCCTTAGATTCTTCTTAGCTGTGTGACCCTAGGCAAGTCACTTAACTCTGTTTTTCTCAGTTCCTCATCTATAAAATGAGCTGGCTAAGGAAATGGTAAACACTCCAGTATCTTCAGTATCTTTGCCAGGAAAACCCCCAAAAGGGATCACAAGGAGCCACACATGACTGAAAATTACCAAATAACAACAATACATATATTATTTATACATATATATCTACAGATATGTCTATATACTTTCCTTCATTTGTGTGTATGTGTGTGTATGTATATATTTGAGAATCCTTAAAGTACATTTATTTGTAAAATCTCATTTTCCCCCTAAAGAACAAATGTTCTACAAGTTAGGCAGGCAGCATCTTCCTCATTTGACTCATGTTTAAAAAAAAAAGTTTAAAAGTGGCTAGTTAATAGCAGAGTTGAGCTGAAAATGCAGGGTTCTGGATTACCAGTCCAGTGGTCTTTCTACTAGATAATAATTTGGCATATATGCCATATCAAAGGCTATGTATTTGCCACATTCTCCAAATTCAAGGCTCAAGGGTTTTATGTTTTCAATAACCTTCACAAATTTAGCTGTTGGAATTCAATTTACAGCTTAAAATGGGAATTGCTAGTGCAAGCAATCAAAAAGAGTAATGAAAATGACTTGATAGGCTTCTTGGACTTCTAATATCTTTGAGAAAACAAGATTTATCCAAAGACTCAATGAAGTATATACAGAGAAACCAATCTGATATTTAAAGATCAAAAGGAAATTACTTACAAAAAATTTGCACATTTTAACTCTGAATGTTGTTTAGAATATATGATGAACATATCCCAAAGCATTTCTAGGTTCAACTGTTTCTAAAATAAGTTTAGCCTTAATTAACTCACTATCTATACATATGCACTAAATAGTTTTTTCTAATTCTTCGAGCAAGTGTAGATAAATTAAACAGTTACGGTCTGTTTTTTTTTTTTAGTTTCATATTAACTGGTTCTTTATTGGCTTAAAATATTAACATTGTAAGTTTGAGAAGAAATCGATTTTTTATGTGATATAGCAATCTTACTGTGGAAAGCTAAATTCCTCTTGATTCTTGGTAAATTGTATTCTAAGAAAAAGATTAGATACATATATTTATAATGAACCAGAGATTCAGATTAGAAACAAAGTTACTTAGATTCTGATTCACTTCTTTCCTTATTTTCAGTTTGAGGATCATTTAACATCCTAAAGACCTTGTCAGGAGAGAAGGATCATTTACTTGTTCCTTTTCTCCTTGAGATAGCCAAGGACTGAAGTATAACAAAACAAAAGCCCATAACAAACAAAGCCAAGTGCCCTGTTTGTTCCCAAAGGAATTCAGAAATATGAGAAGTTTAAGACTATATTCGTAATTATCACTTTTCTATCTACTGTTATGTAGGGACTAAAGGGAAACAAGAAGGATGGAGGAAAAGAGGGAAATGGGGAGAGAGGATTGAGAGGGTTGAGAGGGTAAAGAGATGGTTCTTCTCCTGTCTTACCATTTTGGGGGACATAGCCAAGTTTTGTCCCCTTGAGAGAATGAGTATGTCTCCTCAGAGAATGTTTCTGGGAGATGGAGGACAAGAGACTAGAGGGGGAAGCCTTAGTAAGATGACACAATGCCACCCTTGAGGTCCAAGCTATTCTTTTTTTTTTTTAAATATATTTTATTTGATCATTTCCAAGCATTATTCATTAAAGACATAGATCATTTTCTTTTCCTCCCCCCCACCCCCCATAGCCGACGCGTAAGTCCACTGGGCATTAGATGTTTTCTTGATTTGAACCCATTGCTTTGTTGATAGTATTTGCATTAGAGTGTTCATTTAGAGTCTATCCTCTGTCATGTCCCCTCAACCTCTGTATTCAGGCAGTTGCTTTTTCTCGGTGTTTCCACTCCCATAGTTTATCTTTTGCTTATGAATGGTGTTTTTTTCTCCTGGATCCCTGCAAGTTATTCAGGGACATTACACCGCCACTAATGGAGAAGTCCATTACGTTCGATTATACCACAGTGTATTAGTCTCTGTGTACAATGTTCTCCTGGTTCTGCTCCTCTCGCTCTGCATCACTTCCTGGAGGTTGTTCCAGTCTCCATGGAACTTCTCCACTTTATTATTCCTTTTAGCACAATAGTACTCCATCACCAACATATACCACAGTTTGTTCAGCCATTCCCCAATTGATGGGCATCCCCTCGTTTTCCAGTTTTGGGCCACCACAAAGAGCGCAGCTATGAATATTTTTGTACAAGTCTTTGTGTCCATTATCTCTTTGGGGTACAGACCCAGCAGTGCTATGGCTGGGTCAAAGGGTAGATATTCTTTTGTCGCCCTTTGGGCATAGTTCCAAATTGCCCTCCAGAATGGTTGGATCAATTCACAACTCCACCAGCAATGAATTAATGTCCCTACATTGCCACGTCCCCTCCAGCATTCATTACTTTCCTTTGCTGTTATGTTAGCCAATCTGCTAGGTGTGAGGTGATACCTCAGAGTTGTTTTGATTTGCATCTCTCTGATTATAAGAGATGTAGAACACTTCTTCATGTGCTTGTTGATAGTTATGATTTCTTTATCTGAGAACTGCCTATCTATTTCCCTTGCCGATTTATCAATTGGAGAATGGCTTGATTTTTTGTACAATTGATTTAGCTCATTATAAATATGAGTAATTAAACCTTTGTCAGAGGTTTCTATGAAGATTTTTTCCCAATTTGTTGTTTCCCTTCTGATTTTAGTTATATTGGTTTTGTTTGTACAAAAGCTTTTTAGTTTGATGTAGTCAAAATTATTTATTTTACATTTTGTGATTCTTTCTATATCTTGCTTGGTTTTAAAGCCTTTCCCCTCCCAAAGGTCTGACATGTATACTATTCTGTGTTTACCCAATTTACTTATGGTTTCCTTCTTTATGTTTAAGTCACTCACCCATTTTGAATTTATCTTGGTGTAGGGTGTGAGGTGTTGATCTATTCCTAGTCTCTCCCACACTGTCTTCCAATTTTCCCAGCAGTTTTTATCGAATAGTGGATTTTTGTCCCAAAAGCTGGGATCTTTGGGTTTATCGTATACTGTCTTGCTGAGGTCGCTTTCCCCCAGTCTATTCCACTGATCTTCCTTTCTGTTTCTTAGCCAGTACCAAATTGTTTTGATGACTGCTGCTTTGTAATATAGTTTTAGGTCAGGGACTGCAAGGCTCCCATCATATGTGTTTTTTTTCATTATTTCCCTGGATATCCTTGATCTTTTGTTCTTCCAAATGAACTTTGTTATGGTTTTTTCTAAATCAGTGAAGAAGTATTTTGGTAGTTCAATGGGTATGGCACTAAATAGATAAATAAGTTTGGGTAGGATGGTCATTTTTATTATATTGGCTCGTCCTATCCATGAGCAGTTAATGTTTTTCCATTTGTTCAAGTCTAGTTTTAGTTGTGTGGCGAGTGTTTTGTAGTTGTGTTCATATAGTTCCTGTGTTTGTCTTGGGAGATAGATTCCTAAGTATTTTATTTTGTCTAAGGTGATTTTGAATGGGATTTCTCTTTCTAGTTCTTGCTGCTGAGCTGTGTTGGAGATATATAGAAAAGCTGATGATTTATGTGGGTTTATTTTGTATCATGCAACTTTGCTAAAGTTGTTGATTATTTCAATTAGCTTTTTGGTTGAATCTCTAGGATTCTTTAAGTAGACCATCATGTCATCGGCAAAGAGTGATAACTTGGTCTCCTCCTTGCCTATTTTGATGCCTTCAATTCCTTTATCTTCTCTAATTGCTACTGCTAGTGTTTCTAGTACAATGTCAAATAGTAGAGGTGATAATGGGCATCCTTGTTTCACTCCTGATCTTATTGGGAATGCATCTAGTTTATCCCCATTGCAGATTATATTAGCTGATGGTTTTAGATATATACTGTTTATTATTTTTAGGAATGACCCTTCTATTCCTATGCTTTCTAGTGTTTTTAATAGGAATGGGTGTTGTATTTTATCAAAGGCTTTTTCTGCATCTATTGAGATAATCATGTGGTTCTTGCTAGTTTGCTTGTTGATGTGGTCAATTATGTGGATGGTTTTCCTAATGTTGAACCAGCCCTGCATCCCTGGTATGAATCCTACTTGATCATGGTGAATGATCCTTCTGATCACTTGCTGGAGTCTTTTTGCTAGTATCCTATTTAAGATTTTTGCATCTATATTCATTAGGGAGATTGGCCTATAGTTTTCTTTCTCTGTTTTTGACCTGCCTGGTTTTGGAATCAGTACCATGTTTGTGTCGTAAAAGGAGTTTGGTAGAACTCCTTCTTTGCTTATTATGTCAAATAGTTTGTATAGTATTGGGATTAACTGTTCTCTGAATGTTTGATAGAATTCACAGGTGAATCCATCAGGCCCTGGGGATTTTTTCTTCGGAAGTTCTTTGATGGCTTGATGGCTTTCAATTTCTGATATGGGATTATTTAAGAATTCTATTTCATCTTCTGTTAGTCTAGGCAGTTTGTATTTTTGTATATATTCATCCATTTCTCCTAAATTGGTGTATTTATTGCCATATAATTGGGCAAAGTAATTTCTAATGATTGCCTTAATTTCCTCCTCATTGGAGGTGCTGTCCCCCTTTTCATCTTTAATGCTGTGAATTTGCTTTTCTTCCTTCCTTTTTTTAATTAGATTGACCAGTACTTTGTCTATTTTGTTTGTTTTTTCAAAGTACCAGCTTCTTGTCTTATTTATTAAATCAATAGTTCTATCACTTTCGATTTTATTAATTTCTCCCTTAATTTTTAGGATTTCTAATTTGGTTTTCTGCTGGGGGTTTTTAATTTGATCGCTTTCGAGTTTTTTCAATTGCATTTCCAATTGATTGATCTCTGCTCTCCCTTGTTTGTTAATATAAGCTTTCAGGGATATGAATTTGCCTCTGATTACCGCTTTGGCTGCATCCCAAAAGGTTTGAAAGGATGTTTCGCCATTGTCATTTTCCTTGATGAAATTATTAATTGTTTCTATGATTTCTTCATTAACTAAACGGTTTTGGAGTATCATATTGTTTAATTTCCAATTGGTTTTAGATTTGGTTTTCCATGTACCATTACTAATCATTATTTTTATTGCCTTGTGATCTGAGAAGGCTGCATTCATTATTTCTGCTTTTTTGCATTTGTGTGCTATGTTTCTGTGACCTAATGTATGGTCAATTTTTGTGAATGTGCCATGTGGTGCTGAGAAGAAGGTGTATTCCTTTTTATCCCTATTTATTTTTCTCCATATGTCTATTAATTCTAATTTTTCTAAGATTTCATTCACTTCTTTTACCTCTTTCTTATTTATTTTTTGATTTGATTTATCTAAATTTGATAATGGTTGGTTTAAGTCTCCCACTAGTATGGTTTTACTGTCTATTTCTTCCTTCAATTCTCCTAGTTTCTCCATTAGAAATTTGGGTGCTATATTATTTGGTGCATACATGTTGATTAATGATATTTCCTCATTGTCTAGAGTCCCTTTTAACAAAATATAATTACCTTCCCTATCCCTTTTGAGCAGGTCTATTTTTGCATTGGCTTTATCAGATATCATGATTACCACTCCTGCCTTCTTTCTATCAGTTGAGGCCCAGAAGGTCTTACTCCATCCTTTAATTCTGACCTTGTGGGTGTCAACCCGCCTCATGTGTGTTTCTTGAAGACAACATATGGTAGGGTTTTGGATTCTAATCCATTCAGCTATTCGTCTACGTTTTATGGGTGAGTTCATCCCATTCACGTTCAAAGTTATGATTGTCATTTGTGGACTCCCTGGCATTTTGATTGCCTTCCCTAATTCTAACCTTTTCTTCTTCGGCTCTACCTTTTAGTCCAGTGATTTACTTTGAATCAGTCCCCTTGTCCCCTCCCTTGATGTTTCCCTTTTTAGTCCCTCCCTTTTTGTTCCCTCCCCCTCCCCCCTCTCTTTCCCTCCCTTTTTGTTCTCCCTCTCCCCCTCCCCCCTCTCTTTCCCTCCCTTTTTGTTCTCCCTCTCCCCCTCCCCCCCTCGGTTTTCCCTTCTCCTTACCCTTGTTGGGTAAGATAGAATTCAGGATCCCAATGGATCTGGATGTTTTTCCCTCTCAGAGTTGATTTCCCTGAGATTGAGGTTTAAGTAAAAAAAAAAAAACCTGTCTTCCTCTCCTTCTTATAGGAGTTTTCTTCCCCTCCCCTTCCCATGTGAATCTTTGTGTGAGAACGATTATTCTATTTGGTCTTTCTTTACCCCCTATTTATATATTACATTTTCCCCACATATTAGTATACATAGATTGATATAAATGTAGTCCTTATAGAAGAGAGTTTGAGTAAAAGAAAATAACATTTTTCCCCTTTCCTTAATATTTACCTTTTCAGGTATTCCTTGCTCTTTGATTTTCGGTATCAAACTTTCCACAGAGCTCTGGTCTTTTCTTTGCAAAAAGTTGGAAGTCTTCTATTTTGTTGAATGCCCATACTTTCCCTTGGAAGTATATAGTCAGTTTTGCTGGGTAGCTGATTCTTGGTTGGAGACCCAGCTCTCTTGCCTTTTTGAAGATCATGTTCCATGCCTTACGATCATTCAGAGTAGAACTTGAAAGGTCTTGTGTGACCCTGATTGGCATTCCTTTATATCTAAATTGTCTTTTTCTGGCTTCCTGTAGAATTTTTTCTTTTGTTTGATAGCTTTGGAATTTGGCAATTACATTCCTGGGAGTTGTCTTTTGGGGGTTTAGTGTAGAAGGTGTTCTGTGAGCTCTGTCAGTGGCTGTATTGCCCCCTTGTTCTAGAATCTCTGGGCAATTTTCTTTGATTATATCTTGTATCACCATGTCCAGTTTGGTGTTTATTTCTGGCTTTTCTGGGAGTCCAATTATTCTTAAATTTTCTCTTCTCCCTCTATTTTCCAGATCTATCACCTTGTCGGTGAGATATTTTATGTTCTCTTCTAATTTCTTGGTGTTTTGGCTTTGCTTTATTAGTTCTTGCTTTAAAGCCTGGTTTTCTTTTACAGTTTGGTCAAACTGGTTTTGTAGATGCGTGAATTTCTTTTGCATTATTTCCCACTTTTCCTCCCAGAGGGCTTCCATCTTTTTGGTCATTTCTGATTCAAATTCTTCATGGGTTTGTGGAGAGTTTCTATTTCCTTTGGAAGATTTTGGAGAATTTTCTTGTATATCTTCTTCTATCTGCTCTGTATTTTGTATTTTGGCTCCATAGAATGTGTCCAAAGTCGCCCCTTTCTTCTTATTTTTCTTGGTATTTTGGGGCTTCTGTGCTTCTGTGGAGTTTGCTGCCATCTCTGAATGTGGAGGATTAGCTTTTCTTATCTCTGTCTGGTGATCAGAGGCTTTAGTCTGGGGCAGATTGTCCCTTCTATGAGCTTTCCCTGGGTTAAACTGAATATGCCTCACTGGAACTGGAATGGAAGGGTTGGACCACGAGGCCACACTCTCCCCCCAGCTCGCTTTCCGGAAGTTGCCTTCAGAATCGCTGGCCGTGAGGCTGTTTCGTTGGCCTGCGGGGGGATGGGCTGCAGCTTCCCCAAGCTCCGAGCGCAGGGACTTTCACTGAGACTTGGATAGCAGGATCCAGCCCGTGAGGCTGTTTTGCCCGCCCTGAGGGTTGCTGTTGTTTCGACCAGCTCTCTGCAGCGAAAGCCCCAGGCAGTAACTTTCACCCGGACTCGGGTAGAAGGCCCTGAGGGTTGTTGTTCCGAGGACTCTGCTCTCTGAGCCCAGCCGGGCTGCGGCTTCCGGGAGCCTTAGACTCTGCGCTCCTACCCCTGAGGTCCGAGTGATCTCGGGTTCTGGCTTTTGAGGGGAGCCGTACCTTTTAAACCGGGTCCAGGTCCAGGAGGAGGGTTCCCAGGGTCTGTGCTGTTGATCGTTTTGAATTTCGGCGCCTTAGGAGCTTATAGTTTGAGATCGGTCGGGAAGGGTTTTCTGGAGATCTGAGCTTTAGCTTTCTCTAAGCCGCCATCTTAACCGGAAGTTCCAAGCTATTCTTGAAAGGCAAGATGAATTCCTCTGCCTTTGGTTTCCTCAAGGATGCCAACTGTCAGTTCCCTCCAGGATCTTGCCAAGGAGAGATGTCAGTTCCTTGGGGTTGTCAGTCTTAGATCACTGGGATCCAGAGATTAAACCTCCTTTTTGGGGAGAGATATGACTCTCCCAAAATCTTTAGTCCCCTTTACTATTGTTAGAAACTGGCCCAGGCCTAAATCTAAAGTAACAAATGATTTGTTGGGGTACAAACAGGGAAGGAGTGGTAAAGGTATCAATCAGGGAAAGGGATGAACAGGAAGCCCTACAAATTACCCATTCTGGCAAGGTGGCCCTCCAAAATCTGGGGTTCAAGGCTTCTCAGCCTTGATCCCTCTTCTTACCAGCTCCCTGATGGCCCCTACTCCTAAGCTAACTACTTGAGTTCAGGAGTCCAGAACAGTCATGCAACAATATTGACTTAAATCTACTTGGTAGTAATATCTTAGTGATACCTTTAAACTATGGTAACATTTTTTCCAACTCCTTATACTATTTTAGGTTTGTTTAACTTCTTTAGCTATTACAAATTCTTCAATTTCTTATTATTCTATCTTATGTTATCCTATTCAGTCCCTACTGCTGGCTCCCTAAAAGTTGAACTTCCCTTGTCATCTCTGTCTGCGCTGTCCCTGATCTCAGTCTTATATTTTATGGTTCTTGTTAATCTAACTCCTAGGTCTATGTGGTGTTAGTAAATTATTTTACATTATGTACATGTAAGTTTTCCTGTACAGCAGTTACATGGGGAACATACATATTTTACATATATATAAGAATTCTGCTTTGGCATCAATGAGACAAAAAGTTTCTTTCAATCCTTTTCCATCTGTTTGAGCCCTATAAGAACTTTATTTATAAGTTTTTTTATATTTTTATTGTGATGGGTCCTTCTTATTTATGACACAGACCCCTAAGTCAGTTTGTTTAGTGGTCATGTGCTACATTACACTACTTAATTTTAGGATCATGGTTTTTTTTTTTTTCAAGTACACTTTTTTTGGTATTTGCTGATAGTGATAATTAAGAATTCAAGTAAATAAAAGATCTTTTTATTTTCTTTTGAATTCTTGTTCACACTTGTAATTTTAGTATATTTAAAATTCAATTACAGTTTGCCTCAAATCTTATGGGTTAACCTGCAGTTTTTTTTTTCTTAAGTAAGATGATAAATTTATTTGATATTTTGTCATGGCTTTTGTTAGGGGTTGGGAGAGAGAGTAGCTGATAGATTTTTAAAAGGCAATTTTTTTAATGGCCATTTTTTTTCCTTAAATGATGGAAGTGTGGTGGAGAGATGCTATTATCTCATAATAGTAAAGGTGGAGGGAAACGGGGGAGGAAAGCTTGTGTTAAGCCATAGCCCAAATTATATTCTACCCCTAAATATATTTTTTCTTTAAAAAAAGTTCCCTCAAACCATATCCTTAATCTTCACGAGAGAGGGTTTCATCATTAAATTCTTTATCCCCAGACTTTCCTGGTAGAGGGCTGTCAGCCTTTTTATTTTCTGGAATGCTTTCTTGTTGTTCTTCTTTGGGGAAAGGAGTCTTTACCTTTGATGCCTTTGACTCCCAAGTGATAGCCTCTTTTCTTTTGTCTTTTACGAAAGTATCAGTATTATTAGTATCAGTATTGCTTTTAGCCTTTTCATGGTTATCTTTTACCTTTCAGGCTTGTACTTATTTATGATCATTTGTTTTTCTTTTTTGAACTTCACTATCAACATCATTGTCATCTTCCATTAGGAAGTCTTGGTCACCACCAAAATTCTTCTGAAATGGTCCCTCATCTTCCTCCTTGTTCTTCACTGCACATGTCTTCCATGAGTATCTCTCTCTACTTGGAAGCTACTTTGGATGCTGACTAATGCTATTGGCAAACATTTTTTCATCTTCTCTATCCTCTTGTGAGTGTGAATAGACCTTGGTTTCCACATATTTTTCTTTTAGGCCTTACTATCATCCTGTGAAATTTTTCCCAGACCACCTATTGTTTTTAGCATCTCAGTGTGTGATGATCTAATTTTCTAAACTAGAAGGACTGAATCTTTTCAGTAATTTTCATCTGAGCCATCAGATTCCTGAAACTATGAATAATAAATTACCTACCTGTTTTTTTGACAGACTGGAATATGTTCCTCACTAAAAGCAGGAAAGTCAAAATCAGGTCTTCTCCCTTCCCCTCCACCCTATCAAACTGCTTTTGACACCATGGCCCAAGTTGGTAGCTTCTCAGGCTCCACTGCCAGTGCATCTAGGCCCCTGGCATCTGCCATACCCCTTTCTCCTCATCTTTCAAAATGAAAACAGATATAATTCTAAGAGAATATTTAACTAAAAAGAAACATTTTTCTAAGACAAATGTTTGTCTTTTAACATCCTTTACTGTTCAATAGCTTCTTATGTAAAACCATATCTCTGGATGGTTGTTTGACCCTGCCATAATCCAGGTACTATATCCCAATTTCTGCCCCTCTTTATTCTATTTAGCTCTTATAAATGGACTGTGCAGGTAATGCAAATATCATTTTGTACCTTGGTCAACCTAACTATTAGAGAAGACAGGAATACAGGAATTGAGTTCTATATTTGCTTTCTCATGCCCATTATAATAACACTCAATTTTGGTTATGTGCCTTAAAAATAATAATTCAATACAATCACATTAGTATAATACATGGAATTGGGGGACAACTAGGTGACTCAGTAGATTGAGAACCAGGCCTAGAGACAGAAAGTCCTGGGTTAAAATAGGTCCTTAAATACGGCCTACCTGTGTGATCCTGGGCAAGTTACCTAACCTCTATTGCTTAGTCCTTTCCCTTCTTCTGCCTTGGAAACAACACATAATATTGATTCTAAGATGGAAGGTAAGGGTTTTAAAAATCCATGGAATTGGTAGAGAATAATATTGATCCGCTGTGGGATAGGCCAGCCTCCCACAAGGGATGGGGTCTTGGAGGTGTCACAGTGTCAGAGAAATGATGGATGGGATACAGCTTTCACTTCCAACCCACAGCACAGGTTTCACAGGATAAACTACTCTGCCTTGGCTGAGGCCTGGCTTTACTTTATACCCTCATGATCACACTTCTACTTGGCACACAGTTTCATTCTCAACATACATGTTTCCATAGAACCTAGCAACAGACAGGAAGCCTAGGGAGATAGTCAATGAAACATTGTTTCTAAGTGCAGGATCAGAGGTGTGAATTTCAAAACTACTCAACCCTGTTCAAACCATTCTTTAGAGGATGGGATTTGGCTATTTCCTGATCAATAACAATAGAGATACTTGGAATGACAGAATCAGGTCTTGGAAACTACAATCTCCACCCTACTCAAGGTAACAGGCTTTAGAAAGGGCTGTAGCAAAAGCTCAAGATTTAATTATTTGAGAATATGGCCTCCGACAGACATGTGCAAAGGGAACAGACCTCTGGGCAGTCCTGGGTTAAGCTAGAGCCACCATTGGCACAGGTGAGACACAGGAAGTGAGGTAGAGGACAGCTGAGGAGAACTTCCTTCTTCCTGTGTGGAGGAGAGTGTGGTGGTTGGAGCCTGGTGCTTGGAGTGGAGGCTTTCAGACTGTTTCTCCATTTTGGTCATGTGAGTGATAGGGACTGATCTCTTTTCTTTGCCTTGGCTATCCAAGGCCTTGAGCCTTTGGCCCAGCCTAAGCAGAGTGGGTATTTAAGCCCTATTCCTCTCTCTCTCTCTCTCTCTCTCTCTCTCTCTCTCTCTCTAATACCTTTCTTCCTACTGTTTGTAATTAAAAACTCCATAAAAGGTTGACTGCTGACTTGAGTTTTCATTTAGGAATTACATAGCTGAATTCCTTGGCAACCTTAAATTTATATATATATATATATATATATATCAGTCTTTTAAAGTGATTTCCATATCACAGAGGGTAGAATCAACATGACCCAGATATAGGTTGGGGAATTCAGAGCACAGATTTGCCAGAAGTTTTTATGCCTAGACAAGAGGGTCCTATCTAAGTGGGTATATAAGAATCCTTAGGTTTAATTTTGTAAATGGGCTCTCCTGGTGATATCCTGGGGGACAGAGTGGGACATCTGTATTAATCCTGAAAGCATGTTGCTCTCCTGTATTTTTCCTGGGGATAAGTAAGAATACTAATAGCAATTCCAATAATAAGGGTATGTTAATAAGGAAAGTCACTTAGGGGGGTTTCAGTGGATATTTCCATCCTTCCTGGGAGATGTTTTGTAGTCCCTGGTTTCCACATGTGATCATGTCAAACAGCATGGTCTTGATGGCTTCCAGCATTGATCAGTGATTATCCAGAATTATAATGGATCAATCAATTGATCAGCAAGTATTTCTTAAATATCCACTATAGGTAACGACCTGGGCTTGACAATGGGGGATGCAAATAAGAAGACTGAAATGACCCTTACTCTAAATGAACTTACATTATCATGGCCTCTTTATTTTTTGGTAAAAATACTTCAACACATTCTATACATCCAAATGTTTATTCACAGTACCAGTGAGGAAGAAATTTAAGTATTTAGCATAAAATCATGTAACTTTTTCAGCTGAAGGAACAGAAAGGACAAAAATTAAGAAAATTTAAATTGTCTCTAAATGGTATCTATTTACACTGAGGTATCACCTCATGCCTAGCAGATTGACCAACATGATAGTAAAGGAAAATGATAAATGTTGGAGGGGATGTGGCAAAAGTGGGACACTAATGCATTGCTGATGGAGTTGTGAATTAATCCAGCCATTCTGGAAGGCAATTTGGAACTATGCCAGAAGGGCTTTAAAAGACTGTCTGCCTTTTGATCCATTCATACCACTGCTGGGTTTATACCCTAGAGATAATAAGGAAAAATGTCTTTAAAATATTCATAACAGCTCTCTTTGTGATGGCAAAAAACTGGAAAATGAGGGTGTGTCCTTCAATTGGGGAATGACTGAACAAATTGTGGTATCTGTTGGTGATTTAAAATTATAGTGTGGAAAGGAAAAATGAACTGGAGGATTTCTGTCTGAACTTGGAGAACCTCAATGAACTGATGCAAAGGGAAATGAGCAGAACCAGGAGAACACTGTACACAGAAAGCAAAGCACTGTGGAACAATCCAGTATGATGGACTTTGTTAGTAGTAGTCATGAAACAAGCCAGGACACGCCTGAAGGACTTATGGGAAAGAATGCTAACTACATTGAGAGAAAGAACTATGGGAATAGAAATGCAATATGACATCACTTTTCAAATGTATATATGGGATTGTGATTTAGAGTTTAGGCCTTAAAAAATCACTCTATAACAAAAATGAATAATATGGAAATAGGTATCAAGTGATACAATTTGTACAACCCAGCGGAATTGCTTGTCAGCTCTGAGAGGGGGAAGGGAAGAGAGAAAGGAAAGGAAATGAATCATGAAAACATGGAAAAATATTTAAAAATTAAAATTAAAAAAATAAAAGTAAATGGATAAGCTTTTTAAGAGTAACTATGTGGTGCTTAAAAAATTGGTTGCATTGAATTAGTCTACCATCCAGCCTTGATTAGGTGCCTACTGTGTGCCAGACACTGTGCTAAGATATAGAGATAATGAGAAAGGTAAAAGATAGTGGTAGCATTCAAGGAACTCATGAGAGGAGATGGAAGAAGAGAAATGTGCAGATTTCTATGTATCTATACATTGTACATAAAAGGTAAATTGGAGATAATGTCAGAGGGAAGGAACTATATCAAAGTGGATTTTTAAAAAAGCCTCATATAAAAAGTTGAACTTTAGCCAAGACTTTGAAGAAGTCAAGGAAGCTATAAGGTAGAGATGAGGAGACAGAAAGTTCCAGGTCTGGGAGGAGAGTTAGTGAAAATGCTTGGTCAGAAATTGGAATATAATGAAGACAAGGAGGCCAGTGTCCCTGGATAACAGACTTCATTTATTTATTAATTCATTCATCTACAATGATTTATTAAACACCCCAAATGCAAAGTGCACTGTTGGCATCCAGCTTGCAGAAATTGACGGTCCCCTGTACTTTGCTATTAAGATAATTTCAGCAATATTATGTTAACTTCTGGGTTTTACATTTTATGAGACAAAGACATTCTAGTATGAAGAAAACATGGCAACAAATTTCAATTGGAATTCAATTCAACAATCATTTATTAATCTCTTCTTTTTCAGATGCTTTGCTATTGGGGGAAATATATATATATGAAAATGAAACATTTTCTGCCCTCAAGGGTCTACTGAGTCTGTATTTGATTGTCTGAGAATAATTAATAGGTGAGTTTTTACATAAAAATGGAGTAAGTTCTTTTTTGTTATTATTTGTTTTGTATTCCTTGCTTTTTTCTTTTTCTTTCTTTTTTTTAATCTCTTATTTCTGTTTTAGAATCAATAATATATATTGGTTCCAAAGCAGAAGAGTGGTAAGGGCTAGTCAATGGGAGTTAAATGACTTTCCCAGGGTCACAAGCTAAGAAGTGTCTGAGGCCAGATTTGAACCTAGAACCTCCCATCTCTAGGCCTGATTTTCAATCCATTGAACCACCCAGTTGCCCCTTAGTCCTTGCTTTCAACTAAGTTAGAAACAAATTCAGAGTCGAAAATACAAAGAGGCAAATTTCAGTTTAATCCAAGAGAATTTTTGTAATAAATAGAGCAGCTCAACTAAGTTACTTTGTGAAGTGGCAGGCTTGCCAAAATTAGGAGTATTCAAGCTGAAAGGATATGTCCATTTGGCAGAAATGTTGTGGAAACCATGCAGGCATTTTGATAGTAGGTGATTTGTCAGGTCTCTTCTAATTTTAAGAACCTATGACTCACTGATTCAGAGGCCAAGCCACTCACAGAAAGTTTACTTCAATAGAAGCTTGTGACAATCCATGAAGGAATGCCTGAAATGCTTGTACATATCTTCAAACAAAACAAAAAACAAGAACAAAAAGGATCTAATCCATTTTATATAAAATCTCACCCATTAAGTATTCAAAGATAATCAAATACAGACTCAGTAGACCCTTGAAGGCAGAAAATGTTTCACTTTCTTCTATATTCCCAGAAGATAGCAAATATATATATGTATATAATTTTTACATATTATTCCTTCTATCTTTCCTCATATGCACAATATAGACATTATTTTAATCAATTTGGCAAAAAGAATTTGCCAGGATGCACCATCAAAAGCAAATGTATATAATGTTTGCTCTGAAAGATACTAAAGAGGTCACTTAAGCCAGTGGCATATCTCATGTACTCCATATCTCTTAAGTGTGGTCATTTTTTTCCTATCTGAAAACATTAAGTGACAGAGAATTCACTATAGAACAAGTGAACCTATTCTATTTCTAGGTACTATTTGAACGTCTTTTCTCTTATTCTAATACTACAATGCATTTGTGATCTCTTAGATATGAGATTGGGGATTTCTTCCCACTGGTGCTAATCAAAACTCATCCATGCCTCTGGATAGTTTTGTCTTTCTCCAAAACCTTCCCTGAATTCATCACTGAACACTGACTTGATTCACTTCAGTAGGCACTATTATACAAATGAGGAAACTGAGCCAAAAATGGATAAGTGGCTTGTTCAGTGCACACAGCTGGAAAGTGTCTGAAGTTAGATTTGAATCGGAAGTCTTCATGGTTTCAGTTGCAGACCCTGTTATGGGGGAGTGTAAACCTCAAATTTCCTTAGACTTATAATTGTTGAAAATTTCACCATTGGGATATTTCATACTTGGAAAATTTCTTACTGATAGTCTATTGGAATGGGAACCCCATTGGCATGGGAGGTTCTTTCTCTTCCCTTCTTAAGATTACTTTAGGACAGAGACCCTTTGCTGAACAATGGAAAGGACTTTGATCTATGCTTAAGCATAGAACAGGAATTTCTTTGAGTCTTGATTGATTTTAGAATTGATACAATGGAGATACTTGGAATAAATCTCCACCCTATTCAGTCCTAATAGGATTGAGTAAGGGCTGCAGCCTAGATCAAATTTTAATTATTCCAATCTCTACCATACTCAAGTTAACAGGATTTAGAAAGGGCTGTAGCAAAGGAGTATAGATTTAATCATTTGAAAATATGACCTTCAACAGACATGTGCAAAAGCCAGAAACCTCTGGGCGGTCCTGGGCTAAGCGAGAGCCTCCATTGACAGGGAAATTGATGAAGAGTGATTGGTAGATGTGAGGACTGAGGGGAGGCAACTTGGATGGTGTCCTTAAAGATAGGAGGGTCTGGAGACTAGAGGATTGAGTTTTTTGAGCGGTGTGGTTCCTGGTCTCTGAGGAAGCTTGCTCTGGAGGAAGCTGAAGGTGGGGGCCTCTGAGACTGTTTCTCCATTTTGGACACGTGAGTAATAGGGACTGATCTCCTTTCTTTGCCCCAGCTATCTAAGGGCTTGGGCCTTTTGGCCCAGCCTAAACAGAAGGGGTATTTAAGCCCTATTCCCTTCTCTCCCCTTTCTCTCTATATATATATCTCTAATTCCTTTCTTGCTCCTATTGTAATTAAACTCCAAAAAAGGCTGACGGCTGACTTGAGTTTTTCATTTAGGAATTACATAGCTGATTCCTTGGCGACCTTAAATTAATATATATCAGTCTTTTAAAGTGATTCCCTTGTAACATTGTGGCTGACCACACGGGAGTCTAAAGAATCCTCTCAATAAAACTTTTTCCTTGCCTTTTTACTATACTGTTTCACCACTTAGTCCTTTTTTTTTAACAAAAAACTTGGCTTAAAGACACAGCTGCTAGAACACGTGAGTATAAAAAACTTTTTCTCTTTTCTCCTTAAGTTAAATTGGAATCAGCAGTTTTTTCTTTTTCTTCCCTTTAATCTTAAGGGACAGCTGGGTAGCTCAGCGGATTGAGAGCCATCCCTAGAGGCAGAAGGTCCTGGGTTCAAATCGGACCTCAGATACTTCCCAGCTGTGTGACTCTGATAGACAGAAAACAGCTGTTTTTAAATCTCAGCAACAGGACTCTAAAGTCCTGGCTGGAAGAACTGTTTCTAAATATCCTTTCCCTTAAGGAACAACTTCCTGGATTAAAAAAAAAAAAACCCTGTGGAAAGTTTGTTGCTTTGCCCTGCTCCCCACGTGTTTTGTGAAATTACAAAATATACATATAAAAATGAGTACTACATTCTTTGACAATTATGTGGCAGCTGAAGAAGTAGGGGCATTGAGGAATGAAGGATACCTCCAAATTTTTATATTAATAGGTACTGTCATTTTTGTACTCCTCAATACTATATTTAGAGATGAAAAAATAAAAAATATTGAGGATAAAATAAAGCAAAATGAGGATAAAATAAAACAAAATGAGGATAAAATAAAACAAAATGAGGATAAAATAGAAAATATTGAGGATAAAATAGAAAATGTTGAGGATAAAATAGAAAAAAATGAGGATAAAATAGAAAATATTGAGGATAAAATAGAAAATATTGAGGATAAAATAGAAAAAATTGAGGATACAATAGAAAAAATTGAGGATACAATAGAAAAAATTGAGGATACAATAGAAAAAATTGAGGATAAAATAGGAAATATTGAGAATAAAATAGAAAAACTTGAGGATAAAATAGGAAATATTGAGAATAAAATAGGAAATATTGAGGATAAAATGGGAGATATGGAAGATAAAATAGGAAAAATTGAGGAAAAAATGCAAGCCCAATTAGAAGATCTAAAATGTTTCTTACAGGATCAATGGGCAAACACCCACTCTACCAGAAACAGACCTGTTTCTGAACCTTTGAATGAGGAAATTTCCTTCCCTGAAATAGAGATGGAAAACACCTTCCCTATAGCCCAGTTAACAGACTGCTTCTCTCGTGCAGTGCAAATCTTGTCTGAATTTAATCCCCAAAACCCTTCCCCTGCAATCCCAGCTTCTCATGTTCCTTCTCCTACAGAAAACCAAATTCCAATGCAAGGGAGATCTTGTCCTCCTAGAGAAACCTGTCCTTGTCAAACTGACCCACAGGTGCAAAATTCAACAAGAGGCCTGTTTCCTCTAAGAGAAGTACCTGAAATAGGACGAAATGGGGATGTGGTGACTTTAAGACATAGGATACCGTTTACTCCCCAAGAAATAAATGAATTTACACGAAATATCCCCACATATGAACAAGATCCTTTTCTAGTAACAAAAAAGATGGGAGACATATTTTTTCAATATAATCCGTCTTACAAGGACGTTGAGAGCTTACTACAGGCTTTTTTAAGTGAACGTGAAAAAAATAAAATAATTGCTCATGTCAACAAAACCCGGGGGCGTAATGCAGCACATTGGCCATCTCAGGATCCCGAATGGGACTATAATAATCCTGAGGACTATCTACAACTATACCGTTGTAGAGAGGCCATCCTCACGGCCATGAAGGAATGTGCGGACAGTACAGATAAGTGGATGGAACTGGAAAAAATTAAGCAAAAGGAAAACGAAACACCCTCCAGATTTATGGACAGAATTATCGAGTTTGGGGACAGATACTTAGATTGGGACTTAAATAAAGAGAATAGTTTAAGACAAGTTAGAAGAATCTTTGTAAATAATTCTTGCAAAGTAATTAAAAATTATTTTAAAACACAATGCCCAAGATGGTCAGATATGGACCTTGAAGAATTGCGAAAAACAGCTATATATGTTTTTAAGGGAAACGAAGAAAAGGAGAAAGAGAATAATGATGACATGGAGGAAATGAAGAAAAAAATGAGATGTGTAATAGATAGGATAACTAAATTAGAAAGTGGGCATGATAATGAACCAACGACAATTGCCCCTCTCCAGAAATCCAATTATCAATCCATTACTTGCCACTTCTGTGAGAAGAAGGGCCACAAAATGATGGAATGTAGAACCTTTCTTAAGATGTTTGGAAGGAATACACAGTTTAATAATGGTTTTAGAAATAATAACTATAGAAATTATGATAATGGTTATAGAAACCAGAATTCTAGAAATTATAATAATGACTATGGAAATAACTATAATGAATATAGAAATAAGAACTTTAGAAACCAGAATTATAGAAATAGGAATTGGGAATTTAATGACAATGCTCAAATTGAAGAAAATTTTAATGATAATACTCAACAATATATGAGAAATGGCGCTCGTCCAAAAATTACTCGAGGTACTAATGACCCTCAGAGAGGTGCCCTTCAGGGGGGTGCCCAAGGAATATCCCAAACACAATGATGGTGCCCGGGGGGGGCTGGGGCACAGGAATCAGAGGATACAACCTTTGATTTCCCAGACCCTGATGTCCTACTACCCGTTGTCCCTATCCACTGCCCTCCCCATACTAATGAACCCCATGTTACCTTAAAAGTGGGTAACACTTATTATGATTGTCTATTAGACACCGGAGCTGCCTGGTCTGTATTAAAGAGAACACCTGATTTACAATGTTATTCTATTGGCTCAGAGAATGTAATGGGAGTATCAGGAATAACCCAAAGAGTTAAAAGACTTCCTCCTAGAATGGTGTCTGTAGGACCCCTAGAGGTACAACACTCCTTCCTTTTGATGCCTGACTCCCCTTTAAATTTGCTGGGGAGGGACCTTCTATGCAAACTCAGAGCCACAATAACCTGCTCCCCAGATGGCTCATTATCATTAGAAGTACCAGAGGAATCTTTAAATTTACTCCCTGTACTTCTCTCGGAAAACCAGGAGGCAAAAGAACCTTCCATTTTTGAAATACCTAAAGATATACCGGAGTCTCTTTGGGCCACATCTTCTTCTGATGTAGGCTTACTTAAATCTGCTGTTCCTGTGCAGATAAAAACTAAATCTAGCCCACCTCCTTCTATCCCTCAGTATCCCCTCTCAAAGGAGGCAATTGAGGGTATTACACCAGTTATTAACTCATTAATAGAACAGGGAATAATAATCCCTTGCAAATCTGAATACAACACGCCCATCCTGCCAATTAAAAAACCAAAAAAAGGGCCCGATGGCAAGCACATCTATAGATTTGTACAGGATCTAAGGGCAGTGAATAATCACGTTATAAAGAGACACTCCGTAGTTTCTAACATACATACTATTATTTCATCTATTCCTAGCACAGCTACATACTTTACAGTAGTAGACTTGTGTTCAGCTTTCTTTTCCATACCAATACATGAAAACTCCAGGCATATTTTTGCTTTCACCTGGAAGGGCTCACAATATACCTGGTGTCGGCTGCCACAGGGTTATGTCGAAAGTCCGAGCTTATTTGAGCAAATTTTGAGCCAAGACACAGACAATATAACATTTAAAAATAGCAAATTAATCAAATATGTAGATGATCTACTCTTGGCTTCAACAGATGCAGAAACATGTCAAGAAGATAGCAAACACCTTCTTTTGGAATTGCACAAAAGAGGACATAAAATCTCTAAGGATAAAGTTCAATGGTGTCTCCAAAAAGTAGAATATTTGGGATTCATCTTGACTGCGGGTGCTCGTTATATTTCTCCAAAACGAATTGAGAACATTCAAAAATTGAGTGCTCCTACCACTAAGAAACAGCTGAGAGCAATTTTAGGAATAACAGGGTTTTGTAGACAATGGATTCCTTGCTATGGGGAAATCACTAAACCCCTTATAGCATTAACAAAGGATTCAGTTCCTGAACCCCTCAAATTAGAGCCTGAACACTTGTCAGCTCTAACAGATCTGAAAAAGGCTATCATGTCTGCCCCTGCTCTAGGCATCCCAGATTACAACAAGCCATTTACTTTATATGTGCATGAGCGAAGAGGAGTAGCCTCTGGTGTGTTAACTCAGACTTTGGGACCTTCTCAGCGCCCAATTGCTTATTATTCTGCCCAACTAGACCCAGTAGCAGCAGGAGCACCACCATGCCTTAGAGGAGTAGCTGCTACAGCCTTACTAGTAACAAAAACCGTTGATTTAGTATTGGGATGTCCATTAACAATAATGTGCCCACATGAGATTGAAGCATTATTGGTAAAACATAGAACACAGGCATTCTCGGATCAGAGAATTACAAGGTATGAAATAACCTTATTAAATAGTGAAAATATTACCTTGAAACGCTGTTCAACTCTTAACCCTGCCACCTTGCTTCCAGATTTACCCACTTCAGGAGAACCACTACATAACTGTGAAACATTAGTGTCCATGGCAGAAAAGCCTCGAGATAATCTCTTGGACACTCCCTTAGACAATGCAGATCTGATTTTATTTACCGATGGTTCCTCTTTTATGAGGGATGGCATACGTTACACTGGAGCTGCCGTAGTCTCAGAATTTGCCACTGAATGGTCAGCTTCACTACCTTCTAACATTAGCGCTCAAGGAGCAGAACTCATAGCTCTAAAACAAGCTTGTATAATTGCCAAGGATAAAAAGGCAACAATTTATACAGATTCTAGATATGCTTTCGGCATTTGTCACTCAGTCGGGATGCTATGGCTCCAAAGAGGATTTTTAACCTCAGCTGGAAAATCCATAGCTAATGCAGAAATTATTAATGAAGTTCTTTCTGCTCTCAAACTGCCTAAAGCCCTAGCTGTAGTTCATTGCTCTGCCCATACAGGTGGCTCTGACCCTGTCTCTAGAGGAAATGACCGAGCAGATGCCGCTGCAAAACTAGCAGCCATAGAAGGACCTGGATTAATTTTAACATTAACAACCACTGATAATTTAAATTTATCACTCTCCTATAATGAAAAGGAAGTGGAAAAATGGAAACAAAAATTTAAAGCAAAACAAATTAATGGAGTATGGGTGTCACCTGAAGGAAAACCCCTGCTCCCTAGAAGTTTCTATAACCAAATTTGCCAATCTATTCATAAAAATGGTCATTTTGGCACCCAGGGCATCGTGGACTCTGTCAAGAGAGTATGGATAGCCCCTGGTATAACTACTGTAGCCTCTAAAGTATGTTCAGCCTGCCCTATTTGCCAGGCATATAACCAACATGCATATCGTGGAAAAGCCTTTGGGGGACGTCCTCTGGCTTACACACCTTTTGAACATCTACAGATAGATTTCATAACAATGCCAAAGGCTGGACGTTATAAATTTTGTCTAGTAATTGTAGATCAACTAACCAGATGGCCGGAAGCATTTCCTACGACCAGAGCCACAGCAGATTTTGTTGCAAAGATACTTTTAAAAGAAATTATTCCTCGTTTTGGCCTACCAGCACGTATTGACTCCGATAGAGGGAGTCATTTTACCGATTCTGTCTTAAATCAAATATATTCTTGCTTGGGGATAACTCCAAAATTCCATGTTCCATATCACCCCCAGAGCTCAGGCCAAGTGGAGAGGATGAATAAAGAACTTAAGACTATGATTGGCAAATTATGCACTGAGACCCATTTAAAATGGCCTGAAATTCTCCCTCTGGCCCTATTTTATCTTAGAAGCAGGCCTAGAGGAGACTTACATATTTCACCATTTGAGATGCTTTTTGGACATCCGCCTATACAGGCTAAGCCTTTCTCCCCGGCTTATACATCGCTATTAGGGGGAGATATTACTATTGCTTCCTATATACAGGAGTTACAGCACAAACTACGTGAACTTCATGAATCTGGAGCTGCAGTACAAGCTGGACCATTAGACTTTTCTCTGCATGACCTGAACCCAGGAGATAAAGTTTATATCAAGAATTTCAAGCGAACTGGAGCAACTGAACCTTCATGGGAAGGACCATTCCAAATATTATTAACTACTCCAACATCTATAAAGATTGGAGAAAGAGACTCTTGGATTCACTGCTCACATGTGAAGAAAGCATCTTCTGCTGAGACTGATTGACTCTATCCTATCATATGAATTGTGACTCTATCTTATCATATGAATTGGAGATAATAATCCATAGACAAATGGATGCTGGTTTTTTTTCAAGAATATATTGAATTACTGATTTTTTTTCTTATTTTTTCTTATTTCTTTTCTTTTATTTTTTGATCAGAATATTTGATTTTTTCTCATTTTTGTACTGAAGGTACACATAATTAATATTAATATTTTTTCCCTGCAGTAATACAAGTTAATATATATACTCTTGCTATAATATCAATATATGCCTAAAAGCTTTAAACTATGGGAACCTGCCATTTATTGATAAAATATTATAGGACTGTGATTAATGTTTGTGTCTGATTCCAGGAAAAGGGATAAAAACAAGGAGCACAGACTAAACCTGAATAGTGCCAATAGAGCACACATGAAATATTAAAGTGAGACTCAAGGTTGCGACGCTTAACTTATGTTTAAGTCGTAGGACTTCCTTGTATCTACACTCCTTTCGAAGTACTCAAACAAGTACAAAGCTTGACTATCATGCTGGCTCCCTATATCTCTGAAGGAAAAAAATCAGACAAGGGAATGACATTTCCCCATCAAAATAGAATTCTAATTCTTTTCTTCTTATATTATGGCAACTTCCTGTAGTCTTGGCTACAAATGGCTAAGTGAAATATTACTGCATTCTGTCCTACATACTTGTGGGATAGAAATTACTTTAAACTGGACCTATACAAAGTCTATTTTGAGTTTTTCTTATGTTTTTGATTATTTTTTCTATTCTTTTGATAATTGACACATACAACCCCATAACTGAACATTGCATTCTGAGCTAAACTTGATATTTTTTTTTTAATACTTACTTCAGGGGGGATTGTATTTTAATTTAAAATCTAAGAATTTTTGAATTTTTTTTGTTTGAGATTTTATTTTTATAAAAATCCAAGACTTTTGTTTAAGATTTTACTTTTATAAAAAATTCAAAGATTTTGATTTTGTTCGAGAAAAGATCTTCAAGAAAGAAGCTTGAAACTTTTATATCCAGAGAATGAACTGTTGCAGAAAGATGCCAAAAACCTACACTTCATCAAGAAGATTAAGAATGAACTTTCGATGTGATTGATTGGACTGAACTTTTGATTGAACATTTATTGTAACATTTATGCCAAAAGGGACTGCCCCTAATTTGGCTTTCTGTCAATGCGCCTAGCAAACATTGGTTTTGCTTTCTTTTCTTTTCTATTTCCTCTCTCACTATTCTAATTTCTCTTAGAAAATTGAATATTGTGTATATCTTTAGTTAGAAGTGAATTTAGAACTACAAAATGATTATGTTAAATGATCAATGGGGAGACTAGTCTCCCAATGATCATCAGGGGGGATTGTAAACCTCAAATTTCCTTAGACTTATAATTGTTGAAAATTTCACCATTGGGATATTTCATACTTGGAAAATTTCTTACTGATAGTCTATTGGAATGGGAACCCCATTGGCATGGGAGGTTCTTTCTCTTCCCTTCTTAAGATTACTTTAGGACAGAGACCCTTTGCTGAACAATGGAAAGGACTTTGATCTATGCTTAAGCATAGAACAGGAATTTCTTTGAGTCTTGATTGATTTTAGAATTGATACAATGGAGATACTTGGAATAAATCTCCACCCTATTCAGTCCTAATAGGATTGAGTAAGGGCTGCAGCCTAGATCAAATTTTAATTATTCCAATCTCTACCATACTCAAGTTAACAGGATTTAGAAAGGGCTGTAGCAAAGGAGTATAGATTTAATCATTTGAAAATATGACCTTCAACAGACATGTGCAAAAGCCAGAAACCTCTGGGCGGTCCTGGGCTAAGCGAGAGCCTCCATTGACAGGGAAATTGATGAAGAGTGATTGGTAGATGTGAGGACTGAGGGGAGGCAACTTGGATGGTGTCCTTAAAGATAGGAGGGTCTGGAGACTAGAGGATTGAGTTTTTTGAGCGGTGTGGTTCCTGGTCTCTGAGGAAGCTTGCTCTGGAGGAAGCTGAAGGTGGGGGCCTCTGAGACTGTTTCTCCATTTTGGACACGTGAGTAATAGGGACTGATCTCCTTTCTTTGCCCCAGCTATCTAAGGGCTTGGGCCTTTTGGCCCAGCCTAAACAGAAGGGGTATTTAAGCCCTATTCCCTTCTCTCCCCTTTCTCTCTATATATATATCTCTAATTCCTTTCTTGCTCCTATTGTAATTAAACTCCAAAAAAGGCTGACGGCTGACTTGAGTTTTTCATTTAGGAATTACATAGCTGATTCCTTGGCGACCTTAAATTAATATATATCAGTCTTTTAAAGTGATTCCCTTGTAACAGGAGGAAAGAGGGGAGGGAAAGAGAATGAATTCTGTAAACATAGAAAAATATTTTTAAAATTAAAAAAATACAAATACAAACAACACTGCAAAAAAGTGTTAGAAATACATTTTTCATATAATTGGGGAAAAAGTAAAATAAAATAAAAATAATTTCAGGCCCAGAACTCTATGTATTATGCTCACTAACTCTCCCATATAACCTATGTGTATCAAAGATGGAATTGGAGTATAGGTCCTACTTGGTAAGGTTGTCTGTGCACCTTGACATATTGCCTGTCTTCACTATAATCAAATCAAATCAAATCAAATCAAAACAAAACAAAACAAAAAAGCCCATCTTATTTACCAGGAAGATATTTATCCTTGAGAGAAAGGATTTAGAAATATCCATTGCATCTAGCACATCATTTCACTTATTCATATTAGACTGAGTAGATTACTCTAGAGAATTTAGATAATAACATTTCCGAATGAACATGCTTTTTGAAAGTGTGATCTCTGATTTAAAGATGTACGGCATATTTACCATATGCATGGTTGTCTAGAAGGCTCTTATAAAAGCCATACTTGAAATACCAAAGGCAAAAGGCAGCATTTTACAAATACCTTGAAAGTTTAAATAATTTCTGTAACCTTTCTCCATCTACCCAAAAATACTCTCCTAACTTGGGACAACATTGACCTCCAAATGATCTGTCCAATCAATTCAATTCCACAAGTAGTTAATAGCTGCCTGGCTATGTGTTTAGCACTGAGAATAAAAAACAAAACAAACAAAAATATGACCATGCTTGCTCTTAAGGGGCAAACATTCTTGCAGGTTTGAGGAAGTCGAACAAAACATACCTAGAGAAGTAAAAGGAAAATTTGTGGAAAGTAATTGTGGGAGCACAGAATGCTAGACCTGGAAAATTCAGAAATGATCTATTGAAGAAGGTAAAATAATTTCAGTCTGGCAAGGTAGTGATGGAGGTGACAGAAGAGGTCATTTTAGACTGAGGGACATCCTGGGCCATCTGAAAATGAGCAACTAGGACAGTTTGTTTGAAATATAGAATGTGTGAGGTGAAATAATGTAAAATCTGCCTGGAAAAATAGGTTGCATATGGATTTTAAAGAAACAGAAAATTTTCTATTTTATTGTAAGCATTGACCAAATACTGAAGCTTTTGCCTTTTCATTTAGTTTATAAAATTGATTAATTACAGCCAGATCCATGGACATATATGTAACAGTAAAATATAAATTAATTGGGCTTCAACACTACTTAATTTTGTATTTGTATCCTAGCACATAGCATATGCTTTTCTTTTTTATTTATTATAATAAATGCTTGTTGAGTTTATTTAAATTGAATTGAATGTATGGGGTTGGGTTGAATATTCCTTCCATACTTAAATTATGTGATAAAATATTTCTTACTACATTTATCAGGTTAGGACAAGTCTCAACCACTTCACTACATTACATTTTGGTCAAACAGTCCTTGACAGATATTACTGGAAAAGTGTTTCACTTGACTGAAAAAACTTGATCATCTTGTAGGTTATCTATAAATGGAAGTCTAGTTCAGAACTCAGGTTTTGCAAGTACCTGATGAAGAAAAGAATTCAGTAGTGTGCCAATAGAGAGAAAGAAGTAAGAATATCTAATAATACTAATTCTGAAAGAACTGGACACCTAGGAAAAACCACAGAAAAGAGAAAGAAAAGGTAACTGAGTAATATCAAAGAAGGTGAAAAGAGGGAGGGAAAGAATAAATATTTATATATTCCCACTATGTGCCTGGGGCTGTGCTAAGTAATTCATTCAAATATTAATTCATTTGATCTTCACAACAACCCTACAAGGTAGGTGTAATTTCCCTCATTTTATAGTTGAGGAAAGAGAGAAAAATTGAAGAAAATACATGACTTGCCCAAGTCATACAGTTAGTAAAAAAAAAAATGTCTGAGGCTGGTTTTGAACTAATCTTCCTGATGCCAAATATAGCACTTTATATACTACACCACTAAGCTAGAAAGGAGAAATCAAGGAGGTCCTGATATATATTGAATTTAATTGTGGTTAGACTCTGAATATTTATATAGGTTGTCTCCAGGGATTTAATTTCTAAATCCCAAAATGGATTAATAAACTAAATGGAATTTATGGTAGTTTATTTACAATAGAGGGAAGATATTAATGAAGAGAGAAAAGGAGAGAGAGAGAGAGAGACAGAGAGACAGAGAGAGACAGAGAGCGTGAGCGAGCTCTGGCTTCCACTGATACCAGTTAGAAATTCTAAGCCCCAGCTAGGGGAAAAGAGTCTCAAGATGATGGGCCTTTCCTGGAGGCTTAATGCCTCCAGAAAAGCGGGGTCATTAAGTCAGCCCTTCACTCACCAATGGTGACCATCTAAAAAGAAAGCAGTCTGAGGTCTCCTGCACGAGCTCTTCCAGGGTTGAATTCCTCTTCCAGTCTCTCCTCAAGTGTCTGTTCTCCAGTCCAACTCAGAGTCAGAGTTCTTCCATCCAAATCCAATCAAGTATCTATATCTTCTTCTGGCCTTTGGTCCTCTTTTTAAAGATCTTTTCCTCTTGTGTCACCTCCCCTAAATTTCATGTCTACCAATCACAGCAGACACTCTGCTCTAGGACTGCCCAGAAGGCAATTAGTTGATTCTAATTTGTTAACCACTATAACACATGTGGGTCACAGACCTCCCACTTTATGATTAAGTGGAAGATTTACACCCTTCCTGATCAGATCTAACATGGGCAGATCTTCCCACTCAACTTCAAGTACTGTGTTTACATTTCTGGGGATTAAATTAACAAATAGACAGGATTACAATTCAATCTTCACAATCAAGTAAAAGCTAAGTACATTCATTGTTACAATCAGGGGAGAGCTAAATTTAATCTTCACATATATCTTGGTATAGAAAAATTGGGGCTGATGCTTCGATTTCTATTTCTTTACTGAAAGGCTAAAGGAATTCCAAGAAGAGTTGGCTTCTTCTACTTCCTCTGTCAGGTTATCTCTATTAACATCCCTTGTAATATAATCTACTGCTAAATTATCCACACATTTTTGATAACCTAAATGTGACCCAGCCACAAAGAGACCAAGGGTTAACAACAGATTGTTATAAATGTAAAAAACTATGGGAGAGACCTAGACCTCCACCTAATGGTAGGTTTTCTCCTAAATTAGGACTCAGAAAAACTATGATTTTATTCTTAATATTTTTTAGACTCAAATAGACTATTAAATCAGAAGAATAGATACAGCAGGCCCTCCTTGTTATCTCCTTTCTAGCTAAGTGATATAAAGTGGATAAAGAGCCAGGCCTGTAATCAGGGAGATTCAAGTTCAAATCCATCCACATATAGGACTCATACAGACCCAAAGAGTCATCACATTGCTTCCAGACTTAAAAAAAAAAAAAAACTTACTTAACAGTAACAGAATATTACAAATTCAACCATAAATAGGAGTTTGGATTTACCGAGTTTAGCAAAAACAATTAAAAAAAGTTTAGATGGCAAAATCGTATAATTATATATTATGTTGTTCAGTAGTTTCAGTTGTGCCCAACAATGATCTCAAGTGAAGTTTTCTTGGCAAAAATACTGGTTTGCCATTTTCTTTTCCAGCTAATTTTTAAGGATGAGAAACTGAGTGAAACAGGATTAAGTGACTTGCCAAGGGTGACACAACTAGTGTCTGAGGCCAGATTTACATTCAGGTTTTCCCAGTTTTATATTCACTGTGTCACCTAGTTTTCCATAATAGCTAATATCTATATGGTATTTTAAAATTTACCTCATTACTATAAGATTGGCTGCTGAATATTTTTAGCCGGAGGAATTCATGATGCTTATACTGCTTACATAGAGGAGATACAGCATATGTTGCTGGAGAAAGTGACAAAATTGCTAAAGGTATGGTGGTCCCTTAATGTAGTAATAATCCATCTTTTTTATATTCTTTCCTCACAATAATCTATGGGGTCAGGAAGAAGGAAATATTTCCTGAACTCCAGTGAGATACTATAGTTCTTTTTTGCCACAGACAAAATATTCTTAAATTTAGGGAACAAACTTCCTCTTCCACAATGTTAAAATTTTTTTATGTTGGATTTGAATATATCAAATTGGTGGTTACCAGGAATTTAATTTCAAAATCCCAAATGAATTACTAAAGTAGAAGGTAAATTTATGGTAGTTTATTTACAATAGAGAGAAAATATATTAAGGAAGTGAGAAAAGGGTAGAGAGGGAGAGAGAGATCTCTGGCTTCCTCAGAGCCAGGTAGAAATTCTAAGGCCCTAATCAGGGAAAAGAGTCTCAAGACCATCTAAAAGGAAAGCAGTCTGAGGTCTTCTGCAGGAGCTCCTCCAGGGGTCCAGTTCCACAGCCAAGTGTCTTCACTCCAAATCTGTATGTCTGAATTCCAGTCTCTCCTCCTAGTGACTCTTCTTCACTCCAAGCTCCAGAGACTGATCTTCCAGGCCAACTCTGAGTCAGAGATCTTCAATCTGTATTGAATCGAATGTCTCCTTGAATCTCAAAATGTCCTCCTCTGGCCCCTGTGGTTCTCTTTTTAAAGATTTTTTTCTCTTGTGTCACCTCCCCTAAATTTCATGTCTATCAATCACAACAGACACTCTCTTCAGGACTGCCCACTCTTTAGTTCACACTTCTTTGGTTAGATTATACCTTGTTTGGTTAGATCACATCTTTAATAGTTAGTTCATGCCTTTAGTAGTTAGTTTGCACCTTTTTGTGGTTAAAATGGATAGATCTACTTCAAATACTGAGTTACCACCTTTTCGGGATTAAAATCTAAAAATATACTGGGGATTACAATTCAATCTTCCCAATAAAGGAAGGGCTAAGTATCTTCATTGTTACAATCAGGGGATTACAATTTAATCTTCACAATAAATAATAGACACTACTATTTTTCTCTCTTCTGGATTTGTGATTTACATACTTTATCCTTAGTATTGTGTCATCAGCTCAGAGATATTATTAAGCAAATTTGCTTCATTCTATAGCATAATAGAAGTGACTTAAAGATGAAATAAATTTATCTGTATAAAAATTCAAAATCATTGTACCTATAGTTTTCAAGAAAATATGAGTATATTTACAAATATTACAATATACCATCACCTTCGAATTTAGGATTTATTCAAATATCTCAAATTTGTGGGATAGGTATTGTAAGAAAGTACTAATTCTAATATATAAGTGGGCAAACTGAGTCTCAGAGAAATTAAATGACTCTCTCTTACAGGTATATCTGAACCAAGATTCAAACACAGATCCAAGTCCAATACTCTTTTAGTTATACCACAAACTAATACTTTTAGTTCCTATGTTGGTAAGAATTTTCAAAGGATCTCAAAATGATAATTCTTGCTAATTAAAAATGAAAACATTAAGCTATTCTAATTAATGCCTGTGCAAAAAAGGAGAAAACATCACTTATTCAAACTGAATCTTTCCTTTTTGATTCCATTTGATGTGTATGTGTAGTTGAAGTCTCTTCTGGTTGTCCTAAGCAATGGACAGTGGAGTTATATTTCAAAATCATTTGGTTTTGGGATGACATTGGTCTAACTGCATTAAACCCTACAACACTGCAGAACATCCTAAATGAGTATTGAAAGTATTCAATATGTCAACAGAGGAAAAACCAAGTGGATGAAAAAAACTGTATTAATGAGACTATAAAATGGACTTGCTTGAATAGCTCCTAGATTTGTCCATCAGGCTTGTATCTTGGACAGATATTTTAGATGGATAATAGATATGATTCAGAATTAATTCGGAAGAAAAGAGGGGGCTAAATTCAATTTTGAAATTTGCATGAAAATTTCAATGACTTCTACATGAAATATAACCCATTGTTTTAAGATCTTTATTTGTCTGCGAATTTTATTTGGCTTTGAGTTGAAGAATGACAAATTACCAAAACCAAGATTGTAAATTATCCATAATGAAAAGCTTCAGAATAGATAAATCAGCTAGGTATAATAGGTATTCATATCACCACTGATGAAGGAAAAAATACAAAGTAAAAAATGTCATTAAAGAGATATTTGAGCAGAATAGAAAGTGGACAACCATGTAGTAAGAGTAAGGGAAAGCCTGTGTACTAAACTAGGACACATATAATATCAAAGAAACTTGAGAAATAATCCAAGTTCATTCTGAGGATGTCCTTTGGATAATTTATAAGTGGTATGGACAAGAGTTACACAGGATAAAAAAAAACACACAGATTGATTATGATCATCACTAAAGGGAATACCCAATCTGACAAAATCACATTCATTGAAGTATTAAAACTAATCCTAGGATGCCCATTTCTGGTTCAAGTTGGTTAGGTAATATAGTAGGTAAAGAAAAGTTTAAAGTCATAAAGACCTACCTGCAAATCCTACTTATTTCAGATGCTTTACTGGATGTGTTACTCTGCATGAATCTCTTAGCTTCTCTCAACTTCTGTATTCTCATTTGTAAAATGGGGATAATACTAGAACCTACCCCATGATGATGGTCAAGTGAGATATAATGTATATAAAATGCTACATGTTTTAAAAGTGCTGTCTAAATGCTAGCTATTATAAAAGTATTCACAAAAAGGACAGACTTTACTTCACAGCAGGTAGAAGGAATGGTTTGGTTCTTTTTAGATAGCAAAAACAGATGGCTAAGGATTATTGTAATATCATCATCATCATCATCATCATCACCACCACTGCCAGAAATTAAATCCAGTTATTACAATTTCTAACTTTGTGTTTTGATGTTTAGTTTAAGAAAAAAGATATAAGCTTTGTGAGATAAAGTAAAAGGTGTAATGTGGTGGGGAAAGTTGGAGTGATAAAAAGGTCAACTTATGCTTATACTTTCCATTTCATATTCTTTATACTTGCTACCCACTGACATGTTAGGCATGATATCCCTCTTTAAAAAAGATTATACATTGCCCTATTATTTAATCACTTTTAGTTGTCATCTTATAGTTGCGAAACATATCAGAAGTTTTACCTCCCTGAACAACTGTCCTAAAAGGCAATCTTGTTGGGGTGAGTACTTTCCAATTCCAATTTGTACCATTTTCATTTCTAGTTTGAGATATTGCTGTAGTGATTGCATAAAATGAAGGGCATGCATTCAAACCCCATAACGGTTGGGACCTCCAGCCAGTCATCTTGTGCAATAAATATCTTTTCATATAAGTGAATTTAAACAAGAAGATGGTCCCAGTGATGTAAAAAAAGCTCTTCACCATGTTTGAAAAACAAATCCAAATATATTATTTATGGAAATCTGTGTGTAAATTCAGCTTTATATATTAATTTTAATAGCTATAAATAACAACATCAATGCAATCTTTTCTCAGTGATGCCAATTTTTAAATATTTCAGAGGTTTAAAAATGATTTTAATTAGATTCATTGGGAGTCACTGGGGAAAGTAAGGAAGGATTCACATCAGTAATGAGGTACAGTAGTGTCAAATTAAAATGGAACCATTAAAACCCTTTGTTTATAGAATGTAATTAAGTCAAATGACAGTTTTAATAGGTCAGGCAAGAGAAATTATAACTCTTGAAAATTCTTGAGCCATCATCATTAGTTTTTAATCAGCCAGTAAAATGCTTTTATTGCGCATAAATCATAAACATATACATGTTATATATGAAGTATACAAAATACGTATGAAAAACATCTAGAAAAGGAATTTCATTTGAGAAGAACCAATGTTAAGAATTTATTTTACAAGCAGTAAAGATATATCTGTGGGATAAGTGGTTTGGCAGAGACCTCTATCATGAAAGGGAATACTGGTATCAATAAGACCAGAGGTAAGTTGGAAAACTGACATAAACTATTTATATTTTCCCCTGAGGCTTAATTTTATGTAACATTTTATCATCTTTTGAAATGAGAGGGAACTGCCCAGACCTGTTTTTTCTTTGATATATTGTTTCTCCTGTAAAGGCATTTCTTTCAAAGCAAAGGTTCTGCTGTTTTAAAGTTGATGGTCTTAGAAAGTTGTTTGGGATCTAAAGAATCAATTTGGACTTTTTAAGTAAACCCCATAGTAGGTAGCATATACACTATGCTAGACACTGTAAATAGAAAGAAAGCTTAAAAAAATAAAAACAAAAATCCCCAAAGAAACTTTAATCCTTGGTCTCAAGAAGCTCATACTCTAATGGGGGGAATCAACAAGCAAATTACTAAGTAAAAATACAAGATAAACAGGAAAAATTGTAGATAACTTAGGAGGGAAGGGACTGAGATTAAGGATGTCTGGGAAATGATTTCTTCTAGAAAACAGAATTTTTGTTGAGACTTAAAGAAAGTCAGGGAAGCCAGGAGTTGGAGGTGGGGAGAGAGAGGCAGGGGAACAGTTAATGGAAATTTTCAGATTTAGGAGATACCATGGTTTGTTTGAGAAACAGCAAGGATACCAGTGACACAGAATCAAAGAGCTTTTAGGCATATGGTGGAAAGTATAAGAATATTGGGAAGAGAGGAAGGTAGGCTAGGTTATGAAGGGCTTTAAAAGCAAACAGAGGGAGTAGGGAGCCACTGGAGTTGACTGAATGGAGGAGGAAACAATGTAGTCAGACTTGAGATTTAGGAAAATCAATTTGACAGATAAGGGGAAAATGTACTGAAGTGGGGAGAAATGTATCAGGGAGACCAATCAATAAAATATTGAAATAGTCCAGGAATGAGTTGAAGAGAAACTGGGCTAGTGGGATGGCAGTATCAGAAAAAAATGGAGCTAATTTTAGAAATGTTACCAGGGGAGAAATGATAGGAATTGGCAACCATTTGGATATGGATGTAAAAGAGAATTAGCAGTCAAGGATGAAACTTAAATTGGGAACCTGGGCAACTGAAAAGATGGAATCTTGACTTTTTAGAAAAGTTTGGAGAAAAGAATAGTTGTGGGAGGAAAAATAAGGAATTCTGTTTTGAACGTGATGATCTTTAGAAGTGTATAGGATATCTAGTTCAAGATGGCAAATAGTTGGGGATATGACCCTGCAGGTTAGAGATTAGAGCTGGTCTAATTGATCAAAAAATTATCTACATAGACATTATAGATGAATCCATCGGAACTGATGAGAGCACCAAGTAAAACAATATAGAAGAGAAGACAAACCTTTGGTAGGCACCCGTGATTAGAAGGCATGATATGGATAAAGGTCCAGGAGAGAAGACAGAGGAGTGGTTGGACAGAAGAGAACCAGAAGCAAGGAACATCCCGAAAACCTAGATTGGGAAGAGAATATCAAGGAGAAGAGGATATTCCATAGTGACTGGCTGTAGAGAGGTAAAGAAAGATGAGGACTGAGAAAAGGCTATTAGATTTGACAATAAAGAGATCATTGGTAACTTTGGGGAGAGAAGTTTTAATTAAGTAATGAAATAAGAAGTGGGAATGCATAGAATGAATGTGAGGAAAACAAATGGAGACATTGACATGGGTGACATTTTCTTACAGTTTAGCTATGAAAGTAGAGAGGTAGGACAATAGCTAGTGAACAAGAACTAATCAAGACAGCTTTTTCAGGCTGGGAAGTAGTCATGGGCATAAGTGGGAAGAGACTAAAGATTAGTTAAAGAATATGAATGACAAAGGGAGCAATCTACTAGAGAAGAAAGGATGAAAAATTCATATGGGAAATAAGAAACTATCCTGTGTAATGATTGTATGTTCACTATACTTTTGATGTTATTAAAGTCCAAAAGGGAGCTTGTTTGTGAAAGGTAACAGAGAGTGAGATAGGAGCCTTGGTGAGTAAACTCCTACTCTCCTTCACCTCTCTTAGGTGAAGTTGTCAAGAGGTGTTGCACAGATAATAGGGGATTCCCTTTTGTGAATGAGTGATGGGAAGCTGGAAGAAGGTTTCCCCTATCAGGTATACTGGGGGGGGTGGTATCCCCAGATTATCTGACATGAAGAGGACCGGAAGACAAACCACTGTGGAGTTCTTGATTCAGCAAAGGAGGGGTCTTGGTTGCTTTCTGGTGAGGCTGCTTTATAGTCTCAGCCAGTTACCTTCCCCAAACTCCAAGAATATTCCACTTGCAAGAAATCTGACTGCTATGTAAAAAGTTTAATGAACTATAGTAATGAGGCAGGTAGGGGAGTTGGAAAGAGGGAGTCAGGGTCCCTGATTTTTTCTCCTAAATATAGTCCATCAATCAAGTGGCCATCCAGCCAGCTTGAGTTTTACTGTTCCATCCCACTAATTCTCCCAAACTATTTATGGTATAACAGGGCTAAGGAATGGCAGAATAGGTGAAAAGAGGGCTAAGGGGGAAAGCTGGGCTCTCTCTGGTAATGAGTCCACTACTCCCTCACTCTGAAGAGTCTGATCCTCTTTTCAGATGGTCCTAGAGGTTTCAGCTTGATAATATGTGAAGTGACTTCTGGATGATGTACAGACGAATCTCTTTTATAGCTCTTATAGAGGTCCCTAGCAAGGAAATCGCTTCCTGCTTGTTTGAGGTCTCAGCTCAAAAAGCCCAGAATTCTCCATGGATCTTTGCCTAGTCTCTCCTCTTTCCCAGCATCCTCTGCTTCCAACCATTGTTCCTGTCACTCAACTCTTGCAAAATTCCATCTTTTCCCTCTTGCAATCCAACCTTACACCTGGTGACATAAGATGAGAATGAATGATATGGACTTATGGAGGAACAAATTGTTTTTCTAATGTTCTGAAAAGGGGAGATGGGTTAGAGTGAAAGGGTAAGAAGGGAAATCCTGGCTGAATAAAATGAATAATTTTTTTTAAAATAATGGATTATTATTTTATTTCCTTCAGTCTTAAGATCCTACTACCTAATCTCCATAAATGGCAGGTATGCCATCTTGATGAAACTGCTACAAAAATTATACATGTAACTTTACCTTTATTTATTTCTTTTATAACAAGCAGTCCCCTATATCCTCGCCCCACCTTTCGGATTTCCCATGACAAATTGACTCTGCCTTCCTAAATTTCTTGTGATCTATTCTAATAATAGAATATAATAATTCATATATACTAGCATAAAGGGATATAGCATTACTGTGCCAATATAAGCTAATGCATGTTTATGGCTGGTAGTGTATTTATAAGCCAAATTCTACATAGATTTTTGAATCAGAAAATGAATATGGAAATCTTTCAGCAGGATCTTTTATGTAAAGTTTCCTTCCTGGTTCCAAGTGAGCTAAAATAATTTGGAAACAGGGTGTTGTGGCATTCTTACCTTCAGTCCCAGAGGAAATGAGATATAAGTGCCTCTATTTTCTTTAGCCCAAAAAGACAGGCCCAACCAGCTCTAAAAGTCAGAACTTTTCTCATTTCTTGCTGTCTACTGCTAAGATTTTGGAATTAAGAAAACTAGCAGAGGTATAGCATAGACAGGAATAAGAGAAACCCTACACCAGCCTTTGAGGCCTGGCCTCCACTCCAAAGCTGAGAAAAACTCCAACCTTATTTAGGGACATCCCTCTTCCCTTTTCCCTGATACCTCTCCAATCAGAACTGGTTATTAAAATTTATCTTATTTGAATATCCAGTCAGATAGGTGGACTATCTTTTCTGGGGCATAGAGGGAGCTGAACCTCAGCTCAGTCATTTAACTACAAATGGTCCTTATTGGACCCCTGCTGAGTGACCAAAGTTTGGGGAAAGGCTTGTCCATCAGGAGAGTCCGTGTTTACCTGCTCTGGGGCATCTTCAGCATCAATACATAGAGAAGACATCCCCACAGGCTATCATAAGTGGCCCATTTCTCAAACACCAAATTTTGTTCAAAATAGCCTCTCGGCAGGGGCATCTCTCTCCTTTTGCCTCACTGGCAGCCATATTCTCTCTTTCCCTTCAACAAACCTTTCCCTGCTGCAAACCTTCCATAGTCCCTGTTCTTCCTATCCAGCCATCTTTCCCTATAAATATTACAGTAGCAAAGACAGGACTGGCCCTGAATTCAGAAAGAATCACTGTCAAATCTTATTCACACTTAATACACTTAGTAGTTCAATGATTACATAGAAATTAGAGGATTTGGTTTCAGATTAGGACTATGCTATTACTTGTGTGATATTGGACACATCACATACCTTGTTTAGGTCTCAGTTTCTTTATCTATAAAATAGAGTGTTTGGACCAGGTTTCTTTTGAAGTTATTTCCAGGTGAAGATCTAAGATCCTATAATTCAATTAATCTTTCAGAGGCTCAATTTTCTAATCTATAAATGGAAGTCATTAAACAGAAGAATCTATCTGATAGAGTGGCTGTGACATTCCATTGTGTATATAAAATTTTAGTTCTTATTTTGTGTCAGGCTGGATTTGAGCCTATTTCTTATCTCCAAAATTTGTTATTTTTCTAATACACCCTAGTGGATCTACTTAACAACTTTGAATATTTCTGGATGGCATGGAGGCTAGACAACTGGATGTAAAGTCAAGAAGGCAAAGGGTCAAATATTGCCTTGGGCTTTTGGCTATACAATTATGGGTAAACAACTTACCTTCCCCAAGTTTCAATTTCTTCATCTATTTGTGGGGATAATAGTAGCATCTAAGTTATAGAGTGATTATGGCAATCAAGTCAGATTTATAAAATTTATGAACTTTTAATTGCTATATAAATGTAAGTGGTGACACTGATGAATTAAGATCTATTAAAGTCATATTCTTTTGTAAAACTGAATGTAAATTATCAGCATTAGCAATTATATATTGAAAATTGGCAAATACTACAGATCAGGGCTCAAATGATTGATCATTTTCTAAACTTAATGACATGATGGAGAAAATATTAATAATGCCAATTAAACTTAAAATAGCATTACACATATATTTCATTTGGAGACTTTGTTGTTAACTATTTACCAAATTGACCCTGGTAAATGTATCAATTTTTGATACATATGTCTCCTAAAACACATATTGTGGTCTATATAATAGAATTATGTGTAGTCCACAAAAACAACAAATATGCATATGTTTCATATGAATACAAACATATGAACAAAAGCAGAGTAAATATAAGATTTTTAGGAATATAAGTTAGGGATAGACTGGTGTCAAGGATTAGTTAAAAGAAGGGAATTTTGACACAAGCCCTGGGAGAGGATTCAGGGAAGGAGAAAGGAATTGTGGGAGTTTGAACTGAAAATAACTGATTTACTTCCTTCTTGGATTTCCATTGAGCTGGAAGTAAGTTTGACTCTCTGCCTGAATTTCCATCAAGCTGAAGGAGGTTTTGCTTTGAGAGATTTTCCCAATATTGCCAAAATTTCGTGGAGAAATTTTTGACTTCTTGGTAAAGAATTTATTTGGAGGAAAACATTTTCCTTAAGTCCAGAGATCAGTGGTCCATCTGCCAGAAATCCACTTGGGCTAAGGTAATCCAAAGATTTTCATCTGTTACTTTGGGTTACTTAGTGCAGCAAAACCTAGGATTTTCCCTTTTTTTTATTAATCACTAGTGGGAAGATCAGGGTAGTCAGATAGTGTGTGTGGGGTTATTTTTAGACAGAGCAGGGAGCTGTAGGCAGAACCCAGAGAAGAAACAGAAGGCCCTTCTTCCACAGGGGACTTAGAAGTTGGGTGGAGTTAATTTTTAAGAGTGTTAGCCTTTCCTCAATTGATGGACATCTCTTCAATTTCTAGTTCTTTGCCATCACAAAAGAGGTATTAAAAATATCTTTAAACATGTAGGTTTATTTCTCCTGATCTCTAATCTTTTTGGGGTACAGACCTATAGTAATATTGCTGGCTTAAACACAATTATGCACAATTTTATGACCCTTTGAGTATGGTTCCAGATTGTTCTCCAGAATGGTTGTATCTGTTCACAACTCCACTAATAGTGTATTAGTGTCTCAATTTTCCCACATGCCCTCCAACATTTATCATTTTCTTGTTTTGCCATGTTAGCCAATCTAGTGGATAAAATGGTACCTCAGAGTTATTTCAATTTGCATTTCTCCAATAGAGATTTGGAGCATTTTTTTTTCATATGACTAAAGATAGGCTTAAAATGTTTATCTGAGAATTGCCTGTTCATATTCTTTGACCAGACCTTTTATTTTCCAGTACAACAAAGAAGTCAAAGTAAAAGTCCATTTTTGGTGATGCTATCTCTCCCAATTGAATTTTATGCTCAAGGATAAAACACAATCAAGCATTCTCTTTATTTATCAGTAGTTTTATTGTTTCCATTTTATTATAAAGGCTTTTTATTACAAATGCCTCAGTTTCCACAACTATCTGATTGGGAACCCAAATGATGAGGGCTTTTTTTATTTTCTGAAAGTCAAACAGGATATGGGTAACTCATTTTTAGGGATTTTCTTAAAAAAACTCTGTGATATAGCTACTGAAAATATCATTAATCATATTTATAAATGAGGAGACTTTTGCTTAAATAGATTAAATGACTGGCCCAGTTTTTCAAAACTAATGATAGGACCAAGATACAAAGGTAGATCCTTTTTTGATCTCTAGTCCAATCTCCTTTTTATTATACCATAGTTTCCCGATATTACTTTATAAAGCACCTGATAGCCATAAAGCACAGTGTGTATGTGTGTGCTAGTCATTTCATCATCTTGAAAAAGCTGATTGTTACATTTAAAATTTATTATTTATTTATTGATGTCTTTTCTTTTTATATTTTGAATTACAAACTCTCTCCCTCCCTCTCACTCTCTCCTATATCCCACTGAGAAAACAAGGATACAATATAAATTATACATGTGAAATAATGCAAAGCATTTCTATGTTAGCCATATCTCACAAAGGCAGGAAAAATAAGGCAGGTTAGAAAGTTATACTTCAACTTGCATACAGAGTTCATCAGTTCTCTTTCTGTACGTAGAAAGTAATTTTTCATCATGAGTTCTTCAGAATTAACATGAATTTTTGTATTGATCAGAGCAGTCAAATCTTTCACAATTGATCATCATTATAATAATGATATTACTGTGCACAATGATTTTTCCAGTTCTCACTTAATTTTGCATTAGTTCATATGGCTCTTGACTTTTTTTCTGAAACCACCTGCCTAATCATTTGTTATGGCACAATAGTACTCCCTCAAAATCATGTCCCACAAATTAGTTATTTCCTAAATGATGAGCATTACCTTGATTTCTAATTCATTGTCACTATAAAAAATGACCTGATATAAATATTTTTGCACATATAGGACTTTCCTTTTTTTCTTTGATCTCTTACTATAGTCCTAGTATCTGGGTCAAGAGTATGCACACTTTTATAGCACTTGTGTCATAATTCCAGATTGTTCTGCAGAATGTTTGAACAGGTTCACTACTCCAATGATAGTTCATTAATGTACCTATTTTACTTCTATCCCCTTCAATATTTGTCATTTATGATAGGCATGAGCTGATATCTAAGAGTTTTAATTTGCCTTTCTATAATCAATAGTGATTGAAAACATTTTTTCATATGATTCTAGATAACTTTGATTTCTTCTTTTGAAAATGGTCTATTCATATCTTTTGATCATTTATCAATTGGAGAATGGCTCTTATTTTTATTAACTGAACTCAGTTCTTCATTTAGTACTTTAGTTAGACTTTATCATAGAAACTTGCTGTAAATTTTTTATTATTTCGTTGTCTATAATGCCTCTTAGCAAAATGTAATTTCCCTGATTTTCTCATTAAATTAGATCTATTTTTCCTTTTACTTTGTCTAAGATCATGGTTGTTACCTTTGTCTTATTTCAACTGAAGAATATTAGATTCTGTCCCAGCTCTTTAATCCTATATGTCTCTCTGTTTCAAAGTGTGTCTCTTGTAAACCAAAAAGGTTTCTAAATTCATTCTATTTCCATTTTATGGGTGAGCTCAACCATTAACATTCATAGTTATGGTAACTGTATATTTACCACTGTCTCATCTCTTTTGGTTACTCCTTTTATTTTCTTTTTATCCCATACTTCCTCAAAAGTCCATTTTACTTCAAACCTTTATCCTTTGTAACTCCTTCCTTTTGTCACTCCCTACAACTTCCTTTTATCCTCTTCCCCATCAAGTTCCCTTTTATAAATGTTACATTTCTATACATTACTTTGTGTGTGTGTGTATCCTTCCCTCTTTGAACCAATTCCAAGGAGATCAAGGCTCAAGTTTTGCCTGCCATGTCCCTGCATTTTCTCCTCCATTCTAAAAGTTTTTCCTTATATACCTCTTTTATTTTTTTCCATTCTACCTTTCCCTTCTCTCTTCTCACAGTGCATTCTTCTTTTTCATCCCTTCATTTTTTTTGGATATTATTCCAACCAACATAATTGACTCACACCCATGCCCTCTATGTAAACACATTTTAATTGCTCATGTATCAACTTCCCATACAGTAAATATTTTCATTTTATTGAGTTCTTTTAAGTTTCTCTTTCATATTTACCTTTTCATACATCTCTTGAATTCTGTCTATGAATATGAAATTGTCTATTTCTTATCTTTTTATCAGGAATTCTTGGAAGTACTCTGTTTTATGTATTTTACACCCTGAAAATATTTTTGGGTAGGTTATTCCACGTTGTACTGCTAAATATTTTGCCTTATAGAATATCATATTCCAAGTTGTCTACTTCTATCAAGGTCAGTTGTTTTTCCTATGAGAAATTTCACATTTTCTTCTATTTTAAATTCTTTTAATTTTCGTTCATTTTTTCTTGATGTCTCATAGACTCATTAGCTGCTACTTGCTCAATTTTTTTCTTCAATGATATTTTGTACATATTTTTTTCTTTGTCCAAGTATTCTTTTTTTAAAAATTGATCTTTTCATTTGATTTTTGTGCCTCTTTTATCACTTGACTAATTCTGTTTTTTAAGGTATTTTCTTAAGTAATTTTTTTGATGCCTGATTTTGACCATATTGCTAAATCTCTTCATAATTGTCATTCATACTCCTCTATTCTTTGTCTAGTTTTTGTCTCTTCTTTAACTCTTTCAAAAATTCTTGTTGGTTAGCATTTTTTAATTGAGGATTTTTTAAAATAATGCTTTCACATTGTTTTCTTCTGAATTTTTCTTTTGTTCTTCACTGTCACTGCAATATCTTTCTATTATTTTTTGTTGATGCTTGCTGCTTTTTCAAGCCTGTTTCTTTACTTTGAATTTTATGTTAAGGTTTGCTCTGCTAACATAGGGGTTTCCCAAACTTTAGGTTTTTTCATGCTGCTGTTTTCAGAGTCATTTCTGAATATCTGCAAGTTTTCTATGCTTCCAAGATAGTGTGAACTTGGGAGAGGTTTAGTTACTGTTCTCTTTTCTGCCCTCTCATCTTTACATAAGAAAAGTCCTTGGTCCCCTGCAGTCACAAGTCTTAGAGCTCCTCTTTCCATTCCAATTGTGACCAGGACCGTTCTCCCCTATGATCCTCTTTGCCCTGAAACTATGACTGAGAATTGTTGTATGGGCAAATGAGTCGCCCATCAGTGTCAGAACCCATTGCAATCAAAAATTTCCCTGTAATCTCTTTCTGATCAGTAGTCCAATCCCCTTACCTGAGAGCATCCAAAGCTGTTTGTGTGGTCAATGTTGCCACTGAAATGTGTGTGTATGTGTGTGTGTGTGTGTGTGTGTGTGTGTGTGTTCCAGAAAAGCTTAAATCCCAGTTCGATAGACTTATCCTGACAACCTCTTAAGTTGGGAAAACATATCACTGGCTTTTTGATGATTTTCAAGCTCAAAAGTTTGACTTGAGATATTATTTTAAAGTTGTTTGGAATAGAATATTGGGAAAGCTCAGCTGGGTAGCTGCCCCTAATCCACCATCTTGGCTTTTCCCTCCATTGGTAAATTTTCAGTGAGCATTACCATGTTGGAAATTGACAAACACTACAAATCAGGGCTTTATTTATTGTCTCAACTTATGAAAAATATAGGAAAATGTTAATAAAAATAAACTTGAAAGTGTTTGGTATGTACTTTCTTTTTGAAAGCCAGTAGATGAAAACTTATCAGCACAACTCTGATAAAACTAATTATAATCCTTTAGATACTTTGAGGTATCCTTGCTTTTATTGGTGTAGGCTTTCCCTCCAATTACACAGGTGCCAACTTCAGCATGTCCTCATTCACTGAGGTTTTTATACTTGTCTTTCTATAAATCTTCTTTAGAAGATTAAACAGCAATGCTAGTTAACATATTGTTCTTATAGATATGAATATACCAATCAATACGCATGTTTATTGTCTCATTTCTATTATATAGTCATTCTGATATCCTCTGGCTTCTAGATCACTTAAATTCTTATGTGAGGATAGTACTCCAAGATGAACAACTATATAGCAAAATGTTTTTATTAAAGATATTAGTTTTCTAAGAATGAGCCATTTTGGATAGTACTCTTCTACTGTCCTAGAGCCATATAGCCTGATCCATTTTTACAGCCTGATTTTGGTCACAGTTCATTGAATACACACATGTAATCATGTGTGTGAATGTATAATTCTTTATAAACAATGTAGATATAATTCTGGACCCATGTCATTATTCCTCTATCTGTCTAAACATTTTGATATTTGGATGTATCCATGATTTATCCATAATATATCCATAAACACACACAGTGAACTAGACCAAAAATGATTGGAACAAATGATTTCTCCTTACTATTGATGTAACTCAGGAGGCTTTTACTTTTCCTGGTCTTGATACAGTTATTATAATATCATTTTCACATGTAAACAGAGTTTCACCTCAAATAAATAATTCTTTCTTTTGGATTTTAGCAGCATGCCTTACATAACACAGATAAACATTACTTTTTTTAAATATAGAGATGTATATGCATATATTCTTAATTATGCAATACAATTAGCATATATATATATCTATGTGTATATATGTATATATACATACATATGTTTTATTATGTATGTTTTTTTTTTTACTACAAAGTAATGGTAATGGAATGAATTAGTAGTACAGTTAAGTGAATTTAGAGCTGGCTGAATGTATAGACAAAATAAATTGTTACTAATAGATTATAACTTCCTGGTAGGAAGGAGATATTTTAATGAAATCATCTCCAGGTATTTTTCCTTGGCTCTGCTCTTCTTCAAATTTTTTTTTAATTTTTTTAGAAGAAGAGGTATGATATTTATCAAACTGAATGGATTTGGAAAATAGACCTTGTGGATTGAACTATAGAATAATCTTTTTTATTCCAAAATTTTGGGATTTGAATAACTTAGTAAAATTTCCTAAATAGTTCCAAATTCTGTTGTAGAATGATTTAATCAATTCATAGATCTATCTTCAAATTATCCTTTTTACCTATGACTTTTCTAATATTCTATCATTTTATAGCTTAATTTGAGTAAGGAGATTCCACAAATTTGTCTCAGTTTGTATTTCTCTGATAGAACATGATTTTGAATATTCATTTTGATTGTTGATATTTAGCATATAATGCTTGAGGAGATCCATGCTCAAAGTGGTACAGTTATAATTGTATTGAGGTGAGGTACTAATTTACAAGATATTTAAAAATACCAAAAGCACTGAAAATATTATGCACCTTATTTATCAGAAGAACTGATAATTGTGACAGTATTAACAATTGCTGGCTGATCATCTGCCTACACTCCCATTTATACAAAATTTTATGAGTGTCATCTATGCATAAATTGAAAGCATCCTCTATAAAGTTATTAATAGGGAACAAGCAAGCTTTCCAAAATAATTAACCATATTTTAAACCCTTTCTTTGCATCTTAGAACATATTGGTTCTAAAGAATAGGAGTGATAAGATTAGGCAATTGGGATTAGGTGACTTATCCAGGATCACACAGTTAGGACTTCTGAAGATCTGAAAACTTCGGTAGGGTCAATATTCAACATGACAGTTAAAATGGTATTGCAAACTTGTACTTCAATTGTTTTTCAGTCATGTCTGACTCTTCCTGAACTATGTGGAGTTTTCTTGGCAAAGAAAATGAAATGTTTTGTCATTTCTTTCTCTAACTTAGTTTTATAGATGAAGAAACTGAGGCAAATAGGGTGAAGTGCCTTGTCCAGGATCACACAGCTAGTAAAAATGTCTAAGGCCAGATTTGAATTCATGAAAATGAATCTTCCTAACTCTAGTCCCAGCACTCTATCTACTGCATCACCTTGCTCTCCCCCCAAATTAACTGATTTTTATGTAAATTTGGTCTTTTTTTTTAAACAGTAGCACAGTATATAGAGTGATAAAAGTCATAGTCTTTTCATACCCTTCCTTAAACTGAGTATGCTATCCATTCTTAGACACCTCAATGAATTTCAAACTTGTATTTAAGTAGAAAAGGTTTACCAGGTGCTGAGGGGAAGGACTAGCAAACATAGCTATGTAGGGTTTGGCTGAATGGATTAGGGATATTTCGTATGGAAGAAAGAAGGTTTAGTGGGAGCTCACAACTATTGTCAGGTATCTAAAGAATTAGCCTCTTAAAAAAAAAAAAAACAGGATTGAAAGTGTTTTCTTAGTCACCAAAGGAAGAACTAGGAACTATATGGAAAATTCAGGGAGACAAATTTTGGTCTCATAAAGATAAATCTTCCTAACAGTTTGAGTTGTCCAACAGCTCAGTGTAGTGTGGATGAGAGAGTACTGCAAGGACTTAGTTTGCAAGGAAACCTTCCACAGGAAGAGAATGGAACTTTGGCTGGCAATGGGGGATGGGGCTAGAACCTTCAGCCAAGAAAAGCAGATGGACAGTTGAAAAGGGGTTCTTTTCCCCTTCTGAACTGAAAGGGAGAAGAGCAACTTGCTGACCTTAATCTGCTGTGATCTCTGTTTGATGTGAAGAATCAGATTAGTCATCCTTCCTCAATAGTGTTGGATATAGACTTCTTTCCTTTGGGGAGCACAAGAGACTATCCACCCAGAAGATTTTCCAGTATATCATCAATATATTCAATAACTGTATCTCTCTATATTAGGAAATTACACCAGTCTGACTCCACAATGTTCTCAGGGACCCAGGTCCCCAGACCTGAGCCTTCAACCCCTGAAGGAAATTTAGGTTGAAATAGAATTAGGGACTTCCTATTTTTCCCTCTTCCCTAAACCTACCAGTCCTAAATCTCCCAACAATAAAAAAATCTTATTAATTCAGAACTGAACATCTCATTCTTCAAATGTGCTGAGGGGATTAAGATAATATCCATCCAGGGAAGAAACAGAAACCAGAGACTGAAAGGGATTTCCTCTTTACCTTTCAGCTCTGGACATTGATCCAATCTCACCTTCCCTTGGGCAGCTCTGCCTGGGAGAGGAAGTGGTTCATCTGTTCCCTCCCTCTCTTAGATCTTTCAAGCTTTGCATCCTGATCCCTAGCTAGTACAGTTTGGATACCAGCCATAGCAAGTATGCCATCATTGCAGAGCTTCAAGAGGTGACTGAATCATGGAAGGATAATTTTAGGGAGTAATTTAAAGTTCACAATCATTACTTGTTAGGGATGCTATTGAAGGTTTTTATTTGGGTATGCCCTACATCGGGTCACCTCTGAGATCTCATTCATTCTGAGAGAACTGGCTGATTGGTTCACAAATAATCAATGCAATCATATTTACTTTGGAATTTTGTCTCATTTTTATCAATTTGAAAGAGAGATTTTGTTTTCAAGAAGTCATAAAGATGAGACTTTGTTCTATTGAGTAAAGTATCTTTTAAAAAAAATCAGTATACATTAAACACCATAGGATTGAATGTTATCTGAAACTTTCAGCCAAATGTAATAGCAGATGGGTAGCTAACTGGCACAGTGGATAAAGAAAGCACAGAGCCTGAAGTCATAAAGACTTGAGTTTAAATCTGACCTCAGATGACTACAAACTGGGTGACCCTAGGCAAGTCACTTAACCATGTTTGCCTAAATTTCCTCATCTCTAAAATAGAGAAGGAAATGGTAAACTACTGCAGTATCTTTCCCTAGAAAACCTCAATTGGGGTTAGTTAGTAGTATAAATATTAAAATTTAGGGGAGACTGAGGCATCTGAAATTAGTTTCTCTCTGCAAGGAGTATTATATTATTTTAGAGGTTTATTAAGGATTAAGGATTAAAGAAAATACAGGATAAGGAAAATGTGCCTAGGCCAAAGGCCTAGACAAGACCTCACCTACATTATGGAAAGAGCCACATCTGCTCCAAAACGGAAGTCCAAAAAAACCTCAAAAGCCTTTGTAATCAGCTTAAATCCCCTCTCGATCTCGCCCACCTCAGAATTCCGTGATATTACAAAGCATTTTGGGGAAGTGGAGCAAGGATTTGTGGGGAATGAAGTCCAGAGTTCAAATCTCAATTTTACAGAGATGGTCTCTTGGTGACTGAGAATGACAATTGTCTTTGTGCATTATCATCTATTGATGTACCCTCATGTGGCTTTGAAGTCCAAAGGCTGAGGCGCAGAGTTTGTGGCACATGGGGCATGGAGCGCCAATTGTTAAGGGAGGTGTGGGACAGGGTTAGGATAGATAAGTGTGCACAAAGATACTTGCGCGTGAAGGAGATTTAAGTGGAAAAGTCGATGCACAGAGACAGTCCCACTCTCCCGGCGTTGGAAGCCTGGGTCCAGTGGCACGAAGTCATTACACCTGGAGACTTCCTCAGCTGCATTGGATGGCCGTGTTGTCTTTTGTGCTCCAACATGCCCTGAGCACTCCACAGTGCTTCGCTGTGTTGCCATCTCAGCCGTTGAACCTTCTTATTGGTTTCTTCCGTCTGTTCAGCCGAAGCAGTCTTCACATGCTGGGTGAGCAAAGCCCTGGTTCACCAGGGGTCGATGACCCGATGGCTACCCTCACAAGGTTTAGCCGGCCTGTCGAAGCCGTTGCCTGGGGTGTGGCCGCTGCCGCATGCTAGCAGCTACTGGGAGCCACAAGTGAGAGCTGGGTGTCAGGTGAGGGTCAGAGGCTGGAGAGCTGCCCTAGGAGGGCATGACAAGCCCTCCATACCAGAGATACCAGAGATACTACCCTCCCTGAACATCCCATACACATACATGAAGAATTAAACACAACCATATTTACTGAACAACTAGAAAGAAAAAATTGAAAATAAATGCCATGAAACCCTGCTTGCTTCCTTATATTTTCATCACTATGCTCTTGTTGTTTAAATAGACCTTTATTACAAAGATGTAATGAGATGAGGAAATAGGCCTATGGATTATTAGTTGCCAATGGTTAGCCCTCTCCTTTTTGGGCAATACTGCTGCCTTTGCTCTTTTCAAACATGTGGAATCATCCCCAGTTAATGATATCTTGAGAAACAGTACTCACATGCCCTTAAAATCAGGTCACTTCCAGCTCATATTTCTTCTCTATAAATGTAGTTAGATTCACCTGCTCTTTCCAAATTCATATTCTTAATGTCAATCTAAATTAAAATTGCATATATCACTGCCACTTCATATTTTTTAGGTACCAGAGGAATAGAGTGTGTGTGTGAGCTTTCCACTCATTCTTGCATAGAAGATGAGAACTCTATAAAAATGTCAGCTGATCTGCTATATTTCATATCAGTTTTTATCTCTTTTTCAGTTTCATCTGCAAATGTTCCTAGAACAATGTGGTATAGCTCTCAAAGCACTAGATAAATATGCATCATTCTTTTTACTATTTTTAATGAAATGTTTATGAATTCTTATAACATTTGTTGGTGTATATGTGGAAAAGTAGATATTACACATATATATATATATATATATATATATATATATATGTAATAAAACCCTTACCTTCTGTCTTAGAATCAATATGGGCATTGGTTCCAAGGTAGAAGAGTGTTAAGGACTGGGCAAACAGAGGTTAAGTGAATTGTCCAGGGTCACATACCTAGGAAGTATCAGAGGACAAATTTGAATCCAGGACTTTCCATCTCTGGGCCTGGCTCTCAATCCACTGAGCCCTCTAGTTGCCCTCCTAGACAATATTTTTACTGCCATTATTAGGTTAGGTTTTCATCCTATCACGACAAATTTTCCACCTGAATTGAAACGCTATCCTAGAAAAAAGTAAGTTTGCCTTCAAATACATTGTTCCTGATACTTTGGCACTAAAAATCATTTGGAGCAATTAGAAGGAAGGCAAATGCTGTGCAATCTTCTTGTTGATCAGAATTCAAAACATTGGAAATTTCAAATCGGTTAAGAAACATAAAAGTCTGATAAAAGTAGTCAAATTATTATGAAGATAAGCAACTACAAGCAAGGGATATTGGGATAACTGAATAAATTTTGGGTTGTTGAATGTCAATATTTTAAAAGAAGATGATTTCATGCTAATGCAAAATAAGTAAAAGAAATAAATCGAGAAGGAGAGGGATTGGCGTATAGAAAAATCAATAGTGTACTTTTTGAAGCTGAAAAACTACATGGAAATGAAGATTTAGAAAATCTTCCATGATTCTTAGATACAATTTTCAGTTGAAAATTGGGGATATATTTCCTCTGATATCTAGCTAATCCTAAATTAAAACTTATTCCACATTTTCATTTATTTTTCTTTCATTCTGGTCTCATTCCTTAAATGTCGAGTTTTAAAGATTTGCACGTAGTAGGTGCTTACTGAATATTTGTTGAATGATAAATGAATAAATTTTCTTCCTTAGTACTTAAGGATTATAATAGCTCTTACTATATCTCTTCTTAAGTCCTCTTTTTGCTTGGTCATGTGGTAAGAATGAGGGATAACTGATTGACACCAAGCTCCACAGGTATTTATAAAATGTTAAAAGAATCTGGAGATCCCCACTGGAAGTTTTAGAGAAGTAATCAATAATCAATCAAACAACTGTTAAGCACTCAGGTGCCAGACACTGTGGCAATTTCTGGGGATTCAAAGCAATAACAAAAGGGATCCCTGCTTTCAAAGAGCTTACATTCTAATATTACATTAGCTTGTAGTCTAATAGGTACAAATAAAGAAATGGAAAATAATTTTACAAGGGAAAGCACTGGAATTTAGGTTGGCCATAAATGGCTTCTTAATGGCTGATTGAATAGTTTTGAAAGAAGCCAGGAATTATCAGGGCAGCAGTGACTCAGGAATGTCAATTCCAGGTAGAGAATTCTGCATGAGGAATAGAAAGTAAGTCACTCTAGTTGGGCTGTAGAGACATCTAATGGCACATCCGGTAGAGTGCTAAGCCTAGGAGTCAGAAGCCCTGAGTTCAAATGTGATTTCAGACACTTGCTAGCTGTGTGTCCCTGGCCAAGTCCCCTCAGTTTTCTCAGTTAGAGTGGGCATAAAAATAGCACATAGCTCAAAGGGTTCTTTTGAGGATCAAATGAAATATTTGCAAAGCACTGAGCACATGATAGGTGGTAAATAAATATTAATTCACTTCCTCTCCCACAGAATCCATGAAGGTGAGTAATATATAAGAAGACTAGAAGGGTTTGTGATGAATTTGAAATAATAAATAGAGAGAGGTTAATCCTTGAAATTGGATACAATAGAGAGCCCCCTGGATTCTACTGAATAAAATGAATTATGGATAAACTCTGTTCTAAGTCATTGAAGGAAGTATCCACATTAATGAAATTATTAATCCATCATATTAGAATAAATTCTTTGAATTCTGATGGATCAGCTCCAATAAATTGCTGAAGTGTAGAGGGCAGCTGGGTGGTTCAGAGGATTGAGAGCCAGGCCTAGAAATGGGAGGTCCTAGGTTCAAATCTGGCCTCAGACACTTTCCAGCTGTGTGATCCTGGGCAAGTTACTTAACCCCCATTGCCTAACCCTTATCACTCTTCTGCCTTGGAACCAATACATAGTGTTGATTCCAAGAGGGAAGGGAAGGGTTTTAAAAAAATAAATAAAAATTTAAAAAATTACTGAAGTGTAGTGTCCTATCTTACCACTTTTCTGGCCTCTGTCTCTATTTTCCCGCCACCCTTAAAACACCTTTCACCCACATTAAGCTTAGACCAAGTCAGCCAGTTCCTTCATCTCCTTATCCCTTCCAGTATCTTCCAGAATTCTTAAATTCTACCTTAAATATTACAGTGTATAGTCAGTTTGGATCATTATTTTTTAAAAGTCTGTTTGTATTCAGTTTTCTTTTTATTTCAAGTGCCAAAATTGTTTCTGAAATATCTCACTATCAGTTCTATTCCTTGTGGCATTTCATGGAGAAAAGCAAAAGGTTTGCAATTTGCACATTCACTGATTAAAATTCATTTTAATCTAAGGCCCTACAGAGAGGATCAGGATAGCACCATGGATTTGTTCATCGCTCACCCAAAAAATACAGCCTTTGATGTCATAGCAGGATTAGCTGGCATGCTTGCCAGCTTGGGGAATCAAGCTAGATTCCCCAAGAACCAAGCTAGTTCTAATGAAGAATTGCGATTACCACAAGACCAGAGGACCTTGGCATGCCAGCATCCCAACCTCCTGATCCCCTTGTGATTTTGGCAGCACTGATTGCTTCTTATTCATTGCTCCTGAGATACTTATGCATAAATTATTCTGTTTCCTTCACCAACTCAAATCTTTTCATTTCTTAACTTCAGAGATGCATTTAAATATGGGATGATTCCATAGTGCCTTTCAAAGCTTTTTTGGGAAAAAATAAAAACCTCAAACAATCCCAAGTTATATCAGCTGCCATTTTTATAAAGATGATGTAACTGTCTTGTACTGCTCCTCATTCTCTCCTGCTCTTTTTTAGTCTCAGTTGTCTCTGGAACAACTGAAATTTCAGGTTGTCAGCAGTACTCATTAAATATGGTAAAGCCTCAGTGGCTTGCTTTCCTCTAAACTGGACAATCCATCCCCTGCTTCTACAACATGCTATGCCAGTCTACCAAGACCCTCTCAAATGATTGGGAGAGTCACGCTGACTTATTGTTGCCTTCCATGGGCCTATTTATATCTATATCTATATATGTCTATTTATATCTATATTTTAAACCCTTACCTTGTGTCTTAGTATCAATTCTAAGACAGAAGAATGACTCAGCAATCAGAATTAAGTGAGTTACTCAGGGTCACAGAGCTAGGAAGTGTCAGAGGGCAAATTTGAACCTGGGTCCTCCCACCTCCAGACATGCCATTCTGTCTACTCTGCTACCTAGCTGCCCCAGCCTACACAGCATAAAGACACATTAGGCTGAAGCTTCTCTTCATGCCTTCCAGTGTTTTCTCCTTCTTTTAACCTGATAGCCAATCTAAATCTTCTCTCACCTAGATTAGATCTTTTCAAAGAATTCTAGGCTTCCACACCTCACCCTTATCTAGTTGCTTATTAGAAGTTCCAAGATCTCCATAACTGAAGTCTCTCAGCTGCATAGATCTGTCCTGATGATGGGAGAGTGGGTCAGAGAAATGTTCTGTGTGATGTTGTATTCTCTGCCCTCTTTTCTTTAGAGTCCCTAAAGTAGAGATAGCCTGGTTTGGGGTCCATCGACATCAAAAAGCATGGAAACATGCAGACACCCAAACAATTCAGAAGAATACATTGCCCTGGCTTCTTGCTCCTGCAGCTTCATGCTGCAGAGATAAACCTTACCTCCCTCTGGTCTTATACCCAAAGTCTCTGTAAACCATAATTATCATGACTGAATCTTTAGAAAGTAGTCATATTTTTAGGGGAAGATCATTTGTTTGGAGACAATATAATACAGTGGCAAGAGATCTCACTACAAGGTGAGAGGGATAAAGTTCACACCCCATCTCTGACACTTAATAGCTGCGAACTTGCTGGCCTTAGTTTCCTCATTTGTAAATTGTGGTTAATGGACTAGATGGCTCCTTAAATTCCTGACCATCAGTACAATCATCTCATTTTACAGATAAGGAAGTGATGCCTCCGAAAGGGGAGATTAAATTGATTGGCCAAGGCATCAAAGATAGTTAGAGAAAGACAGAGTCCTGATGCCATGTCTGTATTTTTTTTCTATAATATTTCCTATGCTCACTGTTCACTTACTTTAAGTATCCTGGATTCAGCACTGCCAATTGCTCCTCAATAATCCCCAGTCAAGCAAAGGTGCCAAGGCAATCAGTCAATTGTGTTCTAGTCACGATACATGATTAAGGCATAGAGAAAAACTATCAGAAAAGTCTCTGGCAAGATGTGCTGAATTCTCTGTGTTTGCTTGAGTACAAAACTATGAAAGTGTTCTTTCCATTGTAAAGATAATTTTAGAGTTGTGACTTAAATTTGGTCACCAGGGGAAATTCCAAATAAAATACTCAAGTCAGTCTGGAATTTTATAGTAATTTAATTAATATAGAGGGAAGAAATTTAAGGAGGAAGGAAGAGGATATAGGATTTCTCCTGCCTGGCCTACTCCAGGGGGAGTTTAAAATCCATGCCTCTAGGCCTCTGAAGAAGATTAGAGGCTTCTAAGAGGATAAAGTTGGAAAGTAAAGGAGGAAAACTCAGGGAGAAACTCACCACCTCCTGGATAATAGCTTGTAGCCACGCTAAAAGATGCCAAAAAGCTCAGCACACTGCTCTCAGCTAACTCTCCACTGCCAATCAGGGAAAGAGTTCCAGAGAGACGAAAAATCCCAAATATATAGACCTTTCACCCTTGTGTCTCCTCCTCTAAATTTTCACATCTACCAATCACATTAAAGGCTTTTTCTCCAGGACTGCCCATACCTTTAGTTCTCATCTTCTTTGATTAGATTATATCTTTTGAGTTACTTAACACGTCTTTGTTAAGTTCACCTTTTGTTAGTTACTTGACCTTTTTGTGATTAATTTAACCTCTAGAGTTACTTAACATCTTTTGTATTAAGATCTAAAAATAGACTTAGCATAAAGTTCTAGCTTCACTATAAGGTGAGAACTAAGTACCTTCATTGTTCAATCAGGAGATTAAAACTTTATTTTCCCCTAAAGTATGGTCTAAGTAGGGTGTAGTAATTTTAAAGTTCACACTATTGGTAGATACCTCTGGCAAAGGTCTCCTCTGATCAACATTCTGACCTCCAGCATTATTCCTTAAGACTGGATGGGCTTTATTTTAAAATATTTTAAAAATATAAAATAGTTTTATTTTCTACTTCACGTCTTCCATCAGCAGAGTTGTTAGTGGAGAGGGCAGCCTGAGGTCTATGTCAGGTATTAATATCCAGTGTGGAGTCCTTTCATGTTAGTCCAGAGAATGCCAAATGCTGCTTAGACACCTCAACTACCTGCCATGACCACAAGGGATGGTTTTTTGTTTTTTTGGGGGGGGGGTTGGTTTTGTTTAAACATTTGGCCTGTTTGATGTATGTGTGAAACCTGTTGTCCAATAATCAACCGGAATTTTATTTTGCTGAGTTGTTCTAAAAAAAAAAAAGGTAAAGGGAGAAGGCCCTTAGCAAGGTGGAAGGAGCAGCACATGAACATGCAGGAGTGATGAGGAGAAAGGAAAGAATGGGCACTTCCACTCCCTACACAACTGTATTTGAGCTTAGACATTCTCCTGTGGTCCTTCTGCATAGCTACTGACTATAAAACAATGAAATTTGTTCTTGCCACCATGAGTCATGGTTGAAAATTAATTTTCTAGGCCTCTATGCATTGTTCCAACTCCTCTGTATTTCAGGATGATGCAGATTGTGCCCTATGTTCATTTTATGTTTCTTTTTGGTACACAAATCTGGATCCTTCTTTCTAGGCAAATAAGGACAATTTCTTACTTTTATCCCATCCCAATCCTTTCAGACTGACATAAGTATGCCAATAAAATGTCTTGGTAGATTTTATAGACTTGGCCTTTCTCCCATGTGGAAAGATTTGACCAAGGAAGTTCTCTAATAAATCTCGTTTTGATCTGATGCCTGGAATTTAGTCATCACATGCTATGAAAGAATGGTAAAATTTCCCAATGTGAAAACCAGGTACTATTGTTGCTTTGTGGGTATTGTGGATTATTGAATGAAAGTTTAAAAGCCCTTTGAGTATTGAATGAAAGTTATGAATTAGATACAAAGACTGGTGCAATTATTCCTATGGCCAAAACCCCTAAGTACATGTAGAGCATTATAGAACAATGTAACCTATATTTAACAATAGTGAGCCTATCGTGATATTTTTCAAAGAACAGAAAACAATCAATGTATAAAGAATAGTTGTTGTTTTTTTTTTTGTGGTGGGAAACATGACCTGCATGTGTATATTAGTAGAGTATAAGGAGAATTATTATCCCAGCATTATTAATAAACATTTAAGTTTAACAAAGTATATTTATTGGACAAATCTAGTTATTCAGATCAAAGCTTGCTTTCTGTGGAAACTGTGATATGTCATTCTCTCTTTTAATTATAAAAGATGTCCTGATATTAGAAGTATAATGTAATTCTGTTGTATATATACCCTGAGATATATGTAGTCAACCAACAAGCATTTATTAAGCACATGCTCTATTCTAGGCCTGCAAATGCTCTAAACAATATTAAGCAACTTTCACCAAATTACACAAAGTAAGTGAAATGGATTGTTGGACAGTAGAGAAACCAGACCTGCATAGACAAATGGACTGAAGTCAGATGTGTGGGTTTGAGCCCCCACCTGCCTCTGCCACTAATGATGTGATCACAAGCAAGTCATTTGCTTCTGAGTTTTAGCTTCCTCTTCTGTGAAATGCAGCTAAAACCTACAGTGCCTACTTCATAGGCTAGTTGGGAGACTCAAATGATATGAAGGAGTCCTCAAGGGCCTATATAAATGTAATCGATTATTATTAAAATTTGCTTGGCCCAAGTGACATTTCATAGCTTTTGTTGTTGCTTGTTTGTTTCTCAGAATCAGGCAAAGGTATGTATATGGGTTCAAACCTGTGATTCTTGAGTGTAGGGGAACTCCTCTTGTGTAAACTCTTTCCACAGACAGAGAACTATAACTTATCTCTGTGATATTAGCAAATGAGAATGAAGCAAATTAATTAGAAAGTAGCTAGAAATAAATTTGAAGTGGGGAGATGCTAATGATATTCAATAGCTTTTATAAATCTGACCTATAAAAGTAATTTTAAAATAAAAATATTCCTCTCAATAGTACGTTTCTTCAATAGTATTTTTTAGGCTAAGTTATTTACATATCTATTGTTCTGCTGGCCTCTGTCTTCCTAGATAGTTTTATGTCCTGGTTGTATGATGGCTTAAACAGTCATGTAAAGCTCTATAGAATCTGGCACCATCCTAGCTTTCCAGCTTTCCAGTTTTCTTACATTACTGTCCACCAGAAACTCTTAGGGTCTGGCCATCTAGCCTATATTCCGGTCCTCACACATGATCTCTCATCTCCATTCCTTTGTATAGTCTTTTCCTCATCATTGATATGATTTACTTCTTTGCCTCAATCTCTTGGAATCCCATTTTCCTTCAAGACTCAGCTGAAATAGTATCTTCTACATGAAAACTTTCTTGATTTTTCCAGCAATTAAAACACTTCCTTTCAAAACAACCTTGTTTCCATTTTGTAAGCTTTATGCATGCAGCATGCATTTATATATGTATATATGTATATATATATATATATATATGTATTTATGTAGTTGACAGTTGAATCCATGTTTGTTGATGTATACATACATACATACACATGTATGTATATATTACATAGATATGACAAAAAGTAAATCTTCTTACAAATACATGCATCTCTATCTGGAAAGATTGCTCTATGTATGAGAGAAACAGAGACAGAAAAAGTGTGGGGGAGAGAGAGAAAGAAAAAGAGAGAGAGAATAAAAGAGAGAGAAAGTCAGAGAGAGGGAGAGAGGAATAGAGAGACAGAGAGAGAGATAAAGGGAGAGAGAGGGAGAGAGAGAGAGAGAGAGAGAGAGAGAGAGAGAGAGAGAGAGAGAGAGAGAGAGAGAGAGAGAGAGAGAGAGAGAGTAATGAGAGTGTTCTGGCCCCATTCCAACACTGTCAGGGCTTTTCTTGATCCATTTGTTTATAGCTACTTGCTTTACCCATGAGCCTTAATGACTTGTCTCTTTTTGCATTTACTTGGGATTATTGTGTGCAAACTGCTTTTGTTGCTGAGGCATTTACTTTCATTTGCAGTGGAAGACCAGGACAGATTACCAGCTAACAACCTGTTCAACATTTCAGGTTTCACATTGTTTTCTGCACATTTTTTTCTTTTACTCTTTTCAAGGGAAAACACTCCAGATGTTCAACTGTGTATAATTCAAATGCTTATGATATTGAAGAAAAAAACCAAAAACATCCCCCCCAGGAGGGATTTTTTTCCCCTCATGGGGCTCAATTTACCTAGTCAGAATGATACTAATATTAATACTTAGAAAAACAAATTAAAAGCCAAACCAAAACTAAACAAACAACAACAACAAAAAAAAAAAAACCTTTTATTGCACCAGTATCTTGACACTCAAGTCAGATAATAATGTAAGGAATATTAGAAAATAAGCTGGATTTAGACTCAAGAGGGTATATAACCATTAGCTGGGTGCTTAAACTCTTTGAGTCTGTGATCAATCTGTAAAATGAGTTTGAACCTGATGAGCTCTAAAGGTCATTTTTACCTATATATAATATAATCTTATATGCTTGCCACTGATGAAAGGAGCAGAGAGAAAAGCTCAGTAACTGCTTTTTGGAAAGCCATAGTATTTAGAGTTTAAGTTGATATGACAGAAAAAATTTGAAGACATAACTACCAATGTAAAGAATACAAATCTATAAATTCGGTATCAATTTTAATATCTAGTTATGTGAACTTGGGCAATCAATTTCTATGCATCTTAATTTTCCTATTTGTTAAATAGAAATAATATTTATCTTTCCTATCCTGCATTACAGAGAAGTTCTTTAAAGAATATCATAAGAAAAATATATGACCAAAAAAGGAATGGGTGAGGGCAGCTAAGTAGTTCAATGGGTTGAGAGACAGACCTGAAGATGGGAGGTCCTGGGTTCAAATATGGCTTCAGATCCTTCTAGCTGTGGGACCCTGGGCAAGTCACTTAAACCCCATTGCCTAGCCCTTACCACTCTTTGGCCTTGGAACCAATACACAGTATTGATTCTAAGATGGAAGATAAGAGTTGTTTTTTTAAAAATGGACCATTCACAAAGAAAGAAAAGTGAACACTTATTGAATTAAAACATTTATTAAGCATGAATAATAGTATTAAGGACTGAGGATAGATGGGAAAAAATCTCTATCATAAAAAGTTTATGTCTAAATATGTACATTTCTTCTAATAGGTAGACTGCAAAAATCTTTAAGTAACTGTGGTTTTAAAATTTTCAAAACTTGTAACAAAATGTCCCAACAATGTGAGTATAGAAAATATATCATTTCAATTAGGAATGAATTGGAATTGTAATTAAAAACACCCAAAGATTTTCCCCAGGACACTGAAATTCATAGAGTACCAATAATACTTTACACACACATATATGTGTGTGTGTGTGTGTGTGTGTGTGTCTGTATAGATACATATATATGTGTATGTGTGTGTGTTCAGTGAGATACACATATATATATATATATATATATATATAAATTCAGTGATAGATACATATCATTGAATTTAGCACTTATGTACTTATCTATAATATTTAGTTAAAATGGAAAAGTACAAAAAGACAGTGCCTCCCTCATTCCTTTCTTTACCTGCTATGGAAATGCTATCAGATGAGTTCTTTCTTCCCTTGTCTATTCTACTACCTCCACTAAAGGTAGCCTCCCAATCATTACCTTTTCCTAGAATCCCAAGTTCTCCATTTCACCCAGATGGGGCAATATCCCAGAATCTCTCCCCTAATCAGACCTTGTTTCACAAGATGCCATGATATAGATTGCCTTAATGGAAGGATTGTTAGTTGAGACTTTTGAAATGGAATCTTAACCAGCTGCCTAAATTTCCAAAGAAAATCAGTCTACCTCTATATTTTTCCCTTCAAATTTTGTCTTACTTCTTGATGTCTCCCAATTTGAGAAGTTTCTTAAACTTGCCACCTCCTGCTGATTTGTGTGAATGCTAAAAAAACAAAGATGGTCACAGTAATAGTATTATATTTAGCATTCAGCTATATTACTTGAAAATATTTTTTGTTATTATTGTAACAATCATCAGCAAATCCAAACATTTCAATATACAAAGAATAAGAAACCACAGTGAATGACCAGTCATATTTGATTCATGATTATAGCCTCAAGTTAGAGATTTGAACTCATTTGCCTGTCAAAGTGCTTTCTATACTTGTGATCCCAAGTTTGTAAACTGGCTTACTAACATGCCTCTAAGTTAAATAAGAAATTACCTTTTTGTACATATTCTGATGCTCTTGGGGCTTTCCTAAAAATGTCTTACACACCTCTTCCAAATGAGCTAATTATTTCTTGCTTGTAGGTAAAGTGAATTAATTACTATTGAGAGAATAGGTTGAAATGTTAACCTTATTTTTTTAAATCCTGGGTTGTCATAGGAATGTAGGAAAACATTAAAACAGAATCATACTAGCTGTTATATTTTATCATTCTATGTCAGGTGAAACATCTTCTTTCAATGAACATCCACATTCTTGTTAGAATGGAAAAGAAAACATCTTTGGAATGAAACAATTAGTCCAACTGATGCTACTTCTCTGAAAGGGAGTGACTCAAAGAACAATAAAAAGAATGACAAACTTACTTGCACATCTTTTTCCTACTGTTAGAACAGAACGATTTTGGATTTGAAAATGAGTTTAATCTGTCACAAAGTAAAGTCAAAGCCTCACAGCCTCTCAGGGATATTTGAAAAATATGAGCTGCCAAATATCAGAAGGCTTGGGAACTGACAACCGACAAGAATCAGGATTAGAGACAGATGCAATTATTAGCACATGTTAGAGATGCAAAATGAAACTTAGGAAATTACTCAGTGGTCCTCAGTGTTCTCATATGTGACATAAAGGGGCTGGATTAGGTGATCTCCAAGGGGGCACTTGGAGATCAGAATCCCTGATTTTCTACTCAGCGCTCACAGACATCCTTAAGAGCCAGCAGGATGGTTTCCTAATCCAGAGGATTCCTTTCTTTCCTCCTGAATGTCAGGCAGAAAAACGGCATGATGCTGTAACCTTTGTTCCTACATCATATTGTAAAATCTCCTGTTTATCTCCCAGTAGTTTCTCATTTTCACATAGGCTTTTCATTGTGGCACTTCAGGCCACTGGCTAGACATCACACACTTTTATAGATGAGAAAGCTGAGGATGTATATACTTCTAAATTTATCTCTATTTCCACCTATTTGGATGAAAAACAATCAAACATCCATTTTTTTTTAACTATAGGAAAGCAACCATTTGCATGACTGTAAAACAACTTATTGAAATTATATCAGTATTTGTTCCAGTCACTTCTTTTTCCTCATCAGAGTCATTTTAATACATGCCTTCAAAATTGAATAACGATCACTTAATAATAGCTAGTGTTTACGTAGCCCTTTAGTGTTTGTTATCTCACTTGATCTTCATAGCAACCCTTGGACATAGGTGCTATAATTATCTCCATTTTATATAGGGCGTGACTGAGGTAGACACAGGTTAAGTGACACCCACAGGGTCAGACAGCAAGTAAGTCTGCAAACCAGGATTCTATTTCATTCCAAGGCCAATACTCCATACTCTAAGTTGACCAATTGGTTGCCTCATTCTGAAACGTTCACTTTTGGGTGCTTCGCATTCCCCTTGGATTGATGTTTCCTCCATGCTAGATCCTAGTAATCCTTTTTCTCATGTTTCATATAATCTACCTATACTTTTTATTGTCTTCTGAGAAGCAGCAGTTATTAGAGCTGTGAATTTGCATTCCAAAGACATGGATTCTAGCCCTGACACTTCCACAAATTAGTCATCTATCTCAGTTAAAAACTCACTTCTGGATTGCACTACATACCTTTTATCTTGCAGAGTCCCAATGAATACTTCTTGTTTATGGACACAAGTCACCCCACCTCTATTTGGATCAGTTATAAATACATGTTTTCCTGTTAGTAGATAGACTTTCTTTTACTCTTTCTCAATTTACTCTATCACAATTCTTACAGTGTCTGTTCTAATCCTCTTCTTCTCTCTTCAATTCATCAACACAACACCCTCTAACTCAGTTGAGAATCCTGCCTCGTACACAACTTGGGTTAATTCTCTTTCTTCCAAATGTATGTTCAAAAACATCTCAGCTTCCTCCTCCCATTCTTTCTTTCTTTACTCCAGACTTTGTTTAGGGGGTAACTCTTTTCCTTGTTAAGGCAAATCCCTCCTATATCTAGCATGGCCCTACCTCTCTTCCTTCTCCTTTCAACCATATCATCTTGCTCCCCCATTTTGATTCTCTCTGTACTGACTAGTTTACTGATGCCAGTAAACATGCCCAGAGCATTTCTTACCCATATTTACTCATTGTGGTGACCCAGAGGAAAAAAGGGAGATAATAATGAGTGAAAGTAATCTAGGGCATATTTCCAATAATTAATCTACTCATAAAAATTGTGAAAGGAATGCATTTAAATAAATGTGTGGACTTCTGGGTAAACATGGCGACAGTCTAGACATTGGATTCATCCTCTCCTCACCACCTACCTATACAGACTACCTTAAGAAGCCAAAAAAAAAAATTCATATGAACAAAGGGACTCTATAGTAGGGTGCAGCATTGCAGGTATGTGGGATTTGGGCATTTCCACTCCATAAGGGGGTGAAAAAGCTTCCACCAAAATGCAAGCTGATTCACCCTCCTACACCCCACATACAGCGCCAGCATGCATGAGAATCAGTGAGTGAGCAAGGGGCACCTCTGGAGCAAGTAAGGAACACGTCTGGGTCCTTGGCAGCTGACTGAGACCACTGAGGACCTATCCCAGAGGGCAGCTACACCTAAGGCCCCAGCAGGCTGAAGAGCACAGACCGTGGGCACTGGCAGGGAGATAGCACAGAGCACAGAGAGGGGCAGCAAATAGTGAAAGCTGCAGAGACTCAAGAATTGGCCTCAGCCAAAATCCTTGTTCCTTAGCTCTATACACAGAGAGCCTGCCCATATCACTCAGATTTCTAACTGGAAAGGGAAGGAAAAACCACCACAGTAAAGGCAAACAGTGCCCAGGAACAACAACTTCCCAACACTAAGAAAAACAAGGAGAAGGGGTTAACCCTGAATAATTTTAATGGAAGAAAAACCCAGGCTACATAGGAAATAGAAGAGAAAAAAAATAAATGCACCAAAACCTTCCCCCAAAATGGAAATTGTCCTCAACCTCTTGAGGAATTTGAATTGGAGCTTATAAAAAAAAAATGGAAGCCTTCCGGCAAGAAAAGTGGGAAATAATTCAAAAGGAAAATAACAGTTTAAAGGACAAGAATTCCCAATTGGAAAAAATAGCTGGAAGCCAAAGAAAGAAGAATAGAACAAACCAAAAAGGAAAATCAGTCCATAAAGATCAGAATTAAGCAATTGGAAACCAATGATCTTGCAAAACAGCAGGAATTAATAAAATAAAGTCAAAAGATTGACAAAAATAGAAGAAAACATAAATTATTTCACTGAAAAGATGACAGATCAGGAAAACAGCATGAAGAGGCAATTTGAGAATTATTGGTCTACCTGAAAAAACAGAAATAAACAGAAATCTTGACATCATATTACAAGAAATTATCCAAGAAAAGTGCCCTGATGTACTTGAACGAGGGGGAAAAATAGATATTGAAAGAGTTCATAGAACACCCTCTACACTAAATCCTCAAAAGACAACTCCCAGGAATGTAACTGCCAAATTCAAGAGCTTCCAAGCTAAGGAGAAAATTTTACAAGAAGTCAAAAAAGAAACAATTCAGATATCAAGGAGTACTAATCATGATCACACAAGACCTGGCAGCTTCCACACTAAAGAACTTCAAGGCTTGGAATATAATATTCAGAAAGGCAAGAAAATTGGGTCATCAGTCAAAGTTCACCTATCCATCAAAACTGACTATATACTTCCAGAGGAATGAAAGTGGCATTCAACAAAATAGATTTCCAAGTATTTGTAAAGAAAAGACCAGAACTAAGTGGAAAATATGATATCCAAACACAAAGATCAAGAGAAACATGAAAAGGTAAATATGAAAGAGAGAGAAAAGGGGGAAAATGTGTTTTTTTTTAATTTAAACTTTCTTCTTAAAGGGCTTCAATAAGATCAAATTATTTATTTTAGTATATGGGGAAAATGTTATTTGTAACTCTCAAAAATTCTATTCACTATTATACTAATTAGAGGAATGATTTGCAGGAAGAGATTGGGATAATAAGTTCTATAAGATGATATGCAAAAAAGAGAAAAAGGGAGGGGGAGAATCAAATATGGCACCAAGAGATACTTGAAGAAATAAAATAAATAGGATGATCTTTATCACACAAAAACACATTGAAAGGGGAGGGGAAGAATACTTTCATAAGAAGGAGAAGAAGAGAGTGCTAATAGGTAATACTTAAAGTTTACTCTCAGTGAAATCAGTTCTGATAAGGAAGAGCACCTAAATTCACTGGGGTATTGAATTCTATCTTACCTTACAGGGAAAGTAAGAAGGAAAAACTAAGGGAGGAGGGGGGATGGGAGTACAAAAAGGGAGGTAAAGAGAGAGGAAAGGGAATTTAACAGACCCTGAAAAAATAAAAAGGTAACAAAAAGGGAGAAGGCAGAAAGGGAAGCTTATTAAGGGCAGGGATTAGGACTGACTAAGAGGAAACCACTGGTTTAAAAGGATATAGCAAAAAAAGAAAGGACAGAACTAGGAGAGGATATCAAAATGCTGGGGAATGCACAAGTGGAAATCATAACTTTGAATGTGAACAAGATGAAATCATCCATAATACAAAAACAAATAGTAGAGTGGATTAGAAATCAAAATACTACCATATGTTGTCTGCAAGAAACACACTTGAGGCAGGTAAACACTCACAGGTTAGAATTAAAGGTTGGAGCAAAACCTATTGGGCCTCAACTGATAGAAAGAAGGCACGAGTTGCAATCATTATATCTGACAAATCCAAAGTAAAAATAGATCTGATTAAAAGGGATAGGGAAGGTAAATACATCCTAATAAAAGGCAGTATAGACAATGAGGAAATATCAGTAATCAACATGTCTGCACCAAATGGTATAGCATCCAAATTTTTAAAGGAGAAACTAATGGAATTGATGGAGGAAATAGATAGTAAAACTATACTAGTAGGAGACCTGAAATTACCGCTATCAAATTTAGATAAATCAAATAAAAAAAATAAATAAGACAAAGGTAAGAGATGTGAATGAAATCTTAGAAAAAATAATGTTAATAGATATATGGGAAAAAATAAATAAGGACAAAAAGGAATACACCTTCTTTTCAGCATCATATGTTACATTCACAAAGACTGACCATGTACTAGGGCATAAAAACTTGGCAAACAAATGTAGAAAATCAGAAACAATAAATGCAACGTTTTCAGATCATAATGCAATAAAATAATAATCAGTAAGGATACATGTAAAGTCAAATAAAAAATTAAATGGAAATTAAATGATATGATTCTTCAAAATTCGTTAGAGAACAAATCATAGAAACAATTAATAATTTCATTAAAGAGAATGACAATGATGAGCCATCCTTTAAAAATCTATCCAAATCAGGATTCAGGGGATAATTTATAACCCTGAGTTCATATATTAACAAATTAGTGAGGGGAGAGCTCAATCAACAGGATATTGCAAATCAAAAAACTTAAAAGTGAACAAATCAAAAATCCCCAGATGAAAACTAAATTAGAGACCCTAAAAAATAAGGGAGAAATTAATAAAATCAAAAGTGACAGAACTATTGAACTAATAAAAAAGACTAGAAGCTGGTATTTTGAAAAAAACAAAATAAACAAAGTACTGGTCAATCTAATAAAAAAAGGAAAGAAGAAAACCAAATTAACAGTATCATAGATGAAAAGGGAGACCTCACTTCCAAGGAAGAGGAAATTAAGGCAATCATTAAAAATTATTTGCCTTATTATATGGCAACAAATAAGACAATTTAGGTGATATGGATGAATATTTACAAAAATGTAAATTGCCTAGATTAACAGAAGCAAAAAATAGAATTCTTAAATAATCCCATATAATAAAAAGAAATTGAACAAACCATAAAGGAACTCCCTAAGAAAAAATCTGCAAGGCCTGATGGATTCACAAGTGAATTCTATCAAACATTCAAAGAACAACTAATCCAAACTATTTGACACAATAAGCAAAGAGGGAGTTCTACCAAATTCCTTTTATGACACAAATATGGTAATGATTCCAAAGCCAGGCAGGTCAAAATAAAGGGAAAGAAAACTATAGACCAATCTCCTTAATGAACATAGATGCAAAAATCTTAAGTAGAATACTAGCAAAAAGACTCCAGCAAGTGATGATGAGGGTTATTCATTATGATCAGGTAGGATTTATACCAGAAATACAAGGATGGTTCAATATTAGGAAAACCATCCACATAATTGACCATATCAACAAGCAAACCAACAAAAATCACATGATTATCTCAATAGATGCAGAAAAAGGCTTTGACATAATACAACACTCATTCCTATTGAAAACTCTAGAAAGCATAGGAATAGAAGGGTCTTTCCTAAAAATAATAAACAGTATATGTCTGAAACCATCAGCAAACATCATCTGCAATGGGGATAAACTAGAAGCCTTTCCAATAAGATCAGGAGAAAAACAAGGATGCCCATTATCACCTCTATTATTTAACATTGTACTAGAAACACTAGCAGTAGCAATTAGAAAGGAAAAAGAAATTGAAGGCATTCAAATTGGCAACAAGGAGACCAAGGTCTAATTACTCAATTTTACAAAGAGCTAAATCAATTGTACAAAAAATTAAGCCATTCTCCAATTGATAAATGGACAAGGGATATGAATAGGCAATTTTTGGTTAAAGAAATAAAAACTATTAATAAGCACATGAAAAAGTGTTCTATATCTCTTATTATCAGAGAGATGCAAATAAAAACAACTTTGAGGTATCACCTCACACCTAGCAGATTGGCTAACATGACAGCAAAGAAAAGTAATGGATACTGGAGGGGATGTGGCAAAGTTGGGACATTAATGCATTGCTGGTAGAGCTGTGAATTGATCCAAACATTCTGAAGGGCAATTTGGAACTATGCCCAAAGGGCACTAAAAGATTGTCTGCCCTTTGATCCAGCCATAGAACTGCTGGGTTTATACCTCAAAAAGATAATAAGGAAAAATACTTGTACAAGATTATTCATAGCTGTGCTATTTGTGGTGGCAGAAATTGGAAAAGGAGGGGATGCCCTTCAACTGGGGAATGGCTGAACAAATTGTGGTATATGTTGGTGATGGAATACTATTATGCTCAAAGGAATAATAAAGTGGTGGAATTCCATGGGAACTGGAACAACCTCCAGGAATTGATGCAGAGTGAAAGGAGCAGAACTAGGAAACCATTACACACAGAGACTGATACACTGTGGCACAATCAAATGTAATGGACTTCTCCATTAGTGGCAATGCAGGGATACTCAACAACCCAGAGCGATCTATGAGAAAGAACACTATCTACATCCAGAGGAAAAACTGTGGGAATAGAAACACCGAAGAAAAACAACTGCTTGACCGCATGGGTCAAGCATTGACCCATATCACTGTTGGGGATGTAGACTCTGAATGAATATCCTATAGAAATCAACTTCATGGAAATAGGTTCTGATCAAGGACACATGTAAAACCCTTATGGGAAGGGTGGGTGGAGGGGAGGGAAGGAAATAATGTGATTATTTTAACCAGTAATAATATTCTAAATTGACTAAATAAAAATTTAAAAATAAATAAATGTGTGATTAGAAAAGGAAATTAGTTGGGCAAAGGGAATTAAATCTGTATCACTATCCTTGGAAGGGACTGTCAAAGAAATACCTTAATATTTCTCTTATTATCCCTGTGACCTTCCTGACCAATGTAGCTATTTGTAGCCTCCATTTCTTTTAATTATTTCATACACTAAGACTTTTGGAATACTATGATTATGCCTCCTGAGGGAAGTGACTGCTTTTATATTAAGGTCCTAAATACTAAAGCATAGGGTCTGTCTGACATATAGTAAGATTAAGAAACTCAAGAAATATTATTCTATACATTCATTCAATGTTTGGTAAATTGTGCTCCATTAATACCCCCAAAATGTTAAAAAAAAGAACAAACCCTAGAAGAGAGTCCCTCACTAGCACATTGCACAGACCCTTTCTATAATATCTGTGGAATATAATAGGCAAATACTTAAAGAATATAAGGATTTAAGGGTGAGTTATAAACCAAATTAAGTCAACATCCATTCAACAATTATTTATTAAGCCCCTATTATCTGCCAGATACTGGTTAAGAATAAAAAGAAAAAAAAATGGTCCCTCATCCCAAGGGTCTTATATTCTATTGTAGGGAAAGAAGCTGTGTGTTCCATATATTAGTATATACAGAGTAACTTGAAAGGGCATTAGAAATTGGAGGCAAAAGGATGAGTTGCTTGAAAAGATGACATTTAAGGTAAGCCTTTAATCAAAGTGGGCAATCTATGAAGCAAAGGCATAAAGGAAGTACAGAAATTTAGAACAATCATAGATCCATTGAATCATTAAAACAAAGTGATATTATGTATAATAAGTGGTGATAGTGATGTTATCCTGATCTAGTCAGTGTCTGAAATGGGGCAAAATTTGTCTATAAATAGAATTCATTACTAGACATAGTATATAATGGAGAAAACCACTTGTACATTGGAAAATGTGCTGGTTAGAGAGTCAATAAAGTAGAAAATATAGGGTTGGAAAACCACCTGGAAGTGACTTCGTAGGGTTTTAGTTGACTTCCAGTTAACCAGAAAATTCAGTTGAATGAAACATCATATTCAAATCTTCCAATTAATGGAGTTGCTATATTTATCAAGTATTCATATATTCAGCATGTATTTCTGCTGATTATGAAAGGCAAGATAGTAATGAATAATAATGATAAAAATAGAAATGGATATTAAAACATTAATTATTAATAATTAATAATAAACATTGATCATAGCTGTCTCTTGATCAACATGATAGATAATGATGAGCTATATTTGTTTGTTAAATAAGCAAACAACTCATTTTCATGCCAAAATTGTGAGGACAGTAGAATTGTTCTGGTTTTATCTTGTATTTTCCCCTTTTTCAATGTGAAAGGCCTATTTAAGAAATCTTCATTCAGTGACATCAGGTAAACTGAATAGTTCAAAAACAATTTCTTGTTTGGGATTTTTTCTTCTAAGTTTATTCTTAACTATTAATGGATAAGAATCATGAAAGGAAAAAAAAGGAAATTTAAAAAGAAATAAAAAAGACTTTATTCTGAGACCAAGAGCCAATAATACCATACAACTCCTTAAGATTGAGTAGGTAAATCCTAGAGAAGTCATCTAATTCACCGGACCCTCATTTTACAGATGTGGAAACTAATTTGAGAAGAGTTTTATTTATTTGTACCAACTCACAGAGAAAATAATTCTCAGAGGTGATTTGTACCTATTTCTCTAATTCTAGAACATGTAGCTCCCATCTTCCTAGTATTCCACAATATTGTTATCATTGTGCTATTGCCTTTCCAGGGAGAATTGTGCTTAGATCAATCACCCTTATTTGACAGTGAGGGAGGTCTGAGCAGGATCTGCCCAGCCTTGGAAGTTCAGCTAAGAGCTGCCTGGCCTTGGAAGTTCAGAACTACAAATATGCCAAGGTCCCAGCTGCAGTGGGTACCAGATAAAAACTTAGAGGCCCGGAAAACCCCAGTAACATAAAAAATGCCAAGGTTCCAAGAATAGTATGTAACAGATAAGGGCTGAAGGGAGCCATACATGCTGGCAACAATGGTATGTAACAGATGAAGGACTGGAAGGGGGGGAGGGGGTGCAGCCTACATGCTGAAGGATATTTAAGGCCCAGCCTTAAGGAGGGAACTCGGGACTCTGGTAATTGAGTTTCCAGTGGTGCACACCAGTTCAATAAACAGCCCTTTTGCCTGATTGCATTGTCTAAGGGTCTTCCTTGGTGGTACGCCAAAACCTGGACCTTAACAACAGGAAGCTTATTAGCCCACACATAGGAATTACTCTATTAAAGAATTTATGAAGATAAAGAAGTCATGGTGGTGGTAGTGGATATAATCCCCGAAGAAAAATGGCTAGGAAATATTTTACCAGAAAAAAAATAGAAGTAATTTATGGAGACCTTCCTCATTTACAAACTGAAGGAACTGGATTATGTAAACTCCAAAATCCACTACAGATATATATCTCTTATTCTGTGATTCAGCACTTATCACAGTGACTTAGTAGGCCCTTAATAAATTCTTATTAATTAGATCATATGAACTTTATACTTTAGGAGAGTTTTGAATGTTATAAGAACTAATTTTAGTTTTTTAAAGTTTTGAATGCAATAAAACTAATAATTTAAGTTTTCTAATTTTTTTTTCTTTATTGGCTATAGGAACTATAAAACTAATATGTGTTCAAAGATGAGCAGAAACCTTAAACAAAGGAGCTAAAGAGAAGAAAAGAAAGGGAAAGCTAGAGGTAGGTAAGAGAATTATAGGAAATAAGACTGATAGAGTAAACTTCCTTGTATATAAATAATACTAATAATTCTATGTTTGAGGTAAACTTTGGTCATGTACAGGTAGCACCTTAAAATTTCATGAAAGTAAAAACATTTTCTTAAAAAGTATATCATTAATTTTAAGGGTTAAAATAAGGGTTTTGTCAAAATAAGAGAAAAGCTTTTAATAATTTAAGTTTCAATGAGAATATAGTAGAGTTGTAAATTAATGTCATCCCTTTAATGCAGAGAAAAGAAAACTTTGAGAAGCTTTTTAAAAATTAACAATTGAGTTTAATTAAAATAGAGATAGTAAAAGAATATAGCAAGATGAATATAGCAAAGGATTGAAAGACAGAAAAGATGAAAGAGAGATTACTAATCTTATACCCTATTTATACCTAAAATTCCTAATACTACCGAAAATTCTTAATAAACACCTCTAACTGTCTTCTGAGGACAGTTTTTTTTCTGCCTGGCACAACCCAAGCCTAATTTAACCTACTCTATCTGTAAATTATTTACTAACTACCTAATTCCCTAAAATAATGGATAGCTACCACTCACTCACTCCTTCAATCATTTTTCTATAGTAGCCCAAACTGTCAGTAGCCAACTGACAGAAGATCCTTGCCTATGAGACTGACCTCCTGCTCTCTAGAGATCACAGAGGCAAAAAGCCCTTGCAAGACTAAAGTCAAAAGCCCTCTCAATAAGCTCAGGCCTGCCTTTATATTCCAGCAACTAAATGACAACTCACACTACCAACAACCAATCCCGCCAACAACCACCTCATATCCAGCAGCCAACTTCTCTGCAACTGCCAGCCGTCACTCTCAGTAACTGACTCCCCAACTGTCAGCAACTGCCTCTTCTGTCAGCAACTGACAGCCTGCAACTGACACTAACTCAGCAGGGGGCTCCGAGGTTCCTATTTCCTGTCACTGTGGGCTGGTTAAGCCCTACATATATCTATGGTAAGAAGACATCCAGGTCCCCCATTAAATTAAAGAATTCCTTTTTTACATAATGGACATAGATTAAAGTTGTTTTGTTTTTTTAATAAAATACTATCTAGCTGTCCATGTTCTTCATGGGATTAACATTTCTAAAAAGCCAAGTTTGAGTTTTTATTTCTATATAATTTTTTTTTATATTATTGCCCTGTAGAACTTGCTCCTCTCCTCTTTTCTTCAATCCCTATGTGAAATAATAAAGATAGAAATATTTCCCCTTAGTAGATGTTTCCATGTCCTTGATCATCTGATTTCAGATCCTTACATTAACTTCCCCTATCCTTTGACAAATGTAGGTGGAAATAAAACTCTCTAAATGGAAATGATCTTTTTGAATGCAATATCCCTATCAAATATATTCCTAAGATCCTTGTCTCCTGTTTGAGAATATGTATCTCCCCCTATGGGCAAGTTCTTCAGTGGAACCATTTATTACCAATGAGTCAGGATTCACCATTCCTTTCCCACTATTTCAGTCCCTCCATTTGCCACCTTGTTCTATCGTCTATCTTCTGTCTTAGAGAATGAAGGACTTATTTTCCCCTCACTATAATTACAAGATTATGTTACTACGCTCACTGGAATCATCAACCTTCCATTTCCACTTTTATGTAACTTCTATTCTTAAATTGAGTTCTACACAATATTATAATTTATGTGTGTGTGTGTGTGAGTGTGTATGTGTGTGTGTGTGAAATTTAGTCCACATCTCAGGCCTTTTCCTCTTCTATCGCTTCTACTTCTTTAAGATCCATTTTCTCTCATTTTAGTAAAAAAAAAAAATCTGAATTATCTGTGGTTTCACTTCCTCTTTAAAAAAGTCAGAAGTATTTTTCTTTTAATTGACCATAGAGATGCAGTAATTAATTTGGTCTTCTTAGCAGTTGTATTTATTTACATTGGGTTCTTTATCCTTTTTTAAATGAAAGGATTGGCTCGCATTTTGGGGGGGGGAGGTAGGAATGCTTCAGCTGCCTCACTTTGATTTATAACCACCTTTTCTCATGTTGATGTAGTTAGGTTTTTCAGAATATATTGTTCGAGATTGGCTCTTGGGCTCCTTTGCTTTTTAAAAAAACTATATTATTATATAATTCCTAATCTTCTTCTGTGGCTTTTGGTTAATGCAGAGCAGTCTTGTTTTATTCTAACCTCTTTTTATATTTGAAAGTCTTTGCCCTGGATACTTACAGAATTCATTGTGGAAGTGTAATTTTAACTTCAATATATCTTTAAGTTTATAGGAAACTTTTTTTTCCTTTACTCCTAGGCTATGTCAGTTTTTCTTTGGTGTTTTCTGCATTCATAAGTTATGGGCAGTTTTCTTATATTATTTCTTGCATTCCAAAATTTTTCTTAAATATAATTTTCTTATGGCCTATAGTCCTTAAATTGTCTCTTACTTCCTGTTTTCCAGATCATTGTATTGTGCTTGTCTAGTTTTCATGTGTTCTTTTAATATTATTGCTTTTTTGTTTCTTCCAGTTCTCTTTATTTCGGTATTTATATATCCCAAATCATTTCTTTTCTTTTTCACTTCTTTGGAGAGATTTTATGCATTAAATTTTTCTATTCTACCAATTATTTCTCCTAGGTAATACATACATTTTCTCATTTTTTTTCTGTTTTAAATTCCATCATAATTTTTATTTCTCTCTTGAATCATTCAGGTATATCATGTTGCAATTGCCTTTTGTGAATCCAAAAAGTCTTGTATTTAAACAGGTGTTGGTTCAATTTCCTTTATCTTGTAGTATTTATTTAAAGACATATCAAGTTTTGTAGATATTTTGGTGGCTATCTTATCTTCTGTTTTTAATAGCTTTTCCCTTGATTTATCTGTTTGTGCTGAAAAAAATTTTTTTAAACCCTTACCTTCTGTCTTGGAGTCAATTGACTCCAAGGCAGAAGAGTGGTAAGGGCTAGGCAATGAGGGAAAAGTGACTTGCTCAGGGTCACACAGCTGGGAAGTGTCCGAGGCCAGATTTGAACCTAGGACCTCCCATCTCTAGGCCTGGCTCTCAATCCACTGAGCTACCCAGCTGCCCCCTGTGCTGAAAGTTTTAATTGACTTTTCTCCTTAATGAGATCTTTGGTGATTTTGCTCCTCTAATCCATTGATTCCATTATATTTACTTGGTGATTTCTTCCCTCTTTGATGACAGATCCATGCAGAAGTTGACTTTCAAATCTACTTTAACTTCCTTATATGTCATGTTATTAATTTTCAACTTTCTCACCCATACCCAAGTAATTTTGGGGAATATATAACTAACCACAGATGGATGCTAGTCTTTTATCCTTTGAGCCTGGTACATAGTCCTATAGGCACTGTAGTGTCCTGATCTCATTCTTTACTTTTCTAGCTAAGCATTTTCACTCCAGGTAAAGTATATTTCCATCTGTCTATATCTTCTTATCTTCTGAAAGTATATTGACAGAGTTGAGATCTGTTTTTTGTTGTCACAAGATGGTGAGGTGAGAATAGTATTCTATTCTATTCAGAGCATTCTAAAAGAAATTGGGGCATAAGAAAGAAATTGCCAAGTGGATCCCAGACTCAAAGTAATTAGGGTGGGTTTTGTGCCTTGCCATATTGTGGGTCCTGGCAGGGGTGCTGCTCCTGAGGGACCATTTTTTAAATTGTTTTATTTAATTAATTTTAGAATATTTTTCCATGGTTACATGATTCATCTTCGTTCCCTCCCTTTCTCCCTCCCCTATCTCATGGCTCATAAGCAATTCCACTGGGGCTTTCATGTATCATTGATAAGACCTATTTCCATATTATTAATATTTGCACTAGGGTGATCATTATCTACATCCCCAGTAATACCCCCATCGAGCCATGTGATCTAGCAAATGTTTATTTCTTCTGTGTTTCTACTCCCACAGTTCTTCCTCTGTATGTATAGCATTCTTTTTCATAAGTCCCTGAAGGAATGTGTTAAGGACTGACATTCTTTGTTAATAATTCCTAAGGCTCCTACCTTGCAATGTTTCTTGATGACTTGTCTTGTGCAGGGAATTTTGCAAATGCTCCATATCTGTCAAAAGTCCATTTTTTTTCTCTGCATCTTATAAAAATCTTATAAAAATAATTAACTGATCAATCAACAAGTATGTGTCATTTGCTATATGCCAGAAACTGTGCTAAGAAGTGAGAATACAACAAAAGGCCAAAAAAGTTCTCCTCCTCAAGGATATTACATTATAAGAGGGCATATAAATAAATAGGTACATTTAAGATATATACAGAATAGATGGAAGGTAATATCTAAGGGGAAGACACTAGCACCTAGGGAAAATGGGACAGATTGCCTGCAAAATGTGTCATTTAAACTGACTCTTAAGGGAAGTCAGGATTTCTAAGATCTGAATGGAGGAGAGGGAGAGTATATGTGGGCAAACAAATAAAAACATCAAGACAAAAGGTGGAGGGTCCTCTGTTAAGAACAGCAAAAAAGCCAAGGTGGTTGGAATGTAGAGGGGATTTTTGTATTTAAAAAAACTGAAAAAAATTGTGAAAAGTTTCACATACTGTAAAAAAGACTTTCATATTTGATTTCTGGAGGTAAAAGGGAGTCATTGAAACTTAATCAGTTAATGACTAGCATTGGATGTGGAACAGGGGAGCAACCTATTGGAACCTATACCACAGCAAAATTATTGCATTCTTGTTTTTGAGGTATTTTGATATTAGTGACTTTGTGAGGCAGGTGGTAGAGACAACATTATCTCCACATTAGAGTGGAAAGATATTTAGGTTTAAAGATTTTTGATGACTAACCCATGATTGCACAAGTCTTCAAAGTATAATGCTTTTTGCTGTTTTACTGCACTGCCTTAAGTGGCTTATAATTCATGAGGAAGGCCAAGGACCACATCTCATACACATCATATGTTGCTTGTTTCAAAAAATTAATCCCTGCCTGTCCAGTGACATTGACATCTCTAGGTATAGGGGTCTTGAGTTAAATAAGAGGATGCTGTCTTTATATCATTCAAATCCTCCAGCTTCCTAAAAAAATAATATGAATTAGAAATGAAAATTGAACAAAATAGAAATAAATCAAAGAAGTACTACAATAACACTTTTCTATTCTTCACATCTACTTAACACAGAGATAAGAGGAAAGAAAAGATGCTTTTTAATGCAAGAATACAAGTGTTAAGAGAAGACAGGGAATTGAAAAGACAGGGTGCATTACAGCTTTTTCTTTTGCTCTCCAAACTCAATTCCATTTCATTTCAAGTAAAAGCATGTTTCTAGGATTTGAGTATCTAAGCATCCCAATGAAAAATAATTTTTCTTAGAGTGGCTGGTTGCACTAATATGTCTAAAAGAAATAAATATAATGAAGATGAAATCTTTTACAAAGATTAAGCCTTCACAATCTAAGCTGTAAATAGCTTTTTGAAAATGACTCAGAATATCTCAAGTAGTTATTGGGTAGAATTATCTTTTTTGAAGGAAGCATGATGGAATATTTTAAAGGTTTTATTTTGGGGGGAGTGAATGATTTTTTAAATGATGGTTTTTTCTTTTATTTTTATCTCACAATCATTTCCACTATCTCATTCTGATCTTGGAATTATTTTAAGGTAACCTAAGCTGTCTGTCTGTTTACATACATTTAAAAATTTGTTTTTACTTTACTTTAAAATTTGTATGCATATTATATGCATGTGTGTATTCATCTATATGAATACATGTACAGACAACACACATGTATAGAAATAGAGATAGGTACTATAGATGGAGGTATTAGATAATGGAGAACAGTGACAAAGATTATTAAGAAAAGAAACAAATTAGATCGTGACCTACAAATATAGCTAGGGACCTGTTTTAATTTCAGTGCATGAATCATTCAGTAATATTTGAGGGTCCAGCATTTTATAGATTCAATCTTCCTATTCCTTCAATAGGTAACATGTCTTTTATTTGTGAATTGTGTCCTGACTTGACTACAAGATGAATTTGATGGAAAAAAAGATAGTCACATTTCTAAGCATTATGACAATAATTGTTCAGCTTTTGCCATTATATAGGCACTTTTTTTACTCATCCTCTTCAACAAAGCCTATAACGGTGACAAGGCTGGCAAAGAAAAGATATGCTAACTTGTAATTGTAAAATATCATTGATGTCATGGGCTTCTCTGATGTCTCTAAGTCTTCCCAAGCCCCCATTCTAATTTGTAGTATGTTTTCTCTGAGATGCTGAGCTTCGATTACATTCTACTCCAATATATCATTATGATTTATAGATGACTCTGGTTACTTGTCAACCATGGCAGAAAAATTCAAGCTATGGTAGTTCTTTCAAAGTTAGAGTGACTTTATTTTTTTTTATTCTTTAAAACCATACCTTCCATCAATTCTGTGTATTGGTTCCAAGGCAGAAGAGTGGTAAGGGTTAGGCAATGGGGGTCAAGTGACTTGCCCAGGGTCACACAGCTGGGAAGTGTCTGAGGACAGATTTGAACCTAGAATTTCCTGTCTCTAGGCCTGGCTCTCAATCCACTGAGCTACCCAGCTGCCCCTAGAGTGACTTTAAATACTATCTCAGGATTGCTATCTTATTGTCCAGATACCTGTCTACATTCAAAGAGTAATTCATTCTCAACTGGTTAGTGATCCCTAGATAACTAAGCAGGTGAGAATATATATATATATATATATATATATATATATATATATATATATATATATATATGAACTCAAAATAATCCATTAAAATTTAAAGGGATCCAATTTGCATCTTTGAGAATCGCACACACAGGAAAACATGGGTCCCTAAAATATTGAAATATGGTTTATAAACAATTCAAAATGATATCCAGGTCCCAAGTCTTCCCAAGTATCAAAAGACCATGAAAGTTACATCCATGAATTTATAGTCCTAAACTATGTAGGAGAGAGTAAATGCAATTTCCCTGTCACCTTCTCTTCCTCTGTCCTATTCCCTTCCTCCTCTGGCCCAATAGAGTCATTAGCAACTTGTGGGGGAGATTTTGTCCTTTCACAGGCTTCCTTTACCTGACTCCCCTGACTCACCCCTGCTATTCCTTGTTCTAACATCTGGAGAGGGAAAATGAGGCCAAAGAGGGTGACTGCCACTTACCTCTCTTTATTGGCCAGTAAAGAGCTGACTTAACCACAAGGGTTTGAGCCAAACAATTCACTTTCAATTGATTCACACCAGCCCAGGCCAATAACTGCATCTAAAATCTGTGAGATATGGCCCAATCACAGGCCTAATAAAAGTCATATAATCCTATAAGCTCATTAAATCCTTAAAGAATTCTTTACATATGAATCAGAATTTTTTAATTATCAAAATACAAAAAATACAAAATTATGGAAATACATTTGGAGAAACAAGAACTTTATTAGAGAAGGCACTGGATTTGGAACTATTTGGTTAATTCAAAGCTGATGATCTTCAGTACTCTAAATGACAATGGAAATATATGACATACTTGACCAGATAAAGTTGGCTGTTATGAAAGTTTAAGCCAAATCCTCTGCCATTACAAAGGAAAGGGCAGTAAAATAAATAGTCAGAAAATAGAAATCCAACAGTTATTAAAAGACTAGTTGTAACCATTTTTCCTCACACCAATGAAAGAATATAGTAATTGAGCCTGCATTCTAAGCTTGTTTTCTTTCTGTCTCTCTTGCTTGGCTCACTCATTAGCTATGTGACCATAGATATTTAGCTATATATCTCTAAGTCTCCTACCAGAACTTGTACTCCCACTCTTGCAACCCAGAGCTCTAATTAATAAGCATTTACCTTGTGCTTTGTGGAAGCAGGTCATTGTACCACTTTTCAACCATTTCCAGACTGTTTCCAGTTGCCTACTTTCTTTCAGACCTTCTCCCTCTTTGCAGCTCTAGCTCTTCTACTTATGCTCTCTTCTCATATAGAAGTAAGCTTCCTGAGGGCAAGGAATACCTCATTAAAAAAAACAAACAAACAATAAATGCTGTTTTAATAATTTTATATATTATATATAAGTATACATTATAAAAATAATTTATAATAAATGCTTTATATTTTTATTTTAAGCTTTTAGCATAGTAAGAATTACCTCATAGGATTTTTGCAAGGAAGTTGCTTTGTAAAATTGGATGCATTATCCAAATGTGTTATTATCATATTGAAAACAAAATAGGAAATTGCCTAGCATCCTCAAGAACAGAATCATGATGTCTTAATTAAGAAACATAGTTTTGCATCTAAAGAAAGATAGATCTGGTAACATCTAAATTAATCCAAAGAGACAATTTAAATGATCAAAGGAACTGAGTGAAATCTATTTGAAGATTAGCTAAGAACAATTAGGCATCTTTGGTCAGGAAAGCCAAAGGATGAGGGAAAGGATGTGACTGAAATTGATAAAGTCATGAAGGCAATCCACAGAATGATTGGAGAAGTGTTCATTCTATTCCTCAACATTAGATACAAGTCTATGGAATTTCATGTTCCAAAACAACCTCTGTTTCTCCAAAGGCTCCAAGAGGTTCAAACATCAGAAAAGCAGATTTGTTTGTGTACAGGATCAAGTTTTTATGTTCCCCTGCTCTATTGCTAATAGTCAAATCATTTCTCCAGCCCTTGACTGCCAGTCCTCTTTTTAATTCATGTCTCTACCCTCTCCTTAACTTCTGAACCAAAGAACCCTTAGTGTTTGAGCCCAGGTTAGTCCTGAAACTTTTTGTATTATGGTCTTTGCAGTTTCACTTGAGCAATTCAACACAGGTCCTGCCAATCAATAGGAAATTGGTATTATTATATTACTCAAAAAAGTGTGAGAAATATAAACTATTTCAGCCAGGGGGATGCTTCCTTGAACCAGTTGTCCTTCATAGCAGGGATATAAACCTTTGTGCTAAGTCTTACAGTCAAAATGTAGGCCACTTGCTGAGTTTTGACAAAGAAGGGAAAATCATAGGAAGTGCTGGCTTTTAGATAGTGACTGAGAATTATACCTGAGAATGGAAACAACAAAAATAACTCAAATTCAGAATTAGAGAATGACTAACTGAGGAAAGAAAGGCCTACAAAGGTAAGCATTCATTCTTACCCCAAGAGAATATTGGAAACTCCTTTTCCATGAAGAAAGGGGCTACTGAGGAGTATAAATCTTGGAAGTTTCCAAAAAAATAAAAAGAGTTATCATTTTTTCCATTTTGTATAATAGAAGAGATATATAATTATATCTCTCAAATTGGAATAAATGATTGGCTACCCAATACTGTTTTTAGAGAAAAGAGAGTATTTACCAAAATGTATCCCTCTTCCCTTTTACCCTGCCTATTTGTAGTGAACCCTCCTGCCATTCCTAGCAACATCATGAAGTTCATTATATGAAGAATTGATTTTAGAAATTTTGGTAAAGTGCAAATTGTTTGTGTGATTAGAATGATTCTGTATTTATCATTGTGTCTTTATTATATATTTGTTTCCCAAGTTACTATATAGCTAATCTGGAAGTGATGGAACAGGACAGTTAAGCTTTGATACAGAAGGCACTGAGCCTAGGAAGTTACCTGAAAAGGCAGATACCAGTGGGACAATATCACCAGGGTCCTAAGCAGCCAATATAACACTGCTGAGTTGAGAGGGCTTTCATGGGAGGGATAAGTGTATGATGAGCAAAATAGAAGACACCAAAGACATTTCTTATTCAGTGGCAGCACTGTCTAAATATTTATGCATGCACCCAAACTGTATTGCCCCTGCAGTTAGCCTAATTTTTTCCTTATCTAATTTGTTCAGTGTTTACCCCAAAGATTTAAACCATCCATTAGCAGCTGAATTCAATATGATTTCCTCAAATCCCAAAGCATGCTATCTTTTTTGCCTCTGAATTCTCCTATTACTTTTCAAGTCATTTGTCATGTTTCACATGCTACCTTGTATTCTAAATACTTGTTTGTATGCTTAATCTCCCACTAATAGACTGTAAACTCTTTGAAGGAAGAGATCAAGTAGTATTCTTTTTTGTAACCACCACTACACACCCCAGAACCTCTCAATAAATATTGAATGAAACAGACTGTACCTTAATTTACCATTTTACAAGTAAACACTTAGTTTATACAGTTATCTCTTCTGGTAGAATGTAAGCTATTTGAAGGCAAGACTTTTTGTTTTTTGCTTTATAATTTTTTTTTAGATAACATTTAATGAGGGGGGAATTCTTGCTTATCAGATAAGAAAGTACTTCCCTTGGTCACTGGAAGTTGGCTAAACTCTATATGCTTCTTCCTCTGTCTGCTGATTTAATCCAATTTCTTAAACTAGGTTACCTATATTCCCTTAATATAATATGGACTTATGATCAAGTGAAAATCAAGTAGACAGAGAGGAAAAACAACAACAACAAACAAAGAAGTTTTCTGAAGGATTTGAATGTGTTGTACAGAAAAACAAAGTCTTTTTTAGCCTTTTTTTTTTTTTACTGAAGAGGTGATACTGAATGCAAAACAAACAAAAAACTAGAAAAGGAATCTTGGGCATTTGAAATTCCTTTTAGTCAACTTTCTGAGACACTTGGTCATTTAAAGATATTCTAAATATTTAAAAGAAGTTTGTGGTTACTTAGAGATCCTAAGATAATTAACAAAGATTATGAACTCTATGAGCTCTATAAACCCTATGACAAAACTATGTCTTGTTAATTTTCTTCATCTGTCTATCTCGGGTTCCATCAACTAATAATCATAAAAATTTATATAGAGATTTAAAATTTGGAAATCAATTTACATATTAACTCATTTGATTTTTTTCAACAGTCATGTGAGAAAGATGCTATTATAACCTCCATTTTACATATGATGATACAGAGAAAATGTATTTATTTACTCTGGATTTATCTACTTGTGCTGCAGGTTTTAACTGAGTTTTCCTCTTCATGAAATCTTTGGTGATGTGATTTTCTTCTTTTAATCCTTTGATTCTACTACATTCACTCACTAAGATTTCTTCTCCTTTGATAACAGATCCATAGTGAAGCTGACTATCAAATCTACCTACATCCCATAAAGAGAAGATTGACTTACTACTAATCACACAGATTAGGTCTCTAAGGCAGAATACTATCATTGTATAAACATTCAGGATTATTTATTTGCCTGATGCCTTCCACTGAATCCATGCTGAACTTTCTGATGTTTAACATCCTTTAGAGGTACCCTCAGACACTAAAAAACGATCTTTATGCAAACACGAACTTTAAAAGATATTTGCAAAACAGGTGAATTAGAAACTATTATAAGTGAAAAATGTTTTTTTCAACAATTCCTCGGGAAATTGATGTTTGAGGTCTTTTGGTCTTGATAACTGGGGATCTGTTCACAAAACCATCATGCCAAAGTTCTAGATAGCATCATCCTATGAAAATGATGCTAGAATAAAACTATTTCCTTTAAACACTTGGTTGATTTCCTTATAATTGGCCATTTCACACTTCAATATATTTTATCTGGATCATTTCAGATCTGGATTATTTCAAATTCATTTTTTAAAAGTGAGCCTTCATTGTAAGTAGCCTTGTGGTTAAACTATTAAAGTAGAAATTAACAAAACCAGGATATGAAACTTTTAGGAGCTTGGATAGATATTGGAGGTTGTGTGCTATTAGTGAGTGCTGGGAATAGAGTCAGGGAGATTTGGGCTCAAATTTCACCTTTCATACTTAGTAGATCTTTTCCTAAGAGCAAGTCTCAACTTTAATGTGTTTCAAGTAATTTCTAAGCACTTGTTTAGCGAATCATAGCTTGGTTGCAAGCTGCATTAATGGAGAAAATATAAAAGTACAGATTCTTGATTATTGGCATAGCATATCTCATATACTTACTATCTTTATAACCCTTAGAAAGTTACTTAACTCGCTTTGATCCTTGGTTTCTTCATCTGTAAAATAAAGGAGTTGGATTCAATCATCTGCAAGATTCCTTTTAGCTCTAAGTCTATGATTCTGTGAGAAAACCCAGAAATATCTGTGATTCTGTGATTCTTCAAAGGTGGCCAGTTCACCACAACATGGTATTTTTTGTAATGAGCATCCTGGCTCCTTTCCACCTATTCATCCTCCCACCATGGGATGGTAAATTTCTACTTGTAGATAGAGCTTTGCCCAAGCTTTTTAGATCTAATTCATCCCCTCAGCAAAGAAAGCATATTAGATTCATAACTTCCCACTCCCTAAAGTCAATATTAATTGTATGCCTTATCCATAGGCAATATTTAATGTTTGTTGAACTGAATAGTGAAGCACGCTTTACTGCTGGGCTGTACTTAGACCTTGTACTACAGTTTAATTACTGTATTATACTTTTGTACCTTGGGATCAAGCCTACTCCTGGAACCCCAGTTTCAGGAACTGGGTCATTGCTCATCTTTCTATATCTGAGTCCACACCTCAATTTTTCCTGGTATCCTAGATAGTAGTCTGGACTTGTTCCTCTTCCCCCCAAATCTTCCTAAGTTCTGAAGTTCTAACCTTAAGTCTGTTTCAAAGACTTCCTGCTATTAAATATTAGATATTTGGATCTGGAACTGAATAAAGCCATTTGTCTAAGTCCCTAATTTTACAAGTGAGGATGCTGAACTCCAGAGAACCCAAGCATCTTGCTCAAGATCACATATTTAGAAATGAACAGAAGTAGGATTTGAATTCAGTCCCTCTGGCAGCAAATCCATTCCCCCCACTCTATAAAATTGCCAGGCTGCCTTCCTAATGCACACCAACTTCCTGCCTACCTGAATCTAATCTATGGTGTCTTTCCAGATTTTTGTGATATCAGGTTCCACCTCTCTAATAGAAGATGTACCTATTAGCCCCTTGGGAGATCTTCTCTCTGAAAAGCATTTGCATGTCTTAGCCTCCAAGGCTTTCCTGTTTCCAGTGTCCTAGAAATCTATCTATCTTCCAGGGTATTTCAGTTGCCTAAAACCAAGTGCTCACCTCTCTGTACCTCTTCCCATCACTGCCAGCTATGGCTGTTGTTGGTTACCCATCTTGCCAATTGTATAGTCCCTGATATTGTAGTCATCTCTATTCTGAGACAAAATTGTAATAATGGGACTACTTAATATTGTAATCCTTTCTCCATGTGTCTCTCTGTATCTAGTTATGTTGTGATCTTTGAATGTAAACTTGAGATATCACCCACCTCTGGAAATTGCCTCAGTCTCTCCCCCACATTTAGAATTCACTCCTTCTTCATAATCTTGTTTTTCCTTCTAAAATCAACTCACATGCTACCTCTTTCCTTAAATTACTTTGGACTATATGTATCTGAGTGGACAGGAAGATGACTCAATGGATAGAGCACTGAGCCTGGAGTTAGGAAGACCCAAATTCATATCTGCCTTCAGACACTTAATAGCTATGTGATCTTAGGCAAGTCACTTTTCCTCCAATTGCCTTAATCCATCAAAGAAGGAAATAGCAAACCACTCCAGTATCTTTGGCAAGAATATTCCATGGACAACATGGTCCACAGAATCATGAAGAGTCAGATACAATAAATAATTCAATGACACCAAAAAATACTTACCTAAATAAATATTGTATCTCTCTAGTAGAATACATATACATATATGTACACATATATATACTGTGTCAAATATATGACACTATCTATCTGTATCTATCTGTATCTATCTCTCTATTGAGAGAGAGAGAGAGACAGAGAGACAGAGACAGAGATAGAGACAGAGAGAGAGACAGCAGAGAGAGAGACAGGGAGAGAGAGAAGAAGAGAAGACTGGGAGGAATGATCAGTTCAAAAGAAAGAAAAGATGTTCATGAGAGAGTACAGCATGGTGGGGTAGATAGAAAGCTGGACTTTCTGTCAGGAAGACCTATATTTAAGTCCTCCCACTAAAATATGCTGACTGAATGAGCCTGGGCAAGTCATTTAACCTCTCTGATTCATTATCTTCTTTTATAATCTGGGCATAATAGCAGCTCCTGACTCTCAGGGTTGTTCTGTGGATTAAATGAGATAAAGCTTATAAAATGTTATAGTACTCTAAATGCTAGCTCATATTACCATAAGGAAGCTTTCTATCTACTCAAAAGAAATGAATCATATTTTCTAGTACAGAATGAAAGAGAGAAAAAAAAAAACCTTCACCTGTATCACATTTGTGTCACTTGACTCTTTCAAAGGAAGTTTTACTGTATAATTTCTCAAATAAAAAAGACATTATTTAATTAAATTTGGCCCAAAGTGACTATTTGATTTTTATACTTCATCTAAACAGAAGGAAATCTATGCTAATTAAGCCATGAAACTCTTAATTACTTGTTAAGTGGATTCTGAGTGTGTTTTTGTTTGTTTTATCAAGGTTTGAATCTGGATTTTAAATTATGTATGTGAATTAGGAGGAGGAATACTGAATAATAGATCTATGTAGACTTCTTAGGTTACAAACTGCTTTCCTAAGAACAACTCCATGAAATATATAGTACAAATAGAAGCCTACTTTATGGATAATAAAACTAAGAGTAAAAGAGGTTATTTGAAAAATCTCAAGTACATAGGACATTTGAAGTAATCTGGCATAATGGATAATATATAGTATGTAAGGAATGGGATGCTGAACCTAGAGTCAGAAAGATCAGGGCTAAAATTCTGCCTCTGCTACTTTCTAAATATGTTACTCAAGACAACTCATTTACTAACTGTGGGGTTTGTACAGCAGTACCTACCTCACAAGCATGTTATGAAAAGCAAAGGGAATGTCTTAAAGTTTTTGAAGTCTTAAAGCTTCAAATAAATTTAAACTATTTTAAGTAAAATCAAAGCCAGAGGTGAAATCAGATCATTGAGGTACCTAATAGTCTTGATCTGACCCTTAAATCTCTATGTAAAATAGTTTTTATTGCTATTATACTGCTTCATGTCTGATTTTCTTTTCATTGTTCCACCCTGCATCATCAAGGCCTGAGGTTTTTGGAAGTTCTTACAAAATACCCATGAGAACTATAAAAATGTTTTTTTTTCTTCTCAAACACTTGAATATGGCAATTTCTGTTTCTTTTCCTACTTTAGCAGTATTCACACTGACAAACAGGTCTCTGTGTATTCAAACCTAAATTTCTTCATATTTTCAGTCAATAAATTGCTGCTATAAGGATTTTACTGTTATTGTTTTCAGGAGTAGGGCATAAACTGAAAGGTTTATGCACAAGTGGAAATGTAAACTACCTAGCTGAATGCCATTGCTTTGACAAACATTAAGCTTTTGATTTTCTCATTAGGTTTTAATGTGCTAAATTGCATGTTTCCTTCTTGAAAATGGGATGCACTTTAGGCAAAAAGGGAAAAAAGAACATACTTTTATAAAACTAGAGAGTTGCTCAGAGCTTATAGGCAACACTATTCCTCCTTGAGAGATGATAAAATGAATCATTTAATTAATGAATGTTTGTTAAGTACCCACTTCTATTCCTTCTGTACTGGTCGATATCCTTTTTTGTCATGAACCCCTTGGAGTTGTGGACTTCCAGTTTTCTGGAACCACTCACTGGTCCAAGTGTACTTGTGTACATGGTTCTTATAAATAAAATATGTAAGAAGGACTTAAAAACTAGGCCTTCCTGACTCCAAGATGATTGATTCTCTATCTGCTATAATACCAGAGTGAGCTTTCAATTTTTACTGGTTATTTCATAGACACAACTTATAACTCATTCATAATTTAGTAGTTAGAATATAGAGAATTTTCAGAGATTAAGAGGTTTCCAATTTCATAGGGCCACAAATCTAGTAAATATGTGAAGTGAAATTCAGTCCTAGGTTTTTGTGACTCCTAGGCTAATATCACCATTATATGGACATATTTTTCTATTCCTTACATAAATATAAAGTTTAGAATATTTAATTTTTTTACAATTGCTCAGACATAAGGGAAATAAGAACTTAGCCAAATCAACACTATCTAAATCACTCAGTGGCTTCATTTTCCAGTCATACTTAGTATTGTCAATAGATACTTTAAAAAGTTACAGGATTGACAAGTTTATTCCTAATTGCTCTTTTCATTGTGAGGAAAGTACAAAGAAATAATGTGAATCAAAGATTGTCACTTAAAGAATTAAATACTGCAGGAAGAATTTGAATGTAGTAATTATTTTTTGAAAATGAGGATTTACTTAAAATTTAAATTTTATTTAGAACATGTTAACTATACAAAGGGAAGTGGTTCATTTATCTTAAGAAAGAAGTCACCATTTGTTTTCCTATGAGTTATTGGAGGAAAAATGTTTTATAATTATTTGAGACCTTTATTTCTTGATTGGAGGATGAAAGAAGCAGGGGAGAGATATTTTATTGTTATTTTGGAGGTAAATATTAAAAGGTCAGATGACAAGGAAAGAGCTCTTAGAGAAATTCTCTTGAATTCCATACTTAAAAAGCAATTACTTTCTATAGAAAAAAATGTGATGCTGGGAAAATCAGATTTTCCTTGGGTTCTAATATACTGCCTACAGGGAAAAGCTTAGGCAGATTTTCATTTCATATTTTTGAACTTTAGAACCTTGAAATCACATCTGATTTCCCTGTTGATTTTAAGCTCCTCTGTTTGGCAGGTGCTGATTTTTGCTTTGTTCTCAATGGAAATGAAATAAATCTGAGGCCTTTCTCTGGTCATTGCCTGCTACAGATGAGTGGTTTAAACTATCCCAAGGAACATAACCAAATACATTTCCATTGAAATCTTAGAATTGACATGATGTTCCTCTGTGGTTTGGTTTAGCATCTGTTTTTCCATCTGCCAGGCATTCCTATGCATTGCCTTTATTGCCTTGTCTGCAGGAAAGGAACAAAACTAAACAAAACAGTCTTGAACATAGAAGAACTATGAGGTTTCTGGCTAACTACAACTTGTCTCTTCAGCCAGAGTGCATCATCATTGATGGTACAGTTGTAACGAACTTTATTTAGAAATTCTCTACTACTGTTCAGGGTAGCACCATCTTTCCAGTTATTCAGGTTACAGCCTTCATTCAATCCTTGACTCCTCATTGTCATTCTTACCATTTCTAGCTTTGCTTCTTTTTTTTATGTCCCTTCCTCTTTACTCACACAGCCACCATCATGGTTTAGACCTTTATCACTTCTGACCTGGACCAGTATCATGACCTCCAACTTGTTCTGCCTCATCGCTTCACACTCTAGTCATCCTCCATATAGTTCTCACAATGGTTTTCTTAAAGCTCAGGTCAGACTATTCTTGTGATACAGGATCCCAATGTGCTTTATTCTTCAGTTCTACTATTCAATAAACTCCAGTGGCCTCTAATACTTCCAGGATCAAATGAAAACTCCTTTGGCATTTGAAATGTTTGACAACCTAGTCCCTTCTGATCTTTCTACTTTTCTTTCATGTTACTCTTGTAGACACATTGTATTTGGCAGCCTCACTAGCTTCCTTGCTTTTCCTCACACATAACATTCTATCTATCTTCATTATATCTTTTCCTTGGATATCTCCCATGCCTGAAATGCTTTCCCTTCTCACCCCTACCTATTCAGATTCCTGATTTCTCTCTAATCTCAGCTCAAGGACTCCTTTCTACTGGAAGCCTGCCTTTCTTGATTCCATCCTTATCCCTTTAACTGTTAATGACTCACCTCTCAAAGCTTTTATTCACTTTTGCATATACTCTGTATATACTGAAATGCCAGAGGAATGCTTATCAAATTTTCAGGTAATGCAAAGCTTGGAGAAAATGATAAAATAACGAATTCTGTCATCAGGATCCAAAATAATGTTGAGGCAAATTTCATGACATGAAATTTAATTGGGAAATTTAATTTAGTTAAAAACTCAACTTCACAATGGCTACACTGAAGTTTATCTAGAAAAGACTGTAAACCTGAATTGCAATATAAGTCAATAGTGTGATATGGCAATATGAAGAAGCTAATGGGATTTGGGGATATATCATGTGAGAATTAGAGTCTAGAATTAGGTAGATCATACTTCCATTGTTCCTTGGTCAGATCATATTAGAAGTACTGAGTTCTGGGTCTCACCCTTTAGGAAGGGCATTGATAAACTAGAGAACATATAGAAGCAATCCGCTAAGATGGTGAATGGCCTTAAATCTACTGTTATCTTAGAGAAGAAGGGTAATGATGACTGACATTTAGTGTTTAGGTGGTTTTCATTTGGAAAGTAGGATTAGACCTTTCCTGCTAAAAGCCAGATATTCCAGCTCTCAGTTGTTGTAATTTTCTCTGGCTATCCCTCATTCCTGGAGCTCTCTTCTTTCTCAACTCCTTCTACTGGCATTACTGGCTTCCTTTAAATTTCAGCTTTTTAGAGATTTTTTTTAATATTTTAGAGAAAGTGTTTCCAAATACCCTTTAAATGCAGTCACTCTCCTCTCCTAATTATTTTCTATTCATCCTACATAGTTTGTTTATAAATATTTATTTACATGCTGTCACATGCATTAGATTGTGAGCTACTTGAAAGCAAAAATACTGTCTTTTGCCTCATTTTGAATCTCCAGTGCTTAGCACAGTGCCTGGCACATAGAGGACACTTAATAAATATTGATTGATAGATTTCTTAGCCTCAGAAGACAGAACTAAAAATAATGAATAAAAGTTCCCAAGAGGTAAATTATATGTTTAAAATAAGCAAGCTATCCCAAAGTAGAATAAGCCATTTGAAAAAAAATGAAAATTTTAAAAGTCCCTTTCAAATCTGAAATTCTGAATCATACCCTAAGCCAATTAAAAACCTTCAGAGAAACTACTACCTAGCTCTATCATGCCTATGTGAGGTTGTTTTTATTTTTGTTTCCCCAAAGATAGAATTTGAGATTATCCCTAATAAATTTCCTCATTTTCTATTCATATCAACCTTTAAGGACACCAAAATCTTTTTGAAGTTCTATAATCCAGTGCATAGCAAATGATCCATCCTTTATTTCAATTGCAAATTGGATAGCTTGCCTTAGGTACTTCACTAGAAACCTTCTGCTAGGTTGACAGTGACCTATTAATGACTACTCTTTGGGTCATTCAACCATTTCCAAATCTATCCACTAAAATAGTCCCCATCTCTCCATTTTATCAGCAATTGCTCATAGGGCATTTCAAGGTGAATGCCTTGAAGGCATCTAAAATTCAAAAGGCCAAAAATAGAAGTCATTATGTTCATCTCCTTCCATAAATACAACAGTCTATCTCTCATCTTTACCTCTTTTCATCCACTGTGTTCTGTGCCTTGTGTGCCTTCACTTTTTACTTCTACCTCATAAAAAACCTTGCTTCCTCAAAGATTTAGTTGAACTGCTACCTTCTATGTGAAGCCTTTCTTGGTTCCCTAGCTACTAGTACCAGTACCTTTCCCAAACTACTTTGTATTGATTTTATATTTATTCTTTATGTATTTGTCAATACAAGTTTATCCTCCAATAAACTATAAACTTCTGGAGTGTTAGGATTGTACTTTTCTTGAGTTTTTATCCATAGTGTTTTTTACAGTTCTTAGAAGATATTAGGTAATTAATAATGGTTTAATGATAATTTGATATATAGATGGATAGTTGGATTGAAAGAGAATCTGAGAAATTTTTCCTAGCACTTTTCTTAAATTTAAGTATACCACAATAGACAGTCCCCAATCTATCAGGCTAGCTACTCTGTAAAACAAACAAACAAATAAACAAAAAACAACAATGATGTTAATTTAGAATGATTTATTTTTCAAAAAAGTCTTGGATTTTTTTAGGAATCACTTCCTCTCTGGTAGATCCCAAACTATTCCCCTTTTTCAAGCTTTTTGTCTGGAATGGAAGTCAAGATAAGTATTCTGTACTTTGCATGCTTTGTACTCTTCTGATAATTGGGCCATTTGTCTTTCATTAGTCCTTTGATACTTCTTTTGCTCTCTAGGAGCTTTCAGAAAGCACTCATAGGAATTCAGTGATCATATCTGTTTATTTTTCCTGTGTTTTAGAATAGAGATGGCTAACACTCAACCTGTGAGCTGCCTACAACCTTCCTGGGTGAGCGTTAGAATCAGATTAAAATGTAATTGGGAAAGATTTAACCAAATAAAGGAAAATATGGTGGAACATAGACAATGTTAATATGTAGCCATAGAAGTCAACAAGAAGCCTGTAGAGATCCTTACTTATGGTTTAATGACCCACATTTCTATTTTACTACTCTGGATGTAGGTAATCTGGACCTTGTGAGAGGCTTATCAAGGACTCACATAATACATGACTATCTCTTCACCTATCCTACCTCTTACTCCCATGTATGTACTTTTGTTCCATCTTTCCCAGGTCAAACATCATTCCTCTTAGAAGGAATGTCATCCATTATCTTCGTCTCATCCACTCTATGGTATTGTTTGATCCATTTTTTATTGGCCTCTTTCTTGTCCCCAACATCACTAACCACCCCCTTCCCCCTTAATTGTGCTTAGCATTCAGATCCATTTTGAGCTCATTCTGGAGGTGATACCTTCTAATATCATTCTGACAAGAGTCTTATTACTTTTAAAAATTCATTCTCAGATGCTTGTGAAAGGTAGGCTCTACTGAGGTTACAATAGTAGATTTAGTCAGTTCAGATCCTCTCTTAGGTATATATACTAATTGTGTAAAATTGGAAAAGTCACCTAACAAAATCTCTCATCCTCAGTTAATTATAGCATCCACCTCACAGGATTGTTTTTGGGATTAGAAGATCAAATTATATTTTTCACATACATACATATATATACATATATTTGATATATATATTCATATGGGTTTCTATATATAATATAATCTACAAATTTTAAAATGGTATATAAAATTAGCTATTATTAAAATTCTTGCTTTCTTTAGGCCAATCTCATTCTTTTTTTTTTAATTCCTTACTTTGTGTCTTACAATCATTACTGTGCATTCATTCCAAGGCAAAAAAGAATTGTAAAGGCAAGGCCATGGGGATTAGGTAACTTGCCCAGGGTCACACATCTAGGAAGCATATAAATCCAGATTTGAACCCAGGAACTCCAGACTCTAGATCTAGCTATCAGTCCACTGAGCCACCTAATTGCCCCTGTCAATCTCATTTCCACATTTGTTTTTAGAACTACTGTTCCATGGGAACATTTTAACTGCCACACATTTGCTTACATTATTCCCCTTGCTTGGGATGTCATACCCATTTCTCTTTTCCTATGAACTTGAGCCTCCTCTCCCCCCAAAACCCCAGTCTACATATTCAGGACTATTATACCAATTATTGTCTGTGCCAATATTTTAGAATTTTGCATATGCTACTTTGTTTTATAAGAAATATTTTTTGTATGTGTTGGGTCTATCTAATAAGTTATAGGTCTCATGCCAGAAAGCAGAATCTTATGCCATTTTATTCTACCACCTAGAACAATTTATAATAGGCATTCAATAATTATGTATTGACTTAAACTATATTCTTCTTTTTTATTATTTTATTTATTTTTTATTTGTCAAAGATCATAGGTCATAGATATAGAACTGGAGGGAACCTTAGAGTTTATTAAATCCAACCCTTTAATCTGTATTCCAAATCTTTCATTAGACATATCAAGAAATGAGTTGTCAAGAAGTTAACAGACTTGTCCAAGTTCATATAGGTCAAAAGAAAGTAAAGATCTCTGACCTTGCCTACTGATTGTAATTGATTTATTTTCTAACCAGTCCATCTGATGAAAATTTCCATGTTGACACTGGTGCATTAATTCTTTATAATGGGCAGTACTCTACTACAATTTGATTTACACTGAACAGCTTTCCTATACTTTCTAATTTTAAAAGTGTCTGTTTATTAAAGCCACCCATCTGTCAGTATGGAAAATAACCAAATTAAAAAAAAAATCCAGCTGAGTTCCATGCAGGATTTACAATTCTGAAGATTTGGCAATTATAGACAATCCAGCATAAGTTAAATCATATACGCTCACACATATGCTATTTTCAGAACTGTGTTGAGTAGCAGAAGCTGATGCTAAAGTTTGTGAGTACTTAATAATTGAAACTTATGTATAGCTTAACCAATGTTTGCTTTCTCATTAAAAGTAAACTAATTTGTACAGTACTTCTATGAAATAAATATAGCTTTTGGAAATCAGTTTCATTTCAGCTGCATAGACAAAATATCAAAACAAATATTTGAAAAGTAAAAACTGCAATCAATTGGATGTTTTGTGTGCAAACAGCAGATTTGACACAAAACAGCTGGTTTTATTTTGTATTTTTACTAAATTGACTAGTTTTGGAATTTTGTCAACACAGTCTTAAACCTATTGAATACCAAACAGGTTTGATGAAAGAGAGATAGAATTAGCACTAACACTTCCTTTTTGCCTGTCTCTTTTTTTAAAAATCTGACATAATAATGATATATAGATAAGAAAAAAAATATGTACATATGTTAATATTAGCTAGCATTTTTTTCAGTGGTCACTGTGTGTGTGTGTCAGGCACTGCTAAGCACTTTAGAAATATTATCTCAGTTGATCTTCACAAGAATCCTGGGAAATAGTTAGAATAATTATCCCCATTTTAAAAGTGAGGAAACTGAAGCAAACAGAAGTTAAGTTACATAGCTAAGAAGTTTCTGATGCCATTTTTGAACTGAAGTCTTACTGAGTCCAGGCTCAACACTCCATCTATTGAACCATCTAGCTTCTTTTTAAGGTCTACCTTATATTTTGTATCCTGTGTCAAGTTTTGCATCATCCTCTTCCCTTGATTGTCTTGTTCTTCCTTTCCTCCCAAGTGAAAAAGAGTTCTTCTTTCTCAAATCATAGTTTAGAACTGGAAGGGACCCAAGAAGCCATCTAATCCATTCTATATTTTTATAGATGAAGAAACTGAGGTTTATCAGTGCTAAATTACTTTCCTAGGCTCTTATTCCTAGGAAGCAAGTCTTCTAGTTCCCAGAGTAGTGTTCTTTCACTTACTTTGATGCTTTATAACATTTTAATTTATCATAGCAATTCTCCTGGGCTTTGTTGGGCTTATTTCATTTTCTCTTTTCTTGTTATGCTCTTTTATATTGTTAACTTTCTTAATGTATTATAATAATCTTTATTTTAGAGTGTGATTTATCTACTGTACATTTTGGTATCCCTAGCATTTATTATTATCACAAGCATTAATAATTGCCTAATAAAGACTGAATCTATCAGTCCCCTTTGGAATCATTTCCTGGGAGTCATATAGTGCTGTCATCATTTGTTTCATGTTCTTTCTTCATTATCAGCTGGCTCTGCTGAGTAGTCTAAAATTGTATATCTCTGTAGATTAAACTAGGGGAAATGCAAATATTGTGCAATTAAATATTTTATTGACATCTTTTGCTTCTAGATCACTTTGATTTCTAAATAGTTTCTCTTCTCTCATGCCCACTGAATCATTTTTTGAAACAAAGAATTATTTTAAAACAATAAAAAATACTAACCACTATGTCAACCAAGTCTGACAGTATATACATTGTTCCATAGGCATAGATCCTCAACTGTGCAAAAAATTACAAAAGATGCATTTTCCTCATGTCCTATTGTGGGACAGTTTTATCCTTTTTTTTCTTCTTTTTTTTTCTTTCTATTACATTTGGTAGCCATTGTTTACTTTGTTTTCCAGATTCTGTTTATATAACTATCCATTAGTTTTTTTTTTTTTTTTATCTAGGAGTGCTAAGCACTTTAGAAATATTATCTCAATTGAGATACACACACAGTTCCACAATTCCTGTATGAGTTAAATTGAGAGGAAAGGGAGGATCAAAGAAGGGAGAGGGCTTTTGGTTAGGATGGATGGGATGATAATATCTGAAAAAAGACAGAAAACAGAACTGTTTAATTCTGATTTGGCTTCTATTTTATCTGGCAAGGAAGTGACTTATAAATGATAAAAAAGAAATGGCTAACATGGTATCTTCTCTATGTAAGTAAGGAGAGAATAAGAGAACATCTAGATTTTCTTGACTGGTTCAAGTTACCTGCCTTAGGTTAACTACATCTTCCTTTAAAATTGAAAATAAAAATCCTTAGGATTTTCAAACTCAATTGTTCCTCTTGTAGCTACTGACATGTCATTTTTAATGAAAATTTTAATTGGCTAGTATCTGCCACAAATCAAGGCTGTTAACTTTTTAGGATTTCAATTTCCATAAATTCATTTAGCCACTTAGACACAGCATCCATGACCCCTTCTCACACTGGAAGAATTGGAAGAAATGACTGCTGTGTTGGTGATATTTGCAATCTCCTGGAAGACAGAAAGAGGTACCACATGATGGGAGAAGGTCAAATATCCCATTTTTCACAAAAAAAGGAAGGTGACAAAATCTATAAATAAAGAGTACTGAGTTTGACTTTACTTCCTGGGAAAATTCTATAGTAGAAAATTAAAGACAGAGTAAGTGCATTTCTAGAAAGGTAAGCAGTTATTAAAAAGAGCCAGTATAGCTTTGTCAAGAATAGGACATGTTAGGTTAACCTTATTTCCTTTTTTGAAAGCATTACCTAAGTGCTGGATAAGCAAAATGCTGTAGATAATAGTGCCTACATGTTAGCAATGCATTTGATAAAGTGTTTCTTATTATTCTTAAGAAAACAGGAAGATGTAACTAGATGCTAATACAATTTGATGGATTAAGAACTGATTGAATGACTAAATCAGAGTAGGCATTAAAAGTTCAATCATTCTTTTAAAAAACTCTCCAGTGAAATGCCCCCAGGGCATGCTGTTTAACACTTTTATCAATTACTTAGAAAAGGCATAGACTGCAAGCTCATCAAATCCAGAGTCCTGGCAAAGCTGGGAAGGGAACTTAAAAGATATATAAGATATTAAAAAAAAAAGATATAAAAGATATAATTCAGTATGTAAGATGATTCTGACACTTTAGGATCCCTGAATTCATTCTATGATACAATATGATAATCTTTAAGTCCAGACTCTGTCAAAAAACCACAAAGGCCTCTCTGCCTAAGTCAAGACAAGCCAGTCTCTTTTGATCAGGAACCCAGATAAGAGATTTCTCTCTTGGTCAGTCACCCCCAGAGAGAGCCAAAGTCCCCGTTTCTCTCCTCTGGCCAGGCTCCCAACTGCCTCCTCCTGGGAACATTCCGTTTGGAATCTTCACCTTGATTTTGCAGATCAGGTCCCCAGTTTGGTCTACTTGCCTGGCTTGTCCTGCAAATCCTCTCTTTCTTCATGCCTCTTCCACAAAACGCTATACCGAATGTGAGAGAAACTGAATGGATCTCGGTAAAAATTCTTCCAGGAACTAGGAGTTTCTTCTAATGTGCTCATCTAAGCTTGAGCCCTCATTCTCTTGGACAAAGTATTTACAAGTTAGGGGATGACTGGATGGCTTAGTGAACTGAGAGCCAGGCCTAGAGATAAGAGGACCTTCCTTCAAATCTGACCTCAGACATCCCTAACTATGTGATCCTGGGCAAGTCACTTAACCCCCATTGCCTGGCCTTTACCACTTTACTGCCTTCAATCCAATACACAGTATTGATTCTGAGACAGAGGCAAGGGTTTTAAAAAAAGTATGTACAGGTTAGAGATCATATCATTGACTTTAGGGACATGTTTTATACTGTTTTTATTTTTCCACCTTTATTCTTCATTCTAAAAGCAAACATCATGCTGACTAATTTATGTCAATTGATAATCATAGTGGGGAAAGCACATTGGTAGGAGATTGTGAGCTATAACATTAGGAATACAAGCTTCCATCTCACCAGATCCTGAAGGTTTCTTCTAGAACCTTAGGAAAGATATAGTAGCTGCAAGATAGGGACATAGAGGCTTTCTGATCCAGTAGTGTTTGGGAGAGTACTCCCGAGTGTATGCTTCGATAAGGAAATGATTCTTAACCATAAAAGTTATTGAAAATTTGAATGTTATACTTAGATCAGTAGAATGCTCAATCAATCAATAATCACTTTAGAAGCCACTACTGAACATTGGGTACTTTACTAACCACTGGAAATACAAAAGGAATCCATCCCTGGGGATATAATCAGCAACTGGGGATTCAAAAATGAATTAGTCCCTGGAAGAAATTACATTTTACTAGATTATTTTATTTGGAGAATTTCAAACAAAGGCTTAATCATTTCCTAGAAGGCATTGGTGTTCCATTGAGAAGCAAGGCTCTGAGTTCTCATTGGTTTCTGACATTCCTTGATTCTATGATCCTGTTTCTACCTTTGTCTTAAGATACATGAATTCCACAGATCTGCCTGGGAAATGAGCTGTTTCCTGTGCCAAATGGTCATGAATTCACCCTGTGGAAGTCTTAAAACAGAGGAGGGATAGTCACTTATCCAGTATGTTATGATGGGGATTCTTAATTTTGGGTTTGGGCTGTATGAAGGCTGAGGTCTTTGAATTCAGTGACTCCATTTTTCTGGACTTCTCTGAATGCATCATAGCCATCATTTCTTATGAGGCAAAATCATTTCATTGCCTTCATGTAGTACAATTTCTTTAGCCATTCCCTAATTCATGAATAACTACTCTGTTACCTTCGCTACCACCAAAAAGAAAACTTTTACATTCATTGGCCTCTTCATTTCAGCATGATTATTAACAACATGACACCTTAGCTATAGAAATGGCCAAAGCCTTCCCTCTTTCTCTCCTAGTTGTCTGGAATCATGGTGTTTCTGTTCATAGAATCATTTTTTTCCCATATATAGCTCAATTCCCTTTTGTAGCAGCTGTAAAGTCAGCACTACATGTAGTATGTGTGTATAATCAAAGATTCTTGCTAGAGCATGTTGGAATCTGGCTATTCCTCAACAGCCTGAGATGTAGCATAAACACTTGAAGAAGGCTTTCAGAATGGAGAAGAGCCCTTGTGATCTTTTCCTATTTAATTGTTTTACTATTTGGCCAGGCTGAAAAGTGGTGGATACAGAGCCACCCAACCGTAAGAAGATCGATTGTAGGAACTTGGGGATCCCCATCATTTTCCCATTTCAGGAGAACAGAGTTCATTGACATTTAAGGTATTAGCAATACCTATTAAGAGATATACATCTCAACAAAGAAATAAAAAAAATAGAATAGATTGAAGGCTATGACTTTATAGCTTTCTGCAATTAATAGGATCCTCTAAGTTCTCAAATGTGGCACCTCAGTGAAATATGTATGAAGGGACTAGAAAATGAACTTTGTCTGATAGGAACATCCAGTCACTTTGGCAACATTATTGATGTCTTGTTTAAATCCCATTTAAGTGGAGAATGTTCTTATACTTTTCCATTTAAAGGATTTACTCCTGAGAATATTCCAGTCAGTCCAGAGGTGTGGCAGTCCCCTGACAACAAAGGGCTACAATTGCAATTTATGACACAATCTACTTTCTTAATCCTTTTTTTTTTTTAGTTTACTTTAGCTCCTTGCTATTGGTTCTACCACAAGGGACCTAGAGTTCTTTTCATCCTTCTGCAGAATTTTCTGACAAAATGCATGTAGACACATAAAAGAAACTCAGCAGATAAATAACAGGCCAGAGAAGAGGGGGGAAAAAAAAGGTGCTCCATGTCAGTGATCCCAAATTGTGGATTTTAAGCTGGAAGCTATCACATCTGAATAGCAGCACAGTGGTCTTCAACCCATGATAATCCTTTGCATTTCAGTAACTTTAAAGCATGCTTTTTAAGAAATTAGTTCAGTGAGTTTTTTCTTTGCTATTCCACTTAAAAGGAGAGAAAGCATATATTGCTATTTCTACATAGTCCATTCTCAATTATCTGCTTAGATACCCAAGACTTCCCTTACTCTTATATACACATATTCAAACATTTGGTTGAATGTGTTATGAGAATTTGAATCTATATTCATTTGGGTTGTGAATGAATGAAAAGCATTTGCTTATTTATGGTGTACTAGGGACTGTGTTGTACTAAATTCTAGGGATATAAATATATAAAATAGTCATTGCCCTCAAGAAACTTACACAGTGTGTTCCCCTCATCCACTGTTTTACTTTCTGGAATTTCAGTTATCAGTCAAGGAGAAGTGCTGGAGGTCCAGCAAAATGCTGCAAGTTTGCCAGTGGCAGCACCAAAGTCTCTTCTTCCATTTTCACTTATTATAAACTTTTTAATGTGTATATGAGGGAATGGGAGACGGAGTGCTGACCCAAGGGGTAGGACAGGGAAGTGTGTGCATGCGGGCACATACACACACACACAGAGGTCCTCAAGTATTTGTTTATAATCACAGTTTCCACCATCCACAGTAGTTCTTAGAATGTATATATGTGAGGTCTGCTGTATTCTTTTAGGGAATGCCAACACAAAGGAGAATAGTGACTAGGGGATTAAAAAAGATGGTTCATGGAGCCATAAGGCAATTGATTGACATGCTTTTCCAGTGGCAATGGTAGTATTTTATTATTTTCTAACTTGAGAACATTTATCTTTTTTTCCTCCTTGCATTACAAAACTCACACTCTTTGTCACTTATATTTTATTCACAGGGAAATGAGGTTGCCAAGATATGAAATCCAGTTGGCAAGGGGACTTGCATTGTTACCATTCCATGGCATTTAATTTAAACACCAATATTTGATTTCATGCAAATACACTGAAAAATACGTTATCAGGGAATGTATTTGAAAATTGCATATAAATGATATAATGAATAGAGCCATGGATTTGGGGGTCAGGAAGACTTGGGTTCAAATACTGTCTTAGACATTTAACAACTATAATCATAATCTTTCAACTCCTGTTACATCTTATTTTAAATTGGTATATCACCTACTTTTCAGAATGGGGAGGATTAAATGAGATAATGTTTTATATCTCTCTATATATATATTTATTTATGTGTAAATGTATATTATGAATCATGCATAACATAAAACTATGTAAATATATGTAATATTTGTAGCATTGAAAAAAATCTTTACTAAAGCATCTTGAAGAATAGAGAAAGGAGAGAGAGAGAATCACCAAAGGAAGAAATGTAAAATTTCTGGTCTTCTGTTTGGGTGTATGAAATAAAACAAGATGAAAATATGTTAGATTATATAAGAAACAGAAAGTTTGTTCATTATTAACCTTATAAATGTCAGTTATTATTACTAATATAAAAAATAGACCATTCCTCCCAAGTAAATCTTCTCTAGGTTGAACTCCTGACTTCCTTTGCCTCAGGCCTTTATCCTAAAGCCTCTTCATTCCCTAGAATTCACATATTGGAAGAACCTGTCACCCCTTTGGCCTGTCTCTCTAATAAGATAGCTCCTTCTAGAACTTCCATTTAAGAAAGGTGCCCAGGCAAACCATTTTTCATTCTTTCAGTTCATTCAAGATTTCCTCTTTCATGCCCCATATTCTGTCTTCCTCCTTTAGGATTTAAGCTCCTTGAGGACAAGGAATGTTGTGCTACTTGTATTTGTATTCCTATCAGTTAGCCCAATGCTCGACATACAGTAAACCATTTGGTTGAGTCATCCCCAAGTCTTTATTAGCTCTAAAATACCATGGATGGATATATTCTTCCATTATTTGACAGAAAACATAAAACTATTTCAGAACCTCCATATAATTTTATATGTGGCCTGTTTTTTCTAGTAGGAATCCTCAGGGGAAAGGGAAAACTGTCACCATATGTCCATTAATATAGCAGTCAACTATTAAAACAAAAACACCTTGAAGGAACTATTGGAGATATGCAAAAAGTCTTTGGAAAATTACATCAATATCTAGCTGCTATACACAATAGAAATTAAAGTGCCATATTTATCATCTATTTGAAGGCAGCAAAAATGCAATATATAAAATGGTGACCAGGAAATAAAAAATATTTTAGAAATTCTGAATTCAATTAGTCGATAATTAAATAAAAATGTACAAATTTAAGGAGCTGTGAAAAGGCAAAGCGTCCTAAAATATTAACAATGCAGCCTTCATTTAAAAATTTTACTTAGAGAAGCTTGAGAATAAAAGCAAACTTGGAATAAAATAATTGAAAGATATGACCATCTATATGGTTGCATATAGTCTAATAAAATGAATATATAATTTCAAAAAATAAGCCAGAAAATTTATGATTCCTTAATATAATTAAGTGACAAAAGAATTGTCAAAAGAATTAGCTGTAAAACTGGAAACTGGAAGGTCTAAATAAGAACCATAATTTTAATTAACTGAAATTCTTTATTATATGCCATATGAATCACTAGCAGATCACTTTACTAGCTTTCTCTTAGGCTTAAACCAAATTTCTCCTTTCTTAAACAAAAGTATAACAAATTAATTAACCAAAGATAAGAATACAAGTGACTTTCCAAATATAGGTTAAGTATACATTTATATGAAATATCCTGTTTATGTTAATAAAAAAAATGAGCCCTTGAAAGAAAACAATATATTGGCCAAGTGACAAAAAAGGATATGCTAAAAAAAATACATCAAGAACAATTTATTTTCAATTCAATAATGACTGAATAAACTATCCCACGATGTCATGATATTTACAGTGCCTTTATTGATAAACTTAAACATTAACTCAGTCCTGAACTTAAGCCTTGTACTATACAAATTAGATTCAAGGAGAATGAACTTGCTAGAGTATTTGATATCCATTTTGAAAATAATTCTATATTCAAAACACCATACTGACAAAATTATGTCAGGAATAATTCCTAGGAGATGTGGAATTTTTTGTGGCAACAGAATCCTATGGTTCAAAATCATCTTCACTTCTTCTAAGTAGATATATGTATGAATTCCAAATAAAGGAGAGAGTCCAATCAAAACATGCTATGAATAACATCAAACTATATGACTACACTGTGAAGCATGTATTTAAAATAGCTTGTTCCTTTTATGGAATCTTTTACCAGTGATGTCAGAGTACCATTTAGATTCAGTAATCTCAAATTTTTTTAATATAGCAAGGAAAAATAGAGACTGAAGGTTTAACGTTTGAAGCTAAAAGTTATATTGAAGCAATGGATAAAGGTAATACCTTCAAAAATCTTAATCTTCTCTAGGCAAGGCACATCAATCAAACCATCAATAAATATATAGTTTAAAACACTTTGCTCTATAAATTGTGCCATGGACACAAATATAAAATCATCGAGGAGGATATTATGAGTAAATTTGTTAAGAAACTCATGGATTTCATGAAATTAAAGCTCCTTGGGAAAGCAATGAAAACAACATCTACAATAACACCTCACTTTACATATACTTTTAAAACCATAAAATGGAGTATAATTAACAGGGAAGGTATTCAAAGAAAAAACTTGTTTGCAAAAGCAAAAAACAAGGTCTATCATCTGAAAGCATTTATAGAAGGGGATCAATACTTTCTGATGAAAAATGATGGAAAAGGTTGATTGACATTCAAAGAACATAAAATAAACAAATATAAAACATACTGAAATATTTTTTTAAAAATCAGACAACTCTTCAGTGAAAGCAGTAAAGGCTGAAAATAAGTATGTGCTGCTATATATAATTAATATAACTGGAAGTGTTTTAACACCAATTAGAGCCTATGAAAAAGCTAAGATCCATGAACTCAGTCAAAAGGTCTGATATGGCATTCCTCCCCAAGAACTCAACCAACAATCAGTATTCAAAGAACCACATACAAAATAAACAAAACAAAACAAAATCTGAGTCAGGGAATCTACTTATAAAAAGTAATGGGCATTTTTTAAAAATATAAATTCAAGACTACATCATTGCTTCTACAAGTTTTATAGGGGGTTATCTATATATAGCCTTGAGTATTTGCATAAGTATTTACTGATCAAGGTAAATTGTACAAAGGAAATAGAATTAGTCATGCAAACATGGTACTGCATACTATACAAACATTAGTACTTACCTAATGCATTGTAAGATACTATCTGGTGTGCAGAATTATTCACCACTATCTAGTTATCTTTGATGGACTAACAAATGTCAATTTCCATTAAATCAAAACATCCAAGAATATTCATCCAATAAATTACTGGAACAAGACCATTATCACAGACCAACAATTGCTCATAATCACACAGATATAACATTGATCTATAAAATCTTAAGAACATTTATGAATTATATGCCACCATGGTGAATATTCATTATCTATAAAAATATGGAAAAATAAGTTGTAAGAAAAATTTTATCAAAAAGGAATTCAAATTATATGGAAGATGGAATAGAACTATGATGACAGATTAGAGGTAGCTCAGATGAACTATTTCAACATTCCCCTCCAAATAACTTTTCAAAATTCCTTAAATCAAATTTTAGAACAATAGGGTCAACAAAAAATCAATGTAATACTTTTCTGGTGTGAGAAAACTTAGGTTGGCAGGAGAAGTTTGTGATATCGCAGTGAAAACCTATCCAGAGTCCACACATGCAATAGTTGGAAAAGCAGCCATAGAAACAGTAGCAACTCTGGGTACTCTCAGGTCAGAGACTGGAAAGAAGGTAGGACAACTGCTCAGAAAAAATAACAGAGAACTCTTTGCAAGCACTGGCTACAACTGGCAATATTTGACAACTCTATTGCCCATATGCAGTACTGAGTACCAGTTCCAGGGTGGAGAAGAGGGATTCATCCTTTTTACATGGGATCTTGGGCCCTGATCTCAATTCCAAGATAGAGAGGAGAAGTCGTACTTATGGCTACAGGAAAGCAAGGGACCTGGTCATAGTTCCAGACCCAAGAAGAATGCTAGCACTTGTGGCTATAAGGTACAAATGGTCCTTCCTGGGTAAAAACCAGAGATGAGGAAAAATAGTAACTAAACTAAAAAACAGATCATGAAAGCAGTAACAAACCCTCTTCCATACATCTTGGAAGCACCAAAAACTTGTATATCCCAAGAATTAGCTCTGAAAACTGCAGTACAACAAAACCATGAAGCTTGAGACAATACTTTCTCACCCCCAAGTGAGCAGACTCCAACTTTAATATAAAGTTAAGTCAAGAAACACTCTAGGAATAGTAATAAGCAAACAAAAAAAATTTGATAATAAAAAGCTACTATGGTGGCAAGGAAGACCATGGCCATGCAAAAATAGCTACAAACAAAGCCTATGCTAAGAAAATGATATTTAAAGGAAAAGGCTAATTGGATTCAAGCCAAATAAGAATTCCTGGAAGACTTAAAGAGATGAATCCTAGAGGAAAATTGGCAAAACAAATTAGAATGATGCAAGAATATTAAGAAAATACAATTACTAACTTGGTAAATGAAGACACAAATATATTGAAGAAAATAGTATCTTAAAAAACAGAATTGGCCTAATTGTAAAAGAGGCAAAAATTCACTGAAAAAACTCTTTTAAAAAGTAGTATATGTCAAATGGGAAAAGAAATTACAAAAATTTATTAAAGAACTCCTTAAAAAACAAAATTGGCAAAATGGAAAAAGAGGTAGAAAAGTTCACTTTTTAAAAGTTCCTAAAAAATTAGAATTGAATTTGAAAAAACCATTATCAAATTTAGATAAATCAAATCAAAAAATAAATAAAATGAGGTAGAAGAAGTGAATGAAATCTTAGAAAAATTAGAATTAATAGATATATCGAGAAAAATAAATAGGGATAAAAAGAATACACCTTCTTCTCAACACCACATGGCACATTCACAAAGATTGACCATACATTAGGTCACAGAAACATGGCACACAAATGCAGAAAAGCAGAAATAATAAATGCAACCTTTTCAGATCACAAGGCAATAAAAATAATGATCAGTAATGGTAGATAGAAAACCAAATCAAAAACTAATTGGAAATTAAACAATATGATACTCCAAAATTGTTTAGTTAGAGAAGAAATCATAGAAACAATAATTTTATCGAGGAAAATGACAATGGTGAGACATCCTTTCAAGCCTTTTGGGATGGAGCCAAAGCAGTAATTCAGAGGTAAATTTATAACCCTGAGTGCATATATATTTTTTTTATTAATATATTTTATTTGATCATTTCCAAGCATTATTCGTTAAAGACATAGATCATTTTCTTTTCCTACCCCCCACCCCCCATAGCCGATGCGCAAGTCCACTGGGCATTAGATGTTTTCTTGATTTGAACCCATTGCTTTGTTGATAGTATTTGCATTAGAGTGTTCATTTAGAGTCTCTCCTCTGTCATGTCCCCTCAACCTCTGTATTCAGGCAGTTGCTTTTCCTTGGTGTTTCCACTCCCATAGTCTATCCTTTGCTTATGAATGGTGTTTTTTTCTCCTGGATCCCTGCAAATTGTTCAGGGACATTACACCACCATTTATGGAGAAGTCCATTACGTTCAATTATACCACAGTGTATTAGTCCCTGAGTGCATATATTAACAAACAAGGGAGAACAGAGATCAATCAATTGGAAATGCAAATAAAAAAAACTCAAAAGTGATCAAATTACAGCCCCCCAGCAGAAAACCAAACTAGAAATCCTAAAAATTAAGGGAGAAATTAATAAAATTGAAAGTGATAAAACTATTGATTTAATGAATGACAAGAAGCTGGGACTTTGAAAAAACAAACAAAATAGACAAAGTACTGGTCAATCAAATTATAAAAAGGAAAGAAGAAAAGCAAATTAACAGCATAAAAGATGAAAAGGGGGACATCACCTCCCATGATGAGGAAATTAAGGCAATCATTAAAAATTACTTTGCCCAATTATATGGCAATAAATACACCAATTTAGGTGATATGGATGAATATATACAAAAATACAAACTGCCTAGACTAACAGAAGAAGAAATAGAATTCTTAAATAATCCCATATCAGAAAATGAAATCCAACAAGTCATCAAAGAACTTCCTAAGGAAAAATCCCCAGGGCCTGATGGATTCACCAGTGAATTCTATCAAACATTCAGAGAACAGTTAATCCCAATACTATACAAACTATTTGACATAATAAGCAAAGAGGGAGTTCTACCAAACTCCTTTTATGACACAAACATGGTACTGATTCCAAAACCAGTCAGGTCAAAAACAGAGAAAGAAAACTATAGGCCAATCTCCCTAATGAATATAGATGCAAAAATCTTAAATAGGATACTAGCAAAAAGACTCCAGCAAGTGATTAGAAGGGTCATCCACCATGATCAAGTAGGATTTATACCAGGGATGCAGGGCTGGTTCAATATTAGGAAAACCATCCATATAATTGAACAAATCAACAAGGAAACCAACAAGAATCACATAATTATCTCAATAGACGCAGAAAAAGCCTTTGATAACATACAACACCCATTCCTATTAAAAACACTAGAAAGCAAAGGAATACAAAGGCTGTTCCTAAAAATAATAAACAGTATATATCTAAAACCATCAGCTAATATCATCTGCAATGGGCATGAACTAGATGCATTCCCAATAAGATCAGGAGTGAAACAAGGATGCCCATTATCACCTCTACTATTTGACATTGTACTAGAAACACTAGCAGTAGCAATTAGAGAAGAAAAAGAAAGTGAAGGCATCAAAATAGGCAAGGAGGAGACCAAGTTATCACACTTTGCAGATGACATGATGGTCTACTTAAAGAATCCTATAGATTCAACCAAAAAGCTAATTGAAATAATCAACAACTTTAGCAAAGTTGCAGGATACAAAATAAACCCACATAATTCATCAGCTTTTCTATATATCTCCAACACAGCTCAGCAGCAAAAACTAGAAAGAGAAATCCCATTCAAAATCACCTTAGACAAAATAAAATACCTATTAATCTATCTCCCGAGACAAACAAAGGAACTATATAAACACAACTACAAAACACTCGCCACACAACTAAAACTAGACTTGAGCAATTGGAAAAACATTAACTGCTTATGGATAGGACAAGCCAATATAATAAAAATGACCATCCTACCCAAACTTATTTATCTATTTAGTGCCATACCCATTGAACTCCCAAAAAATTTATTTACTGATTTAGAAAAAAACCATAACAAATTTCATTTGGAATAACAAAACATCAAGGATATCCAGGGAAATAATGAAAAAAAAAAACAAATGATGGGGGCCTTGCAGTTCCAGATCTCAAACTATATTACAAAGCAGCAGTCATCAAAACAATTTGGTACTGGCTAAGAGACAGAAAGGAGGATCAGTGGAGTAGCCTGCGGGGAAGCGACCTCAGCAAGATAGTATACGATAAACCCAAAGATCCCAGCTTTTGGGACAAAAATCCAGTCTTCGATAAAAACTGCAGGGAAAATTGGAAGACAGTGTGGTTGAGATTAGGAATTGATCAACACCTCACACCCTACACCAAGATAAATTCAAAATGGGTGAATGACTTGAACATAAAGAAGGAAACAATAAGTAAATTGGGTAAACACAGAATAGTATACATGTCAGACCTTTGGGAGGGGAAAGACTTTAAAACCAAGCAAGACATAGAAAGAATCACAAAATGTAAAATAAATAATTTTGACTACATCAAATTAAAAAGCTTTTATACAAACAAAACCAATGTAACTAAAATCAGAAGGGAAACAACAAATTGGGAAAAAATTTTCATAGAAATCTCTGACAAAGGTTTAATTACTCAAATTTATAAAGAGCTAACTCAATTTTAGAAAAAAATCAAGCCATTCTCCAATTGATAATTGGGCAAGGGACATGGATAGGCAATTTTCAGATAAAGAAATCAAAACTATTATTAAGCACATGAAGAAGTGTTCTAAATCTCTTATAATCAGAGAGATGCAAAGCAAAACAACTCTGAGGTATCACCTCACACCTAGCAGATTGCCTAACATGATAGTAAAGGAAAGTAATGAATGCTGGAGGGGATGTGGCAAAGTAGGGACATTAATTCATTGCTGGTGGAGTTGAGAACTGATCCAACCATTCTGGAGGGCAATTTGGAACTATGCCAAAAGAGCAATAAAAGACTGTCTGTCCTTTGATCCAGCCATAGCACTGCTGGGTCTGTACCCCAAAGAGTTAATGGAGAAAAAGACTTCTACAAGAATATTCATATCTGAGTTCTTTGTGGTGGCCAAAAATTGGAAAACGAGGGGATGCCCATCAATTGGGGAATGGCTGAACAAATTGTGGTATATGTTGGTGATGGAATACAATTGTGCAAAAAGAAATAATAAAGTGGAGGAATTCCATGGAGACTGGAATGACCTCCAGGAAGTGATGCAGAGCGAGAGGAGCAGAACCATGAGAACATTGTACACAGAGACTGATACACTGTGGTATAATCGAATGTAATAGACATCACCATTAGTGGTGGTATAATGTCCCTGAACAATCTGCAGGGATCTAGGAGAAAAACACTATTCATAAGCAGAGGACAAACTGTGGGAGTAGAAACACGGAGGAAAAGCAACTGCCTGACTACAGCGGTTGAGGGGACATGACAGAGGAGAGACTCTAAACGAACACTCTAATGCAAATACTAAAAACATGAGAATGGGTTCAAATCAAGAACACATGTGATACCCAGTGGAATCACGCTTCAGCTATGGGGGTTGGGAGGTGATATGGAAATCACCTTAAAAGACTGATATATATTAATTTAAGGTCACCAAGGAATTCAGCTATGTAATTCCTAAATGAAAACTCAAGTCAGCAGACAACCTTTTATGGAGTTTTTAATTACAAACAGGAGGAAAAAAGGTATTAGAAAGAGAGAGAGAGAGAGAGAGAGAGAGAGAGAGAGAGAGAGAGAGAGAGAGAGAGAGAGAGAGAGAGAGAGAGAAAGGGGAGAAAAGGGAATGGGGTTTATATACCCACTCTGCTTGGGCTGGGTCAAAGGCCCAAGGCCTTGCAAAGAAAAGAGATCAGTCCCTATCACTCACGTGACCAAAATGGAGAAACAGTCTGAGGGCCTCCACTCCAAGCACCAGGCTCCAAACCTCCTCTCCTCCACACAGGAAGTTCCAGCACTCCTAAGCTCTCCTCTACCTCACTTCCTGTGTCGCACCTGTGCCAATGGTGGCTCTAGCTTAACCCAGGACTGCCCAGAGATCTGTCCCCTTTGTACATGTCTGTTGAAGGCCATATTCTCAAATAATTAAATCTTGAGTTTTGCTGCAGCCTTTTCTAAATCCTGTTACCTTGAGTAGGGTGGAGATTATAGTTTCCAAGACCTGATTCTGTCATTCCTAGTATCTCTATTGTTATTGATCAAGAAATAGCCAAATCCCATCCTCTAAAGAATGGTTTGAACAGGGTTGAGTAGTTTTGAAATTCACAGGGGGAGGAAAAGAATATTATCTTTGTCTTTAATGAATAATGCTTGGAAATGATAAAATAAAATATTATACAATTAAAAAAATTAGAATTGAGCAAGCTAATGACTCCATTAAACATCAAAAGGAAGTCCATTCTGACTGAAGTTAAGCATCTCTCCTATTGAGGCCAATACATTCTTCATAAGGAAAATAATTATATTTAATACTGATGCCATTTTGGGTCTACTACAGTTGACTTGCTACATTTCTCATTGAGTCTCATTTAAAGTTATTGAGATCTAGTGCTAATGCCCAGTCAGAGGTGCTAGCTGAAAGAACATTTAATTTTTTTCTTTCTTCTTTTTTTTAAACTATACTCTAGAATTTTAATAGTATAAAACCATGACATTCTAAAGTACTACAGATCAGATGGGAAAAGAAACAAAGGATTTGTACTCTCTTTAACAGTATATATAAAAATGTCTCAATTCCACAGTTATAGTATGGACCTCTAAGTTATATACCCTTTCAACTATTTTGAAAAATTCAACTATTTTTCAAAGGAAATGACTAGTAGACAGTAAGCTAAAGGACAAGCACAAAATTATCATAAGATGAAATCCACAGCAATCTAGTATACATTTTACTGATGTAAAGAGTGAATCAATTTGTAGCTAGGCAGTTCTATCTCTACATTTTTCCACTTTCACTCTTTCTGCCTCTTTGTAAATAAAGTTGATAAAAGTAATTTTGACTTAAGCTGTAATATTTTTAAATTGGCAACCATAGAATTACTTCAGAATTCTCATATTTAATATAAAACCTAAATTTAAATTCTTACATTAATAAAAAGAAAGTAGCATGTTTTAAAAATATGATATGAATTCATTAAGGAGAAGGTACAATTTCATTTTTGTCTTTACATTCCAGGCAGTTAGCAGGGGGTCTGGCATCTTATAGACACACAATAAATATTTATTGAATTGCTGAATTAAACATCTTTAGGTAGGTTCTTTTTGGCCCCAGATTGTCTCTGAAATTTAATATATGATACTGTATCTATGCCATTTGTCAAACTTCAAGATATCAAAGCTTAATGTCATTATATTTCTTTGATAGAAAATCACTTGAAACTCTGTAGCTTAGTCAGCAAAACCATTTTTAACATAGATGGTTCAACAAACAACAGCAAAATTGATTGTGACATATAACTATTTTTCAAGATAATTCTTCTTTTAAAGTTGTATACTATATGCTCCATCTCCCCCCAATAAATGCTCTATCACTCAATCTATATATTCCAGAAGAGTGTCATTGGCATTAACAATTAATGAGTCGTGTTTTCCAAAATTTACCTCCAATCAGGTTATTTAAGATTTGTATTTTTTTCAAGAAGTAATTAGGTTGCTTGGCTCAAACTTCTATCTTTATACCTGCTCGTTTCCACATTACTAAATAGGATTTAGTATAGAAAGAAAGTATTCATTGAATAGGAACAAGTAAAAAGGAAGTCATTCATTTTCTATAAATTTTATTTTCCTGATTACATGTCAATATCTCTTAAAATTCATTTTCTGATATGTGCAATTCATGTTCTTTCTTTCTCCCACTCCTAACCCCTCCCTAGAAGGCAGATAATATGACATAAAATGTACATATATTATCATATAATTCATATGTCTTCATTATTTTGTGAAACAAGACATATGTTGCTTATATTGGAGGAAATAAAGTAAAGAATGCTTTGTTTCAATTTGCTTTTGGACATTGCTCCTTCCTTGGTGGTGGTATCCTTTTTTTGTCATAATCTCTTAAAGTTGTCCTAGATCTTTGCCTTGTTAATAATAAAGTCATTCACAATTGATGATCATATACTATGGTTTTAACTGTGTAAAATGCTCTCTTGATTCTGCTCACTTTGAAGCACTTCATAGAAATCTATAGTTTTTTTAATAATAATCTTATTTGTAATTTTTATTGAACAATAGTATTCCATTATAAGCATATACCATAACTTGATCAGCCATTCCCCAAATGATTGCTATCCCTTCAATTTCTAGTTATTGTTGTTGTTTTGCCACCAAAAAAGAGTTGCTATGAATATTTTTGTACAGATTGGTTATCTTGTTTAGAATAATGAGTTTAAGTTAAATTACTTGAATAGTGGATAATTTGTTAAACTTGGAAGGACAATAGCCCAAGATCATTGAATTGCAAAAAAAAAATCTGTTCTCTGATCTAGAATATTAGGACAACCTTTGTTACACATTCAAATATAATTGTTCCATGCTTGAACCTGTTTTTGATTTATGTCATTTTCTGTTTCCCATATCACTAATTAAATCAAACTGGACTTTGGCAATTTTTCCTTCATACCTCCAACCATTTGTCAAGTTATATTGTGATGCACAAAAGGAATGTCGCAATACCTAACCCAGAAAATGAGAGATTTAATAAATCATTAAAGCAGGTTCTTTATCTCAAAATTGCAAAGGTCCTATGTCTGCAAAGGAGAGTTGTTCTCCATATAGAAATCTCATTTGAACACATTTAATTATGATCTTATTCTGTACAAAGGAAAGTTTTGCCTTGGCTCAGATTATCTTTTAATGTTTATTCCACTCCAGTAAGACTCCTAGTTCTTTCTTTTTGGCTTTAAGGGGTATCCAAAAAGAGTGTGAGTTAAATGCATATATGTTAGGTTGGAGAAGAAGCTTATGGGTGGGATAGAAAAGAGGAAAATGAAATTTTCAGCACTGAAATGCTACATTTTGAGGGGAAAATAAAACTTTCAAAAAGGGTAGTGGAATAGATTAAAAAAGTGGGAATAGTGTGAAGTACATTAACATCAGCATTATCCTGTCTGTTACTAGAGTTGTAATGAATATCCTTTCAGTGAGTTTACAGAGGATGAGCTTCTATCCTATTGTTTTATTCATCTACAAAAGCAACTTTTTAACCTATCTGTTAAAACAATCAGTAAAACATTGTTGTTCAATCATTTCCCTCATATTCAACTCTCTGTGACCCCATTTGGGATTTCCTCAGTAAAAATATTCGAGTGTTTTGCCATTTCATTCTCCATTTCATTTTATAGATGAAGAAACTGAGACAACAAGCAAGGTCAAGTGACTTGTCCAGTATTGTACAGAGTGTCTGCGGTTGGATTGAACTCAAGTCTTCCTGACTCCAGGTTTAGATTTTTAAACACTTTCCCATTTAGCTGTATCAAGAAGAATATTAAATATAATCAGATAACATATAATGAGTGACTTGCCACCAGACTGTTTCTATCTGTAATTCATTGAAAAAGATGAGGAAAATGAGAATAATTATAATAATGCTAAAATGGCTACAGGGCAATCATTTATTTCCTTTGGGACATATTGAGGGTGAATTAGCATCCAATTCATCAGACTGACCATATGGCAATCTAATTCTGATGGGTAATAGAAACAATTTTTAATAGTACTTTCTACTGTCAGTCAGTATATTAAAAATACTCTTGCATATGAAATAATGTAAACAAATGCCTTTGATTCCTCTCTGTGAAAATCTGGGTAAATAATCATGAGCTTTAGCCAAGTAATTTCTTCATGTAAATCCCTTAGATGGTGGGTGTCTAATCAAATTATATAATGGCACATTGAAGTGTACTGATTAGGTAATGGTTAAGGAGATAATAGACTTAGACTTTATAAGCAAGCATATGAGTCCTTTTCACAGATGGCTAACACCATCAGTAGTACCATAAACATGAGCTTACTCTTAAAAAAAATGCACCTGGGACCTATTTTGAATCTCTTATCCAAGTAAATTTCCTCTGGCACTTTAGGCTAAAAGCATGAAGTCTTAAATGATCTAACAAATTGTGCCATTGGTTCACAAAATCATTCACAAATGAGGAAATAAAAAAGCCCCCAAATGGAAAAAGCAGCTCCCATAAAGTACTCTCTTCAAGCAAATCAATACCACAAAAGGAGTCATAATGATACCTATCACTTCAAGACAGTTCAGATACTCAATTCACTAATAGAATCCCTGGTACATACACTGAACAATGTTTTAAATTTGGAAGAATGAAACACCAACCTTTGAGAAGCATGTTAATAAACTAAGGGTGCATGGAAATGATCAATTGCTTAAGAGTGTACAAATAAGAGTGGAAGTAGGAAAGAGATGGAAGTACAGAATTACTAAGAGAAAAAATGTTAATTAAATGCTTTCTTCTCTCTGATGGGAAGGTAAGCCAGAACTTAGTTAGAACTTGTCCTCTGCTTGTATATTAGGCAGATGAGAGCTTAAAGTATATAAATAGACTTATTGCAATTTTAAATTGTTAAAATTTTTGGAACATCCTATATACATAATATTATATATATACACACACACAAGTTTCTATACATATGCAAGACCTAATATGTACAAATATATATATATATATATACATTATATATATATAACACTTTATGATTTTAAAATAATTTTAAAACAAAGATTTAATAATAAGTCATCAATGGCCTTTGTGCTATATATTTGTCTCAATCTATAAATACTTAAAATATCTTGGTTTATTTTTAAATTTTCCTCCAGATTGGTTTTCCTTCAATCATCCATACTTTCTTATCCTTTTTAGTAGTTCTCCTTCATTTCTCCATATGAATCACTTGATAGAGGATCTATAAGAGGTACTGGTAGCCTTCTTCTAGGTCTCTAAGTATTCTAAGATTTTTCAATTCAGCTTTCAGGCTGACCTATTTCCTTTTGCCACCAATACATAATTAACCTATTTTTATTTTTTCTGATCACACATTTTCTAGGTTATACTTTTTGTATGTAGCTAGATACTGGTAACATACCACACTTACATATACTGCCTATGAAACTTTACCTGCAATTTTGATTGAGAGAATCTACATAAATGGCCACCGAAAGGTTGTTTTTTTTTTTCCATACTAATGTCCATTAAATGGAGATTAAGTCTTTTTTTTTAATCTGAAGCTCAACAATTTAATAGTGTAAACCAATTTCCTTGTCACAATAGACACATAGAAAAGGTACTATATTTTAATCATAATTTTCACCATTATTTCCTTCATTCTATTCAATGACAATAATTTAGGCATAAATATATATTTTATTCCTTTTTCTTTCATTTTTAGTCTGCCAACTAATTAAAAAAAGAAATATGAAATTAGATTAAATGAGAAATTTACCATTAGATATATGGTATAGAAATAAATGAATGTTCACTTAATTTTTCTAGGTTAGGTAATTTATACGAATATTCCTGCTTTCACGCCCAATGATGTCCATGATTAGTTCTTGAACAAGGATGTCAAGTAATGAATATAAGTACATCAGTATTTAATTCGGAATAGAACACTACTACTATATGCTAAAATATAATTTTAAATAATTCTATGGGACTTTAGAAAAGTATTTACTTTGCTAGCTGCTTGTTTTTCAGACATAGATATGGGGCAAAGGCTAGGCAAGACCTAACTCATGTATGAGGATTTGATTTTCACCTCCATTTCACTAAGGAGAGCTACAACATCCTAGAATTCCCCTTTGCTCCTAGTGTTCATATATTACTGCTTTTGTTTAAGTCAAAACTTGGAACACTAAGATAAAGTTATGTCGTAAGGGTTTTTTAATCCTTACTAGATGATTGGTATAGTGTGTTTTTACCAATAATTTATCCTATATGGATAAGTTGTTAAGTTATGACTGTTGAGACAAGCCAGTTCTCAGAACAGTCTCAAGAATTTTCCAGCTTAGCAAGGCATATACAAATATATTTATTTTGATAAAAAAAAGACCAAAGAAAGAGATAGAAAAAGGAAATAAGTGGAGAAGAAATTCCTATAATATATTAATCCTAAACTAATAGATCTTATCTAACCACTCAAATAAATCTGACTCACAAGAGCATCTTCAGTCCCCAACAAGGTTGGGGCTACACTTTATTCCCATCTACCTATTTTTTCCAAAAACATATCCTGTCTATCCTAAACTAGATTCTTATCTTATACACAAAACTGAGTAAGTTGGGTAAAAAAAAAAAAGCAGCCCAGAATCTCAATTCTTCCTCCACACTCACAGCAAACTAGCTGGGCATGAGATGATCATTCACAGAGTGATCTCCTCCACTGATTTTGGTCTGTTAGATAAAATTTTTATGGAGGAAGCAATTGAGATTTTTCCCATTCTAGGCAAGCCTCTCTCAGGATCTCCTATCTGCACAAGATCAACCCCAAGAGTGCAAAAACAGTTGGGTAACTGTAACTCAAGGCATTCTTGGAAAAAAGTCTCTTACCCACAATCCATCTCTGAGATTCCATTTAAAGAAACCTAACTTACTTATGCATTTATCCATAAATTATGCTATGTCACTATTTCCTAATGTACCTTAATTAACTTTTAATTAACATATATCCTGCTACAAGGATGAACACTGGGCTATTTTCCAAAGCAGTTCACTATTTACCTCCATTTTAAGATAAGAAACATGAAGATGATTTGCCTCACTAGGCAGCATGTTAACTAGTCTTTAAATTCCATGCCACTAAAGGGAAATTTTACTGCTCCCTATTTCCCCTGAACCTATGCATACCTGCATAAGGACACACAAATAATGTAATTGCATTTCATCTCCTTAATAGTCCAGACTTATTAAGTTTCTTTTATGAGCAAGAATTGGGCCGATTGCTTGGGAATACATAGATCCCAAACCAAAAAGTCAACCCCTGACTTTGAGGAGCCTACATTCTGTAATGTTGCATCCAGAGAAGTAAATATAAAGTCTAGAGAGCCTACTATGACATTACTTCAGGAACAGGAGGATGCAACTTAGAGGAATCAGGAAATGTCTGTGGAAGAGGATACCGGAATGGTATCTTGAAAGAAGCTGAGGATTGCAAGAAGTGAAGGTGAAGAGGAGGAAGTATATAGGAGACTCCTTTTGCAACGAGGAGAATTTTCTGCATAGACAAATTTCACTTAAGGTTAGTGTACCATTCCATAGACCTTGTGTGGTAGGGGGTGAGGGGCAAGGTTCCTTAGAGGCTTTATTTCTGGAGCAGATTACCCCTGACACAAGACAGAACCTGTGTTGTTGCCCTCGCTGTGGCAGCCTGAACTGAAGCCCCAGACAGATCAGAATGCTGTAGAATCAAATTTGTGTAATGCCATTTGATATGAGGCAAACAGCTAATGGAACAATTTCGGTGGAACAAAGAATAGGTGAAGGGAAATAATATGAAATAAGACTGAAAAGACAGAAATCAGATTTTGTAGAGCCTTAAATATTAGCCTGAGTATTTTGTGTCTTTTTTTAGGCAAGTGATACTCACTGAATATTTATTTTTTTGTGTGTGAACTGAGTGGGAATTGATATGTTCACATATGAACTTTAGAAATTTTAATTTATATACATTTTGAGAATTTTGGGAGGAAAGGAGAGAATTGAATCAGAGAAACCAGTTAGGAGTCATTAGGATTTTAAATAAAGTAGAGGCTTTAGAGGTTCATTTTTAAGGAGGAGGCTCAAGCCAGGCTTGTCTTCCTGTTAAAACTTTACTTCTTACTCTGCTGGACTTTCTTTAACATCCCCCTAGTATTAAATTTCTCCTTTGCTCCACAACACCCATTGTCTCTAGAATAAAATACAAAAATCCTGAAACTTGCAATCAATACCCTTTATAATCTGGCTCCTACCTACTTTTCCAGTCATTTCATATTATTCCCTTTTGTCCACAATCATTCCATTTAAACAAGACTATTAATTATCCCCCATGCATAATATTTCATTTCCCATCCATCCAGTACGAATAGTTACTTGTGTTTGGAATACATTTCTTCCTTTCACAGAGTGCAGAAGGTGTTTTCTAATTTTTTCTTCAATTATTAAGTTTCCTCTTCTTGAAATTGATTTGCCTTCATTCTTACTATGAAGACGTAATAATTTTGGAATGGTACACTGGATTTGAAGTCAGATACTTAGAATATAACACTGGCTCTGACACTACCTGCATTATTGGACAAATAATTGGACAAATAATCTTAACTTCTTTAGGGCTCATTTCCCTATTCTGCACAATGAGAGCATGGGACTATCAGAATGTTAAGGCCCCTAGTTCTTTCCCTTTCTAACAGCCTCTTAGATTTTGTTATTACAATATGGAAATCTAGTTCATTTTGTGAATTTATTTTATAGTCTACAATTTTACCTATGCTCTTGATCATCTCAGCATTTTCACATATTCCTTGGGTTTATCTAAATGTTAGCAATCAGTAGTGTTATGACTAGAACTTTTATTTCATTGGTACAGTGAAATTCTGGATATGAAACCACTGTCTCCTAATAAAGGGTGGCAGTTATAGTTGTGGTGAAGTTTAGAGTACTATGAGTTGTCTAGGGTTGCAGTCAACATAGGTCAGAAATAGGACTTGAACCCATTATCCTGACTCCAGGGTCCTCTCTTTATCCAGTATACCCAGTATCTCTTGCTCTATAAACTTTCTTTTTCTTATCTTTGCACTATATTTTTTCTTGTAGAACAGAAAATCCTTGAAGTCAGGGGTAATTTTTGTCTTTGTGTCCCCAGCACCTATCATAGTACCTTGATCATGACACTAGCTTAATATATATTTGTTTCATGAAATGAAATGTAAGTGATATAATACAAGTATACTAAGAACAAAGGAATGCATAGGTAGTAAGTTGTCATGCCACATCACCTTGGTCCCCATCCAACTACCTTATTTTCTGTTCTCCTAGGAATGAAAGTTTTAAGTCTGATTGATCTCTGGGGAAATCATAAGCCCCAGGAAAGAGTAGGTTTGGGGAGAGGAGGTCTGTTTTCACAGAGGGAGAAGGAGTTTTGTGGTTTATTTAAAGCAGTAGCCAAGTACTAAGTGGTTGGATACCATGTTTTTTCCCCCTGATTGACAAACTCCTAAATACACTTAGCTTTCTGAAGTCCATTTTAGATCCAAAAGTAAAATTTTGTTATTTTCTGGAAATAAGATAGACTCTAGGCTTAATACAGATTGCTTCAGCAATTATTTCTTTTTAGAAATTTTTTTCACAATTACATTTAAAAATAATTTTAACATACTTTTTTTAAAAAAAAAATTGAATGCCAAATTCCCTTGCCTCTTTCCTCTACTCCACTGAAATTTGGTATAGATTGCATGTATGTGATAATGTAAAACATTTTTCCAAATTAGTCATTTTGTGGAAGAAAAGGAACAAAAAAATGAAAAAAGAAAGTGAAATATAGCATTTTTTGCCTTTATTTAGATTATTCCATCAATTCTTACTCTGAAGGCAGATGGCATTTTCTGTAATGAGTCTTTGCAGATTGTCTTGGATCACAGTAATCCTTAGAATAGCTGTCATTCACAATTGTTCATCATACAATATTGCTTTTACTGTGTACAATGTTCTCCTGGTTCTGCTCATTTCACTTTGTACTTATCTATTGAAGTCTTTCCCATTTTTCTAAGATCATTATGCTTGCCAATTCTTTTGGCAAAACAGTATTCCATTATAATCATATGCCATAACTTGTTCAGCCATTCCCCAGTTAACGAATATCCCCTTCAGTTTCTAATTCTTTTCTACCACAAAAAGATCTGCTATAAATATATTGTACATCTAGGTCATTTTCCCTCTTTACAAAATCTCTTTGTTATACAAGGCTAATAGTAATATTGCTGGTTCAAAGGTTACACATTTTTATAGTTTTAGAGGCAAAGTTCCAAATTGCTCTGCAGAATGGTTGGATCAACTCACATTTTCACTAAGAATACATTAGGGTCTCAATTTTTCCAAACCCCTCCAATAGTTATCTTTTTCTGTCATAAAAGCCAACATAATAGATCTGAGGTAGTACTTCCTAATTATTTTAATGTGAATTTATCTAATCAAGAGTGATTTAGGGTATTTTTTCATGTGATTATAGTCTTGATTTTTTTATCTTAAAACTTCATCTTTATATTCTTTGACTAGTTATCCTTTGGGAAATGATGAATATTGTTTTAAATTTAACCCAGTTCTCTACATATTTGAGAAATTATGGCTTTATCATAAATACTTCCTGTACAAATGTTTTCTAAGCTTTCTTCTTTCCACCTAATTTTGGTTGCATTACTTTTGTTTGTGCAAACCCTTTTTAATTTAATGCAATCAAAATTATTCATTTTACATTCTATAATGTTTTCTATCTCTTGCTGGATGGTGAATTTCCCCTCATCCATAGATCTGACACTTAAACTATTTTTTGCTACTCCAATTTGTTTATTATATGATTCTTTCTATCTAAATTATGTAACTATTTTTATTTTATTTTGGTATAGAGTGTATGGGAAATGGTTCTATAGGCAGTCTCAACCCTTACCATTTTCCAGATTTCCCATAAGTTTTTGTCAAATACTGCTTGCCCCCAAATCCTGGATCTGTGAGTTTGTGAAACACTAACTTACTATGGTCTTAACTATTGTATATTGTGTACATAAATCTATTCTACCGATCCATCATTATATTAATTCAACAGTTGTAGGTTATTTTGATATTTACTGCTTTTTAATACAGCTCAAGGTTTGGTATAGCTAGATTATCTTCCTTGAATGTTTTTTTCATTAATTACCTTGATATTCATGATCTTTTGTTCTTTCAAATAAATTTCATTATTATTTTTTGTATCTCTTTAACATATTTTGTAGTCAATTTGATTGCAGGCAATATGACACTGAATAAGCAGATTAATTTAGGTAGAATTATCCTTTTTGTTATACTAGTTCAGCCTTCCAATGAACAAGTAATACTTTTTCCATTTTTTAGATGACTCTATTAGTGTGAAAATTAACCTTATATAGTTTCTGGGATTGTTTTGGCAGGTAGAAGCCTGAGTATTTTATATAATCCACATTGAATTTAAATGAAATTCTTTTTTCTATTTTTAAATTTTCATTTTAATAACAAGTTTCCACATAGTTTTCAAAAGTCATATGGTCCATATTGTCTCTCTTCTTGCTCCTTTCTTCTCTATGGGCACTGACAAACAATTTAATCTGGGTTATACGTGTATTAATTACATAAAACATATTTTGAAAGTATTCATTTTTGTAAGTGAATAATCTTATAGCTATAAAAGCCCAAAACATATTCGCAAATAAACAAATGATAAATCACATGTTTTCATCTGCATTTCTTCTCCAACACTTCTTTCTCTGGAGGAAGATAGCATTCTTTTTCATAAGTTCTCAGAATTGTCCCATTTCATTGTATTGCTTTTAATAGCAAAGTCTATCACATTTGATTGTTTGACAATATTGCAGTGACTATGTATAATGATTTCCTGGTTCTGTTTATTTCATACTTTAACATTTCATGTAGATTTTTCCAGGTCTTTCTGAAATTATCCTGTTCATCGTATTTCATAGCACAATAGTATTCCATCACCGTCATATACCAAAATTTGTTCAGCCATTCTCCAATTTAGGGAATCCCTTTAGTTTCCAATTCTTTGCCATCACAAAAAGAGCAGCTATAAATATATTTGTAGAATCAGTTACTTTCACATTTTCAAAAATCTTTTGGGGATATAGAGCCAATAATGGTATCACTGAATCAAAGGGTATATATTCTTTTACAGGCCTTTGGGCATAATTCCAAATGCCCACCAGAATTGTTGGGTCTGTTCTCAACCCCACCAGCAATGTATTAGTGTCCAAACTTTGCAATATCCCCTCCAACATTTCTTTTTTTTTTAATTTTTAGACATTATTTTATTTGGTCGTTTTCATACATTATTCACTGGAAACAAAGATCATTTTCTTTTCCTCCCCTCCCCCCGCCTTTCCCTCTCCCATAGCCGACACATGATTCCACTGGTTATCACGTGTGTTCTTGACTCGAACCCATTTCCCTGTTGTTGGAATTTGCATTAGAGTGTTCATTTAGAGTCTCTCCTTAGTCTTATCTCCTCCAACCCTGTAGTCAAGCAGTTGCTTTTCATCGGTGTTTTTACTCCCACAGTTTATCCTCTGCTTCTGGGTAGTATTTTTTAGATCCCTGCAGATTGTTCAGGGACATTGCATTGATACTAATGGAGAAGTCCATCACCTTTGATTGTACCACAATGTATCAGTCTCTGTGTACAATGTTTTCCTGGTTCTGCTCCTTTCGCTCTGCATCACTTCCTGGAGGTTGTTCCAGTCTCCATGGAATTCCTCCACTTTATTATTCCTTTTAGCACAATAGTATTCCATCACCAACATATACCACAATTTGTTCAGCCATTCCCCAATTGAAAGGCATCCCCTACTTTTCCAATTTTTGACCACCACAAAGCGCAGCTATGAATATTTTTGTACAAGTCTTTTTGTCCATTATCTCTTTGGGGTACAGACCCAGCAGTGCTATGGCTGGATCAAAGGGCAGACATTCTTTTATTGGCCTTTGGGCATAGTTCCAAATTGCCCTCCAGAATGGTTGGATCAATTCACAACTCCACCAGCAATGAATTAATGTCCCCACTTTGCCACATCCCCCCAAGCATTCATTACTTTCCATAGCTGTAATGTTAGCCAATCTGCTAGGTGTGAGGTGATACCTCAGAGTTGTTTTGATTTGCATCTCTCTGATTATAAGAGATGTAGAGCACTTTTTCATGTGCTTATTAATAGTTTTGATTTCTTTGGCTGAGAACTGCCTGTTCGTGTCCCTTGCCCATTTGTCAATTGGAGAATGGCTTGGTTTTTTTCTAAAATTGAGTTAGCTCTTTATAAATTTGAGTAATTAAACCTTTGTCAGAGATTTTTATGAAGATTGTTTCCCAATTTGTTGCTACCCTTCTGATTTTGGTTACATTGGTTTTGTTTGTACAAAAACTTTTTAATTTGATGTAATCCAGATTATTTATTTTGCATTTTGTAACTATTTCTAATTCTTGCTTGGTTTTGAAGTATTTCCCTTCCCAAAGGTCTGACATGTATACTATTCTGTGTTCGCCTAATTTTCTTATAGTTTCCTTCTGTATGTTCAAGTCATTCACACATTTTGAATTTATCTTGGTGTAGGGTGTGAGGTGTTGATCTAAGCCTAATCTTTCCCACACTGTGCTCCAATTTTCCCAGCAGTTTTTATGAAATAGTGGATTTTTGTCCCAAAAGCTGGGATATTTGGGTTTGTCATATGCTGTCTTGCTGAGGTTGCTTGCCCCCAGTCTATTCCACTGACCCTCCTTTCTGTCTCTTAGCCAGCACCAAATTGTTTTGATGACTGCTGCTTTGTAATATAGTCTGAGATCTGGGACTGCAAGACCCCCTTCCTTTGTATGTTTTTTCATTATTTCCCTGGATATCCTTGATCTTTTGTTCATCCAAATGAACTTTGTTATGGTTTTTTCTAAGTCAGTAAAAAAAAATTTTCGGAAGTTCCATGGGTATGGCACTAAATAGATAGATGAGTTTGGGTAGGGTCATTTTTATTATATTGGCTCGTCCTACCCATGAGCAGTTAATGTTATTCCAATTGTTCAAGTCTAGTTTTAGTTGTGTGGAAAGTGTTTTGTAGTTGTGTTCATATAGATCCTGTGTTTGTCTAAGGAGATAGATTCCTAAGTATTTTATTTTGTCTAAGGTAATTTTGAATGGGATTTCTCTTTCTAGTTCTTGCTGCTGAGCTTTGTTGGAGATATATAGAAATGCTGATGACTTATGTGGGTTTATTTTGTATCCTGCAACTTTGCTAAAGTTGTTGATTATTTCAATTAGCTTTTTGGGTGAATCTCTAGGATTCTTTAAGTATACCATCATGTCATCTGCAAAGAGCGATAATTTGGTCTCCTCCTTGCCTATTTTAATGCCTTCAATTTCTTTTTCTTCTCTAATTGCTACTGCTAGTGTTTCTAATAGAAAGTTAAATAATAGAGATGATAATGGGCATCCTTGTTTCACTCCTGATCTTAATGGTAATGGATTTAGTTTATCCCCATTGCAGATGATATTAGCTGATGGTTTTAGATATATACTGTTTATTATTTTTTGGAACGACCCTTCTATTCCTATGCTTTCTAGTGTTTTTAGTAGGAATGGGTGTTGTATTTTATCAAAGGCTTTTTCTGCATCTATTGAGATAATCATGTGGTTCTTGTTGGTTTGCTTGTTGATGTGGTCAATTATGTGGATAGTTTTCCTAATGTTGAACCAGCTCTGTATCCCTGGTATAAATCCTACTTGATCATGGTGGATGACTCTTCTAATCACTTGCTGGAGTCTTTTTGCTAGTATCCTATTTAAGATTTTTGCATCTGTATTCATTAGGAAGATTGGTCTATAATTTTCTTTCTCTGTTTTTAGCCTGCCTGGCTTTGGAATTAGTACCATGTTTGTGTCATAAAAGGAGTTTGGTAGAACTCCCTCTTTGCTTATTATGTCAAATAGTTTGTATAGTATTGGGATTAACTGTTCTCTGAATGTTTGATAGAATTCACTGGTGAATCCATCAGGCCCTGGGGATTTTTTATTAGGGAGATCTTTGATGGCTTGTTGGATTTCTTTTTCTGATATGGGATTATTTAAGAAAACTATTTCTTCTTCTGTTAGTCTAGGCAATTTATATTTTTGTAAATATTCATCCATATCACCTAGGTTGGTATATTTATTGCCATATAGTTGGGCAAAGTAGTTTTTAATTATTGCCTGAATTTCCTTTTCATTGGAGATGAGATCCCCCTTTTCATCCTTGATGCTGTTAATTTGCCTTTCTTCTTTCCTTTTTTAAATTAGATTAACCTGTACTTTGTCTATTTTGTCTGTTTTTTTTTCAAAGTACCAGCTTCTAGTCTTGTTTATTAGCTTAATAGTTCTGTCACTTTTGATTTTATTAATTTCTCCCTTAATTTTTAGGTTCTCTAGTATGGTTTTCTTCTAGGGGTTTTTAATTTGTTCATTCTCAAGTTTTTTGATTTGCATTTCCAATTCCTTGATCTCTGTCCTCCCTAGTTTGATAATATATGCACTCAGGGATATGAATTTTCCTCTAAGTACTGCCTTGGCTGCATCCCATAAGGTTTGAAAGGATGTTTCGCCATTGTCATTTTCTTCAACGAAATTGTTAATTGTTTCTATGATTGCTTCTCTAACTATCCAATTTGGGAGTATCAAGTTATTTAATTTCCAATTAATTTTTGATTTGGGTCTCCATGTACCCTTGCCGATCAATATTTTTATTGCCTTGTGATCTGAAAAGGCTGCATTTATTATTTCTGCTTTTCTGCATTTGAGTGCCATGTTTCTATGACCTAGTGTATGATCTATTTTTGTGAATGTGCCATGTGGTGCTGAGAAGAAGGTGTATTCCTTGTTGTCCCTATTTATTTTCTCCATATGTCTATTAACTCTAATTTTTTCTAAGATTTCATTCACCTCTTTTACCTCTTTCTTGTTTATTTTTTGGTTTGATTTATCTAAATTTGACAGTGGTTGGTTCAAGTCTCCCACTAATATGGTTTTACTGTCTATTTCTTCCTTCAATTCTCCTAGTTTCTCTATTAAAAATTTGGATGCTATACCATTTGGTGCATACATGTTGATTAGTGATATTTCCTCATTGTCTATACTCCTTTTTAGCAGAATATATTTACCTTCCCTATCCCTTTTGATCAGGTCTATTTGTGCTTTGGCTTTGTCAGATATCATGATTGCAACTCGTGCCTTCTTTCTATCAGTTGAGGCCCAAAAGGTCTTACTCCAACCTTTAATTCTAACCTTGTGAGTGTCAACCCTTCTCATATGTGTTTCTTGAAGACAATATATGGTAGGGTTTTGGGTTCTAATCCAATCTGCTATTTGTCTACGTTTTATGGGTGAGTTCATCCCATTCACGTTCAAAGTTATGATTGTCATTTGTGGATTTGCTGGCATTTTGATATGTTCCCCTAGTTCTGACCTTTCTTCTTTTGCTTTCTCCTTTTGAACCAGTGATTTACTTTAGGTCAGTCCCCCTAGTCCCCTCCCTTGAGATGCTTCCCTTTCTAGCCCCTCCCTTTTTATGCTCCCTTCCCCTCCCCCCTCTCCTTCTCTCCCTTTTTATACTCCCTCCTCCATCCCCCTCCTTAATTTTCCTTTCTTTCTTGCCCTAATGGATAAGATAGAATTCAGGATCCCACTGGATCTAAATGTTCTTCCCTCTCAGATTTGCTTTCACTGAGAGTAAGTTTTAAGTAATTCCACTTCATGCTCTCTTCCTCTCCTCATATGAGAGTTCTTCCCCTCCCCTTCCCATGTGTATCTTTATATGGGAAAGATTCTTCTATTGAGTCCCCCCCTATTTCTTGAAGTTAATCTTAGTATTATCGATGGTTCCCCCCTCCCTTTTCCTTTCTTTGCCCCCACTTTCCCCAAATCTTCTTAATGCCCCAATCTTTCCCTATGCATGTTTCTTCTAACTACTCTTATGGTGCTACAATTTATGAGAGTTACACAAAACATTTTCCCCACATATTAATATATATAATTTGATGTAAATGTAGTCCTTATAGAAGTTTGACTTAAAGAAAAGATAAGATTTATCTCCTTTTCCCTTTCTTTCATATTTACCTTTTCATGTTTCTCTTGCTTTCTGTGCTTGGATATCGAACTTTCCACAGAGCTCTGGTCTTTTCTTAGCAAATGCTTGGAAATCTTCTATTTTGTTGAATGCCCATACTTTCCCCTGGAAGTATATAGTCAGTTTTGTTGGGTAGTTGATTCTTGGTTGGAGACCCAGCTCTCTTGCCTTTCTAAATATTGTGTTCCATGCTTTGAGGTCTCTTAGTGTGTTAGTCGCTAAGTCGTGTGTGATACTTATGGGAGCCCCCTTATACCTGAAGCTCCTCTTCTTGGCTTCTTGTAGGATTTTCTCCTTTTCTTGGAAGCTCTTGAATTTGGCAATTACATTCCTAGGGGTTATCTTTTGGGGATTTAGTATAGAAGGTGTTCTATGAATCCTTTCTATTTCTATTTTGCCCCCTTGCTCCAGAACTTGAGGGCAATTTTCTTTTATAATCTCCTGTAGAATAATATCGAGTTTATTGTTTATCTCTGGTTTTTCTGTTAGACCGATAATTCGGAAGTTTTCTCTTCTCCCTCTGTTTTCGAGATCTGTGACCTTCTCAGTGAGATATTTTATGTTTTCTTCTAATTCATTAATTTTTGGGGTTTGCTTTATTGATTCTTGCTGTTTTATCATCTTGCTTTCTTCGAGGTGCTTAATTCTGGTCATTAGGGACTGGTTTTGCTTTTCAGCCTTGTCTGCCCTTCTATTGGATGCTTCGAGTTCTTTTTCCAATGGAGCAGTCTTATCTGTCAGACTCCTGATCTCTTTCTCCCATTTTTCTTTCCAGGTTTCCATCTTTTGGATAAGTTCCAGTTTGAGATCTTCCAGAGCTTGTTGATAGTTTCCATTTTGGGAGGCATGTTCTGATTTTTTTTTATTTCCTCCTCATTCTCCTCTTTTCCTTGGGTACTTCCACCATAAAAGTTTTCAATAGTCACCTTTTTCCCTTTCTTCCTGGAGGCTTGATTTTGGGCCATGTGAGCCATCCCTTTGGTGGTTTTATTCCCCTTTCCTTTTTGGTCTGGGGTCTGGGTTATATGGGTGGTTTTTCTGTGAATTTAGGTTTCTTCAGACTAGTTCTTCCCAGCCTCCGAGGTTTCTTAGAGCACTGGGTCCCTGATCATAGCCACACTGCCCAGGTGTTCAGCTCCACCCAGATAATCAGCGCGTGATCCACCCCTGGTGCTCAGCTCCGCGGAGATGTTCAGTGCAGCCATGTGTGTGTGGGGGGAAGGGTGGCTCAGTTCACATTTCTGTGCAAGCTTTTCCTCCTTCTTATTATTGTGTGGAAATGTTCAAACTCCATGTACCTTCGCTTCTGTGGAGTACTGGGGAATACTGTGGAGTCCTTCTGTTCCTCCAAAGGTGATTTTTATGCTCCTTTGATGTAGTCTATTTCGTTCGGTGTCGGGGAGAGGAAGCGTGTGGCGTCTAGATTGCAGCCATGATTACCCGGAAGTCCTCCAACATTTCTTTTTCTATATCTTGCTGTTGGTCTTTTTTTTTTGCTAATATAAAATGCAGATGATTTTTGTGAATATTTTTTATATCCTGCAACTTTGTTAAAGTTGTTGTTTCAACTAATTTTTTACTTGATTCTCTAAGTATACCATCTTTTCACCAGTAAAAGGTGTTAGTTTTGTTTCTTCATTGCTTATTCTAATTCTTTCCATTTCTTTTCCTTTTCTAATTGTTATACCTAGTGTTTATAGTACAATATTGAATAATAGTAGCAATAATGGATATCCTTTCTTCATCTCTGATCTTATTGGAAAGACCTATAGCTTATCCCCATCATAAATAATGTTTGATGAAGGTCTAAGATAAATACTCTTTATCATTTTAAGGAAAGCTCCATTTATTCCTAGGCTCGCTAGTGTTTTTAATAGGAATGGATATTGTATTTTGTTCAAAGATTTTTCTGCATCTTCAGGTAATTTTATGATTTATGTTGCTTTTACATTTGATATGGTCAACTATTATGATTATTTTCCTAATATTAAATATATTTCTAACAATGATAACTGTTGCAAGGTCCAACAGAACTAGGATAATCTTCCATTCACTCCCTCTCCCTAAGAATCCCTTTTTATCTTAACCTAAATGCTCAGTTAGACCAGGTTCAGGAAAAAACCTTAAGGAAAAACTCATATTTCCTATTGAATGCCAATGAATTTACATTTAAATATTTTTTCTTCTGTTAAGGATTAATTTGCTCAATTGAATATTATTTCTCAGAAATGCCAGTGGCTGATTCTATCCTTATGTTCTCTAGTGTCTCTTTTCAGCATTAGGGCATGAGATTGCTCTGGGAGCCATGTTAGCAATAGTCACATTTCCTAATGCATAGCTATAAATTGCTATTGTTAGGAAATTTTGATAACTGGATATTTAAGCATCAGCCATTTTATAATTTATAATACTTTCAAGGGAAAAATTATAAATGAAGGTAATACTTTCTAAATTTACCCCATAGACATGAGCCTGAGAGAGAGAGAGAGAGAGAGAGAGAGAGAGAGAGAGAGAGAGAGAGAGAGAGAGAGAGAGAAAGAGGGAGAGAGAGATCACTAATTATTCAGGTAAAATATCATCTCACTACTGACATGCCTTCAATAAAATAGCCTTTTTTAAAGAATCATATAATGATACAACTTAAAGATGAAATGAGTCCCGGTGATTATTGAGTTTAACCCTCTCACTTTAGAGAAGAAATTGGTAACTTTGGATATGTTAGGTGACATGCTAAAAGTTACAGAAATGGCAAAAAAATGCTTTGATCTCTTCTGACTACAAATCTACTTTCCAATCTATTATTCTGTTTATTTGGGAAGCTAGGTAGCATAGTGGGTAGAGTGCTGGACCTGGAGTCAGGAAGACTCATCTTCTTAAGTTCAAGTCTAGCCACAAACACTTAATAGTTTTGTGAACTCAGACAAGTCATTTAACTCTGTTTGTCTCAGTTTCCTCATCTTTAAAAATGAACTGGAGAAGGAAATGCCAAACCACTCCAGGATCTTTGCCAAGAATATCTTAAACGAGGTCATAAAGAGTCAGACATGACTGAAATGACTGAACAAAAACAAAAAAAAATTCTGTTTGTCAATGATTTTCTCATGACTAGAAATGTAAATGATAGATACTGTTCTGTAATGGGTACAGTATTAGATTTGGAATCATGAAGATTTGTTTTATCTCACTTCAGACTTTTAACAGTTATAAGAGACTGAGAAAATGTTGACCTTCATTAGTCTCATTTTTCCCATTTGTAAAATGAAGGTGTTGGCCTTTAAGAACTCCAAGTTCCCTTCTACCTCTAAATCTATGATGCTATGAACCTTACCTCCCCCCAAAAGCTTCATTTGACAATGACATTTTTTTTGAGAACTGTGACTACAGTGTTATATAAAATCTAATTGATTTAACATGGTTCAACTTTTTTGCTGATTGGCTTCTATTTGGTAACTCATTACCAGAATTACTCTTGGTGTCTGTTTGTAACTGTTCATTGTAGGGTCATTCAGAAGCTTCAAAACAGAAGCAATCTAAAGAAATTTCTCTATTTCTGACCCTGCCTCGGAATAACAGTGAGTAAGACCTTTATTACCAGATTGTTATTTCTTTTTATCAACCACATATACATTTAGGTAATTAGTGATAAGGAGTATAGTATAGTAGAAGAAGTAGCACAGAGATTTGGAGCCAGATAATCTCTCTTCAAATGCCACCTCTTTATTGGATAAGCATTTTCCTTCATTTGTAAAATAATAAGGTCCAAAGAGTATCCCTCTAAGGTCCCTTCCAGATCTATATCTATGATTGTATGAACTCATGAAAAGAACCAACTGAAAAAAGAAAAAAATCAGTAGTTAATTTCATGGGTTTGATGGTTGTCATAACAACCACTCCGATGGACCTAATTATCCATTTAATTTCTCTTTTGCTAAAGCTCTACCATGTTCTGCCTAATTGTTTCAATGCTTGAGCCAAGTGAGAATCCCAGAGTGGTCATGAAAGAACATCCCTGAAAGAACACTGAAAAATCTATTTGACTTTTTCTCTGCTTAGCTTAATTTGGGGGCAGACAAGGCCCCTGGACTAGGCATTTACCTCTTATTATGTATCTCTAATTAGGATGGCATTTTCAGGAATAGCTGTTCTTTTACCCAGATTGGAATTCTATTCCAGCCTTAGATGATCTTGATTAAAATCTCTTGGTAGCAACATCAACTCCCCTTCTAGATGACTTTGACATGAGGATTCATTGCAGAACTAGCTCTCATCATGGTCACATTTCAGTAGAGGGAGACCAGGGACTTGGGACTTGTTCCTATGTGCATTAGGCCCAGATATATGATTGTGATCTTTTCATGTGAACAAAACAAAAAAAACCTGTTGTTTCTCTCATTGCATTTTAACAATGTTTTCTATTATAATTGTTGGTGTATAGGTATTTTCTTTTTATTATATTGTAAGGTACATGAAGCCAGGGATATGTTTCATTCTTCCTTACATTTTATATAGTCTTACATGACACAATTCATATATCAAGTGTTCAAATTTTAAATGAATGAATAAACTGTATCAATTGGTCAGAATTGTCTACTCGATCCATTTTATTTTTTCTATGTTAAACATAGTCATATAAACATTCCTTGTCCCCCAAGTCCAAACCCACTTGATGGTACCTGCAGGCCTTTTCTCCCATTTTAATCAGTTAATTGGAAACTATTAGTATTAATTTCCCTGTATTCAGAAATAATTTATTTTTATATTTCTAACTTTTAAATTCAGTCCCAGTCCTCTCCAAATATTTTAGACATAGTAGACATTTAACATTTTTTTAATTAGTGGACTCATATTCTTGCTTCATTCTAATATGAATAAGTTGTTTTCCTTAGAGAGTAAATACCAGGGGCAGTTTTGTTTAATGGACAAACTCTTAATTTGCTACCATAGTGACTGCTTTGTTTCCTTAGTAATCCTGTCTATCTTTGAGAAAGCATCTAATGCAATATGATTACAGCTGGATCAGTTCTTTCTGAATTTTCCTTTTACCATTTCAAATTTGCTTAAATGATCTTTTTTTAAAAGGATCTTTTCCTTTCATTGTTCTTCCTCTGTACCACAATTCACTTTTCTCCCTAGGTACTTTCAATGGTAGTCATTTGAATAATCATGAGCATAAACAAATAGGAAAGAATTTAGGGCTGCACCTTTTAGGGAGTAGCTTAATGTATCCATTGAGACATGGCCATAACTGTTATGATACAACAAAGGTATAAACATTTCAAAATATCAAAATTTCTGAGAGGGCAAGTAGCCCCTTTTTTGTTTAAAAGACCAAGCAAATGTGCTTTAGAATATACTTTATCATACCAGTTATTGTTTCCTTGAGGAACTATTTGAACTGACTTGGAAAATCTGATTGCTTCTCTAAATACATGGTCATAACTCCACTGTGAGCTAATATTCTCCCTGATCCCACTGATGCTATAAAGATGATGGGGAAGGTAGAAACCCAGAAGTATTGTGGTAGAATTTTATTGTCAGTCGTTAACTGATAGTACAACACCACAGGAGTTTTCAGTGAAATATTCATGACCAATCAAGATGTTCACCTCATTAAAATGTAATATGGCTATCATTTTCCTTAATATTAACATGGTGAATCATGAAACAGAAATTAACTATTTTTCCTAAGCCCAAAGAACCTGGTTTCTCTTTTCTTTGTTAAAATTATGATGTAATTGTGTTATAATTACAAACATTCAATCAACTTTCATTTAATGAACAGTTACACTACATGGAGGACATTATGCTATCTACTTCAAAGATAGCAAAAAAAAAATTTAATACCATCTTGATCCTAATGGAACTTCTAGTCTACTTATAGCTCTTCCTCCACCTATGGTCAATTTCCCAGTTGCCATGATCCACACATATGTGATATGTATAGTTTGGCAAATATTTCATTTTAAGTAATTGTCTGCTTCACTGTCATTCCCTAAGCAGCACTACAAATGCCAAAATGCCAAAGATATTATTCAATAAGTTTAAGTACTGCAATGAAAAACAGGTGTTCTTCTTGAGACAGCACTCCCATATCCCTATGTGTATCTTTTTCCTATTACCCAGTGTTCTGCTGCCCTCTGGATAATGAATATGCTTGTAAGAAGCCAAAAGAGTTTCCCTGTCTATCTTCATTAGTCAAAACAATTAGTCAGAACCAAAGTCAGAACCTTTTAGAGGATCAGAAAAGCCTTTCTTCAGAAGGTGATCTTTTAAGTGACTATTTAGAAAACAAGGACTTCCAAAAGTCAAGAATGAAAATAGATATATCAGGCAGGAAGAATATTTAGTGAAAAGCACATAAGCACATATCTACAAGACCAAGGCAAGAGTATGATAGAAGGCAGATAATAAACAGATTTTTGTCTAGGGATCCAAATGCACCTTTGATATGTACTGTTCTTTGCCCATTAAGCTCTTGGATTCTGGAAACTACCTGTTAAGTCTCAACCAATTCAATTCTTCCTACCTATACTAACTCCCCACCCTCAGCTTCCAAGTTGCATGAATGGAGAGAATTTTACTCATCTTTTGGGTTTGCATTTTGACCTATTAGATCACAGAATAACAATGTATGTTCTAATTCACCATACTGTCTATCATCTGTTCCCCCCCCCCAAAAAATTCTAAAGATATGCTTAATGAATATTTGTGGAATGAGTGGATAAATGTTTATATCATTAGATATAAAATGTAAAGAGGTCTACTAAAAATGAACTTACCTTCTGTCTTCTTTGTGATAACTAGTTAACTTTATGATAACTAGTTGTATACAGAATGGCCAACCATAAAGTTTCAGGAGAGAAACCCCAGGTCAAAACTAGGGTGGCAGAAAGTATAGTCTGGGAAGACTCAAAATGTATCTGCTTCCATGATGTTTTCTGAACTATGGAAGCCCTTTACCTCCACCTTCTCTGTCACTGTCTCAAGAAAAGAAGTCATAAAATTAAATAAATTGATAAAAAAACATGTTTAGAGAACTGGGGCTCATCAGAAAACTATTTTTAAATGACTAAGTTTAGTCAGTCAATAAACATTTATTAAATATTTACTTTGTTCTAGGCATTGGACTAAATACTAAGGATACAAAAAAGCAGCAGAAAGAGAGCCCCTTTCTTTGAGAAATTCACAATTTAATGGGGAGAGAATTAAGCAAAAACATATGTACAAATAAATAATATACAGGATAATAGGAAATAATTTATAGAGATAAGGCACTAGAATTGAGAGAAGTTCAGGATGACACCTAGGTTATGAGTTTTGGGGCCTGGGAGAGTGGTGGTACCATTTTAAGTATTAGAAAAGGGACAGAATTTAGAGGGATAGATAATAAATTCAGTTTGGTTTATGCTGATTTTAAGATGTCAACTGAATATCCAGTCCAAGATCCCTGAGAGGCAGGTGAGATGTAAGATTGGAAGTCAATAGAAAGTTTAGGAAAGGAAGATTTGAAAATCATCGGCACAGAAATGAAAGTAGTATGGAAAGAGAAGTGGGTCCAGGGCAGAGTCCTGAAGAACACCTTTAGTTAGAGGGCATGACCTAGCATAGGAGATTGAGAAAAAAAAATTGTCTAAAAGATAGGAAGAGTATCAGAGGGAGTGTATAGAGTATAGAGGGAAGAGAGGATAAAGGAGGATAGGGTGATCAAGTTACAGAGAGGATAAAGAGAATGAAGTTAAGAAAAGACCACTATTTTATGAGTGTGACAGAATATTATTGGGCTATTAAAAATGAAGATGATAATTTCAGAATAACTTGGAAAGACATGTATGAGCTGATGCAAAGTGAAGAGAGCAAGTTGAAGAACATTACACACTATAACAACAATATTGTAATGATGATTAATAAAATGATCTATGGAAAATATGCCTCCAGAGAGAGAAATGCTGAATTCAGATTGAAGTATATACACATATGTAAACATATATATATATATATGTATATAATTTGTTCACTTTATTTTTCTTACTTTTTTATAACATGTTTAATGTGGACTGTGTTTTGCACAACATCTTATGTATAATGGGTATCATATGACTTACCTTCTCAAAGAGTAGGGAGAGCAAGGAGGGAGGGAGAAAGTATAGAAGTAAAAATAAAAATAAATTTTAGAAATTGGAGAAGGGAGGAAAAAAAAGAGAAAAGGCCTCTGGATTTGGCAATTAAAAGATCATTGGCAACTTTAGAGAGAAATTTCAGTGGAATGATGAGATCAGAAGTAAGATTGTCAGAAGATTGTCAGGAGAAGAGAATGAGAGCAAAGAGGTTTGAACCCTTTCTGCACTTCCACCAGGCTAAAAACTACTTGCTCTTTGCTTGTAGCTTCCTATTCTCCTTGTACATGTAAAGGGATTGATTAACTCCAGAGAAGATATGGACATTGGTCAAATTCAGCTATTTGGAGAGCTTGAAACATGAAGGAAGACTTTGCCATTAGTTGAATCAATTCTGAGATTCCCTAGGGTCTCTGAGCTCAGAGTTGAGATGTCAAGACATGTAAAGCAAAGTTTACATGGAAAATGAGAGAAATGAACTAAAAGGTCTGTAAGATCATTTCCAGATATATTAAATTATGATTTTTTCCCATTTCCCAGCTACTTCTAATCTTCTTCCTCTTGTCTCAGTATGCAGTTCAATCAAGAAGTCAAATGAACTTTTGATGACATCTATTCTCAAAAAGGCAAGGATAAAGGACAACTACAAGGGACTTCTGACAATAAAAAGGATATCCACAACCATAGAAGGAACAGATGGAATCTGAATGTAGATTTAAAAATCCCCTTCTTTCCATGAATACTGTGTCTTGTTTCACAATGTAGTGATTATGCATTATATGATATTATATGTAAAACTTATATCATGTTATCTGACTTCTAGGGGAGAAAGGAGGGGTTTGAAGGAAGGAGTGAACATGATTATCAAATATCAAAAAATGAATATTAAAACTTGTAATAAATTGAAATATAATCTGGGAAAAATGTGGAGGACCCCTCTACTCTTGGAGGTAGGATAGAGCATCTATTCAACAAATACTTTTTTAAAAATAATATTTTATTTGATCATTCCCAAGCATTATTCATTAGAGACAAAGATAATTTTCTTTTCCTCCCCCCCCAAAGCCGACGTGTCATTCAACTGGGTATCACATGTGTTCTTGATTCGAACCCATTGCCATGTTGTTATATTTGCATTAGAGTGTTCATTTAGAGTCTCTCCTCTGATATGTCCCCTCAACCGCTGTAGTCAGGCAGTTGCTGTTCCTCGGTGTTTCTACTCCCAAAGTTTGTCCTCTGCTTATGGATAGTGTTTTTCTCCTAGATCCCTGCAGATAGTTCAGGGACATTACACCACCATTAATGGAGAATTCCATTACATTCGATTATACCACAGTGTATCAGTCTCTGTGTACAATGTTCTCATGGTTCTGCTCCTCTCGCTCTGCATTACTACCTGGAGGTCATTCCAGTCTCCATGGAATTCTTCCACTTTATTATTCCTTTTAGCACAATAGTATTCCATCACCAACATATACCACAATTTGTTCAGCCATTCCCCAATTGATGGGCATCCCCTCATTTTCCAGTTTTTGGCCACCACAAAAAGTGCATCTATGAATATTCTTGTACAAGGCTTTTTCCCCATTATCTCTTTAGGGTACAAAACCAGGAGTGCTATGGCTGGATCAAAGGGTAGACATTCTTTTATCACCCTTTGGGCATAGTTCCAAATTGCCCTCCAGAATGGTTGGATCAGTTCACAACTCCACCAGCAATGAATTAATGTCCCTACTTTGCAACATCCCCTCCAGCATTCACTGCTTTCCTCTGCTGTCATGTTAGGCAATCTGCTAGGTGTGAGGTGATACCTCAGAGTTGTTTTGATTTGCATCTCTCTGATTATAAGAGATTTAGAACACTTCTTCATGTGCTTATTAATAGTTTTGATTTCTTTATCTGAAAACTGCCTATCCATGTCCCTTGCCCAATTATCAATTGGAGAATGGTTTGATTTTTTGTACAATTGATTTAGCTCTTTATAAATTTGAGTAATTAAACCTTTGTCAGAAGTTTCTATGAAGATTTTTTCCCCCAATTTGTTGTTTTCCTTCTGATTTTAGTTACATTGGTTTTGTTTGTACTAAAGCTTTTTAATTTGATGTAGACAAAATTATTTATTTTACATTTTGTGACTCTTTCTAAGTCTTGCTTGGTTTTAAAGTCTTTCCCCACCCAAAGGTCTGACATGTATACTATTCTGTGTTTACCCAATTTACTTATGGTTTCCTTCTCTATGTTTAAGTCACTCACCCATTTTGAATTTATCTTGGTGTAGGGTGTGAGGTGTTGATCAATTCCTAATCTCTCCAACAATGTGTTCCAATTTTCCCAGCAGTTTATATCAAATGATGGATTTTTGTCCCAAAAGCTGGGATCTTTGGGTTTATCGTATACTGTCTTGCTGAGGTTGCTTGCCCCCAGTCTATTCCACTGATCCTCCTTTCTGTCTCTTAGCCAGTACCAAATTGTTTTGATGACTGCTGCTTTGTAATATAGTTTGAGGTCTGGGACTGCAAGGCCCCCATCATTTGTGGTTTTTTTTTCATTATTTCCCTGGATATCCTTGATTCTTTGTTATTCCAAATGAACTTTGTTATGGTTTTTCCTAAATCAGTAAAGAAATTTTTTGGGAGTTCAATGGGTATGGCACTAAATAGATAAATAAGTTTGGGTAGGATGATCATTTTTATTATATTGGCTCATCTTATCCATGAGCAGTTAATGTTTTTCCAATTGTTCAAGTCTACTTTAAGTTGTGTGGAGAGTGTTTTGTAGTTGTGTTCATATAGTTCCTGTGTTTGTCTTGGTAGATAGATTCCTAGGTATTTTATTTTGTCTTAGGTGATTTTGAATGGGATTTCTCTTTCTAGGTTTTGCAGCTGAGCTGTGTTGGAGATATATAGAAATGCTGATGACTTTATGTGGGTTTATTTTGTATCCTGCAACTTTGCTAAAGTTGTTGATTATTTCAATTAGCTTTTTGGTTGAATCTCTAGGATTCTTTAAGTATACCATCATGTCATCTGCAAAGAGTGATAACTTGGTCTCCTCATTGCATATTTTGATGCCTTCAATTTCTTTTTCTTCTCTAATTGCTACTGCTAGTGTTTCTAATACAATGTCAAATAATAGAGGTGATAATGGGCATCCTTGTTTCACTCCTGCCCTTATTGGGAATGCATCTAGTTTATCCCCATTGCAAATGATATTAGCTGATGTTTTTAGATATATACTGTTTATTATTTTTAGGAATGACCCTTCTATTCCTATGCTTTCTAGTGTTTTTAATAGGAATGGGTGTTGTATTTTATCAAAGGCTTTTTCTGCATCTATTGAGATAATCATGTGGTTCTTGTTGCTTTGCTTGTTGATTTGTTCAATTATGTGGATGGTTTTCCTAATATTGAACCATGCATGCATCCCTGGTATAAATCCTACTTGATCATGGTGGATGACCCTTCTGATCACTTGCTGGAGTCTTTTTGCTAGTATCCTATTTAAGGTTTTTGCATCTATATTCATTAGGGAGATTGGTCTATAGTTTTCTTTCTCTGTTTTTACCTGCCTGGTTTTGGAATCAGTACCATGTTTGTGTCATAAAAGGAGTTTGGTAGAAGTCCCTCTTTGCTTATTATGTCAAAAAGTTTGTATAGTATTGGGGTTAACTGTTCTCTGAATGTTTGATAGAATACACTTGTGAATCCGTCGGGCTCTGGGGATTTTTTCTTAGGGAGATCTTTGATGGCTTGTTGGATTTCATTTTCTGATATGGGATTATTTAAGAATTCTATTTCTTCTTCTGTTAGTCTAGGCAGTTTGCATTTTTGTATATATTCATCCATATCACCTAAATTGTTGTATTTCTTGCCATATAATTGGGCAAAGTAATGTTTAATGATTGCCTTAATTTCCTCTTCATCAGAGGTGATGTCCCCCTTTTCATCTTTGTTTCTATTAATTTGCTTTTCTTCTTTCCTTTTTTAAATTAGATTTACCAGTACTTTGTCTATTTTGTTTTTTTTTCAAAGTACCAGCTTCTTGTCTTATTTATTAAATCAAAAGTTCTATCACTTTTGATTTTATAAATTTCTCCCTTAATTTTTAGGATTTCTAGTTTGGTTTTTTCTAGGGTTTCTTAATTTAATCACTTTTGAATTTTTTTATTTGCATTTCCCATTCATTGATCTCTGCTCTCCCTAGTTTGTTGATATATGCACTCAAGAATATGAATTTACCTCTGATTACTGCTTTGGCTGCATCCCAAAAGGTTTGAAGGGATGTCTCGCCGTTGTCATTTTCCTCGATGAAATTGTTAATTGTTTCGATGATTTCTTCTCTAACTAAACGATTTTGGAGTATCATGTTGTTTAATTTCCAATTAGTTTTTGATTTGATTTTCCATGTACCAATACTGATCGTTATTTTTATTGCCTTGTGATCTGAAAAGGCTGCATTTATTATTTCTGCTTTTCTGCATTTGTATGCCATGTTTCTGTGACCTAGTGTATGGTCAATTTTTGTGAATGTGCCATGTGGTGCTGAGAAGAAGGTGTATTCCTTTTTGTCCTTATTTATTTTTCTCCATATGTCTATTAATTTCAATTTTTCTCAGATTTCATTCACTTCTTTTATGTCTTTCTTATGTATTTTTTGATTTGATTTATCTAAATTTGATCATGGTTGGTTGAAGTCTCCCACTAATATGGTTTTACTGTCTATTTCTTCCTTCCTTTCTCCTAGTTTCTCCATTAGAAATTTGGGTACTATATTATTTGGTGTATATATGTTGATTAGTGATATTTCCTCATTATCTAAAGTCCCTTTTAACAGAATGTAATTACCTTCCCTATCCCTTTTAATCAGTTCTATTTTTGCTTTGGCTTTATCAGATATCATGATTGCAACTCCTGCCTTCTTTCTGTCAGTTGAGGCCCAGAAGGTCTTCCTCCATCCTTTAATTCTGACCTTGTCAGTATCTACCCACCTCATGTGTGTTTCTTGAAAACAACATATGGTAGGGTTTTGGGTTCTAATCCATTCTGCTCTTTGTCTACGTTTTATGGGGGAGTTCATCCCATTCATGTTCAAAGTTATGATTGTCACTTGTGGACTCCCTGGTGTTTTGATATCCTTCCCTAATTCTAACCTTTCTTCTTCAGCTCTAGCTTTTTAGTCCAGTGATTTATTTTAAATCAGTCCCCCTTGTCCCCTCCCTTGATATATTTCCCTTTCCAGCCCCTCCCTTTTTTTCCCTCTCCCACCCATCTTCTTCTCTCCCTTTTTCATGTTCCCTCCCCCTCTACCCCCTTAGCTTTTCCCTTCTCCCTACCCTTGTTGGGTAAGATACAATTCAAGATCCCAATGGATCTGGATGTTCTTCCCTCTCAGAGTTGATTTCCCTGAGAGTAAGGTTTAAGTAAAAACTCTCTTCCTCTCCTTCTTATAGGAGTTTTCTTCCCCTCCCCTTCCCATGTGAATCTTTGTGTGAGAAAGATTTTTCTATTTTGTCTTTCTTTTCCCCCTATTTACACATTACACTTTCCCCACATATTAATATACATAGATTGATATAAATATATTCCTTATAGAAGAGAGTTTGAGTAAAAGAAAAAGATAACATTTTTCTCTTTTTCCCTTTCCTTCATATTTACCTTTTCAGGTATTCCTTGCTCTTTGTTTTTCTATATTGAACTTTCCACAGAGCTCTGGTCTTTTCTTTGCAAAAACTTGGAAATCTTCTATTTTGTTGAATGCCCATACTTTCCCTTGGTAGTATATAGTGAGTTTTGATGGATAGCTGATTCTTGGTTGAAGGCCCAGCTCCCTTGCCTTTCTGAAAATCATGTTTCATGCCTTATGGTCATTCAGAGTGGAACTTGCAAGGTCTTGTGTGACCCTGATTCTCATTCCTTTATATCTAAATTGTCTTTTTCTGGCTTCTTGTAAGATTTTTTCTTTTGCTTGAAAGCTTTGGAATTTGGCAATTATATTCCTGGGAGTTGTCTTTTGGGGATTTAGTGTAGAGGGTGTTCTGTGAACTCTTTCAGTGGCTGTATTGCCCCCTTATTCTAGGATCTCTGGGCAATTTTCTTTGATTATCTCTTGTATTACGATGTCGAGTTTGCTGTTTATTTCTGGCTTTTCTGGTAATCCAATTATTCTTAAATTGTCTTTTCTCCCTCTATTTTCCATGTTCATTACCTTGTAGGTGAGATATTTTATGTTCTCTTCTAATTTCTTGGTCTTTTGACTTTGCTTTATTAATTCCTGTTCTTTATCATGCTCATTGTCTTCCAGTTGGCTGATTCTGACCTTTAAAGCCTGGTTTTCCTTTTAAGTTTGGTTAAACTGGTTTTGTAGATGTGTGAATTTCTTTTGCATTATTTCCCACTTTTCCTCCCAGAAGTCTTCCATCTTTTTTTTTTTATCATTTCTGATTCAAGTTCTTCATGGGTTTGTGGAGTTTCCATTTCCTTTGGAAGGTTTCAGAGCATTTGCTTGTGTTTCCTCTTCTATCTCCTCTGTATTTTGTATTTTTGCTCCATAAAATGTGTTCAATGTTGCCCCCTTCTTCTTGTTTTTCTTTGAGTTTTGAGGCTTTTCTGTGCTGTTTGCTATCTCTATATGAGTGGGGAGGTCTAGCTTTTCTTATCTCTGTATGGTGTTCAGAGGCTTTAGCCCCAGGCAAATTGTCAGTTATCGGGTGTTACTGCTCTCAGTTCCCTCCTGATACTTCTTCGTTGCCTTACTTCCACACTCTGAGCCTGGCTTGGCACTGTCCGTGAGGTATCTCAGAACCTTTATGGGCCAGAGAGGCCTGCACTCTGAGGGGGGTGGGGCCGAGGCTTCCTGGAGCTCTGAGGGTTCCTAATAGGATTAAGTTCAGATGGGTTGGATTGAGTGTGTCTTAAAGCAGGGACCTTCCCTGAGACTGGGAAGGGAGGATCCAGCCAGGGGGCTAAAGGGTCCCCTTTGTCTCTCTCTGTTTCCCTGCTCTCTGGGTGCCCCCGTGACTGGCTCAGGTTGTTTTCAGGATGTGGCCTTCTGAATAGCCAGCCCTGAGGGTTACTGTTGTTTTAGAAGACCCTGGACTCTGAGGAGGGAGGGGCTGTGGCTTCCAGGAGCTCTGAGGGCTCCTGATAGGATTAAGTTCAGATGGGTTGGATTGATTGTGTCTTAATGCAGGGACCTTCCCTGAGACTCGGACAGAAGGATTCAGCCAGGGGGCTACAGGCTCCCCTCTGTCTCTTTCTGTTTCCCTGCTGTCTGGGTGCCCTCGCAACTGGCTCGGGTTGTTTTCAGGGTGCGGCCTTCAGAATAGCTGACACTGGGGTCCTTTTGCTGGCTCTTAGGTTCCAGCTGCTGCCTTGGACTCAGCTTTCTGGGTTGGGGGGATGGGTCCTGGGACCTTCCTTCTGCCTACCCCTTAGATCTGAGTGATCTCGGGTTCTGGCTTTTGGGGGGCTGTACCTTTTGATCCAGGTCCAGGAGGAGGGTTCCCGGGATCTATCCTGTTGTTTGTTTTGAATTTTGGTGTCCTAGGAGCATACAGTTTGAAATTGGTAAGGAAGGGGTTTCAGGAGATCTGAACTTTAGATCTCTCTAAGCCGCCATCTTGACTGGAAGTCTCAACAAATACTTTTAAGCACCTAAGACTTGCACAGTTTTGATCATTTGAGAGGTTTTTGGCCTAGAAATATATTCTTGAAAACCAGTGTTTATCAGGTCCATAATTCTTGGATTCCATTTTCATATAGAAGAATTTCATTATAATCCAAAATCAATGATAGGTCCAAAGAAACAAGGGTCACCCATAGATGAGATTTTGAAGTAGATAAAACTCTTAAGATCTCAGAAATCCTTTTCTCCTTTTCTAAATCTCCTTATTCCCTCTACCATACCCTATGAGGATTTTGTATTAAAATATCATATTTTCTTTAAATGAAATAAGGTTATCAGAACAAGGTCACAGGTCTCTGTCTTGATTTTCTATAGATAATATATCCAGTTAAAGGATTTTATCTTGCATGTTCTTATGCAGAGACATATTCTCTTTTTAGCCAATATTTGACTGAATATATCAAGGGAAAATTTACAAACAAAGCACCATAAAGGAAGTGCCAAATAAGTGATGTTGTCAATGAGAGGTCAGTAACAGGAAAGGTCTGTCTGGACATGTGTAGACAGGGTATTGATAAAGCAGCAAGACTTTGTGTCACATATTACACATCACATGGTTTTTATATAAAGATAAAAGTCAAACAAGCTCCTTCAAGGAACTCATATACTATTGGAAAATACATATATAGATATATGCAAACTAGATGCAAAATAAATTCAAGGTAATCCTTTGTGGGTTCAAGAAAACCTTTATTCAGGAAGTGATATAGTAATTCTAAAGGAAAAATAAGCCTACCAAGAAGCATGAGTAAAAATAGAGCACTATATATTCCAGACATAAAGAACTCTGTGCAAAATCATGGAAATAGGAAATGGAGTGCCATGGATGAGGAACAATAAGGATGTCAGTTTGACTGGATCATAAAGTATATGAAGAAAAGTAATTTTTCATGAGACTATTAAAAAGTAGATTGTGTAATGATGGGGAGTAGGAAAAAAAACTGTTGGGGAAATTATAATGTAGGAATGACAGTTGGAAACTGAATAAGGACTTCTGGGAAATTCTTCTGTGGAGCAGGGTCTTGGGTGCTGAGACACAGAAGGGAGTGGAAGGAGGAGCTGTTTCTCTGGACCATTTCAAGACACCTGTGGAGAATTCTGTTACTGACAGAAATCCCAACATCAAGAATTCCTGTTTAAAACATCGCCGGTTCCTGTCAAAAAACCTAATTTCTTCAAAGACTTTCATTCCATGAACTATTGAGATATTGCACTCAAATCAGTAAGCAGTGCTTTCCCCTTTTCCTACCTCTCCCTTGGCTATGAGAAAACCTTGTACTTGAGTAATTAGTTTTATTTAGAAAGAGATTTAGAGCTACCCAGAAACCCTCTAACCTTTACCATTTTCCCCAATCAACAATTAAATCAAATAAGCAGTCAAATAGCAAATTCAATCTCATTTATTTACATCTAGAAAGTAAGCCCATTGGCAGACTCCATCTTGTTGCCAGTTTTCAAGAAGACACTAGAAGGAGAATTGTGAGCCCCCCAAACCAGTGCATATCTGGTTGAGGTGCTTCATACCTCCCCTTGTAGAGAAGACTTCCCTGCTGCCCTTGAGGGCTGGCACAGCCACCAAGGGGCAAGCCTTCACTGAGGGGAGATCTCCATTTTTTTTCTCCCTCAAGTAATGCAAGGACTCTGGGAGGAAGTGAGGGAAGGTATTTTCATCAACCCTTTCCTCACTTCCTTTAACCCTCATTTCTCCATCTAAGGAGTGTGAGTCCCTGCAAAATTACAGAAAACAGACTTTGAAGAGCTTTAAATTGCAACATATTTTAAATTTGTTTCTCAACAGCAAGAGAAAATGATTTATGTCAGGACAGGCAACACCAGCCATAGAAGAACTCAGTTTATATTGCTAAACTTGGAGTCAAGAGATCTGAATTTAAGTTCTAGCTCTTCAACTTACTGCCTTTGTGACATTGGGCAAGTCATTTAATATCTATATCCTAATTTCCTCATGTGTAAAATGGTGAGATTGGAATCAGTGACCCTTAAATGCATTTTGCTTCTACATCTTTATAATATTTATTGAGTGGCGGAGTGTCATAGGCTTACACTCTGGGAAAATTCCTTCAGTAATTGGATGGGGGATGGATTAGAGATAAGGGAATGGCATTTTGAAATGGAGAAAATAATTCAGATGCCATTATGGAACTCTAGCTAAGAGTTTATAGTGGTAGCCAGGTGGGTAGTCAGAAAGGAAATATGTGTGATATTGTGGGGGAAAAAATTACAAATTTTGGGAAATGGTTAGATATGTGGGGTGAATTTGAGGATGACACTAAGATTCGACTTTGACCTTGAAGATAGGTTCTATAGGAAGAATACATATTAGGTAAGTGTTGAGAAAGAAAGACATTACAAACAGGTTGAGTAAGTTTGAGCAAAGACAAAAGGCAGGACTGTGGAAGATAGTGATGTACTTGGAGACAGGAACTGAGCTTAAATCTAACCTCATGTATTTATTAATTGGGTGACCTTGGGCAAATCACTTTGTCTTGTAAGGCCCTTCCATTTCTAAAATTAAAATTCTGTGTTTTGTTTTGTTTTTTTCAATGCACAGGGCATGGTCAGTGAACTGGAAATCAACTAGTTTGCCTTAGGTGAAGAAACTATACATCAGTGGGGTATAGCTGATAATGTGCTACATTATGCTTCTTATATTTAGTAGCTGCATGATCCTAGGGGTATCATTCAATCTTTCTAAGCATCAGTTTTCCCAACTGGAAAGACAAATTTTTATAGATTTACAAAGAATAAATCCCATTACAACATAGGGTATAATCTATATCCCAAAGTTGTAGTGAGGATACAATAAGATAACATATATAAAGTATTTTATTTTGTAAGCATTATAATGCTATATGAATGTTAGGTATTATTAAAACATTGTGAATGTTTTTAGATGATTTAAGCAAAGGAAATCATCCTTGTTGGACACATATTTTATTTGAATGTTATACACGCACATGTGGAATAATTTGCTTTTCCAACTCACTTTGAAGTCTGAAATCCATCTTTTCCATTATTAATTTAGACTTATTCTGGCTTTCATATTTTATCTCCCTGCATAAAATAAATTCAGAAAATATAGCAAAATCAAGACCAGTACCTCTCTATCCAAATGCATTTAGTAAAACAAAAGGTGTCAGGAAAGAAAATAAGTGTATCATGTTAAAAGATGTACAAAATATACCAACACTAGTTACAAGTACAAATATCAATACAGTCTATTCAAATGTCCAGTACAAAATGAAATACATTAAGCTGCTATTGCCTTTGCATTTCTATTGAATTTCAAAGAAAATCAGCACAGAATTAAAATGTGTCTCAAACCAGTAATCTTTAGCAATTCTCTCCATGGGGAAGATTAATGAAAAAATTAATTAGGAATCTGTTAACACCTACTTTCAAGACTAATGATTTGAAGCATTTCTTTGTCCATTAACATTTCAAGTCATGAATTCCTCTCAGTAAATGACATGCTTTAGTCAAAAGGGCACCTAAAATGTGTATGTGAATCCTGAGGCAGACATTTACAGTGTGTTCATCAACCCAATTGAGTCTCAGAAATTAATTGGTTCATCAACATATGGCAAGGTATACCTGTGATTTGAGTATACACTAGTACTTTCTATATCATATCCCTGTACTGAGAAAAGCATCTTGTAAACCCAAAAGTTTGGTTTATCATTTTTATATTGTTATATTCTCCTGACCAAGAGTTTAAGACAATTCCATTTGTCTCATAACTTCCTGAAGACACCAGGAAATGTATCTGATTTTAGTAGCAAAAAGACATTAGTATCAAGAGTTGGGAGACCTGGGTTCACAAATTGAGACACAAGAAAGTTGTGTTAATTTTGAAAGTCATTAAACCTTTCTGGGTCTCAACTTCCTTGTAAAAATGGGTGTTTGGATTAGAGATCTCTAATATCCTTTTTCATTTCTTTCAGCAGCATCTAATCCTAGATATACAGATGGAGGTTTAGTGTGATTTTTGTTTATATGTGAGGAAATTGATGACAAAAAGATTAATGAACTTACCCACTGTCATACAGGTAGTAAGTAGAAGAAACAAACTTCAAATCTTAGTCCTATTACTCTTTGCAATTTATCATTCTAGTTTCTATGTGTTTAGTCCTCCGGTTTTTGTCTCTTACTAGAAATTTTCACATAGAGAGTCCTGTCCATACCAGCAAAATATATACAAAAGATATTACAAGGGAAGTAGAATAGTAAATGGAGCCAGAGGATAGAGTGTTTAAAGTAAAGGATTAATGGAACAAGAGAGGAAAAAAGAAAGATATTGAGAAGTATGGAGGGGCAGAGGGAAAAGGAATTCTATTCATTAACTGGGAATTTTCACTCAACAATAATAGAGAATTATAGCCTTTTGGTACAACAATGTCTAGATCTTTATGAATCAATGTTATGTCAAAATGATTATGGATAACAATTGTACAATGCCAATGCTCTGATTCTAATATAGTTTATTTATTGAATTCTAAACCATATTTTCAAGTCTTTATTTGGTAGTACAGAGATTTATAATGTTACTTTATTAAAGAAAAACTTCTAATGTAGAATTTAGTATACAGTCCATTCTTTTGTAAAAGTTTATTTAATTAATTAATTTGGAATCTCTTCCCTTTGTTATAGTAATTATGTTTTCACTCTCCTCCCAACTCCCTCCCGTAGACAACAAGCAATTCCATGGAGTTTTATATGTGTCATTGATCAAGACCTATTTCCATATTATTAGTATTTGCCCTACAGTGACCAGTCTATATCCCTAATCATATCCCCATCAACCCAGGTGATAAAGCAGTTGTTTTTTCTTCTGCATTTCTGTTCTCACAGTTCTTTTTCTGGATGTGGATAGAGTTCTTTTTTGTAGGTCCCCAGAACTGTCCTGGATCATTGCATTACTGCTAGTAGAGAAGCCCATTACATTCAATTGTGCCATAATGTATCAGGCTCTATGTACAATGTTCTCCAGGTTCTCCTCCTTTCACTCTGCATCAATTCCTGGAGGTCTTGCCAGTTCACATGGAATTCCTCCAGTTCATTATTCCTTTTTAGTACAATAGTATTTCATCACCAAAAGATACCACAATTTGTTTAGCTATTCCCCAATTGGAGGGCATCCCTTCATTTTCCAATTGAAGGGCCATAATTTAAAAGAGATATTAGGATCATTTTGTTTGACCCCAAAGAGGACAACTAGAAACAATGATTTGAAATTCCAAAGAAACAAATATTGGAAATATATAGAAATGCTGATGACTTATGTGGATTTATTTTGTATCCTGCAACTTTGCTGAAGTTGTTGATTATTTCCACTAGCTTTTTAGTTGATTCTCTAGGATTCTTTAAGTAGATGATCATATCATCCGCAAAGAGTGATAGCTTGGTCTCCTCATTGCCAATTTTAATACTTTCAATTCCTTTTTCCTCTCTAATTGCTAATGCTACTGTTTCTAGTACAATATCAAACAACAGAGGTGATAATGGACACCCTTGCTTCACTCCTGATCTTATTAGGAAGGCTTCTAATTTATTCCCATGGCAGATTATACTTGCTGATGGTTTAGATATATACTGTTTATTATTTTAAGGAAAGCCCCATCTATTCCAATACTTTCTAGTGTTTTCAATAACAATGAGTGTTATATTTTGCCAAAGGCCTTTTCTGCATCTATTAAGCTAATCATGTGATTCTTGTTGGTTTGGTTGTTGATATCGTCAATTATGTGGATGGTTTTCTCAATTTTAAAGTATCCTCGCAATCCTGGCATAAATCCCATATGATCATAGCGGATAATTCTTGTGATCACTTGCTGGAGTTTTTTGTTGCTAGTATCCTATTTTAAATGTTTGCATCTATGTTCATTAAGGAGATTGGTCTGTAGTTTTCTTTTTCTATTCTTGATCTGCCTGGCTGTGGAATCAGCCTGGAAAAGATGAAGGAATTTGTAAGTACTGCCTATATCCTTTGACTCAGCTGATCTCTGGATTCAAGCTAGATGACTTCAGTCTTTATTTTCTATTTTTTGATGAACTTAAGGGCTGTACATTTACCAAGGGTAAATTGTATTTTGGTATCACATGAAAAAATATTTTGTGACATGAAGAAGCTATTTTCATTAGAACCAGATGTGTTTTTATTGTAGCCTTCATTATAATATAATCCATCTATTCTATTTGCCAAGATACAACCTTTCATTGCCATCATAAAGTTATTACTCCTATTCAAATCTGCTCCCAACAGTGGACCATTGGAATACCAGGTTGCAATAGGTCAGCTTTTGCTTTTTCTTGCTAGGAAGTGACTTTTATCATGATTTTACCTGTTAACAATCTCACTTCCTCTATTCCAAAATAAAATACTGGATTACATATCTGGGAGTAGGACCTTGAAAAGGGACCTTTTATTAGATATTTTCTAGCACCAGAAACTTGATGTCCTTTCCAGGCTACAAAGTCATCTTCATGTCATACAGCCTCCTCCCTGTTTTGCCTTTTCTAGCTTTTCTTTATGTGCTAGCTATTTGACATCAAGCATTACCATATTTGTGTGTATTTGTATCTCAAATACTTGTATGCCTGGCACATCATATACATTGTGTATAGGTACTGAAATATATATATATATATATATATACATATATATATGTATGTATGTATATATGCTGTCAGCTATTTTGGTAACATACTTTTTCATTCATGATGGTTGTACAAAATTGAGCTTCTTAAAATTATGAATTACTTTGTTTTGGTATAATCAGTTAGTGGATGTACACTGTCAAAATTACAAATTGCCTTTCAAAATACTATTATTAGTATTGCCTAAGTGTTTTCAAGTGTATCAGAGACATTGATATTGTTTTGTCATCTATTTTATCATTAGGGAGAATTTTAGTAGTTTAAACAAATATTTTTAATGTTCCAGGTTATTTAACTTTTCTTTCTTCATATTTTATTAACTCATTGATTTCATCTCGTAGGTCCAGTATTCTCAGTTTAGGGATAATATTATTATTTTTTTGATTGCATTCCATTGGTGTGCAATGAGAGCACCATTGATAAAAAGCAATTATAGTGTGTGGGTCCATAAGGACAGAGACTCTATTTTGTCTTTATATCTCTAGTATTTAGCATAGTGCCTGGTATAGACTAATTGTTTAATAAATGTTTATTTATTCTGAGGAAGCATTTTTAAACACTTAGTATGGTGCTTATGACTTTACCAATATCTCATTTGCTCTTTGTGACAATTTTGAGAGGTAGGTGCTATTAACATCCCCACTTAAGAGGAAAAATTGATGCTTAAAATGGTTAACTGATTTGCCCAAGGCCACCTTTCTAAAATGTGTCTGGGTTAGATTTGAACTCAGGTTTTTCTGATCCCATACCTAGCATTCTTTCCAAATCACCACCTAGATGCCAGAGGAAATCAAGTACTAAATCCTTGTTGGGCAAAACAATCACTGGCCTCTATCTCTTCATGAGGGCTGCTGAATGAAGCTACAAGTGAATCATATGGCCCTGTTTTAATTTCTATCAAAGTTATATCTGCTCTTTTCTGCAGAAGAATAAACATTTACTCCAATATATGGAAGTTCATTATTCCCTACATTACCTCAAATAATTGGGAGAATAGATCACAACTTACTATAGTTTCTATGGATATTTATCTTATGAGCTTATAAAAATATGGATAATGAGCTCAGAGATCCAGTCCAGAGGTAACTAAGATAAAATTCATCTGGCAGCCATCTAACATCTGGATGTGAACATGATAGGATGAACACTCCATAGAAACTATAGTAAATTGTGATCTCTTCTCCCAATTATTTGAGGTGATGTAGGGAAGAATGTACTTCCATATATTGGAGTAAATGTTTGTTCTTCTGTTTTTGCTATGATTCTCACTAAATGTACTTTTATTTTTTTAAAGAAGCAATTTTAGATAGGAGATGGTGTCAAGATGGAAGCATAGAGGCAGTGAATGTTCAGACTCTGAAAACTCTTTCTTACTGATTATAAAATAATGCTCCTAAGGGACGGGATGGAAAATCAAACCTAACAACAGGACAGAGTCAAGAAACCCTCCTGCTGGACTCAACCTAAAAGGTAAGCCCCACCCCCCCACCTCAAGGCCTGAATTTGAGAACACTCAGGTTTAAGGGGAAGGAAGAAGAAAGGTCCCAGGATTCCTCCCCCACCTAGAGGGCTGAGCCTCCAGCTGTGGCTGGAATCTCTGGGCAGGTAAGGGTGCTAGTCTGGATGGAGTACCTTGTGGGCAAAGCTGTGCTAGGGTCAAAAACAGGTGGTGGGGAAGCAGTTGGAGAAGAATCGCAGAGCAGGCAACCTTGTTGCAACAGCAGAGACACTTTATATTGCCCCCATCTTCCAGAGGTTTTGGCCTTAAGGCACATCCAATTCTACAAGTTCAACTCAGATGGGCTTAATCTTATCAAGCCTTCAGAGGGCAGGGAAGCTCAAGCTCCAAAACTCCTCCCCCACAGACTGCACTGAAAGTGCAGTTTTGCAGACTAAGCTCCAAGGCTGAAGGCTGATAGTAAAGACCAGAACCACAGATCCAGTACATAATGAAAGGAGCAAGAGGCAACAACAGGGGGCAAATATGATCAAAGAACAGAAAAAGAAAAAAGAAATTACAATTGACAGCTTCTATCCAGGCAATGAACAAAGTGCAAATGGAACAGAGAAGGATGAGGGAACACCAGAAAAAAAAGAAAAGAAAAAGAAAATCCACCACCACCACCACCAATAAAAAACAAAACAAAACAAAACAAAACAAACAAACAAACAAACAAAAACAGAAAACCCAGTGAACTGTACTCAGGCTTTGGAAGAACTCAAAATACAATTCAAAACACAATTAAGAGAGGTTGAAGACAACTTTAAGAGCAAGATAAGTCATCTGGAAACAGAAAACAGTGTCTTAAAAGCCAAAATTAATCAGCTTCAAAATGAGGCAAAGGAGGTTTAAAAAAGATGAAAGATGAAAGAAAGAAAATCAGACCAGAAGGAGAAGGATGACCAAAAAACCAGGGATGAAACTTTAAAAACCAGAATAAAACAATTAGAAGCAAGTGACTTCACAAGGCAGCAGGACACTATGAAACAAAATCAAAATAATGAAAAAATTGAAGAAAATATGAAGCACCTCATTCAAAAAACTGAAGATTTAGAAAATCATTCCAGGAGAGGCAACTTAAGAATCATTGGCCTACTGGAAAACCATGACAAAAGAATAAGCCTAGACATCATACTATAAGAAATTATCCACACAAACTTCTCCAGTATTCTAGAACAAGAGGGAAAATTATAGATTTAAAGAATCCACAGATCAACTCCTGTACTTAATCCCCAACTGACAACACCCAGGAATTTTATAGCCAAATTCAAGAACTACCAGACCAAAGAAAAGATATTATAAGCTGCCAAGAAGAAGTCATTCAGATACTATGGAACCACAGGGAGGATAACACAGGATCTGGCTGCATCCACACTGAAGGACCGAAAGGCATAGAATATGATATTCTGGGAAGCAAGGAAACTAGGTCTACAACCAAGAATCAACTACCCAGAAAAACTGACTAATATTCTTACAGGGGAAAGTATGGTCATTTAATAAAATAGAAGAATTCCAAGTATTTGTAAAGAAAAGACCAGGCCTGCACAGAAAATTTGATGCCCAAACATAGAACTCAAGGGAATCATAAAAAGGTAATTAAGAAAGGGGGAAAAACAAGAACAAAACAAACAAAAACCAAACAAACTTTTGACAGTATCCAAGATGAAAGGGAGTCCTCATCTCTAATGAAGAAGAAATTAAGGTAATCATTAAAAATTATTATGACCAATTATATGGCAATAATAAATATGGCAATCTAGTTGATACAAATGAATATTTACAAAAATATAAATTGCCTAACCTAACAGAGGATGAAATACAATACCTAAATAATCCCATATCAGTAAAAGAAATTGAACAAGTCATCAAAGAACTCCATAAGAAAAAATCCCCAGGACCAGATAGATTCACAAATGAATTCTATCAGACATTCAAAGAACAAGTAATCCCAATATTATACAAACTATTTGACAGAATAAACAAAGGAGTTCTACCAAATTCCTTTTACAATACAAATATGGTACTGATTCCAAAGCCAGATAGGTCAAAAACAGAGAAAGAAAACTATAGATCAATATTCTTAAGGAACATAGATGCAAAAATCTTAAATATGATACTAACAAAAAGATTCAAGCAAGTGATCATGAGCGTTTTTCACTATGACCAGATAGAATTTATACCAGGAATGCAAGGATGGTTCAATATTAGGAAAACCATTCACATAATTGACCATATTAACAAGAAAACCGACAAAAATCACATGATTTTCTCAAAATGTGCCGAAAAAGCCTTTGACAAAATACAACACTCATTCCTATTGAAAACACTAGAAAGCTTAGGAATAGAAGGGCCTTTTCTAAAAATAATAAACAGTATATATCTAAAAACCATCAGCAGATATCATCTGCAATGGAGATAAACTAGGATCCTTATCAATAAGATCAGGAGTGAAACAAGGATGCCCATTATCACCTCTATTACTTAACATTGTACCAGAAACACTAGCAGTGGCAATTATAGAAGGAAAAAAAACATTGAAAGTATTCAAATAGGCAATGAGGAGACCAAGCTATCATTCTTTGCAAATGATATGATTGTCTACTTAAAGAATCCTAGAGAATTAACTAAAAAGCTAGTAGAAATAATCAAGAACTTTAGCAGTTGCAGGATACAAAATAAACCCACATAAGTCATCAGCATTTCTATATATTTCCAACACACCTCAGCAGCTAGAGTTAGAAAGAGAAATTCCCCTTAAAATCACCGTAGACAATATAAAATACTTAGGAATCTATCTGTTGAAATACACAACTATAAAGCACTCTCCATACAATTAAAACTAGATCTAAACAATTGGAAAAACATTGATTGCTCATGGGTAAGACAAGCTAACATAATAAAAATGACAATCCTTCCCAAATTAATTTACTTATTTAGTGACATACTCATTGAATGAGCAAAAAACTTTTTACTGAATTAGGAAAAAAAAATTACAAAGTTCATTTGGAAGAAGAAAAGATCAAGGATATCCAGGGAAATCATGAAAAAAAAATGAGAAGGAAGGTGGCCTTGCAGTCCCAGATCTCAAACTATACTATAAAGCAGTGTCTATAAAACAATATGGTATTGGCTAAGAGAAAGAAAGGAGAATCAGTGGAATAGACTTAGGGTAAGTGACCCCAGCAAGACAGTCTATGATAAACCCAAAGATCCTAGCTTTGGGGACAAAAATCCACTATTTGATAAAAACTGCTGGGAAAATTGGAAGACAGTATGGGAGAGATTAGGTTCGGATCAACATCTCACACCCTGCACCAATATAAACTCAGGATGGGTGAATGACATGAATATAAAGAAGGAAACTATAAGTAAATTAGGTGAACACAGAATTGGTGAACAAATTAAAAAGATTTTGTACAAACAAAACCATTGCAAACAAAATTAGAAGGGAAGCAACAATTTGGGGAAAATCTTCATAACAAAAACCTCTGACAAAGGTCTAATTACTCAAATTTATAAAGACCTCAATCAATTGTACAAAAAAATCAAGCCATTCTCCAGTTGATAAATGAGCAAGGGACATGAATAGGAAATTTTCAGTTGAAAAAATAAAAACTATTAATAAGCAAATGAAAAATTGTTCTAAATCTCTCTTTCATATATATATATATATATATATATATATATATATATATATATATATAATTTGATCATTTCCAAGCATTATTCATTAAAGACATAGATCATTTTCTTTTCCTCCCCCCACCCCCCATAGCTGATGCGTAAATCCACTGGGCATTACATGTTTTCTTGATTTGAACCCATTGCTATGTTGATAAAATTTGCATTAGAGTGTTCATTTAGAGTCTCTCCTCTGTCATGTCCCCTCACCACTGTATTCAGGCAGTTGCTTTTCCTCGGTGTTTCTACTCCCATAGTTTATCCTTTGCTTATGAATAGTGTTTTTTTCTCCTAGATCCCTGCAAATTGTTCAGGGACATTACACCGCCACTAATGGAGAAGTCCATTATGTTCGATTATACCACAGTGTATTAGTCTCTGTGTACAATGTTCTCCTGGTTCTGCTCCTCTCGCTCTGCATCACTTCCTGGAGGCTGTTCCAGTCTCCATGGAATTCCTCCACTTTATTATTCCTTTTAGCACAATAGTATTCCATCACCAACATATACCACAATTTGTTCAGCCATTCCCCAATTGATGGGTATCACCTCGTTTTCCAGTTTTTGGCCACCACAAAGAGCATAGCTATGAATATTTTTGTACAAGTCTTTTTGTCCATTATCTCTTTGGGGTACAGACCCAGCAGTGCTATGGCTGGATCAAAGGGTAGATATTCTTTTGTCGCCCTTTGGGCATCTAAATCTCTTATAATCAGAGAGATGGAAATCAAAACAACTCTGAGGTATCACCTCACACCTAGCAGATTGGCTAACATGACAGCAATGGAAAGTAATGAATGCTGGACAGGATGTGGCTAAGTCAGGATATTAGTGCATTGCTGGTTTAGTTGCGAATTAATCCAACCATTCTGGAGGGCAATTTGCAATTATGCCCAAAGGATGCTAAAAGAATGCCTGCCCTTTGATCCAACCATAGCACTACTGACTTTATACCCCAAGGGATAATAAAGGAAAAAAGAATTGTAAAGGAATATTCATAACTGTACTCTTTGTGGTGGCAAAAAAATTGGAAAATGGGGGAATGCCTTTCAATTGGGGAATGGCTGAACAAATTGTGGTATCTGTTGATGATGCAATACTATTGTGCTCAAAAGAATAATAAACTGGTGGAATTCCATGTGAACTGGAATGACCTCCAGGACCTGATGCAGAGTGTAAGGAGCAGAACCTGGAGAACATTATATACAGAGATTGATACACTGTGGTACAATTGAATGATCGAATATAATGGACTTCTCCATTAGTGGCAATGCAGTGATCCTGAACAACTTGGAGGGATCTATGAGAAAGAACACTATCCACATTCAGAGGAAAGACTGTGGGAGTAAACATGAAAGAAAAACAACTGCTTCATTACAGGAGTTGATGGGATGTGATTGGGGATATAGACTCTAAATGAACATCCAAGTGCAAACATCAACAACATGGAAATAGGTTTTGATCAAGGACACATGTAATACCCAGTGAAATTGTGTGTCAGTTATGAGAAGAGTGGGGGAAAGGAAGGGAGAGAAAGAATATGATTCTTGTAACCAAAGAATAATGTTCTAAATTGACTAAATAAATAAATAAATTAATTAATTGATGAACAAAATAAAGAAACAATTTTATCATAATGACTAGGGCACAATTGAAGTCAGTATTATTACCCAAAAAACCTATTATTACCAAACCTAAAGAGCCCAATCACCAGGAAATCAGTGTTACTACCAATTCCTCTCAGCTCTCAAAGAAATGTCACAGAACACAAAGGTCCTGTTATTTAATTGCCCTGCCTGGAATTCTTCTACTTCATTGTTCCCTCCCATCCACATCCCCTATAGTATAGAAAATTGGTTTGGCTTCAAGAAAATTATTATTTTTCTGCTACTGTTATCATTCTTTATCCCTATTTTCCCTATTTACATAGGAACTTTAATATCTGTGTTTTATAATTCAAGGACACTATTCTCTGGAAGGTGACACAAATGCTCTTGATGCATTTGTGATTACTTTTTCATCATTTATAATTGCTAGAAATCAATTTTCAACAATATAACAAGCATCTCCCAACAATCTGTCATAAAAGCAGTTTTAATTAACCATGACAGGCAAACTAAATTACTTTGGATTTTGCATTTCCCCACTTTCTGTAGATTAGCCATTTCCTTTATTCCTCATGCTATTTTGATTTCATATTCAGTGATAGACAGAAAAAAATTGAAATATTAAAATATCATTTTCCCTAGTATCTAAATCAATTTACTTCTAAATTGCCATGACTATTATACACATTCTTCATAGTTCATGAGGAAGGAGTTATCTTTTAATGTGAATGATTCCAGGAGGAGCTAACTACCTTTTCGTACCAATCAAGATTATGAGGGGCCTTGAATTGATAACAGAACGATCAGTTGAGGAAAATGGGAATGTTTAACCTGGAGAAGAGAAGGTGCAGGCGATACATGGTAGATGTGTTCCAAGTATTTGAAAGTTTGTTATGTAGAAGACGGTTTATATTTGTTTTGTATAGACCCAGTGGAAAGAACCTGTACTTCTGGTCTGGGACTGATTTAGTCTAGCTTCTGTAGCTTAATCTAAATTTTAGAACAAAATGAAACACTCATAGGTCATTCAACAGTTAAGAAAAGGAAATTTAGCCATATCAGGAGAAGGCTATTTAACAAGGATAGGCACTGAGAACTTCTTGAATTAATTCTGCTGAGTGAACTTCCTATTCTGATCCACCCACCTCTAGCTATTTGTATCTGCTTTGTACTCCAGAAATGAGGAAATTAAGTCAACCATCTGAGTCTTTAATCCTCTGAGCCAATCAAATCTTGAGAAATATCTCAATATCTATTAAGGAAAAACTAGTGTGGTCTGTGTGGGAAAGAGGTTTTAGGATATTACTTCTTCCAGAGATTACAATTTGCAAAGAGGTTATTTTTAGGATTACATCAGGGGAAAACAAATCAAAACAAAATAAAACACAACAAATTCCTAACATAACTCTCCAAAGGGGGAAAGAATAAGCATCAAAGGTGGAAGGTTCTTCCTCTTTGAAAAGGGTAGTTTTCCACTCACTGAGTTTTATTTTTTTTATAGGGTAGATTCCTTTTGTATGGATGGTTAGACTTTTGGGCCACAGAATTCCTTTCTCATTTTAAATTCTAGAATTCTGCAACAGTGTTATTCAATAAAGCTGTTTTTTTTTTATTACATGATTTCTTTTTTAGTGACTGGTAGTCTATACTAAATGCCACACCTCCTAATCCTTAAAGTGCTGTCATTTTAATCTTTACCATTCTACTAGAACTTCCCTTTCAAAAGTTACTTCCCAAATTAAGCCAAAAAAAAATCCTTTTTTCCTAGTACTTGTTTTTCTTGGCTTCTCTTCAGAATGGACAGAGAGGAAGAGGAAAAACAACCCAAGTATCTAGAATTTCTTGTTGCAGTCTATAACTGGGTAGACAGGGGAGTGCCTATTGCCAAGGTGGGAAATTCATCCTAGAGTCAAATGGGAACATTTGAAGGGTTTTGAAAAGTGAAGTGATATAGTCAGGAAAAGACTTAAAATGTTATCTAGTCCAACATCTCAACTTTGCAAATGAGTAAACCAGAGTCCAATAGAGAAAGGCTGACTTGAGAATCAAAAACAAGTATTTAGCCTGTGTCTCATGTAGATTATTTTGATATTGTAATGGAGGAGTTAGTGGGTGGTAAAAAGGATAGAGGAGGAATGGATATCTTCCCCCTCAAAGCAGGGTCCAGGAAAGGCAGCTGGTATTTGAACCTGGTCCAGAGAGAGAGGAGAGGGGGTGAGTAAGTTTCCCCCTTCAGCCTTCCCTCCTCACCTATGGCTGCTTCCCTAAACTGGCTCTTGACTTCCTCCACTACTAGAGCCTAAAGGTTTCTTCTCAGGGAGATTACTCTCCCCCTCAAGCTGACCCACTCACACTTGAGTCACTTTGGGAAAAAGACAACACTTTATTATAAACTAAGTCAGCTGGGGTAACACTAAGAAATGGCTGGCAGGAAGGGAATTGGTGAGGAAAGTGGGGGAGGTATCCCTAATTGGCTATATATCTTCCTCCCTCCCTCAAGCTGGGGAAGCCAGGCCTTGGGCACCCTGAGAGCGTCAGGTTTGGCTTGCCCTAGCCTTGGCCCAATGGGCACAATTCAGACCAAGGGCACCAAGAGCTGTGAGGTAAGTTTGACAGAGGCTCAAAGGTCTTCTTTAGCTATCACTTCAGTTGGCTATTGGTGGGAGGTGGGGAGGGAGGATGTCCAGTCACCAGAAGAGGAAAAAGGTGGGTATCTCTTCAGGAGAAAGTCTCCCCCAGACCTCCCTCCTAGGTTTCTCAAGGCTGAGAGAGAACTAACTGAGTCAGTCGGAATCTTCTGGCTTCTCAAAATTCCAGACCTTCTGGGTCCCTTTAACTGTCGAGGTGAGAAGATTCAGCAGCACTTCAGCCTGTCACTTTTCCTTGAGTGACCATATATATGGTTGAGACAGAGAGAGACAGAGAGAGAGAGACAGAGAGAGAAAAACAGAGAGACAGACAGAGAGAGAGAAAGACAGAGAGAGAGAGAGGTGACGGGGAATGGAAGTTGGCAGGACAATTACAATAGTCCAGGACAGAATCAATAAGTGCTTAAGGTGAAGAGGTAAACTTATGAGTTGAAATCAGAGGGCAGATGAAAAACATATGGAGTCAGAATTATTAGGATTTAGTTATTGATTGCATATGGGTATGTGAAAAAGAAAATAAAAAGTCAAAAAAGACTTCAAAGTTCTAAATCTAAGTAAAACTGACTGTTTGAGGGTAATGACCTTAGCAAAAATGGGGATGTTCGGAGAAGAGGCATTTAGAGGGGGAAATGATAAGAACCAATAGAGATATATCCAGTTCGAACGGCTATTGGGCATTCTAATGGAAATGTAGAGCAGGCAATTGGAGAATCACGAAATTAATTACAACTCCATTTTCTTTCTCCCTCTACCAGATCAATCTGCCAACTTGGGGTCAAATGACTAGAGTAGTTGAATTGAAAGAAAAACGATTTATTAGGAAGATAAGAAAGGCTTCTGAGGCTGGTACAAACTTCAGCTTGTTAGGATACAGATTGGGTTTTTATAGTGTTTAGGCTATTTTGGAGTGTCCAGTCAAAGAAATGTGAGGGAGAGATGTGAAAGCCTAGGAGTCACAGGAGTTGATACAAATCAGAAGATTTCATCTATTGGAAATTGCATTTCACTATACTAAGTGTTTTCTAGGAGAGTAGAATCCTTCTTCAAGATAGAATTAGTCTAATATGGAAAAATATTTTATATGATGGCATATATTGGGAAGAAAGGAAGGAAGGCAGAGAATTTGGAACTCAAAATCTTAAAAAGTGATTGTTAAAGGGGTCAGCTGGGTGGCTCTTTGAATTAAGAGTCAGGCCCAGAGATGGAAGGTTCTGGATTCAAATCTGGTCTCAGACACTTCTAACTGTGTGACCTTGATCAAGTCACTTAACCCCCATTCCCTAGCACTTACTGCTCTTCTGTTTTAAAACCAATACCCAGTATTGATTCTAAGATGGAAGGTAAAGGTTTTTTAAAAAAGTGAATGTTAAAAACTTTTTATATAGAATTAGGAAAAAATATAATATTACTTAAAAAAGAGATAGAATTAATTTGGTTTATCCTATTAATGACAGTAAAAATGGGAATAAACTATAAAACATTTGGCTCCAGAGGTTTCTTTATCTGGGAGAAATATTTTCCCCAAATCCAAAGTATTCACATTTGTCCTATTACTTTTTTGTCTTCCATATTATCTCTTAAAGGCTTGGGTCCTCTACAAATCTGATAAGCATTCCTTCAATGTCCTTATATAAATCATTGCTAATGCAATAAAATTTCATTCTATTAAGGAATAAGACAAATCTAGTAAGAAGCTAGAAAACACTCAGTTAAAAGAGTCTCAGTTAAAAGAACTGAAGATGTTCAACCTGGAGACAAGAAGTCTTAGCAAAGATGTATTTAATACAATACAATAAAAGATTTAAAAAATGATGTATTAGAATTGGAAGGGAGGCAGTTTCAGTATACGGAATTATATTGAATTTAAACCAAAATATATATTATTTGTACTAAATTTTTTAAGGGACACAGATTTCAACATAAGAAAACTCTTACTTGAATTTAGAATTGACCTCAAATGGCCTAGGCTCTTTTTATTTCCCCCCAGGAAGTAATATCTTTATCACTTACCATCTAGCAAAAGTTGTTGGGGACTTCTGGTCAAGATGACTGTTTAGATGCAGTGAAAGTTCAGATCTCTGAAAACCCTTCCTTACCGATCACAAACTGAATGCTCCTAGGACACTGAAATTCAAACTGAACAACAGGACAGACCCGGGGAACCCTCCTCCTGGACCTGGTTCAAAAGGTATGGCCCCCCAAAAGCCAGAACCCTAGATCACTCAGATCGAAGGGGTAGGCAGAAGGAAAGGTCCCAGGACCCATCCCCCCCCCCAACCCAGAGTGCTGAGCCCACAGCAGCAGCAGGAACCTCAGGGCCAGCAAAAGGGCATCAGAGCTGGCTATTCTGAAGGACTCACCTTGAAAGCAACCTGAGCTAGTCTCTGGGGTGCCCAACACAGACAGCAGGGAAACATAGAGTGAAGGGGGAAGCCTGTAGTCCCCTGGCTGTGTCCTTCCATCTGAGTCTCAAGGAAGGTTCCAGCTTTAGGGCACCAGCTGAACCCAATCCCATCAGGAGCCCTCAGAGCTTCTGAAAAGAGAGAAACCTCAGGGCTGGCAAAGGGGTTGCTGCGAAGGGCTTAACTTGAAAGTAACCTGAGCCAGTCTCCGGGCATTTGACACAGGCTGTAGAGGAGGAGTTTTTTTTTTTTTTGGTTGTTGTTGTTGTTGTTTCGGGGATCATTCAGCCCACACCAGCTGAACTTAATCCCATCAGGAGCCCTCAAAACCCAGGGAGGCCACGACCCCTCCCCCCTTAGAGAGCAGGGTCTTCTGAAAGAACAGAAACCTCAGGACCAGCAAAGGCACTCAGATACCTTGCAGACAGTGCTGTGCCAGACCCAGAGCATGGAAGTAAGGCAGCAGAGAAGCAACTGGAGGGAACTGAGAGCAGTAACTCCCGAAAAGCCAGCGCAGCTGCAAAGAACGGACAATTTGCCTGGGGCTAAAGGCTCGGACCATCAGACAGATACACAAATAACCAGGCCTCTTCACTCAGATAGAGGTGGAAAACAGTACAGAAGTACAAAAACCTCCAAACACCAAGAAAAGCAAGAAGGGGGTCACTTTAGAAACATTTTATGGAGCAAAAATACAAAATACAGAGGAGATAGAAGAGGAAACACAAACAAATGCTCCAATACCCTCCAAAGGAAATAGAAACTCTCCACAAACTCTTGAAGAATTTAAATTGGAAATGATCAAAAAGATGGAAGCCTTCTGGCAGGAAAAAGTGGGAAATAATGCAAAAGGAATTCAACAATTTGAAGCATAAAAAAACGCAACTACAAAAACAGTTTGAACAAAATGAAAAGGAAAACCAGGCTTTAAAGGTCAGAATCAGGCAATTGGAAGACAATGATCTTGCAAAAGAGCAAGAATTAATAAAGCAAAGTCAAAAGACCAAGAAATTAGAATAGAACATAAAATATCTCACTGACAAGGTGATAGACTTGGAAAATGGAGGAAAGAGAGACAATCTGAGAATAATTGGCCTTCCAGAAAAACAGAAATAAATAAAAATCTAGACATTATAATACAAGATATCATCAAAGAAAACTGCCCAGAGATAATAGAACAAGGGGGCAATACAGGCATTGAAAGCGTTCACAGAACACCCTCTACACTAAATCCCTAAAAGACAACTCCCAGGAATGTAATTGCCAAATTCCAAAGCTTTCAAACAAAAGAAAAAATCCTAAAAGAAGCCAGAAAAAGACAATTTAGATATAAAGGAATGGCAATCAGGATCACCCAGGACCTGGCAGCTTCTAAACTAAAGGACCTCAAGGCATGGAACATGATTTTCAGAAAGGCAAGAGACCTGGGTCTTCAACCAAGAAGCAACTATCCATCAAAACTGACTATATACTTCCAGGGAAAAGTTTGGGCATTCAACAAAATAGAAGATTTCTAAGATTTTGCAAAGAAAAGACCAGAGCTCTGTGGAAAGTTGGATATTGAAAAATAAAGAGCATGGAATACCTGAAAAGGTAAATATGAAGGAAAAGGAAAAGGAGAAAAATGGCATCTTTTTCTATTCCTTTATTCAAACTCTCTTCTATAAGAACTACATTTATATCAATTATATATATATATATATATATATATATAATTATTATTATTATGTGGGGAAAATGTAATGTGTAACTCTCAAAAAATATATGCATCATCAGAGTAGTAAGAAGAATCACACATAGGGTACATTTGGGGAAGCAAGATGATATAGAGAAAGGGGGGATAGAAAGGAAAAGGGAGAGGGGAATCATTGATGGTACTAAGATATACTCCAAGAAATGAGGGGATGAGAAAAAAAAAACTAAATAGAATAATATTTCTCACACAAAGATAAACATGGGAAGGGGAGGGGAAGCAAACTCCTATAAGAAGGAGAGGAGGAGAGTTTTTACTTATAACTTACTCTCAGTGGAATCAACTCTGAGAGGGAAGAGCATCCATTGGGATCTTGAATTCTATCTTATCCAACAGGGGTAGGGAGAAGGGAAAACCAAGGGGGGGGGAAGGAACACAAAAAAGGAGGGAAGGAGAGGGAGGAGGGGAGGAAACAAAAAGGGAGGGACTAGAAAGCAAAACATATCAAGGGAGGGGTCTAGGGGGACTGATTTAAAGTAAATCACTGGCTTAAAAGGTTATAGCTAAAAAATAAAGGTCAGAATTAGGGGAGGATATCAAAATGCCAGGGAGTCCACAAGTGACAATCATAACTTTGAATGTGAATAGGATGAACTCACCTATAAAATGTAGATGAATAGCAGAATGGATTAAAATCCAAAACCCTACCATATGCTGTCTTCAAGAAACACACATGAGGCGGGTAGACAACCACAAGGACAGAATTAAAGGACGGAGTAAGATCTTCTGGGCCTCAACTGACAGAAAGAAGCCAGGAGTTGCAATCATGATATCTGATAAAGCCAAAGCAAAAATAGACCTGATCAAAAGGGATAGGGAAGGTAATGATATTTTGTTAAAAGGGACTTTAGATAATGAGGAAATATCACTAATCAACATGTATGCACCAAATAATATAGTACCCAAATTTCTAATGGAGAAACTAGGAGAATGGAAGGAATAAATAGACAGTAAAACCATATTAGTGGGAGATCTGAACCAACCACTATCAAATTTAGATTAATCAAATCAAAAAATAAATAAGAAAGAGGTTAAAAAAAGTGAATGAAATCTTAGAAAAATTAGAGTTAATAGACATATGGAGAAAAATAAATGGGGAAAAAAGGAATACACTTTCTTCTCAGCACCACATGGCACATTCACAAAGTTTGACTATACACTAGGTCAGAGAAACATGACATACAAATGTAGAAAAGCAGAAAAAATAAATGCAGCCTTTTCAGATCAAAAGACAATAAAAATAATGATCAGTATTGGTATGTGGAAAACCAAATCAAAAATTAATTGGAAATTAAATAATATGATATTCCAAAATCGGTGAGTTAGAGAATAAATCATAGAAACAATTAATAATTTCATCGAGGAAAATGACAATGCTGAGACATCCTTTCAAACCTTTTGGGATGCAGCCAAAGCAGTAATCAGAGGCAAATTCATATCCCTGAGTGCATATATTAACAAACTAGGGAGGGTAAAGATCAATGAATTGGAAAAGCAAATAAAAAAATTGAAAGTGAACAAATTAAAACCCCCCAGAAGAAAACTAAACTAGAGATCCTAAAAATTAAAGGAGAAATTAATAAAATCAAAAGTGATAGAACTATTAAACAAATAAATAAGACTAGAAGCTGGTACTTTGAAAAAACAAACAAAATAGACAAAGTACTGGTAAATCTAATTAAAAAAAGGAAAGAGGAAAAGCAAATTAACAGTATCAAAGATGAAAAGGGGGACATCACCTCCAATGAAGAGGAAATTAAGGCAATCATTAAAAATTATTTTGCCCAATTATATGGCAATAAATATACCAATCTAGGCAATATGGACAAATATATACAAAAATAAAAATTGCCTAGACTAACAGAAGAGGAAATAGAATTCTTAAATACTCCCATATCAGAAAATGAAATCCAATAGGCCATCAAAGAACTCCCTAAGAAAAAATCCCCAGGGCCATATGGATTCACAAGTGAATTCTATCAAACATTCAAAGAACAGTTAATCCCAATACTATACAAACTATTTGACATAATAAGCAAAGAGGGAGTTCTACCAAACTCCTTTTATGACACAAACATGGTACTGATTCCAAAACCAGGCAGGTCAAAAACAGGGAAAGAAAACTATAGACCAATCTCCCTAATGAATATATTTGCAAAAATCTAAAATAGGATACTAGCAAAAAGACTTCAGTAAGTAATCAGTAGGGTCATTCAGCTTGATCAAGTAGGATTTATACCAGGGATGCAGGACTGGTTCAATATTAGGAAAACCATCCACGTAATTGATCATATCAATAAGCAAACCAACAAAAATCACATGATCATTTCAGTATATGCAGAAAAAGCCTTTAATAAAATAGAACACCCATTCCTATTAAAAACACAAGAAAGTATAAGAATAGATGGGTCATTCCTAAAAATAATAAACAGTATATATCTAAAACCATCAACTAATATCATCTGCAATGGGGATAAACTAGATGCATTCCCAATAAGATCAGGAGTGAAACAAGGATGCCCATTATCACCTCTAGTATTTGACATTGTAGTAGAAACACTAGCAGTAGCAATTAGAGAAGAAAAAGAAAGTGAAGGCATCAAAATAGGCAAGGAGGAGACCAAGTTATCGCTCTTTGCAGATGACATGATGGTCTACTTAAAGAATCCTAGAGATTCAACCAAAAAGCTAATTGAAATAATCAACAACTTTAGCAAAGTTGCAGAATGCAAAATAAACCCTCATAAGTCATCAGCATTTCTATATATCTCCAACACAGCTCAGCAGCAAATGGGAGGTGTGGCGGGAGGGGTGGGAGAAATAGAAAATGATTTTAGTATCCAAGGAATAATGTTTGAAATTAACCAAATAAAAATATAATGTTATAAAAAATAATAAATACTTATTATATTTATTCCCTTCCTCCCTTCCCTTCACTAATCTAAAATAGGGTTAAATTAAATTCAAAGACCCTTGGTGTAAATCCATCTGACTACCTGGAATTAATGAGGTTAATTTGTTAGGATTTTAGTTTAGGGCATATTTCCAGGGTCTAAGTGGTTCTCAGTAAAACCCTTTTAAAAAATGTTTAAAATTTGAAAATAAAATGTGTAAAATGCTTCAAGCCCCCAGGCTACTTGTATGATCTCCAAGTCAACTGAATTTATTGTACATAATCATTTATCCAGATTTCCCCCTTTCAGGAAATAACTCAAAATATAATTAAAAAATATTTGACCTGTATCTAGTAAACCATATATAAAATATAAATAACTAGTATAACACTTTTAAAGTGTTGGACCTTTCTGCCTTGTACCCATGGAAATAAAATGAAAGGGAGGAACAGATAGATATAGAATCACAATCATTCCAACAGTTTATGTGAGGACCCAGAATTCAATCACTTTCTTTTAATAAACGATTCTTTTTTCAGGAAAGGAAATGGTTTTAGCAGCTACAAGGCTTGCAGTCTCCAAGAATATATCCTCCTTCATCTTTTGCTTTGGCTTCCCCCTCCTATCTGTCTGTTTGTTTATGTGTGTGTGTGTGTGTCTGTGTGTGTGTGTGTGTGTGTTCTCTTTCTGACTTGTCCTATTCTTCTCTAATGTCCCCCTCTCTAGAAATTTTTTAAACTGCTTACAAGCAGAAAACTCTACCTTCCAGTTTCAACACCACCAGTGTCCTCTCTTCCTGAACTAGGAAGAAATATAGATCATGGGTTAATTCTTACAAGGCAGCCAGTCTAAGTCTTTACAGAAGGATTGTAACAAAAGGACAGGGATCAAGACAAGACTTACAGTTTTATTGGCAAAGGAAACTCTTGAGTGAGGAAACTCCTAGCAATGTAGGTCACTTGTCCAGACCACAGAGTGGTTAAGGTGAATTTTCCTAGGATCCTACAACCTTAGGCAGAATTTGAACTCAAGTCTTCCTGACTCAAGGGAAGTTTTGTATTCACTATAAATAAAATTTCTACTAAACAAAATTATTTCTAAATGTTCTTTTGTCTGTAATAACACAATAGTCAACATTCTGTGATCACCTAGCTTTTGAGAGCAAATGGGCTCTCTGAAGGCCCTCCCGCCTCTAAGATTTTGTGATTCTGCATTTTAGTTCCCTTTAATTCCCAGTCAAGTAAAGCATAACAGAAACCAGAGTAGTAATGTAAAATCAAATAGTCCTCTTTTCTAACCCACTCTGGTCCAAACCACCTACCCCTGGACTTAGACAGTATTATATATTAGTATTCCTTCAAGCTTGTGGCCTTTATATTTGCAGCTCTGGAAAATAAGACATAAGGCAGCCTAGTAAGGATACAGAACAAAAATAAATTGTGAGTGTGAGAGAAGAACATTGAGTCTTTTTCAGAATTATTGTGGCATCTGAAACAAAGTGTTTTCTATGATAAAGTTTTTATCTCCCAATGAAATCACATTAATTTGTATTTAATTGAATAATAAATAAATATAGACCATTGTAAAGGATAATTTATCTTTGTGACCTAAACTATGTTAATTATTTGGTTGCCATAGATACGCCAAATATAAAAGAAATATAACCAAGTCAACTGGAAATTTATGGTGATTTAATTTATATTGTTGAAAGAAATTAAAAAGAAGGAAGAAGGAAAAGGGTGTAGGATTTCTCCCGCCTGGCTAGTGCCAGGAGGAAGACCAGAGGCTCTAGGAAGATAAGGTTTTTGAAGAGTAAGTAGGAAAGAATCAGCCTGTACTCCAAAGGGCTTAGCCAAGATGCCTGAACTTGAATCAGTTCAAGGGCAAACTCACTGCCAAACACAGACAATAGCTGCCACCACACCAAGATGGTGGAATCACTTAGCAAGCTGCCAGCTAGAGTAGCTTCTCAAGGGAAAGAGTGAAAGAGTAAGTGACGTGCCTTATATAGATGATTTTACATCACTTTCCTGCATCTCATCTGTACCAATGAGAGCTTAGCTTGACTTAGGACAGACGAGGGGTCTGTCTGTTTTTTTTGCACATGTCTGTTGAAGGCCATTTCCTCAGATAATTAAATCTTTTAGTATGGTACAAGCATCCTGACCTTGTTAAACTAAGTAGGGTGGAGAAATGTATAGTTCCCAAGACTTGATTCTGTTAAACCAAGTATCTCCATTGTTACTGATCAGGAAATAGCTAAATCAGATCTTCTAAAGTATGGCCTGAGTAGGGTAGAGTAGTTTTAAAATTCACACTATCTAGAGGGGAGTGGACAGTTGTGATCTAAGTCCTTTATAGTTTTTAAAATACAAGTATTTCCCTATTATTATAATACAATATATTTTTAAAGTGTCTTGTGAGGAAATCTTCTATTCTTTTTGATTCATATACTATATATATTGCAGCTATACCCAAGCTTATAGAAATGATCCTTAGAAATGTGACTGTTTCACCTCATAAGTGCATCTCTGGAATGAATAAGCATCTAATCTCTCAGTACTCAGCAGGAAAAGGAAAGTACACTGTAATTTGTGCAAGAAACTAATGCTTGGAATATAAATTAGTATTTTTTTTCCAATTCTCAGTCCAGTTCCTTTTCAATTGAATCATAATTTATGTTATCATCTTCCTACATCGTCCTCAATGTAAAAGGAAAGATATGGGAAGATAAGAAAGGAAGTCAATCTTCACTCCAAACAAGAAGTTTTTCCATAAACTTCCATGGCTATTTTTGTCTATTCCTGGAATTTGGAGTTGGTTTGTGTGATTCTTACACTTACACCAACATTTTGGGGGTTTGTGTAAAGCCTATCTGAGGCAAGATTTTTCCTTTCTTTTTCATAGCTTTCTTTTCCTCTAACATCTAGAATTAGACCCTTTCCTCACTACACAGTAGTTCCACATTTCTTATCAAAATATGCTCCTGGAAAAGAATCTGAAATCTTTCATTTACACATAAGAATGAGTCTTCCAAAGTTCACACTGACTTTCACATAGGATTTTCCTTAACTATAACTGTGAAATGAAAGTCTTTGCTTCCTGTTAAAGAAACTTCAGACAACCTCAAGTTGGTGAGTGAAGTGTTTTGGGGATAGAGGTGACTTTCTGTAGTCCTTGTACTCCACCTAATTATTAATAGGCACTGGGCCATATAAAGGTTTCTAATTTATATTTACTTAGCACTTCAAAATTTACTAATGTATTATTGTTGAAAAGAAGAATGAAAATCAGGAGGCATGGGTTCCAATCCTAACTCTGCATTAATTAGTTGTATAAACCTTGGAGCTTTTTAAGGACAGGACCTCAGTTACCACAACTTAAAATAAGAAGTTCTCCATTAGATAATGTTAAATTTTTAATTGTGGTTGGAGGTGGTTTCCAGGGATTTAATTTCTAAATCCCAAATAAATTAATAAAGTAGAATGGAATTTATTTTTAATTTAATTTTTTTTATTTTTTGAATTAATTTTTTTAGTCAATTTAGAACATTATTCCTTGGTTACAAGAATCACATTATTTCCAACCCTTCCCGTAGCTGACTCGCAATTTCATTGGTTATTACATGTGTCCTTGATCAGAATCTATTTTCATGTTGTTGGTGTTTGCATTAGGATGTTTATTTAGAATCTATATCCCCAGCCATATGTCCTCGATCCATGCATTCAAACAGTTGTTTTTCTTCTGTGTTTCTACTCCCACAGTTTTTCCTCTACATGTGGATAATGTTTTTCTCATAGATCCCTCCATGTTGTTCAGGGTCACTGCATTGCCTCTAATGGAGAAGTCCATTACATTCTATTGTACCACAGTGTTTCAGTCTCTGTGTACAATGCTCTCCTGGTTTTGCTCCTTTCGCTCTGCATCAATTCCTGGAGGTCATATAATGAAATTTATGATAGTTTACTTACAACAGAGTCTATGATATTAAGGAAGTGAGAAAAGGGGAGAGAGGGAGAGAGAGCTCTGGCTTCCTCAGAGCCAGGTAGAAATTCTAAGTCCCTAATCAGGGAAAAGAGTATCAAGACAATGGGTCTTTCTCAGAGGTTCACACCTCCAGAAAGGCAGGGTCACTAAGTCAGCCTTTCACTCACTAAAAGTGACCATCTAAAAGGAAAATAGTCTGAGGTCTCCTGCATGAGCTCCTCCAGGGGTCCAGTTCCACAGCCAAGTCCAAGTGTCTGTCTTCCAGTCTCTCCTCTGAGTTGTAACAGTTAAAATTGCCAAACTGTTGCAGGTAAAAAATAGTTCCTCTCTGCTAGAAGTATTATATTTTTATGGGGTTTATTAAAGCTTAAGAATTTAAGAAAATACAAGTAAGAAAGTTCATGCCTGGGAGGGCCGAGAGACCCATTCAATTTCACTTACATCATGAGAGACCCGTCTGCTTGCAAGCGGAAGTAGGAAGAGGACGAGATGTAAGCGGAGACCCTTTTTAAATAGTAATTTGTTCTCGGTCCAGGTGGGAACTCAGGTGAGGTTACAAAGCATCTCAGGAACTACAGCAAGGACTTCTGGGGATTGAAGTCCAGGGTTCAAATCTCCATTTTTACAGAGTGACTGTTCTTTCTTCTATTATGAATCTTGAATGCTCGAATATCTCAAATCTCTTTGAATAAATCTTCTGTTCTCTGTGGTCCTCTATTTAAAGATCTTCTTTTCTCCTGTCACCTCCCCTAAATTTCATATCTACCAATCACAGCAAACGTTCCTCTCCAGGACTGCCCACTCTTTAGTTCACACCTTCTTTGGTTAGGTTATACATTTTTTTGGTTATATCACACCTTAAGTAGTTACTCACCTTTTTGTGGTTAAAATGGGTAGATCTACTTCAAATACTGAGTTTACAGTTTTTGTAGATTAAAATGGGTAGATATGCTTCAAATACTGAGTTACCACCTTTTGGGGATTAAAATCTAAAAATAGATCATGGATTATAATTCAATCTTCACAATAAAGAAAGAGCAAAGTACAATCAGGAGATAGCTAAATCCAATCTTCACAATAACTAATAAGCTCTGTTCTGACTTGAAACTCTAGGATCCTATGAAACCTCACCTTGCCTGCTTGGGTTTATTTTCAGATTTTAGAAAGAATAGATTTAGTCAATAAAAACTATTTCTCACAGGCTTGGGTATAATAAACAACTAAATAATGATATTATGGGAATCCTGGCTTTATTTCTAGAATTACTGGGATCTGAAACAAAGTTTTTGCACTGATACAGGCTACTTTCCCCATTGAGCTAAGATTAATTTGCAATACCACAATGCCAAAAGAATACAGTACCAAAAGATTACAGGTCCCACTTTGGGAGTGGATGATTATGATGTGTTCTTTGAAGGCCTTTTGAAAAGAAAAATCTGCCAATTACTGTAATACATCATATCTTTGAAATGTGTGGTATTGAAAAATATACTATTTAAATAGCTCCCTAAAATATAATTTAAAGAAAGGAATCTCAGATATTTCAGCTAGCTTTTGATTTCATTTTGTATATAGTCCAAAGAAAATACATTTTCTTTACAGTTGAAATGTGAAGAGGGGAATCCATTAAACTTTTACACAATGATATGACCAGAAAAGAGAAAGGGTACTGAAAAAGTTGTCAGTTAAAAATCACTACAGATCTTCTGATATTGAACCCCTGGTTTTGATTGATTGAAAAGGTGCCTCTCTAAGGCTACAATTAAAATGTATTAATTCAAGTCAGTAAGAAAATATCTTCACTGAATTAATGAGAAATTTGAATTATAGACTATTGTTTTTGAACATTATAGACAGTATCTTCTTTTTTGTTATTTTTTAATTGGCTGATATTATTTTCAAGAATATAGAGTAACTAAAACCAGGCTATACCATTCTTACCTAACAAAGGTCCCTTTGAACTTAATGACCAAATAAGAGCAATTTTTAATTAGCACGTAAAAGTGCTAGTCCAAGGAATGCTAGTCTAGTTTTACATCTGTCCCATTAGAGCTGGGACAAGGCATTCATGAATTCTAGGAAAGACCTATAAAACAATGTCCTCCATATTTTATTTTCTCCTGCAAGTTTTCAACATTTACTCTAGCATATGTGATTTGACAGCTTATCATAAAATAAATACATATCTTCCAATAAAAGTAGAATCTTTGCAATTAATAATTAAATTATAAAAGGTAAGATAAAAAATAAAGTTTTCTATGTTCTACTCTCTTCACACCTTAATCTTCCAATGTATTAAATAGTAGCCTAACTTGTCTAATTCTAATTTTGGCACTAGATATATTATATGCTCTTTACACACACACAAACACACACATATATACATATATATGTATATATATATATAAATTATTTTTTCAGACACTACTTTTTCAAACCCTAAAATGATATTTACCTCTCGGCAGATATGTGTATACATATATGTATATAATATAAAGAGACATAGATACAAAGAGCATAATGACTATAGCCAAAATCTTTGCAGAATCAGAAGGGACCTTTGTGTTCATCTTCAAGTGAGCCTACCACTTTGTTCTATTAGGTATACTATTCATTTGTTTAGAAATCCATCACACAAACTCTTCCCCCCAACTCCTAATAGGGCAAAGAGATAATCAATACAAGAAAATCTTGGATTAAGCCCCAACAGACAAATATTGAATCTGTGAGCCTAGGAAAGTCAATGAAAGACTAGGCTGTAGAGAGAGTTCAGAGCTGCATTGATAAGGGAAATTCTCACTGGGAACTCTCCACAGTAGTGTGGTAAAATATTTTTATTATTATCATCATCTTATTCATCACCAATTGTTTGATGCTATATTATTATATACTATATAATAATTATAATATTAATTATGTGATTAAGATCATCTGTATTGATCACATTCCAGAAACCACTTAGAAAGTTCTGCTTACAAAACTACATGTTTTGTGCATTTCAAAATGAAGAAAAGCAACAGTTAAAATAATACATCAATAGAGTAACTGGCAAATGTTAAATTTCTTGAAGATTAAAATTCATCAGTTGTTGCTTTTTCTACCCTTGGTTACTAATGTGGACATAGTAAGCCAGGAAAGGGAAAAATAACTGTTTTCCTTCTGCACCATTAAGCTTCTTAAGCAAATTCACACTAGGCTACAGTGAATGTCACCCATCTGCAAGGAGTGTCAACATAAATCTTCAGAATAATTTTTTCTAATGCCACCTACTGCAAAATCTTAGTGTTCCACAGCACTAAAAGAGCAGTTGAATTCTTATGATAAAACCTTATAAATCACTTTATTTTCAATTGTTCCTATTTGTTCAAAGAAATACATATTCTACATCAGTGTTCATTCTATGCTCCTAATTGGGTTATCCAGCCCTAGTCTCTGCTTATTTAATAATTCACCTTTTCTTAACAAATGTGATTATGTTAATTTAAAAGTGTGACTTCAGCATTCTCATTAAATTATATCTAAAAAGTAGAATATTCTTCAAATTTCCATATATCAGATTTTCTCTCTCGTTTCTGATAAATTCTCCTAAATTTGATTCCTCAACAAACATTGGGCCTTAAGGAAAGCTTCTGAATATTTATATTCTAGATATTATACCTTCATTATACCTTCTAATTATTTAAAACAATATTAAGTTGGATAATTTCTTTGCTCCATAAGCTTGGCTTATTATTATGGAAAATATTGGTGATTAAAATATTTGGGATTTACAAGAAAACATCTAATGCCCAGTGGACTTACGCGTCGGCTATGGGGGGTGGGGGGGAGGAAAAGAAAATGATCTATGTCTTTAACGAATAATGCTTGGAAATGATCAAATAAAATATATTAAAAAAATATTTGGGATTTATTAAGCATTCTTGGAAAACAGGAGGTTTTTTTTTTTGTTCAATATATGAATTAGGAGGATTTAAACTACGATTTGTGAGAACTAAAATAGGATGATTTTAATAAGAATTATTAGGTCATTAGGTCTTGGAATTGCTTTAATTTACTTTAAATCAACTTACTGTAATTATATAATTTAGTTAGAGAGAGGAATACTCTGTGTGGCAATATGAAGGACTGGTGAATTGGATAAGGAATATTGAGTTTCTGGAGCAGGAACTTTTAAGGAACTGAAGCTTTGTGAGTCATTCACCATCTGGGCTAATCTCAAGAGAGAACTTTGCTCTCCACACATATCACCTATAAATGTATTGGATCAGAGAGTAGCTGAATATGATGTTCAAAGGATCTGCAGTGGTAATCTAGTCTAACAGCAGTATATTTTAGATTAAGAAATTAAATCACAGAGAGATTAGGGGTTTTATGAAAGACATTAAACCCAAACCAATGAAGAAGAAAAAGAACCAATAAAGAAATAAAAATGTGGATTATATGCCAGAAGTTTCTTCCAAATGAAGGCATGTTTTTATACATTTACATATTCTTTCTGAACTGAGAAGTAGTTGGAAAGGCCATTTAAATTATTTTCATAGCATGGATTCTTTTTTTCTTTTGGACAAAGGGAATCATAGAGTAAAATGCCATTTAAATCCTAACCTTTATGGTGGCCAACATCAAGAAGGTAGAGATCCTGGGGCAGGTTCTTGATGCCACTATTTTTCTCTCTCACACTTTTGTTCCAGGGGCAACCACCTCCGAACTTCTCTCCAACTTCTCCCAGAAGGTTATCCCACCCTCCTTCCCAAGAGCAAATTTGTATTTATTTTTCTATATTTGTTTATGCTTACATATTGTCTTCTTCAACAGAATATAAGCTTTCTGATGGCAGTAACTTTTTGTTTTTGCCTCTACCTTTAGCATTTAGTACAGTAAACATTTTCTTTTTATTTGATTGACTATAATACAATTTTCTTTCCTATTAATCTTATCTTATATTCCCTTTGATGTCCTTGAAGTTTCCCATCTCTTCTTCCAGGCCAAAGAAGTATGTCACATAATTAAAAAATTGAAAGATATAATAGACACAGAATGTGATTATCTTCTGCCAATCACTATCTTTCCCTCTATATCCTTTGATTGCTTAGAGCTCCCTATTTCTCCTGCCTGGTTAATAATTATGTCACTCCCTTTTCTGTATCTTTGAATTAGAAGCTGAATATGATCGCTACCTCCCTTTTCTTCTTTGTTAAAAGCTACAAAAAGAGGAGAAGATGGAGTGAAGGAGCAAGGGAAGATCAGTAAGGTTTATCAGTTTACTTAATATCATACAGTTAGTTAGTGGTAGAGTCTAAACTAGACTCCAAGCATCCTAACTCCAAATTTAATGCTCTTTTCCTTTGAAAACAATGCCAATGCAAACACTAGGAATTTTTAACCATCATATTTTTTTTAAAGCAAATCTTCAATTCTTTTTACTTCTATCCCTTTGTTCTGTTCTATCCATATTGCTGTTTATGGTGGAAGAAACTATTAACTGATTATTATATTCTGCATGTGCTATCAAATTTGATAGTCTGTATCTAAAATACTGTTAACTTCCTATGAATTATATCTGCCTTTTGTTATCATTTATCCTCACATAATAAATTAATTTGACTACTCAGAGACAATATTCTCTTTATTCATATTGATTGTTATAGTAAATTTAGAGGATGGAGTTCTCTTACAAGTACCCTAATAATTAACTCCCACACTGCATTTCATTAGATTTGTTTTACTAGATGGATTGAAGAGAGATTTGAGTGGCCAAGTCCAAATCAAAATATCACTTTCTCAGTCACAACATGTTTCAGGAAATCTCCAATCAAATTTCTAAAACTCCAATGAAATAAAGAATTTTGAAAAGTACTAAGAAATAAAATAACTCCCTCAAAATATTGAAATCTCAAATGTCACTGACTTCATCCTAAAAATGAGTTGCTATGGTAATGATTACAGATTTGACATTATTCTCAAAGATAATTTTCAAATGATGCATGACCCGAGGAAATGAGTTCCTTTTAACACTAAAGTGTGTATTTTCCAAAGCAGTAAACACATTGAATATTTCTTCCACACTTGAAAACTAGTGAACTAGGAGCTCTCTATGGAAAATTTCTGATATATTTGCTTATAGAGACACAGAATCACAGTTTCAGAATTTAATGGGACTTCTAGGGTCTTCCTATTCCAAAGAAATAGGAAAAAAACCCTCTCAACATACTTAACATATAAGCATCCAGCTTTTTTGGGAAGACCTTCAGTGAGGACTTCTACTACATTCCAAGACAGCCTTTCACTTTTGACAGGGCACAGTCAGGAAGATTCATTATTGTTCATATTCAACATCAGACACAAGTTTTATGTCTCTGGGCAAGTCACTTTCATCCTGTTTGCTTCAATTTCCCCATCTGTAAAATGAGCAGGAGAAGGAAATGGCAAACCGCTCCAAGATCTTTGATAAGAAAAATCTAAACAGGATCATAAAAAGTTAGAGAGGACTGAAAATGACCAACTGAACAACAGGAAGTATCAGAAAAAAAGATTTTTAAATTAAATTTAAATGTGCACCTGTAGAGCTTACATAGATTGTTCTTGTTCCTAACCTTCAGTGCCAAGCAGAACATGCCTAACATGATAATGCTTCAAATATGTGTCCGAGCTACTTTGTTCATCTTTGTTCTTCTTCTTTTCTCCAGATTAAATAATGTCAATATTAAGGTTAAATACTGTCAATTTAGTTGACTTATCCTAATCTAGCATGATCTTAAGATCATTCCCCCTCTAGGCTACCTTTGACTATATACCCTAATGCTTATTTATACCTTTTAAAATAATCATCACCTCTATCTTAGAATCCATAATAAATATTGGTTCCAAGACTAAAGACTAGGCAATTGGGGTTAAGTGACTTCATGCAGGGTCATACAGAGGAAGCATGTGAGGTCAAATTTGAACCCAGGACCTCCTGTCTCCAGGCCTGGCTCTCTATCCACTGAGCTGCCTAGCCGCCTCAATACCCATCTAAAAATACCCAGAATATCTTCCAGGACTGAACATCATATAATTATAAAATAATTACTCTCCAATTTATGGTCATTACATGCATTATTTTCTTGGCTCTGCTTACTTTGCTCCGTATCAGTTTATGTGGATCTTTTTAAACTTCTCTTTATTCAGCATAATCATTATTTATTAGAGAACAATCATATTCTTTTACACTCATTTGCCACAATTTCTTTATCTGTTGCCCAGTTAATGGGCATCTACTTTCCCCCAATTTGACTTGATTTGTTTGATATCTTAATTACATTGATTGAGTTAACATAGAGGCTTTCTGCTTACATGTCTGCATAGTTGTCTGTGTCTTTTATGATTGCCTCTATCCCTGATTTGGTTAAGACTTTATATATTAAGGCAGCTGGTTGGCTCAGTGGATAAAGAGCCAAACCTAGAGATGAGAAACCTTAGGTTCAAATATGACCTTAGACACTTCCTAGCTATATATTCCTGGGCAAGTCACTTAGTCTCAATTGCAAAGCCTTTACCATTCTTCTGCATTGGAACCAATAGTATTGATGCTAAGACAAAAAGTAATGTTTTTTTTTAAAGAATATATTTCTTTATAAATATATTATTTATCAATAATCACATGAAAAAGTATTCTAAATCTCTCCTGATTAGAGAAATGCAAATTAAAACAACTCTGAGGTACCACCTCCCACCTAGCAGATTGACCAATATGACAGCAGAGGAAAGTGTTAAATGTTGGAAGGGATATGGAAAAATTGGGACATTAATGCTTTACTGGTGGAGTTGTGAATTGGTCCAACCATTCTGGAGGGCAATCTGGAACTATGCACAATGGATTTTAAATGAATAGCCTGCTTTTTGATCCATCCACTGCTGGGTTTGTACCCACAAGGGATAAGAAGAACAAAGACTTGTACAAAAATATTCATAGCTGCGCTCTTTGTGGTGGCAAAAAAATGTAAAATGAAGGGATTTCCTCCAATTGGGGAATGGCTGAACAAATTGTGGTATCTGTTGATGATGGAATATTATCGTGCTGAAAGGAATGAACTGAAGGAATTCCATGTGAACTGGAACGACTTCCAGGAATTGATGCAGAGTGAACGGAACAAACCCAGGAGAACAGAGACAAATACACTGTGGCACAATCTAATATAATGGACTTCTCTACTAGCAGCAATGCAATGATTCAGGACAATCCAGAGAAACTTGGGAGAAAGAACACTATCCACATCCAGAAAAAGAACTGTGGGAGCAGAAATGTATTAGAAAAATATATGATTGACCATGTAGTATGATAAGGCTGTGATTAGGGTTTTGATGTTAAAGGATTGCTCTACTGCAGATATGAATAACGTGGAAATAAATTTTGAACAATGATACATGTATAACCCAGTGGAACTGCTTATCAGCTTTGGGAGGGGACAGAGATCGTGAATCATGTAACCATGGAAAAATATTCTAATTAAAAACAACAACAAAAAAATATTTCCAAGCAGCAGCTGGGTGGCTCAGTAGATTGAGAGCCAGGCCTAGAGGTAGGAGTTCCTGGGTTTGAATCTGGCCTAAGACACTTCCTTGCTGTGTGTGTGATCCTGGACAAGTCACTTAATACCTATTGCCTGTCCCTTACCACTCCTCTACCTTGGAACCAATATACAATATTGATTCTAAGGCGGAAAGTAAGGATTGAAAAAAGAGAAAGAATATATTTCCTACTCATCACTATGAAATATATATGTGTATGTATACATATATAATTTTATTTATTTTAAAAATTTTTAAATGGCCTTAAATATTAAAATCATGTATTTGTTTAGTATGTACTGAGAAATATAATATAAAGTGCTGGTCTAAGCCTAATTTCTGCAAGACTGCTTTACAATTTCCCCAGCAATTTTAATCAAATAAGGAGTTGTTTCCTAAGTAATTTTTTTTCTCCCTTATCAAGTTTTGAATTATTGAGTTCCATCTTTTCCAATTATTCTATGCATAGTCTGTTCCATTGGATGAACTCTACTGAAAAAAGTATTTATTTATTTGTAATATTTAAAATATGAAGATAGAAAGTTAATTTCCTCCCTTCCTCTTATTCTCCCATTACAGAAGGCATATTTGACAAAAATATATTTTTACATCTAAAACTATATCTTGCTTATTTCTGTTTATTCTTTCTTTCTCCAGATGTAGACACACACATATTTTTTCCAACAGTATTTATGTTGCTACATAAAATATTTTGTTCATTTCACTCTTCATAATCTCATTCTTGTCTTTTCATGTTTTTTTAAATAAAATTAACCTGCTTGTCATTTATTTTAGCACAGTTAGTCTCCCATCATAAGCATAGATCACAACTTGTTTAGCCATTTCCCAAAGGACAGGCATCAATTTCTAGTTCTTTGCCACCATAAAGAGAACTGCTATACATACTTTTAAAAATAGTTTCTTTTCATTTTTCTTTGATTACCTTAGGAAACAAGTTTAATAATGAGTCAAAAGGTATATACGGCTTTGTAACTGAATATAATTCTAGATTGTTCTCCAAAATGGATGGATCAGTTTACATTTCTACCAACAATCTTTTGCTGTACCCATTTTCCCATCCCTCCAACAATTGTCATTTTGAACTTCTATAATTTTAGCCCATCTGCTAGCTGTGAAATGTTTTTTATTTGAATTTCTCTAATGAATAATGATTTAAAGCATTTGTTCATATATTTTTATATAGCTGATTTCTTCATCCAAAAACTGTTTGTTCATCTTTCGCCCATTTGTCAATTGAGAAATGGCTCTATCTATCTACCTACGTACCTATACCTATACCTATATTCATCCATTCGCTCATCCATCCATCAAACAAAGTCTATTTTTAGCCACTATTAGACAGTTTAGATTATAGTTATTTCATTTAAAATAGAGTTTGAAGTCTGTTATGCTTCATTTATCCCAACATTTTTCATTATTTCCTTTGATAATCTACATTTTTTGTTTTCCAAGCAAATTTTAATATTTGATCACATTGTATAAATTATGCCTTTGATACTTTTAATGATGACACTAAAATATAAATTAATTTTGAAAATGCTAACATTTTTACTATTTCGATACTGACCAGTCATGAATACTAAATATTCTCCCATTTTCTCTGCCATTTTTTATAAAGGATTTCTTTTCCTTATTTTTGTCCTTATTGGTTTTCTCTTTCTGTTAGCTTTAGACTTCATTCTTTGATTTTACACACATTTAATCCTCCTTTATTCTTTGTCTTCCTCATAAAATCAAAACTTTTGAGAATCTATTTTGAAACCTGTCTTCTAAAAAGTTTATGTTACTGTCTTGTGGCTCTTGCCTGTAAGCAATCTGTCCCTCTAGGTATTCTGTTGTTAATTACTTTTAGAAATATCAGTTCCTATAGAAGTTAGATGCTGTTTTTAGTTCATTATTAATCTATGTTCTCCTCTCAGCTATTTCCCCCCAATTTGAAACAAAATTCCATACCTGTATCTGTGACATCTCTGTCTTCTGAGTATCAATTGACTCCCATAAATTAGCAGGAATTCTAATACCCATTTTCTGGAGGCAGAATGAGTGGTCTCTCTAATCAACAACACCCTCAACATAATATCCATTGCAAATGGATTTGATATCTCCTTTGTCTCTCTTCCCATAAGAGAATTCATCAGTGAAATAAGGGTTCTCTTTCTCCTTTTTTTCACCTCTTCCTTTGCCTCTTCTCCCATTATCTTGTGGACTCATATTTATGTGAAAATAGAGGAGTTATTTTTCCTTGTTAGTCTTGGTTTCTTGGTAGTCTTTGACTTGATTAGGAAATATTAATTATCCCCTTCTATCTTCTTTATCCCTTCACCTGTTCTATGAGCTTTTTTGTTTTATAATTTATTACCACCAAAAACATTGTTTCACCTATGTAAATTGTGGAAGGTTTATTTAGTTCAAGATTGTTTGTTCCCCATTACTTCTGTAAAGATTAAAATTTAGGGGAGACTGAGGCAGGTAGAAATTAGTTTCTCTCTGCAAGGAGTATTATATTTTTAGAGGTTTATTGAAGATTAAGGATTAAAGAAAATACAGGATAATAAAAAACAAGTGCCTAGGCCAGAGGCCTAGACAAGACCTCACCTACATTATGGAAAGAGCCACATCTGCTCCAAAATGGAAGTCCAAAAAAAAGACACAAAAACCTTTGCAATCAGCTTAAATCCTTTCTTGATCTAGGCCCAGGTGAGATTACAAAGCATTCTGGGGAAGTAGAGCAAAGGCTTGTGGGAATTGAAGTTCAGAGTTCGAGTCTATTTTTACACTTCTATTTGAATTCTGCTTTCACCTTTGTCTACTTGAATACATTTAGAAAGAAGTTTTTTAATGGTCTTTTTTGTTGTTCTGCTTGCTGTATTTGCCAAGTCATCATGCATTTCTGTAATTTGGGTGTTTTAGAATTAACCTTTAAGGCTGTTTTCTTTCTAAAATATTTGAATACCTCTTTATTAAACATGACTATTTTTTAAAATTTATGTGTGGGTTTAGATTTACAGAGTAAACCATAGGACTACATCTTGAGTTTTTTGTTCTTTAAAAATGCATTATTTGATTTCCTTCTGTATTTTCTGGGAGGTGCACTATATTCTTGTGGTATTTGTACTCATTTTCCTTTATATTTGAAGGTCTTTCTCTTGGTCACTGGAGGGTTTTTTTTTTCTATTTCTCAAGAGAAATATGAAATTTAACCAGTATGTATTTTGGATTTTACATCTTTGTTTTTTTTTTGTTTGTTTTGTTTTGTTTCCTGGAGATGATCTGTGGATTATTTCATTTGGCCCTTAATTTTCTGTGTTCAGAGGTAACAGACAACCTTTTTTGGTATTATATTTTGCATTATGGTTTCCACATTTTTTATTCATTTTTTTCCTTGGTATGATGCTTAAGTTGTTTCTAAGTATCCTTTCTGTAACTTTTTTTTTTTGCTTTTGTGGGATTTTTACTTTTTTTCTTCTCTTCTAGACTATCTTTTCATTCTGTTAATTTGTATTCCAATCAGTTGTCTTTTTTTTTTCCTTTTGGTGGGAGTTGTCACCACAGATTTAAGTTTTTCTATTCTGCAAATTATTTCTGCTGCTTAGGCAATAAATTCTGTGCTTCCAGTTGTCAATTCTCTTTTAAGCTACTTAGGAGTAACACTGATGGGATTCTGTTCTCTCCTCAAAATCTCTAAGGTCCTTTGCCATATCAAGTATTATAGTATTTCCTTGGATTTGTAATTTTCATTCATAGATATCTGAACTAGTTTCCTAGATTTAGAGGTCATATTTCTTCTTTTTAATGCCTTTCCTGGAGACTTCCTCAGCTGCATTGGATGGCCATGTCCCAACATGCCCTAAGCACTCTACAGTGCTTTGCTGCGTCGCCCTCTCAGCCGTTGAACCTTCTTATTGGTTTCTTCGGTCTGTTCAGCCTAAGCAGTCTTCACATGCTGGGTGAGCAAAACCCTGGTTCACCAGGGGTCCACAATGACCTGATGGCTACCCTCACAAGGTCTAGCCAGCCTGTGGAAGCCGTTGCCCACATGCTAGCAGCTACTGGGAGCCACAAGTGAGAGCTGGGTGTCAGGTGGTGGTCAGAGGATGGAGACAGAGTAAACAGGGACGCATTGTGGGTGATCCTTAGCAAGCTCGGTTGCCCAGAAAAATTCATCAAACTGATCCAGCTCTTTCATGTCGACATGACAGGGGAAGTCCTATCTGGTGGAGAGACTTCCCATCGCTTCAACATCTCCAATGGTGTGAAACAAGGCTGTGTCCTCAATCCAGTACTATTCAACCTATTTTTCACCCAAGTATTATGACATGCTGTGATGGATCTAGACCTGGGCATCTACATCAAATGCCGACTGGATGGCTCACTATTCGACCTTCGCTTCCTGACTGCAAAAACAAAGACAACAGAGAGACTCATCCTGGAAGCTCTCTTCGCAGATGACTGTGCTCTCATGGCCCACCAAGAAAATCGTCTCCAAACCATTGTGGACAGGTTCTCCACCACAACAAAACTGTTTGGCCTGACTATCAGCCTCAGCAAAACAGAGGTGCTGTTCCAACCTGCACCAGGGAGGCCAACTAACTAGCCGTGCATTACAATCGAATGCACACAGCTTTCTAACATCAACACTTTCAAGTATCTGGGCAGCACCATACCAACGACGGGTCCCTAGACCACGAGATCAATGCTAGGATCCAAAAGGCCAGCCAGGCACTCGGGCGGCTGCACTCCAAAGTCCTCCAACACAGAGGTGTAAGCACTGTAACAAAGCTCAAAGTGTACAACGCAGTGGTCCTCAGCTCGCTCCTGTACGGTTGTGAGACATGGACACTGTACCGAAAGCACATGAAACAGCTGGAGCAATTCTAGCAACGCTCCCTCCGGTCAATCATGAGTATCCGATGGCAGGACTGAATCACCAACCAGGAAGTCCTCGACAGAGCCAACTCCACCAGCATCGAAGTCCTGGTCCTCAAAACCCAGCTACGATGGTCTGGACACGTCATCCGCATGGACCCACAGCGAATACCAAGACAGGTATTCTATGGTGAACTGTCAGCTGGACTCGGGAAACAAGGCCGACCAAAGAAAAGATTCAAGGATCAGCTAAAGTCCAACTTGAAGTGGGCTGGCATGACACCAAAGCAACTAGAACTCGCTGCCTCTGACAGAAGCAGCTGGTGAACCCACATTCACCATGCCGCCACCACCTTTGAAGATGAGCGACGTCGACGTCTTGCCGCTGACGGTGAACGCCGACACCAGGCCACAACTGCACCTCCCGTAACAACTGGCGTCCCAGGCCCCATGTGCCACAAACTGTGCGCCTCAGCCTTTGGACTCCAAAGCCACATGAGGGTACATCAATAGATGATAATGCACAAAGACAGAGTCATTCTCGGTCACTGAGAGACTACCACTACTCTACTACTAATGCCTTTCCTCTTGAGTTGTATTTAAGGACTTTACATTTTCTTCTTCTTAAAATTTGGTAACTTCAGTCCTTTTTCCTCTTATTCTATATTATTTTATATCCTGATTCCTTTACCTTTGAGAGTGGTTTTCCTGGGTGCTGGGTCTTAGAGAATCTTACTCTCCTCCCATACTGGCCAATTCATGGTTCACCAGCCTACCTCTGCCTCAAGAGACTTTTAGAGGGTCAGAAAATAATCAGGCTGGATGATGGGCTTTTCCCATCATGCTTAGTGGAGTGCCACCCCCTCATACTGACATCTCAGAAGCACAAAGTGCTACTGTTATGGGGTTTGGATATGTAACCCTGGGGTTCGGGAAGGATACCTTTTGCAAGAATGCAAGACTCCAAAACTTAGCTTAAAAACAAAAAGAGAAATTTATTAATTTAGGAAGTAATGTTGAGAATGGCCAGAAGGAAAGCAAGGTGGGACAGTAAGATGGGGAGCAGTTCCTTGGGAGGACAGCATGAAAGGAAAGGCTGTTCTCTATGGGGACAGCATGGGTGGAAAGGCTGTCCCCCAGACGACATCAGTTCTGGGGTTTTTATACTCTTTAGATGCTAGGTCCTGGTGTGGACATGACCTAGAGTGTTAGTCCCTCAGGCATTTGGTGGGGCGAAGTGGTCATCTGACTGGGGTCTGCCTGAAGGCATAAAGATTCATCTCTTTGTCCATCTTAAATCAAGAGGACTATCAAAGAGGATAAACATCTCAGGACCCTAGAGGGGGTCATTGGGTGTTTCTAAGTTCAGAGTCAGGAGGATGCAAAGGCAAGGGATTTTCCCTGATAATAGTTTCTGAGTTTCTGAGGGTACAGTGCCCATGTCACTACTATGCCATTATCTCAGTCTGAGTAAATTTCTGAAGCTTGGAGTTTGGATCTTTATAGCACTTAGAGGAGGGAGGAAGTGATAATGGTGTATAAAAAAGGACTTTTGTCTTATTTCTCTAATCCTATGCTTGAGCCTAGTCTGTTACAGTAAGAACATTGCAATAGAACTATTGTAACCCGGGCAGATTCCTGTTTTGTTACTTGGAGTTTATATCTCTGTGGCACTAGAAAAGAGTCAAAGGGTTTAGCTGGTTCATTGAATTATGTTGCCAGTTCAGGGATCAATTTATGCAGTCTTGCTCCTCAGAGCATGGTGGATGATGGCAGGTTGTACTGAATAATTCTACCTAGGATTTGGTGAAAAAAATAATAGTCCCTTTGTGCTGTTTATCAAGTTTTCCTGTTGCTTTGGTTCTTGGTGTCCTAGACTATGAAGATAGCTGAAATTGCTTTTTTTTTTGACACATAATTTCTATTTTAGAGAGATTTGAGATTTGCAGACCTAAAAAGCTTTTGTTGGTGGGTTCTTTTTTAATTCACTCAGTAGCAGAAACATGCCAGATCAGTCTTCGCTGCCACAGATAGTCTAGACTGATTGATGTTGTTCTTGGGGATATTGTCCCAGTGAGATTATAAGAAGGGAAAGCAACAAAGGTAAATACCTTAGCTCAGCATAGAAGGAGGTCTTGAGGGTAGAATCATTTAACCATCAGTAGAGCTTGTATCTTGCCTAAAAATACAAGAGATCAAAACCTTAAATTGACAGTCCTAAAGGGGTTTGCCAACTCAGGACCATTGAGACTGGACCAAAATAACTTCTTAGAATAATCTTTATGTACCAGATTTTAAAATAATTAAAGGAGAATAGGTCATGAGGTATATTATCTTGACAAAAGGAATCATCTTTTTAAAAAAAAATCATTAGAGCCAAGTAGGTTCTCGAGACAAGAAGTCCCAGTTTCAAATTTGGCCTCAGATATTTCCTAGCTATGTGACACTGGGCAAGTCACTTGACCCCAGTTGCCCCACCCTTACTGCTCTTCTGTCTTAGAACCAACCCTAAGTATTAATTTCTAAGATAGAAGGAAAGAATTTAAAATATCAATAAGCCATTGAAATCATCAGGGTTCCTGATATATTAAATCAAATTCTATTTACAAAAAATATATTTAGTCAGAACTTAAAATAAAACATCACTTGTTAAAAGTGAACTTTTAAACTGTGGGAGTAGAAACACAGAATAAAAACATTTGCTTAATTACGTGGTTTGATGGGGATCTGATTGGGGATGTAGACTCAAAGATCACCCTAGTGCAAATATTAATAATATAGAAGAGGTACTAATCAATGACATATGTAAAACCCAGTGGAATTGCTCTTTGGCTATGGGATTGGGGTGGGAGTAAAGGAGGGAAAGAACATAAATCATGTAACCATGATGAAATATTCTAAATTAATTAAATAAATAAACTTTAAAAAAAGTTAACTAATAGGATGTAGCTGGGTCCCTCAGTGGACTGAGACACAGGCCTAGAGACAGGAGATCCTGGGTTCAAATCTAGCCTCAAACACTTCCCAGCTGTGTGACCCTGGGCAAGTCACTTGATTCCCATTGCCTAGCCCTTACCATGCTAATGGTTTAAAAAAAAGTGAATTTGAAGGATAAAAGTTATTAGAAAAGATAAAATACTAGGTTTGATTGCAGGAAATTTGAAACATTTTTCATGAATAGAATTAATACAACCAGGATAAGAAAGAAAATATTTGACAGTGGGAGGGGAAAAAGTTTTTATCAAATATAATAGCAGTCTGATATTCAAGATATGTAAACAACTAATAGAATTTTATAAAACCAGAAGCCATTTTACATTAGGTAAGTTATCAAAGTGTATGAATAATTGTGCTCCAAAGAAAAATTACAAACTATTGACAGTCATATGAAAGAGTACTTCATATAGCTTACAGTAAGAGAGATCAAAATCAAAACAGTTCTGGAGTTTCACTTTATACTCAGTAAATTAAAAAAAAAAGGAAAAGAAATAGTTAATGCTAAGAGGACCTGTGAAAAAATGGCCACAATAACACTAATGATTGTTTTGTTGATAGAACTGTGAAATTAATCCAACCATTCTGGAAAATAAATTGGAGTTATGCACAGGGAAGCCTAAAATGTCTATACCTTTTAAAAAGATTACACTACTGGACATAGACTCAAGGAGGCAAGAGATGAATAAGAAAGGCCTAATGTGCAACAAGATAACTATAATACACTTTGTGGTAGCAAAGAATTAGAAACAAAACAGATTTCCAAATATATTAAAGAATGCTTAATCAAATTGTGATACATCAATATAATGGATTGCTAATTGTGCTATAAGATATCCTGATTATGTTGAGAAGGAAATATGATTTACATGAAATTTTGCAATGAATCAGAGCCAGGAAAAAATAATATACACAACAACTACCACAATATAAGAGAAAATATCATCAGTGAGACCATACACTGCAAAATTACAGTCCAAGTTTGCCCCAAAGTAAAGACATAAAAATAATCTCCCCTCATTTTGCTGAGGCAAAAGTGTGTTGACATGGAATATAACATATATCATTGTAGTTTTCCAATATATTAGTTAATTTTCCTGAAATTTTTTTAAAATTTTATTTAATTAGTCAATTTAGAACATTTTTCCTTGGTTACAAGAATCATATTCTTTCCCTCCCCTTCCCCAACCCTTCCCATAGCTAACACACAATTCCACTGGCTTTTACATGTGTCCTTGATCAAAACCTATTTCCTTGTAGTTGATGTTTGAGCTAGGGTGCTCATTTAGAATCTACATCCCCAATCAGATCCCTATCCACCCATGTAATCAAGCAGTTGTTTTTCTTCTGTGTTTCTACTCCCACAGTTCTTCCTCTGAATGTGAACAGCATTCTTTCTCATAAGTCCCTCAGAATTGTCCTGGATTATTGCATTGCTACTAATGGAGAAGTCCATTATTTTAGATTGTACTACAGTGTATCAGTCTCTGTATATAATATTCTCCTGGTTCAGCTACTTGGCATCAATTCCTGGAGGTCGTTTCAGTTCACACGGAGTTCCTCCAGTTCATTTTTCCTTTGGGCACAATAGAATTCCATCATCAACATATACCAAAATTTGTTCAGCCATTTCCTAATAAGAGGGCATCCCCTCATTTTCCAATTTTTTGCCACCACAAAGAGCATGGCTATAAATATTTTTGTACAAGTCTTTTTCCTTATCTTTTTGGGGTACAAACCCAGCAGTGCTATAGCTGGATCAAAAGGCAGATAAGCCTTTTATTGCCCTTTGGGCATAGTTCCAAATTGCCCTCCAGAATGATTCGATAAATTCACAATTCCACCAGCAATGCATTAATGTCCCATTTTTGCCACATCCCCTCCAGAATTCATTACTTTCATTTCCTATCATATTGCCCAATCTGCTAGGTGTGAGGTGATACCTCAGAGGTGTTTTGATTTGCATTTCTCTGATTATAAGAGATTTAGAATACTTTTTCATGTGCTTATTAATAGTTTTGATTTCCTCATCTGAAAATTGCCTTTTAATGTCACTTGCCCATTTATCAATTGGGGAAAGGCTTGAATTTTTTTGTACAATTGATTCAGCTCTTTATAAATTTGAGTAATTAGACCTTTGTCAGAGGTTTTTGTCATGAAGAATTTTCCCCAATTTGTTGCTTCCCTTCTAATTTTGTTTGCTTTTGATTCATTTGTATAAAAACTTAATTTAATTTAATCAAAATTATTTATTTTACATTTTGTAATTTTTTCTAACTCTTGCTTGGTCTTAAAAATCTTTCCTTTCCCAATGATCTGACAATTCTGTATTCACTTAATTTACTTATAGTTTCCTTCTTTATATTCAAGTCATTCATCCATTCTGAGTTTATCTTGGTGTAGGGTGTGAGATGTTGATCCAAACCCAATCTCTCCAATATTGTCTTCCAATTTTCCCAGCAGTTTTTGTCAAATAGTGGATTTTTGTTCCAAAAGCTGGGATCTTTGGGTTTATCTTAGACTGTCTTGCTGAGGTCACTTACCCCAAGTCTATTCCACTGATTTTGGGTTTGTGGAGGTCTAAACAGTTGCTGTCTCTAAGCCGTCATCTTGATTCCGCCTCCTTTCCTTCTATTTTTTTATACTTTGATATAAAAAGTAGGGAATGAACTTTGTACATGATTTTTAAACCCAGAAAACAACATGGTATTATTCAAAATTGCATCATGTGTATGCGGGGACAAAATATATGTGTCATGTTTGCAAAACTAAAAGAGGAACTGGAGAATGGCTGAAAAAGTTGTGGTGTATGATTGCAATGGAATATTGTTGTGCCATGAGAAATGATAAAAAAGATGAACACAAATAGTCCTGGAAAGAATTACACAAAGTCATGAAAAATGAAGTGAGTAGAGCCAGGAGAACATTGTACAAAGTAACAAAAATAATGCATTATGATTAACTGCGAATGACTTAACTATTATCAATAAGGCAAAGATCCAGAACATTTCTAAGGGAATCATAATGAAAAAGTTTATCTACCAACAAAAAACAGTCTAAATGCAGATGGAAACATCATTTTTATTTTATTATCATCATGAATTTTTCTCTAGTGTAAATATGTCCTTTTTTCACAACATGACAATTAAGGAAATAAATATTATATGATAATATAGTTCCAATCTATATTGAGAAGGAAGGAGAAAAAAGAATGAGACAGAGTTTTGTACATAATAGATGTAAAAATTTGTTTCTCTTGGATAAGCATATTTATTGTAATTCATTTTATTAATTTCATTTCATTTTCCCACAACTAAATAAGACATTTTAAAAAGAATTTTCAGTCTAATTTTCTTTTTCAATCCCTTCTCCTCCCCCCCTTTTTTTTTAAAATTAACAAGCAAACATAATTTTTACTAAAGAGGAATCAAATTGTCTTTGCATATTTAGGCTTACAAATATCATTTAAATGGAAACTATCTTTATCTTCACATTTAATTAAAACAGCTTCAAACTGATTTTAATGCCTGAAATTTGAGCAATAAAGAGCTAAGACTCTTGCCTAGCTTGTAAATTTTAAAAGACATTAAAGAAATCTATATAGGATAACATTTATAACCTCCTCCAGCATTCTACCTCATTAAACTCATTCCTTGGAAGCTTCTTTATTGGGAGTTTTAAAAATTATCAAGAATGATTCAATTATTTCTATATTTCTGTTTATCCCTAAACATAAGACTAGTTTCATGCTACTGATTATAATTTGGAATAAAAAAAAGTTTCTCAGAATGTTTTTCTTTATAAGTGAGAAGTTTATAAAGTTATAAATTTTGCTTCAAACATAAGTTACAAGAAATTGAAGTTCCATTTTAACATAGTGTTTCTATTCATTATGTATTTTCTAGAAACCAAGAATAAATTAACAATAATAAACATAAATAATATCTAGCTTAACAAAGTCATTTGCATAAAATTTTAATATTTCATCCCAGATTATAAGGTATTTCATTACAAAAATAACTTATTTAGTTTTTCCCTAGAGTTCTTGTCATTAATCTGGCTTCTGCTACTAAAATGCAAAATGTTTTAGCTCTGATGTATATTAAATTATCCACAGTAATGAAAAATAATAAAAGATATACTCACTAACAATATATCATACTCTGCAAAGAAAAACAGAAAACAAAACCTCTCAGTCCAGGGCAAATTATATGGCTTCAATGTTGTCATTAACCTCTGTGATATCCATAAATTACAAGAATGAGAGGCAATGTGGTATGGTGGGATAGCAGGCTAGCCTCTCAGCCAGAAAGAAAGTTGTAACTTTGACTTATACTTACTATGTGATCCTGGGCAAATCTCTTAACTTCTCAGTGGTCTGGGCAGCTGATTATAAGCTGCAGAGAGAATGTGACTTGTATTGCTAGAGAAAGGTTTCTCAAACCAGAGATCTCTTTCCCAAAAAATTCATATGTCTCAATCCCCCTGTGAGGATGGATGGCTCAAACATCAAACCCTTTTAAATAATGAACATTTAAATATTTCTGCTGTTGACATTTTCATTTTATTTAATCATATTTAGTCATTTTCAGGATATTTCTTATACATATTAATTCATTAAATAGCTGATAGAGAAAATATTGACTTAAAAATTGGAATGTAACCTATGTATGTATGTATGAACATTAATCTAGTTCTTCAGTTGTCAAGGTGTATTTAAAAAGGATTTGAAATGTTCTAAATCCCTCTTGATTAGAGAAATACAAATCAAAACAACTCTAAGGTAATACTTTACACCTATCAGATTGACCAATATGGCAGTAAAGGAAAATAATAAAAGCTTGAGGGAATGTGGTAAAATTGGGACACAAATGCATTGCTGGCAGAGTTGTGATTCAACCATTCTGGAAGGTAATTTGAAATTAAGCTCAAAGAGCTATAAAAGAATACATACCTTTTGATCCAGCAATACTATCACTACTTGGGATACTTTCTATCCCTAAGTGATTAAAAAAATGGGAAAGGACTTATTTATACAAACATTTATAGCTGCTCTTTTTGTGGTGGCAAAGAATTGGAAACTAAAGAGACATCCTTCAATTGGGGAATAGCTGAACAAAATGTGATGTATGATGATGATGGAATAAAAATGTGCTATAAGGAATGATGAACAGGATGATTATTTGAAAAGAACTAGAAAGACCTGTGTGTTCTAATGCAGAATAAAATGAGCAGAATGAAGAGAAAATTATACACAGTAAGTGATATGTTGTGGAAAGATGAAACGTGATAAACTTTGCTACCTAACAGCAATACCATGATTCAGGACAATTTTGAGGGACTTATGAAAAAAATGCTATCGTCTCTAGAGAAAGAACGGTTGAAGTATAATTGCTGATTATCACATATGATTTATCACATTGCTTTTTGGGTATATCACTTGGGATTTTGGTACATAAAATTATTCACCTTCAAAAATGAGTAATATGGAAATAGATTTTGCTTGATATGTATAGCTCAGACTGAATTGCTTGTCAACTTCAGGAGGAGGGAGGGAAGAAAGGAGGGAGATAACATGAATCATATAACTTTGGAAAACTTATGTGGAAATTTGTTATTAAAAGAAAAAAATCTTAAACTCAAAAAAATTGAAATTAAATTGAAAAATCAAGAGTATTTGAATTGGCAATTAATCAGTAATAGTTCCAAGAAGTGACTCTTAGAAAGGTATATGTCTGAGATATATCTCATTAAGAGAAATCCTGTTACAGGAAGTAAGATGATTTAATGGAATAAACCCTAACTCAGCCACTTTATATATTGTGTAGTTGCAGAAAGAAATTTTTCCTCAATATTCACATAACTATGTCCATTCACTTCATACTCACATAAATTCAGACTGAAAATTCTAATGAAATAGTCTCTCATGAGATTCACATATGAGTATTTATTCTCTGGATCCCCTTCAGTTCACAATTCAACCAATAATGTTAATGTCTCAATTTTCCCACATCCCCTTCAACTTTTGTCAAATTCCTTTTCTGTCTTAATAGCCAATCTGAAAGGTGTGGGGAATTTAGAGGTTTTTAATCCACATTTCTCTAAATCATAGTGAATTACAGCATTTTTTTTCACATGACTAAAGATAGATTTAGTTACTTTGTCTCACAACTTCCTATTCATATCCTTTGACCATTTATAAATTGGGGAATAACTTCTATTTTCATATGTTTAATTCATTTATATATAAATTTGAGAAATGAAGCCTTTATAAGACTTGTAAATTTTTTCAACATTATAATTACAGCGTATATCCTATAACCTGTTTTCTCTGTTGATCTTGCTCTCCTTTCATTCTGTTCATCCTCAAAAGTGTTTTGCTTTTGACCAATGACTCCTCCATTTGCCTTTTCCTCTCTTGCACCCTACCTTCTATCCCACCATTTTTATCCCCTTCCTCTTCTAGTTTCATGTAGATAAGAAAAATTTCTATACCAAATTGACTTTGTATGTTCTTCTTGCTATGAACCAATTTTGATGAGAGTAAGGTTCAAACACTTCCCTTCCCATCTCCTCTATCTTCTCCCCTACTGTAAAAGCTCTATTCTCTTTTATGTGCCTTTTTATGTTGCCAGTTTTATGTAAATTATTCCACTCTACCTCTCTCTTTCCCCTTAATTTTATTGTTTAAGATATCATTACATTACATTCAACTTATATGCTTGCTCTCTGACAATGTACATTTTATTTCAATGCCTGAATAATAATAAAGTTCTTAGGAATTATAAGTGTTGTTTTTCCATGTGGGTATGTAGAGAATTTAAACTTGTTGAATTTTTTTAAATTTCTCTCTCCTGTTTACCTTTATGTGCTTCTTTTGGGTCTTGTATTTGAGACTCAAATTTTCTATTCAGCTCTGGTCTTTCATTAGGAATACTTGATAGTCCTCTATTTCATTTTTCTCTCCTGAAGGATTATGCTCAGTTTTGCTGGATAGATGTTTCATGATTGTAGTCTTAACTAGTTTGCCCTCTGGTATATCATATTCCAGACCCTATGGTCTTTTAAAGTAGAAGCTGCTAAATTTTGTGTTATTCTGACTATATCTCCATGATATTTTAATTATTTATTTTTGACTGTTTGCAATATTTTCTCATTGACTGGGAGCTCTGAAATTTGACTATAATATTCCCCAAATTTATCTTTTTGTGATCTCTTTCAGTAGGTGATCAGTAGATTCATTCAATTTTTAATGTACCTTCTCTTTCCAGAATATGAGGACAAATTGTCTTGATATTTACTTTTTTTAATTTTATTTAATTAATTTAGAATATTTTTCCATGGTCACAAGATTGATGTTCTTTCACTCCTCTCCCACCCATCTCCTCCCCTAGCTGATGTGTAATTCCAGTAGGTTTTACATGCATCATTGATCAAGACCTTTTTCCATATTATTAATATTTGAACTAAGGTGATCATTTAGACTTTATATCCCTGATCATATCCCCCCCGACTCTACATCAACCCATGTGATTAAGCAGTTGTTTTTTCTACTCTTTTTCTACTTCCACAGTTCTTCCTCTGAATGAGAATAGCATTCTTTCTGATAAGCCCGTCTGAATTCTTCTGGATAACTGCATTGCTACTAGTAGAGAAGTGCATAATATTTGATTGTAGCATAGTATATTAGTTTTGGTGTGCAATGTTCTCCTAGTTCTGCTCCTTTCACTCTGCCTCAATTCCAGGAGGTCATTCCAGTTCACATGAAATTCCTCTGGTTCATTATTATTTTGAGCAAAATAGTATTCCATCAACCACATATACCACAATTTGTTCAACCATTCCCCAATTGAAGAACATTCCCTCATTTTCCAATTTTTGCTACCACAAACAGTGCAGCTATGAATATTCTTGTACAAGTCTTTTTCCTTATTACCTCTTTGGGGTACAAAATCAGCAGTGGTATGGCTGCATCAAAGGGCAGACAGTCTTTTACCACACTTTGGGCATAGTTCCAAATTGCTTTCCAGAATGGTTAGATGACTTCACAACTCCACCAACAATGCTTTAATGACCCAATTTTGCCACATTCCCTCCAACATTTATTACTTTCCTTTGCTATCATATTATACAATCTGCTAGGTGTGAGGTGATACTTCAGAATGGTTTTGATTTGCATCTCTTTTATTATAAGAGATTTAGAACACTTTTTCATGTGCTTTATAATACTTTGTTTTCTTTTTCTGAAAATTGCCTATTCATGTCCCTTGCCCATTTATCAATTGGGGAATGGCTTGATTTTTTGTACTATTGATTTAACTCCTTAATTTGAGTGGTTAGACCTTTGTCAGAGGTTTTGTTATAAAGATTTTCCCCAATTTGTTGTTTCCCTTCTAATTTTGGTTGCACTGGTTTAGTTTGAACAAAACAATTTAATTTAATATAATCAAAATTATTGATTTTATATTTTCGAATTTTTTCTAACTCTTGCTTGATCTTAAAACCTTTCCTTTCCCAAAGATCTGATATGCATACTATTCTGTATTCACCTAATTTACTTATAGTTTCCTTAATTATATTCAAGTCATTCATCCATTCTGAGTTTATCTTGGTATAGGATGTGAGAGTTTCTTAATTTTCCCAGAATTTTTTGTCAAATAGTGGATTTTTGTCCCAAAAGCTAGGATCTTTGTGTTTATCACAGACTGTCTTATTGAAGTCACTTACCCCAAGTCTATTCCACTGATCCTCCCTTCTCTCTCTTAGCCAGTACCAAATTGTTTTGATGACCATTGCTTTATAGTATGGTTTGAGATCTGGGACTGCAAGACCACCTTTCTTCGCATTTTTTTTTCATTATTTCCCTGGATATCCTTGATCTTTTGTTCTTCCAAATGAACTTTGTTTTTTTTTTCCTACTTTTGTATAAAATAGTTTCTTTGTAGTTTGATGGACATGGCACTAAATAAGTAAATTAGTTTGGGTAGGATTGAGATTTTTATTAAGTTAGTTCATCCTACCCATGAGCAATTAATGTTTTTCCAATTATTTACATCTAGTTTTAATTGTGTGGAAAGTGATTTGTAGTTGTGTTCATATAGTTCCTGATTTTTTCTTGGCAGATATATTCCTATCTATTTTATATTTCCCTTTCTAATTCTTGCTGCTGAGATGTGTTGGAAATATATAGGACTGCTGATGACTTATGTGGGTTTATTTTGTATCCTGCAACTTTGCTAAAGTTGTTGATTATTTCTTTTTTTTTTTTACATATGCTAACAGCAATCATTTATTTTTTTAATTTTATAATATTTTATTTGATCATGTCCAAGAATTATTCATTAAAGACAAAGATCATTTTCTTTTCCTGTCCCCCAACCCCCATAGCCGACGTGTGATTCCACTGGGTATTACATGTGTTCTTGATTCAAACACATTGCTATGTTGTTAATATTTGCATTAGGGTTTCCTTTAGAGTCTCTCCTCTGTCATGTCCCCTCAACCACTGTAGTCAGGCAATTGCTATTCCTCGGTGTTTCTACTCCCACGGTTTATCCTCTGCTTATGAATGGTGTTTTTTTCTGCTGGATCCCTGCAGATTGTTCAGGGACATTACACCACCACTAATGGAGAAGTCCATTATGTTCGATTGTACCACAGTATATTAGTCTCTGAGTACAATGTTTTCCTGGTTCTACTCCACTCACTCTGCTTCACTTCCTAGAGGTTGTTCCAGTCTCCATGGAATTCCTCCACTTTATTATTCCTTTTAGCACAATAGTATTCCATCACCAACATATACCACAATTTGCTCAGCCATTCCCCAGTTGATGGGCATCCCCTCGTTTTGCAGTTTTTGGCCACCACAAAGAGCGCACCTATGAATATTTTTGTACAAGTCTTTTTGTCCATTATCTCTTTGGGGTACAGACCCAGCAGTGTTATAGCTGCATCAAAGGGTAGATATTCTTTTGTCGCCCTTTGGGCATAGTTCCAAATCGCCCTCCAGAATGGTTGGATCAGTTCACAACTCCACCAGCAATGAAATAATGTCCCTACTTTGCCACATCCCCTCCAGCATTCATTACTTTCCATAGCTGTCATGTTAGCCAATCTGCTTCGTGTGAGGTGATACCTCAGGGTTGCTTTGATTTGCATCTCTCTGATTATAAGATATTTAGAATACTTCTTCATGTACTTATTAATAGTTTTGATTTCTTTATCTGAGAACTGCCTATCCATGTCCCTTGCCCATTTATCAATTGGAGAATGGCTTGATTTTTTGTACAATTGATTTAACTCTTTATAAATTTGAGTAATTAAAACTTTGTCAGAGGTTTCTATAAAGATTTTTTCCCAGTTTGTTGTTTTCCTTCTGATTTTAGTTACATTGGATTTGTTTGTACTAAAGCTTTTTAATTTGATGTAGTAAAAATTATTTATTTTACATTTTGTGATTCTTTCTATGTCTTGCTTGGTTTTAAAGACTTTGCCCTCCAAAAGGTCTAACATGTAAACTATTCTGTGTTTACCCAATTTACTTATGGTTTCCTTCTTTATGTTCAAGTCATTCACCCATTTTGAATTTATCTTGGTGTAGGCTGTGAGGTGTTGATCTATTCCTAGTCTCTCCCACACTGTCTTCCAGTTTTCCCAGCAGTTTTTATCAAATAGTGGATTTTTGTCCCAAAAGCTGTGATCTTTGGGTTTATCGTATACTATCTTGCTGGGGTCGCTTTCCCGCAGTCTATTCCACTGATCTTCCTTTCTATCTCTTAGCCAGTACCAAATTGTTTTGATGACTGCTGCTTTGTAATATAGTTTAAGGTCAGGGACTGCAAGGCCCCCATCATATGTGTTTTTTTTTTTCATTATTTCCCTGGACATCCTTGATCTTTTGTTATTCCAGATGAATTTTGTTATGTTTTTTTCTAAATCAGTAAAGAACTATTTTGGGAGTTCAATGGGTATGGCACTAAATAGATAAATAAGTTTGGGTAGGATGGTCATTTTTATTATATTGGCTCGTCCTATCCATGAGCAGTTAATGTTTTTCCAATTGCTCAAGTCTAGTTTTAGTTGTGTGGAGAGTGTTTTGTACTTGTGTTCATATAGATCCTGTGTTTGTCTTGGGAGATAGATTCCTAGGTATTTTATTTTGTCTAAGGTGATTTTGAATGGGATTTCTCTTTCTAGTTTTTGCTGCTGAACTATGTTGGAGATGTATAGAAATGCTGATGACTTATGTGGTTTTATTTTGTATCCTGCAACTTTGCTAAAGTTGTTGATTATTTCAGTTAGCTTTTTGGTTGAATCTCTAGGATTCTTTAAGTAGACCATCATGTCATCTGTAAAGAGTGATAACTTGGTCTCCTCCTTGCCTATTTTGATGCCTTCACTTTCTTTTTCTTCTCTAATTGCTACTGCTAGTGTTTCTAGTACAATGTCAAATAGTAGAGGTGATAATGGGCATCCTTGTTTCACTCCAGATCTTATTGGGAATGCATCTAGTTTATCCCCATTGCAAATGATATTAGCTGATGGTTTTATACATATACTGTTTATTATTTTTAGGAATGACCCTTCTATTCCTATGCTTTCTAGTGTTTTTAATAGGAATGGGTGTTGTACTTTATCAAAGGCTTTTTCTGCGTCTATTGAGATAATTATGTGGTTCTTGTTGGTTTGCTTGTTGATGTGGTCAGTTATGTGGATGGTTTTCCTAATATTGAACCATGCATGCATCCCTGGTATAAATCCTACTTGATCATGGTGGATGACCCTTCTGATCACTTGCTGGAGTCTTTTTGCTAGTATCCTATTTAAGATTTTTACATCTATATTCATTAGGGAGATTGGTCTATAGGTTTCTTTCTCTGTTTTTGACCTGCCTGGTTTTGGAATCAGTACCATGTTTGTGTCATAAAAGGAGTTTGGTAGATCTCCCTCTTTGCTTATTATGTCAAATAGTTTGTATAGTATTGGGATTAACTGTTCTTTGAATGTTTGATAGAATTCACTTGGGAATCCATATGGCCCTGGGGATTTTTTCTTAGGAAGTTTTTTGGTGGCTTTTTGGATTTCATTTTCTGATATAGAATTATTTAAGAATTCTATTTCTACTTCTGTTAGTCTAGGCAGTTTGTATTTTTGTATATATTCATCCATATCACCTAAATTGGTGTATTTATTGCCATATAATTGGGCAAAGTAATTTTTAATGATTGCTTTAAATTCCTCTTCATCGGAGGTGATGTCCCCCTTTTCGTCTTTGATGCTGTTAATTTGCTTTTCTTCCTTCCTTTTTTTAATTACATTGACCAGTATTTTGTCTATTTTGTTTGTTTTTTCAAAGTACCAGCTTCTTGTCTTATTTATTAAATCAATAGTTCTATCACTTACAATTTTATTAAATTCTCCCTTAACTTTTTAGGATTTCTAGTTCAGTTTTCAGCTGGGGTGTTCTAATTTGATCGCTTTCAAGTTTTTTTATTTGCATTTCCAATTGATTTATCTCTGCTCTCCCTAATTTGTTAATATATGCACTCAGGGATATGAATTTACCTCTGATTACAGCTTTGGCTGCATCCCAAAAGGTTTGAAAGGATGTCTCGCCATTGTCATTTTCCTTGATGAAATTATTAATTTTTTCTATGGTTTCTCCTCTAACTAAACGATTTTGGAGTATCATATTGTTTAATTTTCAATTAGTTTTTGATTTGGTTTTCCATGTACCATTACTGATCATTATTTTTATTGCCTTGTGATCTGAAAAGGCTGCATTTATTATTTCTGCTTTTCTGCATTTGTGTGCCATGTTTCTGAGACCTAATGTGTCGTCAATTTTTGTGAATGTGCCATGTGGTGCTGAGAAGAAGGTGTATTCCTTTTTATCCCTATTTATTTTTCTCCATATGTCTATTAATTCTAATTTTTCTAAGATTTCATTCACTTCTTTTACGTCTTTCTAATTTTTTTATTTGATTTATCTAAATTTGATAATAGTTGGTTGAAGTCTCCCACTAATATGGTTTTACTGTCTATTTTTTCCTTCAATTCTCCTAGTTTCTCCATTAAAAATTTGGGTGCTATATTATTTGGTTTACATGTTGTTTAGTGATATTTCCTCATTATCTAAAGTCCCTTTTAACAAAATATAATTACCTTCCCTATCCCTTTTGATCAGGTCTATTTTTGCCTTGGCTTTATCAGATATCATGATTGAAATTCCTACCTTCTTTCTGTCAGTTGAGGCCCAGAACGTCTTACTCCATCCTTTAATTCTGTCCTTGTGAGTGTCTACCCACCTCATGTATGTTTCTTGAAGACAACATATGCTTGGGTTTTGGACTCTAATCCATTCTGCTATTCATCTACATTTTATGGGTGAGTTCATCCCATTCACATTCAAAGTTATGACTGTCATTTGAGGATTCCCTGGCATTATGATATCCTTCCCTAATTCTAACCTTTCTTCTTCAGCTCTACCTTTTAGTCCAGTGATTTACTTTAAATCAGTCCCCCTTGTCCCCTCCCTTGATATGTTTCCCTTTCTAGTCCCTCCCTTTTTATTCCCTCCCCCTTCCCCGTCTTCTTCCCTCCCTTTTTTGTGTTCCCTCCCCCCTCCCCCTTGGTTTTCCCTTCTCCTTTCCCTTGTTGGGTAAGATAGAATTCAAGATCCCAATGGATCTGAATGTTCTTCCCTTTCAGAGTTGATTTCCCTCAGAGTAAGGTTTGAGTAAAAACTCTCTTACTCTCCTTCTTATAGGAGTTTTCTTCCCCTCCCCTTCCGGTGTGGATCTTTGTGTGAGAAAGATTATTCTATTTGGTCTTTCTTTTCCCCCTATTTACACATTACATTTTCCCCACATGTTAGTATATATAGATTGAAATAAATGTAGTCCTTATAGAAGAGAGTTTGCGTAAAAGAAAAAGATAACATTTTTCTCCTTTTCCCTTTACTTCATATTTACCTTTTCATGTATTCCATGCTCTTTGTTTTTCGGTGTTGAACTTTCCACAGAGCTCTGGTCTTTTCTTTGCAAAAACTTGGAAATCTTCTCTTTTGTTGAATGCTCATACTTTCCCTTGGAAGTATATAGTCAGTTTTGCTGGATAGCTGATTCTTGGTTGAAGACCCAGCTCTCTTGCCTTTCTGAAGATCATGTTCCATGCCTTACGATCATTCAGAGTAGAACTTGCAACGTCTTGTGTGACCCTGATTGGCATTCCTTTATACCTAAATTGTCTTTTTCTGGCTTCTTGTAGTATTTTTTCTTTTGTTTGAGAGCTTTGAAATTTGGCAATTACATTCCTGGGAGTTGTGTTTTGAGGGTTTAGTGTAGAGGGTGTTCTGTGAGCTCTGTCAGTGGCTGTATTGCCCCCTTGTTCTAGAATCTCTGGGCAATTTTCTTTGATTATATCTTGTATTACGATGTCAAGTTTGCTGTTTATTTCTGGATTTTCTGGAAGTCCAATTATTCTTAAATTATCTCTTTTTCCTCTATTTTCCAAGTCTGTCACTTTGTCAGTGAGATATTTTCTCTTCTAATTTCTTGCTCTTTTGGCTTTGTTTTATTGATTCTTGCTCTTTTACCTGCTTGTTGTCTTCGAGTTGCCTAATTCTGACCTTTAAAGACTGGTTTTCCTTTTCAGTTTGGTCACACTGGTTTTGTAGATGCGTGAATTTCTTTTGCATTATTTCCCACTTTTCCTCCCAGAAGGCTTCCATCTTTTTTATCTTTTCTGATTCAAATTCTTCATGGGTTTGTGGAGAGTTTCCATTTCCTTTGGATGGTTTCAGAGCATTTGCTTGTGTTTCCTCTTCTATCTCCTCTGTATTTTGTATTTTTGCTCCATAAAATGTGTCCAAAGCCGCCCCCTTCTTCTTGTTTTTCTTGGAATTTTGGGGCTTTTGTGCTTCTGTGGAGTTTGCCATCTCTATCTGAGTGGGGATGACTAACTTTTCTTATCTCTGTTTGGTGTTCAGAGGTTTTAGCCCTAGGCAGATTGTCCGTTCTATGTAGTTGTTGTTTTGTCTTCCTGGGGAAGCCAGGAATTGTTGGTGTTTCCATGTTACTGCCCTCCTCAGTTCCCTCCCGATGCTTCTCCATTGCCTTACTTCCAAGCTTTAAGCTTCGCTTGGTGCTTTCCCTGGGGTGTTTGTTTCTGTGCCTTAGCCGGCCAGGGGAGCCAGCACTCTGAGTGGGGAGGGAGCGCAGCTTCCAGGAGCTCTGAGGGCTCCTGATAAGATTAACTTTCTCTGGGTTGAACTGAGTATGCCCTGAGGCAGGGACCTTCTGTGAGACTCAGATGGAAGGATCTGGTCAGGGGGTTACAGGCTCCCCCCATCTCTCTCTGTTTCCCTGCTGTCTGGGTGTCCCCTCAACTGGGTCAGGTTGTTTTCAGGAAGAGGCCTTCAGGATAGCCGGCCCTGAGGCTCTGAGGTTCCTCTGCTGCCTCGGACTCAGAGCTCTGGGTGGGGGGATGGGTCCTGGGACCTTCCTTCTGCCTACCCCTTAGGTCCAAGTTATCTCGTGTTCTGGCTTTTGGGGGGGGGCTGTACCTTTTGTTCCAGGTCCAGGTCCAGGAGGAGGATTCCCGGGATCTATGCTGTTGTTTGTTTTGAATTTCGGTGCCTTTGGAGCATATAGTTTGAGTTCGGTAGGGAAGGGTTTCAGGAGATCTTAAATTTAGCTTTCTCTAAGCCACCATCTTGACCTGAAGTCTCCTTAAATCCCTTTTAAGAGAGATGTAAATCAAAACCACTCTGTGGTATAGCCTCACACCTAGCAAATTGGCTAATATGATAGCAAAAGAAAGTAATGAATGCTGGAGCTGATGTGGCAAAGTCGGGACATTAATTCATTGCTGGTAGAGTTGTGAATTGATCCAACCATTCTGGAGGGGATTTGAAACTATGCCCAAATGGTGGTAAAAGACTGTCTGCCCTTTGATCCAGCCATAGCATTGCTGGGTTTGTACCCCAAAGAGATGAATAGGAAAAAGACTTGTACAAGAATATTCATAGCTGAGTTCTTTGTGGTGGCAAAAAAAATGGAAAATGAGAGGATGCCCTTCTATTGGGGATTGGCTAAACAAATTGTGGCATATGTCTGTGATGGAATACCATTGTGCTCAAAGGAATGATGAACTGGAGGAATTCCATGGGAACTGGAACAACCTCCAAGAATTGATGCAGAGTGAAAGGAGTAGAACCATGAGTACATTATACACAGATACTGATACACTGATATACAATCAAATGTAATGGAATTCTCCATTAGTTGCAATGCAGTGATGCTGAACACCTCAGAAGGATCTATGTGAAAGAACATTATCCACATTCAGAGGAAAAACTTTGGGCACAGAAACACCAAAGAAAAACAATTGTTTGACTACATGGGTCAAGGAGGATATGATTGGGGATATAGACTCTAAATGATCATCCTAGTGCAAACATCAACAACATGGAAATAGGTTCTGATCAAGGACACATCTAAAACCCAGTGTAATTGTGTGTCGGCTATGGTAAAGGCTTAGGAGAAGGGGAGAGAGAGAAAAAAAAAAAACATGATTCTTGTAACCAAGGAATAATGTTCTATATTGACTAAATATAATTAAAAAAAAGATTAGGAAAGTTCCAGTCAGTCCTCAAGAGAAATTATGGTCTTTATATCCCCAATGATAGTATACAGTTGACATTTTAGCCCCTATATTTTTCCCTCTTCCCATTACTAATTTGATGCTTCTAATAAGTCTTGCTATTGCCAACTTAATTTTTCTGGAATAATGAAAAATTTGAATAAAATTTGAATGAGGACTTATGAAGCTTTATCATTATTATTGTATACTACTTGCAACTCAGTGCACACACTTTATGACATATAGTTTCTGAAAAGACTTTATTTTTACCTACTCTTATTCTTGGCTATATTTTAGGTGTTTAGATGTCATTTTTATACATATGAGGTAAAGGTCTTTCCTCATCACCTTTTGTCATCTGGAGCTCTACTCCTAGGACATTTTTCTTAGGCCTTCATGGAAGTAAGAATCAGAAGCAGTTTGCATTAAGTGATGTCTTATTTTTTTTTCCTTTCTCTTTCTGCTTACTATTAATTTAGATATAACCTCTCTCTGAGGAGGAAGCTCTGGGATTTAACTCATTCCTGATCCAGAGTGGAAAAGGGTTTGTCAATTCCACAATTCCCATATCAGTCCTTTTAAATCATATTTAACCTTCTTTAAGCTAAATTAATTCTATTTCTTCATAGGTTTTATTGTTTTGATTTGCAGAATTTATGACCCCAAGCTATCTACAAGCCTTATTGTATCTTTAAACTTGAATAACAAATTTTAGAAATCAGGAAAAGCCTACTAGATCTAAATAACATGATAAGATTATTTCATATTGCCTATTTGCTGTGTTTCTGTGGGTGGTGCCAAAAGAATGTCAGCACTTTTCAACATGGAACTGCAGTGTTGAGTCATACACTCATTCTAAACTTCAGAAGGGTAGTTGAAGGTCTAGCGTTACAATCAATTTATTTTCCTATGAAACCTCTTAATGACTAAGCCAAATTTGGTTTCTGGCCAAGGTAATAAAGGTAGGCTGATATCTAAAGTCTCCCTTCCTCCTCCACTTCCTAACATGAGAATACTGGAATTTTTCTAAATGAAAAATTTCTAATTGGTTATCAAAAAATCAAGTTCATTCTTTCTCTAGCTTCCTGGCAGTGTAATGATAATTTACTGTGTTAAAGAAGCCAAAGTTATAGATTCAATCCCTGTGTGGGTCAGTGAATCAATATTCATTAAGTAATAGCCATGAACTATGGAAATATTGGGAATACAAATACAAAAATGATAACATCACTGCTCATATTCTTTTTTGAAAGAACTGTATTTTTTTTCAAAAATTAGTATAATCATTTTTTTTAATTTTTTAGATTATGCATCAAACCCATTTTCAGTATTTGTTTTCTGACATTTTGTAATCTTTGTCCTCTCCTTCCCTCCTATCCCTCCCACCTCCCCAAGATGGCAGATAATTTGATATAAGTTGTACATATATTATCATATAATATATATTTCCATGTTTGTTATCTTGTGAAAGAAGACATATATTGTTTATACTAGAGAAAAATTCATGGAGAAAATAAAGAATGGCATCTGCATTTAGACTCTGTTCCTTATACTGCCGTGGATATCTTTTTTTTTTTTTTATCATGTGTTTCCTGGAATTGTCCTGGCTCCTCACCTTTTTGCTAATACTTAAATCACTCACAGGTGATTATCATACATTATTATTGTTGCTGTGTATTAGATTCTCCTGGTACTCACTTCACTTTAAATCACTTCATAGAAGTCTTTCCAGTTTTTTGTGGGATTATCTTTTTCTTATTCACAGTAGCATTCCATCACAATCATATACCAACCACAACTTGTTCAACCATTCCCCAACTGATGGACAATCCTTGCAGTTTCTATTTCTTTGCCACTGCAGAAAGAATGTTTGTACAGGTATCTTTTCTTCCCCTATTTTTAATCTCTTGGGGATAGAGACCAAATAGTGGTTGGTATTGCAGACAATGGACACGCACATTTTGATGGCCCTTTGTGCATGGCTTCAGATTGCTTTGCAAAATGGTTGTCCCAATTTTTCTACATCCTCTCCAACATTTATTATTTTCCCTTTTTTTGTCACATTAGTGAGTCTGATGGGTATAAGGTGTTACCCAAGAGTTGTTTTACTTTGCAGTTCTCTAATCAATAGTGATTTGGTATATTTTACATGACTAAAATAGTTTTAATTTTTTTCATCTAAGAATTACTATTCTATTCTAAAAGGAAGGGAACAGTTAACTCATGTTATTTCAAAGACCAGAGACTGAGCTCCAAGTTCTACCATTCATTGACTCTTTGACTACCAGGAAAAAGAATGAGGCTAAGTGAAAAAATATGACTACATAGATTAGCAGACAGTTATAGTCTCTCAACAATTTGTATGGCAAACGTTAGTGGATGATGAGTAGTAGTATCTCCCAGTATGAAAGATTACACAGGATGGACAACAACATAAATGGATATACATATGTATATGTGTGTCTATATTTATTTATATATATGTATATCACAATTTACATGCCTCATATCCTCTCAGTAATTGTCCAGTTTGATATTACTTATAGCTACTAGATATACTTTAGTCAATCAATGACTATAATTTTGGGTGCATGTATACTCATATGCATGTTTTATGAACAAAAATTGACAATTATAAATAGCTTCAAATTCAATATACATTATCTACTTGAGACTTTTAACAACTTTTAGGTAAATTATGCAGGTACAGCTATCCCCATTTTATAGATGAATAAATTGAGCCTCAGATAATTTAAGTATTTTGTTTATGTCCACATAGCTAATAAATCAGGGTCATGACCTTATTCCAAATTTCAGTGTTCCATTAATTAATCTACAATTGTCTTTTTTGGATTCAATCTATTTCTTTCAGACAATTACTCCATAATATCAAGGTGATTTTAGGATTTTTATTTTAATTTTCTGGGATTGTATTGATTCCTTATTTAGGTGCTCTTTGTCTGCCAAATAAATGCCTCCACAATTCTACCACTCATGACAACTGCTGCTCATAACAGTATAGCCATTTATATTTACATCAATCTATTGATATCTCCTCTTCTCTCTGACCCTGTGGTGATTCTTAATCATGGAGATCTTATTTCCTTTTTCATTAGTTCAGGTGGTAATTCAAGAGAAAACATCTATTTATTATTACTAGAATGAATAATTCATATTTTAGAGAAGAATAATTTTCACATTTATTAGTATGTCTCACTCTGGACCCAGCCCCCTAGGAATGGCTAACGGTGAAAGTAATAAAGTCCCTCATCATTAAATTGACTACGTGTTTTGTTAGCTGCCTAGATATTTCAGAACTAATATTTTATATTTGCACTGCAGTCAAAAATGTGAAAGAAATGAATATTGGGCATATTTTAACTAATTGAGTGTCTAAGTCTCTAACCTACTTTAGAGTCATTGGACTTTCACAAAGTTGAGACATTTTAACTCATAACTTATCACCCAGGCTTCCACCTAACCCTGGAGAAACTAAGAAATTTACTCTCCTACACAACTTTAGAGCATGTGTCACTTCTTCTCAAAATAGAATAGAGAAATGGTCTTTCTTACTAGACCAAATCATTTAGTGAAAATATGGGACTTTGAATCAGGCTTATACAAGCAAATTATCTAGATAATTTTACTGCTCCCCTGGTCCCAGCAATGGACTAAAAAAAAAAATATACAAAAAAAAACCCCTACCAATAACTGTTCCCTTCCCATAATTACTCAAATACTTGAAGAAAAGACATTTTGGGACATTGCTTTAGACTGACCATGCAGCCTAAAGTGCCCACCTACCACTTGACATATTAGTGATGAGTCTAGATCTGATAAAATTCTTCTTTTGAAAAAAAACAGTTTCTGAAACACAGTTGTTGATACTGAAAAGCTGATTGGGTCATTCTAACAATGGGCAGGGATATCTTTGTTAATTCAAAATAATTGATTATGACTCACTCACTTTAATCTCTCCCTCCTCTATTTACAATCAATTCCAGATGCTAGGTAGTTTTAAAAAATAGACTTAAATCAGAAAATCTCTCAGGCCTCTTTCAGTGCTAAATCTATTATATTATGAGTTATCAGTTAATCAATCAGCTATTTATTTTTTTAAAACATTGTATTTTTTGTAATTCTTTTCTCAACTTTTTCTCACCCTTGACTCCTCATCACATAGAGTTAAACAATTAGTTGGAGGGCCAAAAAGATGAAACTCTCCACACTCTCAATGACACAAACACACACACATGTAACTGCACATATCGTACTCTCTCATACTTACTCGTCCCCATCCCTGATTATCTTGGCAAAAGATGCTTTCTTTACTCTGGTGGAGACTACTGACAGCTCAGAACTATGTTCTTCAGGTATGGCTTCCATCAAGAAAAGCCTCATCATTTTAGATGGGACTTAAGAGCTATAATATTTCAGTGGAGATCACCTCAATGTCTCAGCTTGTACACTATCTCATCAAATCATTGAAAGCCAGGGAAGCCTTAGATCTCAATCATTCCCATACACTTTAATTGATGGTTTCCCTATGAGGGTCCCCCAAAACATTCCCCCCACCATACTATCAAATGAACCAATCCAAAACATCCATCATTCTCTCATCTTCTATTTAGTTACACTAATTAATCACTTTCTCAACTTCTACTATACTATTTTTAAAAAGGCTTTTCTCCCATGCACCCAACAAATTAGTTTGTTTGGAGGTTTTCTAGGGGTGTGCTGGCAATGAATATGAACTTCTCTTTACTGAAGTTTAGCATTATGAAAGCTTTAAAAGATTTGGCATAATATCTTTAGGGTATAATAGGGAAAAAGGAAGGTTTCCAGCTACCTACTTATCACCTCCATTTGGTTGCCCATCCTATCTTTCCACTTCTCTATGTCATGGTACTCACCATTCTTCCAAAATCTTCTTGTACTAGGTCTGGGTTTTCTAATAGTTATTTATAAGCACTCATCCAGTGATCTTCATAAAAACAACTAGCCAGTTGGAAACACTTATTTTAAAAAAATGAACAAAAAAACAAATTTACTTACTGGGAAAGTATAATAAAGATCAAAGTTAAAAGTTCTTAAATCAGGGTTTTAACTTTCTCCATATACTATCCTTTATATAATTTCCTATGCAATTCTTCAGAATCATTCTTCTGATTTTATCATTTATTTATTCATTCCCATTCCTTCCACCAGTCTTACTACTTAGCCAAATAAGATTATTCTCTATTTGTTTTTTTTTCTTGTTGAACCTTGCTTTTACCTTTTTTTCTCATGCTTTTAGTAATTGAGCATACTTCTTCCATATCTATTCTTGTTGAAAACTCTCCCTTATATCAAAAGTTCTTTCTCTATGCATCCTCTAACCTTCCTAATTGAAAGTAGAAACTCAAATTTATTTTAAATTTTGCCTGAATTGATGCTTCAGATCACTACTTATATATATATATATATATATATATATATATATATATATATATATATATATATATATATATATATATATATATATATATATATATATATATATACTATGTTCCTCTCTTCAACCACAAGTCTTAGATTGGGAAATCCATGAAGACCGGATTTTGTTGGAATATATCCTTTTATCCTTAGTTTCTAATATATTGCTTCACACATAGGAAGTGCTTAAGTTTGTTGAATTAAATATGATTGATCTACATCAGTAGCATTATCTGAAAGCATAAAGAATAGAATTAAAATATTTATCAATCTCATTTACTGTCATATTTAAAATTGGCCATAAATTTGATAGTTGTCCAAGGATTAATGATATTTGCTTTGCCAAGCCAATATCTAAAATAACCTTACCTGCCATGTGCAATTTATTAAATAGCACTTCTAATTTCATTAGAGGATGAGTAACCAATCAGTCTACAAAGTAGGAAGTAGTTTTTAAATGGCTATACATTTAAAACCAAATTCCAATAAAAATAATTATTATGTTCATTTGATGCATCCTGGCTTTATGATCTATCTGGAGGAGGATAATGAGTCAGAATGGTGATCTGGATGAATAGACAAGGTTGGAACAAACCACACACCAGCATTTTTTATTTAACTATATATAAGTGCCTCAGACGTGGTTCCGTCAGACAACTATGTGATGTTCTGTACTGACGTTTGTGATTTTCATTATAAAAGTCAACTCTGTATAACCATGTGTCATTTAAACTCAGATTTATAATTATACATAAACTAACTGTATTATTTTTACAGCTATCTTCTGGTTCTGAAAGCATACTCTTGACCTTTTTCTTTTCTCATTTACTTCAAATACATTCATTTTCAGTCTACTAAGACATTCTCCTTTCTCTTTAGAACTGAACTGCACAGATATATGAAAAATATGAATATATTTAAGCATATATATGCAAAGACATATACACACATAAATATAATATATAATGTTTCTGACATTAAATCTCTTACAGGATAGATTTGGGATGCTTATACATTTATTTAAAATATATTTTTATGGCTTATATTTTTGTACAAATCATTTCAATCCCTTCCTAAAACTCATCCCTTCAATAGAAAGAAAAATGTTTAAAGATTAATACCCAAACATGACTTTATGACAGTACATATCATATAATTTTTCCAGTAGTACTCAACCTGCTGTGAAAGAAGCACATTTCATTATTTTTACTCTAGGAACTTTATTGATTTTAGTTGCTCAGAGTTCAAGATTTTATTAGTGATAAGTTAATTTATATTATTTATGCACGGCTCATGTTAATCTCTTAATTTATAATACATCAGATCATATGAATATTTCAATGTTTATATGATTTTTTCAATTTATTGACATTAATTTTGTCCAAATATCTTTGGTTCCACAAAGACCTACTATAAATACTCACATATATCTTTTTCTGCCTTGAGTTATATGCTTAGAAGTGGAATCACTGGGTCTAAGGATATATATTTGAACAATTCCAAATTGATATGTGGAATAGATGGATTCTTTCGTAGATGTCTCAACAATGCATTATTGTGTCTATCTTCCTCTCACCACTCCAAAATTGGTTGTCTCCTTTTTAAAAAGTCATCTTTGTACTATTAATATGGTGAGGTGAAACCTCAGGATTGACTTAATGGACATTTCTCTAATGATGATTGAGAATATATATTTACATATATATTTATGATTTTCACTCCTAAAACTACTTATATTTTAATTTATGAGTACTTATATATGGAAATGCTTCCTGGTCCATACATTGTTGTTTTTTCTTTTTTAGTTTTTAAAACATTATTTTATTTGGTCATTTTCATACATTGTTCATTGGAAACCGATCATTTTCTTTTCCACCCCCCTATTACCACCCCCCCCCCCACAACCCCTTCCCTAGCCGACGGGTGATTCCTCTGGGTATCACATATATCCTTGCTCTGAACCCATTTCCTTGTTGTTGGTATTTGCATTAGGGTGCTCATTTAGCGTCTCTCCTCGATGAAGTCCCCTCAACCTCTGTAGTCAAGCAATTGCTTTTCCTCAGTGTTTTTACTCCCTCAGTTTGTCCTCTGCTTGAGGATAGTTTGTTTTGTTTTTTTTTTTCTCTCCTAGATCACTGCAGGTTGTTCAGGGACATTGTAAATTCATTAATGGAGAAGTCCATTACATTCTCTTGTACCACAATGTATCAGTCTCTGTGTACAATGTTCTCCTGGTTCTGCTCCTCTCACTCTGCATCACTTCTTAGAGGTTGTTCCAGTCTCCATGGAATTCCTCCACTTTATTATTCCTTTGAGCACAATAGTATTCCATCACCAACATATACCACAATTTGTTCAGCCATTCTCCAATTGAAGGGCATCCCCTCATTTTCCAATTTTTGGCCACCACAAAGAGCGCAACTATGAATATTCTTGTAGAAGTCTTTTTCCTTATTATCTCTTTGAGGTACAAAGCCAGCAGTGCTATGGCTGGATCAAAGGGCAGACAGTCTTTTATCGCTCTTTGGGCATAGTTCCAAATTGCCCTCCAGAATGGTTGGATCAATTCACAACTCCACCAGCAATGCATTAATGTCCCTACTTTGCCACATCCCCTCCATCATTCATTACTTTCCTTTGTTATCATATTGCCCAATCTGCTAGGTGTGAGGTGATACCTCAGAGTTGTTTTGATTTGCATCTCTCTGATTATAAGAGATCTAGAAAACTTTTTCATGTGCTTATTAATAGTCTTGATTTCTTTAACTGAAAATTGCCTATTCATGTCCCTTGACCATTTTTCAATTGGAGAATGACTTGACTTTTTGTACAACTGGTTTAGCTCTTTATAGATTTGAGTAATTAGACCTTTGTCAGAGGTTTTTGTTATGAAGATTGATTCCCAATTTGTTGCTTTCCTTCTGATTTTAGTTACATTGGTTTTGTTTGTATAAAACCTTTTTAATTTGATTTAGTCAAAATTATTTATTTTGCATTTTGTGACTCTTTCTAAGTCTTGCTTGGTTTTAAAATCTTTCCCTTCCCAAAGGTCTGACATGTATACTAGTCTGTGTTCACCTAATTTACTTATAGTTTCCTTTTTTATATTCAAGTCATTCACCCATTCTGAGTTTATCTTGGTGTAGGGTGTGATGTGTTGATGAATTCCTAATCTCTCCCACACTGTCTTCCAATTTTCCCAGCAGTTTTTATCAAATAGTGGATTTTTGTCCCAAAAGCTGGGATCTTTGGGTTTCTCATATACTGTCTTCCTGAGGTCACTTGCCCCAAGTCTATTCCACTGATCCTCCCTTCTGTCTCTTAGCCAGTACCAAATTGTTTTGATGACTGCTGCTTTGTAATATAGTTTGATATCTGGAACTGCAAGGCCACCTTCCTTTGTATTTTTTTTCATTATTTCCCTGGATATCCTTGATCCTTTATTCTTCCAAATGAACTTTTTAATGGTTTTCTCTAATTCAGTAAAATAGTTTTTTGGTAGTTCAATGGGTATGGCACTAAATAGATAGATAAGTTTGGGTAGGATGGTCATTTTTATTTTGTTAGCTTGTCCCACACATTCATTTTTGATTTATCTATCCATGAACCCTTACTAATTATTATTTTTATTGCATTGTGGTCTGAGAAGGTTGCATTTATTATTTCTGCCCTTTTGCACTTGTTTGCAATAATTTCGTGCCCTAGCACATGGTCAATTTTTGTGAATGTACCATGTACTGCTGAAAAGAAGGTATATTACTTTTTGTCCCTATTTATTTTTCTCCATATGTCTACTAACTCTAATTTTTCTAGGATTTCATTTGCTTCTCTCACCTCTTTCTTATTTATTTTTTTTTTATTTGATTTATCTAGTTCGGATAGGGGAAGGTTCAGATCTTCCACTAGTATAGTTTTTCTATCTATTTCATCCTTGAGCTCCTCTAGTTTCTCCTTTAAAAATTTGGATGCTCTGCCATTTGGTGCATACATATTGAGTACAGATATTTCCTCATTGTCTATACTGCCTTTTATCAGGATGTAATTACATTCTCTATCTCTTTTAACTAGATTTATTTTTACTTTGGCTTTGTCTGATATCATGATTGCTACTCCTGCCTTCTTTTTGTCATTTGATGCCCAATAGATTTGGCTCCATCCTCTTACTTTCACCCTATTCGTATCTACCTTTCTCATGTGTGTTTCTTGCAGACAGCATATGGTAGGGTTTTGGATTCTAATCCACTCTGCTATTTGCTTCCGTTTTATGGGTGAGTTCATTCCATTCACATTCAGAGTTATGATTACTAGCTGTGTATTTCCCAGCATTTTGATTTCTATTCCTGGTCCTGCCTTTTCTTCTTTCACTATTTCCTTCTATACCAATGTTTGTTTATAGTCAGTCCCCCTAGTTCTCCCCCTTATTTTACTTACCTTTCTACCCCCTCCCTTCTTATTCCTTCCCTTATTTTCCCATGTAGTCTTTTTAAAATTCCCCCCCACACCCTCTCCTTCCCTTATATTGCTTCCCTCCCCACCAGTCTGATTTTTACCCTTCTACTCCCCTATACGGCGCAAATCTATTCTCTTCCCCAATGGATTCGATTGTTCTTCCCTCTTTGTGTCAGTTTCAAAGTACATAAGAGTTGAGTATTTCCTATCTCCAACCTCTTTACCCTTCCAGTGTATCGATGTTCTCCCCACTCCCGCCATGAGCTTCTTTGTGACATATAAATTTACCCCCACTTGTTTCTTTTTCCATTTCTTTTAGTCATAACCTCTTTTTCTTTTTAGCACTAGTCATGTATATATATATACATTCACATGTATATGTATTTATGCATGCATATATCTATATGCCTATTTATGTCTTGTCCTTTCATGCTATACAGTTTGTCACTCTTCCCTCTGAGTGTAATACTTCTAGCTGCTCAGGTGATAGCAACTGTTTTTAAGAGTTACCAATGACCTCTTTTCTTATAGGAATACATATCATTTTAACTTATTGAGTCTCTTAAAAATATTTTGTTGTTGTTTTGTTTGTTTGGGTTTTCCCCCCCTCTTTTTTAGTTACATTTTGATGATTCCCTTGAGTTCTGTGGTTGGACATCAAATTTTCTGTTCAGGTCTGGTCTTTTATTTATGAATGCTTGGAACTCTTCTGTTGTGTTGAATGACCATACTTTCCCCTGTAAGAATATAGTCAGTTTTGATGGGTATTTTATTCTTGGTTGTAGACCTAGTTCCCTTGCTTTCTGGAATATCATATTCCATGCCTTTTGGTCCTTCAGTGTGGATGCAGCCAGATCCTGTGTTAACCTCACCATGTTTCCATTGTATCTGAATGGCTTCTTTCTTCTTGGCAGCTTGTAATATCATTTCTTTCATCTGATTGTTTTTGAATTTGGCTATAACATTTCTTGGTGTTGTCAGTTGAGGATTAAATACAGGGGGTGATCTATGGATTCTTTCAATCTCCACTTTCCCTCCTTGTTCTAGGATCTCGGGTCAGTTTTCCTGGATAATTTCCTCTAGTATTATGTCCAGTCTTTTTCTTTTGTTGTGGTCTTCTGGTAGTCGAAATATTCTTAAATTGTCTCTTCTTGAACGATTTTCTAAATCATCTGTTTTGTGAATGAGATGCTTCATATTTTCCTCAATTTTTTCATTCTTTTTGTTTTGTTTTATAGTGTCCTGCTGCTTTGGGAGGTCAATTGATTCTAATTGTTTTATTCTGGTTCTTTAAGATTGGATTTCATCTCTGGCTTTTTGTTCATCCTTTTCCTTCTGGTCTGATTTTCTTTGAAGATCATCTTTCATCCTCTTTACCCCATCTTTCATCTCTTTTGCCTCATCTTTCATCTCCTTTGCCTCATTTTCCAGCTGGTGGATTTTGGCTTTCAAGACACTATTTTCTCGTTTTAGTTGAAGTGCCTTTGTTTCCAAATGACTTATCTTAATTTTTAAGTTCTTTTCCCAATTGTCTTCAGCCTCTCTTAGTTGTGTTTTGAGTTCTTCCACAGCCTGTATCCAATTCGCTGGGATTTCTGGTTTATCGTTTGCTGATCTCTCCCCCTCTGTTCCATTTGCTGATTAGTAGCTGTCTATTGTAGTTTCTTTCTTCTTTTCCTGTTGTTTGCTCAAATTCACCTCTTCTTTGCTTCCAGTAGTTGTCTGTGCTCTTGTTTCTCTCTTTTTTTTGTTGTTTTTTGGGGACTTCTATCAATCTCCTCTCTTGGAGGGGATCTCTTGGGGTAGTCTCTGTAGCAGGGTTGTTGGGGGTTTGATCTTCCCTGTCCTCTGGAGGCTTTTGATTGGCTTAAAGTCCAGCAGTCAATGAGGATGGGTGGGGAGCCTGGGCTTCCCTGAATTCTGGAGAATTTTGATGGGATTAAGTTCAGCTTGGTTGGGCTGGGTTTGCTCTGAGTTTTAAACTTCCTGGATGGCTGGAGAAAATATGGAGGATCTCCAAAGCTCTAGCCAGGCTGCCAGGTCTATGCTCCTGCTAGGCTGCCATCTTGACTCCTCCTCTAGGTTTCTGTTTTTTCAGAGGACCCTGCTCTCTAAGGGGGGAGGGATCATGGCCTCTCTGGGGCTCTGATGGGATTGGGTTCAACTGGTTTGGGCCAAATGAGCCCTGAAGCAAAAAAACCTCCTCCTCCACAATCTGTGTTGAATGCCCGGAGACTGGCCCAGGTTGCTTTCAAGGAATGCCCTTTGGATCAACCCCTTCACCGGCCCTGAGGTTTATGTTCTTTCAGAAGCTCTGAGGGCTCCTGATGGGATTAAGTTCAGCTGGTGTGGGCCGAATGATCCCTGAACCAAAAAAACACACAAACAAAAAAAAAAAACTACTCCTCCTCTACAGTCTGTATTGAATGCCAGGAGACTGGCCCAGGTTACTTTCAAGGTAAGCTCTTCAGAGAAATCCTTTTGCTGGTCCTGAGGTTTCTGTCCTTTCAGTAGCTCCAAGGGCTCCTGATGGGATTGGGTTCAGATGGTACCCTAAAGCTGGAACCTCCCTCGAGGCCCAGATGGAAGGACCAAGCCAGGGGACTACAGGCTTCCCTCTTCTCTCTATGTTTCCCTGCCATCTGTGTTGGGCACCCCAGAGACTTGCTCAGGTTGCTTTCAAGGTGAGTCCTTCAGAATAGCCAGCCCTGAGGCCCTTTTGCCGGCCCTTAGGTCCCCACTGCTGCCATGGGCTCAGCACTCTGGGTTGGGAGGGATGGGTCCTGGGACCTTCCTTCTGCCTACCCCTTTAATCCGAGTGATCTAGGGGTTCTGGCTTTTGGGGGGCCCTACCTTTTGATCCAGGTTCAGGAGGAGGGTTCCCTGGGTCTGTCCTTTTGTTCAGCTTGAATTTTGGTGTCCTAGGAGCACTCAGTTTGCAATTGGTAAGGAAGGGTTTCTGAGGTCTGAACTTTCACTACTTCTAAGCCGCCATATTGACCGGAAGTCCATACATTCTTTTATATAAAATAATATATACATTTTAGACAATGACTACTGCATTACTATGAGAAACAGTGATTAAAAAATCTATTAAGAATTAAGACATTTATTAAAAAATAAGAATAAGAAATAAGAATCTATTAAGAATTAAGAGGGCTATCAGTAATTTCAAAATAGCCTTGTTATATTGTACATATATATTAATTATATACTTAGACATATTTTCTATGCACATATACAAATAAATAGACATATATAGACAAAACCACAGTGAAACTGCTGGACATCCTTTATATATGTGTTTGCATTGAGAGAGATTGTCATTTTGGGGAGGTTGAAACCAGGGCATTTAGGAAAATTGTGTAGGAGGTGGCACATAATCTGAATCTAGAAAAAAGCTAAGGATTCATAACAATCAGAATAAAAAGGAATCGAATAAAGTATGTGAACAACATGTGAAAGTCATCCTTGTTCTTTACTATATGATAAAAGCCTCAATGATAGTAATGACCATGACCATGAAGAGAAGGGGATGGATGTGAGAAATGTTATAGAAGTAGTGCAAATGCCCTGGCAAATAATGGATTTGATAGGTGAGATAGAGTGAGGAACCAAGGATAATTTTGAGATTATGAACCTAAGTGACTAGAAGAAAGGTGGTACCCTTAACAGAAATAGGGTCTTTAGAAAGAAAGGAGGATTTGGAGCGAAATGTAATGTATTCAATTTTGGACATTTTGACTTTGAGATTCTTATGAGACATACAGTTGAAAATTACTTAAGCATCAATCTCTATCTTCATAAACAATAATAAGGTAAAAAAGAGTTAATTCTCTCATAATATTGTAAATCATTGATATTATCATACAAAAAATTCTTAGAAGCTGATACTCTATAATGTTCAGATTTATATTCTAAACTGACATCTTATTTCAATTCCCATGAAATTTATCAGTGAACTACCACTGACATCAATTAACAATCCATGGATCAAAGAAATATGTTTATATGGAAAGGGACCATCTTTGAAGTTTTTTAAAACATCTAATTCCACTCAATTAAAATATGTATTAAACCCTGGGAAAATTGGACATTGTGCGTGATAATGGACTAAATACAAAGGCTTAACCAAGAGATGATCTCTTATTTCCTGAAGTGGACATCCTGCAAGGGGCATACAGTACCACATATACACAAATATTGTTTCCATTACTTTAATGGATCTGTGATCTCTTCAATTAAAGCATTTCCCATAAGTGTGAAACATAGATCCTCTATACTTTCTCTTTCTGTGTGATTGTTGCCTACATTGGTGGTAGAAGTGATATTTTAATCCCTCCCCCAATACAGGGTAGCTTTTTCTTAAAAAGTATTGAGGCATGCCTTGGTTGGCTGAGGGGGTTAAAGATTCAGATTCTTGATGCCACATTCTCATTTCATAAGTGCAAAACCAAACATAAGAACCTGGGGGGGGGAGATCTCAGACCAGTAAACTCAAGGTGCTGCCAATGCCTGTTGTATGTGACAAGGAAATCACTTTAAAAGACTGATATATATTAATTTAAGGTCGCCAAGGAATTCAGCTATGTAATTCCTAAATGAAAACTCAAGTCAGCAGTCAACCTTTTATGGAGTTTTTAATTACAAACAGGAGGAAGAAAGGTGAGAGAGAGAGAGAGAGAGAGAGAGAGAGAGAGAGAGAGAGAGAGAGAGAGAGAGAGAGAGAGAGAGAGAGAAAGGGGAGAGAAGGGAATAGGGCCTAAATACCCCCTCTGTTTAGGCTGGGCCAAAAGGCCCAAGCCCTTAGATAGCTGAGGCAAAGAAAAGAGATCAGTCCCTATCACTCACGTGACCAAAATGGAGAAACAGTCTCAGGGGCCTCCACTTCCAGCCTCCTTTAGAGCCAAACTTCTCAGAGCACAACCTCCCAGAGCAAAACCTCTCGAACTCCCCAGTCCTCAGACCCCGCTATCTTTAAGGAAACCATCTAAGTTCCCTCCCCTCAGTTCTCACATCTACCAATCACTGTCCATGTCTTCCCTGTGCCAATGGTGGCTCTAGCTTAACCCAGGACCTCCCAGAGGTCTGCCCCTTTGCACATGTCTGTTGAAGGTCATATTCTCAAATAATTAAATCTTGATCCTTGCTGCAGCCCTTCCTAAATCCTTTTACTCTGAGTAGGGTGGAGATTGTAGTTTCAAGACCTGGTTCTGTCATTCCAAGTATCTCTATTGTATCAATTCTAAAATCAATCATGACTCAAAGAACTTCCTGTTCTATGCTTAAGCATATGTCAAAGCCCTTTCCATTGTTTAGCAAAAGGTTTCTGTCCTAAAGTAGTCTTAGGTAGGGAGGAGAAAGATCCTCCCATGCCAAGGGGGTTCACATTCCAATAGAGTTCTTACTATCAGTAGGAAATTTTTTCCAAGTATGAAATTTCCCAATGGTGAAATTTCCAACATTCATAAGTCTAAGAAATTTTAAGGTTTACATGTTTTGAAAATCCTTTCCCAATTATGGCTAAGTAAATCTCTTTTTATTAACTGTTAAATACCTAAGTATCTCAGTATCAAATTTAAACTACTAGGACACTAGTTTGAGTCAGTCCAGTCTAGAACATTTTCTGATAAATCTAAAAGGGACTACTCAACATAATGAGGCTTCCCTTTACATCACAACTTTTGGTGAGTACCAGAGTAACAAAGGGACTGTGCTGAATTATATCCCTTTCTCCTACAATAGGGCTGGCCCACCTTCTTTTATAATTATTTATATACTCTGTAACACCTTTATTATTATTTCTAGTGCAAAACTTATTGTGAGTAAATTGGTGGTCTATTTAAACTTACCACAGGTCTCTCCAATATTCAGTGCATTTTTGCAATTTTGCATTATTTTATGCATTATAATTATGCATTATTGCATATTATGCAATATAATTATGCATTATAATAATGCAATTTTGCATTAAATTGGGCATTTTATATTAAAATCATTAGAGGGACTATGAAATTTCCTAAGTTCACTTACCATTTAATTCTGGGCTTAGCTGATTGCTCAGCTTCAGTGCCTGTCTGGGATATATGATTTGAAGGGTTAATTCAAAGGGTTGCCTATCCAACTTTGTGCCACAATTTGGTTAATAGTTATTCTTCATCCTTTGTATGTCAGTATTTTCTGAGTAATCATGAATATTATAGAAGGAAACTTTGTAGTTCTATTGAGGAACTCGACTTCACTAAAAATGTCATTCTTGCTATTAATGATCCTAGAAGACAAAAAAAAGTTGTAGGTAATGTATAGGTTTTCCTCAGATAGGTTTCATTATGTGCCTAGAGGTAAGAAGAAATATATTTTCATATAATCGTTATACTTATCCAACCTTGCAATACTTATGAGAAAGAAAAAAATCCTTATTTACTTGAGAGAGGTGGGCAATCAAAAGAAGCTTCAGGGAAACAAAGGAAAGCCACAGGAGAGAGTATAACTATCCCACTAGGTCCACCCTGGTAAAGTAGAAAATCCTCAACCTCCTTCTTCCTGACTATTAGGAAAAGCAACAGCCTGTCACTCCCCAACATTCTGGAACCTTTCTGCTCTGAAGGACCTCCTGCTTCTGCCTTGTAGGACTTCCTTCTTCTGCTTTGCAGCAAAGAGCTAATCCTATATCCTTACAACATTAGGGGAGTGACATGTAAGAAGACTAGAATGGGGAAAATATAGCAAGTCTCTGACAAAGGCTTCATTTCTCAAATATATAGAGAACTGATTGAAATCTATAAGAAGACAAAGCATTTCCCAACTGGAAAATGATGAAAGTATATGAACAGGTAATTCTCAGATGAAGAAAGTAAAACTATCTTTAGTCATATGAAAAAATGTACCAAATTGTTGTTGACTAAAGGAATGCAATCTGAAACAACTCTAAGATGCCATCTCTCCTACCTATCCAATTGGCAAGCGTGGCAAAAAAGGACAAGGATAAATGCTGGGTGGGGATGTGGAAAAATTGGGACAGTGATCCACTGCTGATGGAACTGTGAACTGATACAACCAATCTGGAACCATGTTCAAAGGGTCAGTAAACTGTGCATGGCCATTGACAGTAATAACATTACTAGATCTGTATCCCAAAGAGATTAAAATAGGGTAAAGAACTCAGCTGTACTAAAATATTTAAAGCAGTTCTTTTTGTGGCATCAATGAATTCGAAACTGAAGGGATTGCCCATCAGTTGGAGAACAACTGAATAAATTGTCATATATGATAGTCATGGAATACCATAGTGCAAAAGAAATGGCAAAGAAGATGATCATAAAAAACCTGAAAAACTTCTATGAAATGATGTAAAGTGAAGTGAGCAGAACCAGGAGAGCCTTGTATGCAGTGATGACAATAATGTGTGATGATCAACTGTGAATGACTTGGCTATTATCAAAAAGTCATACCACATCTAGATATAAATGTATTGGGACAAAAGCTTTTTAGGAACTGAATTATATTTTGAGCCAAATCTCACAGAATAATGTGGCATAGAGGAGAATATGGCCCAGAGATTTTTGGGGAAAAGGTTTGTACATTTGTTCCTTCTTTATCTTTGAAACAAATATCCATTTAAAAAGCTACTAGGTATAAAACACTATATAATACTAATCACTGACCTATAACAAATGAGACAACCACAGTTAGTGGTGACCCAAGCCAAGCAGCAGAGAAGAGACTAGCTCTCCCAGCATAGCATCTTGAAAGGGGGATGTGGTAATAAGGGTAGTAAGCTTTAAGGGAGAGATCTGATCAGTTATGTATAGTATATAATATAATCATTATTATTTCCATGTCACAGAAGAGGGATCTGGGTCCAAGAGAGATTGGGTGAGCTATATAATGAAAACAAATTTTTGTGATTTTTATAAGCCACTTACACTTATTTTTTTTTAAAATTGGAACCTACTACCTTCATTGAGCCATTAGGATGATCAAAGGAAATAATGTGTTATGTTGTGGTGATACAGGGCTATATAAATGTGATCATCAATCATCGTTATTAAATCTAACTTTTTTTGCAAGTATCTTTTTTTCCAGTCAGTAGACCTTTGCCCAGACCCTCCATGGAAGAGACCCCTATCTTTCAAAATAATTTTCTAGATAAGATAGATTAGGGGGCTTCAATGTGTTTTGAAATGTCACTAGAGATCTAGCACACAAACTTCAAATTCTTGACCAGAACAGCAAGAAGGTCACTGCCTGCTATACTGTCATTGTGTGACTGGCAAGAAATCAATGTGAGGAGCCTTGTCACCAAAGCAGAAGGATTACTCAGGGGGTTGTGTGTAGGGATAGCAAGGAATGTCAATTAACTGGTGGAAAGAGTGAATCACTTTATTAGCCTTTGAAAATGAAAGTCCTCAGATTTCTAAGTTAATGGCGACCATCTTGATAGTTTATGAACAATATCTGTGTTGTTATAAAAAGCAAATACATTTACAATAAAGAAACATTGAAAGGAATCCAAAGCCAATTACTTTTCTTGGTTGTTCTATCTTCTTCTATAACTACAATACTTTAAGGTTAATATGTACAGAGTACCAAAGTCACAGTCATTGAAGAGAGTGTTTATTTGGAGGATGAGATCTTAACATTATTGTGTGTCATGGACCCCTTCTTAGATTACTCTTTTTATGTGCCTAAAATTATAAAGAAAAAAAGAAAGAAAATCAATTATATTAAAATATACATGTAAGTGTTACATGTATATTTTACATGTATATTTTAATAACCAAGTTCATAGATCTCAGTCTAAGAACTACTGGTTTAGAGGAATTGGACATTATAGAGTTATAATATGAGTATGCTGTCATGAGATTCTAGCAGTTTAGGGTAAAGAGAGAAGGCCTAGGAAGTTGAATTAGAGAGGGAAGATGAACAAGGATATAGATTTGGAAAATGTATTATAAGGACTAGTAAGAGCAAAACATATTTTTTTAAATGAGGACATTACATTACAGAGAGGACAAGTGACCTGCCAATGACAAACAGTTACTAAATGTCATAGCTGGTACTTAAATAAAGTCGATCTGCTTATTGAAAATCCAGTTTCTTATCTATTATACCACATTGCTTAAAGGAAGGAAGGGAAGGGAAGATGGGCACAATCTTCACTTGTATACCTAAATTATATTGACTTCATGTCTGTCTTGTTTTAAGTAAGTAATTTAAAAAATCTCTTAAATACCCATATGACTCCCAAATCAGTGTCCAACTCTAATTTCTTTCTTGAATTTTAGTAACTATCAGTTGCCTGCTATTGATCTTCTCTTGTCTATTCTGTAAGTATTTCAAACCTAACATTTCCAAAAGTTATCTCTTCTCCAAATTTTCTTATTTCTATTGAGAACATGAGTGTCTACCCAATAACCTAGATTTTTAGTCTTAGCATCCTCCTCATATCTCTCCCTGAGCCTTTCTGTAACTAGAAATTTATCATATTTCATCCACATCCTCCTTGTCACTCACATAACTATCACCCTAGTTTAGGACCTTCATTATCACTTTCACTTGGACTCTTTATCATATATTATCCATACTCCCCATAATTGCTAAAACAATATTCCTAAGGGATATAGTAGACCTAAGGGACATATTCTGACCATGTTATTCTCTTTAAAAAAATCCTCCAACTGCTTCCAGCAACCTAGAGAATGAAATAAAATGCTTACACCTGCCATTTATGGCTCTCTATAGTTGGGCTGCTTACCATTCTAGTCTTATGTCATAATATTTCTCCTCATTACTTCTTTGTTAACCAAACTAAACCCTAAAATACTTTGTTGTTCACTCATGTCCACCTCTGTGACACCCTAGTCTTCTGTCTGTGAAGTTTGCTTGGCAAGGATCCTGGAGTGGTTTTCCATTTCCTTTTCCAGGGGCAAACAGATGTTAAATGACTTGTTCAAGGTCACAGAGTTAGGAAGTTTTCGTGTCTGGATTTGAACTCAGGTTTTCCTGACTCCAAGTCCAATATTCTATCCACTGTGATACTAACTGCTGCAACACAACACTATCTCCCACCAATTTCCATTTTACAAGCTGCTCCCCATGCTTAAATTGCCCTTCCTTCTCATCTCTAAGGTTAATCATGAACCAGTGGTATCAATAATATATCCAAATTACCCATTCTATTATATTTAAATATTTTATTTTGTAAAGGGGAAAAGCAACAACAAACAAACAAACGAATGAATGAATAACAAAAAGGCATGTGAGCTTTGCAAACATTACTAATGCCTAAATTCAGTCAGATTTCATTCTGGTTTTTGTAGGTTTCAAGTTCAGCTTTCATACAATTCTATATAATTTCTCTAAAATTTACACAATATTTAAAAATAAACAGAGGCAGGATATTATAATGGTAAAAACCCAAGGGGCATTGTCAGAAGACCACAGTTCAAGTAGCAACTCTAATAGTATTGAGGATATCCTATGAAAGTAACAACATCTTAGTCTTGATTCTTTATTTTAATATGGAGATAATAACATTTTTACTAACTGCTTCTCAGGACTATTATAGATAACTGTGCTTTTCAGACCAGAAGAATTTAGGTTTTTGAGGGCATGGCCCGACTTTCCTTATATCCCAGGAACCTATTGGTATTCCTGTGTAACTTCTAGGCAAGGAATACAACAACATAGAAGGATTGAAAATGAGTATCTTACAGAGGGAAATGGCAAGGAGAGTGTGAGTATGAGCAATCTGCTTGATATCATCAATAGGGAACTTCTGAAAACAGTAAGAGTAAAATATATCAAGGAAATGTATGAAAGGGTGAAAAGATGATGGGATGTACATGAGGGGAAGGCAAAAGATGAACAGCTAGAGTGGGCATCCTGGACATATCAGGAAAAAAAGTCCAGCATGTTTCGTGGTCCCCCATAGTAAATCTGTGCAATGAAATGGACAAGAGTCACAGAGAATATGGAAGCATGTTCCATTAGCATAACTGAAGGGAGCATCTGAATCAATGAGATCACAGATTCTTTTGTGTCCTTATTTATTTTTAACACCTTGCATTACTCATTCAGTAAGTGACTATCAAACTGAACAATAAATATAAACTATTATTATTTTTTTTATTTTAATACATATTCCCTTTAATGGCATAAATCAAACATATAGCTTTTCACCCTGTGGGACTACTGTTTTGTCCTTCCAAAAATATTCCATGTTGTTGTTAGTCATTTTCAATTGTGTTTCTTTTTTTTTTTAATTTTATTTGGTCATTTCCAAACATTAATCATTGGAAACAAAGATCATTTTCTTTTCTTCCCTCCCCCCTCATTATTATTTTTAAATATACTTTTTTAATCAAAAGAAATCAGACTTTACTTTCAAATGATTTCCAGGAAGACCTAAATTCAAATCTGGGCTCAGAAACTTGGTAGCTATGAAATCCAGGGCATTAAATTATTATTTAATCTCTGCCTCAGCTTCCTCATCTATAAAATCTGATAATAATAGTATAGATCTTTCAGGGTTTTTATGAGGACCAAATGAGATAGTGAAACCAATCATTCCTTTAGCCATTATAACCCGGTCCTCAACATATACACACCAAAGAACAACCACAACTACAACAACAAAACAGGTCTCTATTTGCACTTGAGTACAACATTTCTATCAGAAAGTATGTAGCATGATAAACTATCAAGTATTAAATACTATATCCTGATTTCTGATTTGACTTTAAGAGGCTACCTTCCTCAAATTCTTCATTTGAAAAATAAACACCTAGATAAATTAATGTACAAAGGAAGCTTTTGCTAGATATTTTTACAAAATGAAGAATCCTATTTTAATACTAGTAATCATTGCCTAATGATTATTTTGTGGATTCACATTTTAAAATTCTCTTTTTTGGTTATTGATTGTGTATTATTCTCCCAAATTTGTACTAAAATTAATCAAAGTCTTCTAAGTTGGAATTATTATTACAAAAAAATTATCCACTTTTCTTTATCCCAAAGTGTAAAGGAAACAGATTGATTTCATTGTAGAGAAAGCTGGTTTTGAAATTGTTTTATAAATGTTACAATATTTTATATGTTTTACCATTCCGTCATATAAATCATAAGATCTCTGAAACATGATAGTTTCCTCTATCAGAACATTACTTTGAGACTTTCTAAAGGATTGCTGTCTCCTTTATTCCCTCAGTTTTTTTCTCTTTTATGTTTTGATCAGTCTTGCTTTGAAAGTTCCCTCTGTATATAGATGACAATGTTTTTTATTCTGGACTTCAATGATCATGTCTTTGTTTTCAACTTTCAATTTATTGGCTATTTTCTTCCAGCAAAACGCTCCCTGCTGAACCTTTCCATTTTTTGTTTGACCCGTGCTTTTGTTCTTAGCTCAATTCTCTATCTTATTTTGTATTCATATTTAGCTACTCACTCATCCATTTGAATGCTCCCTTAAAAAAAAAACCTTAAAGGCATTGTAAATCATGATTTCTCTGGAAAAATAAAATTTTTTCCTTATTTTTCTATTTAGAAATGATTATGGTTATATTTTTCTTATGTTCATATATTATATATATGTTCGTGTATATAAATATTAATAAAACAAAGGGTTTATTATTCTATCAATGTATATCTTTGCTTTAGGATGCAATAATAAGTTATAAGTAAGAGGCAACTCCTACTGGACAAATATTATAATCTCTCAGTGTATATGTAGAATATTGTATTTCTAGTAACTTGGTGTACATGGACAAAGCTGTCCAAAATAGTCCTTTCTTAAATAGTGTTTTACAATTACTAAGAAATTCTTATATATTGGTTCTCCTTTTGCAGAACCCATATAAACCTTTGATTTTCTATTATGAAATAGAACAAATAAGATTATAGATTATTTTACAATTGATTATATCTACTCATCTTAATTCAATTTCAAAGGCACTTGTTTTTCATCTTTACTTAATTACCCCCAGGTGATAAAACTCCAGGTTATTAAATAATAAAGTATGTCTTACCTTGTTTTATTTTGGTTAGGCTTCATGTTATATTTCCCTGAAGTAGTTTTAAGAGTTTTCTTAATGTCATCAACAATCAATTCAACTGTCATTCATTCATACAATTATATATTTTTATTAAGCAGCTAAGAATATGCAAGAAAACACTGTTAATCATTAGGTTGGCAAACATGTACAATATAAGTCCTGCTTTCATATCACAAGTTAATAGAGAAAAGGAAAGTACTGATATAATTCACTAATAAAGTATGAACCTAATATGTTTGCCTTTTACTTTTTTGTCTTTGTATCTTTAGTGTCTAGCACAGTTCCTAGAACATAGTAGGCTCTTAATAAGTGGTCCCCCTCTGCCATATCTGATCTGCTCGAAAGAGAAGTATAGAAAAATGCTAAAAAATTTCGAGGAGGGCAAAATAATCTGGTAGAGTCAGAAAATATATCATGGAGGAAGTGGTGTCTGAGTTGGGCCTCGAAGGGAAGGAGAGAAGGATATCAGCAGATGGAAATGAGAGAGAAGAATGCTTTGCAGATATGGGCTAGCAGGAGCGTAAATATGTAGAAAGGAGGGAAGGATGAGTTATGATTTGAATTTAAATTTGGAACAGAAAACATGAAGATAAATAATATGAAATAAAGGTGGAGAAAGAGAGTTTCTTACCTTTGCATATTTATGTGTTTTATCTCTGCTTTTACATTGAAAGTTTTCTTAGGGCAGACAAGAATGCTATGGTTTCAAGCTTCAAATATGTACTCAATACACATTTGCTGATAGGAAAAAAATATGTTTATTCTTTCTAGTTCAAAAGTTCTTCCTGTACAACTATTTACACTCTTAATTGACTAAGTCTATAAACTTGAAACCTTATTTTCTAGAAAATGATTTAGACATTTCATTCACTGGTCTATTCTCACTCCCCACTCCCTCATATATTCATTGAAACTTGTCTAAAGAAGCCCAGCTTACAAAATCTATTCAAGTTATAAACATAGTTTGTAAATAATAGTGTAAAGAAAAACAATTACTGATGGGTCCAAGAGAATTAAAATCTTTCCTACCAAGTGGAAAAAATTTATATATATATATATATATATATAATTTATATATACATATATTTATATACACACAATTTCTCTCTCTCTCTCTCTCTCTTTCTCTCTCTCTCTCTCTCTCTCTCTCTCTCTCTCTCTCTCTCTCTCTCTCTCTTTATTGATATAAAGAGAGAGCCCAAAGTACAGGTACACAGGTACAAAGGTTCTTGTTCCTACACTCTCTCAGTCTCTTTTCCTCAAACTCTTTAATCTGTTATATCCCATTCCTAAGTACATGGTAGTTTATAACTAGAGTGTCTCCCAAAAGGTGAATGTAATGGTACCCAATATGCAATATAAAGCAGGGATGTGCTGGAGACAGTTCTCATTTGTTTGTGAGATCCTGTTCAGTGGGAATACTTACACCTCAAGAATTACTAATTGCGGGGGCAGCTGGGTGGCTCAGTAGATTGAGAGACAGGTCTAGAGACGGGAGGTCCTGGGTTCAAATCTGGCCTCAGACACTTCCCAGCTGTGTGACCCTGAGCAAGTCACTTAACTCCCATTGCCTAGCCCTTACCACTCTTCTGCCTTAAAGCCAATACACAGTATTGACTCCAAGATGGAAGGTAAAGGTTTAAAAAAAAGAATTAGTAATTGCTATAATTCAGGTCTTGATTTATTGTTTTATAGAATATCCAGACTAATGAAGGTGTTATTAAAGTAGATTAATTGTAAAAGTATATGTACATGTATTTCCTCTTAGCATCCTTCCCTTAATTACTCACTAACATATTAGTGGATGGAGGGCATTTTTATTTATTTTTTCCTCATAAAAAATGTTAAAACACCTAAAACTCAAAGGCAAAAATCTGAAAATGACACCAGAACTTATAACTATTATAATGTTCTTGGCAGTAGATACTTAAAATATGTTTTTATGTGGAACATTTTATGGGACTATTGAACTTATCATTTTACCTTCCACTTGTTTATGCATTATCTCTCTCAAGGTCTTCTGGAAAATCACGTCAGAAGTTCAACTTCTCCTGCCTATGATATTCTTCTCTAAGAAGTCCTGTAGTGGTTACAGCATGTTCCTCCTGAAGTAAATATAGCTGACCTCCAACTGAAGAGACCACAAGCTCCCATCTTCTCTCATTCAAAAAGTGGATTCCAAGGTGGGAAATGTCTACCTTAGGAGCATTCTTTGATAACCCATTCTCAAATAAAACAAACAAACAAAATAATATAAGGAAAAAGTAGAAGCCAAATGTTTACACTTATGCTGACCTAGTTGAGCCCCTGTTCTAGGTGTCATGAATAAGCAGTGGTTTTATATACATATATCTATATCTATATCTCTATATATATCACAAATTCAAGAGAGGCACAGAGAGAATCTTTTAAGATTCACTGATTGGGGAGTGGGGTGGGGAGGGGCAGCTGGGTGGCTCAGTGGATTGAGAGCCAGGCCGAGAAATGGGAGGTCCTAGGTTCCAATCTGGCCTCAGACACTCCCCAGCTGTGAGACCCTGGGCAAGTCACTTCACCCCCATTGCCTAGCCCTTACCACTCTTCTATCTTGGAACCAATACGCAGTATTAATTAAGATTGGAAGTTAAGGGTTAAAATAAAAACAGATTCACTGATTGGGAAACTTCCTGCTTCAGTGGCCAATTAGAACATCAGTCCATCATCTCAACGTGGCAAATTTTTCTTCAGTAAACCATCACAAGTGGCTCACAAAAAGGATCAAGATAAATGTTTCACTAGGAGCCCAGGTCTAGGTATCCTATCCTCCATGGAGTATATCCTTCCAGAGCTAATTAGAGTGGAGAAGGTTAGAAAGGAATGGGATCCCTTTACAATTATAAAAGTGTTTTTTCTCTACATACCCTATGAACTAAGAAATAAAAATCAACATCATATTTTTTTAAGTTTTGATTCCTTTTGAATATCTTTTTCCTTTTCTATTCCATGAATTTTCTCTTATAATGAAGATCAAAACCCAAAATCTCACATTTCAAAATTGACAGAAGCCATAATTCAACATTCCATATCCAAAGTCCTCAAATATTCAGTGAAAGAGGAGTGAAGTGCTTTTTTCACCTAAGCTCCAGAGCTATGCTTGATTGTTATAATGATATAGCACTCTGATTTCTTTTGTTCTTTTTGTTTTCATCTATGAAATTATTATACTTTTGTGGCTTGTTCTACATACTTTATTTTGTGTCATTTTATATGTCTTCCAATGTTTCTCTGAATGTCTCATCTTAATTATTCCTTTTAGTATAAGATATTCACAACATTTTTGTGATGAGAAAGATGAGGCTCAGAGAATTGTTAACATTACGGACGTAGGCTTCAAACCCAGGTTTTATGATTCCAAGCGCTATTTCCTACATTTACCATATTTCTAGTGCTATTTAAAGGAATATTAATAGATAAATTTGGTAGATATGATAGAACATAGCCTATTTTTGTGTATAAGCCAAATAGCCTATATCTTTAATATCAAGATAGAAAATTCGGTCAGAATGAATCACTGATCCATTAAATAAATAGGATTAATTTCACTTTAATTCTTAGTTCATGTATCTCAACTCTAAAATTCTATTGAGACGTGTGTGTGTATCTTCTTAAGAGAGGAAGAACAGATTGCAGAAAGCAAATATGGGAATCATGACGATTTGACTTTGTGTGCTGCCTCAGACATAGTCTGTGTGACTGAGCAAATCATTTAATTTTCCAGGATTCTTGGCCAAATCTCTAGACTCCAAGTTGAGAACAGTTCCCAATCATTATTGGTAGAAGATTACTATAATGTCAGAAAAAAACAAGTTTCTAGAAATATGAAAAAATATTTTAATTGGGATCTGTATTTTGATAACAGGCATGCATTAAGTATGGAGAACCATGATAGATGATGCATTGCTCATGAGCATTCCTCTGCAAATTAAAATGTAATGATTGAAGCACATAAGTCTTCTACACCTTCATTATGTGCTAATCACTGAAAAAGAAAACACCTGGAACAGATGGTTTCACTGTAACATTTTGCCATATTTCTTAGATTTGGTGTGAATCATCCATTGCTTTGTAATGTTGCCTTTGAAAGGGACAGGGGGAGGGAGGCAGCTGAGAATGACTAAGACTGTGACTCAGGACCATTAACTATTATTGCTAAGGAAGGTGCTAAATCAGATTTGGTGCATATTAGGTATAAACAGACCCGCATGAGGAAGGAAGTAGAATTTGGCATCCCGAAACTGTGGCACACACTGATTTTTGGCTTTTGATAGTTTTATGGCTTTAGAAAAGAAAAAAAAAATAACCCTGAGTTGCTCTACCCTCTCTCCTAATTCCCTTTATGTAACAAAGACCTGAAATGTTCTGATAGCTTCAAGAAAACCAGACTCTGCAATGAGCATTCTGAAATAATTTGGGGGGCACGCTTATGACTACAATTTAGCACTAAGTAAACATTATATAATTACATCAAGACAAACTGTTCTCCATGACTGCAGCACTTTCCACGTTTCTAAAGTCAGGCGGCCTGTTAGATACTAGAAGCTAAACTGTAAGCAGCTTTTGAATAGCTAATCAGTAGCTATTTTGCAATATACATTTTTTTTTCCTAATCTAGCTCAGGATTTTACATATCTAATGATTAAATTGCTACACAGTATTTTTGGTTGAAAGGAAGGCAGCTCAGAGGTTCAAACTTCATGAAAAATTTTCAGACACTCAGTCAAAAAGTTTATATTAATTGAAAATCCCCAACCTCAGATGAGTCCTGCTTAGCATGCAGATAATTTAGTTTCAATTCCCAGGCAGATTTTTAAAAAGCATGTTTTTTCCTATCTTTCTTTTTCTTCAAAAAATTCACTTTTTCTACAACTGCTTGATTGCATGGGTCAATGGGGATATGATTGGGGATGTAGACTCTAAATGATCCCCCTAATGCAAATATCAATAATATGGAAATAGGGCTTGATCAATGACACATGCAAAACCCAGTGGAATTGCACGTCATGTACAAGAGGGGGTTGGGAGAGGAGAGGGAAATAACATGAATCTTGTAACCATGGAAAAATATTCTAAATTAATTAATTAAAGACATTTTTTTCAAAAAAAATTCACTTTTTCTGCATTTTGGAACTGCATGCTTATTATTTAATCTTGGTAAACATGTAACATGTTTGCATGGATAGAAACTGTCCTTCTAGGTTATGTTATTTATATTTTCATCACAACTTATTCTGTATGACTACATTGTACATGTATCTATATATGGCTACTTTTGTATGGAAATTATAGGTAATGAGCCTATAACCAAGTAAAACCTTTAGTAATGAGCCAGTATCAAATAAGAACCTCTTCTATTTGATGGAATTTTCATTTGCTTTCACCCAGGTACAGTTCATATATTATGCTTTAATTTTAGCTCTGAAAATGTGTCAATTCCATTAAATATCATTTCTTCAGTGCTCTTGCTGATGTGTGATCATTATTTTTTGACTCAAAGATACCTCAATTTCTGACCATTTGGCATTACCCATTCTTCGTTAAAACAGGGGTTTTACTTTTGCTACTGTTTTTAAAAGTTTACATGGCTCCCCACAGTCTAATAAATAGGAGACTATCCAGACTGATGATCAGAATCTCATACTATATTTTTGTGAATTTTAAAAAGAGAGACTTCTGCTAATATTTATTTTCCTTCCTCAACTCCAGAGATTGTTAAAAGTGACATCAAAACTGGGACACATCGAAAGCCCCTAGTGCCATTCTATCTGCTTCAATTTTCACTCCCGAACTGTAATACCCTCTATGGAAGATCTATATAAAATACTTGAAGTCTTCCTTTGGTTCTCATAAACATTTGTAATCCATCTTGTGTCTTTCATTTTCCCTACACAACCTTAACATATGGCCTTATTGGTTCAATTTTTAATAATTATTTCCCCACATTTTGGGATCCACTTTCTTTCTGTCCATGCTATTCCCCAGACTCTCCAAGACTGTGAGGTAATATGATATAAGTTATACATGGTCTATCTTGCAATACATATTTTTATTTTCATCATATTTTGACACCAGACATATTGCTTAATACAACAAAAAATCATGGAGTAAATTAAGTGAAAAATAATGCTTCAATGTGAATTCAGACTCTATCAGTTCCTTCTCTGATGGTAGATAGCTTCTTTCATCATGAGTTGCTGAAGTTGACTTGAATTCTTGCTTTGCTGATAAGTCAAGTAATTCACAATTGATTCTTATATATTCAACTTATTTCTCTTTGTATTTGAGAAATGACACCTTTATGAGAGTGCCTTGTAAAAAAGGTTTGAACCATTCTAATTACTGATTACTCACTTTGTCCCCTAAAATATAATGCTAAGTTTTGATGGGTAAGTGACTCTTGGTTGAAGTCCTAGCTTCTTTGCTTTCTAGAATATTATATTCCAGACCCCCCAAATCTTTAATGAAGAAGCTGCTAAGACTTGTATTATCCTGACTGTGCCTCCGTGATATTTGAATTGTTTCTTTTTGATAGCTTGCAATATTTTATTGACTTATGTAATACATGATATTTGAGGGTATATTTTGATGGATACCAGATGACTAATGGATCAGGTAGTTATCTTCTTTTGCCTACCCTCCTCCCTTTTATACCTCCCTTCCTCTCTCTTCCAATCTCCTTTCCTCCCCTCTTATTCCCTTCAGTTTCACCTTACCCCTTCTTCTTCAGCCTCCTTTTAAGTCACTCAGGGTGAGCTAGGATATTTCAGAGGAAATATTCCTTTCTCTTCTTTGTCTCATGTAAGGGTTTATTGGGGAAAACAGGAAAGAAAGAGGATAAGGTAAGAGGGTTAGGGTTTTCCCTATTATCTATAGTGAGTCTTACATTGGAGAATATTGAGAGAAATGCCAATTCAGTCACTAGCATGAAACAGAGCCAGTCAGAGAGAGAGATATGGACTATTATACTTCTTTTTCTTCTGCCTTCAAATCATCCAGGTCACCTCCAACTTGATTATCCCAAGTCGCAGAGACAAACCCAGCTTCTTCCTTCAGGTCAGTAAGAAAGACCAAAAACTTCAAATACTGTCAAACATTTGGCTCTTGCCTCCAGTCACATTCCAAATGGAATCTTCATTTGACTGACATATGATCAATATCCAGCTTCTTGTCTTTTCTTGTAATTCCTCTCTTCTCCACAATTAGTTTTGGATTTTGGTTATAATATTCCTGGGAGTTATCCTTTAGGAATCTCTTTCAGTAGGTGATTAGTGGGTTCTTTTAATTTCTATTTTGTCCTCTGGTTCTAGGTGCTATGAGGGCAGTTTTCTTTGATTATTTCTTGAAAAATGATTTCTAAGCTCTTTTTTAGATCATGGATTTTAGGCAGCCCGATAATTCTAAGACTATCTCTCCTAGAATTATTTTCCAAATCATTTGTTTTTCTCATGAGCTATTTCACATTTCCATTTATTTCTTTCAATTGTTTTGACATTATTTGTTTCTTGATGTCTCAATTTACTTGCACTTCCCCAATTCTAATTCTTAAGGTGTGATTTTCTTGAGTGAACTTTTGCATCTTGAACGAGCTTTTCCATTTGGCCAATACTACTTCATAAAGTTCTTTAGCCCAGTGAATTTTTGTACTCCTTTTTCCAAAGGGCCAATTCTCTCAGAAAATTTATCTCTTCAGTATATTTTTGTATATCTTTTACCATTTGAGCAATTTCATTTACAAAAAAGTTTTTATTTTCTTTGGATTTTTGTTCCTCTTTTACCAATTGACCTATTCTGCTTTTAAAAATGTTAATTTCTTCAGTATTTTTTGTTCCTCTTTTACCAAGCTGTTGCCCTTTTTTCCATGAATTTCCTGTATCACTCTCATTTCATTTACCAGTTTTTCTTCTACCTCTCTTATTTGATTTTGGAAATCCTATTTGAGCTCTTCCATTAATTCTTTTTGGACTTGAAAGCAATGGATATTTTTCTTGGATGCAGTGTTATTTTGTTATCTTCTTCTGAGTTGGAGTCTATCCCCCAATACCAAAATTACTTTCTATATTCTCTCTTTTTTGTTGTTGTTTGCTCATTTTCATGCTTTTTTCTTTTTCGTTTTAGTTTAAAAAACTGTTAACATTGGACTCTGTAAGTGTGATAAAGGGAGCACTGTTCCAAGCTTCAGGTTCCTTGTGCAGCTGCTTTCAGAGCTGGCACTGTGGATCTATCTGCTTTCAATTATTCCAATGTGGTATAATATAAGGAGAGGTGTGTTTAATAATCTCTCAGTTTATACTCTGGTCTGTGAGTACCCTAAGCATTCTTTTAACTGTTGGAACTCTGAAAAGGATTCCATGCTTCCCTGTGGCTTCAAGTGCTGGTGTATGCTGGAGATTCTCCTCACCCTGAGACTGAGCCCCAGACTGAATCTGGTTGTGCTTATGGCAATGTGATGATTCCTGCACCTGGCATCAACAAAGGAACCCCTGTAATCTCCTGAGTGGTTGTCTTACCGGTTCAGCATTGGTAGCTAAGAAATACTTTAGCTGCACCTAACTCCTATGGCCTCAGTGAGGCATGCCCTGGAGTGTTGTGGTCCACCTCTATCCCAGTACACTAAGATCTCTCATGCTAAGTTGCTTAGGATGAAAAATTATTTTAACTTGTCTTTTTGTGAGTTTTGTTACTCCAGAATCCATTTTGAGGTATTATATTATTGTTGTTTTGAAGGTAATTTGGTAGAAATAAAATGGGTTCCTGAACCTTCTTTACTATCTTTGTTTTGTCCCATATCCTGAAAAACATTTTAGAGTTCTATTTTTTTCCATTTGAATAAGTTTATATAGTCAATTTAGAACATTATTCCTTGGTTATAATAATCACATTATTGCCCTCCCTCCCCTCCACCCACACTTCCCGCAGCCAACACACAATTTCATTGGGTATTATTTGTATCCTTGATCAAAATCAGTTCACGTTCTCCATTTCAACAAGTAATAGTTTCCCTCAGTTTCCTTACTCTATTTCAAGTGAAGAAAGTTCCCCTCAGTTTACATTCTTCTCTTTCACCTATTTCCATATTGTTATTTACTCTAGGATATTCATTTAGAGTCTATATCCCTAACTATATCCCTTCGATCCATGTATTCAAGCAGTTGTTTTAATTTGGTGTTTTTACTCTTTCAGTGTTTCCTCTGAATGTGGATAGCATTCTTTCTCATAGATCCCTCCGGGTTGTTCAGGGTTATTGCATTGCCACTAATGGAGAAGTCCATTACATTCGATTGTACCACACTGTATCAGTCTCTGTGTACAATGTTCTCCTGGTTCTGCTCCTCTCACTCTGCATCAATTCCTGGAGATTGTTCCAATCTCCATGGAATTCCTCCACTTTATTATTCCTTTGAGCACAATAGTATTCCATCACCAACATATACCACAATTTGTTCAGCCATTCCCCAATTTGTATAGAACCTGACAACAGACAAGAAATAGTGCAAACATAACATGCCTCCCTTCCTCCCTTAAAACAGGATGTCTTCCCTAACTAGTTCCAGATGTCAGTAAAGGTTGTAAAACCCCCTCCCCCTGGGCCCCTCTGACACCAAATGTGCCTACATTCCTCCTACCCTTACTTCCTCCTAGCCACAGTATATATATACCATGCTTTTGCCTCAATAAATGACTTCTCTTTGCATACCATGTGAGAGCTGTCCGTGCTTTCTTTCTCTCTCCCCCTTTCCTTCTCTCTCTCCCCCTTTCCCTCTTAGGGGTCGTAAGGGGCTGGTCCCCGACATCTGGCAGCCCAAGGTGGGGCCCGAGCGACCCCTGGACGACTGAGGAAAAGTTCGGCGCCGAAATCGAGACTACAGTAACGGGTAGGGATCGAATAGACGATCCTGAGGAAGGGTAAGTTGTCCCATTCATATCTCCCTCTCAAACCCCATTGTGTGAATGGTCGAATGTATGTGTGTTTTGATGGCAACGGAATAACAGTCCCCTTATATATACGAGTAATAGGGCGCCCCTTCGGGGAACCTGGCCGGGGCTTATACGGCACGCCTACGCTCAAATATAAGGGACCCCTCTTTGACCAAAGGGGAGAGGCCAATTCGTGGAGAGTTGATCTCGCGGTTCGACTGCCGTTGACCTGTTTCTGAGTGTTGACCTGGGATTACTGCGGTTCCGTCCCTGCGCGAGCACGGCGGCCAGGAAACCAGGGAAGCGAGACTTATGTGTGACTGAAAATATGGGGAAAACACTGTCTAAGGAAGCTCTGTTTATAAAAGAATTAAAAGAAAGAATTAAAGAGCGCAATGTAGAAGTTAAGAAAAGAGATCTGTTGCGCTTCTTCTCCTTCATTGAACAACGCTGCCCGTGGCTCATTTTCCATGGCCCTGGCATTCACCCCCTAACTTGGGATAAGGTTGGCCGAGACCTTAATGATTTTGCACGCTCAGGTCAGCCCATCCCTGAGGATTTCTTTACCTTTTATGGCCTGATTCGGGACATCCTTAAAGAGGCTGATTCCAGCGCACAGGTCTCCCACCTCCTCAGCCTTGCTGAGCACGCTATTGAGGAAAGTAAAAAACAGACTGAAGAAACCCCTGAATTAGGCAACATGGATAAAAAATACAAAACCCCGTCTCAAGAAATCCCTGAATTAGACAACATGGATAAAAAATACAAAACCCCGTCTCTCTTAGACGAACCTATTAACACCCCCTCACACTTACCAGAACCACTGCCTCCCTCCCACAGACCCGCTCTCTATCCTGTCCTTTACGATAGCAATACACCAGAGACCCTCAATCCCGCATACCAGACTGAACTGGATGAGGCGGCAGCCGGATACCACCCTCCAGACTTCCTTAAAAACAAGCCCCCTCCCTACAATCCGCTTTACCCTTCCTCGATTTTACCAACTCTTCCCAATACAAATGACCTAAAGATAGCCACTGCTCATTTAACTAAGCAAATCGCTGATCTCAAACAATTTATAGACTTACAACATGAGATCGGCCACTTAACAAGCCAATTACATGACCTTCAGGTCGCCACCATGAAACCAATCTCACATTCAAAAAAACCTAAAAACAACCCCTCCAAACTACAAAAGCCCCTCCTGGCCCTCCCGGTAGTTACCAGGCGTAGGACCACCACCGGTACCACCCCGGAGGATGTAGACATAGAGGAGATCCCTGACGAACTGTCCCAACCCCACCAAAATTCACCCCCCGTTTCCTCTGAATCTGACAGAGAGGAGGGGGATGAAGAAGCGAATCAAGGGGTCCATACCACCGATACAACTCGGCCCCATGCCCACCCATTTAAAAGACTTAAATTCAAACAGATTAAGGACCTCCATTCAGCAGTAAAAAACTATGGCCTCAATGCTCCCTTTACCCTTTCTATCTTGGAAAGTCTCGGGGGAGAAGGGCACTTACTCCCCTCAGAATGGACTAAGGTTATACAATCTGTCTTGTCTAGAGGCCAGTTCTTAACCTGGAAGGCAGAGTTTCAGGAAAGGGTAGAAAATCAAGCAAAATCAAATCTCACAAACCCCCAAACAGCCAATTGGACAGTAGACAAACTCATCGGTCGTGGTCGTTATGCCCCTGACACCGTGCAATTGAGATTGCCTCCTGGCCTCCTCATGCAAACTGCCCACGCCGCCTTAGCCGCATGGCGCGCTGTCCCTGCCTCCGGGGCCATCACCGCCCCGATCTCTAAAATCCTCCAGGGACCAAACGAGCCCTATGCTCAATTTGTAGCCAGACTCTTAGAGACAACAGAAAGGGTCTTGGGACAGGACGGTACCGATAACCCAGTGGTTAGACACCTGGCCATTGAAAACGCCAATCCTGCCTGTAAGGCCGCCCTTAGAGGAAAATCTAGAGAGCTTGATCTGAACGGCATGATCCGCTTATGTAATGATATTGACTCTTATGACCACAGAATTAACAAATCTATCTCCTTAGCTATTGGAGCAGCCATTCAAGCCACCCGACAGAACGCTCCCCGTAATTGTTTTAAGTGCGGCATGCCCGGACATTTTGCTCGTGAATGTCCCTCCAATCAGGCTACCCCTAGTTTACCTTTCAGCCCCTCGGGTGTGCCTTCGAGACCGCCCCCAAGCGTCTGTCCGAAATGTCGGAAAGGGCTTCATTGGGCCCGCGACTGCCGCTCCAAAACTACCTCAAATGGACAAAATATTCAACATGTCCAGGGAAACGGGATGCGGGGCTCCCTCGGGAGCCCCTTCCCCACGCCCTTGCTCGAGCCACAACAGGCAGTGCAGGCTTGGACCTCTGTTCCTCCTCCACCAGAATATTAACCCCTGAGGATGGCCCTGAGGTCATTTCCACCGGTGTCACTGGTCCACCACCCCCTGGTATGTTCTTCTTAATCATCGGAAGGGCACTCACTACTCTACAGGGAGTTGTGGTCCACCCCACATTAGTGGACAATGACTATACAGGAGAAATAAAGCTCATTGTTGAGTCTCCCCATGGCCCGGTTACTATCCCTGCTGGCCACCGACTAGCCCAAGCCCTTCCCCTTCCCATGGTGGGTGACTTCCCTACCATTGAACAAACAAGGGGCCCTTCGTCCCCAGGATCGTCAAACATCTATTGGGCACAACAAATCACTGAATCCCGTCCCACCCTCCAGTTGTCTCTTGACGGGAAGAAATTTATCGGACTACTTGACACCTGGGCCGATTCCACGGTCATTTCCCACAAACACTGGCCTTGTGCCTGGCCCCTTCAGCCCTCTACCACTCATTTGTCTGGCATAGGGCAAGTCAATCACACACTTCAGAGTTCAAAGTTCCTTACTTGGAGAGATGCTGAGGGTAACACCGGCACGAATCGACCCTATATAGTCAAAGGGCTCCCCGTTAACCTCTGGGGCAGAGATATTCTCGCTCAAATGCGACTCCTCATGGTGAGCCCCAGCGACCCTGTCACACAAATGATGCTTAAATCTGGCTTCCTCCCAGGAAAAGGGCTTGGCAAAAATGAACAGGGCGATCCTCAACCTATCTCCCTTACACCCAATAGAGATAAAGCAGGCTTTGGGTCACAAAATTTTTCATAAAGGCCACTGGTCCTCCTGCACCCCAGGCAGATAAGATAACTTGGAAGTCTGATTCCCCTGTCTGGGTCGACCAGTGGCCCCTCACCTCTGAAAAGGTCCAGGCCGCCATCATGCTGGTGCAGGAGCAAATCTCTTTGGGCCACCTCGAGCCCTCCACCTCACCATGGAACACACCTATTTTTGTTATCAAAAAGAAGGCTGGAGGGTGGAGACTACTACAAGATCTACGGGAAGTTAATAAAACCATGATTCCCATGGGCACCTTACAACCCGGACTCCCATCACCTACAGCTATCCCTAAGGGATTTCACAAAATAGTTATAGATATAAAGGACTGTTTTTTCTCCATTCCCCTTCACCCTCAGGATTGCCCTCGATTCGCCTTCTCTATCCCCATAGTCAATCAAATTGGCCCCAATCCCCGATTTCAATGGTTAGTCCTGCCTCAAGGAATGGCCAATTCTCCTACCCTATGTCAAAAGTATGTTGCTCAGACAATAGATCCCATCAGGCTTCGATTCCCTTCCGCATATATTATCCATTATATGGATGATCTTCTCATAGCAGCTCCCTCCCCTCAACTGACCCAGACCATCGCTCAAACCATTACTTCAGCCCTACAGGACAGAGGCTTTAAAATCTCCCCCGATAAGGTACAGGTCCAATATCCCTTTTCTTTTCTCGGATTCCGTCTCGAGGCTGATCATCTCTTTACACACAAAGTCACGCTTAATCATTCCACCCTAAAAACACTTAACGATTTTCAAAAACTTCTAGGGGATATTAATTGGCTTCGTCCTTATCTCGCCCTTGCAAAAGCAGACCTCCGCCCCCTAGAAGATATTCTATGCGGAGATACCGACCCCTCTTCATCACGATCACTAACACCTGAAGGAGAAATCTCCTTACAAAAAGTTGAACAGGCAATTGCCAAACAGAACATCGGTTACTTCTCCCCTAAGGATCCCCTCTATTTAATCATCTTTTCCACTGAATTCTCTCCCACAGGTCTCCTATGGCAGGACCCTTCTCCCCTCATTTGGCTACACCTTCCCCTAGCCTCTAGGAAGATCCTGATCCCCTACCCTGACCTGGTTGCTCAGCTTATTATGATGGGTGTCCGCCTGGCCACTCGCCACTTCGGCCGCCAGCCCGATCATATTGTTTCCCGGTATAATAAAGAGCAACTACGATGGCTGCAAACACAGAATGATAATTGGGCCGTCCTTATCTCATCCTATAAAGGCACTATTGACAATCACATGCCCAGTAATAAACTCTTACAATTCTTTACCCTTACCCCCTTCACCTTAACCCGTATTACGCAGTCATCTCCCATTCCCGAAGCGCCCACGATTTTCGTGGACGGCTCGAAAACAGGCCTCGCGGCCATTGTTATGCATGATTATCCCCATACTGTCCACACTCCTTATCAATCTGCACAACTGGTTGAACTCTATGCAGCACTCACTGTTTTTATCTCTCTGCCTGAATCCCCCTTCAATCTATACTCTGACAGTCGATATGTCGTTCAGTCCCTACTACGGCTTGAGGCTACTCCTGTTATTCAACCCACAACAGCCACCTTTTTCTTATTCACCAAGATACAGCAAGCTATCAGAGCACGGTCCCACCCCTTCTTTATAGGCCACATACGTGCTCATTCAGGTCTCCCAGGCCCCTTGGCATTAGGAAACGACCTTGCAGATCAATATACCCGCTTGGCCGCTCTGGCCGTACCTACAATCCCTTCGCTAGACCCTATTTCCCTTGCTACTGAAGCCCACAAACTGCACCACCTTAACGCCCATACTCTTCGCTTAGCCTACAAAATCACTAGAGAGCAAGCCAGAGCTATAGTGAAAAGCTGCAAAAATTGCCTTACGCTGTTACCTGAACCTCACTTTGGAGTCAACCCTCGTGGCCTCCTCCCTGGCCACCTGTGGCAGATGGACGTTACTCATGTTCCCTCCTTTGCTAAATTGAAATATGTTCATGTTTCCATTGACACCTTTAGTGGGTTTCTTTTTGCCTCGGCACAATCTGGCGAGGCCACCAAACATGTCATCAAACATATGTTTCTCGCCATGTCAGTCATGGGAAGACCATTGACCCTTAAGACAGACAATGGTCCTGGTTACACAAGCCGTTCCTTTAAACAGTTCTGTGCTCAATTAGGCATAAAACATATCACTGGCATCCCCTACAATCCCCAAGGACAAGGTATTGTAGAAAGAGCAAACCAAACACTGAAAAATACCATTTTCAAACTAAAAACTCAGGAGACCCTCTACCCCTTGTGCGGCAACCAAACCACCTTGCTGGCACATGCCCTTTTTGCCCTTAACTTCCTCACCCTGGATATGGAGGGCCGCTCTGCCGCGGACCATTTTTGGCACCCACACACCACCTCTAACCTCGCTCAGGTCCTATGGCGTGATCCCCTCACGGGCCGTTGGAACGGCCCTGACTCTGTTCTGACCTGGGGCAAAGGCTCAGCCTGCATTTTCGACAAAAGGGAGCAGTCTGCTCGCTGGATCCCCTCACGTCTAACAAAACCCTTCAGCCCAGATAATCACCTTCCCCCAGGGTCTACCCCTGAGAAAAATCTCCCCTCTTGTCTTACAGGTAATGCGTGAAACCCATGATCCATCCTGCCTTGTACTGCGAACACTGTTGGCTGCCTCCTTGTTCTTCGAGATCCTCAGCCTTCTTGCTGCCCTGATAGAATCCATCCACATCACCCTCTACATTCGCAGTCTGAACGACCCTTGAACATTCGCGACCATTATGGGCCTTCAAATTTTATTGTTTCTTTCCCTACTCACCCCCCCTATGAGTGCACAACACCACTCCCATCGTCCATGGAAATGGAGCCTTGGCAGCTGGGATAGTAGCTCCATAATACAGATTGTAACCACTTCTGGAGCACCCACCTTTATTATCCTCCCTTGCTCCCTCATCAACCACCCAGGAATCTGTCCGACTGCCTCCGAACCCAACTGGCTACCCACATTTGACGTCTTCTACGCCTGCCCCTCCTCCAACCCTGGGAAATCCTACTGTAACTCCCCAGGCCACTTTTACTGCGCATATTGGGGGTGTGAAACGCTCACCTCAGAGTCATGGACACCCCCGATCATCGATAAGTTCCTTTCATTGAGGCCAGGCCCTCCCAACTGCAAAAGCCGATCCCGAGCAAGACAGGACTGGGCCGGCGGCAACAAAGGGACATGGACAAGTTGTTCATACTTAAACTTCACTGTTTTACAGCATACAGATGATAGCTGGCTCACAGGGCGCACATGGGGGATCCGGGCACATGTCGGCGGTACCGACCCTGGAGGTTTATTTTTTATCAAGAAGGAACTCCATCAGAAAACCCCTCCTTCCATCCAGGGCCCGAACAAGGCCCTCCAGCCCGCAAAGCCCGCCAAGTCTCACCCCCCCCCCCCCCCGCATTCCCTCCCCTTCCCCATCCCACAGCCCTTTGCGTCTGTTCTCCCCATCCCCACCGCCGGCGTCTTCCTTCTCGACCTCTCCTCCACAGCCCTGGGTTCCCCCTGCCCTCAAAAAAGAACAGATTGTCCCTTACCCATACCTTCCTCTCCTACAAGCGTCCTTTTCCGCGCTTAATCACTCCTTCCCTAACCTCACGACCAATTACTGGCTTTGCTTAGTCGCGTCCCCGCCCTACCTTGAGGCCTATGCCCTGAATGACAATAATCTTACCTGCTCTACAACAGAAAACCCCCCTGAGTGTCACTGGGACAGCATTGAAACTCAGAGTCGCCCTCATGACAAATTCTCCCTTACCATCCCTATCGTGGGGGGTAATGGCACTTGCATTGGCAAAAATGCTACAGTTAATCCGTATTGTGCTGTGTCCTTTTCGCCTAACAGCACCTGCAAATTTTATATTCCCCCTAATAATACTAGATGGCTCTGCACCAACTCAGGCCTTCAAGCTTGTTGGGCTTCCACTGCTCCAGAGGAAGTATGTATCTTGGTCACCCTTGTTCCCCGCGTCACCTTTAGGCCCGACCAAGACTTCCTCCCCCTGTGGGAACAATTCCAAAACCCCAGATGGAAAAGAGAACCGGTCACCCTTGCCGTCACGGTTGCTGCTCTTCTTGGCGTTGCCGGCGCTGGGACTGGTTTAGCCGCTCTAACTTCCCAACACATATCCCACAATCATCTACGGGCAGCAGTAGATGAAGACATTGCCCGCTTAGAATCCGCCATAAATTTCTTGGAAAAGTCCCATGCTTCCCTTGCTGAAGTAGCCTTACAAAATAGACGAGGATTAGACCTCCTCTTCCTCCGCGAAGGGGGACTCTGTGCCGCCCTCGGAGAAGAATGTTGCTTCTATGCTAACCACTCTGGCGTCATTAGGGACTCTCTAGCCCAACTCAGGAAAGAGCTTGAACAGAGGCGCAAAGATAGGGAAACAGACGGCCCTTGGTATGCACAGTTTCTGCCTAGTTCTCCATGGTTCTCTGCAATCCTCTCTACCCTCCTTACCCCCCCTCATAGTTTTTATCCTTGCTTTGACTTTTGGCCCTTGGATTTTCAAAACTATCACACGGCTGGTCACTCGCTCCATTGAATCATCCTTGAAGGCCTTCCCTATGATACAGTACCACCGCCTAGAGACGGTTGGCCACACCTCCCCCTCCACTGAGCAATACAACCAACTCCACTTCTCGGGACGGTAATCCAACGACGGGAATATTGCGGGTCCCTTGCCCTTGCGTGGAGGCTATTAGGGAAATACCCCGCATAGCCTAAGACAGGAGCCGCCTCCGAAAGGGTTCTTCAAGACGGGCTTAAGACCATGTTGTGATAGTTCTGCAAATCCTTTTTTCTCTCAAAACCCCTCCCCCTCTTTTGAAAAGAAAAGGGAGGAATTGTATAGAACCTGACAACAGGCAAGAAACAGTGCAAACATAACATGCCTCCCTTCCTACCTTAAAACAGGATGTCTTCCCTAACTAGTTCCAGATGTCAGTAAAGGTTGTAAAACCCCCTCCCCCTGGGCCCCTCTGACACCAAATGTGCCTACATTCCTCCTACCCTTACTTCCTCCTAGCCACAGTATATATATACCATGCTTTTGCCTCAATAAACGACTTCTCTTTGCATACCATGTGAGAGCTGTCCGTGCTTTCTTTCTCTCTCCCCCTTTCCTTCTCTCTCTCCCCCTTTCCCTCTTAGGGGTCGTAAGGGGCTGGTCCCCGACACCAATTGAAGGGCATCCCCTCATTTTCTAAGTTTTTGTTACCACAAAGAGCGCAACTATGAATATTCTTGTAGAAGTCTTTTTCCTTATTATCTCTTTGGGGTACAAAGCCAGCAGTGCCATGGCTGGATCAAAGGGCAGACAGTCTTTTAGTGCTCTTTGGGCAGAGTTCCAAATTGCCCTCCAGAATGGTTGGATCAATTCACAACTCCACCAGCAATGAAATAATGCCCCAACTTTGCCACATCCCCTCCAGCATTCATTACTTTCCTTTGCTATCATATTGCCCAATCTGCTAGGTGTGAGGTGATACCTCAGAGGTGTTTTAATTTCAATTTCTCTGATTATAAGTGATTTAGAACAATTTTTCATGTGCTTATTAATAGTTTTCATTTCTTTGGCTGAGAACTGCCTGTTCATGTCCCTTGCCTATTTATCAATTGGAGAATGGCTTGATTTTTTGTACAACTGGTTTATCTTTCTATAAATTTGAGTAATTAGACCTTTGTCAGAGGTTTTTGTAATGAAGATTGTTTCCCAATTTTTGTTTCCTTTCTAATTTTGGTTGCATTAGTCTTGATTGTACAAATTTAATTTGATGTAATCAAAATTATTTATTTTACATTTTGTGGTTTTTTCTAGCTCTTGCTTGTTTTTAAAGTCTTTCCTTTCCCAAAGATCTGACAAGTATACTATTCTGTGTTCATCTAATTTGCTTATAGTTTCCTTCTTTATATTCAAGTCATTCACCCATTCTGAGTTTATCTTGGTGTAGGGTGTGAAATGTTGATCCAAACCTAATCTCTACCATACTGTCTTCCAATTTTCCCAGCAGTTTTTATTAAAAACTGGGTTTTGGTCCCCAAAACTGGGATCTTTGGGTTTATCATAGCTGTCTTGCTGAGGTCATTTACCCCAAGTCTATTCCACTGATCCTCTTTTCTGTCTCTTAGCCAGTATCAAATTGTTTTGATAACTCCCTCCTTTCTTATCCCCCCATTATTTTCCCTGTAGTGTTTCTAAAATTACCCCCTGGACCCTCTCCCTTCCTTGTACTGCTTCCCTCCCCACCAGTCCATTTATTACTCTACTACTCCCTGAAAGGGCGCAAATCTATTCTCTGCCCCAATGAATTGGATTGTCCTTCCCTCTTTAGGTCAATTTCAAAGTATGTAAGAGTTGAGTATTTCCTATCTCCAACCTCTTTACCCTTCCAGTGTGTTGATGTTCTCCCCATCCCGCTGTGAGCTTGTTTGTGACATATGAATTTACCCTCATTTGTTTCTTTTTCCCATTTCTTTTAGTATTAACCTCTCTTTTTTAGCTCTAGTTGTGTATATATATATATATACACACACACATATATGTATTTATGCATGCATATATCTATATATGTATTTACGTCTTGTCCTTTCATCCTATACAGTTTGTCATTGTTCCCTCTAAGTATAATTCTTCTAGCTGCCCAGGTGATAATAACAATTTTTAAGAGTTACCAATGACCTCTTTTCTTATAGGGATATATATCATTTTAACTTATTGAGTCTCTTAAAATTTTATTTTGTTTTGTTTTTCTTTTTTCCCTCTTTTTTAATCACCTTTTGATGATTCTCTTGAGTTCTGTGTTTGGATATCAAATTTTCTGTTCAGGTCTGGTCTTTTATTTACAAATTCTTGGAATTCTTCTATTTTGTTGAATGACCATACTTTCCCCTGTAAGAATATAGTCAGTTTTGCTGGGTAGTTGATTTGTGGTTGTAGACCTAGTTCCCTTGCTTTCTGGAATATCATATTCCTTGCCTTTTGGTCCTTCAGTGTGGATGCAGCCAGATCCTGCATTATCCTCACTGTGGTTCCATGGTAGCTGAATGACTTCTTCTTGGCAGCTTGTAATATGTTTTCTTTGATCTGATAGTTCTTGAATTTGGTTATAACATTCCTGGGTGTTATCAGTTGGAGATTAAGTACAGGAAGTGATCTGTGGATTCTTTCAATCTCCACTTTTCCTTCTTGTTCTAGAATATTGGGGCAGTTTTCTTGAATAATTTCCTATAGTATTGTCTCTAGGATTTTTCTTTTGTCATGGTCTTCTGGTAGACCAATAATTCTTAAATTATCTTTCCTCGAACGATTTTCTAAATCCTCTGTTTTGTGAATGAGATGCTTCATATTTTCCTCAATTTTTTCATTATTTTGGTTTTGTTTTATAGTGTCCTGCTGCCTTATGAGGTCACTTAAATCTAGTTGTTGTATTCTGGTTCTTAAAAACTGGATTTCATCCCTGTGTTTTTGGTTATCCTTCTCTTTATGGTCTGATTTTCTAAGGAGGTCATCTTTCATCATCTTTACCTCATCTTTCATTTTCTTTGCCTCATCTCTCATCTTCTTTGCTTCACCTTTCATTTCCTTTGCCTCGTTTTCCAGCTGATAAATTTTGGCTTTCAAGACACTGTTTTCTTTTTCCAGATGACTTATCTTGCTGTTAAAGTTGTCTTCAGCCTCTCTTAGTCATGTTTTGAATTGCATTTTGAATTCTTCCAAAGCCTGTATTCAATTCACTTGGATTTCTGATTTATCATTTGCTGATCCCTCCCCCTCTGTTCTGTTCACTGTAGAGAAGCTACCTATTGTAATTTCTTTCTTCTCTTTCTGTTGTTTTCTCATATCCACCCCTTCTTTGCTCCCTGTATTTGTCGGTGCTCTTGCTCCTCTAATATTTTTTTTTGGTTTTGGGGGCTTCTGTCAGTCTCCACTCTTGGATCTTTGACAGAGGAGCTCTTGGTGAAGTCTCTGTAGGAGGGTTGTTGGGGGTTTGAACTTCCCTGTCCTCTGGAGGCTTTTGATTGGATTAAAGTCCAGCAGTCAATGAGGGAGGGGTGTCAAACCTGGACTTCCCTGAGTTCTGAAGACTTTTTTTTTTTAAACCCTTACCTTCCGTCTTGGAGTCAATACTTTGTATTGGCTCCAAGGCAGAAGAGTGGTAAGGGCTAGGCAATGGGGGTCAAGTGACTTGCCCAGGGTCACACAGCTAGGAAGTGGCTGAGGCCGGATTTGAACTTAGGACCTCCCGTCTCTAGGCCTGGCTCTCAATCCACTGAGATACCCAGCTGCCCCCTCTGAAGACTTTTGATGGGATTAAGTTCAGCTTTGTTGGGCTCCCTGTGCTCTGAGGCCAACACCTCCTGTAAGGCTGAAGCAAATATGGAGGATCTCCACAGTTCTGGCCAGGCTGCTAGCTCTATGCTCCTTCTCTAGCTCCTTCTCTGCCATCTGTGTTTGACACTCAGAGCTTTTCACAGCCCTGCCTACAAAGTACATCCTCCAGACAAGCACCTTTGCCTGCCCAGAAGTTCCCCCTGCTTCTGGAGTCTCAGTGCTCTAGGTGGGCAGGGAGAGGGGTCCTGGAACCTTCCTACTGCCTTCCCCTTAAACCCAAGAGTTCTTGGATTCTGGCTTTTTTGGGGGATGAGGGAGGTGTACCTTTTGAATTATGTCCATCAGGAGGGTTCCTTGGCTCTGTCTTGTTAGGTTTGATTTTCAATCCCCCAGGAGCATTCAGTTTGTGATCTGTAAGAAAGGCTATTTAGATGTCTGAACATCTGCTTCTTCTAGGCAGCCATCTTGACTCCAACTCCTACAATTCTAATTTTTAAGGACCCATTTTCTTCTATGATGTTTTTATTTTTACTTCCTTTTCTGGTTGTTTTCTTCTTGCTTCAGATTTTGTACTTCCTTTAATAAAGAGCTATTTTCTTCAGAGGATTTTTCTTCTAGGTGGTTGACTTTTTCTATCATTTAAATTTTTTTTCCTCCTCAATCTTCTATTATTTGCTTTTTAATATTATTTTGGAATTCTTCTAGGAGTTCATTTTGGGCCTTTCATTTTCTTATATTTTTCTGTGAAGCTTCACACATTTTCATTTTTGTATTGCTGTCCTTTTCTGCAAGTGCATTTTGTCCTCTCTGTTGCCAAAATCAATTTCCAGTATCAGGTTTTTTTCACCTGTTGTTTATTTCGGGGTGCTCTTTTCTTGACTTTGCTTGTATTTTGAAGTCAGCTCCAATCCTGTAAGAGAAGGTGTGGAGTCCTCAGCTTGTGTTGTGATCTACTTCAGTACCTGAGGGTTAGCCTGGCTGCCTCTTGGGTCCCAGATTGAACACTCTGCAGAGAGAGGCTGGCTGTTCTACTGTAGGGAGGCTACAACTGTTGCATCCAGATGCCATTTGTATCATGTTGGATACTGCTCTCTACATCCTTGGTTGGACCTTATTGACTTGAGTTCCTTCCACTGCTACCCATTCTGGACTGTACCTGGTCCTGCTATGGCTAGACTATACTGGACTACATTGTTGCTTGTATCATGTTGCCTTAGATTCTTCTCTCCCCCTCCTAAGACTGGACTGAACCTAGTTCTGTTCCTTCCCCTGCCACTTGGGTTGTATCATGCCCAAATTCTGGCCCAGCACTTCAGATTGCATTTTCTCTTGCTATCTCAGTGAGATAGGTATTTCTTCATTCCATTCTTGGCCAGAGCATTGCTTCACTTAGTCTTCTGTTGTTACCACCACTCCAGGACTTGTTTTGAGGCATTTTTTTTTTGGTTATCTGGAGGTGGGTTTTGTGAGATGCCAGTGTTCTTTTTTTCTGTCATCTTAGCTCACAGAAGTGGAAGTCTTAGTCACATGATGTTAAAAAATAAAATATATTTTTTTCAATTTCTGGGTGTGTTCTCTTTTACTTATAAAAATAGATAGGGAAGAGTAAAAGGTGAGACCTATTTGCTAAAGATATGATGGCATACTTGGAAAATGATGGAGAATCAACAGACACTAATTGAGACAATTAAGATATTCAGCAAAGTTGGAGCTTACTTGTTCTTGAAGAGAGACTATCATTAAAGTGCTTGCTAGGGGCTTTTAAATTCTTATGGTTCTAAATAGAGAAAGCAAGAAATGACCAAGCAAATTTAGGAATGAGACTGTGTAATGAAATAGCTGATGATATTAGGTTGGATGAGATACAGTCAATCAAGACAAAGTTTTTACATTTTAAATAAGAGATAGTAATTTCATTGCACTAATTTTTTTCCACTTTACTTTTTTCTTCCACTTTTTCTTCTGCTTTACATTTTGGAATTATTTCATTTATATATACATGGGAATATTAATTGATTTCTTTTGCCAGAAATGTATATGCTTATATTTAACATAAGTTTAAAATCACAAAATATTTTTAAAATTACATACCACAGCAATAAATATAATACAATTAAGAAAACTCAATAAGTCTATTTTCTTTCCCTAGGATATTTATGATGTTTCTATCATAATGGATATAAATAAAATGATTTCCTGTTGATTCTGATTGTGTTTTAGCAATCAACATTGTCAACAAGATGAAAAAGGACAGGGGATTGCTCAAGAAAGAAAAGACATTGTTAGATCTATTCCAAATATTCTTCAGTATTTGAAAAACTGCTTGAGGTTTTTGTTGGCACAACCTTTGTTTTTTTGGATCACTAAGATGAAAAAGTCAATCTCACTTGTCCTAAATCTAATAACTTTTTTTCCTTTACAAGGTATTAGATGATTACTCATGTAAATAAAAAGATAATTTTAAAAATAGACAGTACTAGAAGAGCCCTTATAATTCATTGAATTGAAACCCTTCTTATCAGGTTTAATGAGTTGCTCAAGGTTAAATTTATAATAAGTGGCATAATTGGATTTTGAATTCATGTCTTTTAGTTGAAAGTTTATCCTTCTTTTATTATATGCCAAGATGTAGTTTTTGTGTAGCTAAAAATCCCTGGAATTTAGCCATTGATGCAAAGATTTCACACAAATCTGAAATATAATATAAATGAGAGGTGAAGTCTTTAAGTCTTTTCCTTTTAAAAATTGTTAGTTTCTAAACTCACCAGGCCTATATTATGTGAGGACATTAGGAAAATGAACATGTCCATAATCTACTTATAATCAGATCAAAGAAAGGACAGTCATTGGACAGCAAAAAAGTTAGGAGCCTAGAGGTAATGATGTCCTAAATTAGGGTGGTAGCAGTGTGTGAGAGTAGAGTGGAATAGAGTGGAGGTGTAAATGGCAAAATTTAGCACCAAAATAATGAGGGTAGGGATAAGGGAAAGGAAAGAGTTTAGTATAACAAACTTTATGACTGGAGTAGCTGAGAAGATGAGATTGGTAATGAAATAAGAGAAATGGGGAGGAAGGGCAAATTTAGGGGATAAAGTTCCATTTTTTTAAAATAAGTTTAATGTGTTGGTTAAACATATCCAAGTTGAGATAGCTATATGCTGACTAGTCAGAAATAGGGGAGAATTTGAGCTTGCACATATGGATATTTATACCATAATCATATCTCACATTTACTTAGTACTTGGAGTTTTACAACTTACTTTCTTCCTAATATGCTTGTGAGTTTGGCAGCACATTACTCTTCTCATTTTTCAAACAAGGAAACTGAGGGTTAGAGAGAGAAATCTAAAATTTTTGGATTTTTTTTAAAAAAAGTATCACAGAATTTAATTCACATAAATTTCAGAGGAGATATATTACAATTCATATCTGAACAAGAATTTCCTCTACATGATATGCAACAACAGTAATCCAGCTTGTGCTCTAATACTGCTAGAAAAAATTGAATCTACCATCTCTCCAATTCAACCAATTTAATACTATATCTTCCTGGTCTTCTGCAGAGTTCAGAGTAAACTTGTGGGAGTTGATTAGGATTCCTGGACATGTGAAGAGAGAGAGGTTAGGGAAACCAGTTTGGGAGACAATTTAGAGAAAGATGGTCAGGGAACCATTAAATAATAATATAAGTAAATGGGTAGTCAGATCAGAGAACATGGGATTCTGAGTATAATCAGAAGTAAAGGGGAGATGGTTAAAAGTGTCAAAAATATAGAAATATCAAAGATGAAGACAACTGATAAAAAGTCATATGACTTGGGAATTAAAAGATTACTAAGAATCTTGGAGAGAAGAGTTTTAGGGGAGTGGCAAAATGAGAAGCCACTTTATAAAGAACTGAATAGGTTGAGAGGTTGTTATGTATGGTATTTTTTTCTAGAAATGTGACAGAGGGAAGATTGTAAGGAATTAAAATTAAGGGTATGACTAAATATATGAGAATGGTAGCCAATTTGAAAAATATCATAGCTCAAGTCAAATTGACTTTCAGTAGATTTATTTACAAAGAGGTAGAAAGAGTGAAAGTAGAGAAATGTAAAAGAAGGTAGAGTAAGAAATCTAACTTATCACCCATAATTTTCCTATTGTCCCCAGTTCAACCTATGTAGGGTTCATTAACCCCTTAGCTACAGGTCTTGGTGGTGAATTAAACAAGAACTCAACCCACATGGCCTCCTTCAAGAAGGGGCATCCTCTTAGGAACTAATCTCTCCAGAAGCCAGAAAAAGAGGGTAAGCTTCTCACTCACCTAAGCCAAAGCTCCAAAGGAAGACGATCTAGGAGTAGTCTTACCAGGAGCAGCCCAAATTCCAGAGTCCCAGGTTGAAGTCCCAATTTGTAGCTCCAAGTTGAAGTTCCAGTTCAAGATCCTCCAAGTCCCAGATTCAGGTTGAAGACCTCTCAGACAGGAAGTTCAGGACCCTTTATAGTCCCTTTCCCACATCATTTCCTGTTCCTTCCTCCACTTTATGGGAGACAATTGCAGTCTTCAAATTTGCTTAGAATTGCACAGGGGGTGGTCAGTCATCTCTGGGTTTTCATCCACTTTCAGTAAGTGTCTTGCGAACCTCCCCTACTTAGTGTTAAGTAGGGGTGTTTTCAGTTTTTGTTGATTAATTTAAAAATGGACAAGGGGAGAGTTAATCCTATCTTCACAATTCTCCTTGTGATTCTTTGGGAGACTAGTCTCCCCAGTGAATCATTTAACATATTTGAACCCCTGAACTATAATTCCCAGGACCCCACTCTCCTTTTCATGTTACATGCTGACTTGGGCAGGTTATAAATTTTGTGTAGCCCTGCCTCTTGCTTGCTCTTTCTGTGATCGGGTTTGGTGGAGGTAGCATGAGGTGAGAGCCAGGAGACTATTGTTCATGGCTTCTCAATTTTGTTAGGTAATTAGGTTTTTTGTTTTTGACTTCTATTTCCTTTTTATTCCTTCACTTCAAGTAATCATTAATAAACTAGATAAAATATAATACTTGGAGTATTGGACATGAATTAAAATCCTACAAGATGTAGGGCAATAGCTCTCACAGGGAAATTTTATTTATTTTTACCTTTTATCTTGGGATGTGGGAAAAGCAAGTATGTTTATGTCATGGGAAGGGGCCAATAAATGTGAAGAAATTGAAGATGAAAGAGAGAAGCCTTGATTAATGGAATTAAGTGCCAGAGAAGATTAAAAGTGATGTAATCAGAGACAAAAGTGCAGGTGTTATCTCTAGGTATGATATGAAAATTGAATAAAGAAATAGATGATGGCTGGTGATCACTTAAAAATTTACTGAGTTGTGTAGTATTGTGGATGTGGAAGATCATTATAATTAACTTCAATTTTCTTAGAAACAAAGCAGTTGAGATCATATGACTCTGCAGTGAATGGGAGAGAGTAGAGTTGCAGGAAGGAGTAGAAAGGAGAGGGTCTGGATTACTCACTACAGGGATTATGATAGAAGACCAGTGCAAGAACCCAGAAGATGTAATATGGCTGAAGAGCTTCATAATATTTTTTCAGAATTGTTCAAGGTTTAGAGAAAAGAAGAAAGTAGATGATGGAGAGGTTGAATGTTGGGTCTGTAAAATCACAATTGTACTAGAGAAAAATGAGGTGGGAACAATTTTGATCATGGACATAGGAAAACAAAAACAGGGATTGATATAATGTTATTTGGACTTGCAGGTGAAAAGTCTTACCATTTTAAACTTCCCAGATTTTTCTAGTTTAAAACTTTTCTGACTTGGGCAAATTACTTCTAGGAATTTGTTTCACCAGGGGAAAAAATGTGCGCATGACACATTTTGAAGTTTCATCTTCATTATTAACTTTTCTCTCCATCATTTCCTTAAGTCTAGACAACCAGCAAAACAATAAATCAGGCTCTGACTTGTAGCATTTGCTGTTTTCCAAGGGGTTAATATTCATACAGAAAAATTTAGCAATTGGCTCTTGCACATTACTGAGTTAGCCATTCTTGGCCTCATCATCCTATTCTACAAAATGAAGAAAATTTGTTGATAATTTTTAGTCCTTTCACCTTTAAATTCTAAAATCTCCAGTCATTTGTAGATTGCTTATGATATGATTGGCAAGAAGTTCCATTTGTAATCATGCCAAAAGTTTGATTTGAATTGTTTCATTCCCAGAGTATTTCATTTCCCCAAAATGTGCTGTCAGTTCTATTCTTACCTTTCAGTACAGGATCTCAAGTTGTTCTTTCTCCCCTGGGTTCAGCCAAAATGGTTTTCCTCTTATAACTTCTCACTATAATTGTTTTCTTGCATTGGAATTGTCAGGAGTCACTGCTGGTGTCGGGAGAAGGCTGCACAAATGATAAATGTGTGACTCTCCTCTGTCACCTGATTTTCACAGCCATGATACCATCTGCAGCAGCATTATTACAACTGTGATCTGTGGGCAGATTGAATCCATTAAGCAAGCAGGAACATGTAGACTAATCAAATAGATGCTAATGAGCAAATAATTGTGGACATGATTAAGCAATTGATGTTACTCATGAAATTGTTTTGGAGTAAGTTTAGAGAATGCCAGATATTCAATTGTGATGAGGGTAGGATTTCACTAAATTAGATCTTCTGGTGGTTATTGATCAAATTTAATCACAATAAAATGCTTATAGAACAGCATGCTCAAATTAATGGAGATCATCAAACATCTATTTTCACTTAGAAAAAAATCAATTTTCTGAAAAGGTTGCAAGTTTTTATAAGAGCACATTTTAAATTGGGAATGACATCAATATCATTAGATGTTCAAGTTAGAGAAAACTAAACATACTTGAATCATTTGATGGCAAGATGGGTTTTATTCTGGCAAAGACCCTGACTGATAAAATTTCTAGTGTCCTTACCTTTTATTTTTCTATGTCACTCCCTGTCCTTCAGCCACCCACCCCATCTATACTCTCATTCTTTCACCTGACTTAGCAGGATCAGTAATTTTTACTTTCAAGAGGAATGAGAATCATATATGTAGCTCAAGTGCAATACTGAGGAGTAATGGTCATAAAGGGATCCAGAAACCCAAATTTATGAGGTTGCTTCTGCATGTTATACACCACATTATAAGGTGGGATAGGAAGTAATTATTTACCTTCTCTTATAAGAGACTTTTATCTTGTGTGATATTTCGGTCCTTTTTGTGGATTCAACTTTAATTTTGATAGATTTGGTAAGTATTCTAAAATTGTAGTGTACTGCAAAAAATTATTAATACAATATCTTGCCATCAAATGATTCAAGTATGTTTAGTTTGTGAGTCAGGCATTTATTCCTCCTAAGACCTCAAGGAAATAGAGAATTCCATCTTCCGGGGAAAGCCATGTGCCCCAAAAGTAAAAAAAAGGAAAGGACCAAAAACCAGGAAGGAAATGAGAGATAAGTTATTAGAAATATAAGAAAAGGCCTGAAATTTAAAATTCCCAGAAAAGTGGATGGGTTTAAGCCAGGTTCCTGTTTGTAAATTCTTAATAGCTGGATCTCTGAAAAGAAAATGTAGCCAAGACAAACTTATAGTCTACATTATTAACACTGCCCATCACTTTATTATATGTAGACAATCAACAAAACAACATAAAGTTCTCCTTTTTAATATGTGCTGATGACCTAGGTAAAAATGCTCAAATTGAAATGGTAATAATAGGTTCTCAGATTGTCCTAGCTCTAGCACCCCTTTGTTTTAAGTTCAGCTCCTGAGTAGGTAAACCAATAACAAGATGTAAGTAATGAAGAAAAGAATGAGCACAAGTAAAAGAAAGGTTGATGAAATACACATGAAAGAAAATGAAATAAAGCCTCAAGTGAAAAAATTCTGAATTATGCATGAATCTTGGAGTAATAGTTTTACATTCCAAGATAGTTCAAATGAGCAATAATTTTAAATGAATGCATTAGTATGGAAATCAGATAAAAATCCTCAAAGATGAAATAACAACATAGCAAACAGTATATGATACATGACTGAAAACCTCTCCAAGGCAGCATGGTTTCTGAAAAAGAAAATCATAGCTCAAGATCTCTAAAATGCATAGGGTGAAATAGAAGTTGGCAAAAGTGAAGCAAAAACGACTTTGAAAGAACACCTGAATTCTATGAAAGCCAAAGCATAACCTTGAAAATAGGACTGGCAGAAGGATCTTGTGCCTCACTAGCCTCCCCTCAAAATATGATAAGTACCCTATTGTAGGGAATTACATAATAGGACTGTTAAGTTTTTCTGAGTATAGATGGCAACTTTCTGATTGGTCAAATCTATAGATTTTTGGATTAGAAAAAGCCCATAGGAGAAAATAAGGCATTCAATGTTTAAATTTCTCAATCTCAAAAGCAAATAAAAATTTTGTATAAGCAATCAAGAGAAATGCTTCAGCTGCACAATAACATCCATGAAAATACCTGCCATTATTCCACAACCAAAACAAATATTTTTTAAATGGAATAGCAGAAGAAGAAAACAGAATGAAATCTTAATGAAGGTAAATAAAAAAGGAGGGTACCCTTGATGCTAACAGATCTTAAGCTATGATACAAAGCACTAACCTCAAAACTGCATAATATATTAATTTTTAAGAAGAAAAAAATTATGGAATAGGCCAAATAAACAAAACAAAAAAAATAAACATAAATAATAGTCATGAGCTAGAAAAGTGTGAAAACAAATTCATGGAGGATGGATAAGTACTGGAGGAAAAACAGAAATTAGTCTGATAAAAATAATGGTTTTAAAAGATGTCTTACACTATATTTGGTAACAAATTATAACTAGATAAATGACTCCAATGTAAAAAAAAAAACAAGCTTTACTTGAAAATATAGCTTTGGAAATGAAATCTTTTTTGTAATTATATGTGCATACAAAAGGTGTAAACTTTACCTCTTTTCTCCTTCATTTCAAAGTTTGATAATGCCCTGAACCAAAGGAAAGAAGATAGAAACTATGTTTCATTTCAGACATGGGTTTACCCAGGAGGGCATACTTTTAGTAGATGATAATGACTCAGGGAGCCCCATTTTGGTATATGGCAAGTGAAGTTGGAAGCCTTTAGATGATGGCGGTAATAAGTGGGTGGTGGGGTATTTTTGTGAAATAATTTTCCTTTAACTTTCAATTCTAAGGTTTAGCTTAAATAGTTTCTCCCTCAAGCTAAGAAACTGAGTTGGGTCCTCCCTTCTTTTTTTAATATCTTAAAAGGATTAAGAGCAGGCTCAACCTTGACCCACCAGAGAGATTATAGGAAGCCAGTAAGCTCTAACAGCCATGTGACTGAAGTGCTGGCAGCCCTAGGAAGAAGTAATGAGAGAAGTGTTGAGTTGTTCTCTTCAGTGGCTATTTACCAGTCAGCGATTTCTTGTGATTGTGAGGGAAAGGACTGACTGGTGAGATCACAAGGGTGCTGCTGCATGAGAAGACTTTGGCCTCTTTTGCTGTCTTGGAGAACCCACTGAGATTGTGAAGGAAGTTAACTGGCCATTTTAGGATGTCTTCAGAGATCAGTTAATAAATTTCAAAATTAAGAAATCCTCCCTTTATAGAATTTGATTATAATAGTGATATTCCTTAAAGAAATCCAATACCTCTAAAATGTTGAGCAGAGCACCATGTGGCAAACTTTTGGGAAGTCATGGATAAAATGCTCAAGATACACAGGAATGGAATGGCTGCAAACTGTATAGTTGGAGAGATCTCTATTCCTATTAGTATTATATTTATAGAACATCCTACAAACTAATTTATATGTTTCTGGTGAGGCTCTACTCACATCTAATCAAAGTATATATATATATATATATATATATATATATATACACATTTATATTTTTGAAGATATTACATATATAATAACCTATGCCAAACTGCTTACCATCTTAGCAAGGGGTAAAGGGAGGGAAAGAAGGAGAGAAATTGGAACTTAAAATTTTATAGAACTAATGTTAAAAAATGATTTTACATGTAATTGGGGATAATATTGAATTTATTTAAAATTACTTTGAGAAATCCAGATTCATTGCTATATACACTATCTTTTTATTAATTTTGTGTATATTTCTTGGATTAGTTTACATGGAATTAACTTCTTCCTAATTATTGGTCTAGAAGTAGACTAAGAAGAAATAAATTCATTTGAAAGAAAAGGTTACTAGAAATTATTTCTCCTGTACTGTCTAATTGTGGAGATACATAGTTATGTAGCTACTAAAAATCATGAGCATTGATAATTAATTGTTTGAAAATTGGCATAATGTAATTTTTTCAGTCTTAACCACTCACAAAGATAATTTACTAAATTACAGAAGAATTATATGTTTTGTGTCCAAGCCCCTTAAAGTACTAGATAGTTCCACTAGCATTTCTTTGCCTGAGAATTTCCTGTATGTCAAAAACTAAATTTTACACAATCTTTGAATGTCATCCAATTTAAAACTATAATTTCCAAGAAGGGGTGCTTTAGACATCTGTCTCCATTCTCAAAGTATTGGCATCTAATGATTATTGTTAGAAAATCATGAGAATTTTTTAAGGTGGTTAAGGTAACGACATTTTCACAGAATTCCAAGTAATTTTAATTCCCCATATACTAATATATGTACTTATTTCCTATAATAAAATGAACTTAAACACCTGCAGTACAACAACTGTTGATCTTTTGTTTTCACATTCCCAGTGAGAATCTAGTACAGTGCCTGACAGCCGGAGGTAATTAACAAATGCTTGCCAATTGATTGATTTTAGAATGATTCTTGTTACTCTAGTTACAGGTGTATAATGCTCTCTTCTCAGAATATGAGATTATATATTATATCTGACACATTTTTCATTGGAAAGCAATTCAAACATTTATGAATGTTTGGCAATGGAAAATCTGGCAGAAATTTGCAGTCCTTTAACGGATTGCCACAAACCTGTTTACTGTGTTTTCTCAGCTAGAAATGAGTGGCAACATTCATAAAAGCCCTTGATTTCATTTCATAAATCAATATGCGGGCATCTCAAAAAAGAATACATGCAAGTGTTTGCTAGGTTAAGGTTTATAAGATAAAAATAAAAGTTTATGGAAATGAATATGATATTTATCTTGATTGACTTATATTGATAAATTAGATTATCAAGGAAAACTGTGTAGACTGACTCAACTAATAAGGACACAGATTAGTTGAAAAGTTTGCAACCTAGGAGAAAGGCCAGGATTAACCTCAACAGGATGAGTATTATGGAAATTAGCTCTCATAGGTCTGAGGTTTTAGATTAAAACTCCTATTCCACCAGCCATTGGCTCATCCCTCCAACTAGCATTCATAAGATAACTAAATGTCCTTGCATTTCACAAAAACAGTTTGAGTCCTATATTCACTATCTCTGGTTCCATAGTCATTATCTGTTAAGTTGAATCATTTTGGAACTGTTAACTGTTATCATTTAACTTTGAGGGGCATCTGCTGGTGCTACTCTGTTCTCTTTGTATTTCAAAGTCTGGGAACTTAATGACTTCACATTTGTTTATCATGCAAAGAATGTGTTATTGTCCCCCAAAATACATACCAAAGAATCTCTGTTCCCCCTTGCACCTGGCAAACCATCACTGCTCTGTTCCTGCAACTCCACACCCATACCATACCCAGATTCCTCCCTTGATCAGCTCCTTCCAGGCCCTCCTCTCACATCCTTTTTGTTAGCAAATTGATTTTAATTTTGTTCTTTTCTACTTTTGAACTGAGTTCCTCCTGCAATAGGCAGAGTACTTCATAGGTACATGTATGTTCTTGCTTAATAAAGATTATCTTGATTTTAAAGGCAGTGTCTCTCTGCTAATCTTCTTGGGAACAGAGGGATTTGGGCTCTCAGGGGTGTTTGCTTGTCACAGTGTGTAAGGGTTAAATTGGGGTTTTGACTAAATAAGAGAGTTATAAATTCAATGTTGTATCACCAAATTAAAAATATTATCCCTACCTAAGCCAGAAAAAAAAAAACTGTTAGCAGCTTTTATTTATAATGAGAAAGAGAAAGAGTTGAAGTATAAAATGTAGGAGGCAAAGAGGTAAGGAGTTGCCTAGCCTACCTTAAGTGCTGATCCAAAGAAACTGAGCTCCCTCCCCAACAAAGTTCTAATTTCTGTGTGGAAGTCCAAGTCACTCACCAGCAAGCTGATGCAGAATCCAAGTCTCTCTGCAGAACTCATGCTGAAGGGAGTTTCTCTCTTTATTTTCTCCTTTTTCAATCTTTCCCTATGCTGCTCCTCATCTATTTTCTCATGAGCGCTTTTCTTCATCAAAAACTGCAGGTTTAATCTCTCCCCACAGAGCCACCAAGGAACCAATCTCTCCAAACACCAGGAAAGGAATGAATGCTAGACCATGTTGGTCTCTTTTTATACCCCTTTTTTTCAGAGTCACTTCCTGTCACTCCTCCTTCTTCTTTACAGAAACCAATGGTAGTCTTTCAATTTGCCTAGCACTGCCCAAGGGGAGGATTGACCTTTGGAGTTGTCACTTACTCTAGTAAGTGACTTGTGAACTCTCATACTTAATGTTAATTAGCTAAAAATATGCAAGTTAATCCTATCTTCATAAGTGCATTAGGGTGTGCTCCCCATCAGAAGAAAAGAGTTCTAAGTTTCATAGAGACCATGACGCAGTTTACAGATTTTATTGGAAACACACTTGCGAATAGATATGTTTATGCCTCACTGTTTCTGGAAGAACTATGTTATTGAGACAAATATCTGAATGAAAAGCTAAAGAAATTAATCACATAATCTAGATGTTTCAAAACTTTTAATTAGATGGATAAATTGTATATATATATATATATATATGTCTATATATATATAATCTCTGCCAATTGGTTTGTAAACTACCTACATAATTTTTGTTTCAAAATAATGATCATCAGGATATTGCCTGTATACGTGTCAGTGATGATGACTTCTTACTTATTTTTATCTCTAACCTACTACTGTGGAGCTACCTCTGCCAATTCAGCTAAACTAACAAAATGTATTAAGCAAGTATGTTGTGAAAAATACTTATTCAAGTTCTGAAGGACCCTCAAATTAAAGAAGATGCAGCTTTTTTTTTCAAAGAATTTGTTCTTGTTGATTTCCCCAAAATTCTATGCTCGTGTCATTCCAAGCACTGATTTTTATCATCTTTTTAAGTGAAGGCATGAATGCTATCCTTTTCATATCATTTAAATGAAACTGGAGTAAATATTCAACAGGTTAGATCAAATAAAATAGCCTCAGAGTCTTCCTTCAATTATTGCTATTCAGAAATGGAATTAGGGAGCTTGGGTGGTAGTAGGTTTCCCCATTAAGGGAGGTTTTAAGCAGAAATATTTTGAAAAGATGACTCTTTTTAGAACTATATGGCCTGGAAGTTCCTTGTAGGTCTAAAATACTACAATTTTACAACCCTTGCAAACACCAGGACAGGGAAGGGAAGGGAGGGAGAAACATTTAACCTATATAACTTAGGTAAACTTGTATGGAAATTTGTTATTACATATAATTGGTAAAAAATTTAAAATGAAATAAATAAATATTTTTTAAAAAGCTAACAATGAAAGGATAATAAACCCTGTAGTTTTTGATGAAGAAAAGAGCTCATGAGAAAATGGATGAAGGGAAGCAAATGGAAAGATTGAAAAAGGAGAAAATAAAGAGAGAAACTCAGTAGTGGAAGAGAGTATGAGGGAAGAAAAATACTCTAAGAGGAGGTGAAAAGTTCTTCATACATATTAACTCCTGGAAATAGGTGCAAATTAAATTGGGGTGAGGCAATAACACTGGTGACAAATGATATTCAAAAGAGTGGGAGAATATAGATCTAAGGAAGAAAATTCATGGCAAATAAGGGGAAAATGACCTCTGAGAGGGCAAAGATAAATAATAAACAACAATCAGAGACATATAAGAAGAATTGAACAATGTGGCCATATTTCCTCTATTGCCTGCAGGAATTGGTATTTTTAAGCTTTACAACAGGAAAAAGAGAGCAAAGTTTCCAAATCAATAAGAGAAATTAGTTATGAGAACCCAAAATAGGTACCTATATACACATATATATATGTATACATATATATATATATATATATAATGTTGGAGGAAGGAATAATGTTGGACTAAGTAAGTATAAGGACCATGAGTCAATGAATAAAAGGCTAGGCTAGACAGAAATAAATAATAAAAATAATTAAGTCTAAAATACGGGAAACTTCCTATCTAGAAAAAGATTCATAAAATAAAATTTAAAAATTAATGTCACCATGCCAGCCGATGCTGCAGATCTGCTTGAAATTATTCCCATCTTTAAAAAAACCCCATATAAAGCACATACACACACATATATGCCAAACAGAAATAAAAACAGAAATATCGCATCATTCATTGTAACATCTTTTTGTTATGCATTGTTTGGCATGGTGCATGTCTTGCTGCTGAGGCTGAGGACTGGACCCTTAATCTGTGCTAGTGCTCATCCCCTCCTGCCGTCACTGCTATCCAATCAGTTCACTGCTATTCATCTGGGTCTCATGAGACCGATGAGGAGTTTTATGCTTGCTGGGTGACATAATTCAGCAAACCAAATCTTTATGCCTGAGGATTATGAAAAGAAATGAATACAAGTTTGGTGATGATCTGTTTCCAGAACTCAAAATCATTGATACTTTTGAGGGCATTGAGATGGCTAAATAATCTAGCTGTTATAGTTTGCATTCTAGAGGTTGTAAAAGAAAAACAAAATCTCATAATGAAATTTGAGCCCAAATTATCCAATTTTTTTACTAATATATATCTGGAAATGTTTTATTAAATTGCTCTCAAATAAAGAAAAAATAAACATTCAAAATACAAATAAAGATTAAAAATTAACTACATTATACAGAAAGGAAATATAGAAGATAAATGAATATTAGTACTAGAAATACATACTCCAAATATTTTAACATTAAAATTGATAGAGAATACATTACTGAAGCCACAAGAATATATAGAGTAATACCATAGTGACAAGTAATTTTAATGGCCCCTCTCAGGTTTTGGTGTCAATCAAAAAGCTAAACAAAAGGATACATACAGAACTGAACAGATTGAAGTAGAAACTAGACCTTAAGACATAAATGGGAATGTAAAATAGTATACACATATCTCAGTGCCATATAGAACTTTAACCAAATTTGACCATGTATTAGGGCATAGACATATTATAAACAAATATGTATATATATATATATATATGCATGTATATATATATATGTGCAGAATTGATAATTTTATCCTTTCAAGATCATAACGTTACAAAAATAATCACTACTTCAAGAACCACAGACAAAAGACACAGACATAAACATAGACTTAGCAATGAAATCCAACATAATGGTTGAGTTAAAGAACAATATTGGAAATCCATTTTATGCAAGAAAGTAATAATAAGGCCCAGTTGTGTGACCCTGAGCAGGTCACTTGACCCCCATTTCCCCCTTACCACTCTTCTGCCTTGGAGCCAATACACAGTATTGACTCCAAGACTGAAGGTAAGGGTTTAAAAAAAAAGAAAGAAAGTAATAATAAGGAAATAGCAAGCAAAAATTCTAGAATGCAATAACAATTATCAAGGGGAAAATGATCTTATTCAAATATACATTAAGAAAATTAAAAAAATAGGGATCAATAGACCAAATGAGCATTTAAACTAGAAAGCCAACAAATAAAAAAAACCCTAACCTAAGAACAAAACAAGAGATATTAAAAATTAAAGGAAAAAAAGAACTGAAAACAAATCACACAGAAAGGATGAATCAAACTATAATCTAGTGCTTCAAAAAGACTAGTAAAATTAAAATTCTTTAGCAAATTATACAACTCAAACCTTTTCTTCATTACTTACAAATCTTGTTATTGGTTCAGAAGCTGAACTTAAAACAAAAGCTTCTTACTGCCCCAAGCAGTTCTCTAAGATTATAAATTGCAGACTTGGTCTTGAATTATGTTAGAATAGAATAGAATAGTTTCTATATCAGCAGTTCCATAAACTGATGATATAGTTAAAAGTTATCTTCCATGCCTACTCTGTTTCCCCAAAATAGAAATAGAAGTGAAAAGGCTGTTAAAGGAGTTGTGGCTTAATATAGAATTATTTGTTTAAAAAAGAGTACCTAGAAGAGAGATCTGTGGTACCAGTTATCTAGATGGTTCATGGGAAGTAGAGTATCTGGAACAAATTGGAGACAAAATCTGAAAACTTGTTAGAAAGTTGGGAAACAGGTGGGTGAGGGAAAAATAATAAAATATCCCTGCTTCCTAACTACGGAAGAAGAGAAAACATTCAGGCAGCAATGTGTCTATTTTCTCCTTTGAATTTATTTTATTTTGCAGAGGCACAGTTCACCCTAAAAGTGAAGCTTCCTCCATATGTTAGGTATTCCCTTGGAGAGCTGCTGCTTTCTATAGCATTGGACTTGGAATTCAGCTACAAAGCCACCTTTTCACCCTGTTATGCATATCACTTCCTGTTTTTTTTTCCTCTGCATTGCAACTTTTAGTAATGTTTACTGAAGCTTTGTCAAAATCTTTGACAGTTGGAGAAGGCGTGGGCAATAATGGCTTTGAATGGTTAATGATGACAAACTATGTACATTTTTTGGTTTGCTTTTATTGCATTTTTTGACAAAGGCCTGTTCAAGGACTTGAGTCCATCATTTGTACAAAATTATAGAAGGAATTTCCCAGAAATTTGGTACAAATAAAATGTCATTATACCATTGAGTTCCAAATGATAAATGAATGCAACATCTTGATAAATAGCCGCCCACTAAATTGTAAGCAGAGATAGAAAAACCACTTGGATGAAGCACAGGAGCTGAAACAACATGAGTGTGACTTTTGTACTGGGAGAGTATTCCCTGGCATTTTCATCATTTCTATGATTATTTTCATCTTTCTATTTAATCAGTGATGAATAAGGGAAGCTTTCTTGATTAATCTGAAACTTAACAGAGATATTTTTGCTTGGAGGGTCAGAATTTTTTCCCTTCTTCCCCACTAAGTGATTCCTAAGAAGTTCCATGTATTCTTTACATTTAACAAAGGGTATTGCTTTACTTAAAGGAATCAATTTCTAATTGTGGATTTTGGTCAAAAGTAATCTGGGAGTAGGACGAAAGATACTAATTTCCACCTGTGGACCTTTCTGAAGCTCTTGCAATAGATCACTTTATATAGACAGTCATTTATTCCATATCTATATAAGTTGGCAATTTCCCAGCTCCTTTATTTTATCATTTACTCTACCTCACTCCATATCATATCCCATTTCAGATAGAAGTAGGAAATGTTCTTCCTACTAGTCAGTAATATATATATACATATATATATATATATATGTATATATATATTGTCCATATCCACAGGTCTACTTAAATTTGGTGCTACATTTGGGTTCTCTTCATTTGGAAGAACTTAATAAAATATCTCTAACCTAAATATCATCATGGGAATAGAAAACAGAATTTCATAATAAATGAAAAGTTCCTCTATGAATTGTATGCTCTGTCATCTCCTCACGATAGCTGATCGTAGCAAGTTATTTCTTTTCCTTTCTTCCCTGCTCTCAGCATAGAAATGTATGATATTCTCCTCTTTCTCTCTATAGCAGGTGAAAATTGGCAAAGTGATTCAGAGAAGGAGATTCCATACAGAAAATAAAGTGAAGTAGAGAATGTAAATGTCTGGGAGTAGGGAGAGGACAGGTGCTTGAATTGAGAATCCATGTGGGCATAAGCATGCACAATCCTGCTGAAAAGAAACCACTGACACCTGAGTGTCATTTTCCAAACAGTTGGAAATTGCCACAGGTGTGCACGAGTGGAAGAAAAGTATCAATTTTTTCCAGCATTTTTTCAAGTAACAACAAAAAAAAATCTTTTAGGCAGTTCATTCTCATAGCTGAAACCAGAATGAATTAGAGAAGAGAGGAGCCAACAAGCCTACCCCATGGTGGAGGGAGAAAGGAAAGGTGAAAGGCACTTTGACAGAAAAATAAGGGGGCTGAAAGGTGGCTTGGTGAATTGAGAGCCAGACCCAGAAACAGAAGGTTCTGGGTTCAAATGTGGCCTCAGAGACATCCTAGCTCTGTGACCCTGAGCAAATCACTTAACCCCAATTGCCTAGCCCTTACTGCTCTACTGTCTTAGAATCAATATACCATATTGATTCTAAGAGAGAAGGTAAGGATTTAAAAAAAAAGAAAAAATCAAGGACTTGTTGATTTACTAAAAAGGAAAGAATTAAGGAAAGCATGAGCAAAAGATAATTTCACATTTTTAGGCCAAATTACTGAGACAGCAATGGTTCTGGCTATAATAAAGTCAGAGAAGTCAAGAGGAAGAAGAAAGTTGGGTTATTGTAAGACTCTATGGCTTACAAGACTCATCCACAGGGTCGGCCAGTCCTGTGACATCCTGTTTGGGGTAACGAAAAATGAAGAGTAACAAAAGAAGAGGTGGACACTATATGAAAAGAGAGAAATAGTGACAATTTTATTTGCTTCACACAGAACTTTTATAGGCAAAGACTACTTAGACAAAAAACCTACAGGAATATACAACTCTACATTCCAGAAACCCTAATCTTGATCAAGGGATAGTCAAGGTGAAGGTCAGCCTACATTCTTCCGTTAATGCAAATACAAACAAAGGGGAAGGGGACAGACGAGGGGATAGGCGCCCACCTAATCGCAATTAGCCCTTCATAAAATTTATCCCGCAGCCTTCTTGTTTACTGTTCCATCCTTGGTCCCAAGATGGGCGAAGGTCAATCCTCATCTTTGTCTGAAGCAAAGATAAGTAAGTCCACAACTTTATCTTAGGCAAATACAAATAAAGAAAAGAGGAGGTATTCCTCGACTACAGGTTATTACTGTGGTGGGTTAAATCCTTAGTTGAAGTAGTAAAATCAGTCTTAGAGATACTGAATTTGAGATTTTCACAAACTTCCAAGTGGCAATAGCCTTCAGCTAAGTGGAAATATGTGATAGCAGCTCAAATGAGAGAACAGAAGGATTAAACTGGTTGCAGAATTAATTGATTTTCCAAGGATATTATACAGGATTCAAAGCCAGGTCTCCCTGTACTCTTCTGCCAGTACAATATATGCTGCACAACAATTCCTTTGGAAATGCTCCTTTGTATTGATAACTAGAACTTCTATTCTTAAGTCCCCAAAACTAAGGAAGTAACAGACCTAGATGCCTTCTCAACCACCCCCAAGCCTTCATAGAAGTATCTTTAAGGTCTGCAGATGAGACCTTTCCACACAGAGTGAAAAGAGTATCAGACTTGGAATCAGGAGGATCTTGACTTAAAGTGCTCCTATGACTTTGACCTTGGACTAGTCATTTCTGTGCCTCAGTTACTTGTCAGTACTCTTGTAAAGTATTTTGCAAGTCATAATGAATATAAATGTGAATAATGATCTCATTTAGACCTAACTATAAGCTCATAAGGTCAGGACCACAGGTTTTGTTATCATCATTTATACTGTCATCTGTCTAATAATAACAAAAATGCTATTTGAATTAAGGTCTGTTATTTACATCATTCATTGAATTTCCATCTCTATCCTAATGCTTCCTTGATTGGTTTTCCTTAAGATGGTGCCATTCATATAAAACCCAGTGGAATTGCCAATTGGCTGTGGGAGTGGGTGGGAGGAGGGATAAGGGAAAGAACATGAATCATGTAATCATGGGAAAATATTCTAAATTAATTAATTAAATAAAAATTTCAAATCAAAATTTAAAAAATATGATGTCATTATTCACATTTTCAAATTTTCATGGTAATATATTCAAAGGATTTCTTAAAGCTACAAAGAACACCAGAGAAGCAATTTAGTTTGACCTCCTCTTTATTTGTGATAACCTTTATGGATAAGTTACCACTGCCTTTTGAAAAACTTAAATGAAACAAAACATATTTTTCTTCAATAATAGGTTTTCAACTCAGTTTTATACCTCTTTGACAAGTATGGATAAAATACCAAAGAAAGATTAATGAGTAAAATGTATTGTAAGTCATCTGATTGATAGCTCTACATTAGAGGCATCAAACATGCAAGCTACAACACCCTGACCAAGCCAGATTAAAATGAAACTGGGAAATATTAAACAAAATAAATGAAAAAAATGGATGAAATACATAGATAACATTATATTTGAAAACTGTTAATATGTGGCCCACAGAGATCCTTATGTATAGATTAGTATCCCCCATTTCTAGTGGAGTTTGTCACTTCTGTTCTACACAGGTACTATTAAAATAGGTGAAGCAACTACTTTCCCTGAAATTGATTGAAGGAACTCATTGCTAAGTTTTGTATAGCTTTAACTTCTTTGCTAGTATTAAATGTGGTCATGTAAGTCATTGAGCAATAGGTGTTCAATAAACTGATATGATGGATTTACTGAATGAATAAATATACTTTAAATACATGGTAAAGCTTCCAAAGAAAGGCAATTTGCTCTAGAGTCGAAGAACTGCCAAATCCTGTTTGAACTGTTCAAATACTACCTCTGACACTCATTATATGTAAGTTACCTCAAGCAAGTCACTTAACTTCCCTAAGGCCTAGGTCTTCTATTCTTTTAAATTAACAGGATTGGTTTAGAGGGGCTGTAAGGTCCCTTCCAGGTCTAAATCTATGATTCTTATTTAATTCAGAGTTCTTTTTCACTATTTTCTTAATGTGAATGAAACTTCCTATTAATATTAGTACAACTTGGCCTCTGAATTTGAGATAATCTTTCTTGAAGCCATAATTTTCAAATCCAATAAAAATGTTAATTCTAAAAACTGTTTTGAACCTCTAGACAAAATACTTCAAAAATTAGAATTGAAAATGAATTCATAGAATGTTCTTAATTTTTTAGTAAGAGATCTTTTTTTTTAAAGTGAATGTTAATGAATTTGAATTTTCATGAGTTATTTTTTTTTTACTTTTTTTTTCCCACATGAGTGGAAAGACCACAGATAGGGACTAATTTTAATCAATGAGATATTAAAAGAAAATTGTCAAAAACAGTAAGATGGAAATTTATATGCAAACTCATGGTCTGATTTTGGATTTTTAGAGATGAAGTGGATAAGAGAAACAGCATGATAGAATGTGAAGAACCCTTTACTTAGAATAAGTTCAACTAAAGTCATACTTTTAAACTTAACAGACAGTGGCCCAGGATTACAAAGGATGAAAAAATACAGCTGCTTTGTTAACTGTACAAATGATACCTACACTGATAAAATCAAAGAGCCATATGAGTATAAAAAGTAAAGTATCACTGGGACACCCAATTTCCCAACTACTTGACTGTATTATGCTAAATTTCAGATCTGATCTTAAATTTACAATGGAGGAGGTAGGTTATATAGCTATAATACTAGTTATGAAATAAATATACCTGAGAGGTCTATTTAAAATATTGAGACTTGGCAATATAATTTATAATCTCTGTGGTTGTAAGCAAGCTTTATGAAACTGTTCCAGAATGGGGATAAAATAACTGTCCTAATTATCAAACTTGATTGTCTTGAGGATCAAATAAGATAATTTATATCAAAGAACTTGGTATTTATAAAGTTATATAAATATGTTTTCATAATATTACTAATAACAGCAATGATAAGAACAACCATAATGACCAGAAATACCTCATAATTTATAACACAACAAAACTGTTTTGATCATTCCATTGAGACAGAATAGCATAACAAATGGAAAGTGACTAGACCAGTGATGGGCAACCTTTTGAGTTCGGTGTGTCAAAATTCACCAAAAAACCGAACATAATTCAGGTGGTTTATTATTTAGAGAAAAAACAACAACATAATTTCATGATATTTATAGTTTAAATAACAAAAATTTATGATTATAAACTATATCTGTATTTAATAAACCAAAATCTAATTATTTAACTTACCTGCTTAGTGACTTCTTTGTTCATCTGTCAATTAGTTTCTCTTATTGATCTTGATATTATTTAACTTGTGTGGGGTGCCATGAACTAAGATAAGTGAGGAGTAGGGGGGATTCTTTAACTAACCTGCCTATTAGTGACTTTTTTTGTTGCTGAATTTCATTGTCTAAATCTTCAATTGAAGGTTGGGGTTTTGTATATTTCAAGCCCAAGCAAGCGCTACTAACTTCATCTGTCAATCTGTTTCTTTTGTTGGTTTTTATATAATTTAACACTGAGAATAAGGTCTCACAAAAGTACAGAGAGGGGGAAATTGTGAGTAAAGCCATTGCTATATTTTTCAGGGTGCTGGTGTCTGGTAATTGGTTCCAGGCACTCCTCCATTACATGTGGGCCAAAGCCCTGACCAGTCTTCCACTGGCTTGGCCCTATTCCACCCCCATGGGCAGCACATGGAGCAGCCTTCCTCCCCAGACTGGGCTGGGCATGGCCACAGTCATGGCTGCAGATATGTCGCTCCCTGGATGCCTCCTGGGCTCCAAGGTATGCTGAGCCTGCATTTGGCTGTGTGTCATCAAAAATGGCTATGCATGTCAGTGCTGACCCATGTGTCATAGGTTTGCCATTACGAGTCTAGATCTTTCTTGAAAGCATTTGAAAAACTTGCATCCAAATCCTAACATATATTTTTAAATTTTGTACCATTGGGCAATTTTTTTTAATTTTTTCAGCTACAATATTTACTTGTTAATAAGAATGGAATTTATGGGAGTACATGAACAAGAGTCATCTAGCATGAGAAGGCAAAGCTGTTTTTCATCCCCTCTTCATTCATACTGCATATTGGAGTGTACATGTATATTTGGATGATATATGATATTATTAAGGTGGGTGCTCTATCTGACAGTGTTAATTGTTACCCATCTATACCTTTTTTTATTTTGTCTGACTCACCCATGTTGTCTCATAAACTCACAAAGGATCTGAGAAGTCAGAGTGTTCCAATCAGTACTTGACAGGAATAATTTCCATGACATCCAATCTCCTTGAAAAAAATCCATTGATAGAAAACCCCCTTTCCCCACCAGCATTTGAGAAAATAGTCTGCTTAGGGCTGAGAGGCAATAATCATCCATCTGAACTACGAATCCCAGGTCATTCTGTTCTTAATTTTTTTTTTTATATTCCTTTTTGCAATCTGATCATTTAGTCCCTTATGGGAGGATGTATTTTTTCTGCACTGTTGAATATTGCACCTCTTCATTATGTTATTTCCCTTCTTGAGGAAGAAAACTGGGTAAGAAGAAAACTTATCCCTCCTTTTGTTCCTACATGAGACTTTATATCCACTGCTTTTTTTTTCTTTTTGACAAGGAAAAATTTTTCCTTTTCCTCATATTAAATATGACAGCTACACACCTGGACTTAGATTTTAAACAAATATTCTGGTTTGACTTGTGTATGTTTTATTCTTATAATTATAAACAAGCTTAATTTAGTTATTCATGGAAGAACTCCAAGCTGTTTTCCAAATTTCATTTCATATTTCCTACAGAAATGGGAATTGTCTTTGCTTGGGCAGAGTCCTACTTTATTCTATCAGCCTTCGTCCAGAGAGTATTATAGGAAACTCAGCACTAGATCTGCTGAATAGAGTCTTCAGTTCACACATAATTTGTGTAAACCTCAAATTTCCTTAGACTTATAAATGTTGGAAATTTCACCATTGGGATATTTCATACTTGGAAAATTTCTTACTGATAGTCTATTGGAATGGGAACTCCATTGGCATGGGAGGTTCCTTCTCTTCCCTTCTTAAGATTACTTTAGGACAGAAACCCTTTGCTGAACAATGGAAAGGACTTTGACCTATGCTTAAGCATAGAACAGGAATTTCTTTGAGTCTTGATTGATTTTAGAATTGATACAATGGAGATACTTGGAATAAATCTCCACCCTATTCAGTCCTAATAGGATTGAGTAAGGGCTGCAGCCTAGATCAAAATTTAATTATTCCAATCTCTACCATACTCAAGTTAACAGGATTTAGAAAGGGCTGTAACAAAGGAGTAAAGATTTAATCATTTGAAAATATGACCTTCAACAGACATGTGCAAAAGCCAGAAACCTCTGGGCGGTCCTGGGTTAAGCTAGAGCCTCCATTGACAGGGAAATTGATGAAGAGTGATTGGTAGATGTGAGGACTGAGGGGAGGCAACTTGGATGGTGTCCTTAAATATAGGAGGGTCTGGAGACTGGAGGTGGTTGATTTTTTGGTCGGTGTGGTTCCTGGGCTCTGAGGAAGCTTACTCTGAAGGAAGCTGAAGGTGGGGGCCTCTGAGACTGTTTCTCCATTTTGGACACGTGAGTAATAGGGACTGATCTTTTTTCTGTGCCCCAGCTATCTAAGGGCTTGGGCCTTTTGGCCCAGCCTAAACAGAAGGGGTATTTAAGCCCTATTCCCTTCTCTCCCCTTTCTCTCTCTCTATATATCTCTAATTCCTTTCTTACTCCTATTGTAATTAAACTCCAAAAAAGGCTGACGGCTGACTTGAGTTTTTCATTTAGGAATTACATAGCTGATTCCTTGGCGACCTTAAATTAATATATACCAGTCTTTTAAAGTGATTCCCTTGTAACATTTGTAATATTAAAAATGCAAAATATACACAATACCCAAATATATTGTATGCATACATGTGCTCTGCATATTTAATGATATATTTACTATATGTACACATGTGCACACTGTATGAATGTATGTATTTATATAGATATAGATATAAGACCACTCCTGGTTCACAGCCTTATTGTTTTGGAGGAGCATGAGTAGCTCAATAAAATTAGGAGCTTTGCTATGCAGATTTACTGCTCGCCAGATAGGTCACAGTGGAAAGTTCTGACAAAAGGTGATCCACTGGAAAAGGAAATGGCAAACCACTCAGATATCTTTGCCAAGAAAACCTCTTGGACTAGAAGGGTCTAGTGCCTCCTGGTCTATGCAGTCAGAAAGAGTCAAATGTTACTGAATGACACACATATTTCTGTGGTAGTGTTATTTTAGTCTGTCTCCCCATCTCACTCAGATTAAACATCCAGGGGCAGCTCAAAGGCCAGATTCCATTCTCATCAATAGACTTTGATCTGCTGTGGCTCTGATGTGGGTCAGCATAGCCCCCATAGGCAACCCAATGGCCTTCTGCTTCAGTGGGTTCACCATATCAATACTGAATTTTATGTGAATACCCAAAAAGCTTAGCAAACTGAAACTTAAAGCTGCAAAATTCAAAAGATCTTCCAGATAGTATCTCCAATATAGGGGTTGAGGTATGTACCACCATTCCCAACTGTAAATATACACATGAACACATAGACAGACATATGCACACATATGTGTATACGTTACCCCAAATATAGCTCTCATTCTTTTTGATATAATCATCATTTTTGAAATCAATTGTGAAAATATAAATATAAATAATATTCAATTGGTACCATAATTTTCATAATTCACATAGATTAATGGTAATAAGCCAGAAATTCATATTCTTAACAAGTAACATCATTCTATGCAAAAAGGCAACACAATATTGACAGGGTAGGGATTTATTTTCCTTTTATTTTATAATCAAGAAAGAATTATTAATCAAACTCAAACCAGTCTTTCAAATAAAAGACCTATTAAAATTCAATATACAGTGAACTCATAGTTCTTTAAGATGTTTTCTAGAAAAAAATAATAAAACAAAAAATGAGATAGAACATTTCATGAAGAGAATATTTAATTTATGTTTAGTCAGATCTGCATTTAAAACCTATCTCTGATATTAGCTGTGTAATAGGACAAATCACTTAACTTTCAAAGCTGAGACAATTGATAACAATATAAATTATAGATGGACCATAATTTATATAGTTGGAAGGATTTTGCAAGTAGGCAAAATCATATAACCTTGACATTAATGCAGGACTTACCGATAACTTTAAAAACAAAGGAAATTTATAAATAGGAATTTATTCTCTTCAGTGATAAAAGGATAGGATTTTGAGTCAGGAAAACCTGAGTTCATATCCCATCTTTTACACTACTTGTGACCAAAGGTAAATTATTCAATCTATCCACCTCCATTTTGATGTTTGTGAAATGGAAATCATGCTTGTATTATCTGCTCTTTTATGATTGTGAGGCTCAAATTAGACAATACATATGAAGTTTAAAGGACTTATGTCTCATCTATAATTATGATCACAAGGTTTAGAAAACTTGTATTTTATTTTTTTTTGGAAAAAAATGCTTCTACTAATTTCTTTGCAGGAGCCATTTCCAAGACATCTTTCATACTTTTCCTGTCAAAGTATTTTTTTCAGTTATCCAGCAACTATTATAAACAATCAATGAAGGATTATAGAATAAAGTGTCTCATTAAAATAGGTATATAAACATCTAAATAAACAAATGGATAAAAAAAAAAACCCTGTACTTAAATTGGTCTTGAGTACATATGCTCTAAATGTAAAAAAATCCAAATATAAATTACTCAAGACCTTCTTGATGTCTAAGATAAGATCTATAAAATAGGGAGATAGACTGGGACTTTAGGACTCCTACTGAAAGTATACACTTCCCTGATGGGAAAGATGAATGTTGATTTTTAATAAATCTGTTCCCTCCCCCAAAATACTCCAGATGACCTGAATAACTAGATAGATGGAGAATTATACAAATTACTTTTGTTGAAAAAACATATGTTTTTTGGTTTATTTTGTTTTATCCCAAACTAGTTTTATTGATGCAGATAAATCTTAGAAATGAAATAACTATTACCCGTGCAGATCAGTAAATTTTCTGTGACTTATAGTGTTGAAAATTTGTATGGATCACAGAGAGGTTAAGTGGCTTGCTCAACATCAAACACAGTCAATATAGTGGTCAGAAATATTCAAAGTTTATCTTTCCATCTGTTAGGATGGATTCATGGCTGTTATGCTGCATACCTTTTGCTTCTTTATATATGTATATATATATATATATGTATACATATATATGTTACTGAATGAAGGTGAAAAAATTCATGCAACCATTTTAATGGGATTCACTACAAATTTAAATTATACAACTAACCACTGGGTCCTCATTGCTTATAGATGATTTTTCGGCATTACCCTTATCAACTTATCTTACTTTCTTCAATGGTTTTCCCAAATGCTTTTCATGAAATTGAATCTCCCCTTCTCCCTGTCCTCTTAGCTGAGAAATTTGCTTCATCGTTTACAGAAAAAAAAATGAAGATATTTACAGAGAGCTCCTCTCCTTTCACATAATGCAGATATCTTCTGCCATGAATTCTTCCTTCACCCATCTCACATAGAGAGATGATCCTAGAGCCAGGCCTAGAAATGGGAGGTCCTAGGTTCAACTCTGGCCTCAGACACTTCCTAGCTGTGTGACCCTGGGCAAGTCACTTAACCCCCATTGCCTAGCCCTTACCACTCTTCTGCCTTGGAGCCAATAGAGAGTATTGGCTCCAAGACAGAAGGTAATGTTTTTTTTAAAAAAAGAAAGATGATTCTATTCCTTACTAAGAAAATCCTGTCTTTCTGTACAAATGATTCCCATTACATCATTTTTCTGCCAAAAGATTGCTCCCTCTATCATCCTGTCATCCTCACTCTGTCACCTGCCTTCAGTCTCTCTCTGTCCACTGGCTCTTTCCTTATTCTCTTCAAACTTGTTGAAGTTTTCCCCAACTTCAAAAAATTCTCCCTTAGATAAACTTGAGAAGTCTATCAATAGTAAGAATTTTTCATTTCTCTCCCATCACTGTCTTAAATCCATATAATCTGACTTCTGACCTCATATTTTCCACGAAAACTGCCCTCTAAAGTTACCAGTGCTCTTTTAATTGTTAAATTCATTTACCAGCAATCTTTTAATTGCTTAATTCAATTGCTTTTTCTCAATCCTCAAGCTTCTTGACTTCTCAGCATCTTCTGACACTGTCAGTTACCATCTTCTTGAAACTCACTTCTTTTTAGGTTCATGCAATTCCATTCACTTTTGGTTCTACTCTTAACTGACTGTTATTTATTTCTCTTCTTTATTGAATCCTCATTTATTCCCACTGTGCATTGGCAGCCAGAATGAGGAAATGACCTATGACTCCAGAGAGAATGCAAACCACCTTGAGTTAACATAAACAGTAAAGTATGTTCCAAGTATCCCATGGGAAAACTTACATGTGACTCTGCTCCATCCTTGGCATTCTGCCTCCTTTGTTCACTTTTTAATGTAATTCTGACCTGGCTGGGGTTTGTATAGGGATCACTCATGCTCTTCTATCCTGTTGCCATCTAGAACCACTGTTCTTTTTTGAATAAGCTCGTGTCAGTGAGCCCAATCAACCTAATCAAGTCTAATAGAACTTGGGCTATTAATAATCATGTTGGCATCGACCCTTCTTTCTTTGGCATCTCAGTATTCTCTTAGAGAGTATGCCACCTTAGACTTAGCATAATTAGGGCAGAAGACATCTTCGCCCTTGCATCCACTAAATGACGTCTCATGGGATTCTGTCCCGTGCTCTCTTCTCTTTCTATACTACTTCATTCAGTGGTCTCATCACTGTGTATTTGTGTTTGTGCTCATCACTCAGGATGTGATTTTAGTTGATTGAAAACTAATAAGAAAACATTTATAAAGGGGTAAAAAAGGAATTAATCACTGTTTCTGTTTAGTCATGGATATTTCTTAAAGGAGGCTGGATTTCATGGATTCTTGGAATGAGAACATTAAAGAACGTGGTGAACTGGCATTTATTGGTATTGAGGACATGTTTTATTTAAGTCTAATTGATGTGGGGGTATGGGCTTCTACTAGATCCCCCCAAACTCCAGAAAGTGTCCCAGGTACATAAAGAATTCATTTTCCCTTGCATCCCTGCAGTGCTGAGGGAAGGGGACTGAGCTGAGAGGAATATCCTCTCTGGCCTCCCCCCTCCTTCTTGATGAGCACTGTAGGCACCTCCAAGTTTGCTGCTTCTGATGAGCATTCATTTTTTATTCAAGATATCTGATTATCCCCTAAACTGGAGAGTTCACCCCTTTTTGACTTTGAGGCATAGGGAATAACCACATGACCCATCTCAGGTCCTAGAGTTCCAAAAGGACACATCACCCCACCAACATCCCATCTCTAATTACATATGTAGGCCCTGTTGTCAAGAGGGTATAAGTGTCCCACCCTCCATCTACTCTGGGAGGCAGTATTCCACCTACTCTTGCCTCCTGGCCATTTGATTTAATTATTCAATTTACATTCAATTACCAAATCTCTATTTTTAAGCTAACTTTTGGAGTCTGTCATTCCAGACAAGGGTACCTGTCCAGATCCAGGGTTTTACTTCAAACCTCTCCCACATCATAATTTAGCCAGGATTCAAACTCTTTGTCCCCAAGTGTGTATGTTTGGGTATATATATATATATATATATATATATATATATATATATATATATATATATATATATATATATATATATATTCATATTGCCTCCTAGGGCAGCTCTCCAACCTCTGATCCCCACCTGACACCCAGCTCTCACTTGTGGCTCCTAGTAGCTGCTAGCATGCGGCAGCAGCCACACCCCGGGCAACAGCTTGGACAGGCCGGCTAAACCTTGTGAGGGTAGCCATCGGGTCATCGACCCCTGGTGAACCAGGGCTTTGCTCACCCAGCATGTGAAGACTGCTTCGGCTGAACAGGCGGAACAAACCAACAAGAAGGTTCAACGGCTGAGATGGCGACACAGCAAAGCACTGTGGAGTGCTCAGGGCGTGTTGGAGCACAAAGGACATCACGGCCATCCAATGCAGCTGAGGAAGTCTCCAGGTGTAATGACTTTTCGTGCCACTGGACCCAGGCTTCCAACGCCGAGAGAGTGGGACTGTCTCTGTGCATCGACTTTTCCACTTAAAGCTCCCTCACATGCAAGTGTCTTTGTGCACACTCACCTATACACCATAGATGAAAATGCACATAGACAATCATCATCCTCGATTACCGAGAGACTACTACTACTATTGCCTCTTCTTGCATTTAATCCATGTTTATAAAACCTTTGTTAAATATATATTTCTATTATCTACATGGATATATAAATATATACAGATGCACTTATGTACAATCTATGTATATATCTATCTTATATGTCAATATATTAGTTGAATTCAGTCAGTGCACTCTAAATTTTATTTTGGTATAAAAAAAAATTCATTGGTTTGTAAAAAACATGATATTGCCCACTTTCTTCTTACCCAGTTTCATTTGTATTTTGTGCCTATGCTGTCATTAAGGCATTCTGAGATGATAAATTACCACAAAGAAACAACAAGGATGTGATCTGACTTTCAGTATGGAATAAGTTTGTTGTGGATTTTTTCTACTGTTAGATGAACAGTAACCTAGATTTAGGTAAGTCAAGTGTCAGTCATCTAAAATCAAATTTACTGGGTTATAAATGAAACAAGCTCAGGTCACCAAACTGTTCATTAAGTAAAAACTTCTGCATTGAGACTTTCTTTTCTTTTAACTCCAGTGTGTCAAGAGGAGATGAAATCAAAGTTTGGGCGATGGAAAGGGTTAAGAACAGCTTTTATTTATTAACTTTTGTTTACTTTCTCCCCAATCCTAAAATCTTACCATAAGCAGGGAAAAAATAAGTTGCCTGTATAAAGTTTATGATTGCAAATAGAGGGCATAACATCAAAATGGATATATTGCTTATGCATTTGGGGATTCAATTCAACTCATGGAGAGCCTTTGCTACTGATTACTTATTTATCATGGTATTTGAATCTGAGATCTTCAAACTCATTAGCACAGTAATTCATTTGATAGTGACCAAAATAGTGTTGCCTGAACTTATACTCCTGATGATTACTGTCAAATAAAAAAGGTCTCAAATATTGAAGGAAAACTCACTTGCGGCACATCACAATTTTAGAAAAGCATTATTGAGTCAGTCCTCTCATGGCCTTCTCCTTTAAACTTTTATTATCGTTTCAATTCATTTCACAAAATTAAGCACATAATTTTATGCATTAGAGTTCAACAGGAAAAAAGCTTTTGCCTTAAAAACGTCTGCTATGTGTGTAAGGGAAACAAAACTGAAAAGTAAACAGCCCCTGCCCTCAAGAGGCTGAAATTACACTGAAGGTTGAAAAAGGAAATCGTGTATATTAACATCTTAAGATAAGGTAAATCAGGAGGGAGGTGGCACTAGCTGGAAGGAGTTGGCATCTTAACAGACATTAGGGATTATAAGAGGTGGAGATAAAGAGAGAGTTCAGTCCACTTTCTGATATAGTGGTGTAGTTCATACAAGGGCATGATGATGGGAAATAAAATAATTGAATGGCCAATTCAAGGAAATAACTTGTGGGTTTGTTTGACTAAAATAAAGAAAAAAGAATAAGAAAGAGTGGGAAATGTCTGAAAAGGTGCATTGGATTCAGATTTTGAAGGACTTTTAATAACAGGATGTCAATTGAGAAACAATAACTATTTTTAATTCATGAGCATAAAACATTTGTCCATTTCAATTCAGCACAAATTTTAGTTACTTCACTATTAAATTATATTTTATAATCCCATTGCTCCCATGGGTTCCGAATAATATAAAACCTACTGTGTATCTTTACTGCACATTTACTTTACAATTGGTCCTTTGAAGTTTGGATCTTTGTCAATATTGAAAGATAAAGGCATGCAATTCTATCAATTCCTACTTTTGAGTTTTTTACTGACTGACTATATCTGCTTTTTTGATAGAGATGAATAATGACATTCAAATCTCTAAATGTTGTTCCTTTTACTATTTACTAATTGTATTGTCTGTATATAAGGCATAAATGAATTCAGGAATCTCAGTTTGATCTGCTTCCTTTGAACTCTTATAGAGTATATAGTTTTTCCAAACAAGCTTACAATCATTGTATTGTATTGTATATTATTTGGAATTTTCCAAATATATTTATATTATGTCCTCAATGAGATTATCAACATTTTTGAGGGAAAGAACTATAATTACTCAGTTTACAAACAGCATTATAGGGGGTGCTAAGGAGGTAGGTTGTTGGCACTTGCCTGGAGTACCCAATATGATATCAGCTATGTAGAAGGTTCTGGAATTACAGGGTTTTTCTTTTGATGTCTGGGGGCCTGGATTATATTTGGACGTTTTATATTGTTCCACAAGATTATTGGGAGCAGTCTTTTTCACTGACAACATAGTTGGAAAGCATCAGTGTTTTTAAAACTGCATGATTCATCAACTGAGGTTATTTTTTCTTGCATTCAAATTGAGGGTGAAGGATTCTGCTATTACTATAGGGTAAAGATGAAGGATCTGAAAGTTACCTCTCCCACCCTTCATACCCTGTAGTCAACAGACCCCTTTGTACTATAGGACCAGAAACAGGCCAGGGGTTTGAGTCTGTTTCTTAATCCTTTTCTATTCTCTGTATAGGGAATGGGATCTTGACGTCTAAGAATCCAGGCTTACTTTTCCAGAATCAGCATTTTCCTCATGTGTACCTTATGTTGCAAAAGAGAAAAGCCAAAGAGGCATCAATTCAGGGAATACCCACAGCTATAGCCTAGGTTTCATGGAAAAGTGATATTCCTACCATGGGGAAAAGGGTCCTTGGTCCAGCCATTGTAGTCTACCTTCCCTAAACAATAGTTTAGGAAGCAAAGACCACTGTTAAGATTTACCAAGAAACAAATCTCTCTTTATCTTGTCAAAAGGCTGAAAACTTTCCATTCTTTGACTTTCTATTTAGAAGTGCTTCTTTATGGCCTGGTACAAAATGAAAGTGATTTTTTCATTGGTCTATCAGATAAAAGAGTCTTGTAGATCATACCATGTGGAAAACTCCCTATGAGAACACCTTAAGATATTTAATTTTTTAAAGAGTATTAAAGGTATTAAAGAGCAGCCCTTTAATACCCATTCAAAAGCTTGAGCCTGTGCCTGAGAACATCTACATGGGGACAATACCTGCCAAGTTGGAATCAGCTGTGTAATATTTGTGGTGTCATTTTAGCCTAACAACTTCTTATGAGGTAGTTTAACTTCTATTTAACCCTTTTAATCCTTGTCACTTTTGTTCATTCTGGGAAAACTAATTAAAATATTCATTTACTCATGCATTTATTAAATATCTTCATTTGAATCACAACTGGAGGTGGGACTTGAAAAATAACTGTTGATATAGCACCTGGAGCACCCAAATCAGAGGTGTGTTAATAACCACCAGTTCTCCCCAAATGCAGGACATATTTTAAGTTCAATCAGCATTATTAATGTTTTTGCCATCACCTTATTAAGTCTAGAAAATTAATAAATCAATAACTCAAGTCCTGATTTGTATTTTTCAGATTTCTAACTATAAATGCTCACACTGAAAATTTAACAATTGTCTCTGCCAAGGAAATTTCATTTAGCTCCAGCACATCACTTGGTATCTCCCTCTTACATGTAGGACCCTCAAAAAAGTTTCTACAAGCAAAGGTACTCTCAGTTTACATTTGCTCACAAAGTCAAAATTAAGGAAATTTCTCTCATGTTTACATTTACTAGTCATGTTGAGGAGTGATAGTTGAGAAAAAGATATTTACTGAAATGGCATAGGAAGAAGAAATAAGTGAATAAATGGGTGGATGAATGAATGGATAGGGAAATGGGAAAAACTATTTTAAAATATACTATGTGCCAGTCACTCTACTAAGACCTTGAAATATAAATATAAGTAGCATACAAGACCATCCCTCCCTTCAAGAAAATTACATCCTTTTGGGGGGTGGGGTGGGAAGGTGATAACAATAAATAAGGGGGACAAGGGAAGGGTGGGATATTCATGTGGTGGTATACTTTGGAGATATCTGGGAAGTGCTGTGAAGCTCTAATTCTAGGGAAGACAAAACTAAAGATCATCTATTAGAACTCAGAATATTGGAGGCAATTCAAAATCTAAGGGCAGTGGGATGAAGAGGATAACCCAATTTCAGGTTGCATAAAAAGAAGCAATAAAATATTACTCCCACTCTTTGGAATCTGCTGTCTCATGAATGTGTACACAAGTAGTAGAAAGAGTGGGCATGCTTATGGAGCATGGGTAGAAGAATACACTCATTAGGACTTCATATGGGAAGTGCCCCATTTGTAGAAACAGTATATGGTCAGAATGTATGAGATAAGTGAAAACTCGTGATTCCAAAGCTGAAAGATTATCAGAGATTTTGGATAATCTCATTACATTTCTCCTCATACTGCTCCATATTGTTCTGAGAGTTTTTGTCAAATATGTAGACACTATTGAGCATGGAACTTTTTATTGGATCATGCCACATTTGTCTTCTGATTGTTATCTTGTGTTTTTAGTAGATGAGCTTCTTTCTACACCCAATTTCTCAGTTTTATTGTCTTAAATTGAATTTTTCTTTTTACTCTTTTAAAACACGAGAGAGATTTTCCATCTCTCATTCAATTTAGATCCCAGAAGTTCCAAGTCTATTCCTGATGTTGATAGACTCTCCAACAACTAGTCATCAGGATAGGGAAAAATCTACAGTCTTTTTTTCTTTTAAAGGAATCTGTCAGATAACAAAATCTTGATGTTAAGAGGATTTTCTCCTGGGGTAATTGGAAACCAGTATGGTAGAAATTAGGTTTAGATCAACATCTTACCCCCTATATTAAGATTAATTCAAAATGGGTAAATGACTTAAATATAAAGAGGGAAATAAAAAAAATTAGGTGAATATAGAACATAGTATGCCTGTCAGATCTATGGGAAAGGAAAGAATTTAAGATCAAACATGAAATAGAGGACACTACAAAATGTAAAATGAATAATTTTGGTATATTAAATTAAAAAGTTTCTGTACAAACAAAATCAATGCAACCAAAATTAAAAGGGAAGCAATAATTTTTTGGGAAAATTTATAACAAAAACTTCTGCAAAGGTTTAATTTCTCAAATGTATAAGGATCTAAGTCAATTGTACCAAAAAATCAAGTCATTCCACAATTGGCAAATGATTGAGGGACATGAATAGGCAATTTTCAGATAAAGAAAACAATATAAAAACTCATAAAAGGTATTATAAATCTCTCATTAGAGAAATGCACATTAAAACAACTCTAAGGTACCACCTCGTACCTAGCAGATCAGCCAATATGACAGTAAAGGAAAATAATGCATGTTGGAGGAGTTGTGGCAAAATTGGGACATTTATGCATTGCTGGTGGAGTTGTAAATTAATCCAGCCATTCTGGAAGGAAATTTGGAATTATTTGCATAGGGCTTTAAAAGAATGCATACCCTTTGATCCAGAAATACCACTACTAGGTTTGTACCCCAAATAGATAATAAGGAAACAAGCTTTGATGAAAATATTCATACCCACACTCTTTGTGTTAGTGAAAAATTGGAAAATGGAGTATTGTCCTTCGATTGGGGAATGGTTAAACAAATTGTAGTGTATGCTGGTGATGGAATACTATTGTGCTCTAAGGAATGATGATCTGGAGGATTTCTATGTGAACTGGCAGAACCTCAATGAACTGATGCAGAGTGAACTGAGCAGAATCAGGATAACACTGTACATTGAAAGGAAAACATTGTGGATCAATCCAATGTAATGAATTTTGCTACTAGTAGCAATGCAACAATCCAGAACACTCCTGAAGGACTTAAGTAAAAGAATGCTAATCACATTGAAAGAAAAAGCTATGGGAGTATACATGCAAAAGAAAAACATATGGCATCACTTATCACATGTATATATGGGTATGTAATTTGGGGTTTAGGCTTTAAAAGATTGCTCTGTAGCAAAAATGAATAATATGAATTAGGTATCAAGTGATAACATTTGTACAACTCATTGGAATTGTTTGTCAGCCCTGGAAGGGAGTAGGAAAGAGGAGAGGGAAAGAAAATGAATCATAAATTTCTTCCACAAAGATGCAGAAAATTATACCAGGACAAATAATAAAGTAAAAATTAAAAAAAAAAAGGTTCAAAGGTCTGTTTTCCCATCTTAGGGAAGTGTAAGCATTTTAGTACCATAGATGCTAAAGAGAACTAAGACCAGGCTTCTTAGCAAGAAGCATCAGAAAACAAAGAGGTCCCAAGGGAACCTTGAACTACAATAGGTGTCATCTAGTAGTTCTGTCACTACTGAATTCTGGATGACAGTTCTGGAAATTCTCAAAGGAGAAGACCATAAGTAGGACCCTTGCTGCTTCCTGAGTAATTTGAATTATTGGTAGTAAATAGTAACTGTAAAGTTCTATTCCCAAGAACAGGTTAGGGACCTGTGTGTAGCCTGATACAGTAGAATATCAAGAGTAAAACACCAAAGGTAAGGCTGCACTTCAGTTTCTCTGAACCTGCTGAGATTTAAAGTGGAATAAGAATGGCTGAATACAGCAGCAATCTTCTAAAAATGCTAACTAGTAGAAAATGATAGACTCAAACCTAGGTCAAAAAAATGGACATACAAACATAGGAGTTAAGAGAAGCATAAAAAGGTGGAATATGGTGGAGTAGGGTATGAAGCTTTCTCCCCTTTCAATACCTCTCACAATTAATCAAAAGTAATTTCACAGAATCAATGCTAAAAGCAGCAAAAACAGATAAGAATCAGGAGTGAAGCTGAGTAGCTAAGGACAACCAATGAGGACAGTTTCTGCCTTTCCTGACATCAGTCCCACTAGATAGGATAAATACCATTGAATGTATAACACAGAATCAACCAGCCTCAGGCTCTGGAAACAGGATGGGGAGCTCATCTTGTCTGCTGAATCCTGGAGCTTGAATCCCTGTGGAAGATACCAATGGAATTGGCAGGTGGAGGGCCAATGGGAGCAGCTGCGGACTTGGTTCCAGACATCCCCTTTACCCCACAGCTAAGGGTTGATGAAGAAGAGACCACAGAATCTATGGATGCCATGCTCTGAGGGCAGAACCTTCAGCCTCAACTATCTGTTGGACCTGGAGTTTATGTTTCCATGACAGATACTGGTAGAATCAATAGGCAGAAAGCCCTAGGAGTAGTTGTGTGAGTTGCAGCTTATGTCACTGACCAAGGAAAAACTTTGGATATCCAGGTGAATAGACCAGACACAATTTCTCTAGCCCACAATTTGGCTTCAAGAGAGAAAGAGTAAGGAAAGAACTCACATCAGGAATTGTGATTGGGATTGAAATCCAAGGGCTATGGTCACCCCCAAGAGAGTAGAGTACCTGGTTGCTGCCACAGAGAGAAGTGAGTGATGTGCTTGCAGTGGTAATACTAGGACTTGAGTAGGGGACTGGGGATTACACTTGATCCTATATTATAGAAATTAGAAGCATTAAATAGGGCCTAGGAAATAACAACTCAAAAATTATCAAATGTGAGGCATTATCCCCTTATATACTAGGATACCTGAGACTCTAGCATAAAGCTAATAATTAGTTTATTGTCCTGGTTGATAATTTTTTTTAAATGAGTGAGCAAAAGAGAAAGAACCCAACTATTGATGGCTATTATGAGTATAGAGAAGACCTGAGTTCAAACTCCAAGGACAGTGAAATAAAACACCCACTTCTAAAACAGCAGAGAAAAACAATTTGTAGTCAAAAGCTCCAAAAGATCTTTGGAAAACTTTTATCAACTGAGAGAGGTGGAGAAAAAAGAGAGTATTGTAAGAAAATTTAAAAAAATATGAAAGAAAGATGATCCAAATGATTCAGAATCCAGATCCAGAATCTGATGGAAGAAAATAATTCATTAAGGATTAGATTTGGACAAGAGAAAGCTAATGCCTTCCTAAGACAACAAGAAATAATAAAGCAAAAATTTTAAAAAATGAAATAGTAGAAGAAAATATGCAACATCTTATTGGGAAAAAATGGTTTGGAAAATAGATCAAAGAGAGACAAAACTCCTGGAAAGTTCTAATAATTAAAAAAAAAAGAATGTAAAAGCCACATTCCAAGAAATCATGAATGAAAACTGCCCAGAAAATCTAAAAACAGAGTGTAAAATAGAAATGGAAAGAATTAACAAATTGCTATCTCAAAGAGGCCCAAATATGAAACTCAGGAACATTGTTGTTAAGTTCTATGCTCCCAGGATAAGTAGAAAATACTAGAAGCAACAAGAGAAAAAAATTTAAACACAGTAGAACTATAATCAGAATAACACAATACTTAGCAGCTTTAACGTTAAAAGTATGAAGGGCATAGGAAACAATATTTTGAAAAGCAAAGAAATTGGATTTACAACAAAGAATAACAAGTCCAGCAAATCTGAGTGTAATTATACATGAAAAAAATGGATATTTAATGATCTGTAGGAATTTCAACTCTTCTCAGGGGAAAAAAAAAACAGGTCTCAGTAGAAAATTTGATCTATGAAAAATATAAGAAGGTAATTATTAAAGACCAATTATAAGTGACACAAAAGGTCAAATCATTTAATTTATCTGGAAAAATATCATCTATAATATTTAAGAATAACATTTTCTGGGTACTTTGAAAAAGCATATATATATGACTTGTTAAGTTGAATGTAATGAAATGAGTAAAAATAATAATAAAATATATAAAGAAGAGGTAAAATGGAACAATGATCTCATATAAAAGAAGAATGAGTGGAAAAAATTGTTGCAGAGAAGGACAGGAGAGTATGAAGGTTTGATGATACAAAACTCATAGTCTTATCAGATCTGGGTTAAAGAAAGAATGACATTTACAACAGGAAGTGTAAAAGTCTTCTTACCATACAGAGAAATAGAAAGGAAAGGGGATAAGAAAAGGGAGGGACTAAGAGAAGGAAGAGTAGATGAAGAGAAAACTTCTGTCAATATGGAATAGAAGAATTGTTTCCCAAGACATGAAATAATTTGAAAGCTACATTTGACCAAAGAAATGATAACACATTTTAATTTATTTTAATTTAATTTATTTATATTTTTATTAAAAGTCATTTCCTTATTCTTAAGGAGCTCACTATATATTGTAAATAGATAATCTATATATATATATAAACATACACATTCATACATACATATATATGTATATATATAGAGATATATACACTGAGCAAATGAAAGATAGAAGAGATAGCACTAGTAAATATCAACTTTTTCAAGCTTCTTGAGCTCTGGGATTGTTTTCAACTAATGGCTTTGCCTCCTCAGCACCCAGCACAGTATCTCTGTTCAAGTTAGGTGCCTAGAAAATGTCTGTTAAATTGAAATAAAATGGAACTTTAATGACTTTGATTTTAAAACTAGTGCAGTCACCCATGGAGATGATCGGATCTCACTGTTACCTACTAATTTTTTTACCTTCATCTGAAATCTGATTTTCTCTCTCTCCATGCAGTTTCTAATCCATCCATTTCTCTTCTTATTCTTCATTACTTCCACAACATTTAGTCTCACCATTCCTCCCTATTCTTTCAGGATATTACTTTTACTCTAACTTAATTTTCCTTCCTTCTTTTCAAAATTTTGAGTTTATGCCATTTTAAGCTATATATTCTCCTCTACTTTTTACTTTATTGCTCTTTTGTCCTATTTCTGCTCACAACTTACCTATCCTTGACCTTAGGTTACCCTTACCACATCATCCATCACTGTGCCCCCTACTTTGATCAAGGAAGTTATATCATTGTTTTGAAGTGATTCATTACAAGTTTTGGTAATCATATTACCTGAGTTCTCTCTGTTGAACAACAATCTTCTTAGATTTTCCTATTTAACTATCACCATCGCCAAAGGGACACTCCTAAATCTTTCACTTTAAGCATCCTATGGTACTATCTTCCTCTCAAGCAAAGGTCTTCAGCTCTATAAATTTTCCTTTCTTCTCTCCTTCACACATCAATTTCCTGATGCATTATCCCCTACTCTGTTCCATTTTACTTTAATTATAGAAGATATAGAGACCTTTGTTGCCCCAAATCAAACCTTGTTGGGCCCTTCCTCTCATATTTCTCCATTTCTTATAGGAGCTTAACCCTTCAATTATAACCTCACTTTCTCTCATCTTCAATTTTTTTTTATTTACCCTATTAGCTTTTTTCCCACCCCTAAAACATATCCTGATTCTTCCCTAGTAGGTTGAAATCTTCTGAAACTATTACCCTTTACTAATACTTTCTGCCTTCTGGTTGGCTATTTAAAATTCAGTTCATGTACTTAACAGGAAAAGGAGCTGGAGTGTTCTGATATGATTTTTTTAAGGAATAGGAAAAAAAAGAACAGCAGCTGCTTTCTGTGGAAACTGGAGTTCAATCTTCACAATTTGACTCTGACAGGAGAATTGTATTAGGGCTTAGAAGGAAAACAAAAAGAATTCACCATTTCAGAATCATCCTTTGTTCTTGTTTGCAAAAATTGTTACTACTCTGTCCACATAAATGGCAAAATTCAGCCACTGTCCTTCAGCAGTCTAACTTCCAATGCATATATGCATATTTTATAATTTCAGTGCATGTAGGCACTGTAATGGCAAGTAAAAAAATCCAATAAATTTGTGAAACCAGCAATGGCTCATATGAAATATATTCATATATTGATATCATCAAAAGTTATTATAGGAAGAATATTATTAAATTAATTAATGAAAATGCTATAAATAAATCACAACATATTAAATCCATAAGATGTATTTTATTCTTATTTCAATAGATTCTTTGTTTGGTCTTTACAAACAGCATTTATAAATAGAGTGCATAGGTACATTTTATATTAGATTTAGTGGATTGTAGAATGCTACACTTAGAAGACTATCTCATCCAACCCCATCATTTTAGATATATAGTATATGAGACAAAGAAATTTTAAGTTATTTGTTCAAGGTCATAACATTACTCAGTTGTAACAAAGAGATATGGAATGTAAAATCACATTAGCATCTCCCAGAACTTGCCTTAATACATCTGGCTGTTTTACATATTGAAGTTAAGATTGAATGAGGGAGAGAAATAGGTGAGATTGTAAGAGTTCTAAAAAAATACAAACATAAATACATATGTATATGCATGTAAATATATAAATGTACTTTTAAAAAACTGATAAGTTGATTGGTTCAGAAAAGACAATTTCTAAAAAATCAATATTCAATAAACAGAAAAAGTTAGATATGGATCTGTCTAACAAAAAAGGAATTGAGAATTAGACCTTTATAAATACTGCCATTATTAAAATGACTTTTGGAAGTGGAAATATAGTTTAATATATGCACTTTGTAAATTTCATAAAAACCTAATGCCATATTATTTCAATGGGATTAGAATTCCTCTTATTTCTTTCTCCTGACAACCACAAAAAATGTTAATTAAATATTTGATTTACAAATATGCACAGGCACAGGCATGCACAGTTAAACACACTGTTCCCATTTATGAGGACTACTATAACAGAGCAAAGAGACAGACAAATTCATATATTTCTTATTGTCTCCTTTAAGAAATGATTTTTTCTTCATAAAAATCAAATTATCATCCATTACATTTACTTATTGTTTACAAATGAAAAAACTTGAATATTTTCTTGAATGAAAGCCAAAATACTACTTCAACAAAAAGTATTACTTTTTTGTACTTCAAGCTTCTATATTTCCTAAGTCCCTACCCATCCCCACATCAGGTGCATGCCTGCTTAGTTTACTTTAAAAAACAAATACATGTATTTAAAACAATCTATCAGTTAACATACCAGATAATAATAAGCATATAGGATACACATCTCTAAAACTAATGCTATGTGATACAAAAATATTTCAGTTCCATCATTTTCAATCATATTTGACTCTTTGTAACCCCATTTAGTGTTTTCTTGGTAAAGATACTTGAGTAGTTTGCCATTTCCTTATCTAACACATTTTACAAATAAAGAAACTGAGGCAAGCAGATTAAATGACTTACTATAGGTCACATAGCTAACAAGTATCAGAGGATGGATTTGAAGGAAGATGAGTCTACCTGATCCAAATCTAGCATTCTGTTATCTATTTTGCCACCTACTTATCAATATATTCTCTCTCTCTCTCTCTCTCTCTCTCTCTCTCTCTCTCTCTCTCTCTCTCTCTCTCTCTCTCTCTCTCTCTATCTCTCTTTCTCTCTCTCTCTCTCCCTATATATGTACACACAAACATAACTTTCCAGATGTACAAATGTTATGTAGGCTAAAGGTCCAGTTGATTAACTTTACATCTAGATGGTTTGTTTTCATAGAGACTTCTGGATGATTTATAGTAGGAAAAAAGCTTAGAACTCCATTCTACTGATCTAATTCATTAACAAGAATTAGCAGTGTGATCCTAATAAGTTCCAGGAAACCATATGCTATTGTCTAAAGTGTTTAAGAATGGTTGGCATTTTTACTAGAATTTTTTTTTACTTTTTCTCATCGATCATAACTGAATTCTTTTTTTTAAAATATATTTTATTTGATCATTTCCAAGCATTATTCGTTAAAGACATAGATCATTTTCTTTTCCTCCCCCCACCCCCCATAGCCAACACGTGAGTCCACTGGGCATTAGATGTTTTCTTGATTTGAACCCATTGCTTTGTTGATAGTATTTGCATTAGAGTGTTCATTTAGAGTCTATCCTCTGTCATGTCCCCTCAACCTCTGTATTCAGGCAGTTGCTTTTTCTCGGTGTTTCCACTCCCATAGTTTATCCTTTGCTTATGAATGGTGTTTTCTTCTCCTGGATCCCTGCAAGTTGTTCAGGGACATTACACCGCCACTAATGGAGAAGTCCATTACGTTCGATGATACCACAGTGTATTAGTCTCTGTGTACAATGTTCTCCTGGTTCTGCTCCTCTCGCTCTGCATCACTTCCTGGAGGTTGTTCCAGTCTCCATGGAACTTCTCCACTTTATTATTCCTTTGAGCACAATAGTACTCCATCACCAACATATACCACAGTTTGTTCAGCCATTCCCCAATTGATGGGCATCCCCTCGTTTTCCAATTTTTGGCCACCACAAAGAGCACAGCTATGAATATTTTTGTACAAGTCTTTGTGTCCATTATCTCTTTGGGGTAAAGACCCAGCAGTGCTATGGCTGGGTCAAAGGGTAGATATTCTTTTGTTGCTCTTTGGGCATAGTTCCAAATTGCCCTCCAGAATGGTTGGATCAATTCACAACTCCACCAGCAATGGATTAATGTCCCTACTTTGCCACATCCCCTCCAGCATTCATTACTTTCCTTTGCTGTTATGTTAGCCAATCTGCTAGGTGTGAGGTGATACCTCAGAGTTGTTTTGATTTGCATCTCTCTGATTATAAGAGATGTAGAACACTTCTTCATGTGCTTGTTAATAGTTTTGATTTCTTTATCTGAGAACTGCCTATCCATTTCCCTTGCCCATTTATCAATTGGAGAATGGCTTGATTTTTTGTACAATTGATTTAGCTCATTATAAATATGAGTAATTAAACCTTTGTCAGAGGTTTCTATGAAGATTTTTTCCCAATTTGTTGTTTCCCTTCTGATTTTAGTTATATTGGTTTTGTTTGTACAAAAGCTTTTTAGTTTGAGGTAGTCAAAATTATTTATTTTACATTTTGTGATTCTTTCTATATCTTGCTTGGTTTTAAAGCCTTTCCCCTCCCAAAGGTCTGACATGTATACTATTCTGTGTTTACCCAATTTACTTATGGTTTCCTTCTTTATGTTTAAGTCACTCACCCATTTTGAATTTATCTTGGTGTAGGGTGTGAGGTGTTGATCTATTCCTAGTCTCTCCCACACTGTCTTCCAATTTTCCCAGCAGTTTTTATCGAATAGTGGATTTTTGTCCCAAAAGCTGGGATCTTTGGGTTTATCGTATACTGTCTTGCTGAGGTCGCATTCCCCCAGTCTATTCCACTGATCTTCCTTTCTGTTTCTTAGCCAGTACCAAATTGTTTTGATGACTGCTGCTTTGTAATATAGTTTTAGGTCAGGGACTGCAAGGCTCCCATCATATGTGTTTTTTTTTTCATTATTTCCCTGGATATCCTTGATCATTTGTTCTTCCAAATGAACTTTGTTATGGTTTTTTCTAAATCAGTGAAGAAGTATTTTGGTAGTTCAATGGGTATGGCACTAAATAGATAAATAAGTTTGGGTAGGATGGTCATTTTTATTATATTGGCTCGTCCTATCCATGAGCAGTTAATGTTTTTCCATTTGTTCAAGTCTAGTTTTAGTTGTGTGGCGAGTGTTTTGTAGTTGTGTTCATATAGTTCCTGTGTTTGTCTTGGGAGATAGATTCCTAGGTATTTTATTTTGTCTAAAGTGATTTTGAATGGGATTTCTCTTTCTAGTTCTTGCTGCTGAGCTGTGTTGGAGATATATAGAAAAGCTGATGATTTATGTGGGTTTATTTTGTATCCTGCAACTTTGCTAAAGTTGTTGATTATTTCAATTAGCTTTTTGGTTGAGTCTCTAGGATTCTTTAAGTAGACCATCATGTCATCGGCAAAGAGTGATAACTTGGTATCCTCCTTGCCTATTTTGATGCCTTCAATTCCTTTATCTTCTCTAATTGCTACTGCTAGTATTTCTAGTACAATGTCAAATAGTAGAGGTGATAATGGGCATCCTTGTTTCACTCCTGATCTTATTGGGAATGCATCTAGTTTATCCCCATTGCAGATGATATTAGCTGTTGGTTTTAGATATATACTGTTTATTATTTTTAGGAATGACCCTTCTATTCCTATGCTTTCTAGTGTTTTTAATAGGAATGGGTGTTGTATTTTATCAAAGGCTTTTTCTGTATCTATTGAGATAATCATGTGGTTCTTGCTAGTTTGCTTGTTGATGTGGTCAATTATGTGGATGGTTTTCCTAATGTTGAACCAGCCCTGCATCCCTGGTATGAATCCTACTTGATCATGGTGAATGATCCTTCTGATCACTTGCTGGAGTCTTTTTGCTAGTATCCTATTTAAGATTTTTGCATCTATATTCATTAGGGAGATTGGCCTATAGTTTTCTTTCTCTGTTTTTGACCTGCCTGGTTTTGGAATCAGTACCATGTTTGTGTCGTAAAAGGAGTTTGGTAGAACTCCCTCTTTGCTTATTATGTCAAATAGTTTGTATAGTATTGGGATTAACTATTCTCTGAATGTTTGATAGAATTCACAGGTGAATCCATCAGGCCCTGGGGATTTTTTCTTAGGAAGTTCTTTGATGGCTTGATGGATTTCAATTTCTGATATGGGATTATTTAAGAATTCTATTTCCTCTTCTGTTAGTCTAGGCAGTTTGTATTTTTGTATATATTCATCCATTTCTCCTAAATTGGTGTATTTATTGCCATATAATTGGGCAAAGTAATTTCTAATGATTGCCTTAATTTCCTCCTCATTGGAGGTGCTGTCCCCCTTTTCATCTTTAATGCTGTGAATTTGCTTTTCTTCCTTCCTTTTTTTAATTAGATTGACCAGTACTTTGTCTATTTTGTTTGTTTTTTCAAAGTACCAGCTTCTTGTCTTATTTATTAAATCAATAGTTCTATCACTTTCGATTTTATTAATTTCTCCCTTAATTTTTAGGATTTCTAATTTGGTTTTCTGCTGGGGGTTTTTAATTTGATCGCTTTCAAGTTTTTTCAATTGCATTTCCAATTGATTGATCTCTGCTCTCCCTTGTTTGTTAATATAAGCTTTCAGGGATATGAATTTGCCTCTGATTACCGCTTTGGCTGCATCCCAAAAGGTTTGAAAGGATGTTTCGCCATTGTCATTTTCCTTGATGAAATTATTAATTGTTTCTATGATTTCTTCTTTAACTAAACGGTTTTGGAGTATCATATTGTTTAATTTCCAATTGGTTTTAGATTTGGCTTTCCTTGTACCATTACTAATCATTATTTTTATTGCCTTGTGATCTGAGAAGGCTGCATTCATTATTTCTGCTTTTTTGCATTTGTGTGCTATGTTTCTGTGACCTAATGTATGGTCAATTTTTGTGAATGTGCCATGTGGTGCTGAGAAGAAGGTGTATTCCATTTTATCCCTATTTATTTTTCTCCATATGTCTATTAATTCTAATTTTTCTAAGATTTCATTCACTTCTTTTACCTCTTTCTTATTTATTTTTTGATTTGATTTATCTAAATTTGATAATGGTTGGTTTAAGTCTCCCACTAGTATGGTTTTATTGTCTATTTCTTCCTTCAATTCGCCTAGTTTCTCCATTAGAAATTTGGGTGCTATATTATTTGGTGCATACATGTTGACTAATGATATTTCCTCGTTGTCTAGAGTCCCTTTTAACAAAATATAATTACCTTCCCTATCCCTTTTGATCAGGTCTATTTTTGCATTGGCTTTATCAGATATCATGATTACCACTCCTGCCTTCTTTCTATCCGTTGAGGCCCAGAAGGTCTTACTCCATCCTTTAATTCTGACCTTGTGGGTGTCAACCCGCCTCATGTGTGTTTCTTGAAGACAACATATGGTAGGGTTTTGGATTCTAATCCATTCTGCTATTCGTCTACGTTTTATGGGTGAGTTCATCCCATTCACATTCAAAGTTATGATTGTCATTTGTGGACTCCCTGGCATTTTGATTGCCTTCCCTAATTCTAACCTTTTCTTCTTCGGCTCTACCTTTTAGTCCAGTGATTTACTTTGAATCAGTCCCCCTTGTCCCCTCCCTTGATGTTTCCCTTTTTAGTCCCTCCCTTTTTGTTCCCTCCCCCTTCCCCCTCTCTTTCCCTCCCTTTTTGTTCTCCCTCTCCCCCTCGCCCCCTTGGTTTTCCCTTCTCCTTACCCTTGTTGGGTAAGATAGAATTCAAGATCCCAATGGATCTGGATGTTTTTCCCTCTTAGAGTTGATTTCCCTGAGATTGAGGTTTAAGTAACCCCCCCCCTCTCTTCCTCTCCTTCTTATAGGAGTTTTCTTCCCCTCCCCTTCCCATGTGAATCTTTGTGTGAGAACCATTATTCTATTTGGTCTTTCTTTACCCCCTATTTATACATTACATTTTCCCCACATGTTAGTATACATAGATTGATATAAATGTAGTCCTTATAGAAGAGAGTTTGAGTAAAAGAAGAAGATAACATTTTTCCCCTTTCCTTAATATTTACCTTTTCAGGTATTCCTTGCTCTTTGATTTTCGGTATCAACCTTTCCACAGAGCTCTGGTCTTTTCTTTGCAAAAAGTTGGAAGTCTTCTATTTTGTTGAATGTCCATACTTTCCCTTGGACGTATATAGTCAGTTTTGCTGGGTAGCTGATTCTTGGTTGAAGACCCAGCTCTCTTGCCTTTCTGAAGATCATATTCCATGCCCTATGATCATTCAGAGTAGAACTTGCAAGGTCTTGTGTGACCCTGATTGGCATTCCTTTATATCTAAATTGTCTTTTTCTGGCTTCCTGTAGGATTTTTTCTTTTGTTTGATAGCTTTGGAATTTGGCAATTACATTCCTGGGAGTTGTCTTTTGGGGGTTTAGTGTAGAAGGTGTTCTATGAGCTCTGTCAGTGGCTGTATTGCCCCCTTGTTCTAGAATCTCTTGGCAATTTTCTTTGATTATATCTTGTATCACCATGTCCAGTTTGGTGTTCATTTCTGGCTTTTCTGGGAGTCCAATTATTCTTAAATTTTCTCTTCTCCCTCTATTTTCCAGATCTATCACCTTGTCGGTGAGATATTTTATGTTCTCTTCTAATTTCTTGGTGTTTTGGCTTTGCTTTATTAGTTCTTGCTTTAAAGCCTGGTTTTCTTTTACAGTTTGGTCAAACTGGTTTTGTAGATGCGTGAATTTCTTTTGCATTATTTCCCACTTTTCCTCCCAGAGGGCTTCCATCTTTTTGGTCATTTCTGATTCAAATTTTTCATGGGTTTGTGGAGAGTTTCTATTTCTTTTGGAAGATTTTGGAGAATTTTCTTGTATATCTTCTTCTATCTGCTCTGTATTTTGTATTTTGGCTCCATAGAATGTGTCCAAAGTCGCCCCTTTCTTCTTATTTTTCTTGGTATTTTGGGGCTTCTGTGCTTCTGTGGAGTTTGCCATCTCTGAATGTGGAGGATTAGCTTTTCTTATTTCTGTCTGGTGTTCAGAGGCTTTAGTCCTGGGCAGATGGTTCTATGAGCTTTCCCTGGGTTAAACTGAATATGCCTCACTGGAACTGGAATGGAAGGGTTGGACCACGAGGCCACACTCTCCCCCGGCTCGCTTTCCGGAAGTTGCCTTCAGAATCGCTGGCCGTGAGGCTGTTTCGTCGGCCTGCTGGGGGATGGGATGCAGCTTCCCCAAGCTCCGAGGGCAAGGACTTTCACTGAGACTTGGATAGCAGGATCCAGCCCATGAGGCTGTCTTGCCCGCCCTGAGGGTTGCTGTTGTTTCGACCAGCTCTCTGCAGCGGAAGCCCCAGGCAGTAACTTTCACCGGGACTCGGGTAGAAGGCCCTGAGGGTTGTTGTTCTGAGGACCCTGCTCTCTGAGCCCAGCCGGGCTGCGGCTTCCGGGAGCCTTGGACTCTGCGCTCCTACCCCTGAGGTCCGAGTGATCTCGGGTTCTGGCTTTTGAGGGGAGCCGTACCTTTTGAACCGGGTCCAGGTCCAGGAGGAGGGTTCCCAGGGTCTGTGCTGTTGATCGTTTTGAATTTCGGCGCCTTAGGAGCTTATAGTTTGAGATGGGTCGGGAAGGGTTTTCCGGAGATCTGAACTTTAGCTTTCTCTAAGCTGCCATCTTAACCGGAAGTCCTGAATTCTAAAACAATTTAAAAAACAAAGAATATAACCCTTATATGAAGAAGCATTTTATGTAATTATGAAAAAAATACTCAGATGCTAAATCAAGAGCTTTGGGGAAATGTTATATTATAACCTTACAATGTACATAAACCATTTTTATTTATCTCAACATTTTTTATATATCTCAACACTTTGGAATATACATAGTCAGACAAATATAGCCAGTATATAAAACATCATTAATAATAACCAATGATCCTTTAGTACAAGATGATTTACTGAAGAGAAAAGAACAAAAGAACATAGTCCCTATCACACAAATATAGATAATTGGAAAATAATGGCCTTACTCATCATTAAAACTAAATATAATTCATGTTGCTTATAAAAGTTCATATAGTACTATAGTTTTGGGAAATCATTAAATAAAAATAAGATAAAAAAGATGGGACATCCATACCAAGAATGAAAGGTAATTGATGTGTTGAGAAAATTCAAGGATAGTTGCTTGACCATTGGATAGAGTTGTGGGAGACCATGGATAGAGTCACAGACCGGCATGGATGTGAGGTATTCTATACAAATATGTTGAGATCACAGACCTTTTGCAATGTTGTTTTCAAAGCATGCTTCAATATTATTTAATCATCGGTAATTCCCCCTTGTTATAGAAGATCATTCAGTTCATCTTCCTTTCCTTTATTGTTGAGGAAACTTATCTAGAGAAACTATGGTTTCATAACCAAGTCCATAAAATGATTAAGACTAGACTCTTTGATTTACTAACTTAAGGAAAAAGAAAACATTTTCCTACAGAGGTCCCATTCAGTTTTGGACATAAGTGCTCCAGCCTAAATCCTAGTAGGAAAAATAATTTTGATTATGACGACTTATGATTCTTAAAATGGCATCATCATTCTCTGTGATAGTATTCTCTTGTTGCCAGATTATATGACTTTAACCTAGCTGGCGATCTGAGATAGGCACAATATTTTTGCAGCAGTGAATGATATTGATACTTCAAGATAATTTACAAATTACATCCAATATTCATGCGAGTAAATGGGAGTTTAACCTGGGTATCCAGTATCAAAAAGAAGTTTTGTTAAATTTTAGAAGTGAGTTAGCTAGAGCCAAGTTAGAATCATCACATTGGTGTCTAGTGGTGACTAATCACTACAATAAAGAAAGGGGATTATAGTGGAAGTAGAAAGGCTTTCAATCCAGAGACCATCTTTTCCTGGTTATTTCTCAGATGAACAGAAGCCAAGAGATTGAAGTAATAACTATGAGGTTTAGAAATGTTATAAAAGAAGGTCATTCAGAAAGCTGGACAATTTCAGAATCTACAAATATAGAATTTATTTTATTCCTGAGTTCTCAATTCTTGAACTAGAAGGAGGACAATCTATAAGCTTGAAGAGTGGGGTAACAGGAACTCATTTCCACTAAGCACTGAGGGTTTCTTAGGTAAGGGAACTTCTTTCAGTATTTAATAATGTTCATTAAGGAATTTATATTTGGCATAGATATGAAGGAGATACATGAGGAACCAAAGTGAGGAGGTCTTAGAATAATTCAAATTAATATGTCAGATTGGCCATCTTAAGAGAAAATGGAAGAGGTACAAATAAAATTTTCCCCAAACAGATTTCCTTTTCATGTCTAAATCTGAGGGAGGGAGGAGTTAAATATTTTGGGAGAAACACATACAATAACGTGGATGCTTCCCAAAGGCTAGGGCTGTTCAATATTATGCTTTAGGACTGACCAGGCTTATTTATACTATATATATATATATATATATATATATATATATATATATATATATATATATATATGTTAGGATAGTTCTGAATGACACGTCAGTTTGAGATCACTCCAGTGATAAAATTTCCCCATTTAGGTAGCTGACCTCATAGGGTCAGCTACCCCTGAAGGCAAAGTATTCCTTGGCAAGAATTCCTTGTCATGGAAAATCTCAAGTTATGAAACAGCAGAATAAAAGCAGCCTGAGAAGCATTGTATGTGGCTGTAGCACCATCAGCTAGGACACCTTCAGCACAAGCCATATTCTCACTTGGAGGAAGGAGAAACAGAAGAGAATCAAAATTTATTAAACAAAGACCCTGTGCCAATCACTTTACAAATATTATCTCACTTGAACTCCATAGAAACACTGGTAGGTGGGTGTTATTATTCCCATTTTACAATTGAGGAAAATGAGGCAGATAAAATAAATGACTTGCTTAGAGTCAGAAGTATCTCAGGCTAAATTTGAACTCAAGGGTTCCTGAATCAAGAATCAATGCTCTATTCATTATGGTACCTGGTGCCTAAACAGCTCATTTATAGTTTTTCTGTTTTGAAATTATGCCTGGAATTATCAGTTAATTTCAAAGTGGAAAAATGAATAAAGCAGCTAGGTTTCCCAACGGATAGAGTGCCAGACTTGGAGTTGAGAAGTTCTGTGGTCAAATTTGCTCTCAAACACCTGCCAACTACATATTACTGGATAAGTTACTTATTTTATCTGTGCCTCGGTTTCCACATCTGTAAATTAGTGTTAAAATAGTACCTAATTTCCAGGATCATGGTGAGAATAAAGTGTGATAAATTTACACAGATCTTTGCAAACTATTAAATGCTATATAAATGCCAGTTCTTCATCTTTTCCTTCTCCTTCTATACATTATTAATTTCTTATTTTTTCAAATCACAGTCCTTGGTAATAAGTTTCAAAATCAACAAAAATTTAGGAAGCTAAAATACCTATTTCAGGCACTGTGCTAAGGCCTGAAATATATTTAAGGAGAAAGAAAGAAAGAAAGAAAGAAAGAAAGAAAGAAAGAAAGAAAGAAAGAAAGAAAGAAAGAAAGAAAGAAAGAAAGAAAGAAAGAAAGAAAGAAAGAAAGAAAGAAAGAAAGAAAGAAAGAAAGAAAGAAAGAAAGAAAGAAAGAAAGAAAGAAAGAAAGAAAGAAAGAAAGAAAGAAAGAAAGAAAGAAAGAAAGAAAGAAAGAAAAGAAAAGAAAAGAAAGAAAAGAAAAGAAAAGAAAAGAAAGAAAGAAGGAAGGAAGGAAGGAAGGAAGGAAGGAAGGAAGGAAGGAAGGAAGGAAGAAACAAAGAAACAAAGAAAGAAACAAAGAAAGAAAGAAAAGCAGTTCCTTGCCCTCAAAGAGCTTTCTTTCTAATGGCAGGAAGACAAAACATAAAAGAGATCTTAAAATCAAGGATCCCAGGGAAGAAGGGACTTATATTAGAGAACATGATGATGAAATCCAGAATCAGAAAGAGGAGCCAGAACAGGAGTCAAATATGATTTGCTTTCGCAATTCCTCAAAATTGTGAGATTTAAAATGGGTTGAGGTCTTAAACTGTAGTGATTAAAATAGTGGAAGATATAAATTGTGATAGATATAAGAGAGGGTGAGTAAATTTGACCACAGAAATATGTTTCACTACAGTGTCTTGGGTTTTAAAATCAAATATAAGGTGGTCGCCAGGGAAATATTCCCAATTATTCAAATACCCAAGTCAATTGGGTTTTATAGAGATTTTAATTAACAATACAATGAGTAATCAAAGAAAGAGAGAGTAAGAAAGGAATAAGTATGAAGGGCCTCAAGCCAATATGGCCTAGACCTGAGTCTTAAAAGAGAAATCAGTCAGTTTTTTTTAACACTCACCACAAGGTCTGACTAAACAAGGATACTAGTGATACCAGGCCAGCATCCTTCCTCAAAGCGTCTTCCAGCCAGGGATTGATTCAAAGGGCTTCTCTCAAGAGCCTCCAGAGCTCTTACCCCAGAGGGACAAAGCCCCTCAGAGGAGCTCCTCAAGGAGCTCTCCTTCAGAATGAGAGTCAGAAATCAAGATCCTTGAATGAGATCCATGCTCTTATTTTTAAGGGCAAAATTTCCTCTGTCACCTCCCCTAAGTCCTTACATCTACCAATCACTGTAGATGTTTCTAAAGGACTGGCCATTTTGAATTCACAGCTGAGTAGTTTTAATCTCTTTAGTAAGTCAGAAAAAATGCTGCTGTGTCAACAAATTTCATTAAGAAAAAACCTCTGAATAAGTTATCACCCTTTTAGGTTTAAGTAGTTTACAAGTTGCCCCACCTTTATAGGTACTTAGTATCCCATTGTATCAATTCTAAAACAGTCATGACTCAAAGAACTTCCTGTCCCTTCCATAAGCATGGATCAAAGTACTTTCATTGTTTAGCAAACAGTTTTCTGTCCTAAAGCAGTCTTAAGTAGGGTGGAGCAGGGACACTCCCATAGCTAGGAGCCCCCACACTCAAGTAGAGTTCTCACCATCTGCTAGGGAATTTTTTTAAGTAGAAGATTCCCCAATGGGGGAAACCCCTAACATTCATAAGTCTGAGAAATTTTGAGGTTTACAATATGGAGGTTCCAGGAGGTACCCAGCAATTGTGTGAGGAGGCCACATGTACTGCGAAGTCTTTCAAAGTGAGAGGAAAATTGAGTCATGATGGTGAATTCTGGAGAGCTAGGGGAAAAAATGTGTAGTGTTCTTCAAAAATCTGTTCCAAACTATCTAATGATTGATTTTTTTTTTTTTTGCTTTCCACTGAGACTTCACTCCTGAAAAAAAAATTCCTTAGTCTCTGTTCTAATCTCTTAAATTCTAATCATTCTTTGGGCCATTTTCCAAATCAGTCATTAGTAAAATTTACAGAGGTAAGTGGACATGACAGATTTTTTAAAACATTCCTTGGATACATTATGTCTCTAGATTTCCTTGACTTTTATTAGCAGGCATATTTGAATGAACGTGGAGCAATTGAGTCTGAGGAAATCATTTGTTTTTGCCAATATTTCACCTATAACTCTTGTGAACTATGATTTTTAATAACTTTGGGGAAGATATTGTTAGAAAGCAAAGATTATATTTGGAGGAAAGAAAAGAAGAAGACAATGACTAACATAAGCAAAGTCAAAAAGCTAAAAACTCAATGAAACTATTTCTGAAACAGAGGAATTTCTAATGCAATCGTGGCCTAATTCTTCATAGAATTGTATACTTAGAATTTTCTCAAGACCAACTTGTAGAATTACATTTTCTTTTGTTTCTAGGCAGGATACTAAAGATGTAGCTCTCCCATCTTTTGTTGTTTGTTGACCAGTCATGTCTACATCTTGACAACCCTATGGAGCATAACACAACCAGACCTTCTATATTACACTATCACTGGAAGTCTGTATTTTTGTTGTTTCCATGTTGCTATATATCTATCTCATCCTCTGCTATTCCCCTTCTCCTTTTGCCTTTTATCTCAGGGTCTTTTTCAATGGGTCCCATCTTACTATGTGGCCAAAGTATTTGAGCTTCAATCATAGTATTTGAGCTTCCAATGAATAACCTGAATTGATTTCTTTAAGTGCTGATTGATTTGGTCTCTTTCCTGTCCAAAAGAATGGAATTTTTCTTAGAGATTTTTCAAGAATGTTTTTTGTCTTGCCTTTTTAAGAACACTTACGTATTTTCTATCTCTGATGTTAGTACGTTGCTTATGAGATTGTCTCTAATTTACCTTGGATATATCTTGTTTGTACATAGATGCTTGCATGTTTTTCTCCTCTATTAGACTGTGAGCTCCATGAAGGCAGTAACTGTGTTTGCTTTTTTTTGTATACCCAGTATTTTGTATGCCCAGCCTGCCACATATTTTTACTTGATGTTCTCCATGTTATCCTGAATAGTGAATGCTCACATAGCTTATTATATCTAGTCAGTCTCAGACCCTTTATTGTGCTTCTTTTCAGTCATCTTCCTGTCATGGCATAGCATACATACTACCTGTGATAATTAAAATGTTTGGGAGCAAGGGAAATATATATATCAATTATGACCACTGAAATATATTTTCTACTGTGTCTTGGTTTTATATAAATATAAGATGGTTGTCAGGGAATATATTTCCATTTTATGAATATGCTCAAGCCAACTGGGTTTTATAGAGAAATTTAATTTATAATACACTGATTAATCAATAGAAAAAGAGAGAAAGGAAGAAAGGAATAAGAATGAATAAATCAGTCAGTTGGTTTTATCACTCACCCAAGATCTCTCTAGGTAAGGTTTTTAATGCCAACCTCAGGCTCCACCTTCAAGAGAGCCTCCTTTCAAGAAATGTTTCCAGAGAATTCTCCTCCTTCAGAGCCACCTCACTCAGAGCAAAACCTCCCCCCTCTGTCCTTAGACCCCGCTATCTGTAAGGAAACCATCTAAGCCCCCTCCCCTCAGTTCTCACATCTACCAATCACTGTCGATGTCTCCCCTGTGCCAATGGTGGCTCTAGCTTAACTCAGGACCACCCAGAGGTCTATGGCCTTTGCACATGTCTGTTGAAGGTCATATTCTCAAATAATTAAATCTTGATCTTTGCTGCAGCCCTTCCTAAATCCTGTTACTCTGAGTAGGGTGGAGATTGTAAGACCTGGTTCTGTCATTCCAAGTATCTCTATTGTATCAATTCTAAAATCAATCATAACTCAAAAAACTTCCTGTTCTATGCTTAAGCATAGGTCAAAGCCCTTTCCATTGTTTAGCAAAAGGTTTCTGTCCTAAAGTAGTCTTAAGTAGGGAGGAGAAGGATCCTCCCATGCCAAGGAGTTTCACATTCCAATAGAGTTCTTACTATCAGTAGGAAATTTTTTGAATTATGAAATTTCCCAATGGGGAAATTTCCAACATTCATAAGTCTAAGAAATTTTAAGGTTTACATACCATAACCACTACATTTCAATCACTTGCTCTGGAATCAGTAATCAAATCAATACTAAAGCAACTTGCCTCTGATTGTGCTGTAAGACTCCACTCATCATCCTTATGATTTCCAAGATAGAAACATTCTTCTACTGCAGATTTCAACTATTTAATGTTACTTAGAATAACTTCGCACTTCAATTTTTAACAAAATAGCATAATGTGTTTATTAAGTGCTTACAGTGTTCTAGGCACAAATTAAGATAATATGCAAATGAGAATAATATAATCTGAAAAAAATAGGTCTGGAAAAATAATTTTTACTGATGTGGTAGATAAATACTTGCTATTTTAATTGTGAGTAGCTATTTGAGTTTTCAATAGTATTGCCTAGTGATTAATGTAAATGGTCAAAAGATACATGAACAGTTTTAAAAAGAGGAAACAAAATATTAGTATTTATGTGAAAAAATGCTCAAAGAAATGTAAATGAAAATGACCTTGAGATATACACGGCCATCAAATTGTTGAAACTAATTTAATATAATGAAATTTATTGCTCCATTCATTGATTTTAAAATAACAAAAAAGTAAAATCTTTCTTAAAAGTAATCAGACACCAATATTGTAAAAAAATTAATATTCCTGGTCCCAATAATACCATTGCTAGGAATAAGTAACACACACATGCACACACACAAACAGACACAGAGCAATCAGTTCAAAGATTTTGAGAACAGTAATTTATTTGTAACTACACAAAAATAATGTTCCAATAATATAATGGAAACTATATTATAAAGAAATCTACACTGACCTTTACAAAAATGAGAAGAAGTGAGAAAAGCAAAACTAGAAAAATAGGATGCAATTGTTGTTCCTCCATTTTTAAGAGTACCAGTGATATCACAGGGTAATGTCTTGGCTTGTGTGTAAATTGGATGTGAGAAAGGTAGAGTTGCAAAAAATTCTCAATTTCACTCTTTTTTCCAGAATCACTGAAGCCCACTGGAAAAATAAAAGTCAAGATGATATTTAGGATGCAAAAGGTGACCTTGGTATCTTCAAAGTTTGACCATGCTCTCTGTGCTCCTTAGTGCCTTCTGTAGGCACTTTCAGGTCTCTTGCAACAAATTGCTGTATATGTCCATTCCATCACAGGAAGTCTTCATATGCTTGGGATAGATATTATCCTATTTCAGCATCAGGTTTGGGTCTCATTTGTTGCCCTCAACTTGCCCAACCAGGTGAGAGTTAACTGACATGTAGACAACAAAGGTGAATAAGAACCCCTGAAAAGGGCTCAGCAAGCCCTCATGCTAAATGGGCTAGTCCTCCTGAACATGATCAAATTAAGGAAAAAGTAAATGAAAATGAACAAAGAATCCTAATGAATAATGAAAGTCAGTAATAAAAATTTGTTACATTTTATGTGTTGAAATTAATATTTTGAATAGTCACAAAACAGATTTCTTTGTGCTATTTTTAGCTGATAAGAAAACTATTAAGCTTATAAGAAAATATTTAAAATGTTTTGAAGGACTTGGAAATTTTCTACATGAACATCTAAAAGTTCCTTTAGTTCATTCTTGTCTAAGAACTTCTTGACTTTTCATTATTTCCTATATTCAAAAGTGACATATGGTTTCCTAAAAGTGCAATGCAGAGCCACAGGCTTCCTCTCAAGGATATTTATGTAACACACATCTACATCTCTCAGGTTTTTTTTTTCCTTCTAAATCTCTCTATCATCCAACTTTCCAATCATTTTAAAAAACTCTCATCTTCTCTATTAGAAACAATATTATTTGTTGTTTTCAAGGTAGGAGTGCAGTAAGGGATAGGTAATGGGGGTTAAGTGATTTGCCCCAGTGACACACAACAAGGAACCCTCTGAGACCATATTTGAACCCAAGACCTCCTATTTCTAAGGCTGACTCTCAATTCACTGGGCCACCCAACTTCCCCTTCCTATCATCTTCTTAAAGGGTAAAACTGAGTAGGTATTCCAGTAAGATAAATGGTTAGCCTTGATTAAATCAATTCTCTTCAGATGAGGTGTTAAGGGCCAAAGAATCCTCTGGACAAGGAATTGCAAAAAATACACCTCCCCCAAGATAATACTAGGTAAACAAATCCGCCACATAATAGTTTGGAGTCATGGGTCAACATTTTAGCATGGAGGTACCTCTGTTTTTACATTTTTAAGTACAGAAGTATTTATGATATTTTAGAGGTTGGCTATCTACTCAAATACTCAAGGTTTTATATTACTAATGGAGTCAGAGTAAAATAAACATGAGTGAATAGGTGGAGGGGAAGAGAAATGCTTTTTGAAAAGTATATTTCTTACAAAACACAAATATCCTAGACACTCAAATCACATAAATTAGTGTCTGAGAGGTGGGTGGCACAGTGAGGCTTCACTGAAATAGGACAGAGAATATCTGCATTTAAGTGATAATAGTGGATAATAAAACAAATTCATTTTATTTTCATTAAAATGTTCATTATCATCTCTATTCCTTAGCTTTATTCTCGTGGGAAACTAAAAATAAGTCTGGTGAGGTGTCTGCTTGATATTCTCTGTACAAGACATGCTGTCTCTGTCTCCTGTGCTTGGAATAGATGCGTTTCTCACCTCTTCATCTTGGAACCTCTAACTCCCCTTAACACTTAGCTCGAATGACACCTCCTTTGAAATGCCTTTCCATCTCTCATCAGTTATTAGTCCCTTTCCCCAAATTATGCTTAAACTTTTTTTTATCGACTTGTGTTCACTTATCTGTGAATGTATTCTATCCCAATTAATAGCAAGGCTTGTCTTGCTTTTGTTTTTGTATTCTTGGTACCTGGCATAATGATTGGCACAAAGCAGTGAGTTAATAAATTCAGATTGATTGACTGTTTGACTAAAGTATTATCAGAAATCTCAGATAGGAATCAGGACATCTATCTGCTAAGTCTGCCTCCGGCAATTGTAAGCTTCTTGATTTTTAGCCTATCTGAGGATGGTATGGAATATGAACTGGCTTTGAAATGCAAGGATCTAGGTTTAAATGTTGCATCTAAGACTTAATAACTTGTGAGGTTAGTAAGTTTACACACAAATCCCTGGGACTACAGACTCATTATCTATAAAAAAAGGGGGATTGAACTTGAAGATTAGCTTGCAGTCTCTGGTTCTAAATCATGATCCTTTTTGACTCTTGATTTCTCATCTGTAAAATGGAGATGACAATATAAAAGGTCTTGCCTGCCAGGATTATTGTGAGATTCAAATGTGATAAGATATATAAAGAATTTTGAGGTGGACCAGTGGATACAGTGCCAGCCCTGAAGATAGAAAGATTTATCTCGATGAATTCAAATGTGACTTCAGACACTAGATGTGTGGCAAATCATTTAACCCAGTTTGCCCCAATTTCCTCACCCATAAACTGAGCATGAAGAGAAAATGGAAAACCACCTCAGTGTTTTTGCCAAGAAAACTCTAAATGGGGTTAACGTGAATCTGACATGACTGAACAACAACAACAAAGTTTGATGGACAACTTAAAGTCAATGCTACTATGATTAGTAGCAGAAATATTTAATGATTTGTCCAAACAATTGGACCAAAAGTTATTGGCCATCAAACCCCAAACTGAACAGAATGTCATATTCAGGATGCAATTCAGGCAGCTTCTTCACTAGGGCTTACTATTTATGGTGAATTTCTTTTTGTTTTATGAGAGCCAGGAGTAAATACTCTGGTAAATCTAGCAAATGCAGTATCATTGAATGCCACTAATATCTGTATCCTGGCTTATCCCTTAACAATGCATCCTCTGACACATATAGGATTTATATGTATGGGATGTAGCTGTCTGCCTTTGAGATGGGCAATAGTAAAGAGCATACCTTCTGGGTGCTTTACACTCCACCAGCCTAGACTAATGGGGAATATAAACATGTATTAAGTGCTTGCTTTATGTTAGGTGTCATGGTAAAGCGCACTCTAAAAACAAATACTTCATTTGGCCCTCAGAATAATTAGTGTAAGAGTTGTTGGCTTATCCTCATTGTACAGTTAGGAAACTAAGGGACCTAGGTTAAGTGAATTTCACTGCTAGTATGTGTCTAAGGTTGAATACGAACATGGATATTCCTGTCTCCAAGCCTAGTGCTATATTCAATGAGGCATGTAGTTGCCTTTAGGTACTAAAGTATCATGATACTGTGAAAAGAACACTGCTAGCACATGGAACATCATAAACAAATCAAGGGAATGTGGAAAAGTTTACCTGTCAGATTTATGGTAAGAATTTACGACAAAACAAGATACGGAAAAATTATATAAAATAAAATTGATGATTTGATTACATTAATTAAAAATGTTTTCATACCAATGACACCATCATTATAAGAGTAACAACAAATTTGGAAAAAATTAAAAGTGTCTCTGATAGAAGTCTCATTTTTTCAAATATATAAAGAGCTAAGTAAAATTTTTTAAGAATACGAAGCATTTCTCAATAAAAAAATGGTCAGAAGATATGAACAGCAGTTCTTTCTCAGAGAAAGGGATTAAAACTATCCACAGCCATATGTAAAAAGGCTCCAAATCACTATTGACTGGAGAAATGTAAATTAAAACAACTCACTTACAAGATTGATAAACATGTCCAAAAAGGAAAATGATAAATATTAGAGGGAATGTGGGAAAATTAGGACAATTAAACACTGTTGGTGGAATTTTGAACTGATATCATTATTCAGGAGAATAATATGGAACCTGGCTCAAAGGACCACAAAACTGCGTACCCTTTGACTCAGAAATACCATTACTGGGTCTGTATCCCAAATAGATGCATGATAAGGGAAAAGGATCTACTTGTACCAAAATATTTTTAGCGACTCTTTTTGTGGTGGCAAAGAATTAGAAACTGGGGATTGGGGAGAGGTATTGTCCATCACTTGGGGAATGGATGAGCAAGTTGTGGTATATGATTGTAACAGAATACTATTATGCCATAAAGAATGATGAACAGGATGAGTTCAGATAAACATGAAAAGACTTAGGTGAATGGATGCAAAATGAAGTGAGCAAAACTGGGAGAACAACATATATACTAACAGAAATATTATAAGATAATCAACTGTGAAGGACCAAGTCATTATAAACATAGTAAATCTCTAAGATAAGCACAATGGCCTCATGATAAAAATGATATTCACAGCCAAAGAAGCAACTCTTTCTTCATGAGATTTCTATTATATCTGTGATATGTCTTCTATCATGACATGAGTAATATAGAAATATGTATTCCAAAAAAGCATTATTAGAACCTATAGCAAACTGTTTGTTTCCTTGGAGAGGGGAGTGTAGGGAGGGACAAAATATGAATTTTAAAATGTCAATAATTATTGTCAAAATGTGTTTCTACATATTTTGGAAAAAAGAAAAAAGAAATACAACTCAAAAAAAGAGTAATGGAAAGGAGTCAATGTACTTGAGGTACATTCATTTAAATGAGGTTCAATACCATAAGAATTTGGGCATGTTACATAACCTGTTGGAGTCTCTGATTAAGTATTTTACTAGGTGACCTTTGTACTCCCTTCCAGAATTAAGCCTATGATTTTATGATCTGTTAAACTATTTATGACTACCACCAACCTCCTGATAAATTGATAAGCAATAAACCAACGTAGCAACCAAAGAGGGAAAACCTTTTAATATTCTCAGCTGGGATTCCAGTGTAATACTCAATGTTTGTGCCATATTCTTTAAAAAATATATATCTATAAAAATAAAACATATATCTATAAAAATAAAAAAGAGGGGATGCTGGAAAAAAAGAACAGAGGTAGTAAAGTTATGGACAATGGTCAAAACAATCCATAATATTTGTTGGGAATAGGGTACACAGGAGAATGATGGAGCACCTATTGGAGAACAAAGTTAATTCTAGTGAAAAAACATAGAAACAAAAATCTCCAAAAGATATATCTATCTCCTTTGTTGGTGATATTGAGGGGAGTGCTGTAGGTTCCAAACAGAGCACAGAATTGAGTCCCTACCAAAAAAAAGGAAAAATGATATTAGCTCAAGTTGGAAGGATTAAAAGTAACTCCAATATTTTTAGACTGTGATGACTAAGACTTGAATCAAAGCTGAATTGTGGTAATGGAGATCTTATCAACCAAAATATGAAAGTAAAGGGTCAGGGAAAATAAAGGTAAGGTGATAATTACTCTTTTCAGTGTATTGATTTTGAGATATTTAGAAGATATCCAGAGAGAGATTTCTAAAAACCAGTTGAAAAGTCAGGATGGGAGATCAAAAGAAGATTTAGAACTTAAGATATAGACATGTAGAGAGTAAATTTAAAGATGCTGATAATAAAATCACAGCAGAAATATACTTAGTGTAAAGAAGAAGAAATCACCCAGTAGTAGTTACAAAGTAGAAAAAAGAAACTTCTGGGACCTCCCTCCATCTTCTACTGAGTTTTCTGGAAATGAACTATCCTTTCACTTATTTTGTCTCATTCATCCTTAGCCTTTCTGATCCAGTCTTTTTCATTGGCTGTGCTCTTATAGGATCATCTAGAGTTGGAAGGGACCTTACAAGTCATCTAGTTCAATCCTCTTATTTTACAAATGAGGAAACTGATTTCTAGAGAAGTCAAATGAACTTATTCAAAATCACAAAAGTAGCAAGGAACAGCAGTAAAATTTGGACCTATCCTCTAGTTCCAAATCTATTGCTCTTTCCACACCAAGGGGAAATTTATGAGAAGTTGTTGGTCCCTATTCCCAAATGAGTATGTAGTCCAAGGTAGGCTAGGGATGAAGCAATGTTTACCAACTCTTTCCTTAAGGGCATTTATCTATTCCCTCACCCTCTCGTTACCTTTGCACAAGTTATTCCTTAAATCTACTCACAGATATATAAAGAAAATAACTTTACATGTTTCTTGTTTGTTTTGAGGGTAGAGATTCTATAGGAAACCAGATGAGTCTCCCTTTCTAGTCCATGTGCAGGGTACAATATGGTGGTTCTGTAGGAATTCTGTTCTCCATTCTTTTCTCTGGCTTAGAAAACACATCTCTAGCACACACAAAACGTTTCAGTCTCCCAGTGTCCTGCTTCAAAATTTCAGTAAAATAGAAGTGACAGCCTTGTAGCTTATGAACTCCACTGAGATTGCCATGGTCTGACAAATGTGTCATAGCTGTCTGTATATAAATTAGGAATTTCTGACTCCCTTCCTAAGACTTTCACTATGAAAAATGTTATGAGCTGCCTTGATTCAAAGTGAACCCATTGATATGCTAATTGGGAAACACTCTCTTTCCTAGAGGGATTTTAAATGGCTTTAGGGAAAAAGTAAATACATTTACTATGTTTAAGTTATTAAAGGTAGGGCTTCTACTTTTTTTTTTATTTTTTATTTTTTTTTTAATATATTTTATTTGATCATTTCCAAGCATTATTCGTTAAAGACATAGATCATTTTCTTTTCCTCCCCCCCACCCCCCATAGCCGACGCGTAAGTCCACTGGGCATTAGATGTTTTCTTGATTTGAACCCATTGCTTTGTTGATAGTATTTGCATTAGAGTGTTCATTTAAAGTCTATCCTCTGTCATGTCCCCTCAACCTCTGTATTCAGGCAGTTGCTTTTTCTCGGTGTTTCCACTCCCATAGTTTATCCTTTGCTTATGAATGGTGTTTTTTTTCTCCTGGATCCCTGAAAGTTGTTCAGGGACATTACACCGCCACTAATGGAGAAGTCCATTATGTTCGATTGTACCACAGTGTATTAGTCTCTGTGTACAATGTTCTCCTGGTTCTGCTCCTCTCGCTCTGCATCACTTCCTGGAGGTTGTTCCAGTCTCCATGGAACTTCTCCACTTTATTATTCCTTTGAGCACAATAGTATTCCATCACCAACATATACCACAGTTTGTTCAGCCATTCCCCAATTGATGGGCATCCCCTCGTTTTCCAGTTTTGGGCCACCACAAAGAGCGCAGCTATGAATATTTTTGTACAAGTCTTTGTGTCCATTATCTCTTTGGGGTACAGACCCAGCAGTGCTATGGCTGGGTCAAAGGGTAGATATTCTTTTGTCGCCCTTTGGGCATAGTTCCAAATTGCCCTCCAGAATGGTTGGATCAGTTCACAACTCCACCAGCAATGAATTAATGTCCCTACTTTGCCACATCCCCTCCAGCATTAATTACTTTCCTTTGCTGTTATGTTAGCCAATCTGCTAGGTGTGAGGTGATACCTCAGAGTTGTTTTGATTTGCATCTCTCTGATTATAAGAGATGTAGAACACTTCTTCATGTGCTTGTTAATAGTTTTGATTTCTTTATCTGAGAACTGCCTATCCATTTCCCTTGCCCATTTATCAATTGGAGAATGGCTTGATTTTTTGTACAATTGATTTAGCTCATTATAAATATGAGTAATTAAACCTTTGTCAGAGGTTTCTATGAAGATTTTTTCCCAATTTGTTGTTTCCCTTCTGATTTTAGTTATATTGGTTTTGTTTGTACAAAAGCTTTTTAGTTTGATGTAGTCAAAATTATTTATTTTACATTTTGTGATTCTTTCTATATCTTGCTTGGTTTTAAAGCCTTTCCCCTCCCAAAGGTCTGACATGTATACTATTCTGTGTTTACCCAATTTACTTATGGTTTCCTTCTTTATGTTTAAGTCACTCACCCATTTTGAATTTATCTTGGTGTAGGGTGTGAGGTGTTGATCTATTCCTAGTCTCTCCCACACTGTCTTCCAATTTTCCCAGCAGTTTTTATCGAATAGTGGATTTTTGTCCCAAAAGCTGGGATCTTTGGGTTTATCGTATACTGTCTTGCTGAGGTCGTTTTCCCCGAGTCTATTCCACTGATCTTCCTTTCTGTTTCTTAGCCAGTACCAAATTGTTTTGATGACTGCTGCTTTGTAATATAGTTTGAGGTCTGGGACTGCAAGGCCCCCATCATATGTGTTTTTTTTTTCATTATTTCCCTGGATATCCTTGATCTTTTGCTCTTCCAAATGAACTTTGTTATGGTTTTTTCTAAATCAGTGAAGAAGTATTTTGGTAGTTCAATGGGTATGGCACTAAATAGATAAATAAGTTTGGGTAGGATGGCCATTTTTATTATATTGGCTCGTCCTATCCATGAGCAGTTAATGTTTTTCCAATTGTTCAAGTCTAGTTTTAGTTGTGTGGCGAGTGTTTTGTAGTTGTGTTCATATAGTTCCTGTGTTTGTCTTGGGAGATAGATTCCTAGGTATTTTATTTTGTCTAAGGTGATTTTGAATGGGATTTCTCTTTCTAGTTCTTGCTGCTGAGCTGTGTTGGAGATATATAGAAAAGCTGATGATTTATGTGGGTTTATTTTGTATCCTGCAACTTTGCTAAAGTTGTTGATTATTTCAATTAGCTTTTTGGTTGAATCTCTAGGATTCTTTAAGTAGACCATCATGTCATCCGCGAAGAGTGATAACTTGGTCTCCTCCTTGCCTATTCTGATGCCTTCAATTTCTTTATCTTCTCTAATTGCTACTGCTAGTGTTTCTAGTACAATGTCAAATAGTAGAGGTGATAATGGGCATCCTTGTTTCACTCCTGATCTTATTGGGAATGCATCTAGTTTATCCCCATTGCAGATGATATTAGCTGTTGGTTTTAGATATATACTGTTTATTATTTTTAGGAATGACCCTTCTATTCCTATGCTTTCTAGTGTTTTTAATAGGAATGGGTGTTGTATTTTATCAAAGGCTTTTTCTGCATCTATTGAGATAATCATGTGGTTCTTGAGGGCTTCTACTTTTAAGCAGAGAACAAACTTCTTTTGAATTTATGTTTTACTGGAAGACCAACAGATAGATTGGTATAATACAGAGTTTTAGCCTTTGTGGATCTCTGCGTCTAAATATAAAGGAAAATTCCCCCCAGCTTTTTAGAAGATACACACATATACCATATTTATTATTGCATATTGTTATATGAAACATACTATAGGTTTTTACATATAACATATATTCATATAAAATGCAATTCTATAAATGTTATATATGTATTTATATAATATAAAAATATTTCACATTTACTATCTATTGGGCTATTTTGTAGAATTCTGACTTTTTATAGAATCATAAATATTTTTACATGTCCTTCTTGAATCCATCAATTTGAAGTTAGTTTGTTTCTTTTAGCACTGGTATAAGTATTATTTATTCCTTCATCCAATTTGTCCCTGATTATATGTTTAGGGAAACTGAAACTCAGACAGATTAAGTGATTTGACCAATAATATAACTTTATGTTTTTTTCTGTTTTGCTTCTTCACTTTTATCTTCTCTGACAACTTTGATTACTACATTTCTATCATCTTTTTTTGCATTTTAATCAAAACATTAAAGATTTTTATCCTTTTTTATTGGAAAACTCTTTTTCCACCAATCTGACAACATTGGCAAATCAAATTTTAAGCTCCTTCTCATTGGTGTTCTGTTTTGCCTTACCATAGGAAAAAAAAATCATTAAACCTTAAAGATTCCTGTATAAACAATAATAGATCTCTTTTTCCCTTGGTCTGAGAGATTTGTGAGTAGACTCACAAAGTTACTTTTACTGTTGTTCCACAGGGGATAGGAGAGTGATCCGGCACATGTTCAGAATGCCTCAGATGGCATTGCTCCATGTGGAAATCTCTAGGGAGCTGATTGGGAAGAGAATTGTAAGGCAAGTACCTTGGAGAAACAGATTGTAGACCATTCATAGGTATTCAATAGTTAATTCTGATCAGCTAACCATGTGTTGAAGGAGTTCATTGATTTTTGGCAGTGATATTCCATAGGGCTTTTAGCTTCTGGTACAGTCTTTTTTGCTCATTTGCTTTTAGTTGGTCCTAACAACTTCTTTGCTCATGTTTTCTGACCATGAAATTTTCAAAGGTTGGAGAATGTGAACCACTGGAATCTTGGAGTTAGAGTGTAGGCCAAGTTTTTGCCAGTGAAAGGAGAGATTTTTGGGAGCCAGCCTCAGCACTCTAGTCTCATGGAAAGATTCATTCAGCAGTGATGCCACATGACTTAAATGTGATATAAAGTTTGTATAATATATAAACTTGGTATTACAATATTATATAGCAACTGGGCTAAGTTGAGCCTACTCCCCTTAAAGAGTAAAGTATTGTAACGAGACATTATATCCCTGAGGTTTAGGAGAAATGCTTATTTCTTTGATCTTGCTGTATTATTGAAATAAAAATCCTTTGTAGAAGTCAATCATTTCTTACTGATTAAATGAAATTAAAATGGTAGTCACTAGCCACTTAACATAGAGAAAGCACAGTGATTGAGGAAAGAGAAAAGAGACTAAAAGACGCAAGCTATAGGTCTCAAAAAGACCATGGCATATATTCATCACTAGCTCACCCTTCAGACAATTTATGTTACCCTTGGACTTACATCTCCCTGATCAGCATGAATGATAGTCTTTACATAAATGGTTATCTATTTTTGTGTCCCCTTCATCTAGAGTGCAATGTATTTTCAGAAGCCAAATCTTTATTCAGAGATGAACAGAATCTATTGAAGGATTTACACTTTCCAAATAAAAGCTATTACAAAAATCCAATTTTTCCATTTTTTTTTATGAGAGTGAAGTTTCACCAAGTCCTTTACCCAGGATGAGACATAGCTCCTACTCTCCCATCCCATTTCCCTTTTCTAGACTATTTTTAGCCTACTCTTCAGTATTCTGCCATTTCTATTGCAGGACTAAAGAGATAACTTCCCTTTCTTTTTTCAGTGAGGTCAAGTTAGGGTGAATCTCAATTTTTTTCCTCTTTTCATTTGCATCCTTCTTCCTATTTGAGCAACTTCCCTCTGAGTTGTCATTACCATTCCTCATTTACACACACATGAACAAACACATATTTTCAGTCATTCTGTGTTTAAGGTGCTTATAGAGCATCCAATTCAATATTAAATGTTTAGATCTTTAAAGAGTGGCTAACAAATATCTCAAAAGAAAAGTAATGATCCCCAAAAGCCAGCATATCTTCATTAAAAACACCAGATCATTCCAGATTAATCCAATTTGTTTTTATGAGAGAATTACTAACTTGGTACAAGAGGGAAAATCTATGGGAATAGTTTTCCTAAATTTCTGGATATCATTTTATTAAGCATCCGATGCTTCTTGTGGAGAAGATGGAAAGGTGGAGTTTGGCTGTTGCACATGCTACAGACCCTTGGAGCCACAGGTGAGAGAGATAGGTGAAACATTGACACCAAAGTTTGATGAGCAACCTTGAAAAGGGCTTGGCAAGTCCTCACACTAGAGGTGCTAGACCTCTCTGAACATTTTATACATCCCATGGAAGATAATTCTAAATCATTTGTAGGAGAGAGAGGAGAAAATAACCTGAAAATGCCTCATACAGACAGTGGGATTTAAACTGAGTCTTCTAGGAAACCAAAGAAGCTATGAGACTGAGATGAGGAAGAAGAGATTTCAGAAATGTGAGAAAACTGGTGAAAAAGCATAGAGCTAAGATATTTGTTTGCATAGAGCATTAAGATGGTCATTTACACTGCACGATAGATTCTGTGGTTTTATTATATGCCCAGAAATGTCCTTATTTATTAATATACACTAGTTTTTATCCATCACTAAACTATTCTCATGCCTCCCTGTGTTGGAGGTTCTGTGTTGGGTTCTTGGAGATTGTTACAAGTGCAGTATAAAGTGGAAGTGGCCTTACCAACTTGGAAAGGAGCCTAAATTTGTATCTTGCAAATCAATACATGTCGGTAACCAAGGAATAGAATATTTAATATTTTCGTGTCTTAGAATATTAGTCAGCAAATTTTTTATTTTAAGCCATAGCAGCTTCTGAAATTCACTAAGAATCTTAACAATCTGCATGAATCAGAGGAGTACCAAACCAAATGAAATCACAAATCCCCCCAAAAAGTAAACATGAAATCTAAATAATCTAAATAATCTAAATAAGACACTGAAAACATAGTTATAATTTGTAGCAAGCTTAGAAGATAAATATAATTTAGGTTCATAAATACTTTTTGAACAAATCTCTCAAAATCTTCTTATGGGTGTAGGCCAACTAACAATAGATCTCTTTTTTAGTGAGTTGACTTCTAAGAGTTCATATAGTAACTCTGTTCCTCCTTTTGTTCTACTGTGAAGGTTTAGGGTTTATAACAAAGTTTCCTGTAAAAAGGGGCAAACTTCTTTTTATTTAATGAATTGTTAAAAATAATTCCAAATAAACAAATAACCAAAAATTTTCTCATCAAAGCAATAGCATTGTTCTTTTAAACTAAAATTCCCTAATGTTGTAGATGTTCCAATTATATTCATTTATCTTCACAGAAAATTTGGAATATGACAGAAATAAGTAGATTCTCCCCTTTCACTTCTAGCATTTTCTTTGTTATATCCTCTATCTCCTAGTTTTCCCTATTTTAGGAATGATGTTTGATAATGTCGTACTATTTCTGAACTATCTTCTCAATCCCCATTTGATTTATTGAATTTTTATTACTCTCCAGATACCAGAGAACAGTTATTATTGTTACTTCTTCCTTTAGAGTTCTAGAACACTAAGGACAAGACATTTCCCAAACTAGGTTCATATTTTTTCACATATTCCAGGTGAGAAGAGTTAACTAATGCAAAAAAAAATTAAAAAAAAAACTATATATCTAACTATTGGGGAAATGATAATAAAATGTTGACAGTTTAATTAAATTACAGGATTTTAATTTAAAAATAAAGGAATTTTGGATAAAAATACCATAAGCAAAATTCAGCTAAAGAATCATAATAACTATATGAATGTATGCAAAATAGAATTTAAAAGCTTAAGGGAAAGTTCACATAAGGATATAGAACAATTAATCATTTTGATAATACTTAGATAAAAGTGAAATCTAGGTTCATGTGGGTCATGCTTAATTTTGATAACTTCTCACAAAGATCTTTCCCTGGTATGTGTCTAACACTGAGTTTCTCCTAGTACTACCAGAAATTGGCTTGTCAAAAAAAGAAAGAAAAAGAAAGAAAGAAAGAAAGAAAGAAAGAAAGAAAGAAAGAAAGAAAGAAAGAAAGAAAGAAAGAAAGAAAGAAAGAAAGAAAGAAAGAAAGAAAGAAAGAAAGAAAGAAAGAAAGAAAGAAAGAAAGAAAGAAAGAAAGAAAGAAGGAAAGAAAGAAAGAGAGAAACAAAGAGAGAAAGAGAGAAACAAAGAGAGAAAGAGAGAGAAAGAAAGAGTGAAAGAAAAAAGAAGGAAAGAAGGAAGGAAGGAAGGAAGGAAGGAAGGAAGGAAGGAAGGAAGGAAGGAAGGAAGGAAGGAAGGAAGGAAGGAAGGAAGGAAGGAAGGAAGGAAGGAAGGAAGGAAGGAAGGAAGGAAAGAAAAAAAGAAAAAAGAAAGAAAAAAGAAAGAAAGAGAAGACCAAGTACTTTAATTCTTGCTCATCATTAATAATGATAACTATTCCTCCCTCCTCAGTAGTATACCTTACCCAGGAAACCAATAAGTATTTACACTTAGTATCTACAGTAATGCTTTACCACAGATGTGGCATCTCATAAAAGAGAAGACCATCAAAGAGAAGACTTTCAAGATTGATAAAGTAATAATTCCTGGTTTTTTGAACTTCCACAGATAATATAACTCATCACACTGGTTAAGAGCATAGCAAATCGACTTCCGGTTAAGATGGTGGCTTAGAGAAAGCTGAAGTTCAGATCTCCGGAAAACCCTTCCCGACCGATCTCAAACTAGAAGCTCCTAAGGCGCCGAAATTCAAAACGATCAACAGCACAGACCCTGGGAACCCTCCTCCTGGACCTGGACCCGGTTCAAAAGGTACGGCTCCCCTTAAAAGCCAGAACCCGAGATCCCTCGGACCTCAGGGGTAGGAGCGCAGAGTCCAAGGCTCCCGGAAGCGGCAGCCGCGCCGGGCTCAGAGAGCAGGGTCTGAGGAACAATAACCCTCAGGGTCTTCTACCCAAGTCCCAGTCCGGGTGAAAGTTACTGCCTGGGGCCTCCGCTGCAAAGAGCCGGTTGGTCCGGGTGAAAGTTACTGCCTGGGGCTTCCGCTGCAGAGAGCTGGTCGGTCCGAGTGAAAGTTACTGCCTGGGGCCTCCGCTGCAGAGAGCTGGTCAAAACAACAGCAACCCTCAGGGCGGGCAAGACAGCCTCATGGGCTGGATCCTGCTATCCAAGTCTCAGTGAAAGTCTGTGCTCTCTGAGCTTGGGGAAGCGGCAGCCCATCCCCCCGCAGGCCGACGAAACAGCCTCACGGCCAGGGATTCTGAAGGCAACTTCCGGAAATCGAGCCAGGGGGAGAGTGTGGCCTCGTGGTCCGACCCTTCCATTCCAGTTCCAGTGAGGCATATTCAGTTTAACCCAGGGAACGCTCATAGAACCAACATCTGCCCAGGACTAAAGCCACTGATCACCAGACAAAGACAAGAAAAGCCAATCCTCCACGTTCAGAGATGACAAATTCCACAGAAGCACAGAAGCCCCAAAATACCAAGAAAAATAAGAAGAAAGGGGCGACTCTGGACACATTCTATGGAGCCAAAATACAAAATACAGAGCAGATAGAAGAAGATATACAAGAAAATTCTCCAAAATCTTCCAAAGGAAATAGAAACTCTCCACAAACCCATGAAGAATTTGAATCAGAAAGGACCAAAAAGATGGAAGCCTTCTGGGAGGAAAAGTGGGAAATGATGCAAAAGAAATTCACGCATCTACAAAACCAGTTTGACCAAACTGTAAAAGAAAACCAGGCTTTAAAGCAAGAACTAATAAAGCAAAGCCAAAACACCAAGAAATTAGAAGAGAACATAAAATATCTCACCGACAAGGTGATAGATCTGGAAAACAGGGGGAGAAGAGAAAATTTAAGAATAATTGGACTCCCAGAAAAGCCAGAAATAAACACCAAACTGGACATGGTGATACAAGATATAATCAAAGAAAATTGCCCAGAGATTCTAGAACAAGGGGGCAATACAGCCACTGACAGAGCTCACAGAACACCTTCTACACTAAACCCCCAAAAGACAACTCCCAGGAATGTAATTGCCAAATTCCAAAGCTATCAAACAAAAGAAAAAATCCTACAGGAAGCCAGAAAAAGACAATTTAGATATAAAGGAATGCCAATCAGGGTCACACAAGACCTTGCAAGTTCTACGCTGAATGATCGTAAGGCATGGAACATGATCTTCAGAAAGGCAAGAGAGCTGGGTCTCCAACCAAGAATCAGCTACCCAGCAAAACTGACTATATACTTCCAAGGGAAAGTATGGGCATTCAACAAAATAGAAGACTTCCAACTTTTTGCAAAGAAAAGACCAGAGCTCTGTGGAAAGTTTGATACCGAAAATCAAAGAGCAAGGAATACCTGAAAAGGTAAATATTAAGGAAAGGGGAAAAATGTTATCTTCTTTTACTCAAACTCTCTTCTATAAGGACTACATTTATATCAACCTATGTATACTGATATGTGGGGAAAATGTAATGTATAAATAGGGGGTAAAGAAAGACCAAATAGAATAATGGTTCTCACACAAAGATTCACAGGGGAAGGGGAGGGGAAGAAAACTCCTATAAGAAGGAGAGGAAGAGAGGGGGGGGGGTTTACTTAAACCTCAATCTCAGGGAAATCAACTCTGAGAGGGAAAAACATCCAGATCCATTGGGATCTTGAATTCTATCTTACCCAACAAGGGTAAGGAGAAGGGAAAACCAAGGGGGCGAGGGGGAGAGGGAGAACAAAAAGGGAGGGAAAGAGAGGGGGGAGGGGGAGGGAACAAAAAGGGAGGGACTAAAAAGGGAAACATCAAGGGAGGGGACAAGGGGGACTGATTTAAAGTAAATCACTGGACTAAAAGGTAGAGCCGAAGAAGAAAAGGTTAGAATTAGGGAAGGCAATCAAAATGCCAGGGAGTCCACAAATGACAATCATAACTTTGAATGTGAATGGGATGAACTCACCCATAAAACGTAGACGAATAGCTGAATGGATTAGAATCCAAAACCCTACCATATGTTGTCTTCAAGAAACACACATGAGGCGGGTTGACACCCACAAGGTCAGAATTAAAGGATGGAGTAAGACCTTCTGGGCCTCAACTGATAGAAAGAAGGCAGGAGTGGTAATCATGATATCTGATAAAGCCAATGCAAAAATAGACCTGATCAAAAGGGATAGGGAAGGTAATTATATTTTGTTAAAAGGGACTCTAGACAATGAGGAAATATCATTAATCAACATGTATGCACCAAATAATATAGCACCCAAATTTCTAATGGAAAAACTAGGAGAATTGAAGGAAGAAATAGACAATAAAACCATACTAGTGGGAGACTTAAACCAACCATTATCAAATTTAGATAAATCAAATCAAAAAATAAATAAGAAAGAGGTAAAAGAAGTGAATGAAATCTTAGAAAAATTAGAATTAATAGACATATGGAGAAAAATAAATAGGGATAAAAAGGAATACACCTTCTTCTCAGCACCACATGGCACATTCACAAAAATTGACCATACATTAGGTCACAGAAACATAGCACACAAATGCAAAAAAGCAGAAATAATGAATGCAGCCTTCTCAGATCACAAGGCAATAAAAATAATGATTAGTAATGGTACATGGAAAACCAAATCTAAAACCAATTGGAAATTAAACAATATGATACTCCAAAACCGTTTAGCTAAAGAAGAAATCATAGAAACAATTAATAATTTCATCAAGGAAAATGACAATGGCGAAACATCCTTTCAAACCTTTTGGGATGCAGCCAAAGCTGTAATCAGAGGCAAATTCATATCCCTGAAAGCTCATATTAACAAACAAGGGAGAGCAGAGATCAATCAATTGGAAATGCAATTGAAAAAACTCGAAAGTGATCAAATTAAAAACCCCCAGCAGAAAACCAAATTAGAAATCCTAAAAATTAAGGGAGAAATTAATAAAATCGAAAGTGATAGAACTATTGATTTAATAAATAAGACAAGAAGCTGGTACTTTGAAAAAACAAACAAAATAGACAAAGTACTGGTCAATCTAATTAAAAAAAGGAAGGAAGAAAAGCAAATTCACAGCATTAAAGATGAAAAGGGGGACAGCACCTCCAATGAGGAGGAAATTAAGGCAATCATTAGAAATTACTTTGCCCAATTATATGGCAATAAATACACCAATTTAGGAGAAATGGATGAATATATACAAAAATACAAACTGCCTAGACTAACAGAAGAGGAAATAGAATTCTTAAATAATCCCATATCAGAAATTGAAATCCATCAAGCCATCAAAGAACTTCCTAAGAAAAAATCCCCAGGGCCTGATGGATTCACCTGTGAATTCTATCAAACATTCAGAGAACAATTAACCCCAATACTATACAAACTATTTGACATAATAAGCAAAGAGGGAGTTCTACCAAACTCCTTTTACGACACAAACATGGTACTGATTCCAAAACCAGGCAGGTCAAAAACAGAGAAAGAAAACTATAGACCAATCTCCCTAATGAATATAGATGCAAAAATTTTAAATAGGATACTAGCAAAAAGACTCCAGCAAGTGATCAGAAGGATCATTCACCATGATCAAGTAGGATTCATACCAGGGATGCAGGGCTGGTTCAACATTAGGAAAACCATCCACATAATTGACCACATCAACAAGCAAACTAGCAAGAACCACATGATTATCTCAATAGATGCAGAAAAAGCCTTTGATAAAATACAACACCCATTCCTATTAAAAACACTAGAAAGCATAGGAATAGAAGGGTCATTCCTAAAAATAATAAACAGTATATATCTAAAACCAACAGCTAATATCATCTGCAATGGGGATAAACTAGATGCATTCCCAATAAGATCAGGAGTGAAACAAGGATGCCCATTATCACCTCTACTATTTGACATTGTACTAGAAACACTAGCAGTAGCAATTAGAGAAGATAAAGAAATTGAAGGCATCAGAATAGGCAAGGAGGAGACCAAGTTATCACTCTTTGCGGATGACATGATGGTCTACTTAAAGAATCCTAGAGATTCAACCAAAAAGCTAATTGAAATAATCAACAACTTTAGCAAAGTTGCAGGATACAAAATAAACCCACATAAATCATCAGCTTTTCTATATATCTCCAACACAGCTCAGCAGCAAGAACTAGAAAGAGAAATCCCATTCAAAATCACCTTAGACAAAATAAAATACCTAGGAATCTATCTCCCAAGACAAACACAGGAACTATATGAACACAACTACAAAACACTCGCCACACAACTAAAACAAGACTTGAACAATTGGAAAAACATTAACTGCTCATGGATAGGACGAGCCAATATAATAAAAATGACCATCCTACCCAAACTTATTTATCTATTTAGTGCCATACCCATTGAACTACCAAAATACTTCTTCACTGATTTAGAAAAAACCATAACAAAGTTCATTTGGAAGAACAAAAGATCAAGGACATCCAGGGAAATAATGAAAAAAAACACATATGATGGGGGCCTTGCAGTCCCAGACCTCAAACTATATTACAAAGCAGCAGTCATCAAAACAATTTGGTACTGGCTAAGAAACAGAAAGGAAGATCAGTGGAATAGACTGGGGGAAAACGACCTCAGCAAGACAGTATACGATAAACCCAAAGATCCCAGCTTTTGGGACAAAAATCCACTATTCGATAAAAACTGCTGGGAAAATTGGAAGACAGTGTGGGAGAGACTAGGAATAGATCAACACCTCACACCCTACACCAAGATAAATTCAAAATGGGTGAGTGACTTAAACATAAAGAAGGAAACCATAAGTAAATTGGGTAAACACAGAATAGTATACATGTCAGACCTTTGGGAGGGGAAAGGCTTTAAAACCAAGCAAGATATAGAAAGAATCACAAAATGTAAAATAAATAATTTTGACTACATCAAACTAAAAAGTTTTTGTACAAACAAAACCAATATAACTAAAATCAGAAGGGAAACAACAAATTGGTAAAAAATCTTCATAGAAACCTCTGACAAAGGTTTAATTACTCATATTTATAATGAGCTAAATCAATTGTACAAAAAATCAAGCCATTCTCCAATTGATAAATGGGCAAGGGAAATGGATAGGCAGTTCTCAGATAAAGAAATCAAAACTATTAACAAGCACATGAAGAAGTGTTCCACATCTCTTATAATCAGAGAGATGCAAATCAAAACAACTCTGAGGTATCACCTCACACCTAGCAGATTGGCTAACATAACAGCAAAGGAAAGTAATGAATGCTGGAGGGGATGTGGCAAAGTAGGGACATTAATTCATTGCTGGTGGAGTTGTGAACTGATCCAACCATTCTGGAGGGCAATTTGGAACTATGCCCAAAGGGCGACAAAAGAATATCTACCCTTTGACCCAGCCATAGCACTGCTGGGTCTGTATCCCAAAGAGATAATGGACACAAAGACTTGTACAAAAATATTCATAGCTGCGCTCTTTGTGGTGGCCCAAAACTGGAAAACGAGGGGATGCCCATCAATTGGGGAATGGCTGAACAAACTGTGGTATATGTTGGTGATGGAATACTATTGTGCTCAAAGGAATAATAAAGTAGAGGAATTCCATGGAGACTGGAACAACCTCCAGGAAGTGATGCAGAGCGAGAGGAGCAGAACCAGGAGAACATTGTACACAGAGACTAATACACTGTGGTATAATCGAACGTAATGGACTTCTCCATTAGTGGCGGTGTAATGTCCCTGAACAACTTTCAGGGATCCAGGAGAAAAAAAAACACCATTCATAAGCAAAGGATAAACTATGGGAGTGGAAACACCGAGAAAAAGCAACTGCCGGTATACAGAGGTTGAGGGGACATGACAGAGGATAGACTTTAAATGAACACTCTAATGCAAATACTATCAACAAAGCAATGGGTTCAAATCAAGAAAACATCTAATGCCCAGTGGACTTACGCGTCGGCTATGGGGGGTGGGGGGGAGGAAAAGAAAATGATCTATGTCTTTAACGAATAATGCTTGGAAATGATCAAATAAAATATATTAAAAAAAAAAAAAAGAGATGTCTTGGGATGCTCAATGGAGGGGCTGAATAATGAGCTCCTAAAACTCTATTTACAGACCTACCTAAGGAATGTTCTGGATGTTTGGTAATTGAGAGGGCCAATGACCTATCACTTTAGTGGTTAAAATGCTATAGCCTGATCAATAAACTGATAGTCTTACCCCCCCAAAAAAAAAAAAAAAGAGCATAGCAAATCTGCTGTTTCACAATGTGGCTTAGTCTTTTGATGATCTTCGATTCCAGTTCTCACTCGATCCAAGAATTATTCTGGAACTAGAGCCCTGGTAGTATATACTACTGTTGCTTCCCATTCTTATGGCATCCATATTGTTCCATGAACTCCTTTCCACTTGGCCACTGCCACAGTCCACTATCTCATAGGATTATGTGGTTACCTAAAGGGTGTACATAGATATTGAGCTTTGGGCATTTGAATCTCCACATAGCCCTTCTTTTTGTCTCTTTATTGCATATTTACCAGGTTTGGGTAGTCTAAATTTCATTTACTTTTATTAGTCAAACACATGTGAAATTCAGGAATATAGATTGCCCAAGAATAATATAATAGGGTCTCAACATTGCGCCAAGAACACAGGGTAAGGCAAATAATTCAAACTTTATCAAGGAATAAATATCAGTTGACATTAGGGGGGAAAGGACCTAGGATTTGGACACATGTGTACATAAATCTATCTTTTTATCAGAGTTGCATCTGAATTCACTGTTCAACTACAAATATGGTCTTCAAGATTAGCAATGATTTTTTTATTGTCATATTTAATGACCTATTGCAGGTCCCCAATTATTTGACTTCACTGTTGCCATTTCCACACAGCTGACCAGCCATTACTTTTCTATTCTCTCCTCTATTTAGGGATGGAGTATGATCATACTACCAGTTTGGCTAATTCTATTCAATCTCCTTTACTAGATTATTACCAATGTATTGTCTCTTACAAGTGGTGCCCTGTCGAAACTCTCCCCTGGGTCTTCTTTCTCAGTTCTTTTTTTCTAGGTGCTCTTGAAAATTTCCATGGATTCAAGGATATTGTGAATGTATTTCTCTTAGATCTACATAATGAGTCTTCATTTCTCTCCTGAGATTTAGTATCACTTTATTCCAGCTGATATATACTACTGAATAGTCCATTAGCATTTCAAATTCCATAGATCCAAAGAGAAACATTGTCTTCTGACTACCTTATTTCAAATATTGCATGTTTTGTTTGAGTAAAATCTTATATGTAAATAAAATTCCAGATAAACTAAAGGACTTGCTTTACCCTCAACTCAACACTCAATCTACTGACTTCATATTGTGGGATATATTGTAATACTTCTCTTACATCTACTTCAGCAAACCTAGCTTTCTTCATGCCACAGCTAATATTCCATCTATAATAGGAAAGCTTGACTGAAACCCTTAATTGTTAATGCTCTCTCTGTCTATAATTCATGTATATTTAGATATTTCTATGTTCCTTACTTCCAGGAGGATATAAAATCTCTAAACTCAGGAACTGTTTCCTGTTTTTACTTTGTATCTTCAACAACTTGAATAAACAAAGGTAAGCATGGAATTCATGATTTTAGGCATATATTTCTTTCTCATTTTCTTTGCTTATAATTGTTTTTTGTTTAAAATATAATTAAGCTTATAATTAAAATTAGTTTCAAAATAACAAAGTGACTTATGAATTGGAAGGCAATTAAATGCAATTAAAATATTCTAAATGTAATTAGAAGAATAAATTTGTGCATCACTCCCTTTTAAATGCATTGCATTCTTGAATAAAACCCAGAAGTATTAAGGAATAAATGGATTTTTCTATTTTCAAAACTAGAAAACAAACATAATCAGTTCAAGTTTTATAGCTTTCTTTGCAGCTGTTTTATGAGGATAGAACTAATTTAATGTCTTAACACTTTACTTAACATGCTAAGCTTACAATACAGTCACTCTCTGTGACTGAAAATTACACCAACCCTGTCTACTTTGCTAATACAATTACAATTGAACTAGATTGAATTTCAAAAACTTCTTCCAAGGAAGGATTTAGTTGATTTGCAATGGTTTAAAATATTTGTGTGTGTGTGTGTGTGTGTGGGTGTATGTGTGTATATAAAACATTTGGTGTATAAAAACTGGCATATATCAATATAATATATATACAGAACATTTGGCATATAAATTCAGCCTCTCCTTTTTATTTGTTTGTCGGTTTGTTTGTTTATTTATTTATTGTTAAAGTCTTTTGTTTTTGTATCAGGCATTTCCAAATACTATACTCAATATGTAACTGATGAAAATTTCTTTGTAACAAAGAAAACCCACCAAAGAAAATCAATTATAACAGCAAGTATATCTGACATCTTGAGCAATATTTGACACAAATAGTTCCCCACATTTCTATTGTAAGGATAAAAGTAGTAATTTTGTTCCTCCCTGGGATAAGCTGAAGCACCATAATTGCACAACTCTGTTTTAGTATTTTTAAAATTTTCAACATTGAAGTATTTGAGTATATTGTTTTCCTGATACTGTTCATTCTAACTTTCAATTCATACATTAGTCTTCCATAATTTCTCTAAATTTCTCATATTTATCACTTGTTATAGTGACATTTCATTAAATTCGAATTAGCCAATTAAACAGCCTTTGCCCAACTAAATATTCCTCATATTATTTTGATATTTTGCTAACATAAAAATCACTGATATACCTGTATGCGTATAATTTGGGGGCCTTTCTTTTTATGACCTCCATAGGATATATGCTCAGGAGAAAATTTTTAAAAATCTTTGAATCAAAGAATATGAGCAACTTAGTGACAACAATTTATTAGTATGTCTATATTAATATATCGGGGCAATTGCTGGAGCATTTGATAGAGTACCTGGCCTAAAGTCAGGAAGCCTCGTCTTCTAAAGATTAAGTTTGGTCTCAGGTACTTATTAGCTATGTGACTCTGGACAAGTCACTTAAGCCTGTTTGCCTCAGTTTCCTGACTGGTAAAATTAGCTAGAGAAGAAAATGGCAAACCACTCCAGTTTCTTTTCCAAGAAAATCCCTACTAGGATCATGAAGGGTCAAATATGACTGTAACAAACGAACACAATAATTAATATATCTGTCTTTCCCAATTTCCTCCAAAATAAGTTAAGGTAGGCTAAGTTACCATCTCCACTACCACTTCTCCTATTTTCATGTATGCATGTATCAGGCACTTAATAAAGGCTTTAAATTTTATTCATGTACCGAATTGCATTAGAGTGTAATGAAAGCTCAAAATATTTAATTAACATTTTATTACTTTTAGTGATTTAGAATAATATTTCATGGGATTATTAACTGTAAAAAGAAGAATTTTAAATAATTTGTCCTTAATTTTGATTATTTATTCCTTCAAGAAAGACTCATGGACTATTTCTCAATTGGTTAAAAGTTTTCCTTCAGCAATAGTTATAAAAGGTAACTTCTTTCAAACTTTTTTTTTAAATGATGTGACCTTTTACATTTCACTCATATAGTAATTTGGAATGTATTGTCATATATGATGTAAGAAACTTTTCCCAGCTTATTTTCTTCCATTGTGTTTTCCATTTCTTTTAATATTTCATGGGATTCCCTTGCTAACTGGTTTATATTTTGAAATTTATCAAATACTAGATTATTGAGTTCAGTAGTTGCTCCACTGCTTCATTCCTCTAATTTTAACTAGTACTGAACAGATTTCATAATCATTACTTTGTTATATGAATTAAAATATGAATAAAATTCTCTTCTAATCCTTTTTTGGTTATTTTCCATGAAATCATGTTTCTCCAAACATATATTGTCTACTTTTACAAAGTAACAACTTATTAATTACATTGGTGTAGCACAATATTCCATTTTCATTACCTCTAAATGAAAAATAAATCATGCTTGGCAATACTACCCTCAGAGATTTATGGTATTGGGTTGAGAGAGGAGTCTACATTCTTATCTCCCTCCCTCCTACCCTTCCTCTGGTTTCTCTCTCTCTCTCTCATCTTTAGATAGCACAACTGTGGCCATTGAACAACCTCTGATAAAATAATAATAACAGCATATATATATGTATATATATATATATAATGTTCTGAGTTTTTTGAAGTGCTTTCTTCAGTGTTAAGTGAGAGCAGTAACACAAGACTGCCAAAATAGATATAGAGTATTCTCTATCTGCCTGAACATTTTTAAATTAAATTTTCATTTTCATTTGTTTTATGAATATTTTCATTCAACCTGCTCTTCTGAAGATTGCAAAAAGCATGAGAATGAACCATGTGTGTGAGTATAGTTTTTCCAGCACAACCAAATGTATATCTATGTCTCACCACCTGTCATACCTTTTTACCAGAGAAGAGAGATTCAAACCTTCCATAAGGTGAATTAATGCTCCACCTGCCAGAATTTTGAGATAATTATTTCCTTTACCTTCATTAGTTCAAGACCAGTATTCTACAAAAGTTTGTTAATCACTATGTGAATAGAAAGATCATCTAATCATATACTCCTGAACTGAAAACTTGTCCATGTTTCCAATTCACTTTTATGCTTGTTCTACCTCACCAACCTATACTAACAAGATTTTTTCATCCCAAATATTCCTTTTATGTTGTAGTCTTTTCTATCAATTTAAAACTACTATATTGGTGCTGGGGAAAGGGGAGGTTTATGTAAAGTACATCATCTTCTCTGGAATTGCTTCAAGGATAAGGGAAAAATATTCAACTTAGAGTTTTTCTCAATCTAGAAACCTTGCTTCACAACTATCTATTGACTTATTTCAATGGGTCATATTCATTTTCTTTAGGCAAATTCTAAAATAAATCTGAAGGCTTAATCAAAATCAGTATTCAGACATTATACAACTGTGTTCAAATATTTTTGTGTTTTCTGTAATTTATTTGATTATAAAACTATTTGCTTTCCCTCCTGCTATTTGCTAATTCTGTTGCATATTTATGTGCATCCTTATTTTATACATTACTATCTTTGATTTTTATAAAAGTTTTGTGGCAATCTTCCAAATTTCAGTGTCTTGAAAAATGAGGTAAGGAGGAACCTATGCATTAACCTCTGCCTAATACATGATGACCCAATTCATTTCTATAACAATAAAATTAGCCTCTTAGGATAAATTTGGGTATATGAATTTTATAAAGTTTCACTCCTTCTCACCCCCTCTTCTCAAATGATTGTGTTTCATTAAAAAAAGTCTGTTTCAAAAAAAAAAACATTAATTGTGAGAAATGCATTTGCAGTATTGGGTATAAATATCACTCTGATAATTTGATTTTGCTCTTGGCTACCTTTCAGATTGCCTCTTCATTTACATTCTCTTTGAATGAATGAGACACCTGGCCACTGAGGATTCAAGGGGATTATTAGTCTTTTGGATTCCATTTCGCTATAATTCTGATCTCTGAAGACCTGTGCATATTAATTCACTTCCGGATGTGGAATACAGTCTTTTCTTCCTTATTTTGAAAAAGACATAATCTAGTTAGACTAAATTCAGAAGTAAAAGTTATACACATTAACCTAAGGCTTTCATTAATTGTAAGAGTTCAACAATAAATTTAGAAGAGGAGACACATGACAGGAAGTCTACCTTTAGATTTCAGGGGGAAAGGAGCTTTGCTGGCTAAAATTTGAGATATTTTGCTTTGTGGTCTGGGGTGAGAAATGAGTGAGAGATCATCTTAAAAAGAGTATTGGATTTGGAGTCCGACTTAATAGAGTGGCACAATTGGGATGAATACTGAATCAAGAGAGCCTTGGTTATTATTCTGATTTTTTTCCACTACCTGTGTGACTTTAAACAAGTCACCTAAACTCCCTAAGTTTCAGTTTCCTCATTTTCAAAAGGAGATAGTTAGACACATAACTATACATATATGTATCTGAATATAATACATATTCATCTATATAGATATATTTACATGTAAGCATAGATATATACAGTATATTTTATACACAACTTTATGCATATATAAACACATACATATGTGTATATCCAAGTGTGTATATGTACATGTATGAGTGTAACAGTTAAAATTTGGGAATATGGGGAGACTGAGGCAGGTAGAAATTAGTTTCTCTCTGCAAGGAGTATTATATTTTTTAGAGATTTATTAAGGATTTAGGATTGAAGAATATACAAGTAAGAAACATGTGCCTAGGCCAGAGGCCTAGACAAAATAACCTCACATCATGGAAGAGAAGCCTCTGCTCCAAAACGGAAGTCCAAAAGAAGAAAAGAGACGCCAAAACCTTTGCCACCAGCTTAAATCCTTCCTCGATCTCTGCCCACCTCAGAATTCCCATGAGATTACAAAGCATTTTGGGGAAGTGGAGCAAGGGCTTGTGGGGATTGAAGTCCAGAGTTCAAATCTCAATTTTACGTGAGGACATATATAATCATCCCTCGATATGTTGTGATTCACTTATCCTGACTTTACTGTGTCTTGGGTTCTTAAAAATATATATCTAATTCTGTGTCATGGGGTTATACTTATCAGGACACACTGTTGGCTGATGGAATGAAAAGTGACCAACCACAGCGTTGTGTTCTGTATACTCGGTGCTGATTGTCTCAGTGACTGTAGTTAATAAGAGTATAGAAAAGGTTTATAGGAGAATGGGAAGGGTTTATAAAGCCTATATATATATATATATATATATATATATATATATATATATATAATAAAATAAATATAACATGACTTCTTTGCAGACTTTCACCTTTTGTGGGTATCTTTAGAATGTAACTCCTTCAATAGGTGAGGGATCACAGTATACATATCCATACATATCTTGGTTAAACACTGACGACGAGCAATGAATTATTTTTGAACTGAATACGGAAAAGGAATGGACTGGATTTTATTTGGGAAACTGCATGGTTTTTTTTTTCTTTTCCCCCAAGAAATCAAACTTCTCACTCAAACAAAATTTTATCTTCTCATCACAGAAGTTCTTCCAGAGATGGAACAAGACTGCAAATCATTAAAAAGAAATTCTGAGGAATTCAAATTGTTTCCCAGAGTGTATGGTAGGTGTAAATAGTCATTTCATAAATATATGTCTAGAAGTGTCTAGAATTGCCAGCCATTGTGCTAAGCACCAGAGAAAGAAACAAAGACAAAAAAAAGAACAGTTCCTACACTCAAATAACTCAACGTTGTAATAAAGGTAGACAACAAGCAAACATATCTGTGATATAAAGTTATATACATGTATGAATAGGAAATAAATAAGAGAGGGAAGAAACTAGAATTTAGAATGGCTAGGAAAGACTTTCTTTGGAGGTGGCATTTTAGTAGGGACTTGAAGAAGTCCCAGAGGTCAGAAAGCAGAGAGATAGTATTCCAAATAGTCGACACAGGCAAAGATACTGTCTAAAAATAAAAGATGAAGTGAACAGATGAAAAAACATTATAAATGAAGTATGGCATCCATAGAATGGCATAAAAGATGTCATTAAATATGATAAGAAAGATGAGAGTTAGTTCTGTGACAAGAGCGAAACTCAGCTCTTTTGCCGCATATTATCAAGAGATTAAGAGTAAACCTCTCAGTGCATCTTTAGAGCCATACATTTGGAGATAATATCTATGTTGATGAGATCACAATTCTACAAAATCAGAAAGGCAGTAAATAGTACATATTGATCCTTATGGCCTACATATTGATTTAGAAAACCACATATTAACATTAACTCTGATAAACTGTATTTGTATTTATTTTGTTAAATATTTTCAAATTATGTTTTAATTTCAATTAAGCTGCACTTTGGAGTGTTGTGGGCCACCTGTGGCCCCACATGTTTGATATGTAGTGATAAAGTACTGATGTATGATGCTTAGTATCAACCACATAAATGTGTTGGCCTATATAAGTACAATGATCTATGCAGATTTCTCTAAGCAAAAACAAGAAGGCATCATAATTTCGTAGAAGGAGTCTTGAATCTAAACTAAAAAGACTTGCATTTAAAACCCCTACTCTTCTGCTACTTACTACTCTGGGTCATTTATTCTTCAATTATACTCAATTTGTTCTTATGTAAAATCACCAAGGTTGGACTGAATAACTTCTAATATCCTTTCTCATCCCAAATCTTTGATCCTATATTTGTTTTTGCTCATAATGAACTTTATTTCTCATTTTTTGTTTTATATTTACTAACAACTTCCTCTCTGGTGTATCATTTAGTAAATTGGATCTAAATTCATTCTATTCTTTACAAAGCCAAGTAGGAAATACTCCTTAATAAAACCATCTCTATTGTGATGGCCAAATTGATCATTTTTCTTTTTCTTTTGTAATTAATTTCTGTGTTACATTAAATTTTCAGGTATCTCCCACCTTTCCTTCCCTCCTCACACTAGAAAAGGCACCATTTAACAAAAAAGATACATTATATCTAAAACTATGTCTGGTTGTTTCTATTTAACATTTCTTTCTCTGAAGGTGTGTATATATATACATCATTCTTTAAATGATATTTCTGATGCTACCTATGATATTATGTTCATCTCCATGTTTTAATAATATTAACCTGCTTGTCATTTCTTATCGTTTTGAGATGGCTTTGGGGTGAAAAAATCCAAGGTTTGAGAAAGGTACCCTTTGCAAAAATGCAAGACTCCAAAACTTTGCTTAAAAATAAACAGAGAAATTTGTTAATTTGGAAGTCATTTGAATGGCAGGATAGACACTGTCTCCCTGAGGATATGGGCTATGGGGATTTTATACCTGCTTTGATAGCTAGGGTTATAGGATAAGAAAAGGGGAAGATGGGGTGAATCAGGAATTAAATAATACTTTGAGGTTGCTAGTATAAGGGATAGTCTGCAAAATTCAGAGGATGATTAGATTAGGCACCACCCAATGCTAATCAGAGTGGAACCAGGAAGTGTATATCTGTGTTAATTGAAGATCTTGGGGAAAGTCCTAAGAAGGGGTAGATGGTCCTAGAAAGGAATTTCTTATGTCCTCTTTTGATTTAGAATACTTCTGGAATTTGGAGTGTCCTGAGGAAAATCTGTATCCCCATTTCATTTCCTCCTCTTTAATTCCTAAGGGAGAGAAGGTTGATGGTCTGTATTCTATGGTTACATGATTCATATTCTTTCCTTCCCTGGCTCTCCAACCTCCTGGAGTCAATGAGTTATTCCACTGGATTTTACATGTGTCATTGTTCCAAAACTATTCCTTTATTATTAATTTTTGCAATAGAGTTATCAATTAAAGCTAACATCCCCAATCAGATCCCCATTGAACCATGTAATCAATCGTATGTTTTTCTTGTGCGTTTCTACAACTACAGATAGTTCTTTCTCTGGAGGTGGATAGCATTCTTTCTCATAATTACCTCAGAATTGTCCTGGATCATTGCATTGTTTCTAGTAGAAAATCCATTACACTCAATTGTACAACAGTGTATCCATCTCATTGTACAATGTTCTCCTGGTTTTGCTCCTTTTGCTCTGTATCAAATTCCTGGAGGTCTTTCCAGTTCACAAGGAATTCCTCCAGTTCATTATTCCTTTGAGCAAAATAGTATTCCATAACCAACAGACACCACAATTTATTCAGTCAATCCCCAATTGAAGGGTATTCCTTCATTTTCCAATTTTTTTGCCACCACAAAGAGCACAGCTATGAATATTCTTGTACAGGTGTTTTTCCTTATTATGTCTCTGGGCTACAAACCCAGAAATAGCATGGCTGGATCAAAGGGCAGGCAGTCATTTGAAGTCCTTTAAACATAATTCCAAATTGCCTTACAGAATGGTTAGACTAATTCACAACTTCACCAGCAATGCATTAATGTGCCAACTTTGCCACATCCCCTCCGACATTTATTACTTTCCTTTGCTGTCATGTTAGCCAATCTGGTAGGTATGAGGTGATACCTCAGAGTTGCTTTGATTTGCTTTTCTCTGATTATAAGAGATTTAGAATACTTTTTTATGTGCTTATTAATAGTTTTGATTTCTTTATCTGAAAATTGCCTATTCATATCCCTTGACCATTTGTTGACTGAGGAATGGTTTAATTTATTGTAAATATTATAAAATTGACTTAGTTTCTTATATATTTGGGAAATTAAGCCATGTTCAGAGAGTTTTGTTATGAATTTTTTTCCCCATATGTTGTTTGATTCTGATTTTGGTTCCATTGGTTTTGTTTGTACAAAACCTTTTTAATTTGATGTAATCAAAATTATTCATTTTACATTTTGTAGTGTTCTCTATCACTTGCTTGTTCTTAAATTCCTTCCTTTCCCACAGATCTGACAAGTATACTATTCTACATTCACCTAATTTATTTATTATTTCATTCTTTATACTTAAGTCATTTACCCATTTTGAATTTATCTTGTAGAAGGTGTGAGATATTGATCTAGATCTGATTTTTTCCCATACTGTTTTTCAATTTTCCAGGCAGTTTTTGTCAAATATTCAGAACTTGTCCCCAAAACTGGAATCTTTGGGTTTATCAAACACTAGCTTGCTGAGGTCATTTAACCCTAGTCTAATCCATTGATCCTCCCTTCTGTCTCTTATTCAGTATCTTATTGTTTTGATGACCACTGCTTTATACTACAGTTTAAGATCTGGCACTGTAAGGCCACATCCTTCACTCTTTTTTTTTTTCATTTCTTACCTTGATATTCTTGATATTTTGTTCTTCTAGATGAACTTTGTTCTAATTTTTTCTAAATGTATAAAAAAGTTTTTAGTAGTTTGATAGGTATGCACAAAATAAGTAAATTAATTTGTTTAGGATTTTCATTTTTATTATATTACCTCATCCTACCAAGGAACAATTCATGTTTTTCCAATTGTCTAGATCTAGTTTTAATTGTGTGGAAAGTGTTTTGTAGATGTGTTCATAAAAATCCTGTTTTTGTCTTGGCAGATAGATTCCTAAATATTTTGTATTGTCTAGAGCAGCAGTTCTCAACCTGTGGGTCAGGACCCCAGTGGGGGTCAAATGACCAAAACACAGGGGTCATCTAAAGACAGAAAATACATATTTCCAATGGCTTTAGCCGCTGAAAAATTGCACTATTTTACAGCAAGATCTTGGAAAGAATGGGGATCCTGCTGGCCGCACATTGTACTAATATTAGTTACTTATCAGCAGTCCTTCCCCTATGAGGGGCAATGGATTTACCCTGTTTCCTGGAGACCGGACTCAAACAGAGACCCAGAGAGAGCACCAGGACACTGGCTCTGAAGGGGTTAAGAACGAGTCCTGGAGTGGATAACTCCTGGAGAGGATAAGGGAGCCAAGTAACCTCAGCAAAGCAAAGCCTCAGCTCGAGCTGGAGGGAGACAACAGGAAGAAGAAGGCAGCATCTGTGGACCCCTTCCCCAGGTAGGACTTACCTCCCTCCCCAGGGCTCAGGCTGTCACCTGCTGGATTAATATTTCTCAACATATAATTAAATATTGTTTTGTGATTAATCACTATGTTTACATTATGTTTAATTTGTAGCAATGAGAATACATAATGCATATCAGGTATTTACATTCCAAATCATAACTGTAGCAAAATTACAATTTTGAATTAGCCACCAAAATAATTTTCAGTTTGGGGTCACCGCAACATGAGGAACTGTATTGTGGGGTCACAGCATTAGAAAAGTTGAGAACCACTGGTCTAGAGTGATTTTAAATGGAGTTTCTCTTTCTAACTTCTTCTACTGAGTTGTGTTGGAAATATACAGAAATGCTGATGATTTATGTGTGTTTATGTTGTACCCTGCAATAAAGTTGTTCATTTTTTTCACTAGTCTTTTAGTTGATTTTCTGGAGTTCTTTATGTATATCATCATATCATCTGCAAAAAAAAAAAAGTTTCCTCATTGCCTACTTTAATCCCTTCATTTTTTTCTTCTTCTCTAATTGCTACAGATAGAATTTCTAGAACAATATTACATTATAGAAGTGATGTTGGGCATCCTGGCTTCACTCCTGATCTTATTGGAAATACTTCTAACTTGTTTCCATTACAGATGATAACTTGCTAATGGTTTATTATTTTGAGAAACGATCCTTCTATTCCTCTTCTTTCTACTGTTTTCAATATGAATGGGTGTTGTATTTTGTCAAAGGCTTTTTCTGCATCTATTGAGATAATCATGTGATTTATGTTGGCTTGATTATTGATATGGTCAATTATATGAATGGTTTTCTGAATATTAAAGCATCTTTGCATTCCTGGTATAAATCCTACCTGGTCATAGTGAATAATCCCAGTGATAACTTGCTGTAGTCTTTCTGTTAGTAATTTATTTAAGATTTTTGCATCTATGTTCATTAAGGAGACTGGTCTGTAGTTTTTGGTCTGCCTGGCTTTGGAATCTGTACTATATTTGTGTCATAAAAAGAATTTGGTTAGACTCCTTCTTTGCTTATTTTGTCAAATAATTTAATAATATTGGGATTAGTTGTTCTTTGAATGGTTTAAAGAATTCACTTGTGAATCCATCTGGCCCTGGGGATCTTTTCTTAGGAAGCTTCTTGATGGCTTGTTAAATTTCTTTTGTTTTGAAAACAAACTAAAAATTAAATTTAAATCATTGTTTTCTCCTGAGCAGAATGAGAGACTAGGAATTGAATAGCAAGATCCTTTTTAAATCACCAAGATAAATTTATTCATATTTTAAATTCTTATTTTTACAAAGAGCTTTTATAGAGTGTGTGAAAAATTGAATTTCCTTTGACCATGCCCAAAAGCATTGGATATATCACTCACATATACCACTATTTTCACAACTTGTTTCAGATCCTTTTTTAAACTCTGCAATTTGTTCAAATTTGAGAGTATGCTGTATGTATAAATTAACTCATATTAAATAACTTCCAAATAATTGAATGTCTCTTTGAAGTAGTAAGATACATCATAAGTCATTCTTCCCTAGTTATATTTAACTTCATCTATATTACAAAATATATGCATGCCTTGATTTCACAAACTACTCCACATGTTACTATAACATTAAGGTATTTTATAGGACCTTTAAATGAGTAACAGACAGATTCCAAGTTTGGTATTCATCTACTTGATTGTTTAAGTAGCTAAAGTCCTACATACCTGCCCCTTTAGTTCATATGTATTTCAGCATTAACATAATGACTATGTGTCACTTCACAAATGTATCACAAAGTTGATTCAGCAGGTAATTAGGTAAGAGACTCGGAAAGTAAGAGAATTGGAAACTTTCACTCTGAGAGTCAATCTGGAATTTCTGAAAATAATGTCGATATGCAGCATTTGACAGAGATTACTGTCTTCTCTTGGACTCGCTTTCCTATTTGGATTTTTCTAACATTGCTCTTTCTTGGTTCTCTTGCTACTGCCTGACTTTTTAGACTTCCTTCATCCATTTCATGGTTACTCATGGTTACTCTGTTAATTTCTTAACTCATAATAATTATGTTTCAAGGTATTTTTTCATATGCTTTCTTTTTCCTCTCCATACTTAATAACATGTCAACCTCATTGACTATCATGATTTCAATAAATATTTCTTCTGATACAATTTTATACAATATATAAAATACATGCTTTCAAAAATGCATACACATATACTTAGCTATAGTGCATCAACAATTACCATTTATACATTTTGAACTAGGGATCTCAAATCCACAATGTCCAAAATAAAATGTATTTTCATTTTCCCCAAACTTTTCCTTCTTCTGAATTTTTTTTCAGAACACCATCATCCTTCTAGTCATCCTTGTTTGATATATAGATATCATCATCATCTCATTTTCACTTGCCCTATATTAAAATAACTTTCCAAATCCTATTTCCACCTTATCAAAATCTCTCACAGACATTCCATTCCTTTTATCTATACAGCTACTTCCCTAGTTCAAGCCCTTATCATGTCCCACCTGGACAGTTGAATTAACCTCTTAATACTTTCCTTATTTTAAGTCTCTTTTTAATACAAATACAGGTCTGACCAATTACTCTCATTCTTTCCCCTGAATACATTCTAATAGCTTCTTAATAAAATTAGAATCAAATATAAAGTACTCTTGCTTTTAAGTCTTCTTACTATAGCCCCTTCCTACTTTTTTCCAGTCTTCTTAGATGTTTTGTTCCTTCATGTGCCTGTGGTCCATTTGCTGTTTCTTACATGCAATGCTTTATCTCCCATGCCCATACCTTTGTACTGCCTAACACTATTCCTAGAATTGTTCCCTCTCCCACCTCTATGTCTTAGAATCTTTGATTTCCTTTCAGACTCAGTTCAAGTGATTCCATCTATACATGTCTTTACTGCATTGTCTCCCCTCCTTCAGTTTCTTCTACTCCAAAAATGGCTTCTATCTATTCTATATAATGTGTATTCCTATTTACATACACATTGTTACCGCCATTAAAAATGTGGGATGAATTTCACATATCTGAGATAATCTAAGAACTTCCAGTGAAGATTTAACACTAAGAGTTGCCCTAGTCACTCATTTAATTCATTCATTCCTTTGTTTATTTGTCTGTTTAAGTAAAAGTCTTTCCATTTATAGAATGGGAATCAGTGGGAGAGTATATATCCATATGTATACTGTGGTGATAGAGACAGTAGTGGGATATTTCTTTTTCATTTTGATATATTGCTTCATTAAATGTCTTTGCTTTGGAAAATGGGTCCTTAGTTGGTCTACTAATAAAAATATTGTTGGTAAATAATAAGTTAAGGTTTTGAATAGATACTATCTTAGAAATATCTAATTCAACTGATGCCCATTATTTATTCTTTTGTATTTGGTGGGATGAGGGGCTAATAGTTGTACTAAGATTTTAAGAGGCAAGATCAGGTTTTATATTGTTTTCTCGATATCTGTTTTCTTCCTGCATGCTAGAGACCAATACACAGTTGGCTCTCTCTCTCTATATATATATTATACATTATAGGGGGTAATATTAACTAATACCAAGTCTATGACTATTACCTCAAAGCCAATTTTATATCATGCAAAGCTATATTGACATTTTGTGAGACATAAGGTGGGAAGGGAATGGAGAAAAAATCCTGGTGAGTAAATTATCTAAGGGAAATTATTAGAGACATAATTGCTCCTTTTTTTACTCTAATTTATTGAGAAGAGAATTGGCCATGGAGGGAACTGTATGCCCATTAGCAAATTGGGGCATCTTTGTAAATATTATACTTAGAAGTTGGGTAGGGTAGAATAAATAAATCTATCATTCAGATTAAAGTGAACCCAAGGATTAAGTCTATTATTTACTAAAGTACTTTTCCAAGAGAAAACCATATGATAAGTAAGATAATCCATAGAATTAATAACTGTTGTTACTACTTAAACTCCCCAAAAGATGAACAATTCAAATTCTCAGATGGATTGCACAGAATGACATAAATATCCATAATATTTATATAGTTATTTTTTCTCTGCATCTCAAAATTCTGTATGTGTGTTAACTATCTAATTCTTTAAATTAGAGTTGTGAGATACAGCCATTCTAGAGAGGAATTCCGAATCATGCCCCAAGGGTCTATGGTCTATGGTATGATGATACCCTTTGATCCATTAATACCACTACTAGATCTGTAACCCAAAGAGATCAAAGATAGGGGAAATGGGCTTGTACAAAAATGTTTATGGAAACTATTGTGTGTGTGTGTGTGTCAAAGACTTGGAAACCAAAATGCTGTCCATCTGTTAAGGAATGGCTGAACAAGTTCTTGTGTGTGATTGTAATGGAATACTGTTGTTTCCCTGGAAAGATTTCTATGAAGTAATGCAAAGTGAAGTGAGGAGAATTAGGAAAATGTTATATATAGAAATAGAAATAATGTACAATGATCAACTAGGAATGGCAACTATTATCAGCAATGCAAGAAACCAAGAAAACTACAAGGGATTCATGATAAAAAATACTATCTAACATAATGGAAGGAATTCAGAGAATCTGAATTTAGATTGAAGCATGCTATTTTTCACTTTATTTCTTTCATGATTTTTTTTCTAGCATAAGTGATGTGTCTTCTTTCACAGTATGATGATCATGGAAATATTTATTATATGAAAGCACATGTATAATCTATATCTTTTTACTTGCCATCTCAGGAAGGTGGGAGAGGATAGAGGAAAAGAGAGAATGTGTATCACAAAATGTCAGAAAACAGTTATTAAAAATTATATCTAAATGCAATTGGGAAAATATATTAAAAAGCAAATTAGAACTGCGAGTCAGTTAACTATTCCCAGTGTCATCAACAAGAACTTGATAGGACTATGATGTCTACAATTACACACTAACTGCTATATGAAAATAGTAGTCAAATCTCATTAATATAAAGGGCATTCATTTCCAAGCATCCAAGTATAGGAAGTTTTATTTTTAGGATTTTATAGAACTTGGAAAAAGACCTTAAATGCGTGATCTTTATTGGAGACCAATGGAAAAAAGCATATGCACCTTCTTGAACTAAGATGATATCTCCTAATGAGAAAGCATAATATTTGGACATTAATTACTGCACTGCCTACTGTTATTGATGAAAAAGCTGACAACTTGATATTATATCTGAAAGCATTATGCAAATATTTTTTATATCTCACATGCCAATTGAGGGAAAATATTAAATATATCAATAATCATTATTCTAAGGATTTTTTCTTTTTCTCTCTTTGTGTAAATTATCTCATTGAGTTAAAACAAACCACTCTAAGAGAAAGACTATAGACATATAGAATGTCTCTGTATAATGACTGAGTAGCTGAATATTCTTAGCCAAGACAGGAAACTGATAAAGTCACATTATGACATATTGTGGGTTACAAGGTAGAGATAAGTTAGTGGGTAGGTAAAACCTGGGAAATATAGTAATTTTAAAATTTATATTATATTTACATTATATAAATTAAGACTTGTGCAGATCAGAGAGTCTCTATTTAATCAAATTGAGGAACTATATCTATTCTAATGTGCAAAGATTTGTGTAGATCAGTAGTGACAGCTAGTGAATAAATAGAGCATTGAACCCATAGTTAGGAAGACCTAAGTTCAAATAAAACCTCAGATACTTAGTATCTGTTTGACCTTGGGAAATCATTTAACTTCTGACTGCCTCAGTTACCTCATTTACAAAATTTGGATAATATCACCTACTTTCCAGGATTCTTGTGTAAGTAAAATTAAATATTTATAAAGCTCTTTGCAAATCCTAAAACACTCTGTAAATACTAATTGTTGTTAAGGTAGTGGTCAATAAAATATGATTGTTTTGCTTTATCACTCTGATAACTTGGAATCATTTATTGACAGCAAACCAATTTGAGCCTTTTCTCCACAGTTAGTATCATTAAAGGGTACTCTGAAAAGTTTATTCATTGAAAATGTTGAACTCTATGATAAAGTTACTTTTCAGAATACAAAGTTGTGATTCTTGGTCTCAAATGTTACCTAATTACTTATGTTACCATAGGTGGTTTTATCAGAATAATTCTGAAAGTCATTCCTTATAAAGAATGTCCCTTTTCCAGACTACAGGCAGCTGGATGAAGAGTCTAATGAGTTGTTTTTTTAGTCCCTGTATTTCTTGATAGGCACTTTGCATTTGACAAAACTTGAACTCAGAATTGAACTGTATTAGAAGAGTGGCCAGATTGTCATCAAACAGTAGTTTTAATAATTCTGGGATTTCCACTAAAACAAAATGTGTCCTTTCATTATCAGTATTTTTAATGATATTGTATGTTTGTGAGTCATCTTATGTCATCATTTCTGAAGAATTAAAGTAGTAGTTCAGCTGAAAGCCAGTCATGGAGAGGCATATGGCAGACATCACAAATATCCTATAAGACATTTGCTTAATAAATGCCAGAGTAGCTTCCTCCACAACAAAACTTTATGGACCTGGGGATATTCAGAGGTAAAGTTATAGCAAGGTATGTAAACATTTGATGAATTGAAGTGAATCAATAAAAATCTGGAATAGCAGATTAAATACTCATGGAGTCAAGAAGTCTAGTGAATATGGCAAAGGGACTAATGTAGCTGTTAAAGTATCTATTCTTAGATTTATGGTATTAGAAAATTAAAAAAAAATTCACAAGACCAATCAAGGAATAACCATTTAAGGATTATGGGGAAATCTTTATCTAGCTAGAAAATTTTAAATTCTGTTAAATTTACAGACCCAGGATCTTTAATTCTTTGTAAAATACTGTCATCAAATAATATTTTCCCTTAAAAGAAAGTCTTTTTTAATTTGCCAAAAGTCCTGATAGAACATGCTGAGTTTTAGATGCAAAAGATTAATTTCTACCTTAGGCCTAAATATTTCTCTTTCTCATGTAAAATTGGACCTCTAACACAGAAGGGATGTATGGACTTGGACAAGTCACCTAACCTCTCAGTCTGTCTGGTAATTCTCTAAGACTAAATTTCAAAGTAGGTGTCATAGATCTGGCAAAGAGAGATTCCGTGGAAGAAGTTCTCCACATTAGTGTCTATGTATAAGTAGATATAAGTAGGTTGTGTGTTTTTGGTGGATTGTAAAACACTAGTACATTAAGAGCTAAGGTAACTTAAAAATCATCCAGTATCTCCCTCACTGTGTGTCTATATGTGTATATCTGCCACGTATATCTCTTCCACTTAAAAGCATAACACAATTATGTGTGTACATCCTTATGTGTGCATTCAAATAATTTTAAAGGTATATTTAGTTATGGCATGCATGTAATTTATTTTAAACAAAAACTAAGTTAATAGTTATATATGTATATATATATATAAATACACAGAAACATCTGCCATTCTCATTAGCTTACTATGATAAATATTATGTCTGTGCATGCAGCTATGCATGGTTCAGTGTCAATTATTTGCTTTGGAGAAGAAATTAGGGAGACAAACTTGAACTCTCTGCCAATTCCATTTAATACATGTTTTGTTAGAGGGAGTTTTCCTCACCTGGATTTAAGTGCTTACTTTGTGCTAGGAAATGCTAGGAAATGAGCATGCAAGTATAATTAATCAGACAGTTCCTATTCACAAGCAGCTATATGTTTGTCTACATGTAAGCATAACTATCTAATTATGAATAGTAATATCTATACATATGTAAACATACATATCTAACCATACATATATTTCCCCTGAAATATAGTCCTATGAAGCCATTTATACATATATACATGCATGTATGTAACATATATTAATTTAAAACAAACATCTGTATTTATTTGTATACTTAATCCATATACATAAATGCATTTGTATAAGATACTTCTAATGAACAAATCACATCTACCAATGCTGATATGAACATATATATACACATAACATTCATACACTATATATATATATATATATATATATATGTTTATACTAAGTTTTTTCTTCTGGAATGTATGCATGCATAACTCAAAAACAAAGCTTTGAAATGATTTTTAAAATTTACATGCATTCATAAGAGTGTAGATCATTTTTCATTATCCATGTATTGTACCAACTGCATGTTTCTCCCAGAAAATGCACCACTTTGTGCAGATGGGTATAAATCCTTTGTATCACTGAGGAGTCAGAAAATCTATTTTTGGCATAGTACCTACCAGTGACTGATCATATTCATTTTAATTTTTCAATTACTTGATAATAGCTAGTTTTGGGGGGATGACAGTAATTATATTCTCTAAATTATCCTATTTTAAATTCAAGTTAAAACCCAAAGCTGATTGCCAGGGTGAAGAAAGCTGCTCCCTGAAGGAAAGGACTTGAATTTCAGCTTTTCACAAGCTAATTCATTTTGTGTTTGTTGTTGGTGGAGAATGTGCCTGTCTATGTATCTGTGTGTGAATCTCTATGCTCATTTTAAAAGAGTGATTCTTTCATTTAAATGGATAAATTTTACTGTACAGCTATATTTTGATAATAAAGTAATTACAAAGTACAATTTTATTTTGACCTGCTTTTTTTTTTGAGTAATAGGGGCTGGTGGAAGAAAGTCAGTTAGTTAATGAAGTTTCAGTTATAAAACATTACCCCTCTTCTGGTATCTTTAACTAGTGTTGTTTGAACAATATGCTTTGAATTTTGAAAATTCATTTCCAGAATGTTATTAAATGTCTATAGTTGAAGTGCTTGCATAAACTGGACTCAAAGAATACAGACATTTTATTAACAATTTAGGAGAGACATAATAAACTGAATTTATCTAAAGATTATACTCAGGTAAATATTGCTTTGAGGATAGATTTTCTTAAGGAAAACTTGAGTTTTTGTCCTTTTCCTATCATTTAGTCTGATCTGTATTTAATAGCCACTAAATAAACACAAAAACAAAAAACAACAAACCCTGCCCCCCCAAAAAAAAATTGACCAGGGCCTATGTTGAAATTTTTATTTACTGGAATGATACTAGATTATCTCTGAAAAACTGTATATTCACTCAAGAACTACTCATTCCTCATTATGGTATAAAGTGAAATGCAAGTTCATTGAGGCTTTGGGTGCTCTACTTTTTGCTACTCTTTCCTCAATACCTAATAAAATGCCAGGTGCACATGCTCTCTGTTTCTCTCACATATATATATATATATATATATATGTGTGTGTGTGTGTGTGTGTGTGTGTGTGTGTGTGTGTGTGTCTGTGTGAGTGTACATCTGTGCCTTTATAGATAATATAATTATTGTTAAAATATAAACATGAATACTATATTAGAAAAATATTAATATTAAAATATTTGTTATTTATATTTTATAATATATGTAAACATATAGTATCTCAAAAGCTATGCCTATTAAACACAAGTATCTTTAGCTCTTTCAAAGCCAGAAAAGCTTCAAGCACAGACCCAGTTTTGGATTGTAACTCTTTATTCTAAACTCTATATTCTAAAGATTAGCTTGCTAAGTGTGGAGAAGCTCATCACCACATTGGATTCTGAGTAATTGCCTTTCTGGCCATGTTTACAGGAATTTTCAAAGACTATTTTCAAAATGTTATATAAATTTCAATATGGATGACTTCCGGGAAATCATGGCTGCAATCTAGATGCCACACGCTTCCTCTCCCCAGCACCGAACGAAATAGACTACATCAAAGGAGCATAAAATCACCTTTGGAGGAACAAAATGACTCCCCAGTACCCCACAGAGGCAAAGGTACCTGGGACTTGAACATTTCCACACTAAAATAAGAAGGAAAAGCTTGCACAGAAAAGTGAACTGAGCCGCCCTTCCCCCACCGCACCTCCCCCACTAAACCAGAGTGATCTACCTGAGTGCTCACCGGGACAGCAAGTGAGTGGGGAGCATCTCTGTCTGGGGGGGGGCACTCCAGGGTCCTTGGGATCTGGGGACTGCCAGGAAAAAACGTCTCAGGGCGCTTTCACTGGAGAATCCAGCGGAGCTGTACTTGGGGCAGGCTGCGCTGAACACCGGGGCTGGCTGCGCAGAACACCAGGGTGGACCAAACGCTGATTATCTGGGCAGAGCTGAACACCTGGGCAGTGTGGCTGTGATCAGGGACCCAGCGCTCTAAGAAACCTCGGAGGCTGGGAAGAACTAGTCTGAAGCAACCTAAATTCACAGAAAAACCACACAGATAACCCAGATCCCAGACCAAAAAGGAAAGGGGAATAAAACCACCAAAGGGATGGCTCACATGGCCCAAAATCAAGCCTCCAGGAAGAAAGGGAAAAAAGTGACTATTGAAAACTTTTATGGTGGAAGTACCCAAGGAAAAGAGGAGAATGAGGAAGAAATCCAAAAAAATTCAGAACACGCCTCCCAAAATGGAAACTATCAACAAGCTCTGGAAGATCTCAAACTGGAACTTATCCAAAAGATGGAAACCTGGAAAGAAAAATGGGAGAAAGAGATCAGCAGTCTGACAGATAAGAATGCTCAATTGGAAAAAGAACTCGAAGCATCCAATAGAAGGGCAGACAAGGCTGAAAAGCAAAACCAGTCCCTAATGACCAGAATTAAGCACCTCGAAGAAACTGAGATGATAAAACAGCAAGAATCAATAAAGCAAACCCAAAAAATTAATGAATTAGAAGAAAACATAAAATATCTCACTGAGAAGGTCACAGACCTGGAAAACAGAGGAAGACGAGAAAATCTCCGTATCATCGGTCTCCCAGAAAAACCAGAGGTAAACAACAAATTGGATATTATTCTACAGGAGATTATAAAAGAAAATTGCCCTCACGTTCTAGAGCAAGGGGACAAAATAGAAATAGAAAGGATTCATAGAACACCTTCTATACTAAATCCCCAAAAGACAACCCCTAGGAATGTAATTGCCAAATTCAAGAGCTTCCAAGTAAAGGAGAAAATCCTACAAGAAGCCAAGAAGAAGAGCTTCAGATATAAGGGGGCTCCCATAAGGATCACACACGACTTAGCGGCTAACACACTAAGAGACCGCAAAGCATGGAACATGATATTTAGAAAGGCAAGAGAGCTGGGTCTCCAACCAAGAATCAACTACCCAGCAAAACTGACTATATACTTCCAGGGGAAAGTATGGGCATTCAACAAAATAGAAGATTTCCAAGCATTTGCTAAGAAAAGACCAGAGCTCTGTGGAAAGTTCGATATCCAAGCACAGAAAGCAAGAGAAACATGAAAAGGTAAATATGAAAGAAAGGGAAAAGGAGATAAATCTTATCTTTTTCTTTAAGTCAAACTCTCTTCTATAAGGACTACATTTACATCAAATTATATATATTAATATGTGGGGAAAATGTTTTGTGTAACTCTCATAAATTGTATCATCATAAGAGTAGTTAGAAGAAACATGCATAGGGAAAGATTGGGGCATTAAGAAGATTTGGGGAAAGTTGGGGCAAAGAAAGGAAAAGGGAGGGGGGAATCGCGATAATACTAAGATTAACTTCAAGAAATAGGGGGGGAACCAATAGTATAAACTTTCCCATATAAAGATACACATGGGAAGGGAAGGGTAAGAACTCTCATATGAGAAGGAGAGGAAGAGAGCGTGAAGTGGAATTACTTAAACCTTACTCTCAGTGAAATCAAATCTGAGAGGGAAGAACATCTAGATCCAGTGGGATCCTGAATTCTATCTTATCCATTAGGGCAAGAAAGAAAGGAAAATCAAGGAGGGGGAGGGGGGAGGGAGTACGAAAATGGAGAGAAGGAGAGGGGGGAGGGGAAGTGAGCATAAAAAGGGAGGGGATAGAAAGGGAAGCATCTCAAGGGAGGGGACTAGGGGGACTGACCTAAAGTAAATCACTGGTTCAAAAGGAGAAAGCTAAAGAAGAAAGGTCAGAACTAGGGGAAGATATCAAAATGCCAGCGAATCCACAAATAACAATCATAACTTTGAACGTGAATGGGATGAACTCACCCATAAAACATAGACAAATAGCAGATTGGATTAGAACCCAAAACCCTACCAAATGTTGTCTTCAAGAAACACATATGAGAAGGGTTGACACTCACAAGGTTAGAATTAAAGGTTGGAGTAAGACCTTTTGGGCCTCAACCGATAGAAAGAAGGCAGGAGTTGCAATCATGATATATGACAAAGCCAAAGTACAAATAGACCTGATCAAAAGGGACAGGGAAGGTAAATATATTCTGCTAAAAGGAAGTATAGACAATGAGGAAATATCACTAATCAACATGTATGCACCAAATGGTATAGCATCCAAATTTTTAATAGAGAAACTAGGAGAATTGAAGGAAGAAATAGACAGTAAAACCATATTAGTGGGAGACTTGAACCAACCACTATCAAATTTAGATAAATCAAACCAAAAAATAAACAAGAGAGAGGTAAAAGAGGTGAATGAAATCTTAGAAAAATTAGAGTTAATAGACATTTGGAGAAAAATAAATAGGGACAAAAAGGAATACACCTTCTTTTCAGAACCACATGGCACATTCACAAAAATAGATCATACACTAGGTCATAGAAACATGGCACTCAAATGGAGAAAAGCAGAAATATTAACTGCAGCCTTTTCAGACCATAAGGCAATTAAAATATTGATTGGCAAGGGTACATGGAGACCCAAATCAAAAATTAATTGGAAATTAAATAACATGATACTCCAAAATCGGATAGTTAGAGAAGAAATCATAGAAACAATTAACAATTTTGTTGAAGAAAATGACAACGGTGAAACATCCTTTCAAACCTTATGGGATGCAGCCAAGGCAGTACTTAGAGGAAAATTCATATCCCTGAGTGCATATATTAACAAATTAGGGAGGACAGAGACCAAGGAATTGGAAATGCAAATCAAAAAACTTGAGAATGAACAAATTAAAAACCCCCAGAAGAAAACCATACTAGAGATCCTACAAATTAAGGGAGAAATTAATAAAATAGAAAGTGAAAGAACTATTGAGCTAATAAACAAGACTAGAAGTTGGTACTTTGAAAAAAGAGACAAAATAGACAAAGTACTGGCTAATTTAATTAAAAAAAGGAAAGAAGAAAGGCAAATTAACAGCATCAGGGATGAGAAGGGGGATCTCACCTCCAATGAAGAGGAAATTAAGGCAATCATTAAAAACTACTTTGCCCAACTATATGGCAATAAATATACCAACCTAGGTGATATGGATGAATATTTACAAAAATATAAATTGCCTAGACTAACAGAAAAAGAAATAGTTTTCTTAAATAATCCCATATCAGAAAAAGAAATCCAACAGGCCATCAAAGAACTTCCTAAGAAAAAATCCCCAGGGCCTGATGGATTCACCAGCGAATTCTATCAAACATTCAGAGAACAGTTAATCCCAATTCTATACAAACTATTTGACATAATAAGCAAAGAGGGAGTTCTACCAAACTCCTTTTATGACACAAGCATGGTACTGATTCCAAAACCAGGCAGGCCAAAAATAGAGAAAGAAAATTATAGACCAATCTCCCTAATGAATATAGATGCAAAAATCTTAAATAGGATACTAGCAAAAAGACTCCAGCAAGTGATCAGAAGGGTCATCCACCATGATCAAGTAGGATTTATACCAGGGATGCAGGGCTGGTTCAACATTAGGAAAACTATCCACATAATTGACCACATCAACAAGCAAACCAACAAGAACCACATGATTATCTCAATAGATGCAGAAAAAGCCTTTGATAAAATACAACACCCATTCCTACTAAAAACACTAGAAAGCATAGGAATAGAAGGGTCATTCCTAAAAATAATAAACAGTATATATCTAAAACCATCAGCTAATATCATCTGCAATGGGGAAAAACTAAATCCATTCCCATTAAGATCAGGAGTGAAACAAGGATGCCCATTATCACCTCTATTATTTGACATTGTATTAGAAACACTAGCAGTAGCAATTAGAGAAGAAAAAGAAATTGAAGGCATCAAAATAGGCAAGGAAGAGACCAAATTATCGCTCTTTGCAGATGACATGATGGTCTACTTAAAGAATCCTAGAGATTCAACCAAAAAGCTAATCAAAATAATCAATAACTTTAGTAAATTTGCAGGATACAAAATAAACCCACATAAGTCATCAGCATTTCTATATAATTCCAACACAGCTCAGCAGCAAGAACTAGAAAGAGAAATCCCATTCAAAATTACCCAAGACAAAATAAAATACTTAGGAATCTATCTCCCGAGACAAACACAGGATCTATATGAACACAACTACAAAACACTTTCCACACAACTAAAACTAGACTTGAACAATTGGAAGAACATTAACTGCTCATGGGTAGGACGAGCCAATATAATAAAAATGACCATCCTACCCAAAATCATCTATCTATTTAGTGCCATACCCATGGAACTTCCAAAAAATTTTTTTACTGATTTAGAAAAAACCATAACAAAGTTCATTTGGAAGAACAAAAGATCAAGGATATCCAGGGAAATAATGAAAAAAAAATACAAAGGAAGGGGATCTTGCAGTCCCAGATCTCAGACTATATTACAAAGCAGCGGTCATCAAAACAATTTGGTACTGGCTAAGAGACAGAAAGGAGGATCAGTGGAATAGACTGGGGGCAAGCAACCTCAGCAAGACAGTATATGACAAACCCAAAGATCCCAGCTTTTGGGACAAAAATCCACTATTTCATAAAAACTGCTGGGAAAATTGGAGGACAGTGTGGGAAAGATTGGGCTTAGATCAACACCTCACACCCTACACCAAGATAAATTCAAAATGGGTGAATGACTTGAACATAAAGAAGGAAACTATAAGAAAATTAGGCGAACACAGAATAGTATACATGTCAGACCTTTGGGAAGGGAAATACTTCAAAACCAAGCAAGAATTAGAAAGAGTTACAAAATGCAAAATAAATAATCTGGATTACATCAAATTGAAAAGTTTTTGTACAAACAAAACCAATGTAACTAAAATCAGAAGGGTAGCAACAAATTGGGAAACAATCTTCATAAAAACCTCTGACAAAGGTTTAATTACTAAAATTCATAAAGAACTAAATCAATTGTACAAAAAATCAAGCCATTCTCCAATTGACAAATGGGCAAGGGACATGAACAGGCAGTTCTCAACCAAAGAAATCAAAACTATTAATAAGCACATGAAAAAGTGCTCTACATCTCTTATAATCAGAGAGATGCAAATCAAAACAACTCTGAGGTATCACCTCACACCTAGCAGATTGGCTAACATGACAGCTATGGAAAGTAATGAATGCTGGAGGGGATGTGGCAAAGTGGGGACATTAATTCATTGCTGGTGGAGTTGTGAATTGATCCAACCATTCTGGAGGGCAATTTGGAACTATGTCCAAAGGGCGATAAAAGATTGTTTGCCCTTTGATCCAGCCATAGCACTGCTGGGCTTGTACCCCAAAGAGATAATGGACAAAAAGACTTGTACAAGAATATTCATAACTGCACTCTTTGTGGTGGCCAAAAATTGGAAAATGAGGGGATGCCCATCAATTGGGGAATGGCTGAACAAATTGTGGTATATGTTGGTGATGGAATACTATTGTGCTCAAAGGAATAATAAAGTGAAGGAATTCCATGGAGACTGGAACAACCTCCACGAAGTGATGCAGAGCGAAAGGAGCAGAACCAGGAAAACAGTATACACAGAGACTGATACATTGTGGTACAATCGAAGGTGATAGACTTCTCCATTAGTATCAATGCAATTTCCCTGAACAATCTGCAGGGATCTAAAAAAAAATACTACCCACAAGCAGAGGATAAACTGTGGGAGTAAAAACACAGATGAAAAACAACTGCTTGACTACAGGGTTGAAGGAGATAAGACTGAAGAGAGACCCTAAATGAACACTATAATGCAAATTCCAACAACAGGGAAATGGGTTCGAGTCAAGAACACATTTGATAACCAGTGGAATCATGCGTCGGCTATGGGAGAGGGAAAGGCGGGGGGGGGAAGGGGGGAGGAAAAGAAAACGAACTTTGTTTCCAATGAACAATGTATGAAAACGACCAAATAAAATAATGTTTAAATAAAAAAAAGAAGAAAAGGTAAAAAAAAGAAACAAAAAAAGATCTATAACTCATATTAAAAAAAATTTCAATATGAATAAGTTTAGTGAATATTCAAAAGAATTCATGAAGTTCTCAATATGTTTAATGAAATTCAATATTCTTATTATCCATTATCTTATTTACAAATAGTCATGTAAGAAATTCCTCTCATGATCAACATAATTAGGATTTGGAATGACAGAATGTTAGAAATAAAAAGAACATTAAAAATTTCCCTGCCCAACTCAGTTCTTTCTTTCTTATTTTATTTTAGTTTTTATAAAAAGATACAAAAGATTTGATACCCAAAGATTTTAAGTGACGTTTTTCTCACAGATGAACTTGATTGCTTTCTTTAGGTGACAAAGAAAATTATATAACATAGCATGTTTTCTTTTTTTTTTCTTGAGTGCCAGAAAGATAAATTTAGCAGTTGGGTACAATAACTAACACATTTCTATATTTCTCCATTTTTTTCAACTGTTGTTTTTAAAATCTACTCTTCATTTTTCCTGTGTTTTAATTTATAAGTCATCAAAGGTCCATTTGGAAGCTTATTATAAAAAAATAAAGGACAGAAAACAGCTAAGTGAGGAACCAGGAATTGTATCAACTTTGCTTTTGCATCCTAAACTCCTTGCTCAATGGTAGGCACAGAGTATCTGTTTAATAAATGCTTTTATTCTTTTAAAATAATTTATTTTTTTCAAACTAGCACTTTTTTGGCTAGCAGAACTAAATTAATCAACAATATTCTTGACACGAGACATTTCAAAGATTTTTTGATCTAAGGTCTAAGATGACTGACAACTTTGGTGAGTTAGTCTATAGGGTGAGAAAGCTTCAGTGACATGACGTTATTCTTCCTCTTGGTAAGTTTCCTTTGGCTTCATTTGGGTGCATAAAAATGGCAGGATGTAGTCTTGGAATGCTTCCTCAACTTTGGGACCTGTCCTAAATATCTTGGTCAGGTAGAAGTTAGGACTGGAATCCCTATCCATTCCAGGCCATCTTCTTCTCTTCATCTCTATTATGAAACAATTCTTGAGGAGTAGGTCAGTTACAAGAAACTTTCATCTCCCTTCAAAGCCAATTTATTCCTCAGGGCAATCAACCTCAAATTTTTTTTTAACATAATTCTAACTTTCAGGCCATCTTTCCAGTTGGGAAGTAAGAATACTTGTCTTCCACTCTAGAGGGCTAATCTCTCTTCCAAAACAAATCATAGCTTCCATCTTTAATTCAATAATTCTATCCCTATACCCCCTCCGTCCCTATAGAAGCATGTCTAGCATTCTAGGCAAAAAAGAAGAAAATCTTGTGGGAGTGTTGACAGAGAATGTGTGAAATACAGCAGATGACTATGTTTCCATAGTATAACTGCATTCCAATAGAAATTATCAGAACATAGACCAAAAAAATTTTAAAAATTCTTGTTGCTCAGGCTCACTTCTTTGTTTATTCATCTAAGAAATTAAGTAAGCAGTTGCTCAGAGGTAAAACAAATCAATCTCAGTTACTTACTGAGGTCAAATTTTTGAGTAATTAGATATGTGAAAAAAGAGTCAGTTGTGTAATTGGCAAGAGAATATGCACCTGAATTTGTGGTGGAAGAAGAAAATGATTAGGAACTAAGTAAAACATTTCAACAGAGAAAATTGATAAAGGCACATATATATCTAAGGAATATGGGAATCTTTAATAAAAGAAATCACTAAGTAGACCTTAAGCACATTTAATAACCTTTGAAGGAGTTCTTAATATCTATGAACTTAATTTTTTTCTACAACTGTATTTCAATATAATCTTGTTTTTAAAATACTATATATTTTATTTTATACATTTAAGCACATTATTCTGAAAAAATGAAAAAACACCATCATTCTTCTGATGATGTCACACTACTACAATTCAATATACCCAAGTGGTTTTTGATTCTTTCTGGGATCAAATACAAGACACTTTGTTTGACATTTAAAGCCCTTCATAACCTAGTCCCCTTTTCCTTTCTGGTTTTTCTTATACTTTACTCCTCTAACACATTCTATTTTATCCAATGACTGGCTTCCTGGTTTGTCAATAAACAAAATTCTCTATTTCACAGTTCTGGGCATCTTCTCTGTTCTCCATGACTGGAATACTTCCTCAGCTCTGCCTATAACTACCCTTTCTAGCTTCCTTTAAGGCTGAACTAAAAATCTTCTCTTTTACTGAAAGCCTTCCTAAGCCCTTCTTAATTCTAATGTCTGCTATCTATTATTAATTTCACATTTATCCTGTTCATTTTTTATATATTTATTTATTTACTTACTTATGATCATGCCATCTTCTCTATTAGATTGTAAGATTCTTGAAAGAAGAAAATTTTATCTCTTTTTGTATTTCTATCACTTAGCATATACCAGCTTTGTGGATTCACTCTAGTGTTTAATTTTTTTTAAATATTGATCTGAGGCTTCTTTTCTAAGTTAATCTCACAGAATCTCTTAGCATATACTTTACACTCAATTCAAATGGGACTTCTTACACTTCTGGGGCCTTGTTGTGCTTTCTCATCTCTATCGTCTTTCTTCACAGTGGCTCCTTCCTATTTCTGTTTTGGTTGTATATATATATATATATATATATATATATATATATACAACCAAAACCAATTGTTGAACCAGATCCTTTCTTAAGAGGCCCACATTGAAGCAAAATTCAACCTTGTTCATATAGCCTATTTTGATACCTTCAGCAGTATGCAATGTGCTCTGGGTCCAAATACTCATGTATCCGAAGGATTCCAGCTAGTCATTTATCCTATACTCAATTCAACAATTTGTGTAAAACCACACTACTAAGTGTCAGATCTTTTTTCTTCATGAAAGAGAATTTTTTGTCTCTTAGCCATCAGTTAAGTATATAAAACAATATTACCATGTTTCTTTAGATTGTGGTTCTATCTCAACATGTAAAGGGTTTCACTAATATACTTCATCACATTGCTATAATTGTTGGTTATGTGTTTTTCAAATCAGTCCAGACTTGCAGATCATTGCAGAGTCTAGTTGTAAAGCATTTTGCATAATTTCAACTTTTTATCTCATTTTTTCTTTCATTTAGTGTTAATGCAATTTGATATGTTATAAAAAAAAAACACTAGGAATGCACAAAAGACTCACTGAATCTTTGTAGTGTGGCTTAGAATATAAAATGAACTGAGAATAGTGATTTCCCTTGATGAAGGACTATGGCTTAGAGATTCTAATAGCTTTCACTATGCTCAAATACATTTGGGGCTGAAGCCAGTTCCTACAGATGGGCCATATTATTATACACTATAACAAAAGCAGCTGTATTCTCTAATGGAATAAATTCAGACAATTTCCATAAGAAGAGGGGTTCATGGCCTATTGCTTTTCACATGGATTTTCAGTCATTAACAGTTCATATTAGACCAAATCAACTTAAGGATATTTATAAATGGCACATGGAAATGGAGTCATTAACCCACATCCTGATATTAGTTAAATATATAAAGCTAGTTCTTTCATAGAAATTCTCCTCTAAAACTTCATCATAGTGAAAATATGATGCTAGAAAGTAATTTTACTAGGGAACAACTTCTACCAAGTTGAGAAGGTCTTAATATAAATCTATTGAAAGATTATATATATGTATGTATATATATATATATATATATACATATATATATATATATATATTCTGAGAACTGATCCAAATAAATTTAAAGCAGCACATTACCCAAAGGTTGGCCAACAGAGGATAAACTTCAAATGTCTTCCACAGAGATGTCAAACTTGAGGCCCAGATTAAAATGTAATTGAGAAATGTAAAAAAAAAAAGTGAAAACACAATACAAGATACACAATATTGGTTTGTAGTTTTCTAAGTCAGTTTCCAGCCAGAATGAATTGTTTCTATTTGGGTTTGATACCTTTGGAATCCAGCAAGTCCTTCAGACAGTCTATTTAGGTATAGAGTAACTGGGATCTGTAACAGTAGTGAATATATCCACACTGGTGAAATCTCATATATTTACAAATAAGATCTATTTAGTAGTTATGACATTACAAAGCAATGAATGATTTCAAAACCATCTTCCTTTACCATAAGTGACCTGAAAGTTACTTCACTGATTAAGTGAAGTTTAAGCTATTGGAAAACTGAGGCTTTTGGAACTGAGCTATTGAAAATCTGATTTCCCAAGTTAAAAATGCATAGCACCAGAGGGTCATAGATAAAACTGGAAGTGTTCCCAGTGTTGTTACTGTTTCAGGATTTACAGTTACAATGACACACAGTACAGCCATAAGCCCAAGTTAAAGTACTTCTTTCTAAGCAAAAACTGAATCCAACTAAATGTTTGTAAATATAACTTATGATTAATACTCCTCATTCCATGATAAACACAGGGAATACCTCTAGAATTTATAAATAATATTCCAGAAGATTAAATATCTATTCCCAAATTACTTTTAGGCATAGGAATATATGTTCAAAATTAAATTAATATTGATCAAAGAATAAAGGTTGCAGTTTCCATATACTGAATGCCATCACATTTCATTTTTAGTACTGTGGCCAAGACATGCCATTATTTAATAATATTTATTAACCACATAAAGTAACCACATAAATATGGTGTCAGGCACTTTGATCAGCAAGTTACTAAAACCAGTAAATTCATGATGTTAGTTGCAATTTTCAATATGCCTCTAAAGCAACACTGATCACCTTTGCTGAATCAAGCAATCATTTAAGAATATTAGACCATGCTGTCTGGATAAAACAGAGCTATTTGCCTTATAGCTACAATGGTGCCGTGTCTATCTAGCATTAGGGATTCAGAGTTATTCTGTCTAACTATGCCACCCTTGAAGAAATATTTTCATGTTTTGTACTCATTTATTTAACATTTCCAAATTTGCTATAATAGGCTTAATATTGTACTTATTGATAGGGAAGATACAAAGGCAATTAATAAATAGTCCCAGCTTTCATACTTGATTAGATATATCTAATACATACATTATTCAATAAGTTTGTGGTATCTGTAAATATCACTTGGTATAGTAGATAGAAAGGGTTAAATCTTGAACTCTGAAACTATAAGTTCAAGTCTCATTTAAGTCTCATAGTTATATGGTTGTGGATAAATAGATAACTTTCTCTATGTGCCAGAAAATGATCTAAAACTTGAAGTTTGAGACAAATTATGTAATCGCATTTCTAGAGTGTTTTCTCACTCTTTTTCATGTGTTTCATGAACACATTTTTCATGTACTGATCAAATCCTAGGTCTGTACCAAAGCAAAGAAAATGATTTTAAAGTAATTTTATAAAAATAAATCAACAAGCTTTTCTTAATTTCCTACTAGGCGTCAGTCACTGTTCAGGGTTCTGGCATTAAAGTTCAAAGAAATAAAAAATATTCACTCAAAAGGAAATTAATTCTATTGGAGGAGCCAACAAATATATTTATAAATATGTCCAGAATATAAATAGAATAAATATAAAATAATTAAATACAAAGTCATTTGGAAAGGAATTTACTGTATTTAGGGGTAAATAAAAAAGATTTTATATAAAACATAGTACTTGACTATCTTTTAAAAAGAGAGGAAATTTATTAGGTAAAGGTAAGTAATAGGATATGGGTTGAAGAATAGTGTAAATCACTAAGCCATCATTTCCCATTTCAGCCTTCACACAGCCTTAGCATTACTTGCCTGTAGCTGCTGAGCTCTGCCCAGGTGGATAATTTGGATACAGAAAAAAAGTAGTAATAGAAGAATTGGTAGTGGTTATCTAAAGCTTTCTACTATCTTTATACAACATAGAACATAGAAATAATAATAGGTAATAATGATGTATACATGAATAGTTCTTTCTTTAATATTTATATACTACTTAAATTATCTCATTTTATTATCACCATTTTAGAGATAAAGAAACATGATGAAAGATGTAAAGTGATTTACCCAAGATCACCTAACTGATAAGTAACAATCCAAGTCCTTTTAACTATAAAAGCTTTAAACCATGCTATGTAACACTTGAATATATAGAGAGGTGGACTAATGAAACTAATATGAAATCACCATATGGAGAAAAGTACATCCTGCCTGGTGAAAAATAACATTGAAAAGGGTCAGAATGGAGGCAAGATGGTGGATTAGAAGCACCAACTAAACTGAATTCTCAACTTCCCCTTAGAAAGAACTTTAAAATATTTTCTCAAATGAAATTTTGGAATGGCAAAGAAAACTAAAGGTCAGGGTGAGATATTGTCTGAGAATTCTTAGGAGGTCAATGGGAGACACTTTTGACTCCAGGTTTAAGGTCTCTCTGGAGCATAGTTTGGGGATAATAACAATGGCTGAGGTATCAGTAGCAGCAGCCTGGGGGAGAGTTCTCAACTGAAATTGGTAAGAACTTGTTAGAAACAGAGTACAGGGGACTTTTTGCTGACACTGCATAAATCTGGCATTAATTAACATCTCACTTGCCCATAAACAGTTCTGGGTCACAGTCTCAGAGCAGAGAGGAGTGTTGGTGCTAGAGATCTTATCTGTAGAGAAGCAGAGGACCTTTGTTGATAAAAGCCAGATACAGACAAAGAGAGCAATGGCTATACCTTTCCCAGAATCACATCATCTTGGAATCATCAAAATTTAAGATCCCTGAAAACAGCAGTACAAAATGGTTTGAAATTTGTGAGAGTGCCTTTTTATACTCAGATGAGCAGAGCCCAACTCTTACATAAAGTTAAAAGTCAAGAAATAACCTGAAAAAAATGAGCAAATGTTAAGAGAACAACTTGACCATAAAAAGCTAGTATTGTGGCCCAAAAGGTAGACCAAAACATAAACTCAGAAGATGACTATTAAAACAGCTACAAAATAAACATAATAGAAAAAAGTGCTAATTGGACCCAAACCCAATAAGACTCACTGGAAGAGTTAAAGAAAGAGATGATTAGTAGAGGAAAATTTGAGAAAGGAAATAAGAGGGATGCAAGAAAAGTGTGAAAAGAGAATTAACAAGTTGCTTAAGGAGGAACAAAAAACACTAAAGAAAAGAAAACCTTAAAAACAGAATTTGTCTAATTGTAAAGGAGATACAAAATTCACTGAAAAAAGAACTCCACAAAAAACATAGTAAACAAAATTGAAAATGAGGTACAATATTCATTTTGAAGTGTTATTTTAAGGTTGATTGGAGAGGACTTTTAGAGAGTTCAAGCTTTCCATTCCTCTACTTCACAAAATTGGCTCTATTAACTATTGATGAAATTTCATCATTATTTTTTGTTGTTGTTTCTAGTATCTTTGTCTTACTGAATAAACTAGGTTAACCAAACTCCTTTTTATGCTTAAATATCTCTCATAGGAGATTTTGCAATATTTGGAGATGATCCAAATAAATCATTTTTTTCCATGAAGAGGAACACATGGAAGGTCTCACCATACATGAGAAATATCTGCCTGATCTGGATCCTGCAATGAATCACTTCCCTCACAGTGGTGAATAGCTTTGACAAACATGCATCTTATTTTTTGTCTGATATTTCTTATCAGTTGGTCACTGAATAAGGTTGTATCTATTGTTATACATTTCAAGAAAATCTTGAATGACAAAAGAATAAAGGAAAAAAATAAGCATGTAGTATTAAGGATCTGCTATTGTTCATAATAACAACAATGTTCTACAATGATAAATTTTGAATGAATTAACTATTGTCAGCAATGCAAGGATCTAGGACATCTCAAGGGACTTGTATCAAAAAAGTTTAAAGAGGGTAGCAAGGTTGCACATTGGTTAGAGAGTCAGGCATGGAGAGGGGAAGTTCTGGTTTCAAATCTGTCTTCAGACACTATCTGTGTGACTCTGGGCAAGTAACAACCACAAATTCCTAGCTCTTATCACTTCTCTGCCTTGGAACCCATACTTAGTATCAATTCTAAGGCAGAAGGTAAGTGTTTAAAAAAAGGAAAAAGGCTATCTAGCATCATACAAGGAATTGACAGAGTCTGAATATAGATTGAAGCATACCTATCTTCACTTTATTTCTTCAATGAATTTTTATCTAGTGTAAGGGATATGTGTCTTCTTTCACAACATAATAAAAATGGAAATATTTATTATATAAGAACACATTTCCAACATATTACCTTCCATCTTGGGGAGGGGGAACATTGAGAGGGAAGGAGAAATATAAATTGCAAAATGTCAGAAAATAATTATTATAAAATATATCACCATATAAAAAGAAAAAATCTACTATATTATCAGCACTGTGGCCAGTATTTTACAAATATTTTCTCATTTAATCTTCTTTATAATCCTGGGAGGTAGAAACTTTGTTTATTCCCATTTCATAAATGAGAAGCTAAGGAAAATGGTGGTTAAGTGATTCACTTAGGGTTATACAGCAAGTATGTATTCTAAGGAGTGATTTGAACTCAGATCTTTGTGACTCAATGTCAAGAAATTTATTCACCACACTACCTAGCTGCATCTAACATAAGATTATAAATATGAATGAGTTATATGAATGGGAGACACCTTGTTTGAAAGGTAGCATTTGGTTCTATTGAGTTTGTCTTTTGTAATCAACAGATAATAAATACATCTTAAAAGGTAGTTTATTTGTAAATTATTATTTATTAAATCCTGCTCTAATACCATCAAAAGTGCCTTCAGATATATGTTCATGAACTTCATAAAGATTTTATATAGATGGAAAATAGATAGAATTTTTTGCACTTATACCTTTTGTCATTTAATCCAAAATATTTTCCATCGATTTAGTATTTTCTCTCTTTTAGATACTTGGTAATTAAATCTAGCATTGTGCTCATATCTGCATTGCCTCCTGAAAAGTTTTCCAAAATAGCGTTCCAATTGAGCGGCTTTCCCCATCTTAGTTCTCATTAGTGTCATTTTTACTTCCTCCCTAGATTCCTCTGAGATTGTCATAAAAGCATCCAAATGTTCTAGTTTACTCTCCTTATTGAAGAAAATAGCTTTTTTTAATAGCATTTGCATTTCTTACCTGTTTGTAGTCCTCTTCTCATTGTCATTCTTGAATGCTCTTGGGATGATTTTGCTTAGTTGTATCTTGCCAAGCAAATTTAAACTGTTTTTTCTTAAACTAGTGTTTCTTTCAGATTTATGAGATATTGCTCATAGTTATTTATTAGCTTTCCTCACAAGATTTTGTAAATGAGTTTATATTCTAACCCATTCAGCCTTTGGTACATGTATTGCTAGTCAAAAGTTTGCTGATTAAGGAACTTTCTGGGATCTCTTGGTTTCCTTGTTGTAACAATTAATTTATTATGATTTAATGTCTAGATGAAAGAAATTATGATAGTCTGTATCAAAATCATATCTGCTGTCCAATTTCCATTTTAAAAAATGTCATAACCTTTTTTTAATCATTTAGTTTTGTCTTTTTAACTTTGTAGCACACATTTATTTATTACTACTCTATTCTCATTAATTATAAATTCTGATCATATTATCTGATCAGTCAGTGACCTGGACACTTACAAAAAGATGATACAGAGTTACCTTGAAAGTCCAGTGTATGCCTTTTCCTATTTGTTATAACCAACATAATTTCATTCTTTGTGAGGTTCTTTACTCACCATATGTAATACCTGTCAATTTTTTCAAAGGAAAGTTTTGATGATTTAAAGGCATGAGGTCCCTAAATAATATATAACTTTGACCTCTATAATTTTCTAAACTATATTTTACTATATATTTCTCCCAGTCTTCAACTGTTTTACTTCTTTGCACTGAAATAATTAATTTTCATATATATGTTGATTTGATTTAGAAAGTCTTAAAGTTGCTCTACCATTTCATTCTCAACAATTGATGTCAATTTAAAAGCTACAATTGTTTTCATGATCATCTTTCTTTAAATAGTTATCATTACTATTAAAGATACGGTGACCAAATATCCCAGTGAAGTTGGATTTCTTTGCAACTTTAGCCATATGATGAAATTCAATCTGCTAACTTCTTTCTTGTGTCTCTTCAAAGAATATCACTGTAATAGCCTCCATTTAACTAGTCTTACTACTTTCACCTTGTTTGATTTCTAACTAGAATATCAAAATTAATATTTTTAAGGTCCTTAGACCACTATGTTCATTCTTTGATCACTGATTGTTAGTATAAAAAATGTATTCTTAGTACCTTCTGACACCCTTCTTCCCTTTCTATTACAAGTGCTGCAGAAGGACAGAGCATCGAGGATTATCTTTCATTCTTTTTTGTTGGTGTTGCTTCATGGATTTCCATTGTTAAAAAATCCTCCTCTACCTCAAGTGATCAGCATACAAAAAAGTACAAGTGGCTATGTACATCCATACAGAAAAGACTAAATAGGTGAAGAATTCCTGTTACTCAAATTTCAGTATGAATTTCAATAGATATGCTATATTGTCCCCAAGAGCAAAGATTTCTTTTCAGAACAGATGTTTTCCTTGTGTTGCCATATTGCATCAAGACCTAGAATACCATTGCCTCAGAATATATAAAGATGAGCATTACAGAAGTGCAGAAGAGCTGAATGTATATGAATAGGATATATCAAAACTCCCATGACATATTTTGATAAAGCATATGAGTAAATGGGGGGAGGGAGGAGAGACAAGATGGAAGAGAAGGTACACAGACCTACCAGATCTCTAACAAATTACCCTCCAAAAGCTATGATATGATGCCTCAAAATGAATTCTGGAGCAGCATAACCCCTAAAAGAAAGGGTGACATAATTTTACAGCTTAAAACAACTTAAAAGGACAGCAGTAAAGCTCTATTGCACCAGAGTAGAAATAGAGTGTAAAGCAACTTGCCAAGGCAGACCCCACCATAGCAGCAGACATTGAGGGTGAATGAATCAACAGCAAAGTCTTCCTGAGTTTTCAGCCACAGTCTATAATGGGAGATCAGACAACTGCTCTGAAGCAGATTATAGCAGTCCCTTTGCTGGTTCTGGGTGTAATTCTCTTGTCACATTGCACAGACACACATCCAGGTCACAATCCTTGGTCTGTATTTCAGGGTGAGGAGAAACACTAGCAAATACTAATTTTTGTGATCACAGGGGAATAGCAGAACATGTTCATACTTCCATAGTGGGAAAGAGTGTCTGTGGTTACTCACAGGCCATAGCACAGGCTGGAAGAATATTAAACACACCTTTCCTTACATCATGCTACCTTGGAAGAACTAAAAGTGTATAGATCCCCAGAACTAGCTCTGAAGGCAGCTGCAGAAAGAACCTGAAGCTTAGAACAGTGCTCCCTTCACCACAGTTACTGTGTGCTAGGCACTGTGCAAAGTGCTCTTAAATATTATCTCAGATGATCCTCATAATAACCCTGCAAGGTAGATTCTAATAATACTCTCATTTTACAGTTAAGTAAATCATGGTGGGAAGTGGTTATGTAAATTGCTTCGATTTATACATCCTGGTCAAAATCCAAACCTCGATTTGAAAACAAGTCTTCTGAACCCTGGGTCAACTACTCTATCAATGGTGCCAACAAGTCCTGAATGAGAAAATAGCTTAAATGAATGTGGAGGGTACCACCATCCTTTGTGTCATCAAAAATGTTCAACATAGGTATCATCCTCACCTCCTCATTTTCTCACCACCAATATCTAACCTATCATTTGTATGTTCACAGCATTTCTTGTATACTCTCCCTTCTCTTTTCTATTCCTGCCACCAACCTGGTATAGGTAGATATATGTTTTCCATTGCTCATATCTAACAGAAAGGACTTGACTGATAATTGTATTGATTATTCTTTAAAATTATCCAAAAAGTCAAGTAATTATGTGATAGAAACAAATTAAAACCATCCCATTCTAAAATAAGGCATGAATCTGTGGAAATAAAGTTAAGTCTCTAGAGAGGATTTCCATTTACTCAATTTCCTTAGCAAAGGCTGCTTTCAACATAATTAACACTAATTAGAAAGTTAACTTATCGTATATGTTCATCTGTCAAATATGAATAAAATAATTTTCTTTGTCTTAGGTGTTCTTTTCAATTGTTATCAGTTTTTTTTTTACCATTTGAATGTTTATTTAGTCAATTTCATTATTTCTTGGTTACAATAATCACATTATTTCCCTTCTTCGCCTCCACCCACTCTTCCTGCAGCCAACACGCAATTTCATTGGTATTACATGTGTCCTTGATCAGAACCTATTTCCATGTTGTTGTTTACACTAGGATGTTCATTTAGAGTCTACATCCCCAACAATATGCTTTCAACCCATGCATTCAAGAAGTTGTTTTTCTTTGGTGTTTTTACTCCCACAGTTTTCCTCTGGATGTGGATAGTGGTTTTTCTCGTAGTTTCCTCCGAGTTGTTCAGGATCATTGCATTGCCACTAATGGAGAAGTCCATTACATTAGATTGTACCATAATGTATCCGTTTCTGATTACAATGTTTTCCTTGTTCTACTCCTCTCATTCTACATCAATTCCTGGAGGTTGTTCCAGTCCCCATGGAATTCCTCCACTTTATTATTCCTTTGAGCACAATAATATTCCATCACCAACATATACCACGATTTGTTCAGCCATTCCCCAATTCAAGGGCATTCCCTCATTTTCCAATTTTTGGCCACCACAAAGAGTGCAGCTATGAATATTTTTGTACATGTCTTTTTCCTTATTATCTCTTTGGGGTACAAACCCACCAGTGCTATGGCTGGATCAAAGGGAAGACAATTGTTATCAGTTTTTGAAAATTTGAAATTAATGATTGGCAAGATTTCCCCTCATATTGCAATTAACTTTTTTAGATTTGATAAGGTACTGGGCTATATCAAGTTCTTAAATATTTACTTCTTTTTATGCCAAGAAACTAATTTCCCATTTGTCTTTTTCAGGCTTATTGATTTTCAGTTATACTCTAGAAATTTGGAAATAATTAAATCACTTTGATTTTAACATGTGTAAATAGCAATACTTCATATTTGTTTCAGGGTATTTTGCTTGGCTGACATTAAAAATATGATTAAATCAATTTGTTTCTGTTTTAAAAAATCGAATTTTTCACTGTGCCTTTTCTCTAACCTCTCCCATCATATTTTTGACTGAAAAATATCCAAAGACATTGCTTTCTGAAATGCAATTCTCCGCAGAAATAAGTTATGTTATAGTGGGAACTTGAACTGAATTGACTACTGCTATCCCAGAGCATGCCGTGAAAGACTATAAACAATACATGACTGGTAGCAATAGTTAAAATAGCAAAATAATGTTTGGATAAAAAGCTATGTAGTCACTAGAGTTTTGATACCTTTTTTCCCTTAGATTGCATAATGGATCCTAATAATGGCTGACAGCTAACAATTATTTGAAAGGTATATGTTGCCCAGGTAGGTAATTTCATGTCCACACATTTTACCTAAATGTCAGAAATTGATAACATTCCAGGAGGAATGAATAAATATCTTGGGCAACCTATTCATATCTTTCCAAGAGACAATTTTTAGAGAAGCAAAAGGTTAAGTCTAATGACATCTTATTCTCCTTAAAGTGGTGGTTTTCAGATTAGAATTATATCTGCCTTCCTAAATATAGTTACACTTCAGTAAAGGACATATAGCTTCCAAGCTGTTTTCCTGGACAAAACCCCTTAAAGGGGAAAGCAGTGCAGCTTATAGCCAAAGGCTTGCAACTTCTCACAAACTTCTAGTTACATAAAAGATAATCACAAATACTGAATAATGAATAAACTCACCTATCCAAGAAGATAACCAAGAGCAATCAGATAAATTATGCAGATTAAAATAAACCAGGCAATGCACAAGATAAATGAACTCTTCCAGGGGGAAGAAGAGGAGAGCTGAGAAAAGATAATGGAGAATTCTCCAATAAAGTAAATGGAGTTGACAATTTCATACAAAAGGAAATTCTCTAAAATCTTAGATTTTATGTTTTAAATATGTGATCTCATTTGAAATCTTCAGTAATCCTTTAATACAAGTTTTATTATTTCCCTTACTTTACAAATGAGTAAACTGATAGTGGCAAGTGATTTGTCAAATTTTGAACAGCTAATAAGTATCGGCAGCAAATTTTTGAAATTGTCTTCCAGATTGCAATACTCTATTCATTAAGATACATTATCTTTTATTTTAGTAATTTTCCATAGGAAGTCATAGTGACTATATGCATTATTATGGATATAGCAGGATTTGAATCTTCCGTTAAATACCTACTATACTTTCATGATGCCAGACTGGTCTGTTAACCCCTTCCTGTCATAGGTTCCTCATATATATGCAAATGCAGTTCAATCCTCAGTATGTTATCTAAATGGCAGGTATCATTACTGCCATCTTCATCAAGGAAGGCAACTCATAATAGCTAACATATATATAGTGTTTACTGAGTGACAGGCATTGTGCTAAGTAATTTATGACACATCTTAATTCTCACAATAATATTGGGAGATAGCTGCTATTATTATGATTATTTTATACATTAGGAAAAGAAAGGAAACAGAGGTTAAATGACTTGTTTGGGGTCTAAGATAATAAGGATTTGAGGCCAAATTTGAAATCAGGTCTTACTAACCACAAGCACAATGCACTATCAACTTTGCTACCTATTGCTCATAGCTGATGATGTATACATTCTTACCTAGGTAATCTGAGATTCCTGGACCTCATCATCCTGGTTATTTCAGCCATATTGTTCCTCTTCTGAGCACAAGTCAAAGACTAGTTCTGAGATTACACTATCCATGCCCAAGAAGCCAGATAATTTTTTTACCATTATAGAAGCATAGTGTGGGGGTGGAGCAAGATGGTGGAGTTAAGGTAGCATATTCCCTGACCACTCCCAAATTAAACTTCAAACAACTAAAAATTAATGCTGTAAAATGAATTCTAGATCAACAGAATCAACAAAAAGTCAGGGTACAACAATTCTGCCAAGATAGTGTGAATTTTTGATTTTCTACACCCTGCTTAGTCTTAGAAATTTAGCAACCAAGGAATGTATACACACCCACGTAAGGATTAACTGTGAGTAGAATGGCCCATGACCAATATGTGCTAGCAAGTGACAAATAAGAAACAACTGACAGACCCCCTGTGGGGTCTGTCCTAAGTCAAACTTAAGCTACCATTGGTACATGTGAGATACAGGAAGTGGTGTAAAGAATGGACTATATATTTCTTGCAGAGATGTTGCTCTCTGTCTCACTTGTGTGGCTTGTGGCTGCATGGTTTGCATCTTGGCTGTTTGGCATTTGTGGCTTGCCAGTGAGGTGACTGGGAGAAGTTCTTAGTAGGCTTGATGAGTGGTTTAGGCTGATTCCTTTTTCCTTTACCTCCAAAAACATTATTCTCCTAGGACACCCCTCATCTTGGAGGAGGCCTTGTGGCTGGTAGCTGAGCTAGATTGGCCCCTTGACCAAGACCTCTGAACTCCTGCCTGGCTCAGCCCAGGCTGGAACAGTTTAAATTCTCTTTTCTCTCTCTCTTTTCTTCTTAATTTCTTCCCTCTATTATAATTAAATGACCATAAAAATCCCAAAGTGACTTGACTATTTTATTGGGATTGAATTAGTCCCTGGTGACCACTAGTATAATATATTCAGTCAATAACACCTAAATTTTACCCCTTAAAATAGCTAAGAAGGTCAGCAGGAAATGTCTGTTTTACTATAGTTAAATTGAGGTATAGTCCAGTACAGGCAGTGTCCAACAAACCAGTAACAAGTTTTGGGAGGTGACTGAAATAGCAACAGGGCTTCTTGAAATAGCCCACAGAAGGTAATGGAGTCATAATACTGGTCAAAGAGAGATGATAGGAGACTTTTTTCTGGCAGTGAGAGCAGGATTTTGTTGCATTATCCATACATGGTTCCAAGACACAGTCACAGGGTATGGAGGATCATTAATAGAATCAGGATTCCTGGACACAGTTCTATTGAGAAAAGAAGTGCTTACAGTTGCTCACAGACCAGAGTACAGACTAGGAGAGCACTGACCACTTGTCTCCTAAGATCCTACCATCCTAGAATAACTGAAAACTTACAAATCCTGAGAATCAGCTCTGAAACAGCAGTATGAAAAATCTGAAGCTTGAGAATGGGTCCACTCTACAGTTGGAGCAGCTTTAACATGAACTCAAAGTCTAAGAAATAGGCTAGAAAAATAAGCAAACAAGAAATAATCTGATAATAGAAAATTACTATGCTGATAAGGAAGATCAAAACAGACTCAGAAGAAGACAACAATCATGGAGACATTTCACTTGCCCAATTATACTTTTTAATTTTTTTCCTTATTTACACCTGGTTGATTCTTTGACTTAATTAACTTAATGCAGAATCCAAGTAAGCTTCACTCATACATAAATTAGGAAACTAAGTCCAGGAAAAAGGAGATTTCTTTTTACCCCCAAAGGACACATAGTGGCACACAAGCCTAGAGTTTAGATCTTTTGGCTCTCATTCAGTGCTCTGCATAGTATGCTATTAAGTTAGGCCACCCAGCAAAAGTCTTTCCTGGGCCAGAAAAAGATGGCTAGTTTGATGTTGATGATGATGTTCCTAGACATTGTTGTTGATGATGATGTTGATGATGATGTTGTTGATGCTAATGTTGTTGATGGTGTAGATGATGTTGATTTTGATGATGTTGTTGATATTAATGATGCTGAGAATGATGCTGTTGATGGTGCAGATTATGTTGATCATAAGATGATTACACTATTTTATCTTTTTTCCCATTTTTCTTAGTATTATCCTCTTATATGTGACAAGGAAATCACTTTAAAAGACTGATATATATTAATTTAAGGTTGCCAAGGAATTCAGCTATGTAATTCCTAAATGAAAACTCAAGTCAGCCTTTTATAGAGTTTAATTACAAAGAGGAGGAAGAAAGGAATTAGAGATAGAGAGAGAGAGAAAGAAAAGAGAAGGGAATAGGGCTTAAATACCCCTTCTGTTTAGGCTGGGCCAAAAGGCCCAAGCCCTTAGATAGCTGGGGCAAAGAAAGGAGATCAGTCCCTATTACTCACGTGACCAAAATGGAGAAACAGTCTCAGGGCCCCCACCTCCAGCTTCCTTCAAAGCAAGCTTCTCAGAGCACCTCTCCAACCACTCAGAGCCAAACTCTCCAACCCCCCTCTCAGTCCTCAGACCCCTCTATCTTTAAGGAAACCATCCAAGTTCCCTCCCCTCAGTTCTCACATCTACCAATCACTGTCCATCATTTGCCCTGTGCCAATGGTAGCTCTAGCTTAACCCAGGACTGCCCAGAGGTCTGTGGCTTTGCACATGTCTGTTGAAGGTCATATTCTCAAATAATTAAATCTTTGATCCTTTGCTACAGCCCTTCCTAAATCCTGTTACCCTGAGTAGGGTAGAGATTGGAATAATTAAATTTTGATCTATGCTGCAGCCCTTCCTAAATCCTGTTAGGACTGAGTGGAGTGGAAATTGTATTTTCCAAGACCTGATTCTGTCATTCCAAGCATCTCTATTGTATCAATTCTAAAATCAATCATGACTCAAAGAAATTCCTGTTCTGTGCTTAAGCATAGGTCAAAGCCCTTTCCATTGTTCAGCAAAAGGTTTCTGTCCTAAAGTAATCTTAAGAAGGGAGGAGGAGGAACCTCCCATGCCAATGGGGTTCACATTCCAATTGACTATCAATAAGAAATTTTCCAAGTATGAAATTTCCCAATGGTGAAATTTCCAACATTTATAAGTCTAAGGAATTTTAAGGTTTATATATATATATATATATATATACACATATATATATGTGTATATATATATATATATATATATATATATATATATATATATATATATAGGCACATCATCCAATACAGTTTGTTATTGTACACTCTAAGTATACTTCTTCTAGCTACCCTGACAATAACAATTTTTAAGAGTTACCAATATCACCTTTTCTTAGAGAAATCCAAATCATTTAAACTTAATGGGTCACTTAATTTTTTTCCCCTTTCTTAATTACCTTTTGGTGATTCTCTTGAGTTCTGTGTTTGGGTATCAAATTTTCCAAGTCAGGGCTTTTCTTTAGGAATATTGGAAGTCTTCTATTTTATTAAATTGTCATAACTTCTTCTGCAAGAATATGGTAGGTTTTAACCAGTTCCCTTGCTTTCTGGAATATAATATTCCATAACTTCTGGTCCTTCAATGTGATGTAGCCAGGTCCTATGCTATCATGACTGTGGTTGCATTATATAGAAATGGCTTCTTCTTTGTAGCTTATAGAATCTTTTCCTTGGTCTAGTAGTTCTTGAATTTGGCTATAACATTCCTGGGCATTGTCCATTGGAAATTAAATGTAGGAGGTGATGTGTGGATTCTTTCAATCTCCATTTTTCTCTCTTGTTCAAGAATGTCGGGGCAGTTTTCTTGGATAATTTCCTATAAAATGATGCTGAGGCTTTTTCTTTTGTCCTGATTTTCTGGTAGTTCAATAATTTTAAAATTGACTCTTCTGGATCTATTTTCCAGGTCTATAGATTTATCAATGAGATGTTTCATATTTTCCTAAATTTTAAAATTCTTTTGATGCTATTTTATAGACTCTTGCTGCCCTTTGAAGTAATTTGCTTCTAGTTGTTGACTTCTAATTTTTAAAGACTGAATATCATCCATGACTTTTTGGTCACCCTTCTCCTTCTGGTCTGTTTTTTTATAGGTCATATTTCACTTTATTTATCTTGTTTTTAAGCTGGTCAATTCTGGCTTTCAAAACACCATTTTCTTGCTTTGGTTCATGTGGCTCTGTTTCCAGATGACTTAATTATTTTTTGATTACTGTTTTGAGTTCTTCCACAGCCTGATTCCAGATGACAGGAGTTTTTGGGTTTTTACTTGGTGTTTCTTAGTCCTCCTCTATTCCATTTACTCTTTATTCATTACCTGGATAGAAGCTGTCAATTGTAATTTCTTTTTTTTTATGTTGTTTACTCATATATTTCCTTCTTTGCCCCCTGTCAATGACTATAATCTTGATCCTCTGATTATTTGCTGGATCTGTGGGTTTTGATTAAACTTTTAAAAAATACTTATTTTCTTCTGTGAACTTTTATACCTTATTTTCCATTTGGTCAATTGTACTTTCTATTTTATTTTATTTTTTTAATTTTTAAAAACTTTTTGAATTTAGAATGTTTTTCCATGGTTATATGATTCATGATCCCTCTGTCCCACACTGTTTCCTCCCCACTCATAAATCTGACAAGCAGTTCCACTGGTTTAGACATTTATCATTGTTCAAAACCTATTTCTGTGTTATTCATATCTGCAGTAGAGAGATATTTTAACATCACAATCCCAATCATATCCCTATCACATTACATGATCAATCACACATATTTCTAATGCATTTCCATTTCCACAATTCTTTCTCTGGATGTGGACAGCATTCTTTATTATAAGTTCCTCTGAAATGTCCTGGGTCACTGCTAGTAAAAAGTCCATTACAATTCATTTTGTCATAATGTATCAGTCTCTGTGTACAGTGTTCTCCTGGATTTGCTCCTTTTGCTGTACATCAGTTCCTGGATGTCATTCCAGTTCACGTGGAATTCCTCCAGGTCTTTATTCCTTTCAACACAATAATATTCCATTACTAAATATACCAAAAATTATTGAGCTATTCCCCAATTGATGGACACCCCTTCAATTTTACAATTTTTGCTACCACATAGGTCATGGCTATAAATATTTTTGTACAACCTTTTCCCCCATGTTATTTCTTTGGGGTACAAACCTAGCAGTGGTATAGCTGGGCCAAAGGTTAGGCATTCCTTTAAAGCCATTTTTCCATAATTCCAAATTACCCTCTGGAATGGTTGGACAAATTCACAACTCCACCAGCAGTGTATTAATGTCCCAATTTTGCCCTATCCCCTCCAACATTTATCACTCTCCTTTCCTGCCATATTGGCCATTTGGCTAAGTATAAAGTAGTACCTCAGAGTTGTTTTAACTTGCATTTCTCTAATCATAAGAGATTTAGTACACTTTTTCATGTACTTATTGTATAATTGGAAATCTGTTACCCTAAAAAATTACATTTCCTGGGAGCCCACTGACTCCCTGTCATTACATAGTTCCTGTAGACAGGGGATATTAGGCAGTGGGTTGACTGGCCTGAGCCTTTTTGTCTTCCTGGAAACAATGGTAAGTGAGGGGGTTTTAACAGGCTGATTAGCATTGGGCATGTGATTTATTTTTGTATCCCTTTTATTCCTTTATTTATAATGATTATTAATACATCTCCTAAAATATAATATATTCATTATTGAAATTTAATTTAATTTTTACAATGATGGCAACCACTAGTTGGAGGACTTCTCAATTTTTTAAAGATAGCCTAGATAAAATTTTTTTAAAGCCACATTTCTCCTAACAAGACATTTTGCCTTCCCCACCACCAGCACCTCTCACAAACTCAGAGAAAACTCTGAACCCTCTTTGGAGCCTTACTTCTGCCCTAACTACTTTTTGCTGGGTCACTCTCCCTCCTGGCCGAGCTGTTTTATTTTGAGGGACTTAACCAGGGACTCTTGGTGGAGAAGGGACAAGCTCCTTCTCTAACCCATCTGCTTGAGTCAGCATTCCTTGCTTCTGAATCTGGCATTGCTGCTGTCAATCCAGCCTCCACCTGCTCTTCCTGCTCCTCCTCCTGATCTCCTGATCCCCAGCCTGGGCCCTGACTGCTGTTGTAGATCCTTTTGGTGCTACTGGTTGCTGATGCTGTGAAGCTTGGAGTCCTTGGAGGCGATCTCTGGGCCACTGGCAAAAGCCTGGGTGTATTTTTTAAGGCAATAATTAGCCTCCTAACTCCCTGTCCACATGGCAGGGGAATAAAGCTGCTCCCTAGCATTTTACCCCAGGGTGGAAGGGGAAGGAAGTTTTCTCTTCAAAACTGGAAGTAAAATTTCAGAAGCCTATTTCAAACAGCTTCCAGTGTAAGGATTTTTTCTTTCTAACATTGCTGGGTCCTTTCAATTATCTTGCCTGAAATTCAGGAGAGAAATTCATCTCTCTTCAACCCCTTGCCATTTGGGCATGCCCAGTTTCTAAGATACATACAATTTGAAATTCCTCCAAGATAAATTCTCCCTCATTACTATGGGAGAGCCCAGAAATGTGACAAAAGGAATCTGAATGGATAGAGAAAGGAACTTTAAAGAGTCTGGTGATGAAATTTTTAAGCCTCGATTTCATTGTTTTATGAAAGTCTCTGTCTCTTATTGTATTTTGCTGATTGTTCTGCTTTAACATTTAATTTTATTGTTTTAAGTTTATCTGTATTAATCTGATCAATATTATTCTGTTACACTGAATCAGTTTAATCTAATGTGTTTTAACTATTAGATATATTCGGTTACCTCTCCCCTATGACTACTTAACAAAATATTGTAAAATATTTTAAAAGCCCATAAACAGCCTTTTCTTCTATTTTGCATTTGTTAATTGTCACGTAGATGATGCATGGATTCCATCAACTTGGTTAACAACCTTTGGAAAATTTAATGAGCTAAATATCTCAAATTGATTTTAAAGGATGTTTAGACATGATTTTTAGATTTTTTTCAATAGCTCTGACTAATCATTTGCTTGTCTCTGAGTTATTTGTAACAAGAGGTAAAGGGTCAATTTTAGTAGCTGAAGTGAAGTGCAATTATATCCCCACCTCAGCATTTGTAAAATGAAATGGGTGCGACATAACAATCTTATACTAGAGGAGCTGGGAAGTTGATCCTAAGTCATGGTACCCCTGAATGGCTCCCATGAGGGAGCATCTCTCATTTGTAAACTCTTCAGTTTACTCTACCCTTCCACCAGAATGATCGAGATTCTTGGTAATTTTTTTAGATCCAACATCAACAGTACAGAGGTTTGGTCTTTTATAGATGCCTCTGCGCATTTTTGTAATCATGGCAGTAATAGAATTAAAAAAAAATATCTTGGCCAAGGTTGGAATATTGCTACACCTGAAAAACTTTTGACAAGTATCCATTATGTTCTAAGGTTTTCTTTAACATCATATAGAAGACTCACATGAATCCTAATGATATTGGATTTGTTTGCTATTGTCATTAAATGGGCTATTATAACTTTGGGGATTTTGATACTTCTTGTTGTACTTCTTTATAAAAAACTGTTACTTTGTAAAAATCATTTGCACTCACACAGTGATTCATGGCCAAGTTGAAGGAGGAAATGGATCTCATTTCTGGGTGAGAAACCTTTTTCTTAGCTGACACAATGTGTCAATGATTATAAGCTATATATTTTTTATTTTTAGACATTTTTTGTTATTGTTTTTGCTTGCATGTACAATATACTATTCAGTTTTATTTTTCTCTCCTCTTTGTATTTGAAGCACATATCACCAGTACTGAGAAGATTTTCTTTAACTTTTTTTGATTTTGCAGTAATATAAGTTTAAAATACATTTGCCTTAATTTCAATGCATACCCAAAAAGCTTTAGACTATAAAAATGTTGCCATTGATTGTTTTAAAAATTTCATGGGACTTTCCTTAATGATTCTGTCTGATTATAGGAAAAGGAAATACAAAAGGAGCCATTGCATAGTGCCAAAGAAGCACAAAGCTATTTGCAGAGTGCTAATTGAGCACAAGGTCAAAGAGACCAAACCAGTCCTAGGTGGATTAATGACATTCTGCACAAAGAGCTCAATTACTTGATCACGTGTGAGACTCTAGGTTGTGGCTGTTCAACATCTGTTAAATGCTGGACTTTCTTGTAACACACACTCTATATCAAATATATAGCATCAATTATTCTGGCTCCATCCTTGCTCCCATTTGCTGCCATAAATCTAGTCCCTTTTCTGTCTTTCAGAGTGTGGCAAACTTTCTGTAGTTGTGGCTACTGATTGGGTAAAAGCATATTTGCTTTAATTAGGTCCTGATTCACTTTAATTAGGACCTGATTCAAGGACCTGTTATAAGTTTATTTTCTTTTACTTAGAATATTTAAACATAAGATGTTGATATTCTATTTTTCATCCAGAAGTTATTTTTCTCTCTTTTATTTGTATTCTTTTTTGATGCTTTTGATTTCTCTTGCTAATTGATTCATATAGCTCATAACTCAGTCATGCATTCTCAAGTGATCCCTGTGTTTTTCAACATCTTCTTCAGGGGGGAATATATTATTATTCCAAAATGCAAAGTTTAAATTCTTTTTTATTGTAATTTTAGGATTAGAAACATGCTAACTCTCTGAATCAAGAAAGTAAACTATTTGGAGAAGGCACCATAAAGATATCTACACAGACAACACATTGCACCAGAAGATCCAGAGTGAATTTTGGGATATAATGATTTGAACCATGTGGATTGAATGCATTTGTTTTATATGTATAGTCTCATGCCAAAGGGGACTGCCCCTAATGGTTTTTGTCAATGCACCTAGCAGTCAATGTTTTTGTTCTTTTTCCTTTCCCTGTAATTTAGAAGTTGGTTATGTTAAATGATCAAATTGGGAAGACTAGCCCCTCAAAATGATCATCAGGGGTGAATGTTTAATTGGAAATCTGTTACCCTAAAAACTACATTTCCTGGGAGCCCACTGACTCCCTGTCATTACATACTTCCTGTAGACAGGTGATATTAGCCAGAGGGTTGACTAGCCTCAGCCTTTTTGGCTTCCTGGCAAGTGTGGGGGTTTTAACAGACTGATTAGCCATGGGCACGTGATTTATTTTTGTATCCCCTTTATTCCTTTACTTGTAATGATAATTAATAAATCTTTTAAAGTATAATGTATTTAATATTGAGATTTAATTTTAATTTTTACATTATTGATAGTTTTGATTTCGTTGTGAAAACTGTTCCTTGACAAATTGTCAATTGGGGAATGGCTTGATTTTTTTTTGTAAATTTGTCTTAGTTCCTTATATATTTGTGAAATTAGAGCTTTGTAAGAGAGTTTTGTTATAAAACTGTCATCTCCATTTGTTGCTTTTCTTTTTATTTTGTTTGCATTGGTTTTGTTTGTACAAATTTTTTTTTTTAATTTTATAAAATCAAAGTCATTCATTTTACATTTTACGATATTCTCCTCCTCTTGCTTAGACTTAAATTCCTCCCATTCCCACAAATCTTACAGGTATACTATTCTTTGTTCACCCAATTTATTTACAATTTCATAATTTGTATTCAAGCCATATACCCCTTTTGAATTTATCTTGGTATAAAGTTAAGATGTTGATCTAAACCTAATTTTCCCCATACTATTTTCCAATTTTCCCAGAAGTTTTTGTCAAATGGTGAGTTTTTATCCCCAAAGCTGGGATCTTTGGATTTATCTAAAACTGGCTTAGTGAGGTCATTTACCCATAGTCTGTTCCATTGATCCACCCTTATCTCTCTTAATCAGTAACATATTGTTTTGAAGACCACTGCTTTATAGAACAGCGTAAGATCTGGTACTACTAAGCCTCCCTCCTTCAATTTTTTTTCACTATTTCCCTTGATATTTTTGGTCTTTTGTTCTTCCAGATGAATTTTCTTATAATTTTTTCTAATTCTATAAAAAAGTTTTTGGTACTTTGGTAGGCATGGCACTGAATAAGTAAATTAATTTGTTTAGGATTTTCATTTTTATATTATATTATTATTATTATTATTATTATTACCTCATCTGAGGAGTATTAATGTTTTTTCCAATTGTCTAGATTTAGTTTTAATTATGTGGAAAGTGTTTAGTAGTTGTGTTCATAAAAATCCTGTTTTTTCTTGGCAGAGAGATTCCTAAATATTTTATAGCATTTAGAGTGATTTAAATGGAGTTTCTCTTTCTAACTACCTCTGTTGAGTTGTGTTGGAAATATATAGAAATTATGATGATTTATGTATGGTTATGTTGTACCCTGCAACATTGCTGAAGTTGTTCATTATTTTTCACTAGCCTTTTAGTTGATTTTCTGGAGTTCTTTAAGTATACCATCATATCATCTGCAAAGAGTGATAGTTTAGTTTCCTCATTGCCTACTTTAATCCCTTCATTTTTTTGCTTCTTGAATTGCTACAGATAGAATTTCTAGAACAATGTTAAATAATTGGGAAGACTTCTAACTTGTCTCCATTGAAGATGATAACTTGTTCATGATTTTAAATATATACTGTTTATTATTTTGAAAAATGGTCCTTCTATTCCTCTTCCTTCTAGTGTTTTCAATAGGAATGGGTGTTCTATTTTGTCAAAGGCTTTTTTCTGTATCTATTGAGATAATCATGTGATTTCTGTTGGATTGATTATTGATATGATCAATTATATGAATGGTTTTCCCAAAATTAAAGCATCTTTGCATTCCTGGTGTAAATCTCACCTGGTCATAGTGAATAATCCAAGTGATAACTTGCTATAGTCTTTTCATTAGTAATTTATTTAAGATTTTTGCATCTATGTTCATTAAGGAGATTGGTCTGTAGTTTGGGGTCCTCCTTGCTTTGGAATCTGTACTATATTTGTGTCATAAAAAGAATTTGGTAATACTCCTTCTTTGCTTATTTTCTCAAATAATTTAGTAGTATTGGGATTAGTTGTTCCTTAAATGTTTTATAGAATTCACTTTAGGTCAGTCCCCCTAGTCTCCTCCCTTGATATGCTTCCCTTTCTAGCCCCTCCTTTTTGTTCCCTTGCCCTCCCCACTCTCCTTCCCTCCCTTTTAAAACTCCCTTCCCCTTCCCCCTCCTTAATTTCCCCTTCTCTCTTACCTTGTTGGATAAGATAGAATTCAAGATCCCAATGGATCTATATGTTCTTTCCTCTCAAAGTTGATTTCACTGAGAGTAAGGTTTTAGTAATACCAATTTGCACTCTCTTCCTCTCCTTCTTATAGGGGAATTCTTCCCATCACCTTCCCATGTGTATATTTGTGTGAGAAAGATTATTCTATTTAGTTTTTTTTCTATTTCTTCATGTATATCTTATTACCGTCAATGATTCCTCCCCTCCCTTTTTGTTTCTTTCCTCCTTTTCACCATATCTTTCCCTATGTGTGATTCTTCTTACTACTCTAATGATGCATACAATTTTTGAGATTACACATTACATTTTCCCCACATATTAATAATTTGATATAAATGTAGTACTTATAGAAGAGAATTTGAAAAAAAGAAAAAGAAAACATTTTTGAGAACATTAGGGCAATTTTCTTCAATGATTTCTTGTAGTATGGCATCGAGAATTTTGTTCATCTCTTGTTTTTCGGGTAGTCCAATGATTCTCAAGTTGCCTCTCCTTCCTCTGTTTTCCTGGTCTGACAACTTGTCAGTGAGATATTTTATGTTTTCCTCTAATTCATTAATTTTTTTTAAAATTTGCTTCATGAATTCTTGCTGTTTTGCAAGATCATTGCCTTCCAGTTGCTTAATTCTGGTTTTTAAGGACCGGTTTTGCTTTTCAGATTGATCTGCCCTTCTGTTTGTGGCCTCCAGCTCTTTTTCCAATTGTGAGGTCTTGTCTGTCAGGCTGCTGACCTCTTTCTGAATTTTTTCCCATTTTCCTTGACAGAAGATTTCCATCTTTTGGATGAGCTCCATTTAAAGATCTTCCAGAGCTTATGGATAATTTCCATTTTGGGGGGCATGTTTTGATTTTGTTTGAATTTCATCCTCTTTCTCTTCTGTTGCCTGGGTTTTCCCTCCATAAAATTTTTCAATCATCACTTTTTCCCCTTTCTTCTTGGTGGGTTGATATTGGGCAGTGTGAGCCATCATTTTGTTGGTTTTCCCTTTCCTTTTTGGTCAGAAGTCTGGTTGATATGGGTGAGTTTTCTGTGGATTTAAGTTGCCTCAGAATAGTTCTTCCCAGCCTCCATGGTTTGTTAGCTCGCCCTCCCCCATGCTCTTCTCTCTGGTGCATAGGAATCTCCTCTAAAACCACTCTGAGGTGTAGTTCTCTGGTAGTCCCTGTCAGTTTCCAAGGGCCCTGGCTGCCTCCCCCCTCGCCCTCACTACAGTGAGGAGCAGAGATTTGGCCTCAGGCACTTTCTATAGTTTCTCAAGACTCCACACTGTTTGCAGTTTGCAAGGGTCCCTGCGTTCTGCACACTCTCCAGTGTGCAGGGTTCTCCAGTGAAACCACCCTGAAAGGGAATTCCCTAGCAGTCCTCCTTAGATCCCAAGAACACTGGTGTTCCCCCCCTGGACAGAGACACTCCTCACCCACTCTCTTTCTCTTGTGAGCAAGCTGGCCCCTACTCTGGTTCCGTGTGGGATGTGGGGGAAGATCAGCTCAGTTCATATTTTTGTGCAAGCTTTTCCTCCTTCTTTTAGTGTGGAAATGCTCACTCCCCACCCACCTTCGTTGCTGTGGCATACTGGTGAGTCCCTCTGTTCTTCCAAGGATGATTTTTATGCTCTTTTGAGGTAGTCTAATTCTTTCTATGCCGGGGGAGAGGAAGCGATTTGCATCTATATGGCAGCGATGTTTACCCAGAAGTCCCAATTTTATTTTCTTATTCAAGTTTCTTTGATGTCTTTGATAATTTCTTATAATATGATATCCAAAGTTTTTTTCATCTCCATGACTTTCACATAGTCCAATAAGTCTCAGAATGTCTCTCCTAGATCTGTTTTTTAGGTCAGTTGTTTTTTCTCCATGTTTTTCTCTGATTTTTTTTTCATTCCTTTTGATTCTGCCTCATTGTTTCTTGATATCTCATGAAATCATTAGTTTCTAGATGATCAATTCTGATTTTTGAGACCCGTTTTCCCTCTGTTAGTTTTTTGTTCTCCTTTTTCAATTGTCCCATTTCTTCTTATATCACTTTCATTTCTTCTTGCATTACTTTCCTTTCTTCTTGCATCACTTTTATTTCTCTTCCCCACTTCTCCTCTACCTCTCTTGTTTGGTTTTTAAAATCTTTTTTGAGCTCATCCAAACTCTGTGATCATTCTGTTTTTCTTTTGGACTTTGCATGTGTTTCCTTTGCTTTCACTTCCCCCTTCTTTGTCTGCACCTTGCTCTTTGTTTCCATAAAAAGTCTTTATAATTAGGAGATTTTGGGGGGGTTGTTTGCTCATTTTTCCTATTTAATTATAGGTAGGCTCTGATTTCTGGGGAGTTGGGGTACATTCTTAAACTTCCATCCTTCCTTGATGTTATTTTTGGCTTATTTTTTGGGTTGTTACTAATTTACCAAATGTTCTGAGGCCTGAGAGCTGTGATAGTCCCCTTCCAGTGCTGATTCAATTAATCCTTGAGATGTTGCTAGTTTAAAGACTTCCGTTCTGCTTGGGTATAACCTTTTAATCTCACTCTGCACTTGATCAGGTCAGGTGCTAATAAAATTTTAGCCCCAGCCTTAGGCTCAATTTTTTTTTGTCTCAACATGTTCTTGATTCAATCAGGCACATGCTTGATTGTCCTGTCCTGGAACTCTACCCTTAGTTTTGGACAAAAAGATTCCAGGGAGGCTTCCCCTGAGAACTGTGTCCTCACCCCAAGTTCAGACTGGGATTCCTGGCTTCAATTTGGGCTCATGTGGATCAGCCTTCTTTAGCCCAGATTATCCTGGTCTGGGACAGCAGACTTCTCCTCAGGTTTGAAATTTGAAGGGGTGTGATTTATCTTGGACCACTTCTTACTCTAGTAGTGTCTCATGGTTTGCTCCCTAGACAGGGCTTAAGGTCAGAAACTGTGAGACAAGATGTGGTTTATTCTTGGCTTGCTCCTCACTCACTGCTATGTCTCCTCCTAGCTCTGCTCCCTTCTCACCCCAGTTCCCCAGATGGTCTCTGCCTACCTTTTGGGTTTCTCCTCTTTTGAGGGTTATTTCACTCAATCTCTTTGTTGATTCCTTAACTCCTGTATTCATTTTGTCGTGATCTTTTATCTTAGTTGGAAAAGATTTTCATGGTGAAATGGCACTGCTCTCTAGTTCCTTCTCTATCTTGGCTCACCCCCCCCCCAGTTCTACTTTTTAAGGAGTTCTTTTCTTTAATGAATTTTTATATTTATTTTTCTATGTAAGAAGTTCTCCTATTTAAGATGTTCTCTTCAGTGGATAAAGCATGTTACGGGGGGGGGAGAGAGAGAGAGAGAGAGAGAGAGAGAGAGAGAGAGAGAGAGAGAGAGAGAGAGAGAGAGAGAGAGAGAGAGAGAGAGAGAGAGAGAGAGAATACATCATGGCCTGAAAGGAGAGATCATAAAAGTAAATCTTCCTAGCCATTAGGGTTTACCTTGTGGGTAATTTCAATTTTAACACTTACAAAGCTTAAATTTAAAAAAAAAAACAGATTCCTAGGAGAAGCTTTCCTCAGCAGTGTGTTTCTTAAAGAATTATCCATAGAGGGACTACTTTGATGATAAAGGACTGGAACTATGTCATAAGATGCTAAAGGACTGAAAGAATGTCATAAGAGGGTCTAAGGTATATGAACCTTACCCTTTTCCCCTATTGTTGCCATATATGATGGTGCTTGCCTCTTCATCAGTTTCCCAAGCCTGTCTAAATTCAAAGGAAGCTAATGATGTACAACTGCTTTATATATTCTTAACACCATATACATTTTCCTTGAATAAAATAAATCTTCCTTGTAATCAATATCTATATTGTACAATGAGAGTCTTGTGAGAATGGGAATCCTTTTATCCATATTTGGGAAAAACTATACAAAGACCACCCATAAACTTTATTTTTGAGGTTTTATTGAGTTAATTGCAAATAATTAGTAAAGGGCAATAAATAAAGGGCAGTAAATAAAATATAAACTGATTCTCTTGGGTGTGATTAGGATTGAAGTTTATATATATAGATCAATATGTTCAGATGGTTCTGAGCTGTAGAAGAATGATCATTAATGCTTTCAAAGCACTTTATGATTTATAAAGCAAATACCTTCATATGCATCATTTCATTTCATCCTCCAAGTATGTAATTAAGCAGAACAGTTATCACCACTTTCATATGGTCAGATAAAGGGGAAGCTGGGATTCACTGAGGTGTTATGATTTACCCAGTGTACTAGAGGAGGAAATGATAGAAGTAAATCTGGTAATAGTTATAGGGAAAATGTGTTTGGGATTGAAGAACAGGAGATACAGAAAGTTTTGAAACAGTGAATGGAGGAGTTGAAGGGAGAGAGAGGGAATGTGGCTGCCAGGGAGGTAAAAGGAGAGAGATGCCCCTTGCCAAGAGGCTATTTTTGAAAAATGGGGTTCCCAAGAAATGGGCCAACTAAGATAGACTGAGGGGATGTCATCTCTATTGATTGATGTTGAAAATACCCCAGAGCAGGTAAGCATGGACCCTCCTGAGGAACAAGATTCCCCCAGACCAAGGTCACCCAGCAGGGGTCCAATAAGGACCATTGAAGGTTGAATGGCTGTCCTGAGGTTCAACTCCCTCTATATCCCCTGAAATGATAGTCCTCTAATCTGACTGAAGTTATTTAAATAAAGATGAATTTTAATAACAAGTTTGGATTGGAGAAGTATCAGGGAAGAGGGAATCAGGATTTCTCTAGACTGGGTTTGAGTCTCTCTCAGCTTTTGAGCAGAGACCAGGCCTCACAGGCCGGTAGAGGGTTTCTTTTATCTAGTCTATCTAATTAATTATCCTATCCTAGTTTTATTAAGTTCAAAGTCTTAGCAGTAGACAACAAGAGGAAGAGAAGTTCTGACCTTCAGAGCTAGTTGGAGCTGTCTCTTCGGACTGACAGCCCTGAAGTCTGGCCTTACAGTTCAAACTGCTTCTCTTAAGTCCTTAGGTTTAATTTTCCCCCAGCAATAAGTATTTCTTTTTTACAAGAAGATTAAATTTCAATAATCATTTTCTGACATTTTGACATCCATATTCTTTCTCTCTCCTGTCCTCTCATCCTTTCCTGAGATTGCAGGCAATATGATGTAGATTGTACATGTGCATGTGCTATCATGTAATACAAATTTCCATTTTCTTCATAATTTGAAAGAAAATACATATCACTTGTACCAGTGAAAAAATCATGAAGGAAATAAAGTGAAAAATGGTTTGCTTCAATCTTCTCTCAGATTTGATCAGTTCCTTCTATTGTGGTAGATAGATTATTTTGTCTTGAATGCTTTGGGGTCATCTTAAAATCCTTCATTGCTGATAATAGTTGTCATTCACAGTTGATCATAGTACATTATTGCTGTTACTGTGTTCAATATTCTCTTGGTTTTAGGTCAAAATTTAAAAAAAATAATTTTCTAATTCACTAGAAACAAAAATCTCAATGAGGATATATATGTGTATAAGAATACACATGCTCATATATTTGTGCACATAAACACATATATACACTCATAAATATACATACACACATTTATCCATCTATCAAAATAAAAGGAAAAAATGTAACTTTTTTACATTAGGACCTTATCTTTTCTATCTGTCAGTACTACCTTAGCCTTATCTTATTCTCTCTTTCTTTCCTCTTAGACATGTCAAGCCTTTACTTTTCTGTTGGTGTTGTATAATTTAGAAGAACAGGATTGAAGGATGTTTGTGTTTTTGCCTTATTACCAATGCGCCCTGTCGTGCTTTATGATTAGTATATGCTTAATAAATATTTACTGAAAGTTTTTAAGTGCTCTTAGAACCCTGGAAGATTAGAGGATAAGGAACATTTACATATGTTTGCACCTCTATAACTACCAACAAAAAATCTCTTGAGTTTGAAGACCATGTCTTATCTTACCTTTATGTATCTCTCCTACACTAGTATAATACTCTGCAGACAGAAAGCACTCTACTAGATTGTCTTGTTCTGTTTTACTTCATCATATTGTTCTAAGTTCTTGATTCTGATGGGCTATCTTAAAATGCTAATAAAAAGATTTTACCTTCTTAAGGAAATATGCTAGATCAATAAAACATTAGCCACTTTCTTTAAAAAACATGTTAAAATATATTTTGGTTTTCAGGGAACTGACATTTATTCATCTGTACCTAAATAATAACTAACATGATTATTATAAGATTATTTCCCTTATCCTGTTTAGTGATCTTTACATCAATATATTTTTGCTTTTCCTGAAATTCATATTTTATATATCTTCAATTCAAGAGCAACTTATATATTTTTGCTGAGTCCTCTCACAATGTCCATATCCTCCCATGAGCTAAAATAATTGATAGTAATGTTCCTAGTCTTCCCCTTTTCTGGCTCTCCAGCACAATACTTATATTTATAGAGAATATTTTTAGAGGTTCTACAATGGCTGATTTTTATTTACTTTTCTTTTAATTCAGTAAGATGAAAATATCTTTGAAGAAAGCATCTAGAAATAATAATTAGATAATGGAAAATCACTTAGCTAAAACTACTGTAATTTTTGCTAATTAATTTGTTTTTTTCCCAACGGTCAAGGCAAAGTTAATTCTTCAATATTACTCAAGCCTTGCTTCTCCCCACAAAGCACATGATGTGTGTGAGATAAGGAGAGGGAGAGGTGTATGTATAGTGTTTTGGTGAGAGCAGAAGAAATAAAGAAATTGAGAAATACCTTTCTTTATCAATTCCCTTATTCTGTTTTTAGAAATGCCTTTTCTATTGACATAAAAATAAGTTGTGCCCTGAGTTACTATGTATAGTAGAAATAATAGTGAACTCACAGTTATTCAAAAAGCTTTAAGATACCAATTCATAAATCATTATATATTTGCTAATTTTCAGGTAATTATTAAGTATTGGAAAATGAAAAGTCATTCTGAGTGTGTGTGTGTGTGTGTGTGTGTGTGTGTGTGTGTGTGTGTGTGTGCATGGATGTCTGTGTCTCAGTCTTATTTCGGGCTACTTCATTAATGTTTTTAACTCAGGGAATTTGATTAACTTCTCTGAGCCTCATTTTCCTAATGTGTAAAATGGACATTTTAAATAACTTTGCAGACTTATTGGGTACTAAATCTTAAAGCAATATACCATTTCTATATATACATTCATATATATAAAATATACTTTCATAAGACATGCAGCCTAGAAAGTCTGTGATTTCCTCAGTGTGGGTATTAATGAGATCCTTCTTTTGCCACCATAGTTTGACAACTTCTTGGAATTTTGAGAGTTATCAACAACACAAAGATTAAATGATCTACTTAGGGACAGAAAGTGTGTATTTGTACGTTTAAGAATTTAGATCATGGTCTTCCTGAACTCTTGTGGAGAAGTCAGATATAGAATGCATAATGGCTTTGTGACCTTGGTTGAGCACTTCTTAGTCCTGTAAGCAACACTCTAAAACATATATATATATATATATATTAGCAGATGTATATAATGTGTGTATTATATATGTTTATATATTCACACAAAAATATGTATCACATTTACATGTTACAAGTGCATATATGTGCACATATACATGGTAAAAATGTGTAATATATCCATATGTCTATAGATAAATATTTTGTTAAAAATAAAACATACATAAGCATATGTATATGTGTGTTTTTAATAAAATATTAATATAGGAAAACTTTTGTGTCATCAAAATTACTAGGAAAAATAAAATTCCCAATGATTAAGAAACAGTAAAATATTTTTGGTATATAAATGCAACATAATCATGTTGTATAATACACATATGTTTCTATACTCACATACATATGTATATATTGTATAGGCTTATATACGTATGTCTGTATATATATACATAAATACATATGTATGTATTTCAGGAGCATGGGAAGACTTCAGTGAACTGAAACAAAAGGAAGAAATAGAATTTGGATAGAAATATATACAATGAAGCTTGAGATTCGTATCCTTTCTAGCTACTCACCCAACGTATTTCATCATCTGCTTTCCACTACTGACGTATTTTTGGACCAGAATCTTCAGCCATAGACCTGAGATGTAGATCTAAACACTAAATTCCATCTAGAATTTGGTCTATAATTTTGTGGAAAGTTAAATTATAAATCCTTAGAAAACCCATTCTTGAGTATAAACCAATCCATTGGAGATTACATATATAGAAATTAACCAAAGCATCAATAACACCATACTGTTTTTGTTTCAATATCCCAGGCATTTTTATCAATCACAGACTACCCTTCATTGGCTACTCCATCCATGGAATGAAATTCTTCTACCTAATCATACCTCTCTATATATATTGTCTTTTTTAATTCAAAAATTTTATTTTCTCAATTACATGTAATAAGAATTTTAAAAATACATTTTTCAAAATTATGAGATCGAAATTGTATCCCTTCCTATCTTCCTGTCTCCTCTCAGAGATGGTAAGCAATTTGATTTGGATTATATATTGTAGGAGTTCAGGCATATACTAATCTTGATAATATTTTAGGGGTGCTCAAAAAGCTGACTCATGATATTTCTAATGAGTGGGTTTTGTAACCATTAGTTAAATTAAACTTTAACCTTGTCAAATTCATAGCTCTACCCTGAGGCTATACTCTGGAAGACTGGCCAGTTATCTCAATCTTCTGGTTTTCTTAATAACAATCAATTCACATATTTTTCAAAAAAGCTTAGATGCCTTAGGCCATATGAACTCCTGATCTGGGCATTAGCTATACCTATTGTCTTACAGCAGTTTGTATCTTGTGACAATCACCTCATAATGTGTATGTATCAGACCACTTTTCTAATTATCATTTTCCTTTCTCCATATACTGTTACCCAAAGAAACACTAGGAAGTTGGACTAAGGGTTAAGCTCTTAACTATGGAAGCTCTTAACCAGAGAAACTCTTAAACACCAGAGCTTTACTCCATGGAAGTTCCACCAAAGTTTTAACTTGCTGTCTGACTACTTGAGGTCAGAACTTTCTTTGTCTTTGTGTCTTTCTTCTCGCGGTATGCTCTCCTTCCTTTAGACTTTAACCCATCACACATTTTTCTCTCAGTCCCTGGTTCCCCTTTTTGAATGTTTTACCCACTAGGAACTTTTGTGAAGTCAGTGAACAGCTTCACATATGTATTATAATGTAAAACATACTTCCATATTGGTCATTATTGTAAGGGACTAATCATATAAAAATAAATTCCAAGATAAAATTGTAAATAAATTAATGTGAAAGTTAGTATGCTTTGATCTTCATCTAACTCCATCAATTCTTTCTGTGGAGGTGGATATGACCTTTGTCATAAGTCCTTTAGAATTGTCTAAAATCATTGCTGGTTGTATTGCTGAGAGTGGCTAAGTCTTTCCTAGCTGATCATCCCATAATATTGCTTTACTGCATGCAATGCTTTCCTGGTTCCAATTAATTTGTTCTGTATCAGTTCATGTAGATTTTTCCAGCTTTCCTGAAATCATTCTGCTAAACATTTCTTATGACAAAAAAGTATTCTTTCATTAACATATACCACAATTTATTCAGCCATTCTCTAATTGATGGACATCCTCTCAATTTCCAATTCTTTGCAACTACAAAAAGATTTGCTACAAATACTTTTGTATGAGTAGGCTCTTTCCCCTTTTAATACTTTTTTTAGTATACAGAGCCAGTGGTGGTATTTAATGACCAAGGGGCATGTCAGCTTCATAATATTTTGGGCATAGTTCCAAATTGCCCTACAGAATGGTTGAATCAGTTCTCAATTCTACCAATGATTCATTAGTGTTTTAATTTTGTCAATCCCCTTCAATATTTCCTTACTGTTATATTGGCCAATCTGATAGGTATGAAGTGATACCCAAGCATTGTTTTAATCAACATTTCTCTAATTAAGAATGATTAAGCACAACAGTAAACAGTGGTGATAATGGGCATCCCTGCTTCACTATAATCTTATTGGGAAGGTTTTTAACTTATCCCCATTGCAGATGATACTTGCTGATGATTTTACATAGCTGCTACTTGTCATTTTTTAAAAAATGACTAATTTATTCCTGTTTTCTAATGTTTTTAATAAAAATGGGTCCTGCATTTTGTTGAAGACCTTTTCTTCATCTATTGAGATAATCATGTTAGTTGGGTTACTAATATGGACAATTCTTCTGACAGTTTTCCTAATTAAGCCAGCCTTATATTCCTGGCATAAATCCTATCTAAACATAATGAATGAACCTTTTGATATATTGCTGTGGTCTCCCTGCTAGAATTTTATTTACATTTTTTGCATTTATATTCATTAATGAAATTGGTCTCTAATTTTTTGATTTTTGCTTTTACTGTTGTAGGTAAGAACACTATATTGGATTCTAGGCTAAGATGGCCCCAGAGTAGAAGGAACTTTATGACTCTTCCTACTACCAATCACAACAAAGCATCTCAAAAGGACAAAAATCAAAATCAGACAAGGGAAGGGGCTCTGCCAAGGGGTGCAGCCTTGAAGGTAGGAAGGATTTGAGCATTTAAAAAATAGGATAAATTATACCACATAAAGAAGCACATGGGAGAAGGAGGGGAAGAATAATATTATAAGAAGGAGAGGAAGAGAGGGCTTATAGCTAATACTCACACCTTACTCTCAGTGGAATCAATTCTGAGAGGGAAGAGCATCTAGATCCATTTGGATATTAAATTTTATCTTACTCTACAGGGAAGTTGAAAGGGAAAAACCAAAGTTGGGAGTGGGGTGGGGAGTACGAAAAGGGAGGGAAAGAGTGAGGGGAAGGAATTCAATAGACCTTAAAGAAAAATAAGAGGGGAAAAAGAAGGGATGGGGTGGAAAGGGAAGCAAAATAAAGGTAGGGAATAGGTGTACTAATTAAAAGAAAAACACAGGTGTAGAAGGAAATAGTGAAAAAAGAAAGGGCAGGACTAGGAGAGGAAATCAAAATGATGTGGAATACACAAGTGGTAATCATGATTCTGAATGTGAATGGTTTGAACTCACCCATACAATGGAAGCAAACAGCAGAATGGACTAGAAACGAAAATCATACCATATATTGTCTATAAGAAACACACATGAGGCAGGTAGATGCTATAAGAAAGGAAATGGACTTAATCTGCCAGCAGAATAGAGAGAAGCAGATCTGGTAAGCTGGAGAATTCTTTGGGAATTCTCCCAAATTGTGAGGGACAGGAAGGAGAGAGAATTCTGGAAAAGGAGAGGAAGTGATCTGAACTAGACAGTTGGAAAGATTCTTCTCTTCTCAGAGAATCTACCAGGAAGGTGGACTGGGAGGATCTCTGAACAAACACTTATCTTCTCCTGTGAAAGCTTGACCAATACCCCAAGAAGACAACCAAGTGAATAGGACTTCAATTGGAAGCTATTGACTAGAAAAAAGATTACTTCTAGCCCCCCCTAAAGTCCTCAACTGGTTACAGTTGCCAAGGCAGTTGAACGTCAGGGCTTCTTCACTAACTGACCCGAGGGGGTCAGATCAACAAAGCCTTATCTGCCAGACTTTTGGGAGAAGGGGTTTCAGTTATTCTAGGGTCCCCCTGCTCCCTCTTCCCTTCTGTCTCATTTCTAAACTCGTCTGCCCTTTCCCTTGCCTTGTTCCCTTAGAATAAAACAGTTTTAATAAGAACAAGTGACTGACTCCTTCACATCTAGAAAAAGACTTGAGGTTGGGGGGAGGAAAGTGACATTCTTCTCTCCCTAGGGAGAGAGAAGCTAATTGTATCAAGCCTGATTAGTCAAGGTCTCTGAGGGAATAGAAGTTAAGGTCTTGAAAGACAACCAGAGTGGGGTTTGTCAGGGAAAGCTGAGAGGGAAGACAATTCATCCTCTCTCTCTCTACTTGACTCTACTCCATCTTTACCTCACTCTGATCATGACCCAGCAAGGAGGGAAAACTCCATTCTCTCCCTGCCCTCATATTACAGTTATATTACAATGGCACTCCCAAAGTCAAAGAACCCATCATCAACTGTCACTGACTGGCAGTTGGAACTGACTGGGTAGGGCAACCATCTTGGGAAGTAGGAACTTCAAAGTAAATACAAGGAAGACACCTTGATTCCTATAAAGAACAACAAAACAACAACTGAAGGGGATAGCCATAACTGAATAACGTCGTGATTCAGAAGATACCCTGTACAATACTGCTATGAGTCATTTTATTCCACTGGTGATATTATTCCATTTACAGTACCATCACTGGTACAATAAATAACAGTATAGAGACAGCTTCTAACATCACAAAATACTGGGATCAAATATCCTTAGAGATATCCACATTATGACTTGTCTTTCCTGCTGCATATGGGACTTCAGATGCTCTCTTGCAAGCATACAGTAACATTAAGAAGGGAATCAGAATAATGTTAGGCAAGAAGACATTCAACAACCATGTTGATAATAGGCTAGATCTTTTGTTCTCACAAATGTCCACTTTTACAGAGATGTGCCAGGAATTTAATAGAGGAAAACTGAAAAACTATAAAAAGGGAAGGAGACATTGACTAGGGAAGATACTAAGGACAATGACATAGGCAAGGGCACAGAGACATCCAATATAACAACATTTCTGACTGTGGAGGTATATATTGACAAGATCATGATGTACAAGCAAACAAACACTGGGCCTGAGAAAGTACCAGGGGCACATAAGATCAAGCCTCTCAGGGATTTTGCTAAAGAAACCCCAGACTCAGGGATTCTTCATACAAAGGTACACAAGTCCTTTAGCATCCAGGACTTGGATTCCCTGAAACAGAGAATTCCAAGATTCTGTGTAGAACCATTCTGTTGCAAAAAAGAACTGAAAAGAACTTTCAAATTTTATGACCCAAATTTCCAGGATGTAGAAATCCTTCTTTCTCAGTCATTTACCTCACAAGAGCACAAACAATTCATTAACAAAACTCATGAGGACGGAAATCTTACCAGATGGCCAGAAATCTTTGAAGACATTGATTGTTCACATCCACTTAACATGACCTAATTAAAAAAAAAAAAGCTAGGGAGGATTTGCTATAGGCTATCAAATCATTCTGTGCAAGACCAAATGCATGGGGAAAATTTGACAAACTAAGCAAGAGCAGACAGAATACCCATCTGTATATATTGATGGACTTCTAGAGAATGTGAAAGCCCTTTTAGGTTACAATCAGGATAGACAGGAAGCAGCCTCCCATGTAAGAAGGCAATTTTTGAAGGAATGTTCACAGAATTTGAGGCACTTCTTCAAGCACTTTTGTCCAGGATTTAAATCTCTATCCATCTCAGACCTTAGAGACTCAGCTGCATACTTATATGAGACCCATGTAGAAGAAGAAAAAGAAAAGGAGGAATTAAAACAAAAAATTCAAGAGACCAAAGAAACCCTTAGACAAAAAGAATTAGATGAGGTCAAGAACCTGGCTACCATTAGAACCTTCCCATGCCAAACAATACAATACCAACCAATGGGGCAAAGAGATAACAGGAAACCTTTTTATGCCAAAGAATTGGACACATAGTGAGATCGTGTCCAATGAAATCTAAATATGAACAAGGTTATAACAGAGACTCAAACTATCAGAATAGATTTACACAGAACAAAAGTTACAATTATTATGGAAAATAGCAGGCATACAGAGAGACAAACAACACCAAATGCTGTGACCACTGAAAATTTAAGGAAGAGACAACACCCAATATCAAAACCATGCAAACTTTAATAAATCAAGGAACAAAACACAACTCCTCTGATGTTCTGTCAAAAAGGAATCCCAGATATTCAACATGAAGGTGGAAGTATGCTAGATTTAATGCATAGAGGGTACAAGGGAGGAAAAATGGGAATGGCACTACAGGAAGGAAAATAAAACAAGTGATGGTGGGAGAATTGAAATCTATGGAAAGTGAGAGAAGAAACAAAAACTCAAAACAGAGGGAAATACAAGAGATGTAGAGGGAATTACAAATTGACATAGCAGATGTGAGAAACAAAGTATTTGAGTCACCTAGTAGCACAGAAGGAAGCAATGGGAAAACTAGAGAGGAAATCAAGAAATATCTAGAAAATTTCTTAGCATGTAGGTATGGAGCAAGAGTAGAGAGCAAAAAGAATTGTAACAAATCCTCCAACTAAAAACAGCACCATGAAAACATTAACAATGGAGTTGCATTGCAGTAATTCTCTAAACCCCAGAGACTAAGTAGCAAATAATAACAGTGAGACAATCCAAGTAGAATTCAAATTATATTACAACACACATAGGGTAAAGGTAAGAGGCTGCAGCAAAATTTGTTGGGTATTAACAGAGAAAAAGGAGGCAGGAGTCTCCAACATGATATCTGACAAAGCCAAAGTAAAAATATCTGATTAAAAGATAGGGAAGGAAATTATATCCTGATAAAAGGCAGTATAGGCAATGAGGAAATAACTGTACTCAGCATGGTAAAGGATGAAAATTGGAATAGTTTTGAAATTCACAGCATGTATATACCAAATGGTATAGTATCTAAATTTTCAAAGGATAAACTAATAGAGATTAAGGAGGGAATAGACACTAAAATTATACCAGTGGGAGACCTGACTTCCTCTATTAGATATAAATAAATTAAACCAAATAATAAATAAGAAAGAGGTAAGAAATATGAATGAAATCTTAGAAAAATTACAGTTAAGATATATGGAGAAAAATAAATAGGGACAAAAAGGAATACTCCTTCTTTTCAATAGCACATGGTACATTAACAAAGATTGACCATGTACTTAGGGCATAAAAACATGGCAAACAAATGCAAAAGAGCAGAAATAATAAATGTGACCTTTTCAGATCAAATTGCAATAAAAATTATAATTAGTAAGGGTACATGGAGAGGCAAATAAAAATTAATTAGAAATTAAATAATATGATTCTCCAAAATTGATTGATTAAATAAGAAATCATAGAAAATTTTAATAATTTTATTGAAGAGAATGACAATGAGGAGACATCATATCAAAATCTATGGGATGCAGCCAAAGCAGTACTCAGGGGAAAATTTATATTCTTGAGTGCATGAATCAATAAATCAGAGAGGGTAGAGGTCAATGAATTGGCCTTGCAAATTAAAAAAGTAGAAAAAGAACAAATTGAAAACCCCAAATAAAAATGAAATGGAAAATCCTAAAAATTAAAGGAGAAATTAATAAAAGTAAAAGTAAAAGAACTACTGAATTGATAAATAAGACTAGGAGCTGGTAATTTGAAGAGTACTACATATAAGTCATAAAAAGAATTTGGTAGGATTCCTTCTCTGCCTAGTTTCCTTAATAGTTTATATAGTATTAGGATAAATTTTCCTTTAAATGTTTGATTCAAATCAATTGTGTGACAACAGCAATTATACATCCTTTTAGACCTAGGGATGTTTTCTTAGGGAGTTCATTGATGGCTTGTTCAATTTAGATTTTTATGACATGGGATTAAATATTCTATTTCTTTTGTTACTCTGGACAATTTATACTTTTGTAAATATTCATCCATTTCACCTAGATAGTAAGATTTATTGGCACATAATTATGCAAAATAGCTCCTATTGATTGATTTAATTTCATCTTCATTGATGGTAAATTTGCCCTTTCAATTATTGATACTGATTGTTTGATTTTCTTCTTTTTTTCTGATCAAATTAACCAGTGCCCTGGGGCTTGTAAACTTGAGCCTGGGTTGGGTCTCTGGATCTTATTCTGAGCTTACAGAGGGTAGGTGCTGCAGATGGCCTTCTGTTGGGGCTCCGCCCAGGCTCTGGGCTTGCCCAGATGAGGTGTAACACAGAATGCCTTTAACAGAAATTCAGATCCTCCCTCTAGGCTTGGCTGAGGGCTCTGAGACTTCCATTGAGGTTGCACCTGATAAGCACTTTGCTGACTATTTTGTGCTGGGCCTTTGGGCCTTAGTTTTGGTTTGTGCAGAGCATCATAGATTCCTTCAAGGCATGCACCAGTCACACACTTTGTGGACTGCCCTCCGCTATGGCTTAGGGACTCACTGGAGACAGCCTGGGACTTGGAATTTTAAGGGGTGGACATTGGCTTGCATTGCAATTGTCTTACACAGGGTCTTAGGGTCTCAATGTCTGCTTAAGCCCCAGTTCAGAACATGGAACCATAGATGTTTTGGTTTAGGGGAGTATGCTATTGGCCTGTGCCGTTATTGCTTGGTGGGTACTTGCTGTGAGCTGCTCTGCCCTCTCACCACAACAAACCAGGTCTTCTCTGCTTATCTTTCATGTAGTTTTCTACAAAACAACTGCTTCACTCTCACTCCTTATTCGTTCTATCAGTCCAGTATCTATATTAAAGCATTATTTTTCAGGTTTATTAGAGAGGATTCTAGTGATTTGAGGTTTTCGCCCCTGCCATTTTGGCTTTCAGCCCAGAAATCCATTTGCTGTACTTCCTTTTAAAGATAAAGACTCCTTGTAGGTTAGAATTCTCTCTGATAATACACACATAAAGAAACATGAATATATACATGTATACATAAGTGCACGTATATGTATACCAAGTGGTTAATATTGGATCTGGCATTTGTGAGTGCTTACTAAGTGCTTTTTAAAAGTTCATAACAGAGATCAGAGAGGGGAAAAAAAGACCATTTCTATGTTATTAAGGTCAAGTTTGGATCCAAAGAGAAGACAAGAAAATATACCACCTTTCATTTTTTGCAGATGTGCAGAACTATGGGTCTTTAATATTGCATATTATTTTAGTCTCTATGTGTTTATTAGTTTTGCTGAAGTGATATTTCTCCTTATTCTGAATTTCAAGCGTTATTTCACTAGTTAAGGAGTAAAGACTATTATGTTAAGAATTGAAAATTACACAAAAAGATATAAATCATTGCACATTCCTTATAACACATTGATTAAGTCAGTTTTTCTAGAATAATTTAATAAGATCCTGTCTGAAAGACATCTGGGGTAGTCTTCCTATGATAGCCAAGGTAGAGGAATTGGACTAAGGAAAATGTATCATTCTTTTAGAGAATACTTCCTGACAAGCTGAGAAAATCTGTTACCACTGTGGGATAATAGTATTAATTTATATTAGATTATCCTAAGGTATCTTTTTCCAGATCTAAACAATTATTTTATTAGAATTTGTGTTCCTGGTTAGCAAGGTCTGTCTTCCTTTTTTTTCATATCCTGTATACCCAATGCTTAGGCAATGAGGTGATGCAGTGGATTAAGTGCCAGGCCTGAAATCAAGAAGGATTCATCTTTCTGAGTTCAAATCTGGCCTCAGATACTCCATGTGTGACATGGGCAAGTTACTTTGTCAGGGCCTGGGGAAGCCCTTGATGTTGCAGCAGAGCATGACCTGCCACAGTGAGAGAGAAGAGAGGCTGACAAAGTGAGACCAGGTTATAGCTCCTCCAAGGCCAGCAGGGAAAATCCCTGAGATTAGTGAGGGAAAGAAACACACAGAGATACAAGGAAGAGAGAGAGAAGGAAAACAAGGAGGGCAGAGCCTTAGTATCACTGAAATGAATGGGACCAAGAGGGAAGTGCCCTGACACACAATTCCAATTTATTCAGGTTTTATTCCAGTACATATAGGATTTTGTGCTCAAGTCATCAAGGAATAAATATTCAGAATAGTAACATATGATTGGTCGAGGTAATCAGGTAGGGAGGCAGCTGCAAGGACAAATGGAGTATATAATTGTACCATATAGATAATCTACAAAGTTCTCTTTGGTCTCTTATCACAAACGACAAAGACTTATTTTGAACTACAAAAGTTTTAGGTCTGGCAGGATGTATATATGAATGCCATTTGTCTAGTAGATACAGCACAAGGTTTTATGATAGGGATTATCAAGAGGACCTGATCAGGATGTTCTAGACCCATTAAGGAAGTTTCCTATTTGGAGTTTCAATCCAGGTGTCTTCTGACAGTGATTTGCAGTGTTGCAAGATGTGAGTGGTCCTTGCCAGGTCTGAGAGGCACATATGCAAATATGTCTTTTCTGGGATACTTGCCTCAGTGGGTCTAGAATGTTCTATGGCCCCATCAATACTTAATTGTGTTTTCCACAGTTCCTTATTTATAAAGTAAGCTGGAGAAGAAAATGGCAGACCACTCCAGCATCTTCTTCAATAGAATCCGAAATATGTTAATGAAAAGTTAAAGAACTGAACAATAATAACAGTCTTTGGTTTTTATCAATATTTTCTAAATAGGGATCACTTAATAAACTCAAAGAGTCAGTTATAATGGGAAAGAGTATTATTTTACTATAACTTTGCTAAACATTTCAGATTAAAATGATTTCTTTAGGGATCCAGAATAGAAATGATTATTTTTGTCTTCTTTTGTTTTGTTTTCAAAAGTCTTTGGATGAGTTTGAAAAATGATCTGGCCATGTATATAGCAAAGCAATGTGCTTCCTGGGCCATCCTAGAAGCAACACAAGTGATCATCTTTTCCTGAGGTAGCTATAAGTGCAAAACAAATAAATCTACAAACATTAAAGATGAAGCAACCCCTTCAAGATTATTCCCTTCAATCATCAATTATACTCACAGATTGGATCACCAGAAATAAAACTGACTTCCTTGAATCCTAGGGAGGGATAACCCCAGAGATGCCTTTTTTTACTCTCTAGACCATTGTCCATTAGCTGCAATGTATCCTAGTGCTCAGTCATGCCTCATCCATGACCTTTCACTCAAAACATAGAAAGAATAATTAGATGAGGTTGAAATAGTAGTCTGTGCCAGTAGATATAGCTGCTGTCATTATTTAACAGAGTTCCTAGAATATTTTAAACTTTTTAAAACTCACATGTGTCTAGGACACTTTGGACTTCAGATATGTAGTTACCAACTAAGGAAGGCAATGCAATAAGAGTGTTCTAGATCCAGAATCCAGCTGTTCTAGCCAGGACACAAGCTGGAGATGCCACTGAAGCCTAATAGGAGACAAAGTAGTTAATCACCTTTTTCTCACCTTGGGATTGGGACCAGTTCTAAAAAATGTTCAAGTATATTGTCTGAGGGTATGGGGATGAGGTGTGGGACTTTCAAGTTTTCTTCTAGAGCCCTCTGCATATGTGGTATATACATTGTTCATTAAAAGAATCATTATAGCACCCAAAAGGCATAGGTTATTTTTTCTCATTCTTTAAAAGAATTAACCTACTTATTCTGAATGGTTCTAGTTTAATTGAAGTAGTCTCAGGTATTAGGAGTAATATAAAAATTATATCTGTATTTAGAGAAATAATTGTAAATTACTGAAACCCCAAGTTTCCTGTCTTTTTAAAGATATTTTTCTGGTATCCATTTAGACATGCACACATTTCTTAAAGGAGAGGAAATCTGGGAACATTTTCAGAATGATGAAAATCACTCTCTGAAACAAAGGACTGAAAAAGCATAATTTTATTTTTCCATTTTCTGTTAGTCTGATAAATAAATACAGATAAAAATGGTAAAAATTGGGGGGGGGGAGATAACGCTCTGGAGATATACAAAAATGTGTGTCTGGGAGAATAAAAGACCTTGCAATTCTTTTTGCCTCTGTGACTAGCCTCTTAAAAGAGTCTCTGGGAACTTCTCAAAGAATATCCTATATTCATCTATACATTGCTTTTTTTAACCATTGGGGAGGTGTTATAGGTCCCCAGTTCCCCTTGCCAGTCCCTGGAGAGGTCTTCCAGATCTAGGATAGACTCAAAAGAAGAGAAATAATATTCACATATATGGTCACATTCTGAGGAATATTTTCAATTATTTTATGTAACCATGAGTTATTGGGATGTTCAAGACCAGCAGAGTCTCTTCAAAGAACTTTTTTTTCCAGCAAAGCTGTAGAATGTGTATTGGGGTCTACAACAGTTTCACCTTCTGAGACACCAGGAACTTTCCAGAAGGCGTCACATAAGTGGAGAGACACCTTCCAGTTAGTAGTGAATTTTTTGAAAATCTAATGGAATTCTGACCAATTTGTTCTGGTGATCTTTTGGTAAATCTTTTGCCAGTATAGAGATTGAACATATTTCAAATTAAATTATTAGTTGAATACAGATCATTTAATTCAGTACAACAAATATTCATTAAATCTTTACTGTGTAGAAAGACTAGTATATGGATGAAGAAAAACTTTAAGTCATAGTTACTACACTAAAGGATTATATAATAAAAGGTATGCTATGCCACCTGTGATATTGAAACCACTTTAAAAGACTGATATATATTAATTTAAGGTCATCAAGGAATTCAGCTATGTAATTTGTAAATGAAACACTCAAGTCAACTGCCAACTTTTTTATGGTGTTTTAATTACAAACAGGAGGAAGAAAGTATTAGAGGGAGAGAGAGAAAGAGAGAGAGAGAGAGAGAGAGAGAGAGAGAGAGAGAGAGAGAGAGAGAGAAGAAAAGAGGTTTTAAATACCCACTCTGCTCAGGCTGAGCCAAGGCAGGCTTTAAGGCCCTGGATAGCCAAGGCAAGGAAAGAGATCAGTCCTTATCACTTATGTGACCAATCTGGAGAAAAACAGTCTGTGGGCTCCTCCAACTCCAAGCAACAGCCTCCAACTGCCTCTAGCCCTCCTCACAGGAAGTCAAGAGAACTCCAGAGGCTGTTCTCTACCTCACTTCCTGCGTCTCACATGTGCCAATGGTGGCTCTAGCTTGATCTAGGACCACCCAAAGGTCTGTCCTTTTTGCACATGTCTGTTGAAGGCCATATTCTCAAATAATTAAATCTTGAGTTTTGCTGCAGCCTTTCCTAATCTTATTACCCTGAGTAGGGTGGAGATTGTAGTTTCTAAGACCTGATTCTGTTATTCCAAGTATCTCTATTTTTATTGATCAGGAAATAGCTAAATCCCATCTTCTAAAGAATGGTCTGAATAGGGTGGAGTAGTTTTGAAATTCTCACACTTACACATATCAATAAAAGAACTGTTATTTGGCCATTTGGCCATATTCACAATTCATCATAATGATTTTATTTTAGCATTGGAGGAGCTATATGTACAAAGATAAGATAGTATAAATGTTCTCAAAAACAAATATAAAATGATTTTAGGACACCAGAAAAATCCCCAGTTTAATATATGAACAGAAGTAGATCAGACACACACACATACTGGGGAACTGGAGAGAGAGAGGGGTGAGAGAACTGAAGAAATGGGGAGAGGGAAGAGATTGATTCTCCCCTTTCTTCCCCTTGGGGAAGATAGCACAATTTTTCTTCGAAAAGGACAGAATATGTCTCCTCAGAAATTGGGTTTGGGAGATAGAGTTTAAGGACTGGAGGAGAAAGTCTTAGAGAAATGACCCACTTTCTCCCTTCTTGATCTTAGTTGTTGAGGCAGGTAAATTTCCTGCTTTTGGATCCTCCCAATATCCTGACCGCCACCTTTCCCTTTGAGACTTAGTTCCATCCTCAGCCCTAGTCTTGAACTAGTTCTCCCTTTTGGGAAATGGTATGGTTCTCCTCAAAGCTTCAGTCTCCTTCTTTGTTATCAGCAAGCAGGAAGACCTGATCTAAATGATGACACTTTATTCTTGAGAACACACAGGGCAGGGAGATTGTGGGTGTTGGGTGAGGAAAGTGGGAGATAAGAATCCCTACAGATTAGCAACTGACCTCTCCCACCAAATCCTAAGGGGTTCAGTCTGTCTGGCTGACCCTCTTTTTAGTCAGTTGTTCGGTTTGTCCTTCCTCCTAAGCTAATCTGGTTATGAGTTGAAGTTCAGGACAATTTGGAGAGAGATCTTCTCAGAAGATGGTTTCCTATAAAGTCCCAGTCTACTTTTGTCTTCAGCAGGAACCAGAGAGATTTAGGGGTTCCTTGGTAGTTAGTCAGTGTCCAGAGGGATCCTCCATCTCAGAGGTCCTCCCCTCGGACCATCCACTCCAGAAGAGAGCTGACTAGAAGTGAGCTGGCAGTTTTGAATTCTCTCAGCTCTTCTATTCCTTCCTGGAATCTTGAGTTTTTCTTGACCTCCCCTGGTTTGAACTGTTCCTTTGCATTGCTGGATATGATTATTTTTTTCTCTCCTGCTGTAACTTCTCTTATACCACATTGGGGCAGAGATGGGGCTGGGATGAAATAAGAACATCCAATGGGTGGATTTAAGGATGGAGAGCCTACCAAAAATAAGAGACAGCTCTGTGCAATGTCATGGATCAAGTGATAAAAAATGTCTACTTGGGGCTGATATAACTAGAAATTAGAGTGCATAAGAGAAAGGAGCAGTAAGTCTGGTGATGAAGGTAAGAACCAAACTGTGAAGAGATTTAAAAGCCAAACAGAGGAGGTTATACTTTACAGTTGTAAGGGAAAAAAGGGGTTACAAATATTTAAAAAAAAAAGGTTGAGCTGGATTATATTTAAATATAGGGTCATCAGGAATTAAATTTATTCCAAAGAGATTTATTTACAAAATATAGAAAGAATGAAGAAGGAAATCAGAGAGAGGATGTGGTAAGATAGATATCTAGCCTAAGAACTGAGTAATTTACTCCTGGCCTCTGGCTCAAGTCTGACGGGGAGAGTTAGTCCTTGGGACCTCGAGAAAGCCAAGGACCTGGGGAAGTCTCCCTTAAAAAGATATTTCCCTCCCGAGGCTAGTTTTTTTCAGTAAATACAGGAAAGGAGTCAGCCTTTTCACTCACCCTTGTCAGTCCAAAGGAAGAGATTTATGAACAGTTTCACCCAGGAACAAGGTCTCAGGTCCAGTTAGCAGATTCTTTCTCAGCTGAAGATCTCAGATGATTCTCCCTCCACAAGAAGTTGTAACTCTCTTTTAAAGACACTTTATTTTGTGTCACTTCCTGTGCCTTCCCCAATTTTAAGTCTACCAATCACAGGTGAAGCTTTACTTTAGGACTGCTCAGAAGCAGTTAGTTTACTTCTGATTGTCACCCACTATTGCACACCTGGGTCACAGACCTCCCCAACTCAAGTGTGAATAGGGTGTTCACACCTTTGGTGATTAAATCTAAAAATAGGCAGGGGATTTAAAATTTCATTTTTTAAATTTAAGTTAATTAATTTCAATTTCACAATCAGGAGAGTTAAATTTAGTCTTCACACAGTCAATGCAAAAAGAAGTTACTGAAGCTTACTGGTCATGAAAAGTTAGTACAAAATGGTAAGACTTATTCTTTAGTAATATCAGTTTTTCAGTTTTGTGAAAAATGGACTAGAGAAAAATAAACATTTGAAGCAAAGAGACAAATTAAATTAGGAAGCTATTGCAATAGTCAAGGTGTGATTTGAGGAGAGTCTGAAAAACAATAGTGTCTCAGACACAGAGGAGTTGAAAAGATGTGGAGGTAAATGATAAAATTTATTAACTTTGGAATTCAGAAAATAGAATCAGTTAGGAAGAGTTAAGAAATAAGACAAATCCAAATTTAGGAACTAGAATTACTGGAAAGATAAGGATGCCCTTGACAGAAACTGAAAGGAGTGGGTTTGGGGGAAAATAAAATTAGGCCCATTCTGAGCATGTTCAGTTTGAGATGCCTACTAGATATCAAATTGGAAATGTACATTTAAAAACATGATGATGTAAGACAGAACCTCACAAAAGAGATTATAGCTGGATAAACTGATCTAAAAGTCATGTTCAGGGAAATAATAATTGAACCCAGGGGAGCTGATAAGACTAAGAAAAGAAATCCATTCCTCTTCCTATCTTCCTAAATGTCAAATCTAATGTCATTTGTTCATTTCTCATTGTATTTGTCTTCTCTTTGGTTTTTCACAGTTTACCAAACTCTTCTCTATTAATTTCCCCAACACTGTTGTCTACTCCTTCTTTTGTTAATCCCACTATCATTTCTCTTTTTTTCCTTTTTTTTAGTGTCATACAAAACACACTTCTGCATTGGTAATTATTATAAGAGGAAATTCATAGATAAGCAAAACCCCAAAATGAAACCAAGTATATACTGATGTGAAAGACAATTCCAATAGTTTTTTTTTTCTCTGCAGGTGAATAGCACTCCCCCCAAGTTCTTTAGTTCAGAAATTCCCATTCTTGATGTATATTCCCCAGAGATATTGCTCTCAGAGTCTCAGAGCTGGGTGACTCTGTGTGGTGGTCATAAAAATTTGTTCTCCCTTGTCCTGATTAAAGATGTATTCTTTTGTAACTGCTTTGGTAGTTCTGTGTTTTCTAGGTTGATAACTGACACTAAGGGGAAAATGACTGATACCATTTTTCTCTAGGGACAGATTTTAGAATAGAGAGCAAACAAGGATATCATATGCTTGAAGAAGAAATGGCTGACACTAACTCATAGAAAAAGGAAAGGGAGAGAGCAAAGATTTTACTTGCTTCATAAATTTTCTCAGGGCAGACTCAGCTCTCCACAATTCCCTTGTGGTTCAAAATGTGTTCCACTCTGAGGAAATAGCGCATCTCTTCTACAATCAGTTCAAATCAGATTGCTTTCCAGGTTACATTCAAGACTTCTTTCTGCTCTAGTTCTTTATCCTGAAGCCTCACTCTACCTCTGGAATTTACATATTATAAGTAACTTTTACCACTTCAGCCTTTCCCTGTGATTGGATGGATTCTCCCAGTCTTCTTATGAGGAAGGTCCTCAGGCCAGTTCTTCCTCTATCATACCTTCCCACAAAGGACCTTTATTATTTTCTTTTCTCCCCATTTTCAGCTTCTTTTCTCTTTGTCCTTACCCTTTAGAATATCAGCTCCTTTAGAACAGGAATTGTCTTTTTTTAAAACATATTTATGTTCACAGTGCTTGGCATATGTTAATATTTTAACAAATACTATTTCACCAACTTTCAAAGGACAAAAAAGTAGATAATTCTATAATGATTAGATTTACCAAAAATGTTCTATAATTTTTTAAAGAATCACAAGCTTGGAGGGGTTTAAGTGGTCTGTTTTTGTTTTTTTTCTTCACATTTTCAAAAAGTTACAGGTACTGAAATTTTAGTAATTTCATTGTGGACACTCAACATACACACTCTGAAATAATGTTTAGTTGAAGTCAAAATTAACTACAAAAATAAAAAAAGATTGTATTTGATTTTTCAAAGAAAAAATTATTTTAGTACAACTTTATGAAGTTAAATTATAACTATGCTGATGCTTATTCATGATATCTCTTAAAAACAGATCACAAAACCTTACTGTTACTAAAATTTTTAAAGTAAATTAACATGTATTAAAATGTCAGTAAACACCTTCATCATGTCCTCATTACTTTTTTTTTTGTCTTTGTTGACTAAGAAGTCTGAAAAATTGTCAAGGTGAAATGGTTATTGATTTTCATGCTGGGATCTAAGATGGTGTAGAAAAGGACATTCTGTGCCTCTGAGACACACACACACACACACACACACACACACACACACACACACAAACTACCTCAAAACTTAGGAAAATTGGAAGAAAACATCTCATTGGGGTAGAATAGAGCCTTGGAGCAATCCCCACTTTGATGACTGCAGAATGGATAAGATCCCAACCCAAGCCACCATACAAAGGTATAGAAAGGCAGAGAAGACAGGAAATCCCAAACTCCCATGTGTCAGCAGAGCCCTGAAGCTATAAGGGGGAGGAGAAGAGGACAAGCTGAATTTCAGGAAACTTCATACTCTCTCCACAGGGTGCTTCTTCACATGGCTTTTTATCTCAGAATCTTCACAGTGTCCAAGGAAATAGAGAGAGACCATTTCCTGAACCCCCTCTTTTATTTCTTTTCCTTTACCCCTGGATTCTTTTTTTTTTTTTGCAGTCTGAGTTTCTTTTTTTTTTTTTAAATATATTTTATTTGATCATTTCCAAGCATTATTCGTTAAAGACATAGATCATTTTCTTTTCCTCCCCCCCACCCCCCATAGCCGACGCGTAAGTCCACTGGGCATTAGATGTTTTCTTGATTTGAACCCATTGCTTTGTTGATAGTATTTGCATTAGAGTGTTCATTTAGAGTCTATCCTCTGTCATGTCCCCTCAACCTCTGTATTCAGGCAGTTGCTTTTTCTTGGTGTTTCCACTCCCATAGTTTATCCTTTGCTTATGAATGGTGTTTTTTTCTCCTGGGTCCCTGCAAGTTGTTCAGGGACATTACACCGCCACTAATGGAGAAGTCCATTACGTTCGATTATACCACAGTGTGTTTGTCTCTGTGTACAATGTTCTCCTGGTTCTGCTCCTCTCGCTCTGCATCACTTCCTGGAGGTTGTTCCAGTCTCCATGGAACTTCTCCACTTTATTATTCCTTTTAGCACAATAGTACTCCATCACCAACATATACCACAGTTTGTTCAGCCATTCCCCAATTGATGGGCATCCCCTCATTTTCCAGTTTTGGGCCACCACAAAGAGCGCAGCTATGAATATTTTTGTACAAGTCTTTTTGTCCATTATCTCTTTGGGGTACAGACCCAGCAGTGCTATGGCTGGGTCAAAGGGTAGATATTCTTTTAGCACCCTTTGGGCATAGTTCCAAATTGCCCTCCAGAATGGTTGGATCAGTTCACAGCTCCACCAGCAATGAATCCATGTCCCTATTTTGCCACATCCCCTCCAGCATTCATTACTTTCCTTTGCTGTTATGTTAGCCAATCTGCTAGGTGTGAGGTGATACCTCAGAGTTGTTTTGATTTGCATCTCTCTGATTATAAGAGATGTAGAACACTTCTTCATGTGCTTGTTAATAGTTTTGATTTTTTATCTGAGAACTGCCTATCCATTTCCCTTGCCCATTTATCAATTGGAGAATGGCTTGATTTTGTGTACAATTGATTTAGCTCTTTATAAATATGAGTAATTAAACCTTTGTCAGAGGTTTCTATGAAGATTTTTTCCCAATTTGTTGTTTCCCTTCTGATTTTAGTTATATTGGTTTTGTTTGTACAAAAGCTTTTTAGTTTGATGTAGTCAAAATTATTTATTTTACATTTTGTGATTCTTTCTATATCTTGCTTGGTTTTAAAGCCTTTCCCCTCCCAAAGGTCTGACATGTATACTATTCTGTGTTTACCCAATTTACTTAAGGTTTCCTTCTTTATGTTTAAGTCACTCACCCATTTTGAATTTATCTTGGTGTAGGGTGTGAGGTGTTGATCTATTCCTAGTCTCTCCCACACTGTCTTCCAATTTTCCCAGCAGTTTTTATCGAATAGTGGATTTTTGTCCCAAAAGCTGGGATCTTTGGGTTTATCGTATACTGTCTTGCTGAGGTCGCTTTCCCCCAGTCTATTCCACTGATCTTCCTTTCTGTTTCTTAGCCAGTACCAAATTGTTTTGATGACTGCTGCTTTGTAATATAGTTTTAGGTCAGGGACTGCAAGGCCCCCATCATATGTGTTTTTTTTCATTATTTCCCTGGATATCCTTGATCTTTTGTTCTTCCAAATGAACTTTGTTATGGTTTTTTCTAAATCAGTGAAGAAGTATTTTGGTAGTTCAATGGGTATGGCACTAAATAGATAAATAAGTTTGGGTAGGATGGTCATTTTTATTATATTGGCTCGTCCTATCCATGAGCAGTTAATGTTTTTCCATTTGTTCAAGTCTAGTTTTAGTTGTGTGGCGAGTGTTTTGTAGTTGTGTTCATATAGTTCCTGTGTTTGTCTTGGGAGGTAGATTCCTAGGTATTTTATTTTGTCTAAGGTGATTTTGAATGGGATTTCTCTTTCTAGTTCTTGCTGCTGAGCTGTGTTGGAGATATATAGAAAAGCTGATGATTTATGTGGGTTTATTTTGTATCCTGCAACTTTGCTAAAGTTGTTGATTATTTCAATTAGCTTTTTGGTTGAATCTCTAGGATTCTTTAAGTAGACCATCATGTCATCCGCAAAGAGTGATAACTTGGTCTCCTCCTTGCCTATTTTGATGCCTTCAATTCCTTTATCTTCTCTAATTGCTACTGCTAGTGTTTCTAGTATAATGTCAAATAGTAGAGGTGATAATGGGCATCCTTGTTTCACTCCTGATCTTATTGGGAATGCATCTAGTTTATCCCCATTGCAGATGATATTAGCTGTTGGTTTTAGATATATACTGTTTATTATTTTTAGGAATGACCCTTCTATTCCTATGCTTTCTAGTGTTTTTAATAGGAATGGGTATTGTATTTTGTCAAAGGCTTTTTCTGCATCTATTGAAATAATCATGTGATTCTTGCTAGTTTGCTTGTTGATGTGGTCAATTATGTGGATGGTTTTCCTAATGTTGAACCAGCCCTGCATCCCTGGTATGAATCCTACTTGATCATGGTGAATGATCCTTCTGATCACTTGCTGGAGTCTTTTTGCTAGTATCCTATTTAAGATTTTTGCATCTATATTCATTAGGGAGATTGGCCTATAGTTTTCTTTCTCTGTTTTTGACCTGCCTGGTTTTGGAATCAGTACCATGTTTGTGTCGTAAAAGGAGTTTGGTAGAACTCCCTCTTTGCTTATTATGTCAAATAGTTTGTATAGTATTGGGATTAACTGTTCTCTGAATGTTTGATAGAATTCACAGGTGAATCCATCAGGCCCTGGGGACTTTTTCTTAGGAAGTTCTTTGATGGCTTGTTGGATTTCAATTTCTGATATGGGATTATTTAGGAATTCTATTTCCTCTTCTGTTAGTCTAGGCAGTTTGTATTTTTGTATATATTCATCCATTTCTCCTAAATTGGTGTATTTATTGCCATATAATTGGGCAAAGTAATTTCTAATGATTGCCTTAATTTCCTCCTCATTGGAGGTGCTGTCCCCCTTTTCATCTTTAATGCTGTGAATTTGCTTTTCTTCCTTCCTTTTTTTAACTAGATTGACCAGTACCTTGTCTATTTTGTTTGTTTTTTCAAAGTACCAGCTTCTTGTCTCATTTATTAAATCAATAGTTCTATCACTTTCGATTTTATTAATTTCTCCCTTAATTTTTAGGATTTCTAATTTGGTTTTCTGCTGGGGATTTTTAATTTGATCGCTTTCCAGTTTTTTCATTTGCATTTCCAATTGATTGATCTCTGCTCTCCCTTGTTTGTTAATATAAGCATTCAGGGATATGAATTTACCTCTGATTACCGCTTTGGCTGCATCCCAAAAGGTTTGAAAGGATGTTTCGCCATTGTCATTTTCCTCGATGAAATTATTAATTGTTTCTATGATTTCTTCTTTAACTAAAAGGTTTTGGAGTATCATATTGTTTAATTTCCAATTGGTTTTAGATTTGGTTTTCCATGTACCATTACTAATCATTATGTTTATTGCCTTGTGATCTGAGAAGGCTGCATTCATTATTTCTGCTTTTCTGCATTTGTGTGCTATGTTTCTGTGACCTAATGTATGGTCAATTTTTGTGAATGTGCCATGTGGTGCTGAGAAGAAGGTGTATTCCTTTTTATCCCTATTTATTTTTCTCCATATGTCTATTAATTCTAATTTTTCTAAGATTTCATTCACTTCTTTTACCTCTTTCTTATTTATTTTTTGATTTGATTTATCTAAATTTGATAATGGTTTGTTTAAGTCTCCCACTAGTATGGTTTTATTGTCTATTTCTTCCTTCAATTCTCCTAGTTTCTCCATTAGAAATTTGGGTGCTATATTATTTGGTGCATACATATTGATTAATGATATTTCCTCATTGTCTATAGTCCCTTTTAACAAAATATAATTACCTTCCCTATCCCTTTTGATCAGGTCTATTTTTGCATTGGCTTTATCAGATATCATGATTACCACTCCTGCCTTCTTTCTATCAGTTGAAGCCCAGAATGTCTTACTCCATCCTTTAATTCTGACCTTGTGGGTGTCAACCCGCCTCATGTGTGTTTCTTGAAGACAACATATGGTAGGGTTTTGGATTCTAATCCATTCTGCTATTCGTCTACGTTTTATGGGTGAGTTCATCCCATTCACGTTCAAAGTTATGATTGTCATTTGTGGACTCCCTGGCATTTTGATTGCCTTCCCTAATTCTAACCTTTTCTTCTTCGGCTCTACCTTTTAGTCCAGTGATTTACTTTGAAACAGTCCCCCTTGTCCCCTCCCTTGATGTTTCCCTTTTTAGTCCCTCCCTTTTTGTTCCCTCCCCCTCCCCCCTCTCTTTCCCTCCCTTTTTGTTCTCCCTCTCCCCCTCCCCCCCTTGGTTTTCCCTTCTCCTTACCCTTGTTGGGTAAGATAGAATTCAAGATCCCAATGGATCTGGATGTTTTTCCCTCTCAGAGCTGATTTCCCTGAGATTGAGGTTTAAGTAACCCCCCCCCCCTCTTCCTCTCCTTCTTATAGGAGTTTTCTTCCCCTCCCCTTCCCATGTGAATCTTTGTGTGAGAATGATTATTCTATTTGGTCTTTCTTTAGCCCCTATTTATACATTACATTTTCCCCACATGTTAGTATACATAGGTTGATATAAATGTAGTCCTTATAGAAGAGAGTTTGAGTAAAAGAAGAAGATAACATTTTCCCCTTTCCTTAATATTTACCTTTTCAGGTATTCCTTGCTCTTTGATTTTCGGTATCAAACTTTCCACAGAGCTCTGGTCTTTTCTTTGCAAAAAGTTGGAAGTCTTCTATTTTGTTGAATGCCCATACTTTCCCTTGGAAGTATATAGTCAGTTTTGCTGGGTAGCTGATTCTTGGTTGGAGACCCAGCTCTCTTGCCTTTCTGAAGATCATGTTCCATGCCTTACGATCATTCAGAGTAGAACTTGCAAGGTCTTGGGTGACCCTGATTGGCATTCCTTTATATCTAAATTGTCTTTTTCTGGCTTCCTGTAGGATTTTTTCTTTTGTTTGATAGCTTTGGAATTTGGCAATTACATTCCTGGGAGTTGTCTTTTGGGGGTTTAGTGTAGAAGGTGTTCTGTGAGCTCTGTCAGTGGCTGTATTGCCCCCTTGTTCTAGAATCTCTGGGCAATTTTCTTTGATTATATCTTGTATCACCATGTCCAGTTTGGTGTTTATTTCTGGCTTTTCTGGGAGTCCAATTATTCTTAAATTATCCCTTCTCCCCCTATTTTCCAAATCTATCACCTTGTCTGTGAGATATTTTATGTTCTCTTCTAATTTCTTGGTATTTTGGCTTTGCTTTATTGATTCTTGCTCTTTTACACGATCGTTGTCTTCCAGCTGCCTGATTCTGGCCTTTAAAGCCTGGTTTTCTTTTACAGTTTGGTCAAACTGGTTTTGTAGATGCGTGAATTTCTTTTGCATTATTTCCAACTTTTCCTCCCAGAAGGCTTCCATCTTTTTGGTCATTTCTGATTCAAATTCTTCATAGGTTTGTGGAGAGTTTCCATTTCCTTTGGAAGGTTTTGGAGCATTTTCTTTTATATTATCTTCTGTCTGCTCTGTATTTTGTATTTTGGCTCCATAGAATGTGTCCAAAGTCGCCCCTTTCTTCTTATTTTTCTTGGTATTTTGGGGCTTCTGTGGTTCTGTGGAGTTTGCCATTTCTGAATGTGGAGGATTAGTTTTTCTTGTCTCTGTCTGGTGTTCAGACGCTTTAGTCCTGGGCAGATAGTTCTATGAGCTTTCCCTGGGTTAAACTGAATATGCCTCACTGTAACTGGAATGGAAGGGTCGGACCACGAGGCCACACTCTCCCCCCGGCTCGCTTTCCGGAAGTTGCCTTCAGAATCGCTAGCCGTGAGGCTGTTTCTTCGGCCTGCGGGGGGATGGGCTGCAGCTTTCCCAAGCTCCGGGCAAGGACTTTCACTGAGACTTGGATAGCAGGATCCAGCCCGTGAGGCTGTCTTGCCCGCCCTGAGGGTTGCTGTTGTTTCGACCAGCTCTCTGCAGCGGAAGCCCCAGGCAGTAACTTTCACCGGGACTGTAGAAGGCCCTGAGGGTTCTGCTCTGCCGGGCTGCGGCTTCCGGGAGCCTTGGACTCTGCGCTCCTACCCCTGAGGTCCGAGTGATCTCGGGTTCTGGCTTTTAAGGGGAGCCGTACCTTTTGAACCGGGTCCAGGTCCAGGAGGAGGGTTCCCAGGGTCTGTGCTGTTGATCGTTTTGAATTTCGGTGCCTTAGGAGCTTATCGTTTGAGATCGGTCGGGAAGGGTTTTCCGGAGATCTGAGCTTTAGCTTTCTCTAAGCCGCCATCTTAACCGGAAGTCTTACCCCTGGATTCTAACCAGAGCCTTTCCAGGTGACTGTGCCTAGCTCACTGTCTTCTGACTCACGTGCATGTGATGTAGTGCACTCAGTACAGGGATGAAGGTAAGACAATCCCAATAAGTGATTTCTCAAGAAGGAAGTTCCCTTTATAATCCTCAGGGGGGAAAAATCAATATTCAATGAAATAGAGAAAAAGGACCAAAAAGACAATTGGTTAGCAAAGTTGACATTGATGAGGGTCATAAAAAAAAGGTAAAATAAAAAGTTAAGGGTTCAAAAAGGTGGAAATGTGCATACTCATACCTGGGAAATCATAAACATTAGAAATCTATGATACTTGATAAAGGTAAAGTACTTAAAGCATGCAAGATACCTAGATTATCAGACATTTATGAGCCATATCATTATCAGAACCATGAAAAGGAGTAGAAGGAAAGAAGGAAGCTAAATAATATTGACTGATATGTCCCTCAAAATGTGGGATAGAAAAGAGGAACATATAGGGAGAAGAGAAGAGGAAAGATAGAAGGTGATAAACTATCTGTGATTAAGAGGTACATAAGAGGAAAATACAATGGAGGGGAAGATCTTTACAGGATGTTGGCTAGGCTTGAACCTTATTCTTCTTAGAACTAGTTCAAAGTGGGAATAACTCTCACACTCAGCCATATATACAAACCTACTTTACCCTACAGGGAAGTAAAAGTGTAGGGGGAATAATAGAATGGCATGATAGATAAAAGGTTGGTGAATTTAGGGAAGTTGATTGTTGAAAACAAGCTTGTGTGAGTAGGAAAAGTCTAAATATAAGAGAGGTAGAAGTGTAAATAGAGGGGGAAAGAAGATGGAAGGAAACCACAATTAGAAATAATGAATGAATGTAAATGGGATGAACTCCCCATAAAATAGAAAAGAATAGCAGAATGGATTAAAAAAAAGAACCCTACAATCTACTGTCTACAAGAAATACTTTTAAAAGAGGGAGATACACACAGAGTAAAAGAGGCTGAAGTAGATTTTACTATGGATCAGATAAAGCAAAGTAAGTAGAGGCAGCAATCATGATCTGAGAGAAAGGAAAACTAAAAATTGATCTAATCAAAAGAGATAAAGAAGAAAATTACATTTTGATAAAAGGCACTATAGATATTGAAACAAAATAAATAAAAAACATATATGTATCAAATGGCATAGATTTCCCTATGGAAATCCTAAAGGGTTTATAAAGGAAAAGCTACATGTGTTACAAAAGGATATAGAAAGTAAAACGTTACTAGTGGGGGACCTCAAACTTTACTTCATAGAAGTAGATAAATCCAACCAAAAAGGAAACAAGCAAGAAGTTAAGGAAGTAAATAGAACTTAAGAAAAGCTAGATATGACAGAATTGTGGAGAAAACTGAATAAGACTAGAAAGAAATACATCTTTTCCTCAGCAATACATAGGGCCTTTACAAAAATTGACCACATAAGGCATAAAAAATCTCACATCCAAATATAGAAAACCAAAATATTAAATGAATATTTTCCACACCATAATGTACTAAAATTACACTCTGCAAAGAGCAACAGAAAGACTACAAATTAATTAGAAACTAGACAATCTTACCCTAAAATATTAATTGCAATGCCTAGCACATAGTAAATGCTTAATAAATTCTTGTTGCCTGATCAAAAACTAAATAATGAATTTGTCAAAGAACAAATCAGAGAAACAATCAATAATTTCATTTTAAAAAATGACAATGAGTAAATCACATATCAAAATTCATGAAATGCAGTGAAAGTGTTACTTAGGTTGAAAAATCACATCTCTAAATTATTATGTCAATAAATTAGGTGAAAGACAAAATCAATCAGTTGGACATGTGAAAAGAAAACCTAGAATATACCCAATCATGCCAATGATTTAGTTTGTACCCTCAAAGAGATAATAAGGAAAAAGACTTGTATTTATAGCCATGCTCTTTGGGTTAGCAAAAAAAATGGAAAATGAGAGGCTGCCCATCAATTGTGGAATTGCTAAACAAATTGTGGCATCTGATGGTGATGGAATATTATTGTGCTAAAATAAAGACCTAGATGAATTCCATAGGAACTGGAATGATCTCAAGGAATTGATGCAGAGTGAAAAGAGCATAACCAGGAGAACATTGTACACAGAAACTGATACATTATGGCACAATTGAATGTAATGGACTTTTCTACTAGCAGCAATGAAATGACTCAGGACAACTCAGAGGAACTTGGGAGAAAGAATGTTGTCCACATCCAGAGAAAGAACTATGGAGATGGAAATGCATTAGAAAAATATGTGATCAATCATATAGTGTGATAAAGACATGATTGGGGTTTTGATGCTAGAGAATTGCTCTACCACAGATATGAATTACATGGAAATGGGTTTTGAACAATGACACATATATAATCCAGTGGAACTGTGTGTCAGATTCAGGAGGGGGAGGGAAAGAGTGGGAACAGGGGGGATCATGAATCATGTAACCATGGAAAAATATTCTAAAGAAAAAAAATAAAAAGAAAACCTAGAAGAAACATCAAATTAAAAACCCACAATTAAACACCAAATTATAAATTGTAAAAATTAAGGAGACATGAATAAAATTGAAAATGAGAAAACCCTTGAACTATTAAATAGAGTTATTTTTATGAAAAAATAATAGATAAATGTTGGTTAACTTGATTTTTAAAAAGATGAAAGTAAAAATTAATAGTATCATCAATGAAAAAGGTGAAATAACTTCCAATTAAGAAGAAATTAAAGCAATTATTGGAAGTTATTTTCCCCATTTATATTCCAGTAATTCTGAGAAGCTAAGTGAAACAAGCAAATATTTACAAAATATAAATTACCTAGATTAACAAAAGAGGAAATGGAATCATTAAATTTCCTCACAAAGAAATTGAAAAAGCCATCAAAGAACTTTCTAAGAAAAAGACACCAGCACCAGATGAATTCATAAATGAATTCTATCAAACATTCAAAGAACAACTAACTCCAATAATGCATGAAATAGAAACAGAGGAAGAGTAAATCCTTCTAAACTTGTTATGACTCATATATATTGATACTGAAACTAGGAAGTACTAAAATAGATAAAGAAAACTATCAACTAATATTCCTAATTAACATTGAAGCAAAAAAAAATCAAATAAAATACTAGCAAGGAGATTAGAACATTATGTCATACACCATGGTCAGGTAAGTTTTATATGAGGAATGCAAGGTTTGTTCCATATTAGGAAAATCATCAGTGTAATTGATCTATTAATAACAAAACCAACAGAAACTAAACTATTACTTCAATAGATGAAGGAAAAACATTTGACAAAATAAAACACCTATTCCTTATAAAAAGTATTAGAAAACACTAGTATAAAAGGAATCTTCCTAAAAGTGATAAGTGGCAGCAATCTTAAAGCAGAAGCCAATAATTGTAAATTAAAAGCTTTCCAATAAGATACAGCAAGGATGCTCATTATCAACACTATTACTTAATATTGTGGTAGGAATACTTGCTATTGCAGTGAGTGGAAAAAGAAGTTAAAGGGTTAGAAAAGGTAATGAAGAAACAATGTTATCGCACTTTGCAGATGGTATGATGGCATACCTGGAGAACCCTAGAGAATCAATAAAAAAAAACAATATTAATGAATTTCAACAGTCATAGGATACAAAATAAATTCACATAAATTATCAACATTTCTATTTGCCACCAACAAAATCCAACAACAAGAGATAGAATAGGAAATTCCATTCAAAATAACTCTCAATGTTATAAAATATTTTTTGGGGGGGGTAAAACTACCAAAACAAACCCAGCTACATGAATATAATTATAAAACAATCTTCACACTAATCAAATTAAACCTAAACAATGAGGGTGAAAAAAAGTAACATTAATTGTTTATGGATAGGCCAAAACAAATATAGTAAAAAATTATAATCCTCCCTAAATTAACCTACCTATTTAGTTTCTTACCAAACCACCTACAAATTATTTCATTTCATTAGGAAAAATAACAACAAAGTTTATCTGGAAGAACAAATGTCAGGGCAGAGTAAAGATAGACACTTAGCCTTGCAAAAGTCCAGACCTCTGTGAAAACCCTTCCATACAAATAAAAAACTCAAGGAGACAGAACTGGGAGACCCTCCTGCTGGATTCAACTTAAAAGGTACACAATAAAACCTGAATTCTCAAAGATAAGGAAAAAGAAGAAGGAAGGTCTCAGGACTCCTCCCCCACCTACTGTGCTCAGTCTCCAGCAGTTGCTGGAATCTCAGGGTGAGGGCTCCAGTCTTGAGGGAATGCATTGCTCCCACAACTGTGCACTGACTACAGTCGACAGGGAGGTAGCTGTAGAAGAAGCACTGAGGGGGGCAGCCTAGTCACAGCCAAATCTCTCCATCTTGCCTCCCTCCATCTTGAGGTTTTGGCCTCAGTGCACATCGAGCTCCACAGATCAGATCCACCCTGGCTTAATTTTATCAATTGTTGAAGTTAATTTTGGTTGGACTTGAATATATTAATTGGTGGTCACCAGGGATTTAATTTCTAAATCCCAAAATGAATTACTAAAGTAAGATGAAATTTATGATAGTTTATTTATAATAGAGAGAAGATATTAAGGAATGAGAGAGAGAGAGAGAGAGAGAGAGAGAGAGAGAGAGAGAGAGAGAGAGAGAGAGATTGAGAGATAACTTGGGCTTCCTCTGTGCCAGGTAGAAATTTCTAAGGCCCTAATAAGGGAATGGAGTCTCACGATGATTGAACCTTTCTTGGAGGTTCACAGGTATAGAAAGGTAGGGAAACTAAGTCAGCCTTTACACTCATCACAGTGACCATCTAAAAGGAAAGGCAGTCTAAGGTTTCCTGCACAAGCTGCTCCAGGCATCCAGTTCCACAGCCAAGTGTCTTCACTTCAAGTCTGAGTGTCTGCCTTCCAGTCTCTCCCCAAGTGTCTGTCTTCCAGTCTCTCCTCCAAGTGACTCTTCTTCACTCCAAGCTTGAGAGATTGATCCTCCAGTCCAACTCTGAGTCAGGGTTCTTTGATCTGTATCTCTCCTGGCCTCTGTGATCCTCTATTTAAAGATCTTTTTGTCTTGTGTCACCTCCCCTATATTTCATGTCTACCAATTACAGCAGACACACTCTCTAGGACTTTCTACTCTTTAGTTCACTCCATTTTTGCTTAGATTATAACTTTTGGGGTTATATCACACCTTTTGTAGTTAGTTTGCACCTTTAGTAGTTAGTCCACACTTTTAAGGGTTAGTTACTTTTTTTGTAGGTTAAAATGGGTAGATCTACCTCAAATACTGAGTTAACACTTTGGGGTATTAAAATCTAAATATAGACTGGGGATTACAATTCAATCTTCCCAATAAAGGAAGAGCTAAGTACCTTCATTGTTACAGTCAGGGGATTACAGTTTAGTCTTCACAATCAAGGAAGAGTTAGATACCTTCACTGTAAAATCAGGGAAGGGCTAAAGCCAGTCTTCACACAATAGAGCAGATAAGAAGCCTCCAGAGGGCAGGGAAACTCAATCTCTAACATCCGCCCCCCCCCCACTGCACTGAGAGCCTTATTGACTAAGCTGCAACCACTATAGAATACATTGATAACAGGGCAGGAATCACAGCTTCCTTTAGCTTCCACACCTGCACTTATACCTTCAGCTTCAGCTTCTGACCTCAGGACCCATTAATACTCCATCAGCCTAATCAGCAGAATAGAGAAAAAACACATTCAGGACAGAACAGCCCAAACCCACAGATCCAGCAAACAAACAAAGGAACAAGATTACAGCCAGTGATGGGGAAAAGAAGGGGGAAAGTAAGTAAACAACAGAAAAAATAAAGAAAAAAGAAATGACAATTGACAGATTCTATTCAGGTAATGAACAAAGAGGAAATGGAACAGAGAAGGATCGAGGAATACCAAGCAAAAAAACCAGAAATTCCAATGAATTGGACACAGGCTTTGGAAAAACTCAAAACACAGTACAGAAAATATTAAAAGAGGCTGAAGAAAATTGGGAAAAGAAATTAAAAAGCAAAATAAGTCATCTGAAAACAGAGGCACATGAACTAAAACAAGAAGTAGTGTCTTGAAAGCCAAAATTGACCATCTTGAAAATGAGGCAAAGAAAGTGAAAGATGACCTACAAAGAAATCAACCCAGAAGGAGAAGGATGACCAAAAAGCCAGGGATGAAATTCAGTCTTCAAAAATTAGAATCCAACAGCTAGAAGCAAATGACTTCACAAGATAGCAAGAGACTAGAAAACAAATTTAAAAAATTTAGGAAAATATTAAACACCTCACTGAGAAAACTACAGACCTGAAAAATAGATCCAGGAGAGACAATTTAAGAATTATTGGACTACTAGAAGATCATGACAAAAGCAAAAACTTAGACATTATTCTACAGGAAATTATCCAAGAAAATTGCCCCAATATTCTTGAACAAGAGGGAAAAGTGGAGATTGAAAGAATTCATAGACCACCTCCTGCATTTTATTTCCAATTAACAATGCCCAGGAATGTTATAGCCAAATTCAAGAACTACCAGAAGAGGAAAAGATACTACAAACTCCAAAGAAGAAAACATTCAGAAATCATGGAACCATGATTAGGATAACACAGGACCTGGCATCATCCACACTGGAGGACTAAAAGGCATGAAATATTATATTCTGGAAAACAAGGGAACTGGTTCTACAACCAAGAATCAACTACCCATCAAAACTTATTATATTTTTGCAGGGGAAAGTATGGGCATTTAATGAAATAGAAGGCTTCCAAATATTCATAAAGAAAAGACTGGAATTAAATAGAAAATTTGATTCTTCAATTGAAAAATGATCAAAGGATATAATAGAGATTAAATTTACTATTGGACTAAACATAAGAGAATGTGGTTGTCAATTTAAAAATTAATACATTTCAAGTCAAAATGACTTTTTAGTAGCTTTATTAACAAAAAGCAGGAAAGAAGGAAAGTAGTGAAATGTGAAAGGAGGGTAAAGAAAATATCTAACCTAAAACACTAAATATTTGCTCTGGCACCTGGCTCCACTCTGGCAGGGATAGTTTACCCCTCAGCCTGAAAACTTGGTAGTCAATTAAGCAAGTGTTTCACCCATGTTCCCTCCTCTGAGAGAGAGGCCTTCAGGTATTAATCTCTGCAAAAGCAGATATTAATAAAAAGAGAAAAGAAGTTCAACTTTTTTTCACTCACTCCATCCAAAGTCCAAAGGTAGAAGATCCAAGAGCAGTATTACCAGAAGCAGTTCAAGTTGCCAGCCCCAGGTCCTTCACACTGAAGATTCAGGATGAAGACTGAAATCATCTTGGGCAGGAATTTTATCATCTTTTATAGTCACATTTTTATTCTCTTCCTGTCCCTTTCTCCACCTTATAGGGACCAATTGAAATCTTTAAATTGGCTTAACACTGCTCATAGGGCTGTCAGTCACTTATGGAGGTGTATCTTGCTTTTAGTAAGTGGTTTGTGAACCACCCCTTCTTTAGGGGTGTCTTCACTTTTGCTTGATTTAATTTAAAAGTAGGAAAGGGGAAAGTCAATGCCATTTTCACAATATGAAAAGATATTTCTCAGAGGAAGAAATTTAAAATATACAGTGTCATATGAAAAAATGCTCCAAATCACTATGCTGATTAGAGAAATGCAAATTAAAACAATTCAGAGATATAATCTCATACCTACCTGATTGATTAACATGACCAAAAAGAAAATTGATAAAGGCTGAAGGGAATATGGGAAAATTGGGATACTAATATACTGTTGATGGAACTATTCTGGAGAGCAATATGGAACTATGCTCAAAGAACCACAAAACTATGACCCCCCTTTGACCCAGTAATAACAGAACTGAGTTTGTATCCCCAAAAGATCAAAGATAAAGGAAAAGACCTACATATACCAAATTATTTTTTGTTGGTTTTTGTTTGTTTGTATGTTTGTTTGTTTTGTAGTGGCAAGGAATTGGGGTCTGAAAGGTTGTCCATCACTTAAGTCCTGACATATGGCTGTAATGGAATACTATTATGCCATAAGGAAGGATGATAACTGAAATTCTATGTGATGATCAACTATGAAAGAGTAAAGCAAGTCTCCAATATATTCACAAGAGATTCATGATGAAAATACTATTCACTGCCAAAGAAGGAACTGTTATAGTCTAAGTACAGATAAAAGCATTCAATCTTCAACATTTCTTTCACAAGATTTTTATTGAATGTATGATATGTCTTTTATCATGATATGAACAATATGGAAATATGTATTACATAAAGATATGAATATACAATTCATATCCTCGTTGAGTGGGGAGTGGGGAGAGAGCCAGAAATCTTGAATTCGAAAATGTCCAAAAACAATTGTCAACAAGTGTATATACATATAACAGAAAAAAAATCTTTTGGAAAAATACAAACTATAGGCTTCTTTCCCAATATCATGAAGCAAATAGTATATTTTCTAGTAACTTTGGTCTATTTGAGTACCATAAAATAGAATAATTGTCAGCAAAGAACAGTGGAGAGGCAACAGCTCAAAAGTATATTGTGTAAAAAAGCCAGTCTTACTGAAAAAAAAAAAAACATGTATCCATATTCAGAGGATTTGTATTCAATCCTAATATACAAATACTTTCTTTTTTTTCTAAACAATTAGAAGTATGCAAATATCCCTGGAAAATTTTGAGGTAAATCAAAAAAGACACTGATAAATGGCTGTTGGGGAAGTAAAATCATATTAATTGTTGCTTTTGTTTTGAATGGAAAGTATATTCAGTGGGAATTTAACTATTTTCTTTCCTATGTTTGCTATATACCATGAGTAGCTTAAATATTCTAGTTATCACTTCCCCATAAAAGGAATATAATCAGTTTAACCCCATTCTTTCCCTTGATAACTTTAAATGTATTAAGTGTTTTTCACTTTCCTATTCAATGATATGATTACTTTAACCTCATTGAATCCCTTGAGTTATCTCTGTTTATCTTTTCTGTGTTGTTGTTTTTTTTTAAGAATCTAGTTTGATCATTGAATTTTCTTTATAGCTCTGGTCATTTTTTCCCCAAGAATATGTGGAATTCCTTTATTCATTGTGCTGTTTATTCCCCTGGTGTACTGTAATTAGTTTTGCTGGATAGATGATTTTTGCTTATAAGTCTGTATCCTTTGTCTTCCAGAATATCATATTCCATGCCTTCCATTCTTTTAATGTAGAAGTTGCTAGGTCCTATGTAATCCTGCTTGTAGTTCCATAGCACTTTAATTTTTTTTCTGACTATTTGTAGTATTTTCTCCTTGACTTGGGAGTTCTGGAATTTGGCTATAGTAGTCCTGACATTTTAAAATATAGGATTTCTTTCAGGAAGAAAAGGAGAATTCGTTCAACTTCTGCACTCTGCAGAGGCAGCCTGATTGTCTTGCTGTGTGGAGGTTTGTAGCTATACAGTTCAGCTGGTTCAAGTTAGATTCTGCCTTTTTCTGTTGCTAAACCTACCTTTCTCTCACTACTGATTGTTCTGTGTTAGGGTGGTTTTCACTCTTATCCTGTTGAACTTGGACAAAGCTGGCTGTTATCTTCCCCCTGCTGCTTGTAGCATATTGTGTTCAAGATCTCCTGAGGCTTGTTCAGTGCTTCCTTCTTTTACCAGAGATATGAGTGCTCCTTGCTGTCTCTCCACATTGGATTGGGCTTAGAAATATATTTTGTATTACTGTACATGTGTAAAATATATCAAATTGCTTAATGTATTGGGGAGAAGGGAAGTATGGGAGGGAGGAAGAAAATTTGGAATTCAAAATTTAACACAACAAATATGAAAAATTATTTTTACATATATTTGGGGAAAATATTGAATAAAAAAGATGGCTTACAGAATTTGATGTTAGCAGCTTGCTTTTTCCTTAAACTAATTAGCATCCATTTTCTCTCCCTCTTTCATTGCTATTCTCATTTGAAAAAAAAACAGAAAAGGAAATCCTTATAAAATATGCATAGTCAAATAAAATAATTCCTTACATTGGAAATATTCAAAAATGCTTACCTCATTTTGCATTTTGAGTCCATTACTTCTCTCATAAAAATTGTAGCATATTTCCTCATTGGTCCATTGGGAGAGTGGTTACTTATTGTGTAGATAAGCATCCCTAAGTCTTTAAGAGTTGTTCATAATGCTGCTGTTATAGAAATCGTTTTCATGGACTTGCTTACTTTAGTTTTCATCACTTCAACTAATTCTTTGTATGCTTCTCCAAAATGTTCTTTCATAATTTCTTATGGTACAATATTCTATGATATCCTGTGATATTCTATATTACTCACATGCCATTCCTCAATGGATAAGTGGATAAGATTAGGAAGTTTCCTAATTATCCACCATTTCATTTTCTCCTGGAAAATCCCTTCTGTATTCCTACCTCTTTGGAAAATCCTCACTATATCCACTAAGACCTGAATAAAAATAGTGGTCATTTAAGTTTAATATTAGTTACTCTCAAGTTCAAGTATAGCATTATATAGAAAATACTTCCATAGGTTAAAAGGATTTGTAATCATATTCATTGTGTATCTCCTCCAACAATGCAAACAACAGTACACTCTGCTGCTTTATCCTATTCATGTAACCACATAAATCTACCTCAGATCAATCTATTATGCCTTTTAATATCAACATTTGAATGAATATCTTTATGAAAATACATTAAAAAGCTGACTGAAAAATGAAAAATTTTATTAAGTATTTATATTATTGGTTTCCATAACAATGCTATTCCTTTTGGCTATATTACCTAGTTCCTTGATCAGATATTTTGTGGAGAACATTTTTTTTTTCTTTTCAGGTAGACAATTTAGCACTCTTATTCAAAATTCTTTTTGAATACTCAGGCTTTCTGTCAAAGATATAATTCTACATGAAGAAAACATTTTAAAATATATTTTATTGATGTTTCACTACATTTAGAAATTTAAACAATACCTATTTTGTATAGTACTGCTATCCATGATAATTATAGTATACTTGAAATTGGTTTTCAAAACCCACTATACTTTGAAGAATTTCATGAAAATATAACTGAAGACCAGCCTTTAAATAGACTGATTTTGGATCCCAAGTGCCAATTTTTTATTGATATTTTTTGTCAGAAGACAGTCAAAAATGATAAAATACTATCTTGGGAGAAAATTCTATGGTTGGTCTCATCTTCATCTAATAGAAACCATATCATTTAAACCTTTGAATTGATAGTATTTCAATATGAGTGCATTAATATTTTCCAATTTCATTTTTATGACTCCCAACTATCAGGTTTTAACTTTCTTATTAAAATTTGTTAATTAAGGGAGATAGATTATAAATGGGAAATATTTTTTTAGACTAGAAAAAAAAAACACTTTCTCCTCACTGGCTTCAATATCTATGAATGTTATTGCTTTAACCAAAGTTTTTCTCCGAGATACACCATCAGGTAATTGTAAATTTTAGATAAAGAAATGTAGGACTAACTCTGTTAATGATAAAATTTCAGAAGTGTTACCTAAGTTTAAAGTTGTGTTGAAAGAGAACCATTAAGCTATCCTTATCCACTAACAAAAATGTAAACACAAACAAAAAATGAAAGAAATACAAAATATATAATTATTCATCTTTCTTGAAGACATACTTTCCTAATGTCTTTTCCTTAAATACTCATTTTTATGTATAGGAAAGTCATATTCCTCATCTCAAGGATTGTAAGGATAGTTGTAGAATATTAATGTTTGAAAAGATTGACTTTTATTCAGGAAAGAAGTTTCAAATCACTGAAGTAGTATTTCAGTTTCCTGAATGATATCCACTATGCTCTACTATTATAACTTTCTTCACAAATTAATGTCCATTTTGATTACCCATTCCAGATATACATAAAATCAGTCAGTTAAGAGGTATGCACCATATGTTGTTATTTAGTTTTGTCCAAGTCATCATGACACCATGTGCCAACCTATTCATAGGTTTTCTTGGCAAAGATACTAGAGTGCCTTTCCTTCTCTAGTGCATTAAGTCAAACAGAGGGTAAATGAGTTGCCCATGGTCTAAGGATGGGTTTTTATGCACATCTTCCTGATTCTAGGTCCAGTGTTCTATTCATTAGATCATCTAGCCACCTTATAAATCATCTATCTAACTGCATATTATAATAAAATCAATAGGAATTATCCTTTTGTGTGGCCTTTCCCCACTGTGTTGATCATCAGGAAACATCTTTCATTCTATTAGGTTAGGTGAAACTTATTCAATATCATCAGCAAACTAGAGCATGTAGAGATTCTCATCATCCTCAGGGAATCAATTCTTTTTCAACATGGATTAAGTGCTAGATATTTTTAATTCCTATTATAAAAACCTTTGGTAAAGATGTATCTCCTTTTATTATGCCAGATATTTTTGAGTTTTTGAACCAGGTTTTTTCTGCTGTTATAATTTTCAAAGAGTCTTTGATGATTATTATGTTACTGGAGAAGAGTTTTTGGAAGGAAGCTTTTAAAATAAGCTCTTTATTCTAATATGTATATCTATACATAAACGTGTTTGCATGTTCTTTCTTGAAGAGTTAACAGAAATATTTATCAGATTAGATTAAAGAAAATATTAAAATATAGACTAACTAGAATAATAATAACTAGCATTTAAATAGTCCTTCATATTTACAAAGCATTTATGCAAAGATTATCTGATCTCCACATCAATCATGGGGAATAGCTGCTATTTTTACACTTATTTTACAAAATAAGGAAACTAAGATTGAAGTTAAATTACTTGCCTAGGGTCACAGTTAGTAAGTGTCAGTGGAGGGATCTAATATCTGTTCTTTCCAATTCCAAATTCAATAAACAATGAATACTCACCTAGTTGCCACTCAGCTATAGGTAAAGTACCTGAGGCTTTATGAGGTTAAGTGACTTGCACAAGGTCACAGAGGAAATAGATAACAAAGACAATATTTTAAAGCAGATCCTCTGACCACCAATACTGTGCTATTCTCATAAGAATATGAAAATAGAACTACAATGTTCTTTTCTCTGAGAGCTGTTCACTTCTTTGTACTTACTTGTTCTTTCCATTCTGACAGGTCTTCCTATTGACTCAATCATTTTATCTGATTTAACAAATTTAAAATCATCTCTTCTTTCCATCTCTATAATGGTATTGGGATATGACCAAAAAACACTTGCCCACAGACTTACAACATTACCTGTTCTTAATTTTTTTTATTTTTTATTTATTTTTTTAACATAATTTTATTTATTATTCCTTGGAAACAAAGATCATTTTCTTTTCCTCCACCCCTCCCACCACCCCTCCCATAGCCGACATGCCATTCCACTGGGTATCATATGTGTCCTTGATTCGAACCCATTTCCACGTTGTTGGTATTTGCATTAGGGTGTTCATTTAGAGTCTCTCCTCAATCATGTCCCCTCCACCCTTGTAGTCAAACAGTTGATTTTTTTCAGTGCTTTTACTTCCACAATTTCTCCTCTGCTTGTGGATAGTGATTTTTCTCCTAGATTCCTGCAGAATGTTCATGGGCATTGTATTGGCACTAATGGAGAAGTACATTACGTTCTATTGTACCACAGTGTTTCAGTTTCTGTGTACAATGTTTTCCTGGTTGTGCTCCTTTTGCTCTGCATCACTTCCTGGAGGTTGTTCCAGTCTCCATGGAATTCCTCCACTTTATTATTCCTTTGAGCACAATAGTATTCCATCACCAACATATACCACAATTTGCTTAGCCATTCCCCAATTGAAGGGCATCCTCTCATTTTCCAATTTTTGACCACCACGAAGAGTGCCACTATGAATATTCTTTTACATGACTTTTTCCTTATTATCTTTTTGGGGTACAAAGCTAGCAATGCTAAGGCTGGATCAAAGGACAGACAGTCTTTTATTGCCCTTTGGGCATAGTTCCAAATTGCCCTCCAGAATGGTTGGATCAATTCACAACTCCACCAGAAATGAATTAATGTCCCAACTTTGCCACATCCCCTCCAGCATTCTCTACTTTCCTTTGCTGTCATGATAGCCAATCTGCTAGTTGTGAGGTGATACCTCAGAGTTGTTTTGATTTGCATCTCTCTGATTATAAGAGATTTAGAACACTTTTTTCATGTGCTTATTAATAATTTTGAATTCTTTGGTTGAAAACTGCCTGTTCATGTCCCTTGCCCATTTATCAATTGGAGAATGGCTTGATTTTTTGTACAATTGATTTAGCTCTTTATAAATTTGAGTAATTAGACTTTTGTCAGAGGTTTTTGTTATGAAAATTATTTCCAAATTTGTTGCTTCCCTTCGCATTTTGGTTTTGTTTGTACAAAAAATTTTAATTTGATGTAATCAAAATTTTTTACTTTACATTTTGTGATTCTTGCTATGTCTTGCTTGGTTTTTAAAGACTTTCCCTTCCCACAGGTCTGACATGTATACTATTCTGTGTTCACCTAATTTACTTATAGTTTTCTTCTTTATGTTCAAGTCATTCAACCATTCTGAGTTTATCTTGGTGTAGGGTGTGAGATGTTGATACAAACCTAATCACTCCCACACTGTCTGCCAGTTTTCCCAGCAGTTTTTATCAAATAATGTGTTTTTGTCCCAGTAGCTAGGGTCTTTGGGTTTGGCATATACTGTCTTGCTGAGGTCACTTACCCCAAGTCTATTCCACTGATCCTCCTTTCTGTCTCTTAGCCAGTACCAAAATTATTTTGGTGACCAATGCTTTATAATAGAGTTTGAGATCTGGGACTGCAAGGCCACCTTCGATTGTATTTTTTTTTATTATTTCCCTGGATATCCTTGATCCTTTGTTCTTCCAAATGAACTTTGTTATGGTTTTTTCTAAATCAGTAAAGAAATTTTTTTGGAAGCTCAATGGGTATAGCACTAAATAGATAAATAAGGATGGGTAGGATGGTCATTTTTATTATATTGGTTCATCCTACCCATGAGCAGTTAATGTTTTTCCAATTGTTCAAGTCTAGTTATAGTTGTGTGGAGAGTGATTTGTAGTTGTGTTCATATAGTTCCTGTGTTTGTCTCAGGACATAGATTCCTAAGTATTTTATTTTGTCTAAGGTGATTGTGAATGGGATTTCTCTTTATAATTCTTGCTGCTGAGCTGTGTTGGAATTATATAGAAAGGCTGATGACTTATGCGGGTTTATTTTGTATCCTGCAACTTTGCTAAAGTTGTTGATTATTTCGACTAGCTTTTTGGTTGATTCTCTAGGATTCTTTAAGTACACCATCATGTCATCCGCAAAGAGCAATAACTTGTTCTCCTCCTTGTCTATTTTAATGCCTTCAATTTCTTTTTCTTCTCTAATTGCCACTGCTAGTGTTTCTAGTACAATATTAAATAGTAGAGGTGATAATGGGCATCCTTGTTTCACTCCCTGATCTTATTGGGAATGCATCTAGTTTAATCCCATTGCAGATGATGTCAGCTGATGGTTTTAGATATATACTGTTTATTATTTTTAGGAACGACCCTTCTATTCCTATGCTTTCTAGTGTTTTTAATAGGAATGAGTGTTGTATTTTATCAAAGGCTTTTTCTACATCTATTGAGATAATCATGTGATTTTTGTTGTTGGTTTACTTGTTGATATGTTCAATTATGTGGATGGTTTTCCTAATATTGAACCAGCCCTGCATTCCTGGTATAAATCTTATTTGGTCATATTGAATGACCCTCCTGATCACTTGCTCAAGTCTTTTTGCTAGTATCCTATTTAAGATTCTATATTTCTATTTAATATTATTAGAATAATATTAGAATATTATGTATTCTATTTAAGATATCCATATTCATTAGGGAGATTGGTCTATAGTTTTCTTTCTCCATTTTTGACCTCTCTGGCTTTGGAATCAGTACCATGTTTGTGTCATAAAAGGAAATCGGTCGAACTCCCTCTTTGCTTATTATGTGAAATAGTTTGTATATTATTGGGATTAGCTGTTCTTTGAATGTTTGATAGAATTCACTTGTGAATCCATCAGGCTCTGGGAATTTTTTCTTAGGGATTTCTTTGATGGCCTGTTGGATTTCTTTTTCTGATATGGGATTATTTAAGAATTTTATTTCTTCTTCTGTTAGTCTAGGCAATTTATATTTTTGTAAATATTCATCCATATCTCCTAAATTGGTATATTTATTGCCATATAATTGGGCAAAGTAATTTTTAATGATTGTCTTAATATCCTCTTCATTGGAGGTGAGGTCCCCCTTTTCATCTCTTATGTGGTTAATTTGCTTTTCTTCTTTCCTTTTTTTACATTAGTTTGACCAGTACTCTGTCTATTTTGTTTGTTTTTTAAAAGTACCAGCAGCTAGTCTTATTTATTAGTTCAATAGTTCTATCACTTTCAATTTTATTAATTTATCCCATAATTTTTAGGATCTCTAGTTTGGTTTTCTCCTGGGGGGGGGTTAATTTGTTCACTTTCAAGTTTATTTATTTGCATTTCCAATTCATTGATCTCTCCCCTCCCTAATTTGTTAATATATACACTCAGGAATATGAATTTTCATCTGAGTACTGCTTTGGCTGCATACCATACGGTTTGGAAGGATGTCTCACCATTGTCATTTTCGTCAATGAAATTATTGTTTCTATGATTTGTTTTCTAACAAACCAATTTTGTAGTATCTTATTATTAAATTTCCAATTAATTTTTGATTTGGCTCTCCCTGTACTCTTACTGATCATTATTTTTATTGCCTTGTGATCTGAAAAGGTTGCATTTATTTTTTCTGCTTTTTTGGATTTAGATGCCATGTTTTGTGACCTAATGTAAGATCAATCTTTGTGAATGTGCCATGTGGGGCTGAGAAGAAAGTGTATACCTTTTTGTCCCCATTTATTTTTCTCCATATGTCTATTAACTCTAATTTTTCTAAGATTTCATTCACATCTTTTACCTCTTTCTTATTTATTTTTTGATTTGATTTATCTAAATTTGATATTGGTTGGTTCAGGTCTCCCACTAATATGGTTTTACTGTCTATTTACTCCTTCATTTCTCCTAGTTTCTCCATTAGAAATTTGGGTTCTATACCATTTGGTGCATACATGTTGATTAGTAATATTTCCTCATGGTCTATAGTCCCTTTTAACAAAATATATTTACCTTCCCTATCCCTTTTAATCAGGTCTGTTTTTGCTTTGGCTTTGTCAGATATCAACTTTGTCAGATTGCAACTCCTGCTTTCTTTCTATCAGTTGAGGGCAAAAAGGTCTTACTCCATCCTTTAATTCTGATGTTGTGAGTATCTACCCTCCTCATGTGTATTTCTTAAAGAAAGCATATGTTAGGGTTTTGGATTCTAATCCATTCTGCTATTCATCTATGTTTTATGGGTGAGTTCATCCCATTCACGTTCAAAGTTATGATTGTCACTTTTGGATTCCTGGGCATTTTGATATCTTCCCCAATTTATGACTTTTCTTCTTTAGCTACAACCTTTTAAACCAGTGATTTACTTTAGATCAGTCCCACTAGTCTCCTCCCTTGATATGCTTCCCTTTCTAGCCCCTTTTTTGTGTTCCTTTGCCCTTCCCCTTCTCCTTCCCTCACTTTTTAAACTCCCTTCCCCTTCCCCCTCCTTAAATTCCCCTTCTCTCTTACCCTGTTGGATAAGATAGAATTTAAGATCCCAATGGATCTAGATGTTCTTTCCTCTCAGAGATGATTTCACTGAGAGAAAGGTTTAAGTAATACCAATTCGCACTCTCTTCCTCTCCTTCTTATAGGAGAATTCTTCCCCTCACCTTTCCATGTGTATCTTTGTGTGAGAAAGATTATTCTATTTTGTTTTTTTCTATTTTTTGAAGTATATTTTAATACCATCAATGATTCCCCGCTCCCTTTTTCTTCCTTCCTCCCCCCCCTTCTCCATATTGTCTTGATGCCCCAATCTTTCCCTCTGCGTAATTCTTCTAACGACTCTAATGATGCATACAATTTCTGAGAGTTACACATTACATTTTCCTCACATATTAATATATATAATTTGATATAAATGTAGTCCTTATAGAAGAGAGTTTGAATAAAAGAAAAAAGATAACTTTTTTTTCTCCTTTTCCCTTTCATTCATATTTACCTTTTCATGTTTCTCTTGCTCTTTGTGTTTGGATGTCAAACTTTCTACTGAGTTCTGGTCTTTTCTTTGCAAATACTTGGAAATCTTCTATTTTGTTGAATGCCCATACTTTTCCCTGGTAGTATATAGTCAGTTTTCATGGGTAGCTGATTCTTGGTTGGAGACCCATTTCTCTTGCCTTTCTGTATATCGTGTTCCATGCTTTGAGGTTTCTTAGTGTGTTCACTGCTAAGTCATGTGTGATCCTTATGGGGGTTCCTCTATATCTGAAGTTCCTCTTCTTGGCTTCTTGTAAGATTTTCTCCTTAGCTTGGAAGCTCTTGAATTTGGCGATTACATTCCTGGGGTTTGTCTTTTGGGGATTTAGTATAGAGGGTGTTCTATGAACCCTTTCTATTTCTATTTTTCCCCCTTGCTTGAGAACATTAGGGAAATTTTCTTCTATAATTTCTTTTAGTATGGCATAGAGTTTTTTGTTTATCTCTGGTTTTTTGGGTAGACCAATCATTCTCAAGTTGTCTCTCCTTACTCTGTTTTCCTGGTCTGTCACCTTGTCAGTGAGATATTTTTATGTTTTCTTCTAATTTATTTTTTTTTTACCTTGCTTCATGAATTCTTGCTGTTTTGCAAGATCATTGTCTTCCTGTTGCTTAATTCTGGTCTTTAAGGATTGCTTTTGCTTTTCAGTTTGTTCTGTCCTTCTGTTTGTGACCTCCAGCTCTTTCTCCAATTGTGAGATCTTGTCTGTCAGGCTGCTGACCTCCTTCTGAATTTTTCCCCATTTTTCTTGCCAGAGGGTTTCCATCTTTTGGCATAAGCTCCATTTTGAGTTCTTCTAGAGCTTGTGGATAATTTCTATTTTGAGGGGCATGTTTTGATTTTGTTTGAATTCATCCTCTTTCTCTTCTGTCCCCTGGGTTTTCCCTCCAAAAAAGTTATCAATAGTCACTTTTTCCCCTTTCTTCTTGGAGGGTTGATCTTGGGTAGTGTAAGCCATCCCTTCAGTGATTTTCCATTTCCTTTTTAGTCATAGGTTTTGGTGATATGGGTGGGTTTTCTGTGGATTTAAGTTGCCTCAGACTAGTTCTTCTCAGCTTTCTTGGTCTGTTAGTGCGCCTGCCCCCATGCTCTTCTTTTCCACATGCCGGAATCTCCTGTAAAACCGATCTGAGGTTTAGATCTCTGGTAGTCACTGTCAGTTTCCAAGGACCCTGGTGTGTCCCCCCCCCCTCACTACAGTGAGGAGCAGAGCTTTGGCCTCAGGCAGTTTCTACAGTTTCTCAAGGCTACACATTGTTCACAGTTTGCAAGGACCCCCTTGGACTGTGTGCTCTCCAGTGCACAGGTTTCTTCAGTGAAAGTACTCTGAGAGGTATTTCCCCAGCCATTCTTCTTAGATCCCAAGAACCCTGGGATGCCCCCCTCCAGACAGAGACATTCCTTACTCACTCTCTGTCTCTGGTGAGCTCTCTGTGCCCCTTCTCTGGTTCCGTGGGGGAGGTGGAGGGGAAGGGTAGCTCAGTTCACGTTTTTGTACAAGCTTTTCCTCCTTCTTAGGTGTGGAAATGTTCACTCCCCGTGTACCTTTGTTATGTGCCATACTAGAGAGTCCCTCCATTCTTCCAAGGATGTTTTTTATGTTCTTTTGAGGTAGTCTATTTTGCTCGGTACCAGGGAGAGGAAGTGATTCACATCTAGATTGCAGCCATGTTTACCTGGAAGTCCCTCTTCTTAATTTTTTTTTAAATTATATTTCTTTCCCTTAATGACCTTATCCTACTACTTCACTCATTGATAGAGCAAAGTGGGAAGAATCCACCTGGAACCTCCAGTTATTAATCACTTTTAATTTTGTTTTTATCTAAGCATTCAACTGTTTCCCTGAATCAAGATTCTAAACACTGACCCAGGCTTCATATCCTACCTCCCATCCTTACTTCCAGCGTGACACCTCCTAATAACAACAAATTTAAAAAAAAACCTGAAACTGAAAACTGCAGTGTATCTACCTATAATAATATATTCTCACATCTCTTCAATTTCCAGGAAGAAGTCAAGATTCATGTGCCTCAGTCTCTAGGCTCTAGCTCCTTTTATTCCTCTTCCTTGTTCTGTCCCATTGGGCCTCACCATACTATGGGCTGTATGCAGACTGAAATATTCTAGGGCACAGCTGCAAGATAACCAAGAGGATGCTTATCCTGTTCATGTGGGTGGCAATTTCCCTTCTTTATCAGGGCATGAACATTGTCCTTTCTATCTCTGTGAAAACATTCTACTCCTCTCCCTGCTGTGAAAAGGAAGAATAGGCTCATTAAATTCAAAGTTCACTTTTTACATTTCAGTATCAAGCTTAATGCTTTTCTACTTCACTTAATTACATTTTAGTCATGTCCCTAGAAAATACATTTCAAAGCTATAACTTAAAAAGGATGAGTACTGGTATAACTTTTGAAAAAAACTACTCCCTTTCACAGCATCTAATTTTTTCTTTCTACTCTTCCTTGGAAAGTTAATTCTTAAATCTACTCATTACTGCTATAACTCTGTTTTGATTGCCTTACTCTTTTAATTTTTTGTATACTCTACATTTATTTTTAATATTATATTGTTATAATTGTGTTCTAAAGTATTTATGACTATGCCTATCACAATGAAAATCATGCATTAATTGAGTCCTTCCTTATATTTTAGCAAAAAATATACCCAATAAACTATAATGGCACTATGCATTTGTATGTATGTTTCATTTTAAATTCATCCAAAATAGGAACATTACTCCTCACTAATGATTGTGAAGTATATAATTGGAAGCCATTGTCAAAGTCTCAAAAGTGAACAATGGAAGGGATTTGCTAATCTGAAAAAAAAAAGACTTAAAACTGAGAACCCTTTAAATAGCATCCTGGGAAACAAACACTAGAACCAAAGTGAGAATACTTATATTTTGTGATGAACCAAATGTCTGGATCTGTCATCAGCCATTCTGTGTATCTGTATGAGTGTATTTGTATGTGTGTGTGTCTCTATAAGTGTGTAACATACTTCATCTTTCTGAGCTTCATTTTTTAATCATACATTAATAATTATTAGACTATGTTGATTGTTAAAAGATCATTTCCTCTATCAAATTCTAAATCTATCTTTAACCACATGGAATTGATTATAGAATCATACATTTAGCTGGAACTGGAAAGGACCTTCAATATTATTCAGTTCTGTTCTTTTATCATCCTTAATAGGAATCATGTCTGGGAAGATCATGGAGACAAAATATGATAATGTATATAAGTGTTTAAAATTTTTTTAAAATATTTTCCCATGGTTACATGATTCGTTTTCTTTCCCTGCTCTCTTCCATCCCTCCTCCCAGAGCTGGTAAGCAATTCCATTGGGTTATACAAAAATTATCACTTGATACCTATTTCCATATTATTCATTTTGGCAACAGAGAAATCTTTTGAAACTACAACCCCAAATAAAGTACCCATATAAACAAGTGAGCTGTCATATGTTTTTCTTCTGCATTTCTGCTCCCACATTTCATTCTTTCAACATGGATAGCATTCTTTCTCATAAGTCCCTCAGGATTGTCCTGGATCATTGCATTGCTACTAGTAGCAAGGAACATTACAATCAATGGTTACATAATGTTTCATTTTCTGTGTACAGTGTTCTCTTGGTTCTGCTCATTTCACTCTGCATCAGTTCATGGAGGCATATTCATCTGTCTCTCTTGCTTGGTCTTAAATTATTTCCTTTTCCTTCCATCTGATAAGTATATTATTCTGTGTTTACTTAATTTATATATGATTTCACTCTCTTTATATTGAAGTCATTTACCTGTTTTTAATTTATCTTGGTATAGGGTGTAAAATATTGATCTAAACCTAAATTTCTCCCTACTATTTTCTATTTTTTTTCCAGCAGTTTTTGTCAAATAATGAATTCTTGTTCTAAAAGCTGGGATATTCGAGTTTATTGCTGAGGTCATTTACTCCTACTCAATTCCATTGATCCACCCTTTGTAAACCTTAAAATTTCTTAGACTTATAAATGTTGGAAATTTCACCATTGGGAAATTTCATACTTGGAAAATTTCTTACTGATAGTCTATTGGAATGTGAACCCCATTGGCATGGGAGGTTCCTCTTCCTCCCTTCTTAAGATTACTTTAGGACAGAAACCTTTTGCTGAACAATGGAAAGGGCTGCAGCATAGATCAAAATTTAATTATTCCAATCTCCACCCTACTCAGGGTAACAGGATTTAGGAAGGGCTGTAGCAAAGGATCAAGATTTAATTATTTGAGAATATGACCTTCAACAGACATGTGCAAAGCCACAGACCTCTGGGCAGTCCTGGGTTAAGCTAGAGCCACCATTGGCACAGGGAAGACATGGACAGTGATTGGTAGATGTGAGAACTGAGGGGAGGGAACTTGGATGGTTTCCTTAAAGATAGGAGGGTCTGAGGACGGGGGGGGGGGGGGGGGTTGGTTGGAGAGGTTTTGCTTTGAGAGGTGGTGCTCTGAGAAGCTGGCTCTGAAGGAAGCTGGAGGTGGAGGCCCCTGAGACTGTTTCTCCATTTTGGTCACGTGAGTGATAGGGACTGATCTCTTTTCTTTGCCTCAGCTATCTAAGGGCTTGGGCCTTTTGGCCCAGCCTAAACAGAAGGGGTATTTAAGCCCTATTCCCTTTTCTCCCCTTTTCTCTCTCCCTCTCTCTCTCTATCTCTAATACCTTTCTTCCTCCTATTTGTAATTAAACTCCATAAAAGGTTGACTGCTGTCTTGAGTTTTCATTTAGGAATTACATAGCTGAATTCCTTGGCGACCTTAAATTAATATATATCAATCTTTTAAAGTGATTTCGTTGTCACACCTTCTATCTCTTATTCACTACCATATTGTTTTGATAATAACTGATTTGTAGTACAGTTTAATCTGATAATGCTAGGCCCCTGTACTTCTTATTTTTTTCCCCATTTGTTCACTTGATATTCTTGATCTTTTGTTTTTCCAGATAAACTTTGTTAAGATTTTTTCAAATTCTATAAAAAATTTTTGGTAGTTTGATAGATAAAGCTCTAAATCAATAAATTAATTTAAGTAGGATTGCAATTTTTATTATATTAGCTCTCCAACTTATAAATAATTGATGTTTTTCCAATTTTTTAGATCTAGTTTTATTTGTGTAAAAAAGTGTTTGGTAGTTGTGTGTTCATATAATTCCTGAGTTTATCTTGGTAGATAGATTCCCAAATATTTTAAATTATTTAGAGTTATTTTTGAGAAAAATCAATTTTATTTGCAAATAAAAGAGTCTATCTCTTTACTTATTAATTCAAGACATCATCAGTACCCCTTTCCCATTATAAATGTGTAGGAGGAGACCTGAGGGTGAGGAGGGGGAAGAAAAAACCTCTCTCTGATGTATTTTTCCACAAACATCTTTCCTTTGATCAGAGATTTGGACTGAATACTAAGTAAGTTTATAGAATCAAATGTACATGATAAAGGGAGTCAACAATAAATCTTGCCTTGAAATCAGAATAATTTGATCTGTTTTGTAACTTTTGGAATTTATATCTAATAAGGAAACCAAATTTTTATGCATTTTTCAAATTCCTCCTAGGTCATAAGTAATCTTTTTTTTTTTAACATATCTTGATAATTTGGTTTTTAAAAAGAGCTAGACTTTATCATCTAGATATATTTCAAATCAGTTTCATGCCCAACATAAATATTTTGCCTATAATTCAGTAGATATTCCTTGTCTAGAAGCATGAAGATACGAAAATATTCACTAATAATATATTAATTGTTTATGGATATCATAACATATAATCAACAGCCAAAACTTTAACTTTAAAAATCTTAGCAAAAATGTAGGGATTTTAAGTTAGCATCCATTATATTTGATTACCTTGAGACAAGAGTATTAAGTATTTGCTAATGTTACCACTTCATCTGATTCTCTTTCTATTTAGTAAATCATACATATACACATATTTATAAATTTGTGATCACATGAAACATTTTATACTAGCTTTTTATTTTATACTATACTATTCTTATTTTTATTTTATTTTATACTATACTATTTCTATAGCAGCATATAGATAATTGTTTAAACAAATAAAGGAAAAAAATTCTAGAAATCTATAAAGTGGTCTACTCTCCAGGAAAAAGACATAGTTAGAATTCAAATGATATTCATTCCTTTCTGATGAATGGGGAGAGATCAGAGTATAATGGAGAAAAGCCTAGGATTTGGTGTCAGTAACTTAGGTTTTTATATTACTGAATCATTTTCTCTCAGTTCTCTCAATGAAGTAGATTCTGAATTGAATATAGTGGTACTTTCCCTAGCCCTTTAAAACATCATCATACCTTATGGAAAAATTCTAAATTGATTTTCTGAGTGGCAAGAAGCCAAGAGGAGTTGGGTACTCTTTCACATGGGAGGATATAGGGAAGGTTGTCCACAAAGTCCCTTTGCTGAAGCTCACCGTTCTATCTCATATTCTTTGGCACAACTAAGAATATACCTAGACAAGTTGAAGTATCACTTGATCACCAAATAGATCAAAATTGATCACCCTCCTCAACAAAACACAAAACTAATTATGATTAAATTCTACTTTCCTTAACATGCCTTGCATAGGAAGGAATTTTAAGGCCTTTTAAATTTCTTTTTCTAAAATAGGTTTATTTAGATATTTTATTTCTCTTTCATTAGTCTAAACAGTTTATATATTTCTTTAAAAAAGTGTTGATTTCACTTAAATTATTGTTTGTTGGCATATAATTGGTAAAACAACTCCTAATAATTGCTTTGATTTCATCTTTACTAGTGATAAATTCACCCTTTTAATTTTGATGATATGATTTGATTTTTTCTCTTTTTAAAAATCATATAAACCAATAGTTTATTTTTTAATATTCTTCATAAAACTAGCCATTTTATTTACTGATCCAGTGGTTTTCTTACAATTAGTTTTGTTACTCTCTCTTTAAATTTTGATAGTAAAGGAGGAATTTTAATTTGTTTTTAACTATTTTTTAAAAATTACATGCTGAATTCATCAGTGTATTCCTTCTTTATTTTTTTGATATGAGCTTTTCAAGATCTATATTTCTCTCTAATTACTACTTCTGTTTTCCATATTATGATTAGTATATTTTCTCATTATAATTTTCTTTAATAAAATTATTTATTGTTTCTATGCCTTGTTTTTTAATCCATTCATTCCTTAAGATTAAGTTTATAATCTCCAATTATTTTTATTCTATTTCCATGGCCTCTTAGTAAATATAATTTTACTGCAATATAATCTAAAAAAGATGCACTTAATATTTCTGCTTTTCTTAATTTAAGGTGTATCTTATATATGGTCAATTTCTGTAAAAGAACTATGTACGACTGAGAAAAAAGTCTATTTGTTTCTATTCCCATTCAATTCTTTACAGTTATCTATAATATCTAACTTATCTAAGATTTTATTTTTAAAATCGACCTATGTTTTAATTGACATTTGTCAATTACCAAGTTGGATGGAAAACAAAGAAAACGAAGATTGGAAACACCTCTGGAAAGTGAACAAAAAAGTATTTCACAACTCACTAAGGAATAATAACATCTTTCTGCTAGCCCAGAAGGTTCTCATCACCTTTGCTTTGTTATTTCTTCTCTTTTAATTCTAGCCATACTTAATGTCATAAAGACCATATGCTGTTTGCAACTATTTTAGCCTGGGAAGAATTAAAGACTTTACTTAATATATCTTCCAACAGTTAAGAACTGTAGCAACAAAGGTGTCACCATATATTCTGTAACTGGCCCTTAAAAGTACTCATAACTGTGGACATCAAATCATTTTGTCTGAGGAAGAGTGCCACTAGGACTCTTTTGTGATACAAGATTACAAACTAAATAGTGCCCAAATGCAATTTTCTGCTAAAGAGCTCCTGCTTTCAGCAGCCTAAGCCCCATCATCTCATTCTCCTCTCCAATTTTCATCCCCTCCATTCTCCACTCATTGTACAATCAACACTACTTCATAGCAGAAATATCAACTCCATGTCTTTGGGAGAGGGGATAGGCAAAGAAGACAAGATGGTATGGTAGGCTCCTAAAGAAATTTAAGCCAGAAGGAAAGGTAGTCAATAGTTTGCTTATTTTTAATGCTTCCCACAAACCTAATCCTTTTACTTCCCCAATTCTCATAAGTAGGAGTTGGTGGATGCAAACACATGACCCTTCTTGATAGTTCATGAAAAAGTGTCTATTCTGATTTCCTCTTACTCTGCTCATAATCTAGACATAAAAGGAGCAAATAAGAATGACACCCTAACCAATTTATGCCTAGAAAACAATTTATAAACAGATAGAAAACATTGTGAGATGTAAAATGAATGATTTTGATTACATTAAATTAAAAAGTCATTATACAAATAAAATTGGTATAGTCAAGAATAGAAGGAAAGGGAAAAAATTGGTGAAAAATTTAAAGACAGTTTCTCAGACAGAATTCTCATATCTAAAATATATAAAAAAACTTGTGAAATTTATGAGTTATTCCCTAATTGATAAATGGTCAAAGGATAAAAGCAGATAGTTTTTGGATGAAGGAATCAAAGCTATATATTATTATATGACAAATGTATTAAATCATTATTATTTAGAGAAGTGCAAATAAAAACATCTAAGATATCATCTCAAGCCTATCATATTGGCTGAAATGTTAAAAAGGCAAAATAACAAATTCTGGGGAGGATGTAGAAAAATGGGGACACTAACACTCTGTTGGTTGAACTGTGATCTAATACAACAATTTTGGAAAGCAATCTGGAATTATGCCCAAAGAGTTATAAAATTGTGTATACCCTTTGACTCAGAAATACCAGTACTAGTTTTTTTTTTTTTTCCTAAGGTGATAAGGGGAAAAGGGAAAGAACCTATCTGGTCTAATATATTTACAACAATTTTCTTAATGGGGAAGAAGGAAAATAATTTATATCTTCTAAAATATGTATAGCAATTCCTTTCATAGTGGCAAAATACTGGAAATTGAGATACCCATCAATTTGGGAAATGCTGATAAAGCTGTGGCATATGATTGTGATGTAATACTACCATGTCATAAGAAATGATGAACAGGTTAATTTTTTTAAAAAGAGTTACAAGAAATTATGAAGAGTGAAATAAGCAGAACCAAGAGAATAAAATATATAGAAATTGAAATATTATTTGAAGAAAATATTTCTATGTATACTTCAAAAGACAGAATTGAATTGATAAATAGAAACTTGCAAGACATAGCTTTACACATATGCATACATACATAGACAAGTACACACACATATGTTTTTGGCAAATGATTCTTTCTCTAGTGTGCATGGGGAGGTAGGGAGAGAAGGAATTAACTGGGAACTTTATTGAAACAAGAAAATAAAAAATTAAAAATGCTTTGATTTCTCCATTTTGTTTTAATTTATGATCTGTTTTATTCTTAATATTTCCATCCTTACGTCAGAATCATTTCTAATAAATTATAGGGCATACCAGTTTCTCTAAAGGCCTTAAACTTTTTTTTTCTGGTAGGACTAGTTAAAAGGTGAAGCATACATAATTAGAATTTGCCTCAAAGAGGAATATTTGTATAGAAAAAGCCCTCCATGTTAGTGTCAGAACAAAGAATATCTTTAAGTCCAAAAATTTCTTGATTATTAAAATTGACTCTAACCTTTTGTGTCAGTCTTTTATAATATCACTGAGGAAAATTGCAAGGAAATTCCCTATTTACTCCCCTCTTCCTGTTGTTTCTAGGTGGAAATTGCTACTGTAAAGTGTTTATTTATAGTCTTCCATTTGTTGTTTAGTTGTTCAGTCTTGTCTGACACTTTGTGATCCCATACTGACCTTGGAATTTTCTTGGCAAAAGTACTGTAGTGGTATTCCATTCGTATCTCCAGTGGACTCAGGTGAATAGAGGTTGAGAGACTTGTCCAGGGTTACACAACTAGGAAGTGTCTGAGGCTGGATTTCAACCCAGGTCTTCCTGACTCCAGGTTCATGCACTAACCACTTACCCATTCAGGTGCAGCTACAACTCTCTAATTCCCTAACCTGGTATGTATGAGTGGTTGATATAACATGTTATAATAACACCCTTTTTAGGTGTTTTTTGTTTTTGTTGCTTGATTTTTAAAAATGTGAAATAAGAGAACTGGTTAGTAGTTGATAGATTCAGTGAATGTTCGCAGGTTCTCTTCACTTAAGACATTTGGGTCAGACCATCTCCTGATTAACCACATCAATAATACAAAATAAATCTACCTTTCTGAAAATAGTTCACCATTTTTCTGCCTTGTGGGTATAACCCAATTCAGAAATTCTCACATAGAATGTGCCCTGCCCTCTCAAATCTCTCATCTTTCTCATTTACCTAATCTACATAGCATCCAGATGACAACTAAAAGACCTTATTCACCTCCTTTCTTGCCTATTTAGAATTTCTGGATGAAATGAAAATAGATGGAGCATTTAAATAAATGTAACATTAGCTGTAGATGTCATTTTGAAAGATGCATTTGGTCAGCTAATGCTCAGAATTCATCAGCATTCTCTTTTCCCTTGTCCCCCTGTCTCTGGAGATTTACTAGGCCACACTCCATTATAATAATTAGCTCATTTTAAGATATAGGGCAAAGATTTTTAACATATTGTCCATGAACTTTTTTTAATGTATTTTGAAAACTAGTTCAAGAAAATTGTTTTCATTTGTAATCCTAGTGGATTTAGTTCCATGTATTTAAGTCATGATTTAAAAAAAAGGTTCCAACAGCTTAACCAGATTGCAAAAAGAGTGCAATTATGGAAAAAAAAAACCTAAAAACAACAACAACAAAAAATGGTTAAAAACCCATGACCTATGATACTATTCTGGCACCCAATTTCATTTGGTCCTATTCTCAACAACTTTATTAAGTTTATATCTAACAAAAAGTTAGGAATATAATTATTATGTCTTAGAGCCTTGAGTTATGAAAATTATAAAGAAACTGTTTGGCTCAGTGTGCTAATTTATATTTCTATTTAGCTAATCACTGTTATCCCTAATGCTGAGGAAAATTTCAGGCTACCAGATAGGATTGGGTAAAGAAGAAAGTAGAACATTTTACAATCTCTTTTAATGATGAGAGTGGGAAAGCAGAGTTGATAAAAGAGCTGTAACTTTCTTGAAACTTCATTTAGTTGGGCAAAGGTAAGGTGCCTCAATGTATTGAGAGCCAGGGCTAGAGATGGGAGGTCCTAGGTTCAACTCTAGCCTAGGTACTTCCTAGCTATGTGGCCCTGGACAAGTCACTTAACCCCCGTTGCCTAGCCCTTACCACTTTTCTTTCTTTGAACCAACACACAGTATTGCTTCTAAGATGGAAGGTAAGGGTTTCCAAAAAGAAAAAGAAAAAAAGAAAAGAAACTTCTTTTAGTCCTTGAAGAAGTAAGTAAAATTCATAACATCAGGCAAAGTCTTTTTTTCTTAGATTCTCATAGGGGCTGATGGTCCTTTCTTCTCTCTCAGACTGTTTTTGGCACTCAGCTCTTAAAGGTCCATCCTTTCATACTTTCTTCTTTAATTCTTTCCTCTCGACTTTACTCTTTCTCCCTCCTGCCTTCCTTTTCTCCCTATTGTTCCCTTTGTCTTCTTAACTCCCTCTGGGCCTTCTCATCTTTCTCTATGACTTTGTGTTTACCTTTAATAACTACCAGGAAGGATTGAAGTCTACCTCCTGGCTTAAAGATAGCAATAATCAGAAAATGTTCTCAGAACTGAAAAGGAATGTTTGTGTCTTTGAACTACAAATTCCAGATTGTCATTCCATTATCACCTAATATAATGCATACCTTAATTGCTCTTTTTAAACATTATTATATTCTTCTTTATTCTTTTTCTCAATCTTATTATTCAATTACTGTCTTATCAACAAAAACTTGCAGTGAGGGAAGGCAGTATATTTGTTTAATATTCTTTAGTTATATTGTTGTCATTCAGTCATTTCAACAATTCCCAATTCTTATTAATCTCTTTGGGGATTTTCTTGGGAAAGATACTAGAGTGGTTTGCCATTTCCTTCTCCAGCTTATTTTACAGAGCAAGAAACTAAAGTAACATGGTTCGGTGATTTGCTCAGAGTTTCAAAGCTCTTAAATATCTGAGGCCAGATTTTAACTCAGAAACTTGAATCTTCAGGCCTAGTATCAATACACTGAGTCACTTAGCTGTCAGAATATATAATTCCCATTCTACATATATAAGTGAACCTAATTAAATATATAGATCTCAGTGGGGTAGCAGCATGATTCTAATGTAAATTAATCATAAAGAATTTAATCCAAATATGATATATAAACCAAACAAAGCTACCCTAATAAATATTCTTTTATCTAGAAAAGGGCAACTTTTAAAATTATGTTTGTTTTTCAGTCATTTCAATCATGTCCAACTCTTCTTGACTCTGTTTGGATTGTTTTTTTGAAAACTTATTGTAGTCATTCACTATTTCCTTCTCTAGTCATTTTACAGATAAGGAAATTGAGGCAAACAGGGTTAAGTGACTTTCCTGGGTCGTGTAGCTAGTATTTGAGGACAGATTTGAACTCAGGAAGAAGAGTCTTTCTGACTTTGGGCCTGATATTTCTATCCACTGTATCATATATCTACCCTATGGCTATTTTACAAACCAAATATGAGGTGAAAAGTTACATGTTGGAGTGAGTATAGATAGCATATCAAAACATACTATGTGTGATGGCATTTTATAAATAAGCAATGAAGTATTAATTAGTAATTAATATTTATTATTATTTAAATGTATTGAGGTTGTGTAGTCCAGACTTTTTTAATTTTTTAATTTTAATTTACCTATTAATCCTAAATTTTATTCTTGTTAGTCCTTTTTTTCCTTTAAGTGGAAACTCTATCATCTCTTCACATGCCTCAAATTGACAAATTACTTTAATGTCATTTCAGTTGTGAAGAAGAAAAACAATTTACCCAAAATAATAAATTTTGAGACAGGAAGGAACTATATAAAGAGCAATACTTATCTGTCCTGTAATCCAAGCAAAACACTCAATATAATCCCAGACAATTCAGAGATAGAATTCAAGCTCTTCCTACTCCTCGGTTTAATTTTGAACCATAAAAGCAGACAAACATTACTATCTTCCAAACTTTAGAGAAAGGGGTGTTTCTTGTTTCCTTATAACTCTTGCTAGACAAGTTAGGTTATACCACAAGCTGAGCACTCTAAGCTACTTTTGTTATCTCTACCTCCAGTAGAACTGTTATAGAAATAACCCTCTACTGCTCTGCCAACTGCTTGGTCAAGACATTATTTCTTTTATTCACTATCATATACCTATATGGAGAAGACTTGCTAAAGATAGAAAGTGTAAATACAGCACAGCAAGAGTATTTCAATTAGGGACAGCTAGGAAGCTCAGTGGATTGAGAGCCAGGTCCAGAGATGGGAGGTCCTGGGTTCAAATGTGACCTCAGCCACTTACCAGTTGTGTGACCCTGGGCAAGTCACTTGACCCTCAATGCCTAGCCCTTACCACTCTTCTGCCTTGGAGCCAATACACAGTATTGATTCCAAGATGGAAGGTAAGGGTTTAAAAAAAAAAAGAAAAGAAATTATATATGTAATAAGAACAAGGAAGCCTGGGAAAAATTACATGAATTCATGAAAAGTGAAGCAAAAAGAAGCAAGAAAACAATATATACAATGTTTACAAAAATGTGAATAAAAACAAAGTCAAATAATCAAAATTGAATGGCACAAAATTATAATGCAGCCCTTGCTATCCCTTCTGTAAGAGAAGTGATAAGGCAACTCCTTTTCTTACTTTTAAGAGAAAGGCTTTGAGTATAGAACATAGTATATTATGTCAGACTCTTTTTGATACATTGGTTTATTTTGAATGTATTAGTTAGACTAATGTTTGAATGACTGACAGTCCATAAAACTCTATTTATTTGAATTTTAATTAGTATACTTACTATCCCAGATTAATTTCTAATTTGTGGAATTTTAGTCAGCATATTTCAGAAATTGGTGGCATTTCATTTTGTGAAAATAATTCAAACAATATAGGAAGTATTGTGTTGCATTAAAAATGATTTGTATATAAAAACATGAGTTTATACATTAGCTCTAATAATGACTAACTAGATTCATAATAAATAATAAAAATAGCTTCATGTGAAAGGATATATCAGATTTGTCAACATTTATTACTATGCATTGAGTACCAAATCTATTCCATTCATCCACTGCTCTATTTCTTAGCCAGTACCAGATTATTTTGATGGTTGACAGTTTATAATAAAGTTTGAGATACAGTACAATGAGGACACCATTCTTCCTATTTTTAAATTAATTTCCTTGATATTCTTGGCTTTTTGTTCTTCCAGATATATTTTGGTATTGTTTTTTCTAGTCCTATGAATGTTTTTCCAGTTGTTTAGTTTTTTTTTTAATTTGTGTGAAATGTGTTTCATAGTCTTTCTATATTTTTAATTTTAATTTTCACAGGAAAAGTTTCATCTCTCAGAGAAGACACTTTCTCATGTTTGTAGGCAACTAAGTATTACCATGATAGAATGCTGGACCTGAATTTAGGAATACTAAACTTCTTGAGTTTATACCTGACTTTAGTCACTAGCTGTGTGAACTTGGGCAAGTCAGTTATTCCTCCATTTCCTCTTCTGTAAAATGAGTTGGACAATGAAATGACAAGCAACTCTACTATCTTTTCCAAGAAAATCACAAATGGGCCTGTCAAGAGTTGGCCAGGACAGAAACAACTGAATAAAAACAACTACAGAGTGGTAAAAGGGTAAAGCTGGGCTTGAAGAAAGAAGACCTAGATTAAGGTCATGCCTCAAATATCAGCTCTGGGACCATTAACAACTCATTTACTCTCCATTTCAGTTTCCTCTTCTATAAAATGCAAATAATAATAACACCTCCTTGTCAGGGTTGTTGTGAAATTAAATCATGTAGCATATTTTAGTCCCTTATAAACTCTCAAAAGCAATATAAAAGTAAGCTATTTTTCTTATTATTGAATATTTCTTTCCTGTAGCACTTTGCTAACAAAGTATATGCATGTGTAGAATACACATAATAGATATTTAATAAATACTTATAATGATATTTATTATTATTAAAAACATACAATTATAAAAACAAAAATAACTATTATTAAAAATAAAATAAAATAATAAAAATAATAACAGTTGCTTTTCAGAAGACTTGGGCAAGTTTATAGCATTATAAAAGCAATTAGTAGTATAGACAAGTTAAACATGTTCTATTCTTCCCTCAGTTTTCCCAGTAATGACTATTTCTGCCTTTTTTTTCTTTGCCAATTTTTGGTATATGAGGCAAAGCCCAAGAGCTATTTTATTTTTAATTTATCTTATTAAAAGTAAGTTTTAGCAATTTCCCTATAGTTTGCAATAGTCTGAAATTCTTTTAGAAATTTTATTGGATTCCAAATTCCTTGGAAGCTCCCAATTTCTCAAAGCAGATATTATGGCATTAGCTGGGGGTCATGATTCTGGTTAGAGAAGGATAAAAAGCAAAGATGCCTTTGTATAATGAATAATCTTTGAATATTTTGAAAAAAACATTATGGAATAAAGTGAAGTTTAATACTTCTCAAATACCTTCTATCTATCAAGAATGCAATGCTGAAAGTTTAAAGGTAAATGAACAGCATATTTTGATGCGGGTTAAGCTCACTATTTAATTTTATTAGTACTTTTGTTACATAAGAAGCATGACATGATCATAATATCAATTCATTGCTTCAAATTCTTTTCAGAAAATTTACCTAGGGCTTATATACATATTTGTCTCAAATCATTCAAACACTTGGAAGTTATGACACTGCTCTATGAATTATTTTTCACTGTGTCTAAAATTAATGTCATTAGAAGAATAATATTCTTGACCATATAACTTGAACTAAATGCCTAAACAAAATAAACATAATTACATGTTATACAATATAGTTCAGCATTTTCTGCTGAAATTAGTTAATAATTATTATATAAGTACTAGTTTTCATTATATATTATGTATTCATAATTATTAGAGGCAACATGGCATAGTGGATAGAGAACCATCTTCTAAGCCAGAGTGATCTAAGCCAGAGAAATAAATTCTCATTTTTAAGCACATACAATACATGTAATATTGAAAAGCATCAAACTCTGAACACTAGGAAACTTTTTGAAAATTGTTTTTCCTGTATTACATGTTGAAACCATTATAAAGAATCATTCTCTGACTTTTTTCAATTCATGTTCTCTCCCTCCCTTTCCACTCCTGTGTTCTCCCCAAGAAGACAGGTAATATAATATAGGTTGTACATATGCCATCATACTATACATATTTTCATATTTGTCATATGAAGCAAGGCATATTGCTTACATTAGAGAAAATTTCACAAAGGTAATAAAGCGAAGAATTGTATGCCTCAATCTGCATTCTGTGTCTATCTGTTTCTTCTGTGACTATGGATATCCTTTTTCTTCATGAAATCTTTGGAGTTGTCCTAGATCGTTGCCTCATTGATAATAGTTCAGTCATTCAAAGTTGACCATCATGCACTATTGTTACTGTGTAGAACATTCTTCAGGTTCTGCTCAATTAACTTGTCATCACATCACAGAAGTCTTTCCAGCTTTATTTGTGTTCATCTTTGATTGTCATTATTTATGATACAATAGTACTTTATTACAACCATTTGCCACAACTTTCTCAGCTATTCCCAATTGATGAACATCTCTTCAGTTTCTAGTTCTTTGCTCCTCCCCCCCAAAAAAATAGTTACTATAAATTTTTTTTTGTGTGTAAATAGGTAATTTTTTCACTATCTTTAATCTCTTTGTGATACAGATCTAACATGTGTAGCTGAGTCAAAGGGTATGCACAGCTAAGTGGAAGAGTAGATAGAGTGCTGGGCCTGGACTCAAATATCCCTTGGCAACTTTTAAGAATATAAGTAGCAAAGAAGGTACAGATCTCTATCAGTTGACTGTGTTTCTTTACCAGAAAGTCCCTTACAGCAATGAAACTAAAGTTTTATTGACTAAGACTTGTCCTTTATCCACTATTTCATCTATGCTGTCATATAAAGGAAATTAAATACAATGTGTTCTAATATAATTTATGTACAAGGTGCAGTAATTTCTATAAATAGGAGGAAAATGCAATCCCATTTGATTTCATTATAAATAAGATGTCATTTATCATTAATATTTTTGGGAAAATTAGATGAATATGAGAGTGCATATTGAAAAACAAAATTTTGTCACAGAACAGCAAATTTACTTGAAAATATTTTTAAATCACAGATTGAAATAGTTCCCAGCAGGTGTTTCATTTCAGGACTTGTTAATTTAAAGACTACATGATAATGAGGAAAAATACTTAAAAATAATTTTAGCATAATCAATCAAAGAAGAAATGAAGATATAACATTTGGCTAGAATTATAGACAACTTCCTAAACCAATTTCCCCAACTATGAAAAATCTGAAAACCATTTTGCTACCACATAATTCCTTGAAACTCAATAAAACATCATATATATATATATAATATATGAACTTATTATATATATTCTAGAATATTTACCCACAGCATAAGTGGGAAGAGAGAGACTCAGCAAGTATAAAATTCTTAATTACATAGATTGGTTTGGTTCATTTATTGTTTAGTCATATCAACTTTTCACAAACCACTTGGGGTTTTTCTTGGCAAACATATTGGAGTGGTTTGCCATTTCCTTCTCCAGCTCATTTTACAGGTGAAGAAGCTAAAGCAAACAGAGTCAATTGACTTGCATGGTGCTACACATAAATAGTAATTGTCTGAGATAAAATCTGAGCTTTATCCCCTGAACCCCTAGTTGCTTATGTAAATAATGCACTTCTTTATTACCTCAACTTGACCTTCTTAGAAAGGAAGGAAAGGGGCATTTTTGTTGAAACATTTTTATCCTACAATCTTTGATCAAGTGTGGTTTCTATATAAACATTTTGATGTCATTTTGTTTCACCTATCATTCAGTTAAATAATTCTACAAACACCAATATCTGTAACATATGTCAAATCATTTTTTAAATTGACCAAATAGTTCAATTGAAAGATTCAGTCAGAACATATATCTTCTTTCTTATATTATGCATTTAAATCCCCATCATGCTTTGATTCCACATTTCATGAACATTATCTAAACAATAATTAAATTAAATTTGTTACAACTGAATTACATAGTCAGAAAACCAGCCCTGGAATCAGGAAGACATAAGTTCAGAATTAGTCCTCAGACACATTAACTGGGAGATTCTTGAGCAAGACACTGAATGTCTATTCATTTCAGTTTCCTCATCTGTAAAATGGGGATAATAATAGCATTTACCTCCCAGATTTGGGTTGAGGATAAAATGAGAGGATAATTTCAGAGCGATTAACTCCCTAAGGAGCTAAATTTCTAATCCAACTTCATCACATTTATCTTGACAACATTTTCCTCAAGTAAATTGGGATTATCCAATATTCCAATTCTAAAGATGAGAGACACTGGGGTACAATGATGGTCCATGATTGCCACAAATAAGAGCAGATCTTAATTCAAATGTTGACTTTAAAAAATTCTGAGCATAGTACCTTTTCTATTTGATCCTAACTGGATATATGAAAAATAATGCAAAAATTTGTTTCTAGATATGCTTATTTTTAAGAGTTAAAACTTTGCTTTACATACTCACTGATAATTATATGTTTGACAATTCTCTAATTGGACATAAATTCACAGAGGAAACTATCTAAGAGGGAAATAGGGATAGCAAATATTAATTAAATATGGCTTCTTCTTCTAGGTTAATTAACACATCTATATGGAAATATAAGAGAATTGGAGAATGGAGTAAAACATGTGGAAAGTTTAATAGAAGAAACAAATAAGCAATTGGAAATCCTTTAAAGTTTCTTTTTTATTTAGAACTGAAAGTGGAGAATAAATTATTTAAACTTGAAGGTCTTTTCTGATTTGAGAAAGATATGAAACCTCCTTTTGCTTAGCAAGATATGACTTTCATTAAGAATTAAGCAAAGGAATTATTAGAAGTTTTCTTTAGAATCTACTCACAGTGCTAGAATGTAACTTTCATGAAATCCCAAAGGGGTTAAGTTACTGAAAGTACAAAAAAGATTTTGCATTAGCTTTATCACTTTCCTACAGCATGGACCCTGAGGATAGCAATATGACAAGGCACTGGCCTATATATACAGAAATTATACTGATATGTATTTTTGCTACTGGAGAAATTATTATTGCATAGAGTAATTAATGGACTAGCTGTACAAAACTACCAAATACTGTTCCTTAATCTGGGCTTTTCCTCAAAGCAGGAAGTTCTTGTAGATTGTTCAGGTGTTTTACTGAGTCTCTGGACCTTTACAGACAAAAGAAACTAGATTAGCAAATCAAATTACATATACTTTGGTTTTATGCAAGGTATGGTTGCCTAGAAAGCTAATTAAGTCTTAGAAGCAAAATGTCCAGCCCCTAAAGAAGTGACAGTGTCAAGGTCAGATGAAGTAGTGCATTTGTCTGACAACTGGAAAAAATGTGACCAATTCTTGGAAAAATATAAAAATGAAATAAAAAGACAAAAATTGTTGGAAGGAAGGAAGGAATGAAAGAAAGAAAGGAGAGGGAGAGAGGGAAAGAGGAAGGAAGCACTTATTAATCATCTATCCTGTACCTGGCATTATGCTAAGCATTTTTCCAATCTTACCTCACTTTGTATTTACAACTTTAGGAGATAGATATTATTATCCCAATTTCGAATTTAAGGAAATTCACAGTTAAGTGACTTTTCAAGTGTTATATTGCTAGCAAGGGTCTGAGGTCATGTTTGAACTTGCTTTGTTCTCCATGATTCCAGGCCCATTGTCCAATCCATTCTACTGCCTAACTGCCACCTAGTTGCAAGCTGAGGTGCTTCAAGTTCAAGATACTTAAGAATCAATTGAAGGAATTCAAATTTTAGCCAAGAGAAGAGAAAACATGAAAGATGTGACCAAATGAGATAATATATGTAAAGTATATTATTAATCTTAAGGTTAATGCTACACAAACTCCAGTTCTCATTTTTTTTAAATGAAGCCCTTACCTTCTGTCTTGGAGTTGGCTCCAAGACAGTAGAGTGGTAAGGGCTAGGCAATGGGGGTTAAGTGACTTGCCCAGGGTCATACATCTGGGAAGTGTCTGAGGCCATATTTGAACCTAGGACATCCTGACTCTAAGTTTGACTCTCAATCCACTGAACCACCCAACTGTCCCTGCTTTTTTTAACTTATTTAAAAAATAATAGCATTAATATTATTTTTTGAGAAATTGCTCTATTGCTACCTCCAGATATTTAAGGGACTACTAAGTGGAAGGCATTAGGCTTATTCTATTTAGCCACAGAAGGAAGAACTAAAAACAAAGTCACATATTAAGTCTTTAGTTTTAGGAACCAATTTTAGGGGGGGGGAGAGAAAATACCTTGCTAATGAATAGAGCTGTCCAAAATTTCAGAAACTTGTTTCAGGCACTACCTTACTGGAAGTCTTTTATCAGCCAAAGAATTGAGAGGGTAAATATAACGCCAAAAATAAGCAGTATGGCTTGCTACATTTTGGAGTTCCTTTTCTTTTACTAAGATTTTTTACTGACTCAAGGGTTCATTCTTATATGCATCTAGGTATACTGCATCCTAATTCTAGCAGGATCTTCTTAAGGACTTAATCCCCTTTGTTTTACCTATCAAACAAAGAATAAAAAGACAAGAATAAGTGAGAAATAGATGTAGGGTTTATGGGCAGTTGGAGTAAGAGGTACATATTAGACATTAAGGAGTTGTAGTTTCAGAGGTCATGGTGGAATGACTTTGAGAAAATAGGTAAAGAAAAAACCCATCATGGAAGAGGAGAAGAATAAGAATAATAAAAACTAGGTAGATTTGCAGGTAGCATTGGCTGACCATTATGAAGAATGTCTAAGTTCAGAGAAAACAGGCACATGACCACACTACATGACACTGGAGGGAAGTGGACTATTTGAGAACAGTTATCCTTAGCCCCATTAATAAGTCTCCTCTTCCTGTCAGATTGAACAATATGACAGCAAAGGAAAGTGACAAATGTTGGATGGGATCTGGCAAAATGAGACAGTAATGCATTGTTGGCGGAGCTGTGAACTGCTCCAATAATTCTGGAGGGCAATTTGGAACTGTCTCCAAAGACCTATAAAACTTTGCATACCTTTGATCTCTGAATACCACCTCTGGTTCCAAATTCCAAAGAGATCCTAAAAAAGGGGAAAGGACCTACTTGTACAAAAAATAGTGGTGGAGAAAATGTCAATTAATTGAGGCATGGCCGAACAAATTGTGATGTATGTTGATGATGGAATACTATTGTGCTATGAGAAATGATAAGTAAGGTGATTTCAGAAAAAAAAAAAAGTTGTAAAGACCTACATAAACTGATGCAGAGTGAAATAAACAAGAACCAGGACAGCATAAACAACAACAGCAATATTGTACAATGATCAACTGAAAGACTTAGCTACTCTCAGCAATACAACAATCTGGGATATATCTGAAGTACTTATGGCAAAGAATGCTCTCCACCTTCAGAGAAAGAACTATTGGAGTCATATGCATACTGTCTTTCACATTCATTTATTTAATAAAGTTTTTATTTTGGGATTTTGATCCTGGATAGTTTGAACTTTTATCCACATTTATTGTCAGAGATGCAAAAAAAAAATATCCTTAACTTATTGCTTATTGTACTGCTAGGATTGTACTCTTATACTAGGATCTAAGAAATTACCCATATAAACCAGCATCAGAATATTCTTAAAGGAAACCTGCTTTTGACTTTATATTTGGCAAAGAATGGGCCTTCATTGGCCATTTCTCTTTTTCTGAGGTTTTATCAGAATTTGACATAAACTTGTCCCTTAAATATAACTGCTGAATCAGCAATCTTCATTTGGTTAACATTAACAATTTTCAGTTATCTTTGTGGTTCCCATTATCTTCTTTGAACATTTTCTTTTAAAAAATCCTTACCTTCTACCTTAGAATCACTACTGTGTATTGGTTCTAAGGCAGAAGAGAGGTAAGGGTTAGGCAATGGCAGTTAAGTGACTTGCCCAGGGTCACAAAGCTACGAAGTGTCTGAAGTCTGATTTGAACCTAGGGTCTCCCATCCCTTGAATCTTTTAACAATTTATGCATTTTTCCTCTATTCACTACAGTGAGTGATCCATGCCATTATTGTGGATAGAGGAGAATGACTAGGTAAGAAAGAAATATGATGAATTTCCAAATATGTAGTCTTTAGTTACATCTCTGCTTCTTGCTAACTACATCAACTTAAGTAATTAACTTCATATCTTTGAAACAGTTTCTTCATCTGTCAAATGAGAGAGTTGAATTAGGTGACTTATGATTTATTCACTTTTAATTTCAGATCTTGTATTCTGTACTTATCTTTTTCTTAATGAGAGAAGGTTTTCTGATAAGGCACATGAGTACATCTGTCTTTTAAATAGACATCCTATATAAATAGATGTATGTGAATCAAATTATTTCTAGTCTGATGATAATATCCCCTAAGATCATCTTTCTTAATTTTTTTCCTCAATAGATTTTTTTCAGTCTGGGGCAAATTTTTAAATTGGCATTCTGACTTCTTAGGTATTCCCATGAGTTTAGTTAACATAACTCCTTTGCTCAGAGACTGGCTGCCCAAGTGAGCCAAAAAACCCAAGTGTCTAAACATGCAAAATTGCTAACAAATCATTGAATGATCTTAATACCATCTAGCTATCTGTCTTGATCCATGTTATCATTTAATTTCAAGAAGAAAATAAGAAAAATAGTGATATTATTTACCACTCTCTTTATCCCCCAAATTAAATTAAATTCAACAAATATTTGTTAAGTATGTATCATGAGCAAAACATTAAGCTAGGCACTATTCCATCCACTCTAAAATATCTCCATCTTTTAGGGTGAATAATGATGGCTAGCATTTCTTTTTAACCGATATGTCTTCTCATGTTTTAAGGGAGAAATAGAATCAACTCTGTGGTAAGTTACAAGACCCCCTTTGAGACAAAACTGCTTGACCTTACTTGCATTTTATTTGTAGTAGTTGAGTAGAGAAAGCAGGGTATGGCTAGCAAATGCCATTTAGGAAAAAAGGTATAAAGCCACAGACATTATTTAAAATAAATTTACAATTAGGTGACCTTCACTTATTCAATATCTCAAGATTAATTTTAGTCAAATATAGTTGTTATCTATTAACTAGAGAAGAAAATAAGCCTAACTGCATTTTTATTCACTATTTTCATTTGATTCTTCATAAATAAGCCCAGATAAAGTACTGCTATGAGGGAAGAATGAATCTCCCCTCTCCCAACATCCTATCAATGAAATGGCCCAATGTCAGGGAATATTTGGTAGGCAAAGCTGCTAATGACATAAATAGCACATGTCTGGTATTGTTAAATTATACAGTTGATCTTCTATTGGCATTCATTAGACAATAACACAATATTTGGCCTTTACCTCTCTATTATATCTGTCATCTATCTACAATATTGTGGAATCCTTTAGGATGTATTCTTCAATTTTACATTCTCCTGTTAATCTGTCCTATATATGACTGGTATATTAAGCTGCTTTATGGTTTTGGTTATGTCATTCCTCTTCTAAATATCCTTTAATGACTACTTATCACCGATTGAATAAAACACTACCTTTTTTTTCACCAGGGAGTCAGGTCATTACACAGTCTGGCAATGTACTAACCTTTCTGCCTTATTATTATTATACTCTTCTCAGCTAAATATGCTTCATTCAAACTTAACTATTTGCTATTCTCCTTACAAGACCTGTATTTTATCATTTTTTTGTCTTTGCTCACCATTTTGACTATTCTTATATATTTTCCTTTTTCACTATGCCTACTCATTTATATTGTATCCTTAAAACTCTGATGTCATCTCCTTCAGGAAATATTCTCTAACATCCCACTGATCAAAAATGATTATTTATTTTCTGATCTCATGTTCCCACCCTCTTTTATGCTTATTTATAGTTTGTATTTGCCAAAAATCTTCATGAAGACAGGGTAATGATTTATCTAAATTAGGTATCTCACCAATTCACTTGTACACTGCTCTTCACTGAGAGTCACTATTACATAGTAGATTGTTATATCTAGAGTTGAGACTTGAGTTTTAATTTCACTTCTGTTACATATATACTGTGTCACCATGAGCAAGTGATACCTTGTCAAAACCTCTTTTCTTATCAGCATTGAGGATAATAATTCTGTCTCTAATTCACAGTGCCACAAGGAAAACATTACATAAATGTTTTCATTATTCAAATAGAAGTTTAATAAATATTTTTAAATGAGTCAAATACTCTATAAACATGTTTTTTAAATTTTATTAATGAGAATAGTATTTCTTGTTTTTTTTTAGATAATAAAGTCAAAATCCTTTAGGTCTACTCTCAATAGTGCTGAGATAAAAAGAAACTCTGTTAACAAAATGGGGAAACATGAGCAGTGGCAATCTGGAAAATATACAAAATAAGGAACAACAATGGCTTGGAACATTGTATAAAATGATCAGATAAAGGAACTGAAAATATTTATCTTTAGAATGAGTAGATATGGTGGGAAGGTGGTAGAAATTAGCATGGACAAGAATCACATTTAGGCTTTTCTGTGAAAAAATAATCTCAATGATTAGAGTTGCCCAAAATTTAAATGAACTGTATTGAAAGATAGTTCTATTCCAACAGACTTGTTGAGTTGTGCCTATTGTAAGGCAATTCCTATTTGGTTAGGGTTAAGGAGAAGAATTTCTCTGATATCCCTTCTAACTTTGAGATTCTGACTCTTGATGACTTACCATAGTGAAGAAGACAACCTATCAGATATGAATCAGATAAGGACAATAGGGTATTATAGAGAAGGCAATGGAACAATAATGAAAGGATCTTAGTCCTAGCCTTACCTCTATTACTCTACCTGTGTTACTCAGGTTCCAAGACTACATATAATTCTAAAACATAGATCTGACCCTACTCTGTTACTTACCACCCCCAAGTCAATAAACTCTACTGGCTCCCCATCATTTCTGGTTTAAAATCCTCCATTTGGCATTCAAAGCCCTTCAGATTCTACTCTCTCTTACTTCCAAGCCTTTGATACCATACTCATGTCCACATACTTTGCAATACAGTGACAATAGACCTCCTTGCTCTTTGTCACACAAAGCTTTCTTTCTCTGGGAATTTCTTTAACTGTTGCCTAGTATAAAAATGGAGACCTGAACTCTGGACTCCAAACCCCAGGAGTCCTTGCTAGCTCCCAGAATGCCCTCTAATCTCACTGAGATTTCCACCTGGGTGAGATCACAAATCATTATTTAAAGGAGTTCCCCACTTACTGAGGCCCTCTTTCCTACTTCCACTTTGGAACAGATGCCTCTCTCATGATGTGAGTGAAATTGAATTGGGCCTCTTGGCCCACCTAGCATGTGCCTTTCTTACTTAGATTTTCTTAAATTCTCAACCTTTAATAAACCTCTACTCCTTGCAGAGAGAAGCTAATTTCTACCTGCCTCAGTTTCCCTAAATTTTAATCTTTACACTAGGCTGAATTTCCTCTTTCATCATCTCTGTTTCCTGGATTCCCTGGCAAGTCCCAGCTAAATCTCACCTACAAGAAGGCTTACATAGTGCTAGTACCCTCTGTTGACTAAGCCTAATTTATCTTTGTATACATCCTGTTTGTGCCTAGTTGTTTACATGTTGCCTCAACCATTAACCTGTAAGCTCCTTGAAAGCAATAACTGTCTTCTGACTTTCTTTGTATCCTTATTGCTTGACATATCTGGCACAAAGCAAGTGTTTAATGTGTTGACTGACTTATTTTAGTACTCTGCCCACAAAGACCTTACCCCCTATTATAACTGAATCATTACTATGCCTCTTATTTTCAATTCTCTGTTTTCACATTCTAATAACCTGCCATTATATACATTTTTTCAGAGAAAGATGTAAAGATCAACTGAAGTCATTTTGTATCATGTCACAGTCAACTGAAGTCATTCTGTATCATGCTGTTTGATCCTTTTGAACTCTATGGGAGGGGTTAATATCATTAAAAGCAAAGAAATTCTGCTTCTTCAAAAATATTAGCATTGTGCCCTGATCCTAATTGCCTAGTGGAAAGGTTGCCCTGGTGAGGGGCATAAATCAGAATCTGTGGTTTTATTTTTGTAGGGAATTCCCAGATGAAGAAACTCCCTCTTCCAATGTAAACAGACAATTTTTGTAACATTTTTAGGAATTTGTCTAGAGTATTGACATGTTAAGTAACATGAATATGGTCACGTACCAGCACTTGTTAGAGAGGGGACTTGAACTCAGGCTAAATGACTCCTTTATGCACAATATAACACTGATCTTTGTGGTAGGTATTAATATTTTCAACATGACTTAAGGAACAATAATAGTACTTTCTGCTTCACAACAATTTTCATGCATGTTTTCATCTAATCCAAACACCAATCGTTCCACAAAATTTAGTCTCTTTTTGACTGAACAAATGGTTAGTTTGACTCACACACCATTCAGTTCAGACATAATGATTGACTCAGTTTGTCAGCCCATTCACATTCTTAACCACAGGGAAACCTACATACAAAACAAGGCGATTTTACCTCAATGCCAATCTTGGCAAAGAGAAGAACCTCTTTGATTTACCTGAAACTGTCAGAATTTTTACCTATCAGTTAAAAACATTATAAAAATGACTACATTTGCATATGTCCTTTTGGCTAAGTAAGCATTCTTCTTTTGTGTCCATTTCTTTGATTTCCAAGGAAGTTAATAATTTCTCATTCACTTGTATTATAAGATGTAAAAATAACAAAACAAAACATGTATTTGAAGACTTTTCTTTCACAGCTAGTCTGTACTTATTTGCCTAGAATCCTTGTTTTAAGATAGTCAAATTGATCTAGTTGATCTTAGTTTGGATTTTTGCCAAGTTCCACTTTCTTTTGGCTTATTCCACCCACCCCCTGGGGAAATTCTTAGAACAATCCATTTTCACATGGTATTTATATAGTAGGATGATCCAAAATATAATAGATTTGAGTTGTAATTCTGGAAAGAAAATATAAAAATAATTTTAAAATGGCAACAGATGTGGAGGACATTATTGTTCTTGAAATATATCTTACTAGATAGAGGATAAGAGATTTCTTCTCTACACATATAGGCAGAGTTTACCTGGTTTTATGGGATTTCTGCTCTCCCTGCTAAAACCCTGTCAAGCAGTTGTCTCTGTGAGCATAGATTGTTATCTGCAGAGTTGACTCTTTATTTCTACTGGAATGGGGGAAATACAGAGGGCCCCTTCTTTCTGAGTCCAGGAATCAATCAGTAAATTAATTCACAGTGACAGACACTATGTATTCATAATATATATTTTATAGAATACTAAGGAGACTTGCAGATGAAATAAAAAATATGAGCTTGGTCTCAAAGGACACTTATGATAATCTTCCTAAAATTGAAAGGAGTACAAAAATATTAATTTCTAGACCCAATCATAAGCAGTTTTGTCTGAACTGATATTGCCTTTCTACCTTTGCCAGAAATAATGAAGAAAAATATAATTAAGAAACAATGCTCTCCAAGAAGCATAGATATATATGGTTAAGTCATTCATATTCTCAGATTTTCTTCCCATTACATATGAGTGGTGTTTATTTCACTTAGAAAGGCCATCTATTTCATTATTCAAAAACAGAATTCAAGTTGTTTAAGACACAATATCATTCCATTTCAAATTATATCACCTACCTCCAATTCCTTCATTGCATCCTTTTCTTCAAAAGCTGTTGGCTATGACAGGAAGGAAAAAAAGGTGGAGAAGGAATGGGAGGAAATGAAAAAATAGTATTGCAGAACAGTGAAATGATCAAAATGTTTCAGGGATGGAAAAAAATTGACTTCTTGTCAGATCTGTAATTCATTTGCACCCAGATAGAGTTGAAGCACAAGGGAATATGGGGAAAGAAAAGTAGAGTGTAGAGAAAATTGTTTTGCTCTGTGTTTTTCAAATTGACAAGGAAACCTGTGACTGCATTTTAATTTCATGTTTTCTATGCGAAATGATTCCTGCGGAGGCCTAGTATGAGGTTTGTGATACGCTAAAAGGTTTCTACTGATTACTTTCCATGGCAACTTGAAGTTTAGCTAAATTTCAATGTCAACAGAGAAATTTGTATACTAGCATTATACTAGATTTCAAATTTCATTACTGACTAATTTCTTTCTTTCAGTGCTCATACAGAAACATATATAACTCACAACATGCCTGGGAGAACTGTTCTCATTTAACTTTTCTGTAAATATTAGCCAAGTATTTATCTGTATTAATCTGTAGATCTTTTCTATTGGTTCCTTTATTTAGCTTTAAATATATTTTATTTATTCAAAATATTTTAAAGATATATATTTTTAAAATGTAACATGTAAAAAGTGTTTTAAAATAGTCTTTTCAGAATTAACTATAGCCATAGGATCTGGAGCCAGAAGATAACTTAGGGATGATATAATTCAGGGATTCTCAAAGCATATTCTTGCCAAATTCAAAGTTTTCAATAAGCCATTACTGAAACTATATGGAACTTTCACTTGAAATCCCCTGTACAAACCTGACTCTTCCCAGTCCCCATTAGAGTATCTAATTCTGCATAGAAATATATGCATTTTATATTGATATATGCACATATACATATACACACAAACACAAATATACACATATAATATAATAGAAGGGAGAAAACATTGGGAACTGCCAACTTAATCCAATATTTTTGCTTTGTAAAAAAGATTTATATATTTAAAAATCCCAAGAACCAAACCAATAGAGGTGAAGTGATTCACCCAAATTTATGCATGTAGTAGAATTAAGATTTAAATCCTGATGCTGACTTGAAATCCAGTGTTCTTTTCAATTTTTTGTGCTATTGGTCTTCAACATAATTGTATGTTTTTGACATCTCATGCCACCAATGCAACTCAAACACGAACCATTATTACTCTCTGAGTTAAGATGTAATTTAAAAAATGTCTCTGTTAACTGAGAGGTTTAATGCCTAGACCCTAAGCCCATCATATTTGTCTGAATTGTTCCCAAAGTACTGTAATGATATGGATAAACTAGTCTCAGAATTAGGAAATCCTGGTTTCAAGTAGTATCTAATACTAACTGACTACATATCTTTGGGAAATCTCTCAACTTCTCAGTGTTCCAGACAACTTAGTAACTTATAAAGAAAGTGTTAATATACATTGGTAGAAGAAACAAAAAAAAAATCCAAACCAGTGAAATAATAGGTCTGGTCTTTTTTTTTTTTTAAGTTTACTGAGTAACAGGTAGTAAGAAATAGATTGAAATCCAACAAGTATGTTTTTAGGGAGGTTAAAACTAAATGAACATAAATTACGAGTCCTGTGCAGCACAACAGGGATTACTATCTCAGTGGGTATCATAAGGAAACAAATATTTTGGGAAGGGGCCTACCTATGGAAACCAACCACACCTATTTCAAAATTTTGCTTGGGGAGAACATCCAATCTAAACAATGAAAATAATCAGTATATCAAGAAATGCATCTCATACCTTAATTAATAAATCAGTTGAGATACATTTATTTTTTCTGGGATGGTAGCAGTAAGAGCTGGGGGGGGGGTAATGGTTTGTCTCTGATACAACTGAAAGAACCATAGAGGGATCTCAGATATCACTTAGTTTTACCTATGTGAACAAGAATTATTTTCCCCATAATTTAGTCTTGACTTTATTTAGTCATAAACTATATACCTGGATCTCACACAGCCAAACCATCTTGAGGTTGGGAAAGCCATATTTTATGTTAACATTGTTTTGAAAATCCTCAATGGACCTTGGGGGGAGCATCTTTACAAAGGAGAAGAATCTTCTCTGTTGAGACAGAAGTGGAGATATGCTATATATATTAGGGAGGGAAAGGAGAGAGTGCTCCATAGAACCTGGAATGTAGGGGACAGCATCCATGCTCTAGAATGCATCCCTGTGCCTAAAAAGTGATTTATGACACTTCTGTTTTGGACCAAAAAAAAGTTGTTATATTGCATGATTTTCACTCATAGTTAAATCATTCTATCATCAAAATTGGAATGCACATTGGGAGTGGAGGTGAGAAAGATAGAATATCAAAAATTACACATTTAGGGCATATAGAGCTACATGAATATTTCTTTTTCCACTTTTAAGGAAGTGTCCATAAATGACTTAGAATTGCAAGAATTATTTGCAGAAAGGAAGGAAGCAAAATCCTTGATGCATCTGAAATATATAACATTGATTCTTCTTGGAGGAGAAACATTTAACTTGAGATTTGTAAATGGGATTGTAAAAATTTATCAGTGAAAATTTTAAAAACCTAGCAAAAAAAGAGAGGTGGCAGAGGACTGGAGTTAGACAAATGCTATTTTACTTTTTTTTTAAGGAAGAAGATAGATGCCTCAAATTATTGATTAATAAGTCTAACATCAATTCCTGGAAAAAATTCTAGAAAAAAGAACAGGTAGAGGGGTATTTATAAATATTTAGAATGGGAAGCTGTGCCTATTAACACTAGCAAGTATTGCCAGACTAATCATATTTCCTTTTCTGATAGGATTATTAAATTGAGACAATTGAGTAGTGACATAGAGTCTATGCATACTGGAGTTTTTACAATATGCTTGATGAATTTTCTCATTATATAATGCATAAGATGAATGAATGTGGGCTAGACAATAGAACAGCTAGGAAGAGTTGGAGTTGCTTGAATACCTAAACTAAAAGAATATTGATCAATTCATTGATGTTAACATGGAAGGAAATATGTAGTGGAACACATTAGGCATTTGTCATCTATCCATTTACCTATTTATATGTCTGTATATCTATCTACCAGTCAACTGAATGATAATAATAGTTATCATCAACAACAATTTCAAATTTATGTAGAACTCTGAATTTACACATAATAGCCTAATGAAATATATAGGTAATACAAAACTATAAGAGATAACTAAAATGCTAGGTAATGGAAGCAAGATTCAAAGATAATTTGACAGGCTTACATAATGGACTGAATCTAGTAAGATAAAATTTATTAGTGTTCAGTTTGAAATCTTAATTTTCACTAAAACAAATCAATTGCAGTTATAAAGGATAGAGAAGTTTTCAAAAGTTTTTATTGGAAAAAAAAAGTCTTGGAGTTTTAATTTCTGACCTTTCCCCTCATTACCCCTGACTCATCATTCAAATCTCAACATTTGTAACCCCAGCCCATTGTCTTTTGCCCTTCTAACTTCTCTCTGTAGTCTCCTTAATAATCTCATACATCCCAGTGGAATCAATTACCAACTCTGTGAACTCTATTTATATATGACAAATTGAAATCGCTTCATCTCTAATCATGTCTCTAACTTCTACTAGAAATATATACTTGAATTTCCTATTAGCATTTCAAATGCAACACATGATGAGAAGAGTTCATCATCCTCCCCTAATCTTCCTTCCAGAATTCCATACTTACACATTTTTGTATATGGTACAAAATTCTCCTTGTTTCATAGGCTAAAAAGTCCAGAGATAATTAACTATTCTCTCTTTTCCCCTTAATATTCAACTCATTGCATTTCTTATTGATTCTGCTTTTATGATATCCCTTGCATGAATCCAGTCTTTCTTCTTATAGTCTTTTCTGGCCCTACTCAAGTTTTTTTTCTTTATCTGTTGCTTATAAAATAAAAATCATTCTTAAACTAGAATTTAAGAACCTCCACAATCTTGTTCTCACTTTACTTTCCTACCTTTCTTAATGTTTTAAATATTGTTTGTTTTCACATATTCCATGTTCTATCCAAAGTAGATTATTCAGTGTTCACTGATCTCAATCTGCTATTTCTTATAGTATTTTGTTGAATTCACATAGGTCATGTTCAGTGTCTTCAGGGATATTCTATCTTATTTCTTTTTGTTGAAATTCTTACCTTACTTCAAGGCTTAGTTCATGTTTACTGAACCTCTCTAAGGATACATATGCTCAGCTCTGAAAGATTTGACATTTAGGCATAATAGTCTGAATGGTCCATTGGTTCTTATTTTCCTACCCATGATGGTGATAGGGAAGAATACTATTCTAAAGCTGGATCAGAAAGAAATACCAATGAAACAGAAAAAGCCTCAGTAGACTGAAAGATGCAATTGACACCAATGAAGGAATCAGGGTACTCTGGACCTCTTGATATCAGAAGGCTTTTTATAAGATTTGAAACAGTTATTTCAGTATCACCATTTAATTACCAATTGTTAGTATTCAATAAACTCCAATAATTCTGCCTTGTGACCCAATTCTGGATCTAGTTCAGTTCCTTTTCTAAACAGTTATAGGTTGAGTCCAAGTTATGTCTTTTGAGAAAACTATTGCATTATATGAACCTTGCCTTGCATAACTGGAAACCTGGACCACCTCAATCTGTTGCTTTGAGTTCCTAATCCAAGTACCTAGGTAACACTAATAAGAAACTCTGTCAGATCATAAGGTTGATGGAAGGTTTCTCACAATTGTACATATGAAGTAATTCATGTGTCTTATTAAAAAACTTGGTCCATTCTGGGCAACAAATTACTGTTTCTTTGTTCCTTAAATTTTATACAGAAATTTGGAAGCATAGGTAAATAAGACAATTCTTTTTCTTATTTTAGGAAATTACACTTGTTGGTTCCCCTTACTCCCAAGTCTCAAAACTCATTCTTTAATCCCCAATTTAAAAAAAATCCACAATCTTTACTCTAATTAGAAATCAAATTACCTAATTTTTGTACTAGTTTATGACCTTTTAATTATTTAAAAAAATAAAAATCTCCTCTGTCCCTCTAGTGCCAAGCTAAGGAAGCCTGGCCCAAAATTGTTACACAATTGACATGAATTGCTTAACAATCAATATGCTCAGAAGACTTAACTTTTATTTACTTAGTTATTTCAGATTTCATCCATTACACTATGACTAAGGCAAGAAATACAAAGCAGAACAGATACCTGGTCCTCTAGCTGTCATGTGAAAGCAATGATTACTTCTACTTATTCAGGTGAGAGAAGATGCTTATTGCCTACCTCTCCTAGGGAAGAAAGATTGGAAGAAAGAGAGGAAGAGAGACGGGGATGGGAGATGAAGACTGAGATGGAAAAGGCAAAGGAAGGAGATTTCTGATGCCTTCACTGATTGCCAAGTCCATCATTGCTGAAAATATATATCTACTGAAGCGGGAAGAACCCAAAAGGGCTTAAGCTCACCAGCTCATAGAACTTCTCTTTATATATATATAATAGATGGCTTAGTAAGCTTGTTTTACCTTTAAGGTCCTATGAATCTCTGAATTTTGTTGATTCTGAAATTCTCTATAGTAATTGTACTTTGGAGGAATGAATGAAACTCCTTGGAAAGGGATACAAGATGACAGATTTAGAGTTGGAAAGAACATGAAATAATAATAGCCAGCATTAATATATCTCATTAAAACTGGCAAAACACTTTAAAAATGTTTTATCATTTGATTCTCAAAAAAATCCTTGATAGTAGATATTGTTCTCAATTTATAGATCAGAAAATTGAGGCAGGCAAAGGTTAACTTTCTTAATGTCATTGTAACAGAGGCTGACACATAAGAAATGTGCCAGGCTAAATCTTTCTCATTGTCAGGGGAGGGGTCCCAGGAGGCTGGAATCTTGAGAAGCCAGAAGGTTCTTTCTGAAGAGCAGTTGGGCTCTTAGTTTTGAGAAGCTGAAGAGAGAGAGCTGGTTAAAACTTTTTCCTGAGGGTTTCCCAACTTTTTCCTACTAGTGACTGTAATCCTTTCCTCCAACATTTCCCAATTGAAAAGACTACTGAAGAGAAACCTGAGAAAAGACATTTAGCTCTCTGTCAGACTTTACCTCAACTCATGGTGTCCTGGGTCTGAACTGTGACCAAGGGTCCAAACCCAGGATCAGTCAACCTGACTATCTCTCAAGGGACTCAGGCTGCCAAAGCCTGAGTTTCCCCCAAATTTGAGGAGGGAGGGAAAGGTGTAGTTAGAGAAGTGACCCCCTTTTCCTCATTTTCCTTTCCCATTCTTTTCCCTGCCAGCTATTTCTTTGTATTATCCTAATTGAATTAATTTATATTAAATTATATTAATTATATTAAAGTGGTCATCATTTCCCAAATCTGAACCAAGTGTGAGTGAACAGCTTCAAGGGGAAAGACATCTTCCTAAGAAGAAAAATTTTAGTCTCTAATAGTGGAGGGGGACAAGAGGGAGAAGAGCAAATCTGTGAGAGCAGCCATAGCTGAGGAAGGAAGGCTGAAGAGGGAAACTATTCAAACCCCTTATTCTCTCTGTGAGTCAACCTAAACATCAGCTCTCTCTCCTAGATCCTGTTTCTTTTACTACCTACAAACCTTCTCTGTTATATCATATAGGTAGTAAGGGTCTAAGGTCATATTTGAATTAATGTCTTCCTGACTCCACAGGTCTCCTGCTTTATTTTCTAAGTTATGTAACATCTCTGATAAGTTGCTGCATCTAGGCCCCTCATTTTATAGATTTACAGGTAGAAAGAGTTAAATAAAGTGAAGATATGTGAAAATTCCTGGTCAAGGGCTTAGAAAGAGAAACTTAGGATCCTAATGATTGATTAGAAAGATAATGCACTATTTTCTCTTGCTTTTGTAGAGATAGTAAATAACTGCTCATGCTTGACTGCCATTTTTGTGGAAAGAATTTCTCTTAGCTTTCACAACACTGCAAAAATCCAGTTCTTAAACAATAGTTAAAGGAAAGAGAGTGGTTATAGCATCATTGATTTTTTAAAAGAACTCAGTGATATTACGAACTAGTCTCTCATAATGATAAAAAAAAGATTTACACTTTGGCAATTATTGACCTTCAAAGAAGGTTGAATTTTTTTAAAGTACTGTAACTAAATTTCTTTATCTAAAGAAATCCATGGTCCATTTTTATTCAGTCATTACATATATAGCAGAGAAATTTACCCTATATCTCAACATTATCCAGGTATAACAATAGCAATTTCCTTGAATTCTAATGAATTATAAAGAAATATATTGGTCATCTATCTTTCATATATTGAAAAAAGGTGATGCTTTTTAATGGTATGATATTATTCATCTATCGGTTTGGAATTTTAAAACATAACTCATGACATATTGTATAAGCTTGATAGTTTGGAAAGAAGGCATTATCTGCAAAGAAGGCAGAAACAGAGAAGCCTAGAAATATGTCCAAGGTTACATATAAAAAATCAAGATTAAATTTAGAATTGTAGTTTCTCACCAGTAATTCTAAAAATTCTGGGAATTTTTAATGAAAAATAGTTCAAACCTGACATTTCTACTTACTATACATATTTACGCAAGTCATTTAGCTTCTTTGAGACTACATTTCACTTTGTACAAAAATGGAGTTTCATTAGATGGCATTTAACCTTCTTTGAATTATGTAATGACTTTAAAATTTCATTTCTTCTAAGTAGTTGTTCATAGTTGTTCATGGTTTCCTGTTTTGCTAGATAAGCAATATTATAATCAATTTTTCTAGTAAATATTTGTCATATTTTAACAGTCATATTAAATGAAATGTATTGTGGACTTCCGGGTAACCATGGCTGCAATCTAGACTCCACACACTACCTCTCCCCAGCACCAAACAAAATAGACTACATCAAAGGAGCATAAAAATCACCTTTGGAGGAACAGAAGGACTCCCCAGTACTCCCCAGTACACCACAGAGGCGAAGGTACGCGGGGTTTAAACATTTACACACTATAATAAGACGGAGGAAAAGCTTGCACAGAAATGTGAACTGAGCCGCCCTTCCTCCCCCCATCCCCCGCCAAACCAGAGTGAGCTACCAGAGCTCTCACTGGGACACCGAGTGAGTGGGGAATGTCTCTGACGGGGGTGGGGGAGCACTCCAGGGTCCTTGGGATCTGGGGGACTGCCAGGAAATAACATCTCAGGGCTGTTTCACAGGAGAACCCGGCACTGAGCACAGGGTGCGGAGCCTTACTCCAGGCAGTTGCGCTGAGAATCTAGGCAGAGCAAAATACCAGGAGCAGACAACAGGCTGATTATCAGGGCGGAGCTGAACACCTGGGCAGTTTGGATGTGATCAGGGGCCCAGCTATCTAAAAAACCTCAGAGGCTGTGAAGAACTAATCTGCGGCAACCTAAATGCACAGAAAACCCGACCATATCACCCAGACCCCAGACCAAAATGGAAAGGGGAATAAAACCACCAAAGGGATGGCTCACATGGCTCAAAATCAAGCCTCCAGGAGGAAAGGGAAAAAGGTGACTATTGAAAACTTCCAAGGAAAAGAAGAAAATGAGGAAATAAAAAAAATCAGAACATGCATCCCAAAATGGAAATTATCAACAAGCTCTGGAAGATCTCAAACAGGAACTTATCCAAAAGATGGAAACCTGGAAAGAAAAATGGGAGAAAGAGATCAGCAGTCTGACAGATAAGACTACTCAATTAGAAAAAGAGCTCAAAGCATTCAATAGAAGGGCAGACAAAGCTGAAAAGCAAAACCAGTCCTAACGACCAGAATTAAGCAACTCAAAGAAAGTGAGATCATAAAACAGCAAGAATCAATAAAGCAAACCCAAAAAATTAATGAATTAGAAGAAAACATTAAATATCTCACTGAGAAGGTCACAGACTTGGAAAACAGAGGGAGAAGAGACAACCTCCGAATTATCGGTCTCCCAGAAAAAACAGAGATAAACAATAAACTCGATATTATTCTACAGGAGATTATAAAAGAAAATTGCCCACAGGTTCTGGAGCAAAGGGGCAAAATAGAAATAAAAAGGGTTCATAGAACATCCTCTATATTAAATCCCCAAAAGACAACCCCTAGGAATGTAATTTCCAAATTCAAGAGCTCCGAAGAAAAGGAGAAAATCTTACAAGAAGCCAAAAAGAGGAGCTTCAGATATGAGGGGGCTCCCATAAGGATCACACACAATTTAGCGGCTAACACACTAAGAGACCGCAAAGTATGGAACTCAATATTTAGAAAGGCAAGAGAGCTGGGTCTCCAACCAAGAATCAACTACTCAGCAAAACTGACTATATAATTCCAGGGGAAAGTATGGGCATTCAACAAAATAGAAGATTTCCAAGCATTTGCTAAGAAAAGACCAGAACTTAGTGGAAACTTTGATATCCAAGCACAGAAAGTAAGAGAAACATGAAAAGGTAAATATGAAAGAAAGGGAAAAGGAGATAAACCTTATCTTTTTCTTTAAGTCAAACTCTCTTCTATAAGGACTACATTTACATCAAATTATATATATTAATATGTGGGGAAAATGTTTTGTGTAACTCTCAAAAATTGTAGCATCATAAGAGTAGTTAGAAACATGCATAGGGAAAGATTGGGGCATTAAGAAGATTTGGGGAAAGTGGGGGCAAAGAAAGGAAAAGGGAGGGGGGAACCATCAATAACACTAAGATTTACTTCAAGAAATAGAGGGGAGTGACATAATAGAATAATCTTTCCCATATAAAGATACACGTGGGAAGGGGAGGGGAAGAACTCTCATATGAGAAGGAGAGGAAGAGAGCATGAAGTAGAATTACTTAAACCTTACTATCAGTGAAATCAAATCTGAGAGGGAAGAACATCTAGAGCCAGTGTGATCATGAATTCTATCTTATCCATTAGGGCAAGAAAGAAAGGAAAGTAAGGAGGGGGAGGAGGAAGGGATTATAAAAAGGGAGTGAAGGAGAGGGGGGAGTGGAAGGGAGCATAAAAAGGGAGGGGCTAGAAAGGGAAGCATATCAAGAGATGGGACTAGGGGGACAGACCTAAAGTACATCACTGGTTCAAAAGAAGATAGCTAAAGAAGAAAGGTTAAAACTAGGTGAAGATATCAAAATGCCAGCAAATCCACAAATGACAATCATAACTTTGAACGTGAATGGGATGAACTCACCCATAAAAAGTAGACAAATTGCAGATTGGATTAGAATCCAAAACCCTACCATTTGTTGTCTTCAAGAAACATATATAAGGCGGGTTGATACTCACAAGGTTAGAATTAAAGGTTGGAGTAAGAACTTTTGGGCCTCAACTAATTGAAAGAAGGCAGGAGTTGCAATGATGATATCTGACAAAGCCAAAGCACAAATAGACCTGATCAAAAGGGATAGGGAAAGTAAAAATATTCTATTAAAAGGGAGTATAGACAATGAGTAAATATCACTAATCAAAATGTATGCACCAAATGGTAGAGCATCCAAATTTATAATTAGGAAACTGTGAGAATTGAAGGAGGAAATAGACATTAAACCATATTAGTGGGAGACCTGAACCAACCACTTTCAAATTTAGAGAAATGAAACCAAAAAATAAACAAGAAAGAGGTAAAAGAGGTGAATGAAATCTTAGAAAAATTAGAGTCAATAGATATGTGGAGAAAAATAAATGGGGACAAAAAGGAATACACCTTCTTTTCAGCACCACATGGTATATTCAGAAAAATAGATCATACACTAGGTCACAGAAACATGGCACTCAAATGCAGAAAAGCAGAAATAATAAATGCAGCCTTTTCAGATCACAAGGCAATAAAAATATTGATTGGTAAGGGTATATGGAGAGCCAAATCAAAAATTAATTGGAAATTAAATAATATGATATTCCAAAATCAGATAGTTAGAGAAGAAATCATAGAAACAATTAATAATTTTGTTGAAGAAAATGACAACGGCGAGACATCCTTTCAAACCTAATGGGATCCAGCCAAGGCAGTACTTAGAAGAAAATTCATATCCCTCAGTGCATATATTAACAAATTAGGGAGGACAGAGATCAAGATATTGGAAATGCAAATCAAAAAACTTGAGAACAAACAAATTTAAAACCCCCAGAAGAAAACCAAACTAGAGATCTTAAAATTAAGGGAGAAATTAATAAAATCAAAAGTGATAGAACTATTGAGCTAATAAACAAGACTAGAAGCTGGTACTTTGAAAACACAGACAAAATAGACAAAGTATTGGTTAATCTAATTTAAAAATGGAAAGAAGAATTGTAAATTAACAGCATCAAGAATGAAAGGGGGATCTCAACTCCAGTGAAGAGGAAATTAAGGCAATCATTAAAAATTACTTTGCCCAACTATATGGCAATAAATATACCAACTTAAGCGATATGGATGAATATCTACAAAAATATAAATTGCCTAGACTAACAGAAGAAGAAATAGATTTCTTAAATAATCCCATATGAGAAAAAGAAATACAACAGGCCATCAAAGAACTTCCTAAGAAAAAATCCCCAGGGCCTGATGGATTCACCAGTGAATTCTATCAAACATTCAAAGAACAGCTAACTCCAATACTATACAAACTATTTGATATAATAAGCAAAGAGGGAGTTCTACCAAACTCCTTTTATGACACAAACATGGAACTAATTCCAAAGTCATGCAGGCCAAAAACAGAAAAAGAAAATTATAGACCAATCTCCCTAATGAATATAGATGCAAAAATCTTAAATAGGATACTAGCAAAAAGACTCCAGCAAGTGATCAGAAGAGTCATCCACCATGATCAAGTAGGATTTATACCAGGGATGCAGGGCTGGTTCTATATTAGGAAAACCATCCACATAATTGACCACATCAACAAGCAAACCAACAAAAATAACATGATTATTTCAATAGACATAGAAAAAGCCTTTGATAAAATACAACACCCATTCCTACTAAAAACACTAGAAAGCATAGGAATAGAAGGGTCGTTCCTTAAAATAATGAACAGTATATATATAAAACCATCAACTAATATCATCTGCAATGGGGATAAACTAAATCCATTCCCATTAAGATCAGGAGTGAAACAAGGATGCCCATTATCACCTCTATTATTTGACATTGTACTACAAATACTAGCAGTAGCAAATAGAAAAGAAAAAGAAATTGAAGTCATTAAAATTGGCAAGGATGAGACCAAGTTATCATTCTTTGCCGATGACATGATGGTCTACTTAAAGAATCCTAGAGATTCAACCAAAAAGCTAATTGAAATAATCAACAACTTTAGCAAAGTTGCGGGATACAAAATAAACCCACATAAGTCATCAGCATTTCTATATATTTCCAACACAGCTCAGCAGCAAGAACTAGAAAGAGAAATCTCATTCAAAATTACCTTAGACAAAATAAAATACTTAGGAATCTATCTCCCAAGACAAACACAGGAACTTTATGAACACAATTACAAAACACTTTCCACACAACTAAAACTAGACTTGAACAATTGGAGAAACATTAACTGCTCATGGGTAGGATGAGCCAATATAATAAAAATGACCATCCTACCCAAACTCATTTATCCATTTAGTGCCATACACATGGAACTTCCAAAAATATTTTTACTGATTTAGAAAAAAACATAAAAAATTCATTTGGAAGAACAAAAGATCAAGGATATCCAGGGAAATAATGAAAAAAAAATAAAAAGGAAGGGAGTCTTGCAGTCCTTGATCTCAGACTATATTATAAAGCAGCGGTGATCAAAACAATTTGGTACTGGCTAAGAGACAGAAAGGAGGATCAGTGGAATAGACTAGGGGCAAGCAACCTCAGCAAGACAGTATATGACAAACCCAAAGATCCCAGCTTTTGGGACAAATTTCCACTATTTCATAAAAACTGCTGGGAAAATTGGAGAACAGTGTGGGAAAGATTAGGTTTAGATCAACACCTCACACACTACAACAAGATAAATTCAAAATGGGTGAGTGACTTGAACATAAAGAAGGAAACTATATGAAAATTAGGTGAACACAGAATAGCATACATGTCAGATCTTTGGGAAGGGAAATACTTCAAAACCAAGAAAAAATTAGAAAGAGTTACAAAATGCAAAATAAATAATCTGGAATACATCAAATTAAAAAGTTCTTGTACAAACAAAACCAATGTAACCAAAATTAGAAGGGTAGCAACAAATTGGGAAACAATCTTCATAAAAACCTCTGACAAAGGTTTATTTACTCAAATTTACAAAGAAGTAAATAAATTGTACAAAAAATCAAGCCATTCTCCAATTGATAAATGGTCAACGGACATAAACAGGCAGTTTTCAGCCAAAGAAATCAAAACTATTAATAAGCACATGAAAAAATGCTCTATATTTCTTATAATCAGAGAGATGCAAATCAAAACAACTCTGAGGTATCACCTCACACTTAGCAGATTGGCTAACATGACAGCAAAGGAAAGTAATGAATGCTGGAGGGGATGTGGCAAAGTGGTGATACTAATTCATTGCTGGTGGAGTTGTGAATTGATCCAGCCATTCTGGAGGGCAATTTGGAACTATGCTCAAAGTGTGATAAAAGACTGTCTGCACTTTAATCCAGCTATAGCACTGCTGGGTTTGTACCCCAAAGAGATAATAAGGAAAAAGACTTGTACAAGAATATTCATAGCTGCACTATTTGTGGTGGACAAATATTGGTGCCTTCAATTCCTTTTTATTCTCTAATTGCTACTGCTAGTGTTTCTAATAAATGAGGGGATGCCCATCAATTGGGGAATGGCTGAACAAATTGTGGTGTATGTTGTTGATGGAATACTATTGTGCTAAAAGGAATAATAAAGTAGAGGAATTCCATGGAGACTGGAACAACCTCCAGGAAGTGATACAGAGCGAAAGGAGCAGAACCAGGAAAACATTGTATATAGAGACTGATACATTGTGGTACAATCGAAGGTGATGGACTTTTCCATTAGTGGCAATGCAATATCCCTGAACAATCTGCAGGGTTCTAAAAAATACTATCCATAAGCAGAGGATAAACTGTGGGAGTAAAAACACCGATGAAAAGCAACTGCTTGACTACAGGCGTTGAGGGGATATGACTGAGGAGAGACTCTAAATGAACACTCTAATGCAAATACCAACAACAGGGAAATGGGTTCGAGTCAAGAACACATGTGATAACCAGTGGAATTGTGGGTCGGCTATGGGAGAGGGAAAGGTTGGCAGGGGGTGGGGAGGAAAAGAAAATGATCTTTGTTTCCAGTGAATAATGTTTGGAAATGACCAAATAAAATAATGTTTAAAATTAAAAAAAAAGAAAGAAAGAAATGTATTGTGATATATTCATGTGATATGATCCAGCATAAATATATAATATGATATGATATGGCATATAATATCATAGACCTTCCCCTTATACTTGCATTATCAACTTTGACCTAATAAATCCAAAATTGGATGATAGCTATTCCACTAGACTTCCTAATTCTGTCCATATACCATATAATTCTGTCCCTATATTTAATTTTTTTTTATTTTAAATGCTATTTTTTTTTCACTTTAAACTTTATTGTATTTGGTCATTTCCAAACATTATTCATTGGAATAAAAGATCATTTTCTTTTCCTCCTCCCCACCCCCTTCCCACCATTCCCAATATTTGATAGAATTCACTGGTGAATCCATCAGGCCCTGGGGATTTTTTCTTAGGAAATTCTTTGATGGACTGTTGGATTTCTTTTTCTGATATGGGATTATTTAAGAAATCTATTTCTTCTTCTGTTAGTCTAGGCAATTTATATTTTTATAGATATTCATCCATATGACCTAAGTTGGTATATTTATTGCCATATTATTGGGCAAAGTAATTTTTAATGATTGCCTTAATTTCCTCTTCATTGGAGGTGAGATCGCCCTTTTCATCCTTCATGCTGTTAATTTGCCTTTCTTCTTTCCTTTTTTTAATTAGATTTACCAGTACTTTGTCTAATTTGTCTGTTTTTTCAAAGTACCAGCTTCTAGTCTTGTTTAATAGCTCAATAGTTCTATCACTTTCGATTTTATTAATTTCTCCCTTAATTTTTAGGATCTCTAGTTTGGTTTTCTTCTGGGGGGTTTTAATTTGTTCATTTTTAAGTTTTTTGATTTGTATTTTAAATTCATTGATCTCTGACCTCTCTAATTTGTTAATATATGCACTCAGGGATGTGAATTTTCCTCTAAGTACTGCCTTGGCTGCATCCCATAAAGTTTGAAAGGGTGTCTCACCATTGTCATTTTCCTCAATGAAATCATTAATTGTTTTTATGATTTCTTCTCTAACTAACTGATTTTGGAATATCATATTATTTAATTTCCAATTAAATTTTGATTTGGCTCTCCATGTACCCTTTCTGATCAATATTTTTATTGCTTTATGATCTGAAAAGGCTGCATTTGTTATTTCTGCTTTTCTGCATTTGAGTGCCATATTTCTGTGACTTAGAGTATGATCTATTTTTGTGAATGTGCCATGTGGTGCTGAAAAGAAGGTGTATTCCTTTTTGTCCCCATTTATTTTTCTCCATATGTCTATTAATTCTAATTTTTCTAAGGTTTCATTTACCTCTTTTACCTCTTTCTTATTTATTTTTTGGTTTGATTTATCTAAGTTTGATAGTGGTTGGTTCAGGTCTCCCACTAATATGGTTTTACTGTCTATTTCCTCCTTTAATTCTCCTAGTTTCTCCATTAGAAATTTGGATGCTATACCATTTGGTGCATACATTTTGATTAGTGATATTTACTCATTGTCTATACTCCCTTTTAACAGAATATATTTACCTTCCCTATCCCTTTTGATCAGGTCTATTTTTGCTTTGGCTTTGTCAGATATCATTATTGCAACTCCTGCTTTCTTTCTATCAGTTGAGGCTGAAAAGATCTTACTCCATCCTTCAATTCTAACCTTGTGAGTATCAACCCGCCTTATATATGTTGCTTGAAGACAACAAATGGTAGGGTTTTGGGTTCTAATCCAATCTGATATTTGCCTACTTTTTATGGGTGAGTTCATCCCATTCATGTTTAAAGTTATGATTGTCACTTGTGGATTCCCTGGCATTTTGATATCTTCTCCTAGTTCTGACCTTTCTTCTTTAGGTATATCCTTTTGAACCAGTGATTTACTTTAGTTCCATCCCCCTAGTCCCCTCTCTTGATATGCTTCCCTTTCTAGCCCCTCCCTTTTTATGCTCCCTTCCCCTACCCCCTCTCCTTCCCTCCCTTTATATACTCCCTCCCCCCTACCCCTCCTTGATTTTCCTTTCTTTCTTACCCTGTTAGATAAGATAGAATTCATGATCACACTGGATCTAGATGTTCTTCCCTCTCAGATTTGATTTCACTGAGAGTAAGGTTTAAGTAATTCCACTTCACACTCTCTTTCTCTCCTCATATGAGAGTTCTTCCCCTCCCCTTCCCATGTGTATCTTTGTATGGGAAAGATTATTCTATTTAGTAGCCTCCCCCATTTTTTGAAGTAAATATTAGCATTATCGATGATTCCCTCCCTCCCTCTTTCTTTCTTTGCTCCCCCTTTTACCAAATTTTCTTAATACCCCAATCTTTCCCTATGCATGATTCTTCTAACTACTCTTTGGATGTATACAATTTTTGAGAGTTACACAATACATTTTCCCCACTTATTAATATATATATATATATATTATTTGATGTAAATGTAGTCCTTATAGAAGAGAGTTTGACTTAAAGAAGAAGATAAGATTTATCTCCTTTGTCCTCTCTTTCATATTTATCTTTTCATGCTTCTCTTGCTGTCTGTGATTGGATGTCAAATTTTCCACTAAGTTCTGGTCTTTTCTTAGCAAATTCTTGGAAATCTTCTATTTTGTTGAATGCCCATACTTTCCCCTGGAAGTATATAGTTATTGTTGCTGGGTAGTTGATTCTTGGTTGGAGACCCAGCTCTCTTGCCTTTTTAAATATCGTGTTCCATGCTTTGCGGTCTCTTAGTATGTTAGCTGCTAAGTCATGTGTGATCCTTATGGGAGCCCCCCTATATCTGAAGCTTCTCTTCTTGGTTTCTTATAGGATTTTCTCCTTTTCTTGGAAGCTCTTGAATTTGGTGATTACATTCCTGGGGGTTGTCTTTTGGGGATTTAGTATAGAGGGTATTCTATGAACCCTTTCTATTTCTATTTTGCCCCCTTGCTCCAGAACCTGTGGGCAATTTTCTTCTATAATCTCCTATAGAATAGCATCGAGGTTTTTTTTTATCTCTGGTTTTTTGGGGAGACCAATAATTCGGTGGTTGTCTCTTCTCCCTCTGTTTTTGGAATCTGTAACCTTTTCAGTGAGATATTTCATGTTTTCTTCTAATTCATTAATTTTTTGGCTTTGCTTTATTGATTCTTGCTGTTTTGTAATCTCGCTATTTTCCATTTGCTTGATTCTGGTCATTAGGGACTGGTTTTGCTTTTCAGCTTTGTCTTCCCTTCTATTATATGCTTCCAGCTCATTCTCCAATTGTGAAGTCTTGTCTAACAGACTGCTGATCTCTTTCTCCCATTTTTTTTCCCAAAAGGTTTCTATCCTTTGGGTAAGCTCCAGTTTGAGATCTCTCAGAGCTTGTGGATAGTTTCCATTTTGGGAGGCATGTTCTGATTTTGTTTGGATTTCATCCTCATTCTCTTCTTTTCCTCGGGTACTCCCTCCATAAATGTTTTCAATTGTCACTCCCCCCCCCCCCCCTTTCTTCTTGGAGGCTTGATTTTGGGATATGTGAGCCATCCCTTTGGTGGTTTTATTCCACTTTCTTTTTTTGGTCTGGTGTCTGGGTGATATGGGTGGGTTTTCTGTGAATTTAGGTTGCCTCAGACTAGTTCTTCCCAGGCTCCGAGGTTTCTTAGAGTGTGTGCCCCTGTGTTTATCCAAACTGCCCAGGCGATCAGCGCAGCCCACCCTGGCAATCAGCCCAGCCCGCCCAGGTGCTCAGCTCTGCCCTGGTACTCAGTGCAACCTCCCCAAAGTTCAGTTCCACAGCCCCTGTGCTCAGCACAGGATTCTCCTGTGAAGCCTCCCTGAGAGGTCATTTCCTTGCAGTCTTTAGATCCCAAGGACCCTGGTGTTCCCCCCCACCATCAGAGACACTCCTCACTCACTCGCTGTCCCAGTGAGCGCTCTGATAGCTTACTCTGGTTTGGTGATGGGGGGGAGGTGTGGCTCAGTTCACATTTTTGTGCAAGCTTTTCCTCCTTCTTATAGTGTGGAAATGTTCAAACCCCACATACCTTCATTTCTGTGGGGTAGTGGAGAGTCCCTCCTTTCTTCCAAAGGTGATTTTTATGCTCTTTTGAGGTAGTCTATTTCATTTGGTGCCAGGGAAGGGGAAGTGAGTCGCGTCTAGATTGCAGCCATGTTTACCCGGACTTAAGTGCTATTTTAATGCTTTTTAAAATTTTATTTTTAATGCTATTAAAAAAAAAGAATCTAGCACCTGAATTATAAGGTTTTTGTATGGCCAATGCTATGTGAACTATTTTGTTTAGAGGTAGTTTATAGATTCTGGTCTTCTAGATGCAAAGTAGACTGAAACCCTTGATCGGACTATGATATTTCTAATTTTTGAGGTCCTATTGTTTCCTTGACTTTCCAACATAGCTGCTCCGACAATCTCTAAACATGGATAATTGCTATTTATTTCTTTTGCTTTCTTTTACAGCTGACAAAACATTACAAAACATATATCTGTGTTTATTGATTCCTATACAAATTCACATGAAAATTTCAAGTGGGCCTTCAGTGTTGCTTAGCTACCCTTTCTTTGATCTCTTGTTGACTATCACATCTCATATGCTGATCAGTCATTATCCCAGTGGAAAATGACTATTTGGCTCCATCAGAGTCTTCTAGAATAATATTTCTAGATCTCTTTGATTCTGCCAAATTCTAATTTTTATTTCATCTGCTTTCACATGTCATATATCCCCTAATTGGTTTTTATTTTATTTATCCATTTATTTTTGTTATCATTTTATATATAGTATGTAACAAAACATGAATATAATACATTTAATTTGTTATAAATAATTTATGAATTATCATAAATATGCATAACTTACAGAAACAGTTTCTCATATTACCTATATCTAAAAATCTGTCTCATTCTTTTTTCCCTTCCATCCCATCCCTCCTCCATTCCCAAGAAGGCAGGTAATATCATATAGGTTGTACATATGTAATCATATAAAACACATCTCCCTGTTCATCATATTCTGAAATGAGACACATTGCTTGTGTTAGAGCAAATTGTATGAAAAAATAAAGTGAAGAATATGTTTCTATCTCCATTTAGACTATGTGTTTCTTCAATGGTAGTGGATAATCTTTTTCATCATGAATCTCTTAGATTTGTCCTGGATTCTCAGCTTACTGATAATAATTAAGTCATTCACAGTTGATCATCATCATGTTATTGTTGTTATAGTTATTTTTTAATCTTCAGTTTCCATCTTAGAATCAATACTATGTATTGGTTCCAAGGCAGTACAGTAGTAAAGGTTAAGCATTCAAAGTTAAGTGATTGGCCTAGGATCAAGTGGCTAGGAAGTATCTGAGGCCATATTTGAAGTCAGGGTCTTATATCTCCCAGTCTAACTTTCAATTCATTGAGCCTTCTAGCTGTCCCTTTTAGTTCATATATTAAACTGCACTTGCTCACTATCCTAGAGCTAAACCACCTTCCCGGAAGGGTTTTGCTCACTTCACTTTGCATCACTTCATTTGTATTTCCAGGTATTTTTTTGTGATCATCTTGTCATGTTTCATGGCACAGTACTATTCCATTATAGTCACATAACATAACTTTTTTAGTCATTTCCCCAATTGATGGACATCTCTTCAATTTTCAGTTCATTGCCACCACAGAAAGTGTTGTTATAAATAAATCTAATAGTGAATGGTAAAGGCATACATTTTGAAATTTCTACTTGATTTTATATGCTCTGTAATTCACAATAATAATATAATAATTTCATAAGATTCACAATATCAATATTAATAATCATCATAATATCATTAGCCTTTAAGACATTCTCTCTGTTTTGGCTTCCAAGCATTCACTGTTCCTTTTTGTAATGTTATCTGTCTCTTGCTTGGTCTAAAGTACCTTCCTTTCCCACAGATCTGACAAGCATACTATTCTATATACATCTAATTTACTTACAGTTTACTTCTTTATATTTAAGTCATTTACCCATTTTTAATTTATTTGAATTATTTATTCAAATTATATATTTGAATTTAGGGTTTAAGATGTTGATTTAAACCTATTTTCCCCCATATTGTTTTCCTATTTTCCCAGTAGTTTTTTTCAAATAGTCAGTTTTTGTCCCTAAAGCTGGTATCTTTTGGTTTACTGATTACTCATAATAGCTATCATTCACAACTGATCATCAAACTTTATTGCTGTTATAGTGCACATCATTCCCCTGGTTCTGCTAACTTCACTTCATATCACTTCAGTAGAAGTCTTTCCAGGTTTAGTGTGTGTGATCATCTTGTTTGTTATTTCTTATGGCACTAGAATAATGTTCCATTACAACTATATACCACAACTCATTCAGTCATTCCCCAATTGATGAACATCTCTTTCTTTTCCATTGTTTTACTACCACAAAAAGAGCTCTTTTGGTACAAGTAAGTTCTTTTCTCTTATTTTGGATCTTTTGAGGATATAGACCTAGTAATAGTATTGACTTCATTCTCTTCTGAGTATGTATTTTCATCTTTGTAAGCATAATTTTTGTGGTGAGATTCTCTTTGTTATTTGCTTTTTTATTAAAGTCAGACGTTGTTCCCAGTATGGGAGAGGATGGGCACTGCCCCAAGCTTATGATTTTTTCAAAGTATGGTTTTTAGCCTTAGATTTGGGGGTTTGTAAGTTTTCATTGCTTTTAAGATGGTGTGATCTGGGAAGAGGTGTGATCATACTTATTCTTGTCTCAACTTTGAGCCTTATTTGAAAAGAACCTTTTATTATTTGGGGTTACAATTAATACTACTTCTCATGGTCCCAGCACCTTTGGGACCAGATGTGATAGGGTTCTTCAGGGTCCCTGCTACTTGGAACTACAAAAGATAATGCTTCTGAGGTCCTTTGTATCTGAAATGATTCAGTTCCTCAGCATGATCCTTATTCCATCAACCAAAAGTGTTTCTCTCTACCCTTGAATCTTTATTGAGAAGTGGATATAGGCAATAGAGATACCAAACTACATTTACTCGAGTCCAGTACTAGTATGGAAGTCCCCTATAATTTCTTTTTTACAAGTTTGTAGGTATTATTATTAGCTCTGTTTTGAGAGTTCCAAAAATGCTACTGCTTCTATTGCCATCACTTATTACCGCTGATACCACCTCCCACTAATGGTATGTTCACGTCTGCCCTTGACCAACCTCTATCCAATGTCATAGATCTCCCCTTTTAACCACTAATGATTGTTTTGGCAGGAAGAATGTCTCATCTTAAACTTTTGTAGAATCCACCACTCTAGAACTTAATTTTGGAGGGAAATTTTCAGAGTTCAGCTGAGATTTTCCTCTGCTCTGCCATTTGGGGTTTATTCTCAGAAGTCTCTCTTTGGCTAGGAATTAAAAAATTTCAGATGAAGATATTAAAGCTATCTGTAGTCATATTAAAAATACTCCAAACCATTCCAAATCATGACTTGAGAAATTGAAATTAAAAAAAAAACCCATCTCTGTAGTATCTCAGATTTATCAGTCTGGCTAATAGGAAAGAAGAGGAAAAAATAAATGTTAAAAGGGATATGGAAAAATTAGGATACTATTGCACTGTTGGTGAAGATGTGAACCGATCAGATCATTCTGGAGAACAATTTAGAGACATGTGCCAAGGATTATGAAACCCTTTGATCCAACAATACCATTACTACATAGTATCAAAAAGGGATCAAAAAAAGGAAAGATCTATTTTACAAAAATGTTAGTTTCTTTTGTGGTGATAGATAATTGGAAATATAAGGGATGTTCATCAATGAGGGAATGGCTGAAAAATTCGTGGTATATGATTGTAATGGAATAAAATTGTGCTATAAGAAATGACAAACCAGTCAATTTCAGAAGAAAAAATGACAAACCTGAAAAGATATATGAAGTCTTTCAAAGTGAATTGAGCAGAAGAAAGAGCATGTTCCTTACAATAAGAGAAATACTGTTCACTGATTAACTGTGAGTGACTTAGCTATGATCAGGAATACAATGATCCAAGACAATTCCAAAGGACTAATGATGAAAAATAATATCCACCATGAGAGAAAGAACTGGTGGAGTCTAGATACAGATTGAAATATATCATTTTTTGCTTTATTTTCTTCATGATTTTTTCACTTTGTTTTATTTTAGTGATATGCATCTTCTTCCACAACATGATAGATATGGAAATATTTTGTATGATACCCAACATATAACCTATATCATATTGCATACCTTCAGAGGTATGAGAAAGAAGGAGAGAGAGTATTTGGAACTTAAAATGTGAGTTACACATAATAAAATTGCTTCTGAATTTAATTGGAGAAACAATAACCACTTAATGACTGACTGACTTACTAACTTTCTTCCTTTCATTCCCAGACTAATCTTCCTTTAGCATAGCTCAGAGGATATACCGTTACTGAAAATATTCAGTGATTCCTCATTGTTTATTGAATAAAATCCAACCACTTTAGTTAGGCTTTTAAGGTTCTGCATAATCAGGACCCCCATTCTTCTTTTTCAGTTTTTCCTTATACTATTTCCATTTGCTGAATCAAATTTGATTTTTCCTGAGCCTTTTCAGACTGTCTTCTTACCTATATCTATACATTTATTTTTCAAGTTGATAACTCTTTCTGGAATGTCTCTGTCTTCATCTGCACTCTTTCAAAGTCTATTTCAAATGTCATCTTCTTTAAAACACTTGCATCTACTCAAATTTAAAAAGGTTCCTTTCAATACAATAACATAACAATTAATTCAGAATGACACAAACTAGTTGAAATTAGAAAAAGGAAATCAGTCTATCAGCTTGCTATTTAATCTAAAGAGATGCCAGACTAGTTTGAAAGATGTCCTTGCTCAGGCTCAGACAAACAATAATACCTATCCTCTCTCACACTGATTTGGCCCTATTGGAATTAAGTAAATTAAGCTTTCAAATTTGAAGAAGCAGAGAGGTTACACATTCTAATCTAAAGTAACAAAAAGGATTCACAGTTTTATCATTTGGGCATTAAAACTGTGACTTATGCTTTGAATCAGCTAAATTTAAATCAGTTTTAATTATTTTGAACATTTAAATTAGACAATTATTTTTAACTGGAGGGAATGGGAAAAATGTCTCTGATAATATTGTAATGTCTAATTACTTCATCACCAATTACAAAAGCTAAGCCAGACAAAAGAGTAGAATTCTTATTTTCTCTATCTGCCCATCACCACTTTAATGAGATCACTTGGACCCAATGTGTTTATGATATGGGTATGAAGCAGGAAATTAGCTGCCAGACTGAATATTTGTATTAATGATTGAAGCTGGTATGGTATTGTTTGAGCTCAGAATACAAATAAGAAATGCCTTTGCACCCAATAGTCACTACTACTAGTCTAAACATGAAGGAAAGTTCTTCTGTAAAAAATCTCCTTACTTCTATTGTTTTCATGATCACTTTCAAACTTTTTCAGAATATGGATCATACCTGTGGTAATAATGAATAAAATAACTACTTAAGTCTTCATCAAGCCATCTCAACACAAATGTTTCCTTTGTTGATTCCCACAGTCTCTCAGATTTATATGGTAAATAGCTTGTTTGTATATAGTTATTTACATGTTAAATTCTTATAGGCCACAAACTCCTTTAAGTAAAGAATGGTCCTTTACCTTTCTTTGTATCTTCAACCTCATTCCAGATGTTACACTGTCATTTCCCACAAGCCTGAAGTACTCTTCCTGATTCTAAGCAAGCAGCATCAGGATTAAGGACTAGAGAAAAAGTCCTCCTTTACTATGTAGCCTTCCTCTCCATCTTTATTATTAGCTCTCTCATCTTTCAATCTGATAATTAGAGGGATACTACTTTGGTAACACTATTGCAAGAGAAAATTTCACTCCAAAATTCTAATGGCAATCTTGGTCCCTTACATAGACTACAAATTTCTCATTACTTGGTATTTCCTATACCTACATAGGAATCCTATATCCTATATCAAACAAATTTTTACTTCTTGCCCCCAAATTCCTGTGATTTCAAGTTATTTCCTGTAGAGGCAAGGCAATTTCACCCTATTACCTTCCCTGTGCTCTAATGTCTAACCAGATCAGTGATACTGCTACCCAATATGGTTATTTGTGGAGTGTTAATTATATACATATCTCTGTGGTAAGATGACATCAAATAAGTTTAAGATAAATTTTGATCATAATAAATTTATATTCTTATTTACAAAATTAATGTAGATGATATAATTATTCTCATTCCTTCTTGTGTCTTTCATTTCTCCCTCTTGAAATTTCTTCCTCTAGGTTCCTTCAATTTAACCCAAAAATATGCTTCTGTCTCCCAAATTCTAAAATCTTTTTCCTATATTCTGTTATCTAGATGGCAGCTTACAAGCAGCAGAAATTGAATCCTCTGTGATATTCCTTCCACTCCAAAAGCAAAAATGAGTTCTTCAAAATATATAAAAAGCCAAAGTCAACAATAAGACAGAACAACAGGTCTTTCCTACTCAATTCAACCTGAAAAGAATGTAAATAAAGTTGAATTCTCAGGTATAAGAGAAAGATCCAATACACATCTCCCACCTACTGCATTGAGACCTGAGGTAGGACTTAGGCTAACTGTGGGATCCCAGAGAAAAGGCTGCAACCACTCCAGAGTAACTTGGTTCCACCACAGGAAGCTCAGGAAAGTAGAAATAGTAAATAGAGGGAAATGTAGAAAAGAGGTAGGGATCAGTTTAGCTAAATACCATAATTGCCAATCTGATAAAATCCAGCTCACTACCCCATCCCCCAGCAGGTGTCCAATCTCAGCCAGAAGTGTGGGAAAGTCCCTTCAACAAGAGTGTCCAGAGTAAGAATCTTGTTAAATTTTTGTGGTTGGACTTTGAATATTTATATAGATGTTCACCAGGGATTTAATTTCTAAATCCCAAAATGAATTACTAAAGTAAATGGAATTTATGGTAGTTTATTTACAATATTTATAATAGAAGGAAGATACTAAGGAATGAGCGAGAGAGAGAAAACTCTGAATTCCTCTGAGTCAGTTAGAAATTTCTAACCCCCAGACAGGGGAAGAGACCCTCAAGATGACAGGCCTTTCCTGGAGACTTCACACCTCCAGAAGGGTGTGGTTACTAAGTCAGCCTTTCACTCACCAACTATGACCATCTAAATGAAAAGAAGTCTGGGTGTCTGACTTCCAGTCACTCCTCAAGTGTCTGTCTCCAGTATCTCCTCCAAGACCAACTCTGAGTCATAAATTCTTCATCCAACTCAAAACTCAAATTGAATATCTATATTCTTCTCACCTTTAGTTCTCTTAAAGATCTTTTTCTCTTGTTTCACCTCCCATAAATTTTCACATCTACCAATCACAGCAGATGCTTTTCTCTAGGACTATCCACTCTTTAGGTCTCACCTTCTTTGGTTAGATTCATATATTTTTGGGTTACTTAACACTTTTTTTGGTAAATTCACCTTTTGTAGTTACTTAACACCATTTTGTTGTTAAAATGGGTAGATGTACTTAAAATACTGAGTTATAACTTTTTTGTAGATTAAAATCTAAAAATAGATTGTGGATTATAATTCTATCTAAGTACCTTTATTGTTACAATCAGAATATTACAATTTTATCTTTACAATAAAGGAAGACCTAAGTATCTTCATTGTTATAAACAGAGGATTACAATTTAATTTTCACTCTCTCCTCAGCAAGTATTCAGTTAGTGTGCAAGATCAAATTTGAGTTCCTCCAGAATCCAAATGGGAATTCCTATCTCTGTTCCACAAAATCTGAATGGAAATCCCAATGTCCCACTTCATGTTGAGTCTTTCCCTAGTAAGCATTTTTCTTCACCCACTAGTTCTCCCACATCACATCTCAAGAACCAATCATAGTTCCTTAATTTGTCTGGAATTTCCTGTCTCTTTAGTTTCAAATTCCTTTCTCTTAGAGTGTGTTTGTACTTGCAGGTAGTGCTAAAGTATCTTTAAGTTTATGACTGATTACATTAAAGGTTGCTGATTGATTACATCAAAGAAATCAAAGAGAGAATAATTCCTTTTTCAGAAACTTCACATTCAGTCTCTGGCAGCAGGTGGAAAAGATTTGGCCTCAAGACACATTAATACAACAGATTAATTCAATCACCTAATCTAGTTTGCCAGCAGAACAGAGAAGAATCCCAATCAGAGTAGAAAAGCTAAAACTCACAGATCCAGAAAAAAAAATAAAAAAATAAATAACATAGGACCAAGGATCTAACCCATGAGGAGGGGGAAAGAAGGAAAAAATATGAATAAACAATAGAAGAAAAAAGAAATTATGATTGATAGCTTCTATTTGGATAATGAACAACAACAAGAACAAAAAACAAATGGAACAGAAGAGGACTAATGAACATCAAGCAAAACCTCAGAAACTCCAGCAAATTTGGACTCAAACCCTTGAAGAGCTAAAAAAAAAAAAAACAATTGAAAAAGCAATTAAGAGAGATTGAAGAAAATGAGAAAGGAACTTAAAAAGAAAAATAGATTATCTGGAAACAGAGGCACAAGATCTAAACAATAAAATAATATTTTAAAAGCCAGAATTGACCACACTACAAAATAAAACATAGGAAGAAAAAGATAAAAACAATTACTTACAAAGAAAAAAAGAAAAGGAGGATAAAAAAGTGAGGGACAAAATTCAGTCTTTAAAAATTAGAATTAAACAATTAACAGTAAATTACTTCACAAGGCAGCAAGAATCCATAAAATAAGATCAAATGAATTAAAAAATTGAAGAAAATATGAAAAACCTCTGATAAAAATAACTGACATGGAAAATAGATCCAGGAGAGAAAATTTAAGAATTATTGGACTGAAAAATCATTACCAAAGAAAAAGTGTTCACATTGTTCTACAGGAAATTATCCAATAAAATGACTCTGATATTTTTGAACAAGAGGGCAAAATAGATATTGAAAGAATCCACAGATCACCTTCTATATTAAATCCCCAAATGACAACACCCAGGAATGTTATAGCCAAGCTCAGGAATTTCCAGACCAAGGAAAAGATACTAAAAGCTTCTAAAAGGAAACAATTTAGATACCATATTGCCACTGTCAGAATAATACAGGACCTGGCTGCATTGACACTGAAAGACTGGAAGGCATGGAATATGATATTCTGGAAAGCAAGGGAACTGGGTCTACAACTAAGAATCAATTACCCAGCAAAAAATGACTATATACTAGCAGGGGAAAGCCTGGTTATTTAATAAAATAGAAAACTTCCACACATTCCTGAATACAAGACCAGGCTTAAACAGAAAATTTGATGCCCAGATAAAGAAATCAAGAGAATCACAAAAAAAGTAATTAAGAAAGAAAAAAATAAGGGATTCAATAAGGTCAAATGATTTGTATTCTGATATGAAAAGATGAAACCCATAACTCATTAAAATTGCTACCATCATTGCTAGAAGAAGTATGCTTAGATGGTATGGTTTTAAACTGTATAGGACAATATGTAAAAAAAAAATAAAAAACTAGGGGTAAAAATAGGATAACACTAAAAATGGGAAAACAGTTAAAATAGAATAAATGTATATTTCATTAAGAAGCACATGGGTGGGGGCTAAGGGGGGAAAGACCAATACAATGAAAGGGAAGAAGAGGTTGGAGAAAGATAATATTTAAAATTTACACTCATTAAAAATGGCTCAGAAAGGAAAGAACAACCAGATCCATTGGGGCAGGGAATTGTATCGTGCCCTAAAAAGAAGTAGAAGGTTAATAAATGGCTAGTAGGCAGGGAAAAATATAAGGGAGGGTCATATAGGGGGTATTTTAAATAGAACTATGGTAAGAGGGGAATGATAAGAAGGGAGGGGAAATGTGTGAGACTGACTAAAAGCTAGAACCTAGAGTGGAGAATAAGAGGGGTAAGAGAAAATGTAACTTAAAGGAGGAAGACAAAATGGAGAGGAATACACAATCATATCTGTGAATGTAAATGGGATGAAGTCACCCACAAAAAGGAAGCAGATAATAAAATGGACTAAAACCAGAATCCTATCCTATGTTGTCTATAAGAAACAGACTTAAGGCAGTTAGACATACACAGGGTAAAGATAAGAGAGTGGAGCAGAATTTACTGGGCTGCAAGTGAGACAAAGAAGACAGGAGTAGCGATCATAATCTCAGACAAAGTTAAAGCAAAAATAGATCTCATTAAAAGAGATAATGAAGGTAATTAGATCTTAATGAAAGGCAGAATAAATAATGGAGAAATATCAGTACTCAACATATATGCACCAAATAGCATAGCATCCAGATTTCTAAAGGAGAAACTTAAAGAGTTTAAGAAGGAAATGGATAGTAAAATCATACTAGTAGGGAACCTCAACCTTCCCTTATCAGAACTAGATACGTCAAATAAAAAATAAATAAGAACAAAGTAAAATAAGTGAATAAAATATTAGAAATTATAACTAATAGATATGTGGAGAAAAATGAATAGGGATAAAAAGGAATATACCTACTTTTCAGCAGCACATGACACATATACAAAGATTGACCATATAATATATGTAATGACCATATAATATGGTATAAAAACATTGCAAACAAGTGTAGGAAAACAAAAATAATTAATGCAATTTTTAAAATTTAATTTTTAGTTTTTAATTTTTTTGGAAATTTTATTTAATTAGTCAATTTAGAACACTTTCCCTTGGTTACAAGAATCATATTCTTTCCCTCCCCTCCCCCACCCTTTCCTATAGCCAACACGCAATTGCACTGGGTTTTACATGTGTACTTGATCAAAATCTATTTCCATGTTGTTGATATTTGCACTAGGGTGATCATATATCCTCATCAACCCATGTATCAAGCATTATTTCTTAAAGAACAATAGTATTTCTTCTCTTTGATGTGCCATAATCGAAATCATGGATAATATGATTGGATATCATTGATCTTATCCTAGGATCACCTAGGTTCTTATAATGATCTCCTCAAATTGGGTCCCCTTTTATCTTTCTGAATTAGTTTTGAATCTTTAGAATCTTTTCTTTTTAAAATAAAGAAAAATCACAAAAGCAGAATTTATAGCCCACCCAACATAAATAATTGACAGACTAGAACCTGAATCCTCAATGTTATTTCACCAAGGAAACAAAAGAAAAAGAACTGAGTAGGAACTGAAATACACAAAGTGAGGATCAGTCTGGAAGAAAAGCAAAAAGCAATGTTACGTGAAAAAATACAGAATTGAATACATTGCTGGAGAAATTCATGCTATGAGACTTCTACATTTTCTAAAAAGGACCTCTAAAGAATATACATGTTTTTCAACATCACAAAGACTTTTTTTAATTGACCATAAATGGGGCACATAAGTGGTTCAGTGGACAGCCAACCAGGCCAAGAGATAGGAGGTCCTAGGTTCAAATTTGGCCTCAGATATTACTTAGTTGTGTGACTCTGGGAAAGTCACTTAATACCCCATTGCCAAGCTCTTACCACTCTTCTTTTTGTAGACAACATATGGTAGGATTTTGGTTTCTAATCCACTCTGCTATTTGCTTGCATTTTATAGGAGAGTTCATTCCATTCACATTCAGAGTTATGATCACCAGCTTTGTATTTCCCAATATTTTGATTTCTACTCCTAGCCCTGCCCTTCCTTCTTTCAATATTCCCTTCTAAACCAGCTTTTTTTGTTTTTAATCAGTGCCTCTAATTCCCACCTTTATTTTACTTCCCTTTTTACCCCCCTCCCTCCTTATTGGCCTCTTATTTTCTTTACTGTCTTTTTAAACTACTCCCCACCCTCTCCCTTCCTAGTATTGCTTCTCTCCCCACCAGTCATTTTGTAACCCTTTTATTTCCCTATAGGGGGAAAATTGATCCTCTGCCCCAATGAATTTGATTGTTCTTCCCTCTTTGAGTCAATTTCAATGCATGTAAGAATTAAGTATTTCCTATCTCCAACTTCTTTACCCTTCCAGTGTACTGTTATTCTCCCCAACTCCAGCCATACACTTCTTTATGACATATAAATTTACCCTATTTTGTTTCTTTTCCCATTTCTCTTAGTATTAACCTCTTTTTAACCTATAGTTATATGTGGTGTGTGTGTGTGTGTGTGTGTATTTATGTATACATATATGTATATACATATTTATGTCTTGGCATTTCATCCTATACAGTTTGTCACTGTTCACTCTAAGTATAATTCTTCTAGCTACCCAGGTGATAATAAAAAATTTTAAGAGTTACCAATATTCCCTTTTCTTATAGGGATATGTATATATATGTATATATACATATATTAAAATTATATATAATTTAACTTATTGGTTCCCTTAAAAAGGGTATTTTTTGTTTTTGTTGTTGTTTTTTCCCCTTTCTTAATTACCTTTTGGTGATTATCTTGACTTCTGCATTTGGGCATCAAAATTTCTGTTCAGGTCCAGTCTTTTCTTTACGAATTATTGGAAGTCTTAGATTTTATTAAATGACCATACTTTCCCCTGTAAGAATATAGTCAGTTTTGCTGGGTAGTTGATTCCTGGTTGTAGACCTAGTTCTGTTGCTATCTGGAATATCATAATCCATGACTTTCAGTCTTCTGTGTAGCTGCTGTCAGATCCTGTGTTATCCTCATTGTAGTTCCATTGTATCTGAATGAATTCTTCTTAGCAGCTTGTAATATTTTTTCCTTGGTCTGGTAGTTCTTGAATTTCATTATTATAACATTCCTGGACATTGTCAGTTGGGAATTAAATGCAGGAAGTGATCTGTGGATTCATTCAATCTCCACTTTTCCATCTTGTTCTAAAATGGTGGGGAAGTTTTCTTTGATAATTTCCTGTAGAATGATGCCCAGGCTTTTTTTTTTTTTGTCATGATCTTCCAATAGACCAATGATTCTTAAGTTGTCTCTCCTGGACTGGTTTTCTAAATCTTCTTTTTTTGTGGAAGAGGTATTTCATATTTTCCTCAATTTTTTCATTCTTTTGATTTTGTTTTAGTTTCCTGCTGCATTGTGAAGTTGCTTGCTTCTAATTCTTGTATTCTAGTTTTTAAAGACTGAATTTCATCTCTGGCTTTTTGGTCATCCTTTTTCTTCTGGTCTGATTTTCTTTGGAGGTCATCTTTCACCTTCTTTGCCTCATCTTTCATTTTCTTTGCCACATCCTTCATTTCCTTTGCCTCATTTTCAAGCTGATTAATTTTGGGTTTCAAGACACTATTTTCTTTTTTCAGATGATTTATTTTGCTTTTTAAGTTCTTTTGCAGTTGTTTTCAGGATCTCTTAATTGTTTTTTTTTCAATTTTATTTTGAGTTCTTCTAAAGCCTGTGCCCAATTTTCTGCAGTTTCTGTGTTTTTGCTAGGTGTTCCTTGATCTTCCTCTGATTCATGTGCTCTTTGTTCATTGCCTGAATAGAAGCTGTTAATGGTAATTTCATTTTTCTTTTTCTCTTGTTAACCATATTTCCCCTTTCTTTCCCCCCTATAGTTGACTTTAGTCCTGCTCCTGTCATTTTGTCCTAAATCTGTGAGTTTGGACTATTCTGTCCTGAAAGGGATTTTTCTCTGTTCTGCTGTTTTTTCAGGTAGTCTGATCTTCCCCAGCTGACAGCAGAATCTGAGAAAGAGCTGGGCTTCCTGCCTTGTGGTCAAGGTTGTTGCCCGTAGTTTATTGCTGCCTTTGCCCCATGGAGCTCAGCCAGCTTTCAGATCAGTCTGTGTGGGACGGGTGTTGGAGCTTGCGCTTCTCTGCCCTCTGAAGGCTTCTTATTTCCCTTATTGATAAGATTCATCTAGGGTGGAGGAATTGATTTGCAAAGATGGCTGTTCCCTGAGGCCAAAACTTCAAGAAGGGGGAGGCAAGATGGAAAGTTTTGGCTGAGACTGGGCTGCCTGCTATGTGTTTCTCCTCCAGCTTCCTCTACACCACCTATGTTCTAAGCCCTGAGCGTGGAACAGCTTTACTGGTAAAATTCTCCCTCCAGACTAGTGCCCTTGCCAGCCCAATGATTCCAGCCACTATTGGAAAGCTCACTGCTTTAAGTAGAGGAGGTATCCTGGGACCTTCCTTCTTTCTTCCCCTTAAACCCACGTGTTCTAGAGTTTAGGCTTTTTTTGGGGGGCATACCTTTTAAGTTGGGTCCAGGAGGAGGGTTCCCTAGCTCTGTCCTGTTGTTAGATTTTGTTTTCAGGCCCGTAGAAGAACTGTGTTTTTTATTGGTGAGGAAAGGTTTGCAGAGGTCTAATTTTTTGCTACCTCTAAGCGACCATCTTGACTGGAAACCTCAAGTGTAATTTTTTCATATCACAATGCAATAGAAATCATAAATAATAAAGGCATATGGAAAGGCAAATTTAAAACTAATTGGAAATTAAATAACCTAATTCTTCAAAACTGGTAGGTCAAAGAACAAACCAAAGAAACAATTACTGATCTCATTGAAGAGAATGACAATGAGGACATCCCATATCAAATCTATGGGACACAGGCAAAGCAGTACTCAGGGGGAAGTTTATATTCTTGAGTGCATATATGAACAAATCAGAGAGTAACAGGATTGATGAATTGGGCATGGAAATTTAAAAAAAAATAGATAGAGAACAAATTTTAAAACCTTAGATGAAGACTAACTTGGAAATCCTAAAAAAAATCAGAGGAAGTTAATAAAATTGAAAGTAAAAGAACTATTGAACTAATAAATAAGAGTAGGAACTGGTACTTTGAAAAAACAAATAAAATAAATGAAGTATGGAATAATCTAATAAAAAAGGTACAAGAAAATAAAATTAATAGTATTAAAATGAAAAAGCTAATCTGACCTCTAATTAAGAGGAAATTAAGGTAATTATTAGGCCCTATATTACCCAATTATATGGCAATTAATGTGCCAATCTAGGTAAAATCTGTGCATATTCACAAAAATATAAACTGCCTAGAAGTGTATGGGGTGCTCAGGGAGGAATAATATCTTTGGTATGGAGGGTTTGTCATGCCCTACTAGGGCAGCTCTCCAACCTCTGACCCTCACTTGACACCCAGCTCTCACTTGTGGCTCCCAGTAGCTGCTAGCATGCGGCAGTGGCCACACCCCGGGCAACAGCTTCAACAGGCCTGCTAAACCTTGTGAGGGTAGCCATCAGGTCATCGACCCCTGGTGAACCAGGGCTTTTCTCACCCAGCATGTGAAGACTGCTTCGGCTGAACAGGCGAAAGAAACCAACAAGAAGGTTCAAAGGTTGAGATGGTGACGCAGCAAAGCACTGTGGAGTGCTTAGGTTGTGTTGGAGCACAAAGGACAACACAGCCATCCAATGCAGCTGAGGAAGTCTCCAGGTGTAATGATTTTTCATGCCAATGGGCCCAGGCTTCCAAAGTCAAGAGAGTGGGACTGTCTCTGTGCATTAACTTTTCTACTTAAATCTTCATGCACAAGTGTCTTTGTGCAGAAAAACGCACAAAGTCAATCATCATCCTCAGTTACCGAGAGACTATCTACAAACTGCCTAGCTTAACAAAAGAGGAAATAGAATATTTAAGCAATCCCATTCAAGGGAAAAAAAATTAAAGAAGCTGTCAAGGAATTCCCTAAGAAAAAATCTCCAGAGACAAATAGATTCACAAGTCAATTCTATCAAACACTTAAATAATAACTAATACCACTGATATACAAATGATGTGACAAGCAAAGAAGGCGTTCTACAAAATTCTTTTTAAAAACAAATATAGTACTGATTTCAAAGTCAGGTACAACAAAAACAGAGAAGGAAAACTATAGTCCAATCTCCTTAATTAATATAGATGCAAAAATCGTAAAAAGAATATTAGCAAAAAGACTCCAGCAAGTGATCATGAGCATTATTCATTATGACCAGGTGGGATTTATACCAGGAATGCAAGAATGGCTTAATATTAGGAAAACCATCCCAGTAAGTGGCCATATAAATAACCAAACCAACAGAAATCACATGATTATCTCAATTGATACAAAAAAAGTCTTAGACAAAATACAACACCCATTCCTATTGAAAACTCTAGAAAGTATAAGAATAGATGGACCATTCCTGAAAATAATAAATAGTATACATTTAAGACCACCAGCAAACATCATTTGAATTGGGGATGTTAGAAGCCTTCCCAATAAGATCTTGAGGGAAGGAAAGATGCCCATTATCAACTCTTTTATTTAAAATTGTACTGGAATCCCTAGTGATAGCATTAGAAAAGGAAAAGAAATTGAAAATATTAAAATAGGCAATGAGGAAATTTAACTATCACTTGTTGCAGATGATATGATGGTCCTAATGATCCTGGGAAGATGGCCTCTTAGATGCTGCAAAATCCAGACTTCTCACAAAGGCCTTCCATATCAATCAAAAACAAAATGATTCAAGGGGACAGAAAATCAAATCTAACAACAGGACAGAGCTGGGGTACCCTCCTGCTGGATTCACCTGAAAAGATATGCCAAAAAAAGCCTGAATTCTTCAACTTTTGGGTTCAAGGGAAAGGAAGAAGTAAGGTCCCAAGACTCTCCCCCACAAATTGTGCTGAGTCTCGAGTGGTCCCTCTATTCTCTGAGCAAAAAAGGGCACTAATATAGAGGGAGTGTTTTGCTGGCACAGCTGTGCCAGGCTCAAGGAGTTGAACACAGATAGCATGGAGGCAGCTGGAGGAGAAGCACAGAGAAGGCAGCTTAGTTATAGCCAAAATATACCATATTTCCCCTCCCCTTTTCTAAAGACTTTTGTCTCAGGGCACATCAAGCTCTGAAGATCAACTCAACCCAGGCTTAAACTCATCAATAAGAAGAAGATAAGAAGCATTCAGAGGCCAGGAAAGCTCAATCTCCAATACCCCCACCCCAATAGACTGGGCTGAGAATCTTACTGATTAAGTTCTAACGATGAAGACTGAGACCACTACAGAATATCCTGATAAGATGGTGGGAATTCCAGCTCCCTTTACCCTCCATACCTTTACAATACCTTCAGCTTCTGCTGCCAGATGGGGAAGATATGACTGCAGGGCTCATTAATACCATTAGCCTAACCTAATTAATCAGCAGAGCATAGAAGAAGCCCCTTCAGGACAGAATATCCCAAACCCACAGATCTTGCAAACAATCAAAGGAGAGAGATTACAGCCAATTACAAGGAGGGAGAAGAAAAAATATATTAGTAAACAGAAAAAGAAAAAAAAAAGAAATGACAATTGACAGCTTCTATCAGGTAATGAACAAAGAACAAATGGAACAGAGGAGGACCAAGGAATAATAAGCAAAAACACAGAAACTCCAGCAAATTGGACACATGCTTTGAAGGATTCAAAACACAGTTTAAAAATCAATTAAGACAGGCTGAAGAAATTGAGAAAAGAACTTCAAAAGCAAAATAAGTCATCTGGAAACAGAAAATAGTCTTGAAAGTCAGAATTTACCAGCTTGAAAATAAGGCAAAGAAGGTAAAAGATGACTTCCAAAGAAAATTAGAACAGAAGAAGAAGTATAATCAAAAAGCCAGGGATGAAATTCAGTCTTTAAAAATTAGAATCCAACAAATAGAAGCAAATGACTTCTCAAGGCAGCAAGAGTCTATAAAACAAAATCAGAATGAAAAAAATTGAAAATATGAAACACATCATTGACAAGATTACAGACCTTGAAAACAGATCCAGAAGAGACAATTTAAGAATTATTGAACTACTGGAAGATCATGACAAAAGAAAAAGCTGGGGCATCATTCTAGAGTAAATAATACAAGAAAACTGCTCCAACAATCTAGAATAAGATGGAAGAGTAGAGATTGAAAGAATCCAAAAATCATCACCTTCATTTAATTCCCAAGTGACAATACCCAGGAATGTTATAGCCAAATTCAAGAACTACCAGACCAAGGAAAAAATATTACAAGCTCCTAAGAAGAAATCATTCAGATACCATGGAACCACAGTGAGGATAACACAGGATCTGGCTACATCTACATTAAAGAACCAAAATGCTTGTAATATGATATTCTGTAAAGCAAGGGAACTGGGTCTACAATCAAGAATCAATTGCCCAGCAAAAGTGACTGTATTCTTGCAGGGGAAAGTATGGTCATTTAACAAAATAGAAGAATTCCAAGAATTTGTAAAGAAAAGACCATACCTGAACAGAAAATTTGATGCCCAAGCAGAGAACTCAAGAGATTCACCAAAAAGTTAACTAGAAAAGGGAAAAAAACAACCAATGTGTTCAAATGATTTGTATTCCTATAAGAAAAGATGATATTGGCAACTCTTAAAAATTGTTATCATCTTGTAATTGATTTCTCTATTAGGAGCAATGCAATGATCCAGAACTATTCAGAGGGACTTATTAGGAAGAATGCTATCCACATCCAGAGGAAGAACTACGGGAGTAGAAATACAGAAGAAAAACAATTGCTTGATCATGTAGGTCTATGTAAATATGGCTGGTGATATAGACTCTTAATGATCACCCTAGTGCAAATATTAATAATACAGAAATAGGTCTTAATCAATGACACATAATAAACCCAGTGTAATTGTAAGCCAGCAATAGGAGGGGTGGGGTGGAGGGCAGGGAAAGAATATGAGCTTTGTAACCATGGAAAAATACAAATCATCTAATTAAATTTTAAAAAGATTGTTATCACCACCATAGCTAGAAGAAATATACTTAGAGGGAACACTGACAAACTGTATAGGTTGAAATGTCTATATATATGTCTATATATATATATATATATATATATATATATATATAAGAGTTAAAAAAGAGGTTAATACTAATATAAATGGGACAAGAGACAAAATAAGGTTAATTTATATTCCATTTAAAAATCATGTGGTGGGAAATGAGTAGAATACCAATATACTGGAAGGGTAAAGAGGTTAGAGACAAAAAAAATTAATTCTTATGCTCATTGAAATTGATTCAAAGAGGGAAGAATAATCAGATCCATTGTGGCAGAGAATTGATTCAAGGCCTATAGAGAAGAAGAAGGGTAATAAAAGGACTGGGAGTGAGGGTGGGGAGGGAATCAATACAAAGGAATGAGAGTGTAGGGGTAGTTTAAAAAGCCCCTAAAGAAAAATAAAAGGGGAATAAAAAAGTGGAGAGGAGCAAGGAAAGTAAAATAAGGGTGATAATTTGGGGCACTTATTAAAAAGAAAACACTGATGTGGAAGGAAATAGTGAAAGAAGAAAGGGCAGGACTAGAAGAGGAAATAAAAATGTTGGGGTAATCATAACTCTGAATATGAATGGGTTGAACTCACCCATAAAATGGAAGAAAATAGCAGAGTGGATTAGAAACCAAAATCCTACCATATAGTGTATTAAAAAAAAACACATGAGGCAGGTAGATATACCCAGGGTAAAGGTAAAATGCTGGAGCAAAATATATTGGGCATCGACTGAGATAAATAATGCAGGAATCATAATCATGATATCTGACAAAGCCAAAGTAATAATAGATGTAGTTAAAAGAGATAAGGAAGGTAATTACATCCTGATAAAAGGCAGTATAGACAAGGAGGAAATATCAGTACTCAACCTGTATGCATCAAAATGGTATAGCATCCAAATTTCTAAACAAGAACTTAGTGGAGCACAAGGATGAAATAAATAGTAAAACTTTATTAGAGGGAGACCTAAACCTTTCTCTATCAGATCTAGATGAATCAAAACAAAAAAATAAATAAGAAAGAGATAAGTGATGTGAATAAAATCTTAGAAAAATTAGAGTTAGTAGATATGTGGAAAAAATAAATTGGGACAGCAACGAATACACCTTTTCAGTAGCACATGGTACATTCACAAAGATTGACTATGTAGTAGGGCATAAAAACTTTGCAAAGAAGTGCAAAAGAGCAAACAAAATAAATGCAGACATTTCAGATCATCATAAAATAAAAATAATAATTAGTAAGGATACAAGGGAAAATTAATCAAAAATTAATTAGAAATTAAATAATATGATTCTCCAAAATAGGTTAGTTCAAGAACAAATCATCAAAACAATTAATAATTTCATTGAAGAAAATGACAATGATGAAACATTCTATCAAAATCTATGAGATATAGCAAAAGAAGTACTCACCAGGAAATTTATATCCTTAAGTGTATATATTAACACTTTAGGGAGGGGAGGTGTCAATGACTTGGGCATGTAAATTAAAAAACCAAAAAGTGAACCAATTACAAATTCCCAGATCAAAAATAAATTAGAAATTCAGAAATTAGAGAAATTAATAAAATCAAAAGAAAAAAAACTACTGATTTAATAAATAAGACTATAAGCTTTTACTTTGAAAAAAATTAAAATAGGCAAAGTACTGGTCAATGTAACAAAAAATGAAAGAAGAAAACCAAATGGTTATTAATTAATTAGTAGTAGTAATTAATAGTATGAAAGATGAAAAGGGAGACCTCAACTCTAATGAAGAGGAAAATTAAGGCAATTATTAAAAACTATTTTCCCCAATTATATGGCAGTAAATATGGCAGTCTAGGTGATATGAATAAATATTTACAAAAATAAAAATTGCCTAAATTAGCAAAAGAAATAGAATACTTAAATAACCCCATATCATAAAAAGGAATTGAACAAGTCATCAAAGTACTCCCTACAAAAAAATCTCCAGGACAATATGGATTCACAAGTGAATTCTATCAAATATTCAAAGAACAACTAGGCCTAATACAATACAAAATATTTGACAAAAGAAGGAAAGAAGGAGTTCTACCAAATTCCTTTTATGAAACAAATATGGTACTGATTGCAAAGCCATGTAGAACAAAAACAGAGAAAGAAAACTACAGGCCAATTTCCTTAATGAACATAGACTCAAAAATCTTAAATAGAATACTAGCAAAAAGATTTCAGCAAGTGAACACAAAGGTTATTCATGATGATCAGGTGGAATTTATACCAGAAATGCAAAGAGGGTTCAATATTAAGAAAACCTTTCACATAATTAACCATATCAACAGGCAAACCAATAAAAATTATATGATTATCTCAATACATTCAGAAAATGCCTTTCACAAAATATAAAACTCATTCCTATTGAAAACACTAGCAAGTATAGGAATAGAAGGACCTTTACTAAAAGAAAATAAACAGTATATATCTGAAAACATCAGCAAACATTATCTGCAATGGGAATAAATTAGAAGCATTACCAATAAGATTAGGAGTGATACATGGATGCCCATTATCATTTCTATTAATTAACATCGTACTGGAAACACTAGAAGTAGCAATTGGAGAAGAAAAAGAAATTGAAGATATTAAAATAGGCAATGAGCTTAAATAGGATACTAGCAAAAAGACTCCAGGAAGTGATCAGAAGGGTCATCCAATAGGATCAAGTAGGATTTATACCAGGGATGCAGGGCTCATTCAATATTAGGAAAATTATCCACATAATCGACCATATCAACAAGCAAACCAACAAAAATCACATGATTATTTCAATAGATGCAGAAAAAGCCTTTGATAAAATACAACATCCATTCCTATTGAAAACACTAGAAAGCATAGGAATAGAAGGGTCGTTCCTAAAAATAATAAACAGTATATATCTAAAACCATCAGCCAATATCATTTGCAATGGGGATAAACTAAATGCATTCCCAATAAGATCAGGAGTGAAACAAGGTTGCCCATTATCACCTCTACTATTTGACATTGTACTAGAAACACTAGCAGTAGCAATTAGAGAAGAAAAAGAAATCGAAGGCATCAAAATAGGCAAGGAGGAGACTAAGCTATCACACTTTGCAGATGACATGATGGTCTAATTAAATAATCCTAGAGATTCAACCAAAAAGCTAATTGAAATAATCAACAACTTTAGCAAAGCTGCAGGATACAAAATAAACCCACATAAGTCATCAGCATTTCTATACATCTCCAACATAGTTCAGCAGCAAAAACTAGAAAGAGAAATCCCATTCAAAATCACCTTAGACAAAATAAAATACCTAGGAATCTATCTCCTGAGACAAAAACAGGAAGTATATGAATATAATTACAAAACACTCTCCACACAACTAAAACTAGACTTGAGCAATTGGAAAAACATTAACTGCTCATGGGTAGGACGAGCCAATATAGTAAAAATGACCATCCTACCCAATCTTATCTATCTATTTAGTGCCATACCCATGGAACTTCCAAAAAAAATTTTACTGATTTAGAAAAAACAATAACAAAGTTCATTTGGAATAACAAAGGATCAGGGATATCCAGGGAAATAATGAAAAAAAATACAAAGGAAGGGGACCTTGCAGTCCCAGATCTCAAACTATATTACAAAGCAGCAGTCATCAATACAATTTGGTACTGGCTAAGAGACAGAAAGGAGGATCAGTGGAATAGACTTGGGGCAAGTGACCTCAGCAAGACAATATATGATAAACCCAAAGATCCCAGCTTTTGGGTCAAAAATCCACTATTTGATAAAAACTGCTGGGAAAAGTGGAAGACGGTGTGGGAAAGATTAGGATTAGATCAACACCTCACACCCTATACCAAGATAAATTCAAAATGGGTGAAGGACATGAACATAAATAAGGAAAATATAAGTAAATTAGGTAAACACAGAATAGTATACATGTCAGACCTGTGGGAAGGGAAAGACTTCAAAACCAAGCAAGACTTAGAAAGAGTCACAAAATGTAAAATAAATAATTTTGACTACATCAAATTAAAAAGATTTTGTACAAACAAAACCAATATAACTAAAATCAGAAGGAAAGCAACAAATTGGGAAGCAATCTTCATAAAAACCTCTGACAAAGGTTTAATTACTCAAATTTACAAAGAGCTAAATCAATTATACAAAAAATCAAGCCATTCTCCAATTGATAAATGGGCAAGGGACATGAACAGGCAGTTCTCAGCCAAAGAAATCAAAACTATTAATAAGCACATGAAAAAGTGCTCTACATCTCTTATAATCAGAGAGATGCAAATCAAAACAACTCTGAGGTATCACCTCACACCTAGCAGATTGGCTAACATGACAGCTATGGAAAGTAATGAATGCTGGAGGGGATGTAGCAAAGTAGGGACATTAATTCATTGCTGGTGGAGTTGTGAACTGATCCAACCATTCTGGAGGGCAATTTGGAACTATGCCCAAAGGGCGATAAAAGACTGTCTGCCCTTTGATCCAGCCATAGCACTGCTGGGTTTGTACCCCAAAGAGATAATAAGGAAAAAAGACTTGTACAAGAATATTCATAGCTGCGCTCTTTGTGGTGGCCAAAAATTGGAAAATGAGGTGATGCCCTTCAATTGGGGAATGGCTGAACAAATTGTGGTATATGTTGGTGATGGAATACTATTGTGCTAAAAAGAATAATAAAGTGGAGGAATTCCATAGAGACTGGAACAACCTCCAGGAAGTGATGCAGAGTGAAAGGAGCAGAACCAGGAAAACATTGTACACAGAGACTGATACACTGTGGTACAATGGAAGGTAATGGACTCCTCCACTAGGGACAATGCAATGTCTCTGAACAATCTGCAGGGATCTAAAAAACACTATCCACAAGCAGAGGACAAACTGTGGGAGTAAAAACCCTGAGGAAAAGCAACTGCTTGACTATAGGGACTGAGAGGAAATGACTGAGGAGAGACTCTAAATGAACACTCTAGTGCAAATACCAACAAATGGAAATGGGTTTGAACCAAGAACACATGTGAAACCCAGTGGAATTGTGTGCTGGCTATGGGAGAAGTGGTGGAAGGGGGATGGGGGTAGGAAAAGATAATGATCATTGTTTCCAATGAATATTGTTTGTAAATAACCAAATAAAATAATGTTTAAAAAGTAAAAAAAAGGCAATGAGGAGACCATGCTATCACTTGTTGCAGATGATATGATGCTCTACTTAAATAATCCCAGAGAATCAACTAAAAAGTTAATGGAAATAATCAACAACTTTAGCAAAGTTACAGGGTACAAAATAAACCCACATAAATCATTTGCATTTCTATATATTTCCAGCACATCCCAGTAGTGAGTTAGAAAGGGAAATTCCACTTAAAATCACCCTAGACAATATAAAATACTTAAGAATATATCTGCCAAGACAAACACAGGAACTATATGAATGCAAATTCAAAACACTTTCCACACAATTAAAACTAGATCTCTAAAAACATAGGTAGGAGGAGCCAACATAATAAAAATGACCATCCTACCCAAACTAATTTACTTATTTAGTGCCAAAACTTTTAAACTACCAAGAAACTTTTTTACTGAATTAGAAAAAAAAAACATAACAAAGTGTATTTGGGAGAACAAAATATCAAGAATATCTAGGGAAATAATGAAAGAAAACATGAAGGAAGGTGGCCTAGCAGAACCAGTTCTTAAACTGTACTATAAAGCAGTGGTCATCAAAACCATATGGTACTGGCTAAGAGACAAAAGGGAGGATCAGTGAAATAGAAGTGGTCTAAGTGAACTCAGAAAGATAATCTTTAATTAACCCCCAGATCTCAACTTTTGGGACAAAAATCCACTACTTGACAAAAACTGCTGGAAAAATTGGAAAACAGTATGGGAGAGATTAGGATTAGATCAATGTCTCATACTGTATACCAAGATAAACTCAGAAGGGGTGATTGACATGAATATAAAGAAGGAAACTATACATAAATTAGGTGAACACAGAATAGTATACTTTTCAAATCTTTTGGAAAGGAAAGATTTTAAGGGCAAGCAAGAATTAGAAAAAAATACAAAATTTAAAATTAATAGTTTTGATTATATTAAAGTAAATTTTTTTCAAACAAAACCAATGCGACCAAAATTAGAAAAGAAGCAACAAATTGGGAAAAATCTTCATAAGAAAAACCTCTGACAGAGTTCTAATAACTCAAATTTATGAGGAGCTAAATCAATTATACAAAATATCAAGCCATTCCCCAATTGATAAATTGGCAAGGGACATGGATAGGCAATTTTCAGATAAAGAAATTAAAACTATTAGTAAGCACATGAAAAAATTTTCTAAATCTCTTATAATCAGAGAAATGCAAATCTGAGGTATCACCTCACACATAGCAGATTGGCTAACATGACAGCAAAGGAAAGTAATGAATGTTGGAGGGGATATGGCAAAATTTGGACATTAATGCATTGCTGGTGAAGTTGTGAATTGATCCAACTATTAAGGATGACAATTTGGAATTATGCCCTAAGGACACTAAAAGACTGCCTGCCTTTTGATCCAACCATAGCACTGCTGGGTTTATACCCCAAAGCAATCATAAGGAAAAAGACTTGTACAAATATATTTATAGCCACACTCTTTGTGCTGGAAAAAAAATAGGAAAATGAGGGGATACCCTCCAATTGGGTAATGGTTGAACTAATTGTGGTATATGTTGTTGATGGGATTCTATTGTGCTCAAAGGAATAATAAAATGTAGGAATTCCATGTGAACTGGAATGACCTCCAGGAATTGATGCAGAGCTAAAGGAGCAGAACCAGGAAAACAATATACACAGAGACTGATACACTGTGGTATAATCAAATATAATGGACTTCTCTACCAGTAGCAATGCAATGATCCAGAACTATTTGGAAGGATTTATGAGAAAGAACACTATCCACATACAGAGGAAGAACTGTGGAAATAGAAACAAAAGAAGAAAAACAACTGCTTCATCACATGTGTCGATGAGGATATGATTGGGAATTTAGACTTTAAATGATCACTCTAGTGCAAATATCAATAATATGTAAATTGGTCTTGGTCAATGACATATGTAAAACCCAGTAGAATTGCATGTTGGCTATAGGGGTGCAATCAGGGGAGGGAAAGAACATGAATCTTGTTAACTATGGAAAAATATTCTAAATTAATTAAATAAAATTTTTCTAAATTCAATTGAAAAAATCCTAGAAATCAACTAAAATGCTAGTGCAAATAATCAATATCTTTAGCAAAGTTATAGGATACAAAATAAACTCACATAAATCATCAGCATTTCTATATATTTCCAAAAAATTCAGGAGCAGGAGTTAGAAAGAGCAATTTCATTTAACATCACTCTAGACAATATGAAATATTCAGGAATCTATTTGCCAAGACAAACAGGAATTTTATGAACATAACTACAAAGCACTTTTCACACAATTAAAACTAGATTTAAATCAAGCCCTTCCCCAATTGACAAATGTTCAAGGGTCATGAGTAGGTAATTTTCAGGTAAAGAAATCAAAACAATTAATAAACACATGAAAAAGTATTCTAAATCTCTCTTATTTAGAGAAATGCAAAACAAAGTTGAAATACCACCTCACACCTAGCATATTGGCCAATATGACAGTAATAGAAACTAATAAATTTTGGAGGGGATGTGGCAAAATTGGGACACTAATGCATTGCTGGTGGAGTTATGAATTGATCCAGCCATTCTGGAAGGCAATTTGGTATTATGCCCAAAGGTTTTTAAAAGACTGTATACCTTTTGATTCAGCAATACTATTGCTGTCTTTGTACCCTAAAGAGATATTAAGGAAAAATACCCTTACAAAAATATTTATAGCCACAATCTTCATGGTAGTAAAAATTAGAAAGTGAGAGGGCATCCATCAATCAGTGAATGGCTAAACAAATTGTGGTATCTGATGGTGATGGAATATTATTGTGCTGTAACTAATCATGAACTGGAGCATTTTCATGTGAACTGGAAAGACCTACAAAAATTGATGCAAAGTGAAATAAGCAGAGAACATTTTACACAGAAACAGAAACATTGTGATACAGTCAAATGTAATATTGTAATGGACTTCTTTACTAGTAGCAATGCAATGACCCAGGACAATTCTCAGGGACTTATAAGGAAGAAAGCTAACCGCATCCAGAGAAAGAGCTGTGGGAATAGAAATGTAGAAGAAAAACATATGACTGATCACATGGTTCAATGGGTATATGATTGGGAATTCTGGCTTTAAATGATCACTATATTGCAAATATTAACAATTTGGAAATAGGTTTTGGACAATGATACATGTATAACCTAGTGCAATTGCTCATCATCTCTGGGAGGGATGATGGAAGGGGAAAGGGAAAGAACATGAATCATTTAATCATGGAACAAAAATTCCAAAAAAATAAATAAATCATTAATAAATAAAGAGCTTTCTTCTCAATTCACTCTATTGCAAAATTCCTTTAAAGATCAAGCTTTCAACCTCATAACACAAATGAACATTTCAGAAAGATCTGTGTTTTCATGTGTGTTGTGAACTTTGTGAAGAAAAATCCTCCTACTAGATCATCAACTATTCTGTATTTTGGATTTAACTTTGCTGTGGAAATAACAATATCTGAAAAAGATAGACCAAAGCAAAAATCCTACCTTTGATACAGGAGTAACCAAAATATGGAGATAGGACAGACAAGAATGTGGATAATAATTTACCTTAATTGGAGCTGATAGTACAATTTGAGGAGTAGTGGGAAATAAAATGTGATAGATTGGAGCTAGATAATGGGCAGCTTTGACACTATGATACTGAAATTTCAATATTTAATGATTTGAATACTCTGAGCACTTAAATATATATGTATTAATAAATAAAATTTCTAAAGGATCAGATTAATCTGTGTGGGTAAGTCTTTAGATTTGGGCTATTGGAATAAGCTATTAGCTAAATTGATTAATTAGGATTCAGTTTCTTTTTCTACTATAAAAGATAATGTTAAATTGTTTTATTTTGTTAAAGATTTCCAAATTATATTTAAATATTTTTATATTGTTTCAAAATTTCTGATTTCCAAATTATCTCCCTCCCCTCCCTCATCACTTATGAAGGCAAGTAATATGATAAAGCGAAGTCAGGAAAAAATATTTATATGTTAGCCAAGTTGCAAAAGAAAATATAGACACATAAACCTTGAAAAATAAAATTTTAAAAAGTAGATTTCTGTCTGCACTCAGAGTTTTTTACTTTCTCTCTCTTGAAGAGATTAATATTTCTCTTCACGGGTTCTTGGAAGTGATCTTGGATCATTATCTTGATCAGAATAACAAAGTTTTAGAGTTTATTATCCTTTCTATATTACTGTTACTTTGTACAATAATCTCTTGATTTTGCTCACTTAATTTTGCCTCATTTTATATGTCATGTAAGGTTTTTTATGAAAACAACTTGTGTGTAAATTCTTACAATAGTATTCTGTCACTATAGTATATCACAACTTACTCTGCCATTACTCAATTGATGGCCATCTCACTTCCTATTTTTTTACCACCACAAAAATAGTTGCTTTAAATATTTTTGTACAAATGAATTCTTTTCCATTTTCTTTTATATCTTTGGGATATAGACCTATTAACAGAATTGCTGGAATAAAGGGTATGTACAGTTTCATAGTTCTTTGGACATAGATCCAAATTGTCCTCAAGAGTGATTGGACAAGCTCACAGCTTCTGCAATACATTAGTATCCACATTTTTCCATGTCCCCTGAAGCATTTGTCAGTTTTCTTTCCTGTGAGTTTATCCAATATAAGTGGTGTGAGGTGGTACCTCAGATTTGTATTAACTCATTTTTCTCTAATCAATAGAAATTTAGAAAAATTTTATGTCGTGATTGATACCTCTGATTTCTTTAGAAAAAATGTCTGTTCCCATTCTTTGACTATTTATCCTTTACGGAATTGCCTTATTTTTTTTTATATATTTGACTCTCTTCTCAATATATTTGAGAAACAAGGCCTTTATCAAAGAAACTTGATTTAATCACACCATACTTACCTGTTTTCTTTCTGATATTGGCTTCATTAGTTTTGCTGCATAAAATGTTTTTTAAACTTTCATGTAATCAAAATTTTCCATTTTACTTCCTCTCATTCTTTCTATCTCTTATTTGGTTATAAACTCTTCTCTTATGGGATAATTATGAATTTAAGCAAGAAAGAATTCTTGCTTTTCTAAGCATGGTTATTTCTCTAAACTTTTCCTGATGTCCCCAATAGTTTTTTATCCCTTTGTCCTCAAGTTAACTTTTATTTCCTTCTCTCTGAGTATGCTCTACCTCATCTGTCATAAAATTCAAACTCCCTGATAATAGGGACTGCTTGTTTTACTTTGTTATTCTTGTTCCCTATAGTCTTAGTATGCATTTCAGTGCCTTGCAAGGAGAAGGTTGTTAATAGATGAGTGATTATTTAAATTGAATTTTTCAACTGAAACAAAAAGTTGAATGTGGGCCTCAGAAATTCATAAGGCTCAAATTTAAACAGCTACTGGATGAAAAGCTAAATAAGTTACAATATATTATATCAGTTTATGATACATTAGCCTAAAGTGCATCTTCAGGTGTGACATTTTCCTTTCAACTCCAGATTATTTACTCACTTCAAAATGTTGATGTATCCTGGTAGTCAGGATTAAGGTAGATAGTAAAATGCAATTAATTACCTATTTGAAAATACTAGATTGGGGTTCTAGCCATATTATTGACAATGTTTAAGTTTAAAGAACAATGTTTTATGCATACTAGGTGTGATATGGAAATCACATTAAAAGACTGACATATATTAATTTAAGGTCGCCAAGGAATTTGGCTATGTAATTCCTCCTCCCTTCTTAAGATTACTTTAGGACAGAAACCTTTTGCTGACAATGGAAAGGGTTGCAGCATAGATCAAAATTTAATTATTCCAATCTCCACCCTACTCAGGGTAACAGGATTTAGGAAGGGCTGCAGCAAAGGATCAAGATTTAATTATTTGAGAATATGACCTTCAGCAGACATGTGCAAAGCCACAGACCTGTGGGCCGTCCTGGGTTAAGGTAGAGCCACCATTGGCACAGGGAAGACATGGACAGTGATTGGTAGATGTGAGAATTGAGGGGAGGGAACTTGGATGGTTTCCTTAAAGAGAGCAGGGTCTGAGGACTAGAGGAGTTGGTTGGAGAGGTTGTGCTCTGAGAAGTTTGCTCTGAAGGAAGCTAGAGGTGGAGGCCCCTGAGACTGTTTCTCCATTTTGGTCATGTGAGTGATAGGGACTGATCTCTTTTCTTTGCCTCAGCTATCTAAGGGCTTGGGCCTTTTGGCCCAGCCTAAACAGAAGGGATATTTAAGCCCTATTCCCTTCTCTCCCCTTTCTCTCTCCCTCTCTCTCTCTATCTCTAATACCTTTCTTCCTCCTGTTTGTAATTAAACTCCATAAAAGGTTGACTGCTGACTTGAGTTTTCATTTAGGAATTACATAGCTGAATTCCTTGGCGACCTTAAATTAATATATATCAGTCTTTTAAAGTGATTTCCTTCCCACAGAACTGAGGTACTGTATTTATTTTTATATTATTGCCCATTTACATAGTCCTTCCATATCTCTCCCCCTTTTTGAGAAGTAAATAAAACATATTTTTCTCTACATACTTCCTTAAACCTGGTGGCCTGTAACTGTGAATGTCAAGTTTCAAACCAATGAAGTCATGGTTAGGGTTTATGCATTCTTAAAGAATACCATGGGAAATATCCTTCTGGGAATTCCCTTGACCCATGAAAATCAAAATCTATTCATGAAGCAATTGCTTGACTCACAAGAAGGCTAAATGGCTGTTTCGGGGTCAAGCATAAATAAAGTTCAGAGGCTAGAATTGAACTCAGAAATTTGTTTTTCTAAGTCTAGCACTTTCTGCTTTCATGTTGCTTCTATAAAATCTGAATAATGGTTACAAATATTTAGGATGTTAACATTTTATATAAAAAAATTCAGTCCTTATCTACCAAAGATATTATTCACTATTTTTTTCATTATAAAGAGAAAATGAAGTCTCTGTCTTATGGAGATTTTGCAAAGGATGTCTAGCGTATTGTGCATTGTAAAGCACTGGACATAAAAACAGGAGACATGAGTTTGAGGCCTGATTCAATTACTCCATATTTATTAGGATATAGATTGGTCACTTAAGCTTCTCTACGCCTTAATTTCCTCATATTTAAAAGGGATATAATGACATATGAACCACCTACTTCAGAGATTTCCTGAGATTACAGGGGCACATCAGCCTGAACGTGCTACCAAGATTGCAAAATATCACTTATAGTTGACATGTTCTTCTGATTTTCCTAAATAACTTTAAATTCATTATAAAGACAAATATTGAACTTGTGGTACTTTGGAAAGAACACTGGCACTGGAGTCAGAGACATGATTACACATTGCACTCCTGATGCTTTATATCCAGCTGACCTGGGTCAAGCATTTAAATGCCCCAAACCTCCTTTTCCTCATCTGTAAAAAGGAGTGTGGGAGACTGGATTCATTTTAAGATTCTATGATTTTATGAGATTCTCGCTCTAGAATGCAAAGGTTTTTTCCCCCCTTCCTTTTGCTTGATATGTTTCTCTATATCTATCGAAGAGGAGTCTGTAAAATACTTTATTGTTTCTACTGAAATCTGGAAGAAATCTCCCCACTTCTTTCTTTAGAAATAAAAATGCACACATATATAAATACACACACATAGATTAGTTGCTTTGATGTGAAATATCTCTGAATCTTCTTTTTCAATTTTTGTGATAATTATCCTAACAACTAAATGGATGTCTTTACATTAAAAAAAATTCTGATTGCTTCATAAGGGCCTGTTGATTCTGGTATCCAACTAGCCTTCATCTTCAAGGATTTACTAGGCCATAGCAATAATGTGTCAGAATTCCCTCTCCCTCTTCTTTCACAAACATATGGGAGGCCAGCTTGAACTAGATACTGTATATGATATATCATCTATTTCATATTTATTAGATAAGAAAATAATTCTTTAAAATTTTATAGTGTAATTACAAATGAAATAATTGAAATCCATAAAATACATGTGATTATCAGTGCCCTTTTATATTTCAAGATAACAATACTTCTAAGTTATGCAATCCTAATTTACACCTTTAAATAATATCAATAGATCTGTGATCTCATTAATGCTGACATTATTTTAATTGATAGTCAAACTCTACAAAAAGTGTACATGCTGGGCAGTTCTGATCCACAGTCTCCAACAACTCTTTTTCAGGGTGTTCTCCATTGCACATTGGAAGCATTCTTCATCTTCTCTTCAAATTGAATGGAAATCCATGAAAATTGTAGGTTTTCATTTATCCTGCATTTTCACTACAGAAATAGCTCATCATTCCCACCCTCAGCCATATATTTGTGAATTGATGGCCTACTTTATCTCCTTTATCCTGTTTCAGGTACATTGATTCCTTTCAGTCCTCTACTGCTATTATTTCAGAAGTGAAATGAACTGATTGAGGTATGTTTTATATCTCTCTTTGTTTCATGAAAGAATGTGGCTAAGGAATTCAGTAGCAAATGGCCTTTTAACTGTTGTGAGTGTCTTAAGAACCAAGAACCATTGGCATAAAAGAACTTGATCTCCAACCTTCTCTTAACCCATAAATGTAGGTACAAGAAGAGGCAGAATTACTGAAAAATTGCTAGAAATTCAGAAAAGGTTTTCTTTATTCTTTTGCACTTAAATGCTTAAGCTCATATGGTTTCTGCCTCACTGAAATTTGGGGTACAAAAATGAAGTTTACCTGGCACATTTTCAGGAAATTCCAGAAAATGGAGAGCTCTCCCAGAATGATATTTTTAACATTTGCCATAAGTTCACAGTTCTAACTATATGAGTTAGCAATAGGTACCAGTTTTGTTGGTAACATAGTCTTTTACTATGTAGTCCAAAAAAGGTAATGATAGCTTTTCAAAAAAGAGTTGAATTTGCCTCCCCCAGGGATATGCTTTCTTTACCCAAATGGCTCAGCTCAGTTGATTCAAAGCATCCTTTTAAGGAGCTTTCAAATGGCCATTTTCTAGCTTAGCCCAGGATGCATTATCACTTAATTGATGGAAAACATGTGTAAGAGATAAAACTATATATGTTAAATTACACGTCATAATCTTGGTTATACCTAACATTTTTCCTGCCTCCTTTAAAAAAATTAACATGAGATCAAAAGCTATCCTTTTTCTCCCTTGTTGTTATTCCTAATTTTTTTCAAAAGACACTATTGAAATTAAAATCTATAGAAAAAATACACAAAAGGCATCATGATAGAGTATGTACTAGGCTAGGCTTGTAGTCAAGAAAACTTGGATTTGAATTTTACCTTTTACACATTGTAATTGCTTTAACATAGTTTCTGATCATCAGTTTTCAACCTCCAAGACAGGGAAGTTAATAAAACTTGCAGTTACTATTTTCCAAGATTATTTTGAAGTTCAAATGAAACAATGCATGTAAAGGACTTTGTAAATTGAAAGGCACTATTTAAATACTAGCTATAACATTTTTCTGAACTTCGAATTAATTTTTCAAAATAAATTTTTTTCAGATAATGTCAATGAAAATTTTTAACATCAATTTATGATATTTAGCAATACATGTAGGTAATATTATATAGGTTGTACATATTTATTATTATACAACATATATTTCTATGTTCATGTCAGTAGGGTTTAAGCATTGCCAACCACCCATCTTCTTTTCCACTGTATTGATTCTTACATGCCCCTCTTGTGAGATAATTTGCCCCATCTTTCTCTCTTTTTCTTTTTTCACAGTCCATTGATTAATAAAAATCCCATTATATTTAATATACTCCCTGCTCTCTGTCTATATATGCTCCTATTCATTGCCCTAAAAGTGATGTTTTTTTAAGTATCTTAAGCACCTTAACTATCCTAAGTACTAGATATTTGGATTCTTCAAGTATCACAGATATTTTAAGTTTCTTATTTATCACCTTCTTACTATTCATATAATAAGTGTACCCCAATTATTACCCTTGATTACCTTAAATTATCTGATGTATCTTACATACCTCATACAATAATTATCTTAAGTACTAATTACCACTTTTCCATGCAGGGATGTGCTGTATTTAAGCCCACTGATACCTTTGAGTTTTGTTTTTTATGTTTACCTTTTTATACTTTTTTTGAGTGTCATTTTTGATTGTGGAAATTTATTTTTAGCTGTGGTCATTTTGTCAAGAAGGATGCATGGTTCACCTCTATTTCATTAAATATCCATTTCTTCCCCTGAAGTATTATATTCAGCTTTGTTGAGTAGGTAATTTTTGGTCATAGATCTAGATCCTCTGCCTTGTAGAATATCATATTCCACTCCTTCTAATACATTCATATAGAAACTTCTAGAACCTGTGTAATCCTGATTGTGGTTACGCAATATTTGAATTATTTTCTGGTTACTTGCAGTATTTTCTACTTGACTTAGAGGTTCTGAAATTTGGCTATAATAGTCTTAGGATTTTTAAAATTGGGATTTCTTTTATGAAGTGATTGGTGGATTTTTTTCAATTTCCTTTTTCACTTTTTGCCCATGGAAAGGATAAGAGAAAGAGGAACTTCCCTCATTTCATTAACCTCAGCACCCAATCAAGATTCTGGTGAATGAGGGGAGTGAGGCAATAGCCCTGTGCTGCCTAAAGTTAGAAGCATAGATAAGAGATGGGAAAGCACACATGTGTTACAGATTTTCTATCCAGAACTGGGTTTTGAATAGAGAGTGCTAAGAAGATCTTCTGCCATTTTAACTCCATGAAATACTACAGATACTCCCATTTTTATCAATGAATAAATAATTGTTTTTCCCATGTTGTCACACAACTATTCTATCAAGAAAGAGTCAGAATTCATTCCAGGTCTCTCCTGACTCATTGAAAATAAATCACTATGTAATATTGTCTCTCACAGAGCTGGAATATGTAATAGTAGTACTAAAGATAGGTACATATGTGATCCCAGGACTGATATAGCAATCAAATAGAAAAGAACTGGGGAAAATCTCTGAGATAGCAACAGTTTAGGCAAATGAGCTGTTGTTTAGATAACAAGAAAAAAAATGAAAACATTTAGTCATTTTATATAACATTTAGCATTTTAAGTATAAAAAATTGCTTTGCAAATATATTTTATCTTATTCTTACAACAACCCAGTATGTTGTTACTTTCATTATCCCCATTTTATAGAAGATGAAACTGAGACACACAAGTTAAATGGCTTTCAAGGTCACAGAGCAAGTCATATAAAGAGGTATTTGAATTAAGGTCTTTTTGAGTCCCATTCCAGAATTTTATCTATTTCTACTACTGATATGCCCCAAATAATAATGATGATTTCCCACAGCCTGTGGCCTCTTACTCCCTTACAATAGGGTAGAGGAATATAGTCCAGTACATCCCTGAACTATTTCTTTCTCCACTTTCTTCATTGCCCTGGAAACAAGGGAAGAGATCTTTTAAATTTAGGGATACCTTCTTCTTAATATATTAAAGGAGTAAAGAAAGAATAAAAAATGATTGGTAGATGACTGATAAAGAGTCAAGAAAATATAATATAAAAGAAGAAAGTAATAATATCAATGCAGAACTGCAGATTGAAACTGATATTCTCAACATAAGATATCAGTGATAAAATAAGTTTAATAACAAATATGAAAAGTATAAGAGGGGAAAAGTATAATTCAAAGACAAATATCTAGTGAAGAAGTAAAAGAACAAATTTGAAAATTGCAAAACAAAATATAACAATGAAACTATGAATGAAAGAAGTTAAATGAAGAATGAATTAAATTGATCAAAGATGAAATATCAATAACAAAACTGGTAAAAATATAAGCCTGGTTCACTAGAAAATTCAACAGTTCAAAGTACAAGATTTAAAAGATAAAGGATGGGGGATTATGTCAAGAGCATCACCAATATTTATAAACATAGTATAAAGCAGGTGTCATTCAAACTAAATACTATTGGACAAAAAGCAAGAAAGAGAAAAATAATTTTTAAGAACAGAAATATACACATTCAAAACATTGTTTCATAAATAAGCCAATACTAAAAAATCAGAAAAAGGATTTATTATTTAACAAATTTTCTTGGGAACATTGATTAAAATATAGCAAAACACAAAATACAAAACCCCCAAGTACTCCAATGTGTTCCAGCTGGGATCATAGAATTCAACATGAAAAAAGACTAAGAAATCTAAATAATTAATATATTTATTTTGATTCTAGAGAGCAAATGCATTTTAACTATTAAGTAGGAGTAAATAGGGTTTATGATTACATAAAATCAAGTAGTTCTGGTAGAATTTTAAGTTGTTAAAATTTTTTTCTGGGGAAATATAAGGGTTTATGAATTGCAGAAATCACCATACCCAACTTGGAAACTGAAGACGAATCACTAGTCCAAACTTGGAAACAACTTAACTCTGTAGTATATGGTGATTTATCAAGTAAGCTATGCATATCAACATAAAATAATAATTAAATACCATTTAAATGATGAAATAATTATATATATAGAAAATTTCATTTAATTTTGAAAGATGTAGAACAAAACATGAGGCATATAAAAATCAAAATAATGAAATGAAGTAGTAAAAGTGAAGAAAGAACAAATCAGTATATAAAAAGAAAATCTATATCCAAATACAGATATAAATAATATGAGATTGGAAGGCCATTCAAAAGTGTAACTAAATTTATTGTGATCAAATTGTATGAAGAAAATAATTTTAAAGTGAAAAATCTTTTTTATTTTAATAACAAACTTCCATATGAGTTTTCCAAAGTCATTTAATCCAAATTGTCTTCCTCCCTTTTTCCTTCCTTCCTTCCAGAGCTCTCAGCAATTCAATATGGGTTATACATGTGTTGTCATGTATATTTCCATATTTTTCATGTTTATAAGTAAATTATCTTATGACACCAAAACCCTAAAACATATAGCCAAATAAAGAAATGATAAATCATGTGCTCCCATCTACATTCTTACTCCAATAGTTCTTTATGAAATCATCCTGTTCATTGATCCTAAGGAGCACAATGTGTTCTATCACCATCATATATTATATTTTTGTTCAACCATTCCCCAAGTGAGGGACATCCCTTTAGTTTTCAATTCTTTGCCACCACAAAGAGAGTAGCTATAAATATTTTTATACAAAGAGGCCCTTTTCCATTTTTTTATCTCTTTGGGATACAGAACTAAAAGTGGTGAAAAATGCTTTTGAATGTATGATTTTTTCTTTAAAGTGAAACACAATTTTATTGCTACAATTAAGCAAGAGAATTCTAGAGGAATATAATTATAAATGACAAGGTTTAAATAGCTGTTTGTCGTGTAAACATATTTAATAATATCTTAGTAAATATACATATGAATGAAAAGCATTTATCAAGTGCTTATGTTGTAGGTATAAACTTGGGAATCCTTATTACCATTCCATTCTAGTAGATGCTTCCTCTTTAGGAAGACTATATTTCCTCTCATGTTTCTAGTGGGTATGCCTGAGGATAAAGGAATCAGTGTCCTAAAATAATTAAAAATTTACTAATAGAATACTAATACTTTCTCGAACAGATATCAGAAATTGTAGAAGAGATAATTATAAATCATTTTAAGGCAAGACTGTTTTTTAACTCTTTATTTTCTTCCTTTTTGAAAATATATTGTTGACTAGCTAAGATGATTGGTACAAATGATGTCTTTTATTTATTTATTGTTTGGAAGTGGTTTTTTATTTAAATTAATTTATTTAGTCAATTTATAACATTATTTCTTGGTTACAAGAATCATATTTTTTCCCTCCCTCCCCTACCCACACCATTCCCATAGCTGATGCGCAATTTCACTGATTATTACACGTGTCCTTGATCAAAACCTATTTCCATGTTGTTGGTGTTTGCATTTGGATGTTCATTTAGAGTCTACAGCCCCAATCATATCCCCTGGATCCATGTATTCAAGCAGTTGTTTTTCTTCTGTGTTTCTGCTCCCACAGTTTTTCCTGTGCATGTGGATAGTGTTTTTTCTTGAAAATCCCTCCAAGTTGTTCAGGATCACTGCACTGCCACTAATGGTGAAGGCCATTACATTCAATTGTACCACAGTGTATCAGTTTCTGTGTACAATTTTCTCCTGGTTCTGCTCCTTTCACTCTGCATCAACTCCTGCTGGTCATTCCAGTTCACATGGAATTCCTCCAGTTTATTATTCTGTTGAGCACAATAGTATGCTATCACCAACATATACCACAATTTGTTCAGCCATTCTCCAAATGAAGGGCATCCCCTCATTTTCCAATTTTTTCCCACCACAAAGAGCACAGCTATGAATATGTTTCTACAGATCTGTTTCCTTATAATCTCTTTGGGGTAGAAACCCAGCAGTGCTATAGCTAGATCAAATGGCAGACAATCTTTTAGTGCCCTTTGGGCATAGTTCCAAATTGCCCTCCAGAATAGTTGAATTAATTCACAACTCCACCAGCAATGAATTAATGTCCCGACTTTGCCACCTCCCCTCAAGCATTCATTACTTTTCTTGGCTGTCATGTAAGCCAATCTTCTAGGTGTGAGGTGATACCTCAGAGTTGTTTGGATTTACACTTCTCTGATTATAAGAGATTTGGAGCTTTTTTCATGTGCTTATTAATAGTTTTGATTTCTTTAACTGAAAATTGCCTATTCATGTCCCTTGCCCATTTATCAATTGGAGAATGGCTTGATTTTTTTGTGCATTTGGTTTAGCTCTTTATAAATTTGAGTAATTAGACCTTTATCAGAGGTTTTTGTAATGAAGATTGTTTCCCAATTTGTTGCTTCCCTTCTAATTTTTGATCCATTAGTTTTTGTTTGTACAAAAACTTTTTAATTTGATCTAATCAAAATTATCGATTTTACATGTTGTGATTTTTTTCTAGCTTTTGCTTGGTTTTAAAGTCTTTCCTTTCCCAAAGATCTGACAAGTATACTATTCTGTGTTCACCTAATTTGCTTATAGTTTCCTTCTTTATGTTCAAGTCATTCACCCATTCTGAGTTTATCTTGGTGTAAGGTGTGCAATGTTGATCCAAACCTAATTTGTCCCACACTGTCTTCTAATTTTCCCAGCAATTTTTTATCAAATCCTGGGTTTTGGTCCCAAAAGCTGGGATCTTTGGGCTTTTGCTGAGGTCACTTACTCCAAGTCTATTCCACTGATTCTCCTCTCTGTCTCTTAGCCAGTACCAAATTGTTTTTATGACCACTGCTTTATAGTATAGTTTGAGATCTAGGACTGTAAGTCCTCCTTCCTTCTCATTTTTTTCATGAATTCCCTGGATATCCTTGATCTTTTGTTCTTCCAAATAAACTTTGTTATGTTTTTTTCTAATTCAGTAAAAAGTTTTTTTGATAGTTCAATGGGTATGGCACTAAATAAATAAATTAATTTTGGTAGGATTGTCCTTTTTATTATATTATCTTGTCCTCCTCATTTTCAATCAATGTTTTTCCCATTGTTTAATTTTTTTAACTCTTAAAGGGTACTATAGAGGTCCTTGTTGATTCATGTCCTTCTCTTTGTGACTCCACTTGGAGTTTTCTTGTCTAAGACATTGGAATAGTTTGCAACTTCCTTCTCCAGTTCATGTTTACAGGTAAAGAAACTGAGGTAAACAGGGTTAAGCATCTACTCTGGGTCACAAAATAGGAAGTGTCTGAAACTATATTTGAACTTTGAAAGAGGAATACTTTCTGAATCCAAGCCTAGCATCTGCCATATAGATGCCCACCAGAGAAATAGCCTACCTTTATTAAAGAGGCACAATAACAATTACTATAAAATATCTTACCACAAGTCACTCAGATACTCTCACATGAACATATAGGTTCCAGAGGATAGCAGGTTCAAACCTAGAGAGTGTATGTGGCCTAGGAGTAACATAACTCCTAGTCCCTGAGATGTCCGTGACTCCCATTTGTTGAATCTCTGTACAGTCTCAGTCTGTTCTTGTTTCCCAATAGAGAATCCTGCTATCAGCTTATTGAAGCATATTATTAGGATACAGATGTAAGAATAGCAAAGAATTACAATATATTTCAAACTATTTAAAGCTCAAAAGTCCCCTTCTGACCAGAGTAAGGACAAAGGAAATAAGAACTAGTTAGGATGTATCCAAGGCCTTTCTTCTCCTTTCTCCACAGCTGATCTTTCTCAAGGATTTCATTGAACACCAAACTTCAGTCTTTCTAAAATGTGTACGTGTTTTGTGTGTGTGTGTGTGTGTGTGTGTGTGTGTGTGTGTGTGTGTGTGTGTGTGTGCGCGTGAATATTACAAACATAACTACCACATGTTTGGGATGGGTCTTTCCCCAGTAGGTTTACAGTTAGAATTGTAAATACCATAACAAGTCCAGCTTAACAGTGATGGATTTTGCCATATTCCCTTTTGAAGTTGAGGGACTCTAGTAACACCAGGCCATAAGGAAAGCGGGCCAGAAGGCTATTTCATTCCCCATTACCTCCTTAAGATAGGTATGTGGCTTTGAAAAACAGTTTTGTGTCTTTTACCTTTCCTTTCTTTTTTATTTTCCAATCTGCATTTGGGGAAGAGTCTCTGATCTGGCCTGGGAGCATAAGCCATGGAAATCTCTAGAAGTTCAGGAATCCAAATCAAATGTTGTCAGCTCAGCAGAGTTGACCTGAGGGACAAAGGTTCAGGACAATTTCACAAAAGAAATGAGCACTGCTGGCTTTGGTCTTGAATTTAGTGTACTAATGCTAAGTAGTAACTGGTAGGGAATCAATGAGAAACTATTATTATTCCCTTATTTTTTTTCAAGGTTTGTAAAGAATAAGCTACATTTAAAGCTGTTATACTCAAATAATTAGTCTAAGTTTCTTGAGGACTGGTATATCATACTTAATCTTTTCTACAATCCCATGTGTTGAATGAAAATTTTCAATTGATTTATTTCCCCTTAACTAAATTAATTAAATTACACTAATAAAACTGACTTATTTCTACTTAGGAATATGATCCCAAATTGGAAATGGAAGAAAGTAAATGTGGTACTTTGTTATAATGATAATTATATCTGGAAAGCAAATATTGACAAGGGTTATAAACAGAAATCTATAAGCATATGAAGTATATACATAATCTCCCCTGCCAGAATTCTATCCTAATGTCTCACTGTGGTATGGAGGACACCATGCAGAATTTACTAAAATGGAAATGTCTCAAGATCAGTCTGGCATTAGACCCTCTCTTGCCTGAACAACTGATTTGCTCTATAAAAATGTGGATACTAGCATTTGTACTGTCTTCCTCGCAGAGCTGTGGTAAAGGAAAGACCCAATAAATCTAATGTAGTACATAAATATGAATTATTTACTAAAGTTCAAAGCTAAGGTGTCCACTTTAATGAAATAACAGCATTTGTATTTTTTAATAGTACATGGGGTAGATATTCTCCTGAACTAGGAAAAATGAAAGAGGAAATTTTAGAATAAAATAACATTTCTTATATGCTAACTTAGGGCAAATAAATATTTCATATATGTTCTGGTTAGTAAATTGATAAAATTCACTATCACCAAGTGGTGGTAAATCATGGAATTCTAAGTAGTTTCAAAAGAAGTTTATATGAATCCAAAAGTGAGAGGGCCACACAATTAAGGGAAACCAGGAAAGAGGTAGCTGAGGAAATGGAAAAGAATATTAGAAGTAGAAAAACCATTTTTGAATCCTGACTTTACCAATTAATATTTGTTTGACCTTAGGAAATTCAAATCTCCGGTATTGATCTCATTTTTCTCATGTGAACTTGATCTCTCTATTGATACAAAAGCTAATGCAGTCTTGTCCCTCCATTTATTTGTTCTATTTCCAGTTTTCACATTTATCTTCCAGCTGTCATATTTATGTGCTGGAGGGTACATCCAACACCTTGGAAAGCTTCCTCTATATCTCTTGCCATTTCATGGACAATAATGGAATATTCAAACTCTTTTATCTCTTGTTTTAGCTTTGTATACATTTTTCTGATGATATTTTTCATGCTGCTACCACCACACAATTCCTCTCTGATAATGTATTTCAGTCTGCTCAAACACAGAGTGCATCTCTTTTTGTTCAATGGCAGCCAGTGAGACACTGAATGCCTCAGTTCTATGTGACTCCATTTTGCTTCTGCAGTGACATTGGCAGAGTGACAGAAAAGGGGCCAGGAAGTGTTAAATCATACAGATTTTAGATTGTACAACATTAACTTAGTTCTGCACATAGGAATAGTTACATAAATGTTTCTTGAATTGAATTTAATTATGTTAAAGTCTTTAATAATTTCACACCATTCAAATTCCTAAGACTGAGGGGGGATAATCAAGTAGGTTAATTTTCATGTTAAAGAAAGACAACCCTTTCTTTGAGAAGATTCTAGAACTTTCTTTAGTGTTGCTGCTTTTCCATCTTTTATTCATTGTCTGTCTTCCCCTCAGTGCACCTGTGCCTGCTGGCTTCTTGCACTGTCATTTGCAGATGGTTTAAGGTTCCTGTTGTGTTTTAAAAGGACCTAAGAGAGAGGTTTAGACATGTGCATTGCAGAGATCTTTGACAGCTGGCTACCAGAATTTCAAAGATGTGTTTAGCTTGACTGCCTTTTCAGTCACCTAAATAGCATATATACATCAGTCAAGTCAACTATTTATCAGTTGAAAAGGATAGTCTGGGTTTCTGTGAAATCAGTTCCAATACCTTTGATGCCAAAATCTTTATTTAAATGTGGAAGTTACAATTATTTCATTGTGTTTCTAGCATCTCTGTTGTAATTTGCTAGCTTTATGGTTATTTCCTATCTATCATCTGTTAGTGTCATTTGCAGACACCATGTCTCAGAGTAGTACTTTAGGGAATGATATTATACTACCCATCAATTAAGGTCCCTAGAGTGCTAATGTCATTCTGGGAAATAAGTTCATCAATATTGAGCACTTCTGGGAACAACAACAAAAGCTGAAGATTCATAGAAATTAAGGGTGAAAGAAGGTGGTGAGGTCATTGTCTTACAAGCCCGGGTAATTCCTTGCTGATTGTTAAGATAGTGGACCTGCCTGCTTTTTAATGATATCAGTGCTGGTATACAACTATAATTGAATATTCTATTTAGCCAAGTAAGCCAATTTTCTCTTTAGAGGGAAAAACTCTAATTTTTAAATTTATTGAGGATTCAACATTAATGGCATAATCATGGCTAGCTTCTCAACTTCATAGAATAAAAATATTGTGTAGCAGAAAGATTTTATTATTTGGAGAAAAAGAATTTTGGTTTGAATCACAACTCTGTTACTTATTGCTTATGTGATCCTGGGTCAGTTATTACTTTTTAATTCTCAGTTTCCTTACTCATAAAATAAGGATGTTGGACATAATGTTCTTTGTAATCATATGGAGTTCTTAATTAATCTAACTTATAAATATTTGTTTATTGCTTTTTTCCTAAAAAACACCTAATAAATACATACCATCATATATCAATATTTTACTTTGTCTTCAAGGATTACCTATGTAATTTTACTAAATGCTTAGTCAAAACGTTGCTATGGTATTTCTGTTTTCTATCAGTTGATTTAGGCAATCAGAAAATGAAGTTATATGAATCAGAAATGTACTATTATTAAAAGTACATGGGCTTATTTGATCCTTACCACAGTGTTCTGAGGAAGGCACTACTAGTATTGCTTTCTCAAAAGCTAGAAAGAAGCAGAGACTTAAGAAAAGTTAAATAAAATGTCCATGAAAATATAGGTGCAGAGAAACATTCTATGTTTTTTCTTTCTAAATCCAAGTGTCTTTTCCTTTCTTATACAGTGCTTGTTCTTACATGCCCCACATTTAAAAATTTTTATTTTAAAAATTGAGACCACAATCCTCTGCCTTCATCTTGTAACACCTCTCTGATTTATGATTTCTCAAGGTTCACTAGAAGGAGTTCAGAGCTCTTCTCTAAAAATTATTTTGGTATAATAGAAAATTCAATCAGGGTAAATGTATTAAAGTCATAAAGATCTTGTCTTTCTAGCTACTTTCATATTCTGTATTTCAATTATATTTTAATTATTTTCACCTATCTTATTAATTCTGAACAAAATATTTCTTAAAGAATTTATAAGCTAAAAATTAATTTTTTAAAATTTTATTATCCTAAAGTCTAAGGTACAAATCAGCAGATCCCCAGTATTCACTGCTTTAACTTTTATAAACCTGAGTAAGAGGTGCTTTGGGAATGACTGGAATGACCAGCAATGATAACTAAATGCCAGTATTTTTTTTTCACTAACAATACATTTCAAATTCATACCATTTCATTTTTCATTGTGTTAATAAAGTCACAGATAAGAAGACTACTTTTGGAATATTGCAGCAAAGCAATTAATAAAGTTTCATGTATAATTCTTGAAAAACAATTGGAAATATATGAATTGAATGAGTACTCTTAGTTAGATTCAGAACTGGCTCAATGATCTGACACAAAGATTAATCCTTAAAGGAGTTGATTTCACCATGAGGACTGTTATTAACAGAGTAACCTACAGAACAAATAGGCAAAATAAAATGATTTAAATTTAAGAGAGCAAGGCAACATGTATTATGAAAAATTTGACATTCAAAAATGGTGTTAACAGGATGGAAATATAGGTCATAATAATATCTATAACTAAATGTGGATTAATGTAAAATGCTAAATAAATAACTTGTACTACCTTGTAGCTATCAGACAGGCTAATGTGACAAAAAAAAAGAAATGGTTAATGCGGATGGGATGTGCAGAAAATGGAAACTAATGCCCTATTGCTGGAGTTGTGAAACAGGTACAATTATTCTAGAGAGTATTATGAAACCATACCCAAAGGGTCATAAAATGGTATTCTCTTTAACTGAGCAACACAAATTACTAGGTTTGTATCCCAAAGAAATCAAAGATAGAGGTAAAGGACCTACATGTACAAAAATATTTATAGCATTTTTTGTGGTAGCAAAGAACCAGAAACTGAAGTGATATCCATCAATCAGGGAATGACTGAATAAGTTGTGGAATAAGATTGTAACAAAATATTGTTTTGCACAAGAAATGACAAATAAAGCCATCACAGCAAAACACAGAGATTTATGTGAAGTGATGTAAAGTGAAGTGAGCAAAACTAGGAGAACATTGTACACAGTTATAACAATGATATATGATGATTAACTGTGGATGACAACTACTATCAACAAGGCAAAGATCCAGGAGAACTCCAAGGGACTCATGAAGAAAAGGGTTATCCACTGCTGTAGAAGGAACTGATGAAGTCTGAATGCAGAGTGAAGCACACCACTCTTCACTTTACTAACTCCATTAATTTTTCTCTAGTGTAAGCAATATATATCTTCTTTTACAACATTACAAATATAGAAATATGTATTATATGATAAGATATGTAAAACCTATATCATATTACCTGTCTTCTTTGGGTGGGGGCACAAGGGGGTTGGGAGAGAAAGAACATGAATGCCCAAAAGTTGGAAAATAAATATTAAAATTGCATTGGCATTTAATTAAAAAATAAAAATTATCACTTTTTCTCATTCTCCTTTTATTCTCATTCAAAAACCTGCCAATATCTTGCTTCTTCAGATTTTCTCTATCCATATTGATAATCACTATATATATATGTGTGTATATATATATATATATTTATTTATTTATTTTCAGCATTTTCTACACTTCATTGTTGGATAGTAATGATTAATCTTTAAGTCTGTATTTATCTTTAGTACTTTGTACATGCATTTATCAAAATTTAAAACTCACTTTTCAATTTGTCAGAAAAAATATTCTTCTTGGTACTGCTTAAGTCAAACCCATTCCTAGACAAGAGACTTTTATTGCTATTTTTTAGAATAAATTTTAGATTTTCTGTTTTTCCTTTCAGCTATCCCTTTTTAACAAAAACAATCACCTTTTACCACTAAACCTTCACTTTTCTTTTTAAGATTTCACTCTTTAGTTATCCTTACCAGGTTCCTTTTATTAGGACTGTAGGCTTTCTTATAGACTGAGCCACCAACTACCCATATATAGTGTTTTAAGGTTTGCAAAGCACTTTATAAATGTTATCTCATTTGTTACTTATAACAACTCTGAGAGTTAGGTGCTGTTTTTACTCCTGTTTTATAGTTGAGGAAACTGAGGCAGAAAAAGTTTAAGCAGCTTGACAAGGGTCATATAAGGTGTCTGAGGATAAATATGAACTCAGATCTTCCTGACTACAGGGCCAATGATCTCTAGATGTCTCTAGGTTGTAGACTAATCACTACGTATAGAACATAAATTCTGTTAGGAATATCCTTACCTCTGACAATTTCAGTTCAGTTTTAGAAATAGCAAAGTAACTAATGTTTAACTAAGTACATAGTAACAAGTACCAAACTGTAAAAACAATTATAAATTGATAAAATAACAGCACAGTTTGAGAATACAGTAGAATTAGTTTTTGACTGACCTTTGAAAATGAAACACCTTTAAGAAGAATTACATGCAAACATACGTTAATGCTACTGCATAAAATTAAGATGCCCTTACATTTCTTCATCTTGACAAGGCACTACATTTAGTGTGATTCAGATTCACAGAATGATAAATGCTTCATTTTTATGCCCTGATCTTACCTTGTAGGTGAAAGAGATCCATTAGGGCTATCAAAGGTAATAATGTCTTTCTTGACATCAAACATTTTTCATTCTCTCTTACCTCTCTCTGCTGACACCCTCAAAATGCCAATTATATAATATCAGCCTTGCAGCTGAGAGAGGGACTAGAAATGCAAATGTTTTTTTTTTCTTTTCATCAGAACTGATGAAACGAACACATTTTAAGATTTTTTATAGGAAGTAAATACAATGAACAGAAAAATAACATATTTTCACAACTTTGTAGGTGTTGATATATTTGCTATGTTTTTCTTAATGCATGGTAAATATTTTTTATCATATTCATTTGAGGAAGAGGAGAAATGTTTTGTTTTTTTAATTAGAAGTGACAGTTTGGTTTTAAACTCATATTAGAATATCTTGCCCATTTCTGTACTTTATGATGAAACTGATCTATGTAATAAAATTGTGGAAAATATCAAGAGTATTGATGAAAGAGATGGAAAAATATAAATCCACTGAAGAATGAATCAATATGACTATTTAAGTTTCATTTCTCTTCACTGAACACCTATCAGATTCCAACTACTTTCTGGTCAGAGGGAGAGGGTAATGGTCTCACCATCTAGAGATCATGAAGACAAGGATGGAACTGAGAAGGGAAAAATCCAAAGCAGCAGACAAGAAAAGAAACTAAATGCAGACTGGAGAAAATGATATGAGACACAGGGGGGGGGGATATAGAAAGTCTCATTGGTCAGGTAAATAAAAAGGAGAAAGGATGAAACAGAATAGAGAAACCTTGATTTGAAAGCATGAGAAAGAAAGTACAGAATGATAAGTTTTGGTAAATATTTGTTGTCTTTGAATAAAGAATGTAGATCTTTGCTAATAGTCCTGAGACACTATGATTATACCTAATTTTTTGTTTTAAAGGAATCACTATATAGGAAGTTTAATCCTTTACAGTGGCATTTGTAATCTGTGGCCCAAGAACCACACAAACCAAGTCTGATCTCAGGTACTCATTATCTTCCTCTTCTCTCAAAATTTATACTTTGAAATCTCTGAATCTTGTTTATTTATAAATTATTTCCAAATTTCCACAAAAGGAGGTATTGTGTGCCAAGCACCTAAATAAGCATTTAAGATAACAAATGCATATAAAAGAGGTATTATTTCAACCTACAGAAAATACAAATGATGCCAAAGTCTCATAAGAGCCACTAAAACTATAAAGAACACACATAAATTATATATAGTTGTGCTCATGGTAGCCCAAAGAGCACTCAATACCATTCTCCCATATGTCTTTTGGGTGCTATTTCTGTAATAGTCACAGAGTAAGTTTGATTTAGCATCATCCCATGATTTACAGTCAACTCATAAGGTAAATGACTTTGGAATTGCTACTGGGGCAATACACTGACATTATATTTATTCCCTAGATCTCCCACAGGAGGTTAATTTCTTTACAGACTTTACAAACGTCTGTCTTCGAAGTCCCACTAGAAGTCAAACATAATTCAAGGTTGTTGAGTTGGTAACACTATCCCTTTAAGTACTCTATCTATGTAACATACATAAAATTATTGGGGGTAATAGTTGTTAAGATAGGATTTTCTGGTAAGGGAAACATAAGGAAAAACATAAAAATCTACTTTATTGTTTTGGAAGGGAAAGGAATAAGGGCTTAAGGATTTACTTATGCTTATTCTTATTTATAAAAACCAACTAACTATGTTAAGTAGGTTACTAAACTACAAGAACTTAACAAAATACCCAAATATCATAGCAGGGGTCTAAAACCAGTTAGAGCCAGGATCTGTTATATGTTCAAGCAAGTCCTGATGTCCAAATGAGACTGAATGCTGCCAGAAGCTAGATACAGGAACCCCTCCTCAGTTCAACACAGGGAAAATCCTCTTCAGATCTCTCTTCAGACCTTCCTCTTGACTTCCTCAGGAGACCAGAAGAAGAAGTCCGTTGGGGCAAGATGGAGTCTTCCCAGATCCTCCTGCTCAGGTTCCCATGTGACCTTTGGTCCCACTGTCAATCATACTTAGGTTTTCACTTTTCAGTTCTTGCACAGTTTTGCAAATTGCAAACCTTTCCATCCTTTATCACATAGTGGAGGCAACAGCTTCAGGTCCCTTTTTCTCCCATGGGAGGTAACTAGGTTGTACAAAGGATAGTATAATGACCGGTGATGAGGAAGACCTATAATCAAATCCATCCTTAGACACTCTGTAACTCTTAGCATATCATTTAACCTCAGTTAGCCAGTTTCCCAACTGTAAAATTGTGATCATAATTGGATCTACATTCTAGGGTTGTTTTAAGAGTCAAATGGGATAATGTTTGTAAATTGTTTAGAACAATGTCCAGCTCATAGTAGGTGTTTGATCCTGCTTTCCTTCTATATCAGGTGGTAATGTATTTTTAAAAATTTTCTCATATGTGTAGATAGATATTATTTTCCTTGAAAGAATATAAGTTCATTGAAGAGAGCTTTTGCCTCTTTGTCATTTGACTTTTGCCTTTATGTCATCAGCCCCTACTGCAGTTGTCTGGTACAGCTGTTGGTTGAGAGATGCTTTAAAAGTTTAAAAATAAGAATTATAATGCATGGAAATAGAGCTGAGTGGTCATTATGGTAAGGAGCTTTATTAGGAAATTACTGGAGGGTAATATCAACCTTAGAAGGGGGAAATGGAGAAGTAGGGCTTGGTCATTGCTTACTTTCCAATACTTTCAAAATCTCCATAATTGTCTCTCCTCAAGGTGGTTTTACATACAACTCGCTATCTGAATGGATAATCTTTAATGATAACTATGTGTGTGTGTGTGTGTGTGTGTGTGTGTGTGTGTGTGTGTACACACATAAATACAACTTTCCCTATTTTTTGGATGAGAAAACTGAGGCCAGCAGAGGTTGCAATGATTTGCTTAAGATTACATGTATACAAAATTAATTGTTAGCAAAATATTTAAAACCCTTACCTTCCATCTTGGAATCAATACTGTGTATTGGTTCCAAGGCAAAAGAGTGGTAAGGGCTAGGCAATGGGGGTTAAGTGACCTGCCCAAAGTCACACAGCTGGGAAGTGTCTGAGGCCAGATTTGAACCTACAATCTCCCATCTCTAGGCCTGGCTCTCAATGCACTGATCTACCCAGTTGCCCCCAATTGTTAGCAAATTTTAACTTGATTCTGGGATTGTTTAAATGTCTGTTTTGGGGGTAGTGGTGGTAATGATTCAAAATTAAGAATTTGAGGTAGTGAATATTATATAATATATGTGAGGTGATACTGTCTAATAAAGATAACTGGCCATGTAATCAAGAATGAAGCTTTGGGGTTGGGGGAAGAAATGTCAGAACACAGCTATTGGTATCAAATACCTCAATAGTGTACTTGATTTAAGGAGCTGACAGAAAAAGGATGGGGCTATTTTCAGAAAGCTAGACTATAATTAAATAATAAGGAAATGGTAATACAGTATCATAACATGACTGATAAGATATCACATGATTCTTAACAAGTGGAAATTATTAATGAAATCTCATTGGCTGTTTTTAAAAAAAAGTAATTTGGTGTTTGTTGATTCTTCTGATTTATGATATGGTTTATGTACTCTGACTTGAAAGGAGAGCCAACTCTTATCAGATGAGGGAGTTATGAGAGTGTCCTCCCTCTGGGCTTCTTTATCTTTATTGGTTAGATGGAAAAAACAGGAAAAACATTAGGATTTTCCATTTCCTAGGTGAGTTTTCTTTGTAATTAACCGTACTTATATATCAATATTTTATCCATCATTATAGATCTTGAATTCTAATCAACTTCTTGAATTCTTAATAATTTTTTTAGGATTCCAAAGTAAAAGTCTTAATTTCAGGTCATGATAAGTCTGTATCTGGGCATGATGGAAAGCACTGAACTGTGAGCCAGGAGATTGAATTCAAGACATGATTCTCATGTTAACTGAGAGTATAAGTTTAGGCAATTCATTTGTACTATTTGGTCTCATTGTCCTTAACTTGGATAAGTAGACAGGCTAGAACAAATTATTGCTAATATTCTTCTTCCCATTCAAAAATCCTATTCTATTGCTTTCCACTACTCTGTCCTCTATTTAACTTACAGCATCTCCTAACAATTTCCAGCTGCTTGAATGTGTAACCAAACAGGACCCAACATATTGTCATAGCAGGCTTTCTCTACTTACCACTTTTCTAAGAAAGAACTGTAGGGTCTCACACCTTCAATTAATTTAAATTCTAATCATCCAATAAAGGGGTTAATAGCTGAGACCACAAGTATGTCAGAATAAAAGTATGGGTTAATTGTGCAATTGCATGGAAAGTTGGATTTTATGCAGAAGGGAGTAATTTATTTTTTAAAAAGTTATTTATATATTAAAATATATATATGCTAGAATTTACCTGGAAATTATGCCAGTTAAAATAACACAAAAGAAAAAATGTAAGGAGAAAACATGTAAGGTTTTTAAAAATTAAAAGGTATACATTTATATATTTGATAGTAAAATAAGTGATGCTGAGATTATCTTTAATAGAAGTAGAATTCTTATTCACTTTACAATTTGTGAAAAAAGACAAAATAATTTATAGATAAATCCATTAGGCCAAAACATTGATGGAATGAAGACACACCAAGGCAATTAACATATTCTTTGGTAATTTTCTCAGCTTTTCTGAATAATTTAATGCTTGATATATTTAGCTAGGCATGGTGCCTAGGCAGAAAGTGATCTTTTACTAATGATATATGTGGATATGATCTAAGTGAATGAATCAATATTTTGTGAAATCTCCAGCACTCATTAATTAATTCTGCTTTGAGTCATGGAATCTCAGGCAGATTTCAGAGTTTATGAAGCCTTATCAAAATTTGCATCATTAATTCTGTCTATATCATAGATTCTATAATATCCCAAGAAGAACTGACATTTAGTCTCTGCTTTAAATTCTCCAGTGAAAAGGAACTCATGATCACATGATTGTCCTTCTTTTAATTTGTCTCCTTAATGAAAATTTAGTCTCATTTCCTCATTCCCCTCTTTTGCTCATGCAAATGCCAAATATACTTAATATATGTAACAACCCAGATACTCCTTCAAAGCCAAGCAACGTGGTTTAGTGGAGCAGTAAATTAAGTATCAGTTTGAAATGGAATGTTCAGCACTAGAATAGCTTACTCTCTGAAAAATTTCTTTATATCCATTTATTCTTTATAGAAATACTTCATACCTATCTCACAATTGGGATGTATAAAAATTCATGTCTGAAAAAACATTAAAATAGTCTCCAATAAATATACAGTGCAAGAAAAAAAGTTAGCATTAAGTATTTCACTCATATTTCAGTTTTAGGCCTTACTCTGAATATCTGTGATAATGATTGCAGTCAAAAAGATTCTGTCTTTATGTGAAAAGTAAAAGGGTAAAGAAGAATGACAGTCATTTTTGTATATTTGCCCATTTGTCACCTTTATAGGCTTATTACTCTGTACTCTGGGCTCTCCTCTCCTCCCACTCCCACTCCCACTGTTTCCTATATCTCTCTCTTCCCTTCTTTCTCATTAACTAATTTGATGTACTGACTGTTTGGTCATTGGTCAAGATGCTCCCCAGTTAGAAATTTATCATATGCAGGTAAACAGGGGGTGAAGTTCAGTAAGACAAGATGATGATTAAAAGTCCCCTTCAAAAAGGAATCTAGCAAACATAATTCAGGCACAAAGAGTACAGATGTGCCTAAGGGAATTGAAGGAGAAGGAACACAGACCAAGTTATCTTTTTTGCAGACCAGCTTTTCATTGTGCAGAAATAACAATGAGGTACTGAGAACACTAAATTATTGGGAGAAATGAACCAATTGCTGTCTGGATGTCAGAGAATAAATAACTTAGATCAAATAAAGCTGCATATGAATCTGAAATAGTTTTGTCATTGATTGGATCGCACATAAATTTTGCTTTCAGGGGTCAGTTGGATTGATCTACTTATTCATAGTTATAAGAATGTATCTGTTCTCATGTCTTTATGATCTCTCCTACTAGACTTTCAGGATTATGGATATGGTGTTAATTTGCACATGGCTTATGGAAATTCTGACCATTGTGAGCATATGGAGATTATGGAATGATTTTTATCATCTGTCCTTTAGCATATAGCCTTCTGGAAAATACAAATACTTGAAGATATTTTTATAATTACTTGAAATTTAGAATGTTATTAAACATGATTTCATCTTGGTCTTCCACAAGCACTGGGATTAACTTGGGGAACAAAATGAGTCTTTTAAGAAATAATCAGTGAAATATGGAGTAGAATAATATAGTAGAAACATCAGATCCCTGAAGTTGAATGATTTTTTTCAGACTTCAATGTCAATTAGTCCCCTACTGCCACAGAACTGCCACAGAAAGTTTTAACATGACTTTTCAATATGTTTAGATTGCTTTAGGTATCCTTAAGTAATGGATTTATCCATTTTTCCTAGCAAAGTATAGGTGATAGGGAGTGGAAAGAATTAGAAATATGACATATATTTGAGTAAGATGTTTGTGGTCACAGTTGAAAATTAAATGAAATCATCAGGTAGTGTGTGGGGATAATTAATTCAATTCAGTGACTATTGGGATGCAGTAGATGGGATAAGCCATGAGTCAGTTTCATCAAATTATCAATCATTTCCAAGAATGACCACTTGGCTTTATAAAATGATAGGTTTGACTGGGAAAATTGGAAACTGTATGGGAAAAATTAGGTTTAGATCAACATCTTACACCCCATACCAAGATAAATTCAAAATGGGTATATGACTTAAAAATAAAGAGTAAAATCATAAATAAATTAGGTGAACATAGAATAATATACCAATCAGACCTTTGGGAAAGGAAGGAATTTAAGACCGAGCACAAGATAGAGAACATTACCAATGTAAAATGAATGAATTTTATTATATTTTATTATATCAAATTAAAAAGGTTTTGTACAAACAAAAACAATGCAACCAAAATTAGAAGAAAAGCAACAAATTGGGAAACTATTTTATAACAAAATTCTCTGAAAATGGTTCAATTTATCCAATATATAAGCAACTAAGTCAAATTTACAGAAAATCAAGCCATCCCCCAATTAACAAACAGTCAAGGGATATGAATAGGACATTTTCACATGAAGAAATCAAAACTATCAATAAGCACATGAAAAAGGTGTTCTAAATCCCTCCTGATTAGAGAAATGCAAATAAAAACAACTCTGAAGTACTACCTTACACCTATAAGACTGGCCAATATCACAGCAAAGGAAATTGATAAATGTTGATATGCAAAATTGAGACACTAATACACTGCTGGTAGAGTTGTGAATTGATCCAACCTTTCTAGATGGCAATTTAGAACTATGCACAAAGGGCTTTATAAGCTTACTCTTTGACCTAGTCATATCACATACCCCAAGGAGATAATAAGGAAAAAGACTGGTAAAAATATTTATAGCTGAGTTCTTTGTAGTGGCAAAAATTGGAAAACGCGGGGGTGTCCATCGATTGGGGAATGACTGAACAAGTTGTGGTATTTGATAGTGATGGAATACTATTGTGCCAAAAGGAATAATGAACTGGAGGAACTCCCTGTGAAGTGGAACGACCCCCAGGAATTGGTACAGAGTGAAAGGAACACAACCAGGAGAACATTGTATACAGAGACTGATACACTGTGGTACATGCAAACGTAATAGACTTTTCTTCTAGCAGCAATTCAATGATGTAGGACAATTCCAAGGGACTTATAAGAAAGAATTTTATTTACATCCAGAGAAAGAACTGTGGAAATGAACTGTGGCATTAGAAAACTATATGATTGATCAAATAGATCGATAGGGATATAATTGTGGTTTTGATATAAAAAGATCACTCTACTGCAAATATGAATAACATAGAAATAGGTTTTGAACAAAGATACATGTATAACCCAGTGGAACTGTTTGTCAGCTCTGGAAAGGGGGAGGAAAGAAGGGTGGGAAAAATCATGAGTCGTAACCATTGAAAATATTCTAAAATTTAAAAAAAAATTAATTTTCTATAGCAGCTTTCTTAGTTGTGGCAAAGGATTGGTAATAAAGGGAATGTTCATGAATTGCGGAATGGCTAAATAAATTGTGGTATGTGAATGTGATGGAATACTGGTGTGCTATAAGAAATAAGGAGCAGAATGATTTCAGGAAAAGTTGGAAGAACTATATAAGCTGAAGCAGAGTGAAGTCAGCGGAACTAAGAGAACATCAAACACAGAAAAAGCAATATTGTATGATGATCAACCTTGAAAGGCTTAGCTATACTCAGCAAATACAATGATCCAGGTCAATTCTGCAGGGCTTATGACAAGAATGCTATCCATCTCTAGACAAATAACTAACTTGGAATGAAGGTCAAAGCATACTGTTTTTCACTTTAGTTTACTTGTGTTTTTATTTAAAGATTCTTATTTACTATAAGTATTCTCTCACAACAATGACCAATATGGAAATATGTTTTGCATGATCATACATATATAATCCAGATCAATTGTTTGGCATTTGAGGTGTGTGTGTGTGTGTGTGTGTGTGTGTGTGTGTGTGTGTATGCGTGTGTGTGTGTGAAACATTTTGTTCTCATGGTTTCAGAGATAATATGTTGAATTTCTTTTCATCTATTTGGGAAAATAAAATGCTTTTTCTAAAAAATGAATTAGAGTGGCAACTAGGTGGCTCAATGGATAGAGAACCAGTCCTGGAGAGAGGGTTTCTGGATTCAAATATAATCTCAGATACCTCCTACCTGTTTATCATGGAGAAGTCACTTAACTGCAATTACCTACTCCTTACAGTTCTTCTTGCTTGGAACCAACACTTAGCATCTATCTAAGAAAGAAGGTGAAGTTTTAAAAAAAGATTAGAGTCTTGCCCAAGGCCACAAAATATATGGATACATGGAAAAGCTAGAACTTAAACTGAAGCATTCTGAAGCAGAGTGTGGTATCCTTTTGACTACATCCTCTTCTCTTTCTGGGTAGGTTTAGGGACTCAGTCTATGGAAATAAAGAATTTAAAGATACATATCATTGTCCATATTGTGACTCTAACTGTTTCATAAACCATATTCTCTTATCTGAGCTGTCTATATTCACTTGTCTTTAAATAATTAAAAAAAAAACTACACACAAGCCAAGGAAAAACAAATTTCTCTGAGTAGTGAGGTACTTTCCCTTCCCAAAAGATTAAGACTAATGAAATGAAATCACATATACTGTATTGTCACCTGCATTTATCTGCATATGTTTTAGCAAGTACACATACATCCAGGTAGGAGTGCAGAATGGGGGATAATCAATTAGCAAATTCATTTCTCTGGAAATGCCTTCTTGAAGATGTACTTCTAAATCAACTAGAACTATTAACACATGTGAACATATTTATTGAATCCTACTTTGCATATTTTGGGTTGTTCTTGGTTTTCAAAAGTGGCAAAAATATTGGCTAATCTTTTATGCTTGGCTTACAAGATTAAAGAAGAACTAATGACAATAGCTTGTTGTATGGTTGTCTTCTAAGGACAAAATTTTGGATTTGGAAGGAACTGGAGAGGCCATTTACCAACTCCCCTAGTTGGTCAAGAAGAGAAGTTTAAATGATTTGCCCAAAATAACACAGGTAACACATGTTAGAAGTAAGATTTGAACCCAGGTCTTCTAACTCTAGAGATAGTGAGCTATAGTTTGGCTGTAGCTCATCCATGATGATTGTTATATCTCTTCCATTAGAGTAAGCTTCCTAGGTATGGGAATGGTAGGGTATATTAGAGACAAAAGGAGCATGTATTTTTCTTGCATTTATACAGCTAGTATCTACTATGTGCCAGGCACAATGCTAAGTGATTTACACATGCCATCTTATTGGTTCTCACACCAATCCTGGGAGGCAGGTACTGTTATCATACTCATTTTTCTAATGAGGAAACTCGGGCAGAGAGAAAGTAAGTGACTTGCTCAATATCACATAGTTACTGAATGTCAGAGGCTGGATGTGAATTCAAGTCTGCTTTCACTCTGGGCCTGTCACTCTATCCAATGTACAACCTAACTACCATAACTGATGAGTATCCCTGGCAAATATTGACATTGCCATCGATACACAGACTTTCTGTTTTTAAAAAGACCTATATTTAGCAATAGTTCTTAAGTAGCCAAGTTGCACAACATTCTTTTTTTTTTTTAGATTGAATATCCTTCTCCCCTTATCTAGAGCTTGTTTAGACATAGAAGAAGCCATGGTCATCCATTGCATCCAGGGCCATTATCTGACATCTTCACTAACAAAAATAGCAATTTCTACTCATACACCTAATCCTTCTACTAAACAAGGGCCTACTGTACTTCTCATTTGAGCCAGTGTCTTTGTGTAGGCAGACTAGTCTCAACTTCTGGTTCCTGGGAGAGTGGCAGCAGGGATTTACAAAGGTCACCCCCACTTCCAGGAACGCACAAAACTATATTAGATGTCATAAGAAAAGAGGGACAGAAAACAATAATGATTCCCTAACATAACTCTAATGAAGAAAGGTAAATGGGGCCACAAACTGGGCAGGGAGAGAAGGGATAGGCAACTTAGCAAATCACACTAATTTCATCAGTTACCTTAATGTTGTATAACTTTTGATTTTGGTTTAAACTAGAAAGAATTCCCTCTGTTGCACATTGTAGTCTGAGCAAAATGTACAAAATATGAACCATAAGGAAACTTGCTCATATTATTGAGATAGTAACATCTAGAAGTTGAGGGGGGAAAAAAGGAATCACACCTTTTTCCAGAATGTGGCTTCTTAGGATAAAATATTTATTGTCATGCTTTAATTTCCTAAATGGCTGTTAAATGGCACCACCATTGATATAGATGAGATGGTAAATTGAATAAATTAAGATAATGCCTTTGAAAATATAAATGTCTATTTCTACTTTTAGGAAGAGCACCTATCTCAATATGAGATGCTCAATAAATTTTCACTGACAATGAATCAAGGAAGGAGAGAGCCAGAATATTGTGAGACAAGAACTGATAACAAAGTTACCTAATGCAATCTCAACTGGACTATCTCTGCAACAAGATAATCCTTTTACTCTTCCTCAATTTATTCTCTATTACACTCCCCATGACAACTATTGCAAACTTTTATCCTCAAATCTCCCACACAACTTATCCTCTCCTTGCCTCATAATTTTGTCTTTTACTCTGCTGAGAAAAATAGAGGGAATTTATTATGAGGTCCTTCTTCCCTTCTCTAATTTTATAGCTTACTGATATCAACTTCTAATTTTTTGCTATAGATAGAGATGCCCTTTTTTCCAAGGCCATTATCTCTACATGTACCTTTGATCTCATTAGACTTCTCCAGAAGATTTATTCCACTATCTTTCTTCTTTCCCCCTCCATTCTCTCCAGGCATCCACTGGTAAAATTTAATGGCCAACTATCCAGAAAAAAAAATGTATCTACATAACACTCGGTTAAGTTATTCTGTCTTATCAATATGTTCTACTTCCTTAAGTTGAGATAACCAATAAAACAATAAATAAATCTATTTGTTGTGTTTGCTCTTTTCCAATGTGTAAGTGCTCACATAAAATATTTGATAATTAGTTCTTATAGGCTTATTGGAGCTGGATGCAACACATCTCATCTCCTCTTCTCTTTCCTCCTCCCCTCTCTCTCTATGTTCTTGTATCTTTATCTCTCTGTCTGACTCTGCGTCTGTCTCTTTCTCTCTCTCTCTCTCTCTCTCTCTCTCTCTCTCTCTCTCTCTCTCTCTCTCTCTCACACACACACACACACACACACACACACACACACACACACACACACACACACACATACACACACACACACATTTACACACTTTGTCAACAAGTCAATCTTCTGGACTTTTCCTGTTCCTCATACTTCTTGATATCTCTTCATTATTTGACACTGTTCATCTTTCAGGCCATCTGGATATAATCTATTTTTGGCTTTTTGTGATATCACTTCCTTTTTTGTTTATCCTATTTGATTATATGTTCTCAGTTTCCTTTGTTAAAGGTTAAGCTCTGGACTTTTTTCCCCTCTCTATAAACTCATTCTATTGGTGACTTTGTTAGTTCTCACAGATTTAACCATTTCCCTGCCAATGACACAGATAAAGATGAAACACTGGATATCCAAGGAATTTAGTAGAATAGATATTAAAGATGTTATTTATGAGATGTATGAGAGGAAGAAAAGGGATATTGATCATCTGTCAAGGGCAAGGAATGCTAGGTACACTGTGAACATATTTCACTATTACCCTTAAAGTTTCGGGGCAAGGTGAGGAAGAACTTCAGCATGTTGAACTTCTTGTGTCAAATTTTTGAAGGCACAGACATAGCTAGATTGCAACTTAAGTGCTTGAAGGCAACTTCTCAATTGATAAGACAACATATCCATTTGAGTATATGAGGGAATAGTAAACATGATCCAGAAAAGATTATTGGACTTAGCCCGAGAAGAATGATAATAATTTTTCATTTTTGAAGAAGACTAATACAATCCTTAGGATGAAGTCTTGATTTGCCCAATGATACCATAATGATGACATCTTGACTTGCTCATTAATTGAATGTAAATAAGGAGGAGTTGTAAAAAGTCCTTAGCTTTACTCTCTGTTCCAGACATCAAAGTCAAGATGACTGCAATTGCCCAGGATGACCATGGCATCTGATGCAGTGTCTGACTATGTTATCTTCAATGTCTGATCAAGCTCTAGGTATTCCACAGTGCCTTCATATGCTTGGATAGACATCTCCTTACCTCACCTATCAGTTTGAAGCCTTCCAGTTACCCTCAACTTAGTGTAGCCCATCTGCTGATATAATTTTACCAGGGTAGAGCCACAGCACAGGCTACATTCTTGGAGCCACATTTGAAGTTGGCTGAAGAGTAGGCACTAAAGGTAGATGAGTGCCCCTCAAAAGATGTTGGGTGCTATTCCTCCTTAAACACCCCATATACCAGCATAAAGGAAATACAAAATTTCCATGAGCCTGAGCTCATGCTTCTTACCATGTTGTAGCTAGATGAAACACATGCACAGATTCCTTGAAAACACAATATCACATGACAATTTATGTTAATGAGGTATAAAATTAAATGCTTTTGGGGGTCTTCAGTGAAAGTATGATGGGGTAATCAGAATAAAAATACTTTATAAGTGGAGTCAGAGCTTTTCTGATCCTCTTACTTCTCAGAAGCTATAACAAAATAAGGGTTATATGATAAATATGAAAGGAAGTCAGGCATTCAAAGGTATTATGGAGATGCCACAGGGATGAGCTTCAACATAGTATTTGGTAGTGGAAGTCTATTACTTAATTTATAAGAGTAAAACCTCATATTTTTAATTAAAATAAGGATTTGGTTACTTTACATTAAAAAAATAAGCCACTTGTGGCACAGATGGAAAGAGGTACATGCAAAAGTAAATATGTCCTAGTTCCCAAGAAGCAGTAATATAAAGGTAAGTGACTGCTTTGCTCAGACTTATAAACACATAGTATGTTATTCTGAAATTCTTATTTAATAGAATTTATTTTATCAATGTTAATATGTCAATGTTTAACGTGAACAAATGGTCTTTTTATAGTCAACTAAAAGACTAGTAATCACCATCATTAAAATAAGATCCCATCTCTTGTTGCCTAATACAAAAAGGGTTGAAGAAATTCATTTAAATATTAATTTTGCTTCCACAATAGATGGGCAATAAACTCTACTCAGTGTTTAAATTACTCTTTTCTTGTAAGTTCAGCTTTGGGGAATTCTAATGTTTTAGTATGCAAGGGTATTGTGGAATATGTGGAGTGATATTGCTAAGGAAGAATATTGTAGACATTTATGAGGAAAATATAATGTAGTGCTTTCATGTGTTTTTGAAACGAGGAAAAAGGGTTCAAACTTCTAAAGACTTTGCAAAATTGTCCGTGAATTTGTTAATTTTCTTAATAACTTCTTTTGATGATCACATTGAATTTCATGTTAATTATATAATAACAAATGATGTCTCTATATTAAAAGCAATTTCAAGGAGTAAACAGTATATATCAGAGGACAGTGAAATTTTCAAAGATATGGGAACATTTATGAATTATAGAGCTAGAGGAAAAAATTAAAACAAAAAGCACATTATTGTAAGTTAGAGAACTTGGTTTCAAATTCCAATTTTCTTGTAGAACACCTGTGGGACCTTGAATAAGTTGTTCAAATTCTCTCAGACTCAGTTTCTTCCTCAGTAAAATGAGTTCAATAGATTATATCCTCTCTACAATATCTCAGCTCCAAATCTATTATATTATGTTTTCTTACTTACAAATTACATACTTTATATGTCACTAAACAGCATTTTTGAAAACTTTTATTACTGGTCTAACTATTGATCTCCAAGAATCATTGTCAATATTTTTATTCTTTAGTTCCTGGTTCTTCCTTCATAAATTCCTTTTTCAATATCTCATTGTAGCATTGATATTATCCTGATTTCCAAGGATAACAGAGCATAAAAAATGCTTAGTTCTAATATTCAGGGGAAAAAGAAAAAACTGAGTTTCTAGTATGGCCCTAGTGAATGCCTTCATTTTGTTATGTGAGAACTTATTTGGTTATGGCAATCCAGGAAATACACAAAAAATCCAAAATGACTCTATTCCAGTTTTATAATATAAGAGTTATATAAGAGGATTCTTAGTGGCATAAATATTTCATGTTGTTTTCATTTCATTATCCATAAATATTAATTTTACTCTTTGTATTCTAAATTTGAATTTTTTGCATGGTGAAGAATGGGTCAGCTTCCTGTATATGAGGAAACATATCAGATAGAATATACCATAGGAAAAAAATAGATAACCTTGTTTGAACAAATTAAATAGACTTTACACAAATGAATAGAACAAAGTTAAAAATAAAATGCAAATAATGGGAAAAAATCTTGGAACAAATTTCACTGATAAAGATCTCATTTCTAATATACATAATGATCTGAGGCAAATTTAAGAGAAAAAGTTACATTCTTTATTTGGTAAATGTTTTATAGATATCAAGGAGCAGTTCTCAAGGGAAGAAACCAAGACTAAGTTTATCCACATGAAACAATGCTCCAAATCATAACTAATGAGATATGTGCAAATTAAATAAATTTTGAGACTTCATCTCAGATCCATCACAATGGCAAAAGTGAAAAAAAGTAAAAGTATAAATATCAGAAGGATTGTATGGAGTTGGGGGAGTACATTCATGCATTATTGATGAACCTATAAATGAATATAATGATTTATAATTACATACAAGTTACTAAACAATATGTACCCTTTGCTCTACCAAAAGTATAGTGTCCAGCTATATCTATCCTTGGATTTTATATCAAAACACAATTCAAGAAAATGAAAAAGGCCCTTTTTTATACAAAATTAATTTTAACAACTCTTTTGTGGTAGCAAAAACCAAAAATCAAAAACCCTAGAAATTAAGGAGATGTTTACAAATTGAAGAATGATAGGATAGGTTGTGATATGTGAATATGATGAAGTACTTCTGTGCTTTGAGAATGAGTAAATATATGGGATTCCAAAGGATTTGGAAATACTTAACTGACATAAGTTAGAACTAGAAAAACTATGTACAGTATACCATCAATATTATAAAACAATGAACAATTCTGTGAAGTTTTAAAAAGCGATGAAAAACAAAAAAAGGTAGAAGGAGGGGAACAATTTATGCAATAAGAACAACATTGAAAACAGGGAGCCTCAAAAGCTCTAAAAACTATGTTCAATACAATTATCATTCATGATTCCAGAGGACCAATAATGAACTGTAATTCATTGTGAAGTAATACATTTAAGGTGCAGAGTGAGGCATATTTTTGTATTACATAAATACATTATGAGATTTTTTTGTTGTTTGACTATGTATATATTTGTTATGCAAATTTAGTTTTCCCATTAGGTAGAAATAGGAAGAAATGAGATTTCTGTTCTTATTTTAAAAAGAGAAGTAGAGAAAAGTGCTTTGTGTATGAAATTTAACATGCATTTTCCAGTCAATTTAATTCAATAAACATATATTACATGACTACTGTACTCCAGGCACTGTGCTAAGCAATGGGCATACAAATAAGTAAGACAGCCTATGCCCTCAAGGAGATTGTAATCTAATGTTGTAAGACAAGACTTAAAAGGAAGCTAGAAAGCAGTGGTTCATAAAATGGGGGAAATAATAGGCATCTTATTCCATGGTGTTAAAGAGCTACAGATAGACAGTGGAGTGAGCTAGAAGTCCAATTTCTGCTCACTATAAGGGAAGGCTTTGTGCGTAGTTTAGTACTCTAACCTGTAGCCTTCAAATGAAAGGGGAGGGGACTTTGAGGAAGTTAATAAACAAGGCTTATTTAAGAAGCAGAGTGATGATATTAGAAGTAACAAGTTTATCCTGAGGGATGGGGATAGGGTCTTATTCTCTGGAAAATTATAAGATCAAGAATGGCTTCATAGTTTTATTAGTTTTGCTTAACTGTTTTGTTTTCTTTATAAGAGACCTCTTATTAAGTGAGAATAATCTGTAAATAGTTGTAATGTAAAGACAAAACACACAAAAGTTGTCAAGGAAAAAAGAATCACAAATGATGAGATAGTTATCACTTGATTGTGATGTAGTGTGTTATAACCAGTAGCCAATCTATCAGATCCATTTAAAAGTTACATGCCATTTTTATATTTCTTTTCTGTCAACACCAGATGGAATGTCATTTCAGAATACCTCAAAGGACAAAGCTTCATCAATAGAGTGAACTTTTTTTTTCTTTTTATACATAAGGCAATAGGGGAAGGGAGGTAAAGGAATATGCAAAGCACTTTTTACTGATGCCTCATTTAACACACACAACTCTAGATGTAGAGATTGTAGAATGAACATTTTTATTTCAAAAATAAAATTTAAATCTCCTTGTAATTATTTCTACTTAAAGTACATTTACACAGATAGAAGAAAGCAAATATCAAACATTTTCCTTTGTAATTTATTATTTAGGTGCAACTTAACAAAAATTTTTTGACATCATAAACAGATGTCTTTGTTGTTGTTTTGGTTTTTAGCAGAAATCTCTGGATCTGTTCTGTTATTTGGTAATGTGGCAAACTCAGCATATTCTGGCTGGATTATCATTTGTATTTTGAAGCACAGATGTTATAGCAAGTGATTTGCCAGCTGGACAATATTCAGTAGCTACTTGCTCACCTTTTGAATATATTCTCGAGGGATAATATTTTAATTACAAACTTTTTAATATATCATCCCATTCTTATTAAGGACCATAGAGTATTATTAAAACATATACACACACAAAGCACATCTCACTGAGCAACAAGTAAGTCATTTGCTCAGAAGCATGTTCTCCTACCTTTTTTATAAAATAAGAGGTAGAAATGAGGAGAGAAAGAGAGAATTCCAGTGTGAGGACTGACTGTGAGAAGCTGCTCAGTCAGGCTACAAAAGATATATGAGAGAAACACTGTAACTACATTATAGAGCAAAGGAAAAAGACTAAAGTATTAAAAAGAAAGGTTTGTTAACTTGGATCAGATTGAAATGAATCATATTATATCAAAAAGGAAAGAATGCTATTTTTAAATAGTGCAAAGACAGGGAATTACTACATGAAAGATTTTATGAATAGAATTATCAAGTGAAAAAACAAAAAAAGTAAATGAAATGCTGGTAAGACAGTTTTCCTTATGTTTTCAATATTATCTTTTCTTCTTTAGAGAATGTTATCATGTTAACATAAGTTACAATGGCCATGTATATAATGTCCATGTCTACTTTAATCATGTTTATTTCTTCATTTTCTTACACAGTACTATCATAGGGGAAAAATTGCCTGCCAACTTCTTAATTTAATTGTCCTCCAAAGCAATGGACAAGATGACTAGACTAAAAGTTTCTTATCCTTTTATCTTGTCTCCATGTCTCTGATAAGTGGTCACTAAAAGCATGATAGAAACATTTTATCTAGTTATTCATATAAAGATTTTCACTCATAAAATGTTGCTTATGCAATCAAATTTTCCCCCTTTGGCTATTATGTCTTTGTTATGGTGATCATTGTATATGATGTTTTATTATTATTTTAAATGCATATTTCTAAATTTCCTCTCATCTCACACTGTCTTCATTTGCTGTCTAACCCAAACTCTTCAATGTGATTGATTTATAAGCATTTGCTCTCACACATTTTAATTCTAATGAAGGAATTCATCCCATATCATTCAATATGACCTTAGACAAGTCACATGCACTCTATCTATTTTCTTGTCTGCAAAATGAAGATAAACTGATTGTCAACTTAACTCCAAAATCCTACAGGTCAGTCTGAACCAATAAATCTTCAAAGTTTAATTGAGGTTTCTAAGAAATCTGATTTTTTGAGTGTGTTTTCTATAAACCTTTTTTCTTTTGATTAAGAATAGAACCTTCCCTTTAACTATGGTATGTGATTAAAAAAATCATTGAATGTATGAGTTCATGCCATACTTTTAATATTACCTATTGTTTTAAAAAGGCAAAAAGTGATGGTAAACAACAAAGCTCACAAAGCTTTAGTCTGTTTTTTTCCTATGATTTAGTCATGCATTTTCTATGGCACCAAACAACTTTGTATTGTGATTATTATTATTATTATTATCTCTGTCCTACCCCACCTTCTAGATGATAATTACAGTACAGGTAACAAGCACTTAAGGAAATGCTAGACATAGTCAATGTGTGTATATGGAAGAGAATGAATGGAGAGGAGGTAAAAGGAACAAATTTCCATAGATTGAAAGCTCTAGTATAGTTCTGTTTCATTTCTGTCTTTGTATTACTAATGATTACTGCAGTGCCTAGCTCATAGCATTTGCATAACAAATATTTGTTAAAGCAAATCAAATATAATTCAAACTTAAAAGGAACAAATAAATGGAGAAATATTAGTAGCAAATTTCTCTGATAATGGTCTAATCCCTAATATTTATGAAGAACAGATTCAAATTTACAAAACCAAAACCCCTTCCTCAATAAACTAATGATGAAAAAATATGAACATATATTTTTCAGGAAAAAAATTCAAGATACTACTGAGCATGTAAATAAGTTCTAAATAACTAAAAATTAAATAAATAAGAATTAAAGTTATACCTATCAAATTGTCACTGATAAAAGAAAAATGGCAATTATTAGAGTGGCATTTTGAGTGGAAATGGGCATACTAATTCCTTGTTGGTAAAGCTATGAATGAATCTAACTATTGTGGAAAGTAATTTGGAATTATGTCTCTAAATTTTGTGTGCCTTTTGATCAGCTGTACTACCACCAAACCTCTATGCCAAAGAGATCAAAGAAAGAGGGAAAGGCCTCATACATATAAAGTTAGAGAAACTCTTTTCATAAAGTCAAAAACTGGAACCTAATAGATGTGCTCTTATTGGGGAATAGATAAATGAATGTAGTAAAATATTAATATGGCATAAAAATTATAAAATGAGAGTTTTCAAATAAAATAGGAATATCTCTATGAAGTAAAGTAAAAACTATTTTAGTAGAACAATTTTTTAGTAGAACAATATTTTTAGTAGAACAATTCTACTAAAATAGAGTACAAAGAAAAATGTATAAAATATTATGCCAAAAATATTGAAAAATTTAGAACTCATCAATATAATCATAAATGTCAATGATGATGATTAATGATGAAACATGCCATTCATCTTCTACCAGAGAGGTCATGAGCTGAAAATCCAAAGAGAGACATACATGGGGGGTGAGAAACATAGACAATGTGAAGATTTATTTTTTAGATTATGCATGTTTAGAATGAGGGTTTTATTTTATTGTTCAGTAGTGGGAGGGACATACTAGAAATACATGTAAATTAATTTATGTTTGTTTGAAAATATCTGTTCAGTTGAATTAAAATAAATACAAAGGAATATAAACATTAGAAGAGAACTACACACAAACTGTTACAGTATGCAAGGTCAGAGTGGGAAATCTCTTATTGGAAGAATCAGGAAAGACTTCATGGATATTGTAGCTATATAGCAAGAGATTGTTCTTATCTATGAAGGAAGAAGTTATATGGCACACATTTTTACATGTCATTATTTCTCAAAAAGTAGCATTTGTCTGTACTGGTCCCTATTGTATTGTTAAAACTTAAAATCATTTTAATTGTTATTTGTATTCATTTTCTCAACCTCTTAATATTAGTAGCTTCTATAGGGCATTGGCAATGTCATAGTTTTCTTTGTTTCCTGCACAGCATCTAGAATAGTCAGGGTAAAGAATTAGTATATATGTCTGGGTAAATTAATTAAATGGTTACTTATTTAATATTTAAGTAAATACTTCCAGGCAAGAAATAGTTAATAGCATCATTTTTTTTTTTTTGCTATTATTTTCTCCTGGCTAAATGCTATATGGAGAATTTATTGGATTGCTTGTGTAGTTGAAATTTGGTAGAGTTGTTTGTGTTAATACAATGGAACCTCATAAAATTAGAAGTCAGAGCAAATAAGTGCTAGACCTGCAATTTGTAGCAATTGTTTTATATAGATTGCTTTCCCTATTCAGGGTAAGTAAAAGCAATTTAATCATTAGAGCTCAGTGTAAACCTTATATAACCTTAAAATTAATATCTATTCAAGGAAGCTGTGTTAAAAGCAGTTTAAAACAAATTAATTTTACATTATAAGAAGTTCCTTAAAGCATGTCCTCATTGCACAGTATTGTTACATCCAAAGCAAACTTCCTGAAAAAACAAACAACTGGGGTACAAATCTGAAGTAGGGACTTTTTAGTCTTCCTTTACGTTTCATTAAATGCCAGAAGAAAGAAAAACTACTAGATGGACATTTATTGCCCTCTACACATCTCACTAAAGTAAAACATGCATGGCCCAGGAAACAAACTCTTTTAATATATCAAGAGGTATTTTGAGGAACTGGCAATACACACAAGTTTTGTTTTAATTTTTTTTTTTGTCTCTAGTAGATCTTGGTTTCTGAGTTATTTTAACAAACTGGTTCTGGTGCAACGTTAACAGCAACCATAGTTGTGCTCAGCAGAAAAACAGTTAAGTAGCAAGAAATCAAAAAAGTGTTTGTTTTTTGTTATAGTTTAGTCATTTCAATCATGCTTGAATTTTCATTAGCCCATTTGGGATTTTCCTGTTAAATATCTGGAGTTGTTTGCTATTTCCTTCTCCAGATCATTTTATAGATGAGGAAACTGAGATCAATAGGGTTAAATGACTTTCCTAGGGTCATACAGCTAATGTGTTTAAGGCCGGATTTGAACTCAGGAAAATGAGTTTCCTTATCCAGGCCTAACAATCTACCTACTTTGCTGCCTTGCCCGTGCCACCCTCCCCCCCCCCCAATTTTTTTTTTGGATGATCTAATTTTTCTTCTTTTTTGACCCACAACAATTTTTTTTCCATCTTGGCACAACAAAATTTTGGATATTTGTAGAGTACTTATAAAACACTCAGGGAAGAACAATCAAATACATGGTGAACAGGCCTCATGTGGGCTACAAAACTCCTGATTAATTTTTGAACTAGATTAAAATGTAATTGAGAAATATTTTCAAATAACAAATAGAACATAAATAAAACTAGTTTAAAACTAAGTCAATATGTGCCAGGCAGGGATCCTTATTTCAGTTTAGTAGCTTTTGATTCAATTTGAATTGGCCATCACTGGGGTAGAGCATCTACTTTCTTACTTTATAAATTACTTTGCCAATTCCACTCTTTATCTGACATATACTTATTAGGAGACATGCAATAATTTCCCTCTTTATATTTTAAATCCATACAGCTAGGAACGAAGCTCTTTTTCCCCTTTCCTCTTTTTTTTAAATTTAAAAATTATTTTATTTGGTCATTTCCAAACATTATTCACCGGAAACAAAGATCATTTTCTTTTCCTCCCCGCCCCCCATCCCACCACCTTTCCCTCTCCCATAGCCGATGCATGATTCCACTGGTTATCACATGTGTTCTTGACTCGAACCCATTTCCTGGTTGTTGGTATTTGCATTAGAGTGTTCATTTAGAGTCTCTCCTCAGTCATATCCCCTCAACCCCTGTAGTCAAGCAGTTGCTTTTCATTGGTGTTTTTACTCCCACAGTTTATCCTCTGCTTGTGGATAGTATTTTTTAGATCCCTGCAGATTGTTCAGGGACACTGCATTGACACTAATGGAGAAGTCCATTACCTTCAATTGTACCACAGTGTATCAGTCTCTGTGTACAATGTTTTCCTGGTTCTGCTCCTTTCGCTCTGCATCACTTCCTGGAGGTTGTTCCAGTCTCCATGGAATCCCTCTATTTTATTATTCCTTTTAGCATAATAGTATTCCATCACCAACATATAACACAATTTGTTCAGCCATTCCCAATTGAAGGGCATCCCCTCATTTTCCAATTTTTGGCCACCACAAAGAGTGCAGCTATGAATATTCTTGTACAAGTCTTTTTCCTTATTATCTCTTTGGGGTACAAACCCAGCAGTGCTATGGCTGGATCAAAGGGCAGACAGTCTTTTATCACCCTTTTGGCATAGTTCCAAATTGCCCTCCAGAATAGCTGGATCAATTCACAACTCCACCAGCAATGAATTAGTGTCCCCACTTTGCCACATCCCCTCCAGCATTCATTACTTTGCATAGCTGTCATGTTAGCCAATATGCTAGGTGTGAGGTGATACCTCAGAGTTGTTTTGATTTGCATCTCTCTGATTATAAGAGATATAGAGCACTTTTTCATGTGCTTATTAATAGTTTTGATTTCTTTGGCTGAGAACTGCCTGTTCATGTCCCTTGTCCATTTATCAATTGGAGAATGGCTTGATATTTTGTACAATTGATTTAGTTCTTTGTAAATTTGAGTAATTAAACCTTTGTCAGAGGTTTTTATGAAGATTGTTTCCCAATTTGTTGCTACCCTTCTGATTTTGGTTACATTGTTTTTTTTTTATAAAAAAAAACTTTTTAAAAATTTGATCTTTCTAGATTATTTATTTTGCATTTTGTAACTCATTCTAAGTCTTGCTTGGTTTTGAAGTCTTTCCCTTCCCAAAGGTCTGACATATATGCTATTCTGTGTTCGCCTAATTTTCTTGTAGTTTCCTTCTTTATGTTCAAGTCATTCATCCATTTTGAATTTATCTTGGTGTAGGGTGTGAGGTGTTGATCTAAACCTAATGTTTCCCACGCTGTTCTCCAATTTTCGCAGCAGTTTTTATGAAATAGTGGATTTTTGTCCCAAAAGCTGGGATCTTTGGGTTTGTCATATGCTGTCTTCCTGAGGTTGCTTGCCCGCAGTCTATTCCACTGATCCTCCTTTCTGTCTCTTAGTCATTACCAGATTGTTTTGATGACAGCTGCTTTATAATATAGTCTGAGATCTGGGACTGCAAGGCCCCCTTCCTTTGTATTTTTTTTTCATGATTTCCCTGGATATCCTTGATCTTTTGTTCTTCCAAATGAACTTTGTTATGTTTTTTTCTAAACAGTAAAAATAAATTTTGGAATTTCCATGGGTATGGCACTAAATAGATAGATGGGTTTGGGTAGGATGGTCATTTTTATTATATTGGCTCGTCCTACCCATGAGCAGTTAATGTTCTTCAAATTGGTCAAGTCTAGTTTTAGTTGTGTGGAAAGTGTTTTGTAGTTGTGTTCATACAGTTCCTGTGTTTGTCTCAGCAGATAGATTCCTAAGTATTTTATTTTGTCTAAGGTAATTTTGAATGGGATTTCTCTCTCTAGTTCTTGCTGCTGAGCTGTGTTGGAGATATATAGAAATGCTGATGACTTATGTGGGTTTATTTTGTATCCTGCAACTTTGCTAAAGTTGTTGATTATATCGATTAGCTTTTTGGTTGACTCTCTAGGATTCTTTAAGTAGACCATCATGTCATCCACAAAGAGTGATAACTTGGCCTCCTCCTTGCCTATTTTAATACCTTCCATTTAATTTTCTTCTCTAATTGCTACTGCTAGTGTTTCTAATACAATGTCTAATAATAGAGGGGATAATGGGCAACCTTGTTTCACTCCTGATCTTAATGGGAATGAATTTAGTTTATCCCCATTGCAGATGATATTAGTTGATGGTTTCATATATATACTGTTTATTATTTTTAGGAATGACCCTTCTATTCCTATGCTTTCTAGTGTTTTTAGTAGAAATGAGTGTTGTATTTTATCAAAGGCTTTTTCTGCATCTATTGAGATAATGATATGGTACTTGTTGGTTTGCTTGTTGATGTGGTCAATTATGGGGATGGTTTTCCTAATATTGAACAAGCCCTGCATCCCTGGTATAAATCCTACTTGATCTTGGTGGATGACACTTCTGGTCACTTGCTGGAGTCTTTTTGCTAGTATCCTATTTAAGATTTTTGCATCTATATTCATTAGGGAGATTGGTCTATAATTTTCTTTCTCTATTTTTGGATTGCCTGGCTTTGAAATTAGTACCATGTTTGTGTCATAAAAGGAGTTTGGTAGAAATCCCTCTTAGTTTATTATGTCAAATAGTTTGTATAGTATTGGAGTTAGCTGTTCTTTGAATGTTTGATAGAATTCACTGGTGAATCCATCAGGCCCTGGGCATTTTTTCTTAGGAAGTTCTTTGATGGCTTGTTGGATTTCTTTTTCTGATATGGGATTATTTAAGAAATCTATTTTTTCTTCTGTTAGTCTAGGCAATTTATATTTTTTGTAAATATTCATCCATATCACCTAGGTTGGTATATTTATAGCCATATAGTTGGGTAAAGTAGTTTTTAATGATTGCCTTAATTTCCTCTTCATTGGAGGTGAGATCCTCTTTTCATCCTTGATGCTGTTAATTTGCCTTTCTTCTTTCCTTTTTTTAATTACATTGACCAGTACTTTGTATATTTTGTCTGTTTTTTCAAAGTACCAGCTTCTAGTCTTGTTTATTAGTTCAATGGTTCTGTCACTTTCAATTTTATTAATTTCTCCCTTAATTTTTAGGATCTCTAGTTTGGTTTTCTTTTTGGGGTTTTTAATTTGTTCATTCTCAAGTTTTTTGATTTACATTTCCAATTCCTTGATCTCTGTCCTCCCTAATTTGTTAATATATGCACTCAGGGATATGAATTTTCCTCTAAGTACAGCCTTGGCTGCATCCCATAAGGTTTGAAAGGATGTCTCGCGGTTGTCATTTTCCTCAATGAAATTATTAATTGTTTCTATGATTTCTTCTCTAACTAACTGATTTTTGAGTATCATATTATTTAATTACCAATTAATTTTTGATTTGGCTCTCCATGTAACCTTACCTATCAACATTTTTATTGCCTTGTGATCTTAAAAGGCTGTATTTATTATTTCTGCTTTTCTGCATTTGAGTGCCATGTTTCTGTGACCTAGTGTATGATCTATTTTTGTGAATGTGCCATGTGGTGCTTTTTGTCCCTATTTATTTTTCTCCATATGTCTATTAATTCTAATTTTTCTAAGATTTCATTCACCTCTTTTACCTCTTCCTTGTTTATTTTTTGGTTTGATTTATCTAAATTTGATAGTGGTTGGTTCCAGTTTCCCACTTATATGGCTTTACTGTCTATTTCCTCCTTCAATTCTCCTAGTTTCTCTATTAAAAATTTGGATGCTATACCATTTGGTGCATACATGTTGATTAGTGATATTTCCTCATTGTCTATACTCCCTTTTAACAGAATATATTTACCTTCCCTATCCCTTTTGATCAGGTCTATTTTAGCTATGGGTTTGTCAGATATCATGATTGCAAGTCCTGCCTTCTTTCTATCAGTTGAGGCCCAAAAGGTCTTACTCCAACCTTTAATTCTAACCTTGTGAGTGTCAACCCTCCTCATATGTGTTTCTTGAACACAACAAATGGTAGGGTTTTGGATTATAATCCAATCTACTATTTGTCTACATTTTATGGGTGAGTTCATCCCATTCACGTTCAAAGTTATGATTGTCATTTGTGGATTCCCTGGCATTTTGATATCTTCCCCTAGTTCTGACCTTTCTTCTTTAGATATCTCCTTTTGAACCAGTGATTTACTTTAGGTCAGTCCCCCTAGTCCCCTTCCTTGAGATGCTTCCGTTTCTAGCCCCTCCCTTTTTATGCTCCCTTCCCTTCCCCCTTCTCCTTCTCTCTCTTTTTATACTCCCTCCCCTTTCCCCCTCCTTAATTTTCCTTTCTTTCTTGCCCTAATGGATAAGATATAATTCAGGTTTCCACTGGATCTAGATGTTCTTCCCTCTCACATTTGATTTCACTGAGAGTAAGGTTTAAGTAATTCTACTTCATGCTCTCTTCCTCTCCTTCTCATATGAGAGTTCATCCCCTCCCCTTCCCATGTGTATCTTTATATGGGAAGATTATTCTATTAATTCCCCCCCTATTTCTTGAAGTAATTCTTAGTATTATCGATGGTTCCCCCCCCTCCCTTTTCCTTTCTTTGCCCCCACTTTCCCCAAATCTTCTTAATGCACCAATCTTTCTATATGCATGTTTCTTCTAACTACTCTTATGATGCATACAATTTTTGATAGTTATACAAAACATTTCCCCCACATATTAATATATATATAATTTGATGTAAATGTAGTCCTTATAGAAGAGAGTTTGACTTAAAGAAAAAGATAAGATTCATCTCCTTTTCCCTTTCTTTCATATTTACCTTTTCATGTTTCTCTTGCTTTCTGTGCTTGGATATCAAATTTTCCACTAAGTTCTGGTCTTTTCTTAGCAATTGCTTGGAAATCTTCTATTTTGTTGAATGCCCATACTTTCCCCTGGAAGCATATAGTCAGTTTTGCTGGGTAATTGATTCTTGGTTGGACACCCAGCTCTCTTGCCTTTCTAAATATCGTGTTGCATGCTTTGCAGTCTTTTAGTGTGTTAGCCGCTAAGTCATGTGTGATCCTTATGGGAGCCCCCTTATATCTGAAGCTCCTCTTCTTGGCTTCTTGTAGGAATTTCTCCTTTTCTTGGAAGCTCTTGAATTTGGCAATTACATTCCTAGGGGTTGTCTTTTGGGAATTTAGTATAGAGGGTGTTCCATGAACCCTTTCTATTTCTATTTTGCCCCCTTGCTCCAGAACATGTGGACAATTTTCTTTTATAATCTCCTGTAGAATAACATCGAGTTTATTGGTTATCTCTGGTTTTTCTGGGAAACCGATAATTCGGAGGTTGTCTCTTCTTCCTCCGTTTTCCAAGTCTGTGTCCTTTTCAGTGAGTTATTTTATGTTTTCTTCTATTTCATTAATTTTTTGGCTTTGCTTTATTAATTCTTACTGTTTCATGATCTCACTTTCTTCGAGTTGCTTAATTGTGGTCATTAGGGACTGGTTTTGCTTTTCAGCTTTGTCTGCCTTTCTATTGGCTGCTTCCAGATCTTTTTCCAATTGAGCAGTCTTATCTGTCAGACTGCTGATCTCTTTCTCCCATTTTTCTTTCCAGGTTTCCATCTTTTGGGTAAGTTCCAGTTTGAGATCTTCCAGAGCTTGTTGATAGTTTCCATTTTGGAGGCATGTTCTGATTTTTTTTTTTTTTTATTTCATCCTCATTCTCTTCTTTTCCTTGGGTACTTCCACCATAAAAGTTTTCAATAGTCACCTTTTTCCCTTTCTTTCTGGAGGTTTGATTTTGAGCCATGTGAGCCATCCCTTTGCTGGTTTTATTCCCCTTTCCTTTTTGGTCTGAGGTCTGAGTGATATGGGTGGGTTTTCTGTGAATTTAGGTTGCCTCAGACTAGTTTTTCCCAGCTTCTGAGGTTTCTTAGAGCACTGGGTCCCTGATCACAGCCAAACTGCCCAAGTGTTCAGCTCTGCCCAGATAATCAGCGCGTGGTCCGCCTGTAAACCTTAAAATTTGTTAGACTTATAAATGTTGGAAATTTCCCCATTGGGAAATTTCCTACTTGAAAAATTTCCTACTGATAGTCTTTTGGAATGTGAACCCCCTTGGCATGGGAGGGTCCTTCTCCTCCCTACTTAAGATTACTTTAGGACAGAAACCTTTTGCTGAACAATAGAAAGGGCTTTGACCTATGCTTAAGCATAGAACAGGAAGTTCTTTGAGTCATGATTGATTTTAGAATTGATACAATAGAGATACTTGGAATGACAGAACCAGGTCTTGGAACTTACAATCTCCACCCTACTCAGTCCTAACAGGATTTAGGAAGGGCTGCAGCATACATCAAAATTTAATTATTTGAGAATAAGACCTTCAACAGACATGTGCAACGGGGCAGACCTCTGGGAGGTCCTGGGTTAAGCTAGAGCCACCATTGGCACAGGGAAGACATGGACAGTGATTGATAGATGTGAGAACTGAGGGGAGGGAACTTAGATGGTTTCCTTAAAGATAACGGGGTCTGAGGATTGGTTGGTTGGAGAGGTTTGCTCTGAGAGGTTGTGCTCTGAGAAGCTTGCTCTGAAGGAAGCTGGAGGTGGAGGCCCCTGAGACTGTTTCTCCATTTTGGTCACATGAGTGATAGGGACTGATCTCTTTTCTTTGCCTCAGCTATCTAAGGGTTTGGGCCTTTTGGCCCAGCCTAAACAGAGGGGGTATTTAAGGGGGTATTTAAGCCCTATTCCTTTCGCTCTCCCTTTCTCTCTCTCTCTTTCTCTCTCTCTCTCTCTCTCTCTCTCTCTCTCTCTCTCTCTCTCTCTCTCTCTCTCTCTCTCTCTTTCTCTCTCTCTCTCTGTCTGTCTTTCTCTAATACCTTTCTTCCTCCTGTTTGTAATTAAAAACTCCATAAAAGGTTGACTGTTGACTTGAGTTTCATTTAGGAATTACATAGCTGAATTCCTTGGCGACCTTAAATTAATATATATATCAGTCTTTTAAAGTGATTTCCTTGTCACACGCCCCTGGTGTTTAGCTCCACCCAGATGCTCTGCGCAACTGCTCCAAGTAAGTCTCCCTGGGCCCTCTGTGCTCAGCGCAGGATTCTCCCGTGAAACCACCCTGAGACGTTTTTTCCTGGCAGTCCCCAGATCCCAAGGACCCTGGAGGGCCCCTTGACAGAGACTTTCCCCACTCAATTGCTGTCCCAGTGAAAGCTCCAGTAACTTACTCTGGTTTGGTGGGGGAGGTGGGGGGGGGAGAGCAGCTCAGTTCACGTTTCTGTGCAAACTTCCCTCCTTCTTATTATAGTGTGGAAATGTTCAAATCCCACATACCTTCACCTCTTTGGGGCACTGGGGAGTACTGGGGAGTCCTACTGTTCCTCCAAAGGTGATTTTTATGCTCCTTTAATGTAGTCTATTCCATTCGGTGCCAGGGAGAGTAAGAGTTTGGCGTCTAGATTGCAGCCATGATTACCCGGAACCTCTTTCCTCTTCATGCTTATATATTTTTACAGTATCTTGACTGCAGATAGATACTTAATAAATGCCAAGAATAATTATTTAATTGGTTTTAACTGTACCACTAGCACAATGTAATCATTAAGGGAACTATGACTCTATGGATATCACTTCCTATATTTAATATTCTGTCCTTTTGTCAATTTGAATACTCATTTTTTTATATTTGTTGGAGACAGGTAGTGGCACAATGGATAGAGTATTGAATCTAAGGTCATAAAGATTTATCTTGCTGAGTTCAAATCTGACCTCACAGTCTCACTAGCAGTCTGACCCTGAGCAAATCTCTTAACCCTGTTTTCCTCAGTTCCTCATCTGTAAAATGATCTGGAGATGGAAGTGGCAAACCATTGCAGTATCTTTGCCAAAGAGGGTCATGAAGTACCAGGCAGGACTGAAAAGACCGAACAACAACACTGGTTGTTGCAAATGTTTTCACAGACTAACCTTCCTCTGTCTATTATTTATCTGTATGTCAACATATTTAGTTATCAAATCTGAAAAAAAATATTCAATTCTAAATACCTTTCATAAGTTATCCTGAATTTGAACGAATCTCTTTTAGTTCCTTTATTTTCTTCCTTCTTTCTTTTTGTCTTCCTTCTTTCCAAATGAAATTTAGAATTAGATCTTTATGTTACTCGCATATATGTGAAGAGCCAAACAGGATAATTCTAAAAACCCTTTTGTCTCCTATCTGTGACCTAGATATCGTATACTCTGATTTTTTTTTCAAAACTAAAAAATCGATGGCCTCAGAGACAGTTGGCCTTCAAGTCATTTCCAAGAGACAATAACTACACATTCAATTTCATTCTGCCCTTCAGTTCACCCTTTCTATCTATGAATTCCATTTTCTTTGCTCCCTTTATGGAGTTCTGGATTGTACACTTCTGCAGGTAGTAATGTTTTGATCTTTTATACAGATCTAAAGAGGCCAAGTACAGAGGTCTAAAGTCAATGGATACTTAGTAGGTAATAAAATGTGTGGAGCTTGATCTGGTAAATTTTTATCCACAGGTCACCTCCCTTTGTAATATTCCCACCCTCACAACCCCAAGCAAGATAACCTCACAAGAATAGATGGAAGTAAAACCTTCTTTTTTTCCTTAATAATACGAGTTGATATTTATATAAAATTTTCAAGTTTATAAAGTACTTTCAAATATTTTTACCTTCTTTTTTCTTTTTTTTTTATCATTTGAAGTCCTAGAGACACTTTTATTTGGGAGGAAAATCAAGCTTTAAGAGATTAAATGACATTCTAATAATCACATATAGTCAGTATCCCAGATTTGAACCTTGGTCTCTCTTGACTCCAAACTCTGCACTCTCTCCACAACCACAGAGACTCTGCTCTAAGTGTGGAAACTCTCTCCCAATCTGGCATGTAAAAGAATGTGTTATTTTTAGTGTACATTATTCTATACCATTTCTGTATAAATTATAATTCGAGAACTCATTTAAATTCTACCATTGTGTTGGCAAATGGGAAAAAAAGAAAAGCTAAAATAGCTGAAGCTATGTATCTCTCACTTCTACAGAACTAGTATTCTATTGATGTGTTTTAAACATAAATGTGCCAGCTCTGTTATTGTTTGACCCTTTAAATTGGATCTTCAGATATAAGTCCTAAAAAAAAACTGAGCCACTTTAATCACCCTGTCTATCCATCTGTCTGCCTATACATCCATCCATCCATCTATCTATCTATCTATCTATCTATCTATCTATCTATCTATCTATCTGTCTGTCTGCCTTTGTATCTCTATACACCTCCTGAGTCCCCCAGTTTCCTTCAATATTCAGCTCAGATTTTACTTTCTGCAAAAGGTCTTTGCCACCACTAGACATGACCACTGTGCTGGTGACTTTCATCTGATATTTACTTCCATTTATAATGTAGATAACTTTAATGCATGTTGCTTTTGCATGTCTCCTGAATTACAGTGTTAGTTCCTTGAGGACTGTGTTTTTGTCTTTTTTTATTCCCATCACTGAGCTTAGTGTCTGTTCTATCTACATTTTAAATGCTCAATTGTATTTTGATTGATCAATTAATTTTTAAATATTCCTATTTCAGAGTATTCTTCATACTTGTCATCATTTTTGAGTTATTATGAATGAACAGATCAGTGATAAAGTATTTATTAATCTTACTCTATTCAGAAAAAGCAATCATCTTCCTTGATATTATTTGCCCTGAAAGTCTGTTTTCCATGATAAACCATTTGATAGTGCCAAGAACTTTGTTATGATGATTTGTGTTTCCAAAGCCTTCGTTAGCTTGGACAGAGGCAGTTGCCAAGGGCATGTTTCCGCAAGGTGCTATTTCTCTCAATGGTGGCTGTGAGATAGAGGTAGAACCTGAGAAAGAGAGGCATAAAGGAGATGATGATGTTTCTGTGAATCTAGGGCCTTCATCAAGAAGATCAAGAATGAACTTTGGATATGATTTGATTGGACTGAACTTTTGATTGAACATTTATTGTAATTATACACATTTATGCCAAAAGGGACTGCCCCTAATTTGGCTTTCTGTCAATGCGCCTAGCAAACATTGGTTTTGCTTTCTTTTCTTTTCTATTTCCTCTCTCACTATTCTAATTTCTCTTAGAAAATTGAATATTGTGTATATCTTTAGTTAGAAGTGAATTTAGAACTACAAAATGATTATGTTAAATGATCAATGGGGAGACTAGTCTCCCAATGATCATCAGGGGGATTGTAAACCTTAAAATTTCTTAGACTTGTGAATATTGGAATTTTCACCATTGGAATATGAACCCCATTGGCAAGGGAGGTTCCTCCTCCCTTTTTAAGATTACTTTAGGACAGAAACCTTTTGCTGAACAATGGAAAAAGCTCTGACCTATGCTTAAGCATAGAACAGGAATTTCTTTGAGTCATGATTGATTTTAGAATTGATACAATAGAGATACTTGGAATGACAGAACCAGGTCTTGGAAATTACAATCTCCACCCTACTCAGTCCTAACAGGATTTAGGAAGGGCTGTAGCAAAGGATCAAGATTTAATTATTGAGAATATGACCTTCAACAGACATGTGCAAAGCCACAGACCTCTGGGTGGTCCTGGGTTAAGCTAGAGCCACCATTGGCACAGGGAAGACATGGACAGTGATTGGTAGATGTGAGAACTGAGGGGAGGGAACTGGGAAGGTGTCCTTAAAGATAGCGGGGTCTGAGGACTGGGGGTGGTTGGTTGGAGAGGTTTTGGCTCTGAGAGATTGTGCTGGCTCTGAAGGAAGCTGCTCTGAAGGAAGCTGGAGGTGGAGGCCCCTGAGACTGTTTCTCCATTTTGGTCACGTGAGTAATAGGGACTGATCTCCTTTCTTTGCCTCAGCTATCTAAGGGCTTGGACCTTTTGGCCCAGCCTAAACAGAAGGGGTATTTAAGCCCTATTCCCTTCTCTCCCCTTTTCTCTCTCCCTCTCTCTCTCTATCTCTAATACCTTTCTTCATCCTGTTTGTAATTAAACTCCATAAAAGGTTGACTGCTGACTTGAGTTTTCATTTAGGAATTACATAGCTGAATTCCTTGCGACCTTAAATTAATATATATCAGTCTTTTAAAGTGATTTCCTTGTCACAGTTGAGACCCTTAGAAAAGATACTTATAAAAATCACTGTTGATACTTGTTGTTATTTTTACTTTCTATTCAACATATTATATATATATATATATATATATATATATTTCTTTGACCGCCTTCTATTTCCCTATTCCATATAGTACACTATTTTGTACCATTTTGGTTTACACATTTAATATTGAATATTATCCTTATTTTTGTTAGTATTTTAATCTGATCTGAAGTGCAGAAAGACAGGTCACAATTTTCTTGGACCTCAATGACTAACCTATGCTAGAAGTTTAGGAGGTAACTAATAAATCTATTGAATGAAGTATAATGGAATTTTATTCCTCAACCAGTCAATCAGCATTTATTAAGCACCTACTATGTATTAGGCACTGGGCTAGTTACTTTACAACTATTACTTCATTTGATCTTCACAACAATACTAGGATATAGATGGTATTATGACTGATATTTTATATTTGAGGAACAAGGAAAGAGAAAAAAGTAAGTACTTCAGTAAGTTAGACCTTCAGAACAAAAGTCATTTAGGTCAAAATTAAACATTTTTCAGAAAAGGAAATGAATTATCCATTATTTTTTAGTTCCAAATTAGACTTTTCAAATAATTTCTAAGTTCTAGATTTAATCTTTTCAAATTATTATCTTAGCATTACTACTTACTATAGTTAGGCACAAAGACTTATGTCTTAGCAATAAAATTTTTAGATAAGATCTTCAAAGAAAAGGAAATAATTGAGGTAATCATTTACATTTTGACATATCGGTTCTGCCACATGCAATTATTATTTTGGTTAAACTCCCCAATTCCACATGTGTGAATATAATCCAAATTTCATGTTAAAGTAACCAATATGCTTTATGGTTTTAGAGATTATAAAAAATAATACAATATAGAAGTTATTGTCATGTAGTAGGAAGTTTTATCCAAAATGTCATCACTGGCTTGAGCAGATAGCTTCAAGATTAAATTCTAAAAAATACTATATTGTGGAAAAAATGAGGTATTTAAGCCCTGTTTCTGCTGCTATTGGCTATGTAATCTTGGGCAATTTACTAAATATTTTTAGTTTAATTTTCATTATCTATAAAATGGGATTAATGATAATTTTATTACTTGCTTCATAGATTTGATATGAAAGGCAGAAGAAATGCTATAAACTATAGTGTAGCCATAAACAATTACAAAAATGTTAGTTGTTGTTTTATTACTATTACTACTGTTACTAAGTAATCAAATGAGATAACATAAAAGGATTTTTCAAAAATGCTATCTAAATATTAACTATATTTTAGTGTTACCTCTGTTATTATATATGTTATTTTATATATTACCATCAAATAAAATCTCTTATCCTGAATAATTATTGACTATGCAGATTTAGAAATGGCAATATCCTCTGATCACTTTTTTAATCCTTAATTAGTTAAGAATTTTTAAAATTTTAATTAGATTAATTATCCAACTGTTTCCATAAGCATAAGATCGGATATCTTTTAAATTTTTTATGAAGAAAACAAATATTTCTTTCATTTAAATTATAATTCTGTTTGTAAAAATAAATCAATGACATTTATTTAATACATAACATAGCTATGCAATATTCTGAAATATATCTGTGCAAAATGATTATTAGCACCTCATTTCCAGGCATTAGACCAAGATGCTTCTTTCTCATCTTATCTGCTGCTGTCAATAATAACTAGGTTAATTTCAGTTATTCATTAGCCATGTGAGAAATGGGAAGTCCCTTTGTTTTTCTGAGCTTTGAGTTTCTCATGAGTAAAATAAAAGTCACAGGATCATTCATTCAGCTGTGAAAGAACCTTCCCTAGATCAGGAGCTCAACCTGCCACAAATATAGATCTGGCCAGTGTTTGAACTTGGATAAAAATAAACAGAAATTGCAGGTTTTTTAAATAAAATTAGTTTCACTTGTAATCCTCATATTTTTTTGCATTTAAAAATATTATTCCAAGTTCAAAGGCTTCACTAGAATGTCAAAGGGTAAATACAAAATATTTACATAATATTCCAGTAAATATAAAAGCTAAAGATCCTCTGATCTGATCCAAACCATTCACCTTATAGATGAGTAAACTTATACTCTGAAGAGGGCTAATGACTTTTTCTTCAGCCCAAAGACAATATGTCACACAGCTGGGTTTCAAATCCCTAAATTCTTCAAATCTAGCATTGTTTCCCTTTGAATAGAATTATACTATTTCCTCTACACAGGATAATAATCCTTGATCATCAGTAGTTGTAATATCTAAAGAAACAATATACAAGTATAGATAATCTTCCTTTTATGTATGTGAAAATTTCTACATACATAAAATACATAAAATTACTTTTAAAAATGCAAATTTGCCCTTATCGTACAACTTCACTCAGCCTATATAATATATACATAAAATAATACCTTTTTCAGGTCATAAAATATACTAAAAGGCTGACAAGTTTAATACTGTCCCATGAAAATAAATAGAATTATGGAATGAATGATAATATTAATGGCAACATGTACAAAGTACTATATAGTAAAGTTAACATACATATGTAGTTAGTTGCTCTTTCCCCACCTACTTCATTTAGGTATTATCCTTGGTGGTTGGCTTCACCTGGTTACGAATGTACTGAGAAAGGTTTGAAGAATGTCTCTCCTTTTTCTTTTATGAATAATGATAGCAAGTAATATGCTCAATTAGTCTTTAAATTTTTAAAATCTTGAAGAATTTGGATTTAATTACTTAAAGAAGAAAAACAATCATTCAAAGTATGAAATGCTTCTGCCAACTGTTTCATTGTGAAACTTTTTTTTTTTAAACCCTTACCTTCCACCTTGGACTTGGCTCCAAGGCAGAAGAGTGATAAGGGCTAGGCAATGGGGGTCAAGTGACTTGCCCAGGGTCACACAGCTGGGAAGTGTCTGAGGCCAGATTTGAACCCAGGACCTTCCATCTCTAGGCCTGACTCAATCCACTGAGCCACCCAGCTGCCCTCCCCAGTGTGAAATTTTTTGATCTGGCTTCAAGTTCTCAAGTTTCCCCTTCCTTCTTCTTCAATCTTTGCATCTAGCAGCTATCAGAACTCCATTCAAATTTTCTTATTACATTTCTAGTTGCAATTTTTGTGCTAATTTTGCAATCTTGTTACTTTTTTATTTCATCTTTACAAAATCCATAAAAATCAGAAAGGAACTACAGGCACACATTTCCTAAATTCTCTTTATACATGGTTCTGTTATATCTTCCCATATCTTAGCAATATTATATATTGGATGATAAACATTATGACTTCCAGAAATTTCTCAATTTATTTCTTTATTTGCATTCAAAGCTTCAATATCCTGGGGAAATTTTGTGATGTAATAGAGGAGGGAAATAGAGAGAGAGAAAGAATGAAGGATTTCTCTTCTCTCTTAGTGAACACAGGTACTCTCTCAACTGGAAGAGTATAACTACAATGAGATGTTGGAAAGGAGAAGTGTGGGCAGGAGATAGGGTTTGAAGCAGGTTTATTCAGTTGGGTGGCAATATGTCTCCCTCAGTGGAGTTCAGGATCCCTGAGGCTGAGTCAACCTCAGTGAGGCAAGATGACCCCTTTCAATTCCACTTCCCCAAAGATACTTTAGCTGTCAGTCCTTTGGGGTGATTATATGGCATGAACTGGAAAGGAAAGATGACAGTGTTCCTTTACCAGCAGTCCTGAACCACAAGAGTGTAAAATCAAACCCCTTCTCTGTGGAGAGAGTTGTGACAAAAGCCGGGTCTGGATTGTCACAGACAAGGACAGGATTGTCTACAGCTGTAGACAAATCCAAAAAAAAGTTGTTGAGGATTTCTAGAGAGAGACAGGACCCCAACAGTTAGAGAAATCCAGTTGAGCACTCCCTAAGCCTCAGGAAACTGCTCCTTCTCCTCTCCTTCCTAGGCTGGAAGTGCCTATCACTTGCTTTAGAGTTCTACCTCAGCTTCCAATACTGGCAAGATTCTCTTGCCCCTCCTCCAGTGCTGCTCAAGCTGATCAGTCCATCAGACTGGCTTTTCATTCCAACAGCAGGGTCTCTCTTCCTTATATTACAGTGATTATTAACTATTCTTGAAACCCTCTTAGAAGATGAAAGTAAAATCATTAAGGATTTTTTTGATTTGCATACAAATTGGATTTAAGTGAGACAGAGTTGCACATGGTCTTATGGCCTCATTCTTCTTTTGGGAGTTATAGAAGTTCAGTGGCAAGAATAAATTAGGATGAATGGTGTTGCCTAGTATGCCAGGGTCTCCCTGGCACAATCAATGCCTCAAACTAAGCTCTCAATGCTCCACATTTCCCACTTCATTGCCTTCATCATCATTGGAATAAATTGTTCTCATTCTTTCCTTTGACCAGGGAAAGTATTCATGTGCCTGGAGTTGATATTTCCCTAACCCACTTTTGATTGCTATTTTTTTAAACCCTTACCTTCCATCTTAGAATCAATAACGTGTATAGGTTCCAAGGCAGAAGAATGGTAAGGGCTAGGCAATGGGGGTCAAGTGACTTGCCCAGGGTCACACAGCTGGGAAGTGTCTGATGCCAGATTTGAACCCAGGACCTCCCATCTCTAGGCCTGACTCTCAATCCACTGAGTCACCCAGCTTTTGATTTCTCTTAACCTGGTTTAGCCCACCTGCTGGGATGTTTTATGGGGGATAGGGTTGTTTGCATCTCATATTTTCTTGGAGTAACAGGTGGGAAATTAATGACAATTAGACACCAAAGGAGGAACACAGCTTTGAAAAGGAGTGGATAGTGTGTTCAAGCAAGGCTAGTATCTACGGTGTGATGGTGTGCCAAATAATGCAGTTAGGGGGAAAGGTAAAACACTTTGAAATTTTTATTAAAAATCATCCAGTTTGGAGTGACCTGGGCATTATCTAAAATAATTATAACTAAAAGGAACACCATTATTTTTATAAAACTTCACAACTTTAGGAATGAAATAGCTTATAAAAATTGTTCTAAGATGATAAGAGTTATCCATGCCTTAGGCTTATCAAAATAATGCATAGCTAGTATTGCTCTGCTGATTTCTTGTAATGCTTTTGGATTTTCTGAGGACTGTAGAAGAGCAGTTTTAAATTTACAAGTCTCAAATGCATTCCCTCCAAGCAGAAGAGTAACTATTTTTGAAGCTGTATGCTCCAGCATAATTTTTCCCCTCTATTGAGTTGTATGTTCAAGATTGTATTCTTTGATTAAGAAAAATAGTCCAGTTTTGTCTACCTTAAAAATTTTGCTGCAAGTATAGACCTAATCTATTAATGTAATAGGAAGTCTTGGAACTTTTTTGCTGCTTCAGTATTTGAATTAACAGCCTCTTCTGAAACTTGCACAAAATCAAATCCTATACTATTTTAAAGTTAGGTAAAACAACAACTGCATACTGTCAATACCTGTGTCCCTTCAAGGCATATTACCTTTAAATCTACAGAGGATTTTAGCTTTGGCTTGAATTGTCATCAAACTTGAAGGAATATTCTCTGAGTTTGGTCCTCTATCCATATAATGATTAGTTTCTCTATCTCTAATGTTGCATCTTCTCTTTATTTCCACAGAGAAGCAGACCCTATGTAAGCACTCATGTCTACATGCACATTTTTCCAGGCAACATCTTTCACTACAGTGTTCATGATCAACACTGAAAGACCAAGTTCATATGCTATTAATGATATTTTCATCCTCCAATTTTCTAATTATTTTCATTTTCATTTCCAAGTGTATTGGTTTATGAGATGAGTTTTTCCCTGAAAAGCATTTTGCCACTAATCATGGTGAAAAAAATAAAGATCACTATTGAACAGAGGGAAAAAGCTCAGTATTACTATATGTAGACATTCTGGAACTCAATTATAGATGCTTTTCAGTTGCCCACCACTGTTTACCCTGGCCTCATCTTATAATTGCTCATCCTATGTCTGTATTGCATAATGAATTTTTGCAATTATTTTGGAACATAAATTTATTTCAGAATTCTTTAAGTAAAGTTGAATTTGTAATAATATGAATTTAGTAAAGGAGAATAGTTTGCACTGGTAATGGTCATTCTTTGTTATTAGACTAACCCTAAACCCCTGAACAGGCAACTTTTCAGGAGCAGGTCATTGACACTTGTTCCAGTTCTTTGTTTCAATTCTTGGAAAAATATAAGAATAAGGAAGGAAGAAAGGAAGGAAGGAAGGAAGGAAGGAAGGAAGGAAGGAAGGAAGGAAGGAAGGAAGGAAGGAAGGAAGGAAGGAAGGAAGGAAGGAAGGAAGGAAGGAAGGAAGGAAGGAAGGAAAGGAAGAGAAGGGTGAAAATGGATATTCTAGTTATCTTGATCTGCTTGTGCATCCATTGAGAATCTAGTCAAGAAAGACTATGAGAGACTGAAATAATAAGGACCGAATGATTTAAAAATTTGCAACCCTGGTGAATGAACAGGAATGACCTCAGCTGGGTCAGTTACTATTGAAACCATCTTATATTAGCTCTTGAAGTCCCTGGGATGATCATCTAACTTTGGGTTCTTTGCTCAAAGGACCATCTATTTTAGTTCTGAGTTATTTCAGCACTGTTTAACTGCTATCATTTAACCTTTAGGGAAATCTGGTCTTAGGACTATCCCTTATTGTATTCTAAAATTTGGGAACTCAATTGCCTGATATTTGCTTATCTTTCTGAAACATGTTATTGTACCCAAAATATGCACCAAAGAGCCTTTTTGCTTTCCTTGTTGCTACCCCAACTTGTATCTGGCAGTCCCTAACTTCTGTTCTAGGAAATCTCTGATAATAATGGGTACAGATCTATCTCTTTATCTGTCCACCAACCCCTATTCCCATCTCCTTGTACTAATATATATATATATATATATATATATATATATATATATATATATATATATATATATTCTGTTGCCTGATATCACAAAACTTTTGGCATTAGGCTAATTTGCTCCACATGTGCATGTAAGTCCTTGCTAAATTAACTTGATTTAAAGGCATTATTTCTCTTGTGTGTGCTCAGGGGATGAGGGACTTAAGTTTCACAGAGGTCATGTCTCAGTTTACAAAAGGAAAGAATAAAAAAGAATAATTTCTCTTCTCAAATAACTCAAAAATATGAACAAACAAATGTATATAAGATAAATTGAAAGTAATCTTAGAGGAAAGGCACTTAGAATAAGAAGGTAATTGTCATGGGTTAGCACTGCTATATTCTTCTAAATATCCCTTTTTCTTGCTAAGGAACTGGAGGAAAGGGCAAAAGGTCTACCAATATGGTCTAGCTGAGAGTATAGTTAGTTAAATTTGGATTAAATGAGTTAAATGACTATAATAAAAATGCACATAGGTTGATGTCCAATTGAAGGTAAATCTAGTGGAATGCTCTCATATATATTCCCTGTTTTATGCTATTTAACTTTTTGGACAATGATTTAGTAAATACGGATGACAAGTTTGTTACATTTTGTGATAGTATAAAAATGTGATAATTTTATTACTACTTAGTGGATAACAGTGAAAAATAGATTTAATAACAAAATATTTAAGCACATTAATTTACTCAATTTAATAAGATGAAACTTAATATACATAAATGCATTGAGGCTAGCAAAAGTTCTAATGGACAAGAATTGGAATTTTCAATCTAATAATTTGTTAAGTATGTATTATGTATAAAACAATATTTTAGTAATAGAGACATAAGGCAAAAATGAAATAGTTGCTGCTCTTAAGAAGCTTACATTTGGAGGAGGGGAGTGGTAGAGAAAGGTGTATATATATAGGTAAAATATATATGTAAAGAATATATCAAATATTTTTAAGAAATATAGCCAAATATAGCCATATGAACTCTCCTATGTATAAAACCATGGTCAGGGATATACTTTTTAACTTTTCTGGATTTGTAGACATAATAAAGGCCATCCACTGAGTCATCTGTTCATTATTTCAGTTATGTCCTACTCTTTGTGATCCCACTTGGGATTTTTATGTCAAAGATACTAGAGCAGTTGCTGTTTCCTTTTCCAGCTCATTTCATAGATGAGGAAACTAAGGCAAACAAAGCTAAGTGATTTGTCTAGTGACTACAGTGTCTGAGACCATATTCGAATGAAGGAAGATGACTCTTCCAGATTCCAGGCCTGGCATTCTATTCACTATGTCAGCTGACTACCCCTCAAGTAATATGTTTAGGCATGATCACAGACCAGGAGATGCTTCCACTCACACTTTGATAAAAAATATAACTTAATGGCATTGATTCATAAGGCTTTACTTTGTATATGACCCAAAACATTTTATGCACATACACAATTTAGTTAATAATTCTGAAAGACAGGGAGATATAGAACTATTAGATAGCCATCTGAATTGGCAACAAAAGTAAAAAATATTGGGAAGATGTTTTAATATCTTACATGAAATAAATATGACTCACCATTATATATATTTTGTAATCTAATAACATGAAAATATTAATATAATTATATAAGTTAATCACATAATATAATCTTGTTATTAGATATGATAGTAATTACATCATAATTATAATAATTACAAAATACTAGTAATTACAATTATTTATTCATGTATTTCATCTTAAATAATCCATAATTTAAACTGCCTTCCTTCTAATTTCCATGAATAAATCATTGTAATAGCTAAAAATTGTCATGGACAACATCTAAGACCTATAAAAATAAGTTATTGAATAATATTTATTAAAATGTTATATTGAAGAAAGTGTAGAAGAAGTTGACTAGAAGAGGAGGGTGGTATAGTGAATAGAGCACTGGACATTGAATGAGGAAGACTTGATTTCAAATGAGTTCAAACATTTACTAATTGTGACCCTGGACAAGTCACTTAATCATAGCCTCACTTGCCTCATATGTAAAATGGAGATAATAATAGCAACTTCTTCATAGTTGTATTATATGGACCAAATAATGAAATACATGTAGAAGAAACACTTTACAAACCATAAAGTACTCTGTGTAAGTCTTTACTACTGCTACTGCTACCACTACTACTACTGCTACTACTAATAATATTATTTGAATTGTTGTTACTAAAAATCCTAATAAATTGAGTGCCCAACTGTACTTGATGAAATTGAAGAGTTTAAGACCTTGAGCTATATTTTAATATTTGCCCTTTATAAATGTGGGGGTAAAAAGTCCTTCAGTTGAAATTTTAAAAATCTAAAAAAAAGCAGCAGCAGTTTAATAGCAAACTAGGCATGAAATGCCCATATGTCTCTTCTCCCCTCAGACACCTCACTAAATGAAGACGAAGGGTTTCAAAAAGAAAGCAATAACACTTACGTGAGTTCATGAATAGACTAGCTATGGAGAAATAACTGAAAGCTGGAGGATGTACTCCAATCTTGAAATCATGTGTGTGTGTGTGTGTGTGTGTGTGTGTGTGTGTGTGTGTGTGTGTGTGTGTGTTTTACACTGCAGGAAGAAGGAGAGGAGGTTACTTTTTCCTCTTCCTCCATCAGCAATGATGTCCTATGGTAGATTTATTTCACATTGAACCCCTTCATTCATACCACATTTCAAATAAATTGGGATATTTGTTATTTTTTAAACTCAGAGTTCTATCTTCTCACTCCATACCCTTGAATTAAAAGAACCGCACACTTTGAATGTACTATTTAGTCAACTCTACCTAGATCCCACACTTCCCTTTAAGCTCTTCTCATTTTCCAACTCCCATTGGAAGTCCTTTTGTTGCCCAATTGTCAATGCTAGTTCCCTTCTCCGAGTATCATTCATTTATTTTTTTTTAAACCCTTACATTCCATCTTGGAGTCAATGCTGTGTATTGGATCCAAGGCAGAAAAGTGGTAAAGGCTAGGCAATGGGGGTTAAGTGACTTACCCAGGGTCACACAGCTGGGAAGTATCTGAGGTCAGATTTGAACCTAAGACCTCACATCTCTAGACCTGGCTCTCAAGCCACTGAGCCACCCAGCTGTCCCATATCATTCATTTAATAATCTGATTATCCTCCAAGAAAATTCTAACCCACTGAGGATTAGAGCTATTTTTCCTTTTGCTTTTATAGCAGCTTAGACCTTTTTCCATAGCAGGCACTAAATAAAATTGTGATGATTTGTTTAGAACAGATAATTAAGGCAATAAATGGTAAATGTTCTTTAAAATCCTGCTTTCTTCCATAATATCTTACATTTATATGATACCCTAAGGTTATGAAGTGTTTTCCTCATTGTAAATGAAACAAATATTTTATACTCATTATCTGCTTAGGAGACTGAAGTTCAGAAAATTTTAGTGATTTTACTAAATTCATAGCTAGATGTGAAATTGAATACAACATAAATCTTCTGATTTCATGTCGGGTACGGTTTCTATATCAAATGGCTTTTAGAAGAGGCTAAGCATGACCCTATTTATTATGAGTATGCTAAAATCCACTTTTCATCAATCATTTGAAGGTGCACTTTGGCTTAGACCCTGCCTTTTGCCTTCTGTCTGTCTGCTTCCAAATTAGTAATTCAAATCAGTGAGCTTTAAGCATCCTTTGACTCCCTTTGGAAAAACCCATTCACATCAGCTTTAGATTATTGATTCCTACAAATCAGGAAATCTGTTTTAACTTTACTACATATTATAAGCTTCTAGCATCAGAGAACCTTACTTTAAAAAAGCTCAGTGTATGAAAAATAGGAATTTACAAAGCAGATCTCAATAATTCATATTACAAAATGATTTTTCATTTCCCAAATTCTAATAATGATGATAATATTACCTTTCATATTTCTTTAAATAATAAGATCACAGACATTTAAGTATTTGAAGTAATTATCCTTATTTATTTTAGAAAAAAATCAGAAAAAACAGAGAAAAGAAAGGGAAATCCAAGTCATTAGCCTCTAATATTTAGCCTCTAAATATTGTTTGTTGTTGTTGTTGTTGTTGTTGTTATTGTTTTTAATGAAGCTTTAAAGCCTTTTGTGGCCCAACTCCAATCTATCAGTATTAAGCATACAGTAGATGCTTAATGAATCCACATTAATTTATTGACTAATTAGGAACTACTATTGAATTAATGCTTAGAAACTAGAATCTGAATACTTTAGTCAGTTATGGCTCATCACCCAATACCTGGTCATTGAGAGATGAGTTTTTTTCTTTATTTTTAAAATATTTATTTATTTATTTTTGAAAATTTTATTTAGTTTATTTAGAACATTATTCCTTGGTTACAAGAATCATATTCTTTCCCTCCCTCCCCTCTCTCACCCATTCTTGTAGCCAATGAGCAATTTCACTGGGTTTTACATGTGTCCTTGATCGGATCCTATTTCCATATTATTGATATTTCCACTAGGATGATCATTTAGAGTCTACATCCCCAGTCATATCCCCCTTGACCCATGTAATCAAGCAGTTGTTTTTCTTTGGTGTTTCTACTCCCACATTTTTTTTCCTGTGAAGGTGATAGTGTTCATTCTCGAAGATCCCTCTGTGTTGTTCAGGATCACTGCATTGCCACTAATGGAGAAGTCCATTGCATTCAATTGTGCCACAGTGTATCCATCTCTGTATAATGTTGTCCTGGTTCTGCTCCTCTCATTCTGCATCAGTTCCTGGAGGTCATTCCAGTTCACATGGAATTCCTCCAGTTTATTATTCCTTTGAGCATAATAGTATTCCATCACCTACATATACCACAATTTGTTCAGCCATTTCCCAATTGAAGGGCATCCCCTCATTTTCCAATTTTTTGCCACCACAAAGAGCGCAACTATGAATATTCTTGTATTCCTTATTAGAGAGATGAATTTTTAAAGCCATATCTGACACAAATATTTCCTAAGGTGTGGTGGAGTTGCATTATGTACTTGTGGATTGAGTACTTACAGGGATGGCATGAGAAATCATAGAATCACTGAATATATACACACATAAACATTGTGAGACAGAGAATAATTACATAATGCTAATGTGCATCAGCTAGAATTGTTCTTAAATTATACAAGACTTGCAAAATGAAAGGAATACATATTCAGCCAAATCCTTTTAGTAATTAATACTTGAAATGATCTCTATGGATTTAGTGAAATGAAAATATTTTCTTTTTTATTGCTGTTTCTATATAATTTGATTATTTTTATTGGTAAATGCTTCCTTTCAAGAAGTAATGGTGAGGATGGGGCAGCTTGATAACTCAGTGGATTGAGAGTCAGGCCTAGAGACAGGAGGTCCTAGGTTCATATCTGGCCTCAGGCACTTCCCAGCTGTGTGACCCTGGGTAAGTCACTTAATCCCCATTGCGTAGCCCTGGTAAGCCCCTTCTTCCTTCAAACTAATACATAGTATTGATTCTAAAAAATATAAGTTTTTTTTTTTAAAAGAAGCAATTAAAAAACATTTTATATTTTTCTCATAAAAATTTTTGCAAGTCCTAAATTTTGTTTATGATTCTTTTGGCAGCATAATTTAATTAGTGATTAGGGAATCATAGGCTAAATTGACATTTATTTTTTTGTTTTGAAAAGTAATCAGTATTCTCTAAAACCTAAATATGATAACATATCAATTTTATGATTTGAAATGTGGAAGGGCACCCAGCAGACATCTAATCCAACCTTTATGGGAAAGGAATAAACTGTAAAATACCTGAAAAATGTTTGTTCATTCTCTACTTGAAGACCTCCAATGTAGAGGAACCCACCAAACCATATGTTAACTCATTGTACTTGAAGATTCCTCTAATAATTAGATTTTTCCTGGCAACATGTATAAACTGTCTTCTTTTCAAATTTTCTTCCCAGTATATTCATTGTGATTCTGACCAGCAGAGCTATTCAAAATAAGTATAATCTTTCCCCAACATAACAATATTGCAGACTTTAAAAAAACAAACTAACAAATAAACAATCTTTTAACCAATTCAAAAATATGTGCCTCCACAAAGACTTACTCACTTTAGTGTGGCTATGAGATAAAGTTCTCTATTAAAGTTCTCAAAAACTTAATCATACTGGGAAGACTACAAACACAATTCCCAGACAAATTGTATATCCTGGGAAATGACTAGCCTACTAAAGCACAGCAAAACACATTTCTTTTAGTCTGATCACTTGGTAGTTATTTTTTTTTTACTATGGCGATTCATTAAACAAAGAAAAATGCAAAATGTCCACCCAAGCTATTTAACCCCCTTAAATTTCTACAGTTATGGAAAAATTGTAAAAAGAAGGGCCATAGTGGATTAAGAATCAGTTTTCATATCTTCTGTAATCACTAACAGTACTCTAAGAGTGACAATCTCATCCAAGAAGAGGTCAGACTATTAAAGAAGACAAACTGCATCAATCTTGATATTTTAATTATAACTAAAATGAGAAGACAGAAGGAAGTTGCAGCTTGAAGAAGAAAATAAAAGTTAGCATTATTATGCATCCCAAAACAAAAAGAAACCTAATTTCATAAGACATTTCATCATCTCATATTATAATAATTCTGAAGAGCATTTTGCAAAAATATAACCATGAAAATAATTACAGCTTCTGTGTTACCATATGTTGTAGTGAAAGAAGAGGTGAAGTGCATGAAAAACTCAGTAAGACCTTCCAATCTCCCTGTCTCTATCTATCTGTCTCTTTCTCCCACATATATACACACAGAGATATTATTTATATAGTATATATGTTTATATTTTTTCTATATTAATTTGTGGCATCATTGAAAAAGTAGGAATAGGTTAAGGAGATGAAACATATGTTGAAAAATACCATTTAGGAGTAAAGAATAAAAAGGCAAAGATGTACAGACTATAAAGTTATGTTGTATTGATATATAATAAATATGTTCTTTATTAAAAATTCAGAAGATGCTTGATAAAATTGAACACATTACTAAAAATAAAACTAATTATATTTCAATGGTAGAGGCAACTTGAAATAAAGGTGAGATTCATGGTCTCTAAGCCAAGAAAACCTGAGTATAAGTCCAGCTCGTGATCCACATTGGCATTTTAATACTGGGCATATCACTCAACCTTTTGTTCTTATAGGGAATGAGACTATTAAATAATTTACTGACTAATAGGAATGTACTCATCTACCATCAGAAGGACTTCCTCAAGAGGGCAGAGTCAGGATGGCAACTTAGAAGCAGCAAAGGTTCAGACCTCTGAAAACCCTTCCTTACCAATGGTTCTGTTTTGCTAGGTTTGATTTTCAGTCCCCTAGGATCATTTACTTTGTCATTGGTAAGGAAGGGTTGACTCAATTTAAAAGGTACACCCCGCAAAAGCCAGAATTCGAGAACACTCAGGTTTAAGGGGAAGGCAGAAGGAAGGTCCCAGGACCCCTCCTCCCCTACCTAGAGTACAAAGCCTCCAGTGGCAGCAGGGAACTCCAGGTAGACAAAGGCACTGGTCTGGAGGGTGTACCTTGCTGGTAGGGCTGTGCCAAGCCCAGATCATCAAACATAGGTGGTGGGGAAGGAGCTGGAGAAGGAGTAAAGAGCTGGCTGACTAGTCACAGCTGCTGAGAACCTCCATGTTGTGCTAGCCTTCCAGGACGTCTTGGCCTCAAGGCATACCCAGCCAAAGGGAGCTGAACTTAATCCCATGAAAAGTCTTCAGAGGCCAGGGAAGCCAGAGTTCCAACACCCCTCCCTCAGGGACTGCTGGGATTTAATCCAATCAAAATCCTCTGGAGGACAGGGAAGCTCAAACCCAAACACCCTACCCCCAGAGACTGCACTGTCCTGACTAAGCTCCAACAGGTGAGACTGACAGAAAACCCCGAAACAAACAAACAAAAAAAAAAAAAACAAAAAAACCAGAGGAGCAAGATCACAAACAAATAAAGCAAGTAAAGAAGGGGTAAATATGAGCAAACAACATAAAAAGAAGAAATAAATTACAATAGACAGTTTCTACACAGGCAATGAACAGAGAGCAAACGAAACAGAGGAGGATGGATCATCAAACGATAAGTCAGAAATCCCAGTGAATTGGATATAGGCTTTGCAAGAACTCAAAATGCAATTCAAAACACAATTAAGAGAGGCTGAAGACCATTGGGAAAAGAATTTAAAAACTAAGATAAATCCTCTGGAAACAGAAAATAGTGTCTTGAAAGCCAAAATCAATCAACTTGAAAATGAGACAAAATAAATGAAAGATGAGGCAAAGAAGATGAAAGATGAGGCAAAGGACATGAGAGATGAGGCAAAGAGAATGAAAGATGACCTCCAAAGAAAATCAGACCAGAAGGAGAAGGATGACCAAAAATCCAGGGATGAAATCCAGTCTTTAAGAACAGAATACAACAATTGAAATTAAGTGACCTCACAAAGCAGCAGGACACTATAAACAAAACCAAAAGAATGAAAAAAGTGAGGAAAATATGAAGCATCTCATTCACAAAACAGAGGATTTAGAAAATCATTCAAGGAGAGAGAATTTAAGAATCATTGGTCTACCAGAAAACCATGGCAAAAGAAAAATCCTGGACATCATACTACAGGAAATCATCCAAGAAAACTGCCCCAATATTCTAGAACAAGAGGAAAAAGTAGAGTTTGAAAGAATCCACAGATCATCTCCTGTACTTAATCCCCAACTGATAACACCCAGAGTGTTATAGCCAAATTCAAGAACTATCAGACCAAAGAAAAGATATTGCAAGTTGCCAAGAAGAAGTCATTCAGATACCATGGAATCACAGTGAAGATAACACAGGATCTGGCTGCATCTACACTGACGGTCTGAAAGGCATGGGATGTGATATTCCAGAAAGCAAGGGAACTAGGTCTATAACCAAGAATCAACTACCCAGCAAAACTGACTATATTCTTACAGGGGAAAGTATTGTCATTCAACAAAATAGAAGAATTCCAAGAATTTCTAAAGAAAAGACCAGACCTAAACAGAAAATTTGATGCCCAAGCACAGAACTCAAGAGAATCATCAAAAGGTAATTTAAAAAGAGGGAAAAAAGAAAAACAAAACAAAACAAAAAACAGAAAACTTTTTCTTAAGAGACTCAATAAGTTAAAATGATATGTATCCCTATATGAAAAGAGGTTATTGGTAACTCTTAAAAATTGTTATTATCACCTGGGCAGCTAGAATAACTATACTTAGAGGGAAGAGTGACAAACTGTATAGGATGAAATGACAAGATATATAGATATATGTATGTGTAAATACATATATATGTACTTATATCTATCTATCTATATTCAACTAAAGCTAAAAAAAGAAACTAATACTAAAAGAAATGTGAAAAGAAACAAAGGGGGGTGAATTTATATGTCACAAAGAAGTTCATGGTGGGAGGATGGAGAACATCAATACTGTGAATTTTAAAAGTCTCCATTTTGGTCTAGCACCCAAAAATTGTGCACACCCACACTACACGGGCATGCGCTAGTCAATGACAAATCAGAAATAACTAACTGCCCACCTGGGCTGTCCTAAGCCAAGCTAGAGCCAACCATTGGATTTGTGAGACACAGGAAGTGAGGTAGGGAACAGCCTCTGAGATTCGCGGAACTTCCTGGGGGGAGAGCTAGAGAGGTTGTTGGTGTTAGGAGCTTGGAGAGAGAGGACGCCCGCAGACAGCTTTCCTTCAGATCGGTCACGTGAGTTAAGGACTGATTCTTCCACCTGGGCCTTTGGGCCTAAAACTCCCCCTGCCTTGGTCAGAGGTTGAGTAGCCTCTTTCCCTTTTCTCTTCTCTCCTTCTCTCCCTAACCTTTTCCCTACTCCCAGTGTGATTAAACCTTTATAAACCTCATTCTGACTTGAGTGTTTCATTTTAGGAATTTCATAAGTAAATTCCTTGGCGGCCATTGTTAAATATTATATAAATCTTGTAGCCACATTTGTAACCATTACTATATTATAACCTTCTCCCAGAAGCCTTAAATTTCCCCATTACAGTTTTGGCTAACCACTACGGGAAAAAAGAACCTTATCAGTCTTCTGATCTCCTTACTATCACCTGGGAGAAATCCCACCCCGGCTACCCCCCCCTGGCTCTTGGCCCTGCCTTAGTGCTTGGAAGGTTTCTAGAACCTCAATAAATTTCCTGAATTTTCTTGCCTTTTCAACCCACTTATTGCTCACTCCCTCAGTCCTGTTACCAAATACCTTGGCTTAAAGACACAGCTGCCAGAACAGGTGAGTATAAAACACCTTTTCTCTTTTCCCTTTACCCCTTAAGTTAAATTGGGGTCAACAGGATTTTTTTTCCTTCTCCTCTTTGTCTCTCATTTCCGTCTCCTTTTACTTTAAGGAGGTGGCTCAGTAGAGAGAGGCAGGCCAGGCTTACCTAATCAACTAAGCAAGGAGGAACCTCAGGAGAAGGAGCTCTTAGGAGCTCCTAGCCCGCAAAAAACAGCTGAATACAGCTAGGGAGCTAACTTAAAACCCATTTTTTTTTTCCTGTTTCCTGGCCTTTCTAGTCTTAAAAATTTAAGTGGGCTTTGCTCAAGGAAGATAGCACATGGTCATAGCGGCTTTAGCCTGAGGGCCAAAGAAGATTGCTGGGACCCACCCACATACACTTTGTAAAGAAGGAGAATTTACAATACAATAGGCCCTTAGCCTGTATAGGGTTGTAGACTCAGAGCCACCTATTGTAAAAAGAAAAAGCCTGTGGAAAGTTTGCTGCTTTGCCCTGCTCCCCACTTGCTTTGTGAAATTACAAAATATACATATAAAAATGAGTACTATATCCTTTGACAATTATAAGGCAGCTGAAGAAGTAGGGGCATTGAGGAATGAAGGATACCTCCAAATTTTTATATTAATAGGTACTGTCATTTTTGTACTCCTCAATACTATATTTAGAGATGAAAAAATAAAACAAATTGAGGAGAAAATAAAACAAAATGAGGAGGAAATAAAGCAAAATTGAGGATACAATAGAAAAAATTGAGGATAAAATAGGAAATATTGAGAATAAAATAGAAAAAATTGAGGATAAAATAGGAAATATTGAGAATAAAATAGGAAATATTGAGGATAAAATGGGAAATATGGAAGATAAAATAGGAAAAATTGAGGATAAAATGCAAGCCCAATTAGAAGATCTAAAAAGTTTCTTACAGGATCAATTGACAAACAACCACTCTACCAGAAATAGACCTGTTTCTGAACCTTTGAATGAGGAAATTTCCTTCCCTGAAATAGAGATGGAAAATACCTTTCCTATAGCCAAGTTAACAGACTGCTTCTCTCGTGTAGTGCAAATCTTGTCTGAATTTAATCCCCAAAACCCTTCCCCGGCAATCCCAGATTCTCATGTTCCTTCTCCTACAGAAAACCAAATTCCAATGCAAGAGAGATCTTGTCCCCCTAGAAAAACCTGTCCTTGTCAAACTGACCCACAGGTGCAAAATCCAACTAGAGGCCTGTTTCCTCTAAGAGAAGTACCTGAAATAGGACGAAATGGGGATGTGGTGACTTTAAGACATAGGATACCGTTTACTCCCCAAGAAATAAATGAATTTACACGAAATATTCCCACATATGAACAAGATCCTTTTCTAGTAACAAAAAAGATGGGAGACATATTTTTTCAGTATAATCCGTCTTACAAGGACGTTGAGAGCTTACTCCAGGCTTTTTTAAGTGAACGTGAAAAAAATAAAATAATTGCTCATGTCAACAAAACCAGGGGGCGTAATGCAGCACATTGGCCATCTCAGGATCCCGAATGGGACTATAACAATCCTGAGGATTATCTACAACTATACCGTTGTAGAGAGGCCATCCTCACGTCCATGAAGGAATGTGCGGACAGTACAGATAAGTGGATGGAACTGGAAAAAATTAAGCAAAAGGAAAATGAAACACCCTCCAGATTTATGGACAGAATTATCGAGTTTGGGGACAGATACTTAGATTGGGACTTAACTAAAGAGAGTAGTATAAGACAAGCTAGAAGAATCTTTGTAAACAATTCTTGCAAAGCAATTAAAAATTATTTCAAAACACAATGCCCAAGATGGTCAGATATGGACCTTGAAGAATTGCGAAAAACAGCTATATATGTTTTAAAGGGAAACGAAGAAAAGGAGAAAGAAAATGATGATGACATGGAGGAAATGAAGAAAAAAATGAGATATTTAATAGATAGGATAACTAAATTAGAAAGTGGGCAGGGTAATGAACCAACGACAATTGCCCCTCTCCAGAAATCCAATTATCAATCCATTACTTGCCACTTCTGTGAGAAGAAGGGCCACAAAATGATGGAATGTAGAACCTTTCTTAAGATGTTTGGAAGGAATACACAGTTTAATAATAGTTTTAGAAATAATAACTATAATGAATATAGAAATAAGAACTTTAGAAACCAGAACTATAGAAATAGGAATTGGGAAATTAATGACAATGCTCAAATTGAAGAAAATTTTAATGATAATACTCAACAATATATGAGAAATGGCGCTCGTCCAAAAATTACTCGAGGTACTAATGACTCTCAGAGAGGTGCCCTTCAGGGGGGTGCCCAAGGAATATCCCAAACACAATGATGGTGCCCGAGGGGGGCTAGGGCACAGGAATCAGAGGATACAACCTTTGATTTCCCGGACCCTGATGTCCTACTACCCGTTGTCCCTATCCACTGCCCTCCCCATACTAATGAACCCCATGTTACCTTAAAGGTGGGTAACACCTATTATGATTGTCTATTAGACACCGGAGCTTCCTGGTCTGTATTGAAGAGAAAACCTGATTTACAATGTTATTCTATTGGCTCAGAGAATGTAATGGGAGTATCAGGAATAACCCAAAGAGTTAAAAGACTTCCTCCTAGAATGGTGTCTGTAGGACCCCTAGAGGTACAACACTCTTTCCTTTTGATGCCTGACTCCCCTTTAAATTTGCTGGGGAGGGACCTTCTATGCAAACTCAGAGCCACAATAACCTGCTCCCCAGATGGCTCATTATCATTAGAAGTACCAGAGGAATCTTTAAAATTACTCCCTGTACTTCTCTCGGAAAACCAGGATGCAAAAGAGCCTTCCATTTTTGAAATACCTAAAGATATACCTGAGTCTCTTTGGGCCACATCTTCTTCTGATGTAGGCTTGCTTAAATCTGCTGTTCCTGTGCAGATAAAAACTAAATCTAGCCCACCTCCTTCTATCCCTCAGTATCCCCTCTCAAAGGAGGCAATTGAGGGTATTACACCAGTTATTAACTCATTAATAGAACAGGGAATAATAATCCCTTGCAAATCTGAATACAACACGCCCATCCTACCAATTAAAAAACCAAAAAAAGGGCCCGATGGCAAGCACATCTATAGATTTATACAGGATCTAAGGGCAGTAAATAATCACGTTATAAAGAGACACTCCGTAGTTTCTAACATACATACTATTATTTCATCTATTCCTAGCACAGCTACATACTTTACAGTAGTAGACTTGTGTTCAGCCTTTTTTTCAATACCAATACATGAAAACTCCAGACATATTTTTGCTTTCACCTGGAAGGGCTCACAATATACCTGGTGTCGGCTGCCACAGGGTTATGTCGAAAGTCCGAGCTTATTTGAGCAAATTTTGAGCCAAGACACAGACAATATAACATTTAAAAATAGCAAATTAATCAAATATGTAGATGATCTACTCTTGGCTTCAACAGATGCAAAAACATGTCAAGAAGATAGCAAACACCTTCTTTTGGAATTGCACAAAAGAGGTCATAAGATCTCGAAGGACAAAGTTCAGTGGTGTCTCCCCAAAGTAGAATATTTGGGGTTCATTCTGACAGCTGGTGCCCGCTCTATTTCTCCCAAGCGAATTGAGAATATTCAAAAATTGAGTGCTCCTACTACTAAAAAACAGTTAAGAGCAATTCTGGGAGCAACAGGGTTTTGCAGACAATGGATTCCTTGTTATGGGGAAATTACTAAACCTCTTATAGCACTAACAAGGGATGTAGTCCCTGAACCCCTCAAATTAGAGCCTGAACACCTGTCAGCTCTATCAGAGCTAAAAAAGGCTATCTTATCTGCCCCTGCTCTAGGCATCCCAAATTACAACAAGCCATTTACTTTATATGTACATGAGAGAAGAGGAGTAGCCTCAGGCGTTTTAACTCAGACTTTGGGACCTTCTCAGCGCCCAATTGCCTATTATTCTGCCCAACTAGACCCAGTAGCAGCAGGAGCACCACCATGCCTTAGAGGAGTAGCTGCTACAGCCTTACTAGTAACAAAAACCGTTGATTTAGTATTGGGATGTCCATTAACAATAATGTGCCCACATGAGATTGAAGCATTATTGGTAAAACATAGAACACAGGCATTCTCGGATCAGAGAATTACAAGGTATGAAATAACCTTATTAAATAGTGAAAATATTACCTTGAAACGCTGTTCAACTCTTAACCCTGCCACCTTGCTTCCAGATTTACCTACTTCAGGAGAACCACTACATAACTGTGAAACATTAGTGTCCATGGCAGAAAAGCCTCGAGATAATCTCTTGGACACTCCCTTAGACAATGCAGATCTGATTTTATTTACCGATGGTTCCTCTTTTATGAGGGATGGCATACGTTACACTGGAGCTGCCGTAGTCTCAGAATTTGCCACTGAATGGTCAGCTTCACTACCTTCTAACATTAGCGCTCAAGGAGCAGAGCTCATAGCTCTGAAACATGCCTGTATAATTGCCAAGGATAAAAAGGCAACAATTTATACGGATTCTAGATATGCTTTTGGCATTTGTCACTCAGTCGGGATGCTATGGCTCCAGAGAGGATTTTTAACCTCAGCTGGAAAATCCATAGCTAATGCAGAAATTATTAATGAAGTTCTTTCTGCTCTCAAACTGCCTAAAGCCCTAGCTGTAGTTCATTGCTCTGCCCATACAGGAGGCTCAGACCCTGTCTCTAGAGGAAATGACCGAGCAGATGCTGCTGCAAAACTAGCAGCCATAGAAGGACCTGGATTAATTTTAACATTAACAACCACTGATAATTTAAATTTATCACTCTCCTATAATGAAAAGGAAGTGGAAAAATGGAAACAAAAATTTAAAGCAAAACAAATTAATGGAGTATGGGTGTCATCTGAAGGAAAACCCCTGCTCCCTAGAAGTTTCTATAACCAAATTTGCCAATCTATTCATAAAAATGGTCATTTTGGTACCCAGGGCATCGTGGACTCTGTTAAGAGAGTATGGATAGCCCCTGGTATAACTACCATAGCCTCTAAAGTGTGTTCATCCTGCCCTACCTGCCAGGCATATAACCAACATGCCTTTCGTGGTAAAGCCTTTGGTGGACGTCCTCTGGCTTACACACCTTTTGAGCACCTGCAGATAGATTTTATAACGATGCCAAAGGCTGGACAATATAAATTTTGTTTGGTCATAGTAGACCAACTGACCAGATGGCCGGAAGCATTTCCTACAGCCCGAGCCACAGCAGCTTTTGTTGCTAAGGTGCTTTTAAAAGAAATTATTCCTCGTTTTGGCCTACCAGCACGTATTGACTCCGATAGAGGGAGTCATTTTACCGATTCTGTCTTAAACCAGATATATTCTTGCTTGGGGATAACTCCCAAATTCCATGTTCCATATCATCCCCAGAGTTCAGGCCAAGTTGAGAGGATGAACAAAGAACTTAAAACTATGATTGGAAAATTATGCACTGAGACCCATTTAAAATGGCCTGAAATTCTCCCTTTGGCCCTATTTTATCTTAGAAGCAGGCCTAGAGGAGACTTACATATTTCACCATTTGAGATGCTTTTTGGACATCCGCCTATACAGGCTAAGCCTTTCTCCCCGGCTTATACATCGCTATTAGGGGGAGATATTACTATTGCTTCCTATATACAGGAGTTACAGCACAAACTACGTGAGCTACATGAATCCGGAGCTGCAGTACAAGCTGGACCACTAGACTTCTCACTTCACGACCTGAACCCAGGAGACAACGTGTATATAAAGAACTTCCAGCGTACAGGAGCAACCCAGCCTTCCTGGGAAGGACCATTCCAAATATTGTTAACTACTCCAACATCTATAAAGGTTGGAGAAAAGGACTCTTGGATTCACTGTTCTCATGTAAAGAGAGCATCTTCTGTTGAGACTGATTGACTGTATCCTATACATGCATTGGAGATAACTATACATTGACAAGTGGAACTGTTTTATTCTGCTTTTGACACATTGAATTCCTAAATTTAATTTTTTTCCTTTTTTCCTTTTTTTTTTCTCTTTTCCTTATTTTATTATTATTATTATTTTTACATTATTTTATTTTTTTCCCTTTTTCTCATTTCTATGTACTTTAGGTACATATGATCAATATTAATTTTTATTCTACAATATTAGTTTAAATATATATACTTGTTGTTATTATTAATACGCACCCAAACAGCTTTAGACTATGGGAACCTGCCATTTATTGATAATTGTTGTGGGACTATGATTAATGTTTGTGTCTGATTCTAGATATGAGATCAAACAAGGAGCACAGATATAACCTGGATAATGCCAAAAGAGCTCACAGGTCTAAAAATCAAAAGACCAATCCAGGTAGGATTAATACATTTCTAAGCCAATACTAAGGACTTGAACCTAGTGTGAGACTCGGGGTTGCGACACTTGACAGACGTTAAGATGTAGGCCTTCCCTGTATCCACACTCTTCGTGAAAATACCTACAGACAAGTACCTAAGGTTGGCTACCATCCTGGCTCCATCCATCCCTGAGAACGAAGGTAAAAATCAGACAAGGGGATAACACTTCCCTAGATATAAAATAAAAATCTGGTCCTCTTTTTTCTCTACTATAGTATGGCAACTTCCTGTAGCCTGGGCTGCAAATGGGGAAGTAAAATATACTGCATTCTGTCCTACAGACTTGTGGGATTAGAAATTACTTAACTGGACCCTAATACAGAGGCCTGTGGGAAAAAAAAAATTTTTTTTATTCTTGCTTTCTCAAATTTTGTATACATAGATTTTTGATTTTGATACTGATTTTGAATTCTTTAATGTAAATATGCATATATAAAGGGTTATATTTTTTCCCTTAATTTTTTCCCTTTTTCTTCTTTTGATTTTGATTTTATTTTCATTTTGTTTTGTTTTTCTTTTGAATTAACTCACACACCCCCACAACTAAAACTTGAATCCTCAGCTGGACTCAGTGTTTTTTCAACACTTTCTTCAGGGGGGATTGTATTTCATCAATTCCAAGATTTAAATTTTGTTCGAGAGAGAAATCTCCAGAGAAGAAGCTTGCTAACTAACTGAATCCAGAGAATGAACTGTTTGAAGAAAGATATCTAAACCTTTTCACTACAGGAAGATCCAGAATGAACCTTGGGGTGTGGTTGATTGAACATTCTTTGAATGTACACTCTTATGCCAAAGGGGACTGCCCCCTAATTGGCTTTTGTCAATGCGCCCAGCAAAACATTGGTTTGCTGTCTTTCTCTCTCCTCTATTTCCCCATATTTACAACTATTATAATTTTCCTCTTAGTGGGTAGAAAAAATTTTTGTATACACATATAGTTAGAAATTTTTGGGGTGCAGTATGCTTATGTTTAGTGATCAATTGGGGAGACTAGTCTCCCAATCATCATCAGGGGGGATTGTGAATTTTAAAAGTCTCCATTTTGGTCTAGCACCCAAAAATTGTGCACACCCACACTACACGGGCATGCGCTAGTCAATGACAAATCAGAAATAACTAACTGCCCACCTGGGCTGTCCTAAGCCAAGCTAGAGCCAACCATTGGATTTGTGAGACACAGGAAGTGAGGTAGGGAACAGCCTCTGAGATTCGCGGAACTTCCTGGGGGGAGAGCTAGAGAGGTTGTTGGTGTTAGGAGCTTGGAGAGAGAGGACGCCCGCAGACAGCTTTCCTTCAGATCGGTCACGTGAGTTAAGGACTGATTCTTCCACCTGGGCCTTTGGGCCTAAAACTCCCCCTGCCTTGGTCAGAGGTTGAGTAGCCTCTTTCCCTTTTCTCTTCTCTCCTTCTCTCCCTAACCTTTTCCCTACTCCCAGTGTGATTAAACCTTTATAAACCTCATTCTGACTTGAGTGTTTCATTTTAGGAATTTCATAAGTAAATTCCTTGGCGGCCATTGTTAAATATTATATAAATCTTGTAGCCACATTTGTAACCATTACTATATTATAACCTTCTCCCAGAAGCCTTAAATTTCCCCATTACAATACACAGGAAGGGTAAAGAGGTTAGAGATAGGAAATACTCAACTCTTATGTGCATTGAAATTGACCCAAAGAGGGAAGAACAATCCAATCCATTGGGGCAGAGAATAGATTTGTGCCCTATAGTGGAATAGAAGGGTAACAAAAGAAGTGGTGGGGAAGCAGTACAAGGGAGGGAGATGGCGGGGTGGGGGGGGTAGTTGTTTTTTAAGACTGCAAAGAAAATAAGGGGGGAAAGAAGGCAAAGGGTAGAAAGGGAAGTAAAATAAGGGTGCGATCTAGGGGGACTGATTAAAAACAAATATGGGGGTAGGAGGAAATAATGAAAGAAGAAAAGGTAGGACTAGGAGTAGAAATCAAAATACTGGGAAATACTCAGCTGGTGATAATAACTCTGAATGTGAATGGAATGAACTCAGCCATAAAACACAAGTAAATAGCAGAGTGGATTAGAATCCAAAACCCTACCATATGCTCTCTACAAGAAACACACATGAGGAAGGTAGATAGGCAAAGGGTGAAAATAGGAGCATGGAGCCAAATCTATTGGGCATCAACTGATAAAAAGAAGGCAGGAGTCACAATCATGATATCTGACAAAGGCAAAGTAAAAATAAATCTAGTTAAAAGAGATAGGTAATGTAATTACATCCTGAAAAAAGGCAGTATAGACAATGAGGAAATATCAGTACTCAACAAGGATGCACCAAATGGCATAGCACCAAATTTCTAAAGGATAAACTAGTGGAGCTCAAGGATAAAATAGACAGAAAAACTATACTAGTGGGAGACCTGAACCTTCCTCTATCTGAACTAGATAAATTAAACCAAAAAAATAAATAAGAGGTAAGAGAAGTGAATGAAATCTTAAAAAGTTAGAGTGAGTAGATATGTGGAGAAAAATAAATAGGGACAAAAAAGGAATATATCTTCTTTTCAGCAGCACATGGTATATTCACAAAAATTGACCATGTATTAGGGCATAAAAACATTGCAAACAACTACAAAAGAGCAGAAAAAATAAATGCAATCTTCTCAGATCTCAATGCAATGAAAATAATAATTAGCAAGGGTACATGAAGAGGTAAATCAAAAATCAATTGGAAATTAAACAATACAATTCTCCAAAACCGGTTAGTTAAAAAACAAATCATAGAAACAATTAATAATTTCATTGAAGAAAAAGACAATGATGAGACATCCTTTCAAAACCTATGGGATGCAGCCAAAGCAGTACTGAGGGGGAGGGATTTATATCCTTGAGTTCATATATTAACAAATTAGGGAGGGCATAAGTCAATGAATTGAGCATGGAAATAAAAAAATACTAGAAAGTGAACAGATGAAGACTAAATTAGAGATCCTAAAAATTCAAAGGATAAATTAATAAAATTGAAAGTCAAAGAACTATTGATTTAATAAATAAGACTAGAAGCTGGTACTTTGAAAAAACAAATAAAATAGACAAAGTACTGGTCATTCTAATTAAAAAAAGGAAAGAAAAAAAAACAAATTGACAATATCCAAGATGAAAAGGGAGACCTCACATCTAATGAAGAGGAAATTAAGGCAATCATTAAAAACTACTGTGCCCAATTACATGGCAACAAATATGGCAATCTAGGTGATATGGATGAATACTTTCAAAAATATAAATTGCCTAGACTAAAAGAGGAAGAAATAAATTACCTAAACTACCCCATATCAGAAAAAGAAATTGAACAAGCCATCAAAGAACTAACTAAGAAAAAATTCCCAGGTCCAGATGGATTCACAAATGAATTCTATCAAACATTCAAAGAACAACTAATCTCAATAGTATAAAAACTATTTGACAGAATAACCAAAGAAGGAGTTCTACCAAATTCATTTTATGACACAAATATGGTACTGATTCCAAAGTAAGGCAGGTCAAAAACAGAAAGAAAACTATAGACCAATCTCCTTAATGAATATAGATACAAAAATCTTAAAGAGCAAAAAGACTCCAGCAACTCATCACAAGGATTATTCACTATAACCAGGTATGGTTCATACCAGAAATGCAAGGATGGTTTTTTATTAGGAAAACCATCCACATAATTGACCATATTAACAAGCAAACCTACAAAAATCATATGATTATCTCAATTGATGCAGAAAATCCTATGGTAAAATACATACCCATTCCTATTGAAAAAAATACAAAGTATAGAAATAGAATGGCCTTTCCTAAAAATAATAAACAGTATAAATCTAAAACCATCAGCAAACATTTTATCTGCAATGGGAATAAACTAGAAGCCTTCCCAATAAGATCAGAAGTGAAACAAGGATGCCCATTATCACCTCAATTATTTAACTTTGTACTAGAAACACTAGCAGTAGCAATTAGAGAAGAAAAGGAAATTGAAGGGATTAAAATAGGCAATGAGGAGACCAAGTTATCACTCTTTGCAGATGATATGATAGTCTACTTAAAGAATCCTAGAGAATCAACCAAAATGTTAGTCGAAATAATTATCAACTTTAGCAAAGTTGCAGGATACAAAATAAACCCGTATCAATCATAAGCATTTCTATATATCTGCAACCCTTTTCAGCAGTAAGAATTAGGAAGAGAAATTCCATTTAAAACCACCCTAGACAAAATAAAATACTTAGGAATCTATCTGCCAAGACAAACATAGAAACTATATGAACACAACTACAAAACACTCTCCACACAATTAAAACTAGTTCTAAATAATTGGAAAAATATTGATTGCTCATGGATAGGATGAGCTAACATAATAAAAATGACAATTCTACCCAAATTAATTTACTTATTTTTTGCCATACCCATTGAACTACCAAAACTTTTTTTTATTGAATTAGAAAAAAAAATAACAAAGTTCATTTGGAAGAACAAAAGATCAAGGATATTCAGGGAAATCATGAAAAAAAATGCAAAGGAAAGAGGATTTGCTGTCCCAGATCTCAAACTATAAAGGATTGGTTATCAAAACAATTTGGTACTTGCTAAGAGACAGAAAGGAGGATCAGTGTAATAGACTTAGGTTAAATGGCCTCAGCAAAATAGTATATGATAAACCCAAAGAGCCCAGTTTTGGGGACCAAAACCCACTATTTGATAAAAACTGTTGGGAAAATTGGAAGACATTATGGGAGAGATTAGGTTTGTATTAACATCTCACATCCTATACCAAGATAAACTCAGAATGGGTGAATAACCTGAATATAAAGAAGGAAACTATAAGCAAATTGGGCAAACACAGAATAGTATACTTGTCAGATCTTTGGGAAGGGAAAGACATTAAAATCTATAAAATCAAGCAAGAGCTAGAAAATAAATCACAAAATGTAAAATCAATAAATTTGATTACATCAAATTAAAAAGTTTTTTTGTAAAAACAACAGTAATGCATCCAAATTTGGAAGGGAACCAACAAAATGAGAAACAATCTTCATTACCAAAACCTCTGACAAAGGTCTAATTAATCAAATTCATAAAGAGTTAAACCAATTGTACCAAAAAATCAAGCCATTCTCCAAATGATAAAATGGGCAAGGGACATGAATAAGGAATTTTCAGTTAAAGAAATCAAAACTATTAATAAGCACATGAAAAAGTGTTCTAAATCTCTTATAATCAGAGAGATGCAAATCAAAACAACTCTGAGGAATCACCTCACATTTAGCAGATTTCCTAACATGACAGCAAAGGAAAGTAATGAATGCTGGAGGGGATGTGGCAAAGTCGGGACATGAATGCATTGCTGGTGGAGTTGTGAATTGATCCAGCCATTCTGGAGGGCAATTTGGAACTATGCCCAAAGGGTGATAAAAGACTGTCTGCCCTTTGATCCAGCCATAGCACTGGTGGGTTTGTACCCCAAAGAGATAATAAGGAAAAAGACATGTACAAAGATATTCATAACTGTGCTCTTTGTGGTGGCAAAAAATTGGAAAATAAGGGGATGCCCTTCAATTGGGAAATGGCTGAACAAATTGTAGTCCATGTTGGTGACGGAATACTATAGTGCTGAAAAGAATAATAAACTGGAGGAATTCCATGGATACTGGAACAACCTCCAGGAAGTGCTGCCAAAAAGTGAGAGGAGCAGAATCAGAAAAACATTGGACACAGAGACTGATACACTGCGGTACAACAGAATGTGATGGACTTCTCCATTAGTGGCAATGCAGTGATCCTGAACAACTTGCAGGCATCTATGAGAGAAACCACTATCCACATTCAGAGGAAACACTGTGGGAGTAAAAACACCGAAGAAAAACAGCTGCTTGATTACATGGGTCAAAGGAATATGGTTGGGGATGTAGACTCTGAATGAACATCCTGGTGCAAACATCAATAACATGGAAATAGGTTCTGATCAATGAAACAAGTAATGCCCAGTGAAATTGTGTGTAGGCTGGGGAAAGGGTGGGTGGAGGGGAAGGAGGGAAATAACGTTATTATTTTAACCAAGGAATAATGTTCTAAATTGACTAAATAAACATTCAAATAAAAAAAAAAGGATTTCCTCACTTAGGAGTTCCTTGTACCAATGAAATCACATGTGTAGATCCTATTCTTATCCCTACTCTCTATTTTATTTTATTTTTTAAACCTTGCCTTCCATCTTGGAGTCAATACTGTGTATTGCCCAGGGTCACACAGCTGGGAAGTGTCTGAGGCCAGATTTGAACCTAGGACCTCCCATCTCTAGACATGGCTCTTAATCCACTGAGCTACCCAGCTGTCTCCTTACTCTATATTTTAACTGACAAGAAATGGCCTATTATTGCTTTGGGAGTTAGTGCCACCAACTCCTTAGAGTAAGAATATGAATTAGGGCAAAACAAGAAGAAAGAAAATATCTAAAAATAATAAATGTTAAGTAATGAAAATGGCTACTATCTATCATATTTAAAAATGATTTGTTTCAGGGGCATCTAGTTGGCTCTACGGATTGATTGAGAGACAGTCCTAAAAATGGGAGGTCCTAGGTTCAAATCTGGCCTCAGTCACTTCCCAGCTATGTGACCCTGGGCAAGTCACCTAACTCCCATTGCCCAGTCTTTACTACTCTTCTACATCGAAACTAATACACAGTATTAATTCTAAGATGGAAGGTAAGGGTTTTTTTAAGTTATTGATTTCAAAAATTAAAAAAAAAATAACCTTAGTGACTAAGAGGTCACTGACAATGATTATAATAATTTCATATGGAGTTATAATCAATACAATTCAGTTTCCAATACAAGTAATGCCCTATTCAGAAATCATTTAACTTAGATGCCAATTGGGGAGCCAATTTAGTCAAAGACCTCAATTTGGAAAATAAAGTCATTTTTCATTATGTAGAAGAATGGTGGATGATTTTTATGAAAATAATACACACATCAGAAACTTTCTTCATAAGGGAATTAGAAGGGGTCAGTCTATTTTTTTTAAACCCTTACCTTCTGTCTTGGAGCCAATACTGTGTATTGGCTCCAAGGCAGAAGAGTGGTAAGGGCTAGGCAATGGGGGTCAAGTGACTTGACCAGGGTCACGCAACTGGGAAGTGTCTGAGGCCAGATTTGAACCTAGGACCTCCCATCTCTAGGCCTGGATCTCAATCCACTGAGCTACCCAGCTGCCCCCAGGGTCAGTCTATTTTTAATGAAGGCTGTCTAGAAATCTCAAACACAGGTCACATTATGGCCCACAATATTCCCACTGCAAACCAGAAAAGATTAAAATGTAAGTGGAAATATTTTCTAAAATAATTATAAATAAAATAGAGCATATCTCATATTATTATGTGGTTGTCTAAATCAATATGCAACCACCAGAAATCATGACATAGGATTTACTGGCCCTGTTTCTATTTGATTTTGACACCATTCATATAAATCCTTTGGCACTGTGGAAGTAACAGGGGAGAATACAAACTATTTATCATTTCTCTTTTATTATTATTATTGGCCTCTGATCAGCCAGTTGTTGGTTTTTTCTTGGCCACACATTTCTCAGATGAAACCCAATACAGTGATATATCTCCTACATATTTCTTCATTTCTACACTATTACAATCTGCTCAAACTCACAACCTGTCTCTCTATTGTTTGTTACTTTCAACTTCAAATTTTTGGTAATCCTTTTTTGTCCCATAACTCTGAATCCAACAATCAAACTAGAAGAATAATGATATCAAAATGATGAGTTTTTGTGTCTCAAGTATTTGTGGCATATGGTCATTAAGAAATAATCACTACAAAATTATTCAATGAAATTCAGTCTATTTTGTTTCTATTCTATTTCTTGACTTAATGAATTATCCATTAGTCATGTCAGGCTAATATATATGTTTGGTATGCATAAACACTTTTCATGACTAGTTGATCCAACTTCATTTTATTGTATGGACAATAGTCATCTGTGATCCACTTGATTTTCCCATGTGAGTAGTTTAGGCTGACTTCCCTTGAGTGATCATGAATCATACTTGACCCCAGAAAAGTCTCACTCTACCCACAGCCCCATGCCACAATTCCAATTGTATCCCAATGCCATTTCCCAAAAAGCCTTCCCCAGCCCACCTTTTTTAGGAAAGTGGAATGCATCTTTCAAGAACTCATGTGGGGAATGGCTAAACAAATTGTGGTATATGATTGTGATAACATAATGCTATTCCATAAGAAGTGATTAGCAAGTTGACTAAAAAAAAACACAAGTTGAAAGAACTACATGAGATAATGAACAGTAAAATGAATAGGGCCAGAACATTATAAAGAGCCATAGAATTAATCCTGGCAGAATAAGCTGTTAACATTACCTCTAGAAAGTGGGCTGGGACATGTGTGGAAAGGATTTATCACATGAATATGTAGAAAAGCAAGAAAAACATATGAGATATTTGTGATTTCATTTCTATATAATCTTTTTCTTTGTATATGGAAATGTTTGTTGTATTTGATTTGTAAAATTTGGAATAAAAATAAATTCTGTAGTATTTTAACACATATATATGGCAGGTGGGTCAGGGATTCTACCCCTATCACAATTTATATAAGAACAGATCTGGATTTGTGTCAAAGAAACCTGATAAACAATTAACTGTTATGGATTTCTAGAAACAAATGAAAACTTTATGGGGGAACTAAGAACATTTAAGGAAGGGTATTGTATACAAGTTCCTATATTCTCCATGTGATTTACAAGTTCCTACTATTCTAAATGCTGCAGGACATGGAATATTTAAATTTTTTGCTATTCTATTTAGATGATATGGTATAGAAATTCCTATTGTTTTGAACATTTTATTTTTTTTAATATTATAAGAAAATTGAATAATCATCACTATACAAAAATCTTCTATTTGTCTTTTTTTTTAGTCACAAGTGGATTGTCTATCACATGCATATATTTTGGAAATTCATATTTTCTTCTTTTCAACAAACTATTATTTTAGGTATTATCTCCATATAGATTTGTTTTACCCTGACAAAGGAGATCAAACTACATTTACATATAGGGAGCAGTTGTCTCATTGGAGATACTAAACAATGAATGAAATAAGAACAATTTGTGGAAGTTGTTCTGGAGGGGGCCACAGCTACCTTTGGTTCACATGCAAATTTAGTAGATCTCTGAGCTCATGTAAGCTCTTTGAAAGTAGGGTAGTTTCATTCTTTGTTCTTTGTTCTTATTTCACCATCAGTATATGCTTAATAAATATTAGTTGATTACCAGATTGATTACATTAACTGAGGTAGAAGTTGAACTACTTTCTCTTGAACCTTACACATAAGAGAGAGAACTTTGTGTATTAAAAGGGGGATTAATTTGTAACCAAGGGGTTAAGACTTTCAGTATAGAAAGGGGAAAGAGAGGAGAACCTCCCTTCCACAAAGCGGGGCTCAGGGGAGACAGCAGATGTAATGAGTTGGCTCAGAGAGAGGAGAGGGGGTTTGAAGATTTTCCCCCCTTCTACCTTCCCTCCTTAGCTAAAGTTGCTCTCCCCAATTCCCTATTGTCCCTCTTGCCCCCCCCCCACTACTCTAGACCAAAAGGTCTTCCCTTGATCTGTTCACTCACACTTAGCTTGGGGAACAGATAACCTTTAATGTTAACTCAATAAGGTAATACAAAAGGAATAATGGGCAAGAATGAGAAACAGAAAGTGGGGAAGGAGTTCCCTGTCTCTACCTAAACTGTTTTGCTCTGTCCTCGACTTTGGGGAATTCAGGCTTTGGCAGCCTGAGCCAACTGAGAGAAAGTCAGGTTGACTCACCCCTGGGCAACAGGAGCTGAGTTAAAGTCTGCTCAGATTTCTCTTTACAAAGTCCCTTCAATTGGGAAGTGTTGGGGGGAAAGATTTCCAGTCACCTGCAGGAAAAGTGGGTAACCCTCAGGAGAAAGTCTTTTTCCCAACTTCTCTCTTTGGCTTCTCAAGACTGAGAGACCCTCACTGTTCTTCAAACCAGAGTCTACTCCTCTGGATTCCACTTCTGGGGTCCCTCCCTTGTTGAGGTGATCAATTTCACATACTTTTCAGCCTGGCTTTTTTCCTCTAGTGCCAGCCTCTGTCACACTTGTCAAAGAAAAGATTTTGAGTGTTTTTTTCTCTGCTAAATCAAATACAACTATGTAGTCAGCAAAAAAAAAAATCTGATTAGAATATATTTTTTCTACATTCTTACTTAACTGTATGACTACAAAAGCAATAAGCTATGAAATATCTTTGTGGAAAATGTACCTTTTCCATTTGATGGAGACTGATTATGTTCTTAATATATTTAGAGATTATTGTTACAAATACTGGACAAATTAGAAAGTAATCATATGGGTTATGGCAAGAATTTTTCACACTTCCACTATCAATGCATTTTCTCTCAAATTATCTAATTTTTGTACTCTCTGTGTGAATAACATATACACACCCTTACCTTCTATCTAAGTGCCACTAAGTATCAATTCCAAGGCAAAAGAGTGGTAAGAGTTAGGAAGTTGGGGTTAAGTGACTTGCCCAGGATCACACAGCGAGGAAGTAAGTATCTGACATCAAATTTGAAACCAGGCCTTTCCATCTTCAGGCTTGGCTTTATAACCACTATAGTCAGGTAGACTACCCCTGGACTTTAATATTTCACATGTAAAGTTACTTGCATGTTGTGTCCTCTTCCTGTAAAATGTGGATAATTGCACCTACTTTCCAGGGTTATTATGAAGATCATAAAAGATAATTACAAATAGCTTAGCATAGTATGTGGCATATAGTAAGTGCTTTAAAATGTCCTTCTCCATTAGAATGTAACCTTCTAAAGGGAAAGGACTGTTATTACTTTTCTTTTGTCAAAATATGGGTTTATAACTCAATTTGCTTCAACTTATTGAGCATAAAATTGTTGGGAAAAGATCTGTTCATTAGCTTCTTGATCAATCTTTAACTCTTACCACAACTTGTGGTACTCTAAAAGAATTTCAACATAAGTATATTCCAATTAAAGTAACTTCTCTTTTACCTTTTACATTTGTAGAAGTTCACAATGGTTGTGATTGGGCTATTAATTAATGAGAATTTATCTTCACAATAATCCTTCTGTCTTCTGGTACCATTTTGCCATACACCAATCCCCTTGCATCCAACTACTGGATATTTAGACTTCAAGTAGACCAACAGAATTTGTATTTTGGGTTGTCTTGGCAACAATTGGGATGCCAGTGATGATATTTATGAGGAAATTCATAACAGAAAAGTAACATTAGGGTAGGGGTTCATATTTTAAGACTGGCATCAGAATAGAAATCTTGGTCTTAAATGATAGAGTAGAACAAGAACTTAAAAACTTGGATGGCAACATTTGGGAATGATGAATGAAAAGAATAGCAAGAAGGAAGAAATATCTTACTTGGAAACCTCAGAGAATGCAAATACTGATGAAATATATGTATGTATATATAATTGCAAACCATTCACTTTGTTCTTTCTAGCATTAAAAACCTAGTGTTGGAGGCTGGCAGCCTGGTCTTGAAGGGGTCTCCAGCTGACAGAGACCTTAGCCAGGGGAGGCAGAAAGAGAAGGGCTCCTGCCGCCTCCCCACCCCCACCTCCCTGTACATCTTGTTCCATTAAGATTCAGGACCCTGAGGAGAAAGCTCAATTGTTTCACCACCATGGCATGGTCACATTACACATTTCACTGGACGAACAACAGGCCAGCAGGGCATTTCCCTTACAGCGAAATGGCCCCGTATGGGCACAGGCATGTTTTCTTTTGGGCTTGGCCATGGCTGTGGGACAGGCAGGTGGGATCAGCGGGCTCAAGGCTGGCAGCCCACCCCTGAACACGGAGGGTGTGGTCTACAATGCAATATACCAAATGCAATCATGAACTAAATAAACTAGCATTTCAGTGCTTTGAAATGCTGAATGAAGGGTTGGAGACAAGGTCTTGGGCAAAGCTTACTGGTCTGCTTCCCGGGAGCCAATCACAGCTCACCAGGAAAAAACACATTTGCTGCCACCTTCCATTTATTAGGTGGGAAGTGTCAAAGACCCAGAGGTAAGAGCAGGCTCTAGTTATTTAACAACTAGGATCAGGATTGGTCCGCATTCATCTTAATCTACAACAGTAGAAAACCAAATTCATTCCCTGGGCATAGTTTCTGTATATAGTTTTTATCCAGGGGACCAGCTCCTGATCTGACATAGTTGGGGAAAAGGCAGCCAGGGCCAGATCTAGTGATGTCAGCAGATAAAAGCTAAAATGGGCAGTCCTAGGCACAAGAACAAGGCAGTGGCATTGGGTAGGGGCATTTTTTTAAAAAGAGAGGAAGGAGAAAAAAAAGTCTGTGAACTAGAAGTAAGGTCGCATTAGGGGTTAATTTCAAGAATACTGACAGGTTTTTGTTAGTAAAAGACGAGACCTTTGGCATTCTATTTAAAAACATAGAAACCAGAGACTGTGTTCAAGAAGGTATATGGTGTCTGCCACTAACAATGGAAAATAAGATGGTATCCACAGTCACTGCTTTCTAACAGCTTCTCCAAAAAGGGGAAACTAATTGAAGTCAATGAAAAATCAGAACAATGACACCGAATGTCAGGCCTGAAAATTCAGAGATCAGGGAAAGAAGACCAAAAAAGAGGAAAAGTGTGCCTCCAAACAGTCCCAAGTTAAGAGTAAAAGGGGTGACCTGTAGTTTATCAGAGGAGACTCCTTCCCTTCCCCTCCACACCTTTTCAAAACAGAAGAATCTGTAATAAAGAAAGCAAGTAAGGAAATAAATGTGTTTCCTGTCTCCTTCAGCTATGCAACTAGAATGGAAAGTGAATTGGCAAGGAACTAACTTTACTTTTACCTAATGAGCCTTGATGTAAATGACAAGGAATTCTTAGTTGTAGGTCCTAGGGATAAACACAGAGGAAATATACCAAAAATCAATGTGTCTAGGGAAAGAAGACTAAGAAAACTAAGTCCCCAGCAGCCTTAAGATGGGGAGCCTGTTTTTAGCTCTAGCCAATAAAAAATCCAGCTGAATATGAGAACCAAAATGTTTCAATTCATCATTGAATACAGTAGTCATCTACATCTAAAGATATCCCACACTCCGGGAAAGGACAGGGAATTCAAATACATTTAAAATCTATAATTATTGAGAAAGGAGTTCTATTCAAGTAATTTCATTCTGGAAATATCAGAAGCATGCAGAATCAAAATAAATGTTTTCTTTAAGGGAAAGGGGAGACATTTTTTCAAATAAATCTGTGTCAAGGTATAAGAATGATAAAAAAAGTGCCCAATTTCACTTTGGGGTGGGTTTCCTGTGGGAGAGCCTGCAAGGGCAGCTGGCAAAGAGAAATGGAAAAGTGGAGTTCTAGGAACTCTGGATGAGAATCTATTCTAATCAATACAGCGGATCCACTACTGCCAACAATTATTTATGTGCACCAAGAAGAGCTATTTCAGAAATGTTCCTGGAGAAATTTTCCTCTCCCATCAGCAACATGCTTTCTCATCTTTATGTACTCCCCAATTTCACTCCCCAAATCATGTGTGACTCCTACAGCCTTTACTCTGTTGACCCTTAGTTCTGTAGCATCAGAGGTGTTTACAGAACTTTCCCACAACTTGTATTTAAAAATAATAATAATTCAGTCTCTCAACATAACCCTTCATGAACAAACAAGGTCTTTTTTTCTCTTCTGTTCCATAAAAATGAAATTTCCCTTATTGAATGGCAGTCTGTACATCTGGAAGATTTTAGAGTGCAAGTGATGTTCCAGATGTGTCAAAATGGTTCTCTTTAAGGTAGTGGCCGACTTTAGGCAGTTTCAGTTGATACTCATGCTATACAAGTCATCCTTCTCCAGTGCCTCCTGGGAGCACTTTCCTTTCTTCCCTTTCTTTCCTGCATCCAAGGGACCAGGGAAACCTGGGAGGAAGGATGCCTTATAAAACTCATCATCCCAACACTGGTAAAAGCAACACATATGCTACTTTTGTCACTATTTGATCCTCAGAGGCCAGGGATACCTTAGTATCATCAAAGTAATACCATTTGCAATTTGTTTTTTTCATATGCAATATAGTGAACCACACCCATGGCTCCATAATAATTGGATACAGCAATGAGGTTATAGACATAAGGGCCAGCTGCTGGGTCACAGACAAACTGAGACATATGTAGGTCTCTTATTAGAAATTTAACCACAGGGTTAAGTTTATCTCTCCAGCATCTCTTGTATGAAAATTGTTTGAGGTGAACCTTTGGCAAGGACCACAAGTCAAATTTCTTTGTGGTCTGTTGATGTTTCTTATAATTAAGACAATACCAGGGATCATGCTACCCCAGGATTTCCATGGTATTGAAGAGCTCAATGCAGTCTTGAAGGGCCACCATTGTTTTCTTCTTCTTCTGGGGCTGGAGCATGCTGCTACATTTATCATAAGCCTTTGATTCTTGTTCATCATAGTGAAGACACCGGGTTTCGGTATCCCAATTAACAGTAATTGTGGAATGAGAATTCAGTTTGAAGAACTTCCCATCTGCTACAAGAGAATTGATGTCAGTGGTGCCATAGGAATTCACCAGGCTGAAGGTGAAAAGCCTTTTTTTGCAGTGCTGGCTTCTGAATCTCTTTGGGACTTTCTGACAGGACTCATTTCCCAATTCATGTTCAGCACAGTCTTCAGCTGAACAGGACTCTGTCTCTGTAGCTTGTCCTTTGCTGTCATCTTGGTGTTCCATTTCTTCTTCTTCTTCTTCACAAATGCCATTGGGACCATTACAGGTAGGATTGTCCAAGTGTGGTATTGCAGAGTCATCTGGTAAAGGATGTTTTATGTAGTGGCTGATATGCCCACAGAAAACCTGGTACAAGTAGTCAAGGGTTAACTTGTGCTTTGAGACAGAGTTTAACAATACTTGCCCATATAGAATGGTCCCAGAAGATGAGCTTGTCTGCCTGATTTTCCTCTCTCTGAAGTAAACTGGAAAAGTGACACATTTTGATCCATCCTTGGCTATGTTGCAGACTTTGTATACAAAGATGTAATCCCAGGTCATAATATGATTTAAACCTTCATCCATTTGGAAAATTTTGTGGAACAGATGATTATACATATCTGTGACCACCCTATTTTCAGTAGCAATGCCAGAGAGCTTTGAGAGAGCCTCACACAGATCAGACACAGTGCCCACATTGATACAGTCACACGATACTGGGTAGGGCTACATTGTGGATCTGCAGAGACCAAGAACACCTCCATCATCTTCAAGGGCAAAGGGAGAACTAAATAACAGAATGGATCAAAAGTCACAGAAATTTTAGAACATTCTGGGCAAGCCAATGTAGATTTGAAAAGGCCATGGAATGTGTCCACTATCACAGAATCATTTCTTATCCTGTGATTCTCCTATGCTTCCTTTGCCACCACCAAGTCAGGCTGTCCATTGGCATCTTTTAGTTCCCAGTATGGTTTCTTCTTCACATGGTTTAGATCTTCATGCAATCCTTCCAGAAAAAAAGGCTAATAACTCTTAAGAATCCTGTTGCTGGTAACCTGAAAACTGAGGGGCAAAACGACTAACTTGGGTTTTGAACATCCGTGGGGTAACCTGAGTATTCCTCCCAGATCCCATCTGTTTAATGAGTTCAGCATAAGCCTCAGCAATTTCCCCTTTCATGCCCAAAGGATTGTCTTAATTGATTTCAGCCTCATATTTATGTTTTAGAAAGTATTCTGTCAATGGTGCAGTGTTACTCAGGCACTGCAAAGCAGAATTCATGAAGTAGATGTTCCCCAGGTTTCCATGTCCACAAAGCCTAGGTTGAGTGTGAGATTGAGACTCTCCGCAACTATAAGAGTTGAGAAGCCAGAACCTCCCCTGGTGAGACCAGAACTGTGCATGCCAGAAGAGTTAGGGCTATCACCATTTGTAATGGGAGAAGTGGACATGGAGGAATAGGAGCTTGCTGTTGATTTTGGAGAGGTAGTAAATGCTCTGCTAGTGCTTGATTTGAACTGAAGTGTCTGCCTAGGCTATGTGCCATCTTCATTTTGGGGCTCAATGACTAGTACCTGCCCTTGGTATAAACCAGCATCTTTCACAGTGTTGTCTGGCTTGTTGAGCTGCTCATATGTATTACTCACATAATTTGTTTCATAACCTGGTCTTCCTCTCATCAGGAATGTTAAATAGTTTCTGCATTTCCTTCTCAATGGTTGCTATGCTATCTGCTTTGCTGAAATGGCAACTCAGCATATTGGTGGGGTCACTGTTTTCACAGAGCTTCAGTTCCAGCAAATAAACTTCTACTTTGCAGTATTTGACAAACAGACTATGTTCCACAACTTTTCTGACTATGGGCTGTTACCTCTCTACACAGCCATACCAACTCATTAATTTATTCCAGGCTTCAGTAGGAACCAATACATAGTCTAGTTCATCAGTTAAATGCTCCTTTATTCTTTGACTTTCAGGATATGAAAAAAGTCCAAAGGTATCTATTGGGCCAGGAAACAAGTTGTTTTCACCCACATTGTATGTATCCCAGCTATCAAAGCCCACATATTCCTTCCACTGCTTGAACCATTTTCTGTCAATCAGATACCACTGTGCCCTTTGCTGAAGTGCCATCTTCATCAGGGCCCCAAGCTCAGATTTCTGGGTCTCGGCATCTGGCCACTACCCACAGTCTCCATCTTCCCCCATCTCCTTCCCAGATCCTGAAATATTCTTTAAAAGGTTGATATGCCTGAGATGGTTTAAGTCATTTTTACTCTTACATGCAATTGCTGTGTTGAGTTTTTTTGCTTACATCTACTTGATCCCAGGCATTCCAATCATGCCATCTTCTTTCCATGCCTCTCTCATCCCTAAGTTCTTCCTCACTCTTATATAGGTTTGAAGTAAAAAACCCAGTAACTTCCTTGTACATAATAGGTATTTAATTTTTGTGGGGGGATAATGGAGAAATAGGACTGAAACTGAAAGCATTAACCAAATAACTCCTCCATCAACTCCAAAAATTTGTATTGCTTCTTTTAAATCAAATTGCCCATATATTGGAAAATAGAGAATGCTTTTCAAGCTCATGATTTCCATTTTGAAACTTCTCATCCTCTCAGTCTATCCTGTTAAATATGTTGAAATGTCAGTGAGCTCATTTTCTCTCCTGCCAAAATAATTAAATACTGGGCTTTGGGCATTGAAATGTCTCCTAAATATGCTGCAGTTGGGATTAGAAACTTATTAATATTGAAGTCTTTTCCTTTGGGCAAGCTTAAGGAACACTTCTCAAAGAGTAGAATCTCAATTATCTAAGGACTATTTGACCATCATATCTTTAGGAGAAAGGAAAACTCAGCCAGAAAATCTTTAATAAATAAAAATTCATTGTATATTCTGTATCATATTCATCATAACTATGCATGTTATAATATACTTGAACTTCCAGATAATGAAACAAAGTATAACAAAGAAACTTTGATATGAAGGTAATGGAAAAAGTATTTATGAAGAATTTGGAAAATATTGAAAATAAAACATTTCCATAGACCCTGTGTAAAAACAACTGAAGAAATGACTTCTAGCAAAATTGACAAAAAATTATCAAGTAGTTACAAAAAAAATTATAATTTTCATTGTACAATTTTAAACTATGTTGCAAGATAGTTCTTTTAAGGAATAAATTGATTGAGATATATTCCATAATACTGTGTTAATATTTTTCCTAATCAATTTATTTTAATACATGGAAAGATTCTTCCCCAATCTATTTACAGTGTTTTCATTTACATGACCAATATATTCTAAGACCTTTTACATAAATTGAAAATTGAATATGATAGCAATTTTAATAATTTTAATATATAATTTTAATAAGTATTTCTTTAAAAAAAAACTATTTAAAACAATATGTGTATTGGTTCCAAGCAGAAGAAGAAGGCTAGACAATGTGGTTTAAATGACTTGCCCACAGTCACATAGTTGGGAAGTGTCTGAGGTCATATTTGAACCTAGGACCTCCCGTCTCTAGGCCTGGCTCTCAATCCACTGAACTACACAGCTTCCCCTAACAAGTATTTCTTATATGAACATACCTAGGAACTTTACTAGCAGCATCAATCCATTTATACTTGTGACTATTACTAATAACTAAATAGTGTTAATGAAACAAAGAGAAGCATTGCACTGATGCAAACATGACTTGTTAAAAGGGAGAATTTGAGACAAAGATTGAGGTGGGAGCTAATGTTTGGGGCAAAACAATGTAATAACTAATGTTTCTCAGAGAGAGAATGAGTCTGGTTGGATGAACTGCTGCCAGGCCCTCCACTGTTTAGAAAAATGATGTAGGTTTATCATGTAATTAAATTTTTTATTTCATGTATTATTTTGCTTTTTTTTTCATTTGCTAATCACATATTCCTGAATTCATGTATTTTGAGTTCATTTCAAATGAAGTCCTATTCTATGCAGTTATTGTTGGCACATCTGGTAGGATTTCAGGAAATAAAATATTGCCTCTAAGAAAGTCTGCCTTATAATACGGTATTTTGAGATTTCTTCCAGTTGAGAAAATTGAGATTGATCTGAATTATTTGATCTATTCACAAGTAATTTATTTTGTCTTGAAATTGATTTTGTCCTGTAACTGCTTAAATCATGGTTCTTTGTCTCTGAAATTAGTTCAGAATTTATCTGGTTTTTAATGGGTTAAATTTAGAAATCTAGCTTTCCTACTAATTACAGATCTATTCTTGCTTCAAGAAATTTTGCTAACCATGGAGAATATGTGAGAAAGAAAGAATTTGGAACTGATATGTTTATGCCACCAATCTAACCTTCAAGGAAATCTGATTTGACATGAAAAAGTCTGGACTGCTATTTCCTACCTGGGTTCCAAAAATGAATACATTTTAGTTTCATGAGAAAAGACGGGGGTTATTGCTTGCCTCCATTACCAAATTTCCAAATAGTCATTTTGTTCCTGATTTTCTACTCTGTAGACATCATGTCCTTAATTCCATGGTGTCATCTTTTATATCCTTTGTTCTGTACTCCACCAAACCTAAAAATTGGGAGTTTTCTGTCTACTCAAGGTCTTTGGCATAAATGGAGGCAAGCCACTGACAGTTAGCATAAAGTCCAACATATGCCCAACATGTGGGCATCTTCCTTGAAAACAATACTCTGTGAGTTCACTACTACTCCTACTTATACAGGAAACTTGTATTTTTGGATAAGTCTAATTGTGAGAACAGCTTTCTGATATCAAATCTGAATCTGCTTTTTCTCTCTATTATTTGTTCCTAGTTCTGCCTTCAGAGCCCAAGTCTAACCTTTCTTTAATGTGATAGACCTTTACATATTTGACAATAATGATCATATTTCTATTGTCTGCACTTTTGCAGCTAACTTCACCCCAGTGTCTTTAAAATATTCTTTTGATGAGTTCGTCATCTTCTTTGCAGCTCTTTACCTTAAGGATAGCCTTTCTAAAAAGTGCTTCACAATATGTAAATACTTTAAATATCCTTTCAATAAATCAATGAATATTTATTAAATTCCTGTTGTGGACCAGAGACACTGTGTTTAGTGCTAAGGGCAGAAGCAAGGTCATATAACAGAGAATGAATACAAAGGCTTGGTTCTGTAAGCCCCCTACCACTATTATTGAAGTTGAGAAATATTTGACTGGTAGTATATGCTAAGGATCAGAAACAAATTAGAGAGATTTAAATATGTTTATGTTTATGGAAGAGAAATTTGAAAGAAGTATGGAAGAAGGAAAAGATATAGGACAGAGAGAGGGAAGGAGGAAAAGAAGGAAGGAAGAAGTCTTCAAATTATACACTAGTGAACTTAATTTCAAATTATTGGCAAATATCTAATTATATTAATAAAATCCAAGTTTGTGAACATGTAAAAATGGAAAAACCACTTTAGTTTTATCACAAATAAGTGATATCAGAATAGAATAACCTCATTTCCTACTTTGACAGGGTAAAGTATTAAAGTCCCAGAGGTAATAAGTTAGGTATCTTATATTGGATTTCAGTTGAGCATCTGACAGTTTTTCTCACACTACTCTTGTAGTGAAAAGGAGAAAAGTGGGATAGATAGTATGGTTAACCTGGAGAAAGCAATACTTAGGTAGAATGTTATCTCATTCTTCCCATATTTGAAGAGCTGTCAGTGGAAGAGAAGTTAGACTTATCTATACTTCCCAGAGGACAGAGTTAGAGGCAATATATATATATATATATATATATATATATATAAGTTGCAGAGAAAAAGATTAGGCTGGAAATATGGAAAATAATATTTCTAATACTGTTAGTCTCAAATAGGCTATTCTACTTCAGTAGGTACCAGATTTCTGCTGAGTTTGATTGATCACTTATTCAGTATGTTGTAGAAGTTATAGATTGGATTAGATGACCTCAGAGACTTCTTTTTTCTCCCACTTAATAGAATCCTTGGCTTCCTTTCTAGTGCAGCCATCTGCCACAAAAACCTTTTTCCTGATCCAATACCCCCAATGCCAGATGTTAGCATTCTTGAAATGATATTGTACAGTTTAGCATATACTTTTTATATGCTTTCTTGTGTATATGTTTGTTTTTTCTGGTCCCATCCCCTAGCAGAATTAACGCTGTTTCAGAATAAAGATTATTTGATTTTTAAAATTTTCTAATACCACATAGGACTGAGCTTTATATATCTTAATCAGAAGAATAGCTTAAAATATTTCAAATATTAGTAAATTTTTAATGTAAGAGAAAAATTATGGTTTGTAATATGGTCTCTGAGGAGCAGTATTGCTTGCAGTGAGAAGGAACAGATTCCTTGAGAAGCAGAACCACCTGCAGTTAGAAGGAATCTGTGACCACTTCTCCCTCCACACCTCAATTGTTTTAATTTTCATTCCTCTAATCAAAGCATTTTTCATGTATCTATTGCTAGCTTAGATTTCTTTTTCTGAAAACAGTCTGTTCATGCCCTTTAACCATTTATCTACTGGGGAATGATTCTTATTTTTAATATATTTGACTTGGTTCCATAGATCTCTGAGACATAAGGCATTTTTCAGAGAGACTTTTTTTTTTAACCCTTACCTTCCATTTTGGAATAAAATACTGTGTATTGATTCCAAGGCATAAGAGTGGTTAGTGCTAGGCAATGGGGGTTAACTGACTTGCCCAGTCACACAGCTGGGAAGTGTCTGAGATCAAATTCGAACCTAGGACCTCCCATCTCTAGGCCTGGCTCTCAATCCACTGACCTACTCAGCTGCCTCCTTAGAGTGACTTTCTAAAAAAAAACTTTACCCATTCTTCTGTTTTATTTCCAATTTTGACTGCATTAGTTTGTACAAAAACTTTTTCTTTGCATGTAATCAAAATTTATCTCTTTAATTACCCTTAATCCTCTCTGTCTCTTATTTATAGATTAAACTCATTTTTCCATGCTATTCAAATTTACTTACAAGATCACTGTCAAATAATTTGTCCATCTTCACCATATCTTGGTAGATAGTGTGAGATATTGGTTATGCCTGGTTTTTGCCAAACTGCTTTCCATTTTCTACAGCAATTTTTGTCAAATGGTGAGTTCTTACCCCATAAGTTTGTATATTTGGTTTTATCAAAACACTAGAAAACTCTAGTTATTAACTACTCTGTGTATTATGTACTATTTGCACTGATCCACTACTATAGTTCTTAGGAAACATCAGATTGTTTTGGTGATCATTGCTTTGTAATATGGTTTGAAATCTATAATTCCTTCATATTTTTTTCATTGATTCCCTTAATATTCTTGGCCTTTTGTTCTTCCAGAAGAATTTTATAAATTTTCTACCTCTATTAAATAATTCTTTGTTAGTTTGATTGGTATGGACCTGAACATGTAGGTTAACTTAAGTAGTATTTTCTTTTTATTTTATTGGCTTGGCCTAACCATGAGCAAAAAATATTTCTCCAATTATTTAGTTCTTCCTTTATATGAAGAGTCTTTTGTAATTATGGTCATATAAATCCTGGATAGGTATGGATAGGTAGAATCCCAAATATTCTGCATCTTCTGCAATAATTTTAAAAGGAATTTTTCTTTCTAATTCTTTCTTATTGGTTTTGTTGATATATGGAAATTCTGATTACTTATAAGGGTTTATTTTTAAGCCTGCAACTCTGCTGAGTTGCATCATATCCTCTGTGAAGAGTAATAGTGTTGTTTCTTCATTGTCTATTTTTATTCATTCAATTCTTTTTCTTATCTTATTTTTATAGCTAACAATCCTAGGATAATATGAAATAAAAGTGCTGATAATCAAAAGAAAATAATAAAATAGTAGAATGCAAACTAGCATGGTACAAAAACTTGCAGAGTTTCACTTCTTTAGGTGTAACTGGGTTTTCTTATGAATGCTCAAATTACCTAAGATTGAGATGGTCTGTTTTTCTGCATTCTCCAAGGTGAGTAAGAGTAGCATCCTTCCACTAGCTGTTTAGTTGTAACAGAATGCAACTTTAAAACTTCTTTTTTCCATGAGCCCTTTTCTGCTGACTCTGGAGGGTGAAGATCACAATTCACCTCCCAACATACATATGATGAAACTTTTTAGGATATTTATCTCTTTTTTTAACCTAATAACTCTAAGAAATTGTTGATCTTTCCTTGCTCTGTTTCTGTTCTTACATACAAGAAGTTATCACAACTGGTGACCTTTGAGACAGGATTACCACTTGGATGACACAACCAAACAAAATTACAAGCATGATGAATCAGTGGAACTGTGACTTTAGCTCCAAGGGGGTTTGGACTAAGAACTTTTTTGGAATATTTTTTATAGGAATAGAGTTCAACTATGAACTTAATTACCTTCTAGCCTAAAGGATGAGACAGTGTAGGGGGAATGATTAAATCCCATATTAGGGAGAAAGTTTGTATATTTGTAGTTATATTTTTGAACTTTTTGTGTAAAAGATAATTCCTAACAGTTAAATGGAATTAGAGTTCAGAGGAGTTATCTCTTATGCTTGAGGAATAAAAATAGTGTAGTCCTGAGCCATTGATATGAAGCCTAGATACTCCCCAAATATCCCAAATATGTCAGAGAACCCTGAAAAAGAAGTGAAATACAGTATAACTGGCTTTTAGATAAGGGGAACTTTGGGAATCAGTATTATATATGTAAACACAAGTGGTTCCCAAAAGTATTTTTTTCTATATATGGAATCTCTTGACATGATGAGAGATCATTCATTCATAAATAATTTGATAAGAAATGCTACTATTCAAGGATGCTATAAACAAATAATTTTGACATTTATTTAATTTTCCTAATATTTATTAAAATTCTCCTCTACCCAAGGTAAGAGTATTATTGGGTAGAGCCAACCTTCGTGTCAAGAAGGTCTGGACTGATATCTAACCTGCCACAGAATTACTATGTGACCCTTGGCAAAATATGCAACATCTCAGTACTCCTAAGTCCAAAAAAATTGCCTAACTATTCTCTTAGTGGAAATTTCCTCACCAGTAATTTATTTTGAAATTATGAGTTTAAATAATAATTAAAATTACTAATAATTACAAGTGAGGAATTGACCCATAGTATCTTGTCAATTATACAGGCATGACAAAATGACCATTCTACCTAAAAGTTCTTTTGAAAGAGAATAAGGGTGAAAAAAAAAGCAAAAAAAAATCACTGTAAGCTGAAAAATCAAAAATATAATTTGAATAAACATAAACTCTCCTCTTTTTAGCTGACATCCTTAAAAAGAGAAGGAAATAACAAATATATGTATATAGATATAATTTTAAGCCTTAAGAAAACACTTCCAGAAATACTGTCATATAAAAAAGATATATTCCCAGAAATATGGAAATCATTAACTCTTAATATTTAATTTTTCCTATATTTTACAAAAATTAATTTTTGAAAACTCAATCTTTTATGTTATCATCTGTTTTTTATCACACACATTAATTACAACTGAAAAGAATGTGTTAAGTATAGCTTATAGTATATTAAAGCAGCTAATGAACCCCAAAAATAATTTGAGCTAATCTTCTTTCATTTTCCAAGTAGGGAAAAGCAAATTTGGAGACATAAGTTCTGTTCTCCAGTCAAACATATGGTCAAAGGTTAAATTCAGACTAGAATAGACCTCTCTTCATTTCCAGTCAAAGGTTCTTCCCTGTGTAAAAAATACCATTAAATATATTTCATTTGTTCTCTCTTTCCCAGGCAGTTAAATATATATCTAAAAATTCATCCATATATTTCTTTTGGAGGGAAAAATAAATCATCTTTGAATTTTCACTAAGTTAATGTTTAGCAACCACAAACTGTCCTTTTCGCTATCAACCTTCTACAAACTTTTATTATTATTATTATTATTATTATTATTATTATTATTATACTATGGGTGTGGGGATCATAATGGTAGTCATATGAAACCTATGGTCTCCTTTTAAGATTTATATTTTCAAATGCACAAAAATGCATATAATTATTAGGAAAATGAAATATATTGAACTAGTTATCAGAATACTATAAAAATCACAAACCCTTGGGGAATAACTCCTATATTAAAGATTCTTGCAACTTTATGCATTAACTACTTTCGCTTGTACAGCTCTGAGATCTCCATTTAAAAGGTTTACATTTCTTGAATCAAAGAACAGTTCAAGTAATGTAGTTCATAATAAGGTAGATTATGCTAAATATGAATTTTGGTAGAAACAATGATTTCTTGATGTCCCTTCCTCCCCCCCCCCCCAAAGAATAATTAACCAATTTTGGAATCCTCTGCTAGGAAGTATATTTGTTAGTTGTCTTAATAAACTTTGTTACTGTGACTCAATTTCGTTGCAATTACAATACTAGAAACTATTTTTTATGTTCTGTTATCTAAAAATGGTATAATGATACTACCTTCTGGCAATGTTAAGAATCCTACCATTTCACTAAAGGTAGTTGCAAGATTAACAGTCAGCAAAGTACTTTAGCAGATAGTTGTTTGTTTGTTTGTTTTGTTTTGTTTTGTTTTGTCCTGGCATAGTTCCTAGTACTTAGTCCAGAATATTCCCTGATACTGTGGAATATTTAATAATCATATAAGACGTGTTTTTATACCTAGAAGATATTATTCTTTCTACATTATTACATACTACATACAACATGGCATATGTCATGTTATAAAATATATTACTCCTCATAAGATTTTTCATAGCAGTTAAAATTGTTTCTATTTCACATGAATTTTAAAAATTTATATTCACTAGGTCTAGTAAGTATTATTTAAAGTGACTGAATTTTAGTTCTATGGAAAGAGTACTGGATTTTGAGTCAGATTAATTATTATTTGTTCCAGGCTAGACCATTCACTATATGTGATCTTGATATTAATTACTGAGTCCATCTTAGGCTCAAGCATAAAATGACTACCAGCCTTAATGTTCCTGCTTTCTCTCTGAGAATTAATCTTCTCTGATTTATTTTACCTGTCTGTTATCTTTCCTATTAGTAAGAAATCTATTTGAGGGCCAAGACTGTTTTTGCCTTTTTGTATCTCCAGGACTTATTACAGTATGTGGAATATACATATATATATATGTATATATATATAATTGTACAATATAAGTGTATTATTCTGTGATATGTGTAGGCACATGCACATATATATGTATACACAAAACAGAGAGCATATGATTATTTAGAGACCAACTTATGACTCTACATATATCTATGTATGCCTCTTCAATCTATTTATCTATTTTTTAAATCAATCTATCTTTTATGAGAACAACAGTAAATAACTGACTTTAAATAATTTTTAATTGACAGGATGTTTCAAAAAGATTTTGAAGGCAAAAAAGTTTCATTAATTTTGTGATTCTTGAAAAGTTTTCTGATAAGAAAAAGTTCAGGAAAATTGGCCTAATATCAATACAGATTGGACACAGATTCTGAAAGAATGCAAAAAAAGACTTCAAAAACTAATTAAGAGAGGCAGAGGAAAAGTGGGAAAGAGAAATGAAAGTCATGTAAGGAGAATGGAAAATTATGCAAGATGAAATGAAAGTAATGCAAGAAGAAATGGACCAATTGAAAAAGTAGAACCAAAAACTGACAGATGAAAATCAGGCCAATTGCAGTTGTTAATGAGTAATTATAATGGAAGAATGCTTTGATATACTTAAATTAGAGGACAAAACAAAAATAGTAAGAATCTGCTGATCAATTCCTGAGTTCTCTGATTAAAAATTCCTGGAATATTATAGCAAAATTAACTCCTGGGCCAATAAGAAAATATTAGAAATTGCCAGAAAGAAATAATTCAAATAAATGTCAGGTTATTTGCCAAAATGGGGACTATATAGTAAGGATTATACAAGATTCCATGGGACCTAGCAGTTTCTACATTAAAGGGCCAATGAGATTGGTATATGATACTCTGAAAAACAAAAGAAATGAAATTACAACTAGGAATCACCTACCAAGAGAAACTGAGGATATTTCTTTAGGGGGAAAACAGTCATTTAATGAATTAGAGGAATTCTAAGTATTCTTTTTTATTTATTTTTGTTTTTCCCTAGTATTCTTGATGAAAAAAATAGAGCTAAACAGAAAATTATATATATATATATATATATATATATATATATATAGAGAGAGAGAGAGAGAGAGAGAGAGAGAGAGAGAATGTTGAATACAAGATGTAAGAGAAACATAAAAAGGTAAACAGTTAAGAGAATACAAGGAATTCAATGAGATTAAACAGTTTGCAATCCCACATGGGAAGTTGATACTTATAAGTCTTAAAAACATTGTATTTTGTTACTATTAAAAACTTGTAAGACTTAAAATCTTGTAATTCTTAAAAGCATTATCACTATTAGTAGGAGTATACATAGAAAGCAATAGAGTAAGTTGAATATGATGGGATGATATCGGGAAAAAAAGGGAGAGAAAGAGGAATGCATTTGGGAGAAGAGGGAGGGGGAGAGAGAAGGGGATAAGTTACCTCACATGAATTGACTTGAAATAATTAATCTAACAAAAGGGAAGAGGAGATGGGAGAGAGCAATGCTTGAAACTTTTGTCAAGCCAAAAATTCTGACCAATATATAATAAACTCACTATGCCAGAATTCCTTATAACCATTTATTAAATGAATAGTATCTCAGATCTTTCTAATGATCTGAGATGTATGATCCCTTTTCTCCTCAGTACAGATTTTATAACCCTGTTCTCAGTGCACATGGTGTACCCCAAAATACAAATCCTTATTGATTGTCCCAAGGCCACATTAGTAGTCTTGAGGCAATTGGCAGGCAGATTTCCATTTACATCCTACCAATGGGCAGAACTTGAGCAATACTCTAGTGGGAAGAATCCCACCCAATGTTGGACAATTGAGGAAAATTATAAAGAACCATAAGGCTCCTAAAAAATTGTGACTTTTCCATGGGTAGTCACAAAAGAGACAAGTTAAGGGTAATTTCTGGTAACAGGATGGGCAGGATGGTTACCATTTGCTGTCCAAGTAGTAATAATATGGGCAATTTGAATGATTATCTCCCCAAGTTGGATAAGAGGAAAGTATCAGAGAAAAGAGGTCAGGTGATCTGTCTCAGGTTAGCATTACTGATTAGAGCACATGAACAGAGGTCCTCTAGCTTAAAATTTTGGAAATTAAGGGAATGCACTCATGGCTCTTAGAACATGATTTGAAATCTGCTTCTTGTGGCTTAAAAAGTCTGATATAAGAAAAAATCCCTTTAACATGATATGATCAAAATATGAATCAATACCTATATGATCAGACTTGATTGACTACATATGAATCTGGATGCATTGAACAATCACTTATGCAATCATGCTAAACTGAGTAATACAAATTAGAAATAAGCTGGGCTAGATCATACTAAACTAGGACTGGTCCATGAATTAATAAGCCAATTAATAAAACCATTATTTTTTGCACCTACTTTTCATCAAAATTTGGAATAACATCCACACTCAGTTGGGTATAGAAAACTATCTTACTCTATAGGAAAGTAGGAAGGGGAGAGAGAAAAAAAGAGGGGAAGTTCTGATAGAAGGGAATTGAGTTGGGTGAGATGGTGTCAGTCATCAAACATTTGTGAGAAAGGAGAGAGAGAAGGACATATGGGGGGAAATATGTTGGAGGAAAATATACAGGAAATAATCATAACTGTGAATTTGAATGGCATGAACTTACCCATAAAAATGGAAGCAGGAACATCACTATGTTTTTGCATGACTGATGTTATTGTATTATGTACACTTTTTCATGATGTAATTGTATCATTGCACTTTGTTATGTAATGCAGGTTTGTTGTTGCATGATGTTATGTTATATGAGTCAGGTGTCATGTGATTCAGACATTTCATTGTGTGACAATAATTGCTATGTGGTGAAGGTGATTCATTTGGTGTCACAGGTATGCCATTTCATGGTACAGGAATGTAACTGTGTGACATGGGTGTTCCATTATGTGACTCAGGTGTGTAGTGCAAAGCAGATATGCCAATGTGTGACATATATGTTATTATGTGGTATGTGCTTGTTACTGAATTTCCTTGTGTGACACAGGCATGCCTTTGTGTAACACAGATATGCTACTGTGTAATTCCAGTGTGTTATGTCATTACATCATAAAGATGCACCGTTATGTGAAATAGTTAAGTTGCTTCATATAGCAATGTCATTGTTTGTCACTCTGAGACACATGTATGGTAAAGCATGGCATAAATGTCTTCCTGTGGGATATTGGTGTGTGGAGTGATATAGGCATATCATTGCATGATACAGCCAGACATAAGGTTATGAGTCTATGATACTTGTATGTTATGTGTCATAGGTATGTGGTTCCATGTCATTTTTATGCAGGTGATGTTATATGATGCAGGCATGTATAGCATTATGTGATATTAGTATTCCATTGTGGCATAGACATAATGTGTGTTGCAGGTATGTCATTAAATGATGCACGTTTGTCATCATGTGACTTTACTGGTTGAGTGGAGGATGGATTAGAATGGGGAGTGACTTGAAAAAAGACCCACCAGTGGCCCATTACAGTTGTGTAAGCATAAGGTAATATGGGCCTACACTAGAGAGGTTACTTTCTCAGGGGAAAAAAAGGGGACGTATTCCAGAGATGTGGCAAAGATGAAATTGTTAGACTGTGAGAATATTTTGGATATGACAGGGTGAAAGATAATGACAAGACCAGGATAACTTCTAGATGTTGAGATTGAGGGACTGGGATGAAAATGTTGGATTCTAAAGAAACAGGAAGGTAGGAGAGCGCAAGAAAAGGAGAGAAAGATAATGCATTATATTTTATATGTGTGAAGTTTATTTTGGGGAGGGACTAATTTCAATTTTTCCCAATTATATTTAAACACAATTTCCAATATTTAAAAAAATCTTGAATTCTCTCCCTTTGCACCTTCTCCACTGAGATAGTAAGCTCTCTGATGAAGATTTACATATGTAGTCATATAAAACTTTTTTATATATGAAACTTGAACAAAAAAGATTAAGAAAGTGAAAAGATTTTGCTTGAGCCTCAGTTCAGATTCCATCAGTTCTTTCTCTGTAAGCAGATGGCATTTTTTAAATCATGTGTCCTTTTTTACTGTTTTGGATCATTGCATTGCTGAGAATAGCTAAGTTATTCACAGTTGGTCATAGTATCATACCATTAACTGTGGACAATGTTCTACTGGTCCTGCTTATTTCACACTACATCAGTTCCTGCAAGTCTTTATAGGTGTTTTCTCAGTTCCTCCTGCTTGTCATTTCTTATAGGACAATAATATTCCATTACAATCATATAGTAGAAGTCACTTAGCCAATTTGTGTGCATCCCACACAGTATCCAATTTTTTGCCATCATAAAAAGAGCAGCCATGAATATTTTTGAAAATATATTCTTTTACTGTTTGTTTTTTATCTCATTGAGATACAAACAGTAGTATTATTGCTGGGTCATAGACTATGTCCTTTTTAAAAGCCCTTTGGGCATAGATCCAAATTGCTCTCCAGAAAGGTTGAATCAGTTAACAACTCCTCTAACACTGCATTAGTGTCTCAATTTTCCCTCATCTCTCCCAAGTTTTGTCATTTTTCTTTTCTATCATAACAGTCAATGTTATAGGTGTTGGGTGGTACTTCAGAGTTGTTTTAATTTGAATTCCCCTTATAGTAATTTAGGGTATTTTTTCATAAGACTAGAGATAGGTTTAATTACTTTTTTCTGAGAACTACCTGTTTATATTCTTTGATCATTTATCTGTTGTAGAATATCATATTTTAATACTTTGACTCATTTCTCTATATATTTGAAAAATGCGGCCTTTAATAAGAGAGATTTGTATTTTTTTTCACTGTTGTAATTACTGTGTATCACATTCCATTCTATATCCTATATCTTTTTTCTTACCTTTTATTCTTTCCATCCTCAAAAATGTTTTGCCTCTTCCCATCATATCTCTTAATTTACCATCTTTCCTATCAGCATCCTGCAATTTGGGGGCCATAAAAATTTGATAGTATTTATTTTATCATTTTGAAATATAAACAAGATCTTTTGATTGGAGATGTTCAGTCATTTTGATCTTCATCCTAATCCTTTTTTCTTGACGGAGATTTGACCTCATGATTTTCTGATCATTTCTGAATACAATAACTGCAGCATTCGTAGCTCGCTTTATAGTTCAATCTTTTCCAAGGTAATATTTAGAATGCCAGTTTCCAACATATCCTTTACTGCAGCAGCTTCAGCCTCAGTATCTAACCAAAAGTTTTTTTTTGTTTCTTTCTTTATGTAATGCATACAGGTGAGAGGTCACTTCATTAGCCTTAACTCAACTCTAGAATTCTCTGCCAATGCCGGGATAATAGCTTCAAATACTTCTGCAAAATTCTTAATAGCATATTGTTCAAGTATAGGACATGTCTCTCCATGAGATTTCATCTCTCTAGGCTATTTAATTTCTGTTGCTTCACCTCCAGGCACAAGACATTTATCTCTTTTAAGAACCTCTTATCCCTTTTCCCTTGTACTTTCCTTTAGGATAAGATAGATTTTTATACCCAATTTAGTATTTTTATACCCAATTTTGGTAAGTTCTTCCCTCTTTGAGCTAATTCTCATGAGAAGGCTCAAAATTCCACCCCTACCCCCTGATTTTCACTCACCTGCAAAAGCTTTTTAATGTCTCTTTTTACATGAGATAATTCTACTTCTCCCCTGAACCTTCACCAATACATTCATCTTTCTCACTCCTTAGTTTTGTTTCTTAGATATCATCCCATCTTATTCAACCCACACACTTGCTTTCCAGGTATACTACTTCTAACTACCCTTATGACGATAAATTCTTTAAAAACTTATGAGAATCATCTTCCCATCTAATGATAGATAAACAATTTAAACTTCTTGAATGTCATTTAACTTCTCTTTCCCATTTATCTTTTTATGCTTCTCTAGAGAATTGTACTTGAGAGTCAAATTTGTTATTCAGTTTTGCTCTTTTCATCAGGAATGTTTGAAAATTTTCTATTTCATTGAATGCCCATTTTCCCCCTCAAGAATTATGCTCAGTTTTTCTTGGTTTAAGTCCTTGCTCTTCTGGAGTTCTGGTTTCTGGAGTATCATCTTTTAGACCCCTAGGCCTTTAATGCAAAGCTACTAGCTCTATAATATCTTAATTGTTTCTTTTTGGCTACTTAAATATTTTCTCCCTAACCTGAGAGTTCTTGAATTTGATTATAATATTTTGGGGAGGTATCATTTTGGAAGCTCTTTCAGGAGATGATCAGTAAATTATTTCAATCTTTATTTTACCCATTCATTTTAGAATACCAGGGCAGACTTGCTTAAAGTTTTTTTGAAAGATGACTTCTAAGCTCTTTTTTATCATGGCTTTCTTATAGTCAAATATTTCTTAGATTATCTCTTCTGTGTTTTCCAGATTTTCCAATGAACACATTTTCTTCTTGTTACAAGGGAATCACTTTAAAAGACTGATATATATTAATTTAAGGTCGCCAAGGAATCAGCTATGTAATTCCTAAATGAAAAACTCAAGTCAGCCGTCAGCCTTTTTTTTTGGAGTTTAATTACAATAGGAGCAAGAAAGGAATTAGAGATATATATATAGAGAGAGAAAGGGGAGAGAAGGGAATAGGGCTTAAATACCCCTTCTGTTTAGGCTGGGCCAAAAGGCCCAAGCCCTTAGATAGCTGGGGCAAAGAAAAGAGATCAGTCCCTTTCACTCACGTGTCCAAAATGGAGAAACAGTCTCAGAGGCCCCCACCTTCAGCTTCCTTCAGAGCAAGCTTCCTCAGAGCCCAGGAACAACACCGACCCAAAAACTCCACCCTCTCTCCTCAGTCTCCAGACCCTCCTATCTTTAAGGACACCATCCAAGTTGCCTCCCCTCAGTCCTCACATCTACCAATCACTCTTCATCAATTTCCCAGTCAATGGAGGCTCTTGCTTAACCCAGGACCGCCCAGAGGTTTCTGGCTTTTGCACATGTCTGTTGAAGGTCATATTTTTCAAATGATTAAATCTTTACTCCTTTGTTCCAGCCCTTTCTAAATCCTGTTAACTTGAGTATGGTAGAGATTGGAATAATTAAATTTTGATCTAGGCTGCAGCCCTTACTCAATCCTATTAGGACTGAATAGGGTGGAGATTTATTCCAAGTATCTCCATTGTATCAATTCTAAATCAATCAAGACTCAAAGAAATTCCTGTTCTATGCTTAAGCATAGGTCAAAGTCCTTTCCATTGTTCAGCAAAGGGTTTCTGTCCTAAAGTAATCTTAAGAAGGGAAGAGAAGGAACCTCCCATGCCAATGGAGTTCCCATTCCAATAGACTATCAGTAAGAAATTTTCCAAGTATGAAATATCCCAATGGTGAAATTTTCAACAATTATAAGTCTAAGGAAATTTGAGGTTTACAATCCCCCCTGATGATCATTGGGAGACTAGTCTCCCCATTGATCATTTAACATAATCATTTTGTAGTTCTAAATTCACTTCTAACTAAAGATATACACAATATTCAATTTTCTAAGAGAAATTAGAATAGTGAGAGAGGAAATAGAAAAGAAAAGAAAGCAAAACCAATGTTTGCTAGGCGCATTGACAGAAAGCCAAATTAGGGGCAGTCCCTTTTGGCATAAATGTTACAATAAATGTTCAATCAAAAGTTCAGTCCAATCAATCACATCCAAAGTTCATTCTTGATCTTCTTGATGAAGTGTAGGTTTTTGGCATCTTTCTGCAACAGTTCATTCTCTGGATATAAAAGTTTCAAGCTTCTTTCTTGAAGATCTTTTCTTGAACAAAATCAAAATCTTTGAATTTTTTATAAAAGTAAAATCTTAAACAAAAGTCTTGGATTTTTATAAAAATAAAATCTCAAACAAAAAAAATTCAAAAATTCTTAGATTTTAAATTAAAATACAATCCCCCCTGAAGTAAGTATTAAAAAAAAAATCAAGTTAAGCTCAGAATGCAATGTTCAGGTATGGGGTTGTATGTGTCAATTATCAAAAAAAATAGAAAAATAATCAAAAACATAAGAAAATTTCAAAATAGACCTTGTATAGGTCCAGTTTAAAGTAATTTCTATCCCACAAGTATGTAGGACAGAATGCAGTAATATTTCACTTAGCCATTTGTAGCCAAGACTACAGGAAGTTGCCATAATATAAGAAGAAAAGAATTAGAATTCTATTTTGATGGGGAAATGTCATTCCCTTGTCTGATTTTTTTTTCCTTCAGAGATATAGGGAGCCAGCATGATAGTCAAGCTTTGTACTTGTTTGAGTACTTCGAAAGGAGTGTAGATACAAGGAAGTCCTACGACTTAAACATAAGTTAAGCGTCGCAACCTTGAGTCTCACTTTAATATTTCATGTGTGCTCTATTGGCACTATTCAGGTTTAGTCTGTGCTCCTTGTTTTTATCCCTTTTCCTGGAATCAGACACAAACATTAATCACAGTCCTATAATATTTTATCAATAAATGGCAGGTTCCCATAGTTTAAAGCTTTTAGGCATATATTGATATTATAGCAAGAGTATATATATTAACTTGTATTACTGCAGGGAAAAAAATAATATTAATATTAATTATGTGTACCTTCAGTACAAAAAAATGAGAAAAAAATCAAATATTCTGATCAAAAAATAAAAAGAAATAAGAAAAAATAAGGGAAAAAAATCAGTAATTCAATATATTCTTGAGAGAAAAAAAACCAGCATCCATTTGTCTATGGATTATTATCTCCAATTCTTATGATAAGATAGAGTCACAATTCATATGATAGGATAGAGTCAATCAGTCTCAGCAGAAGATGCTTTCTTCACATGTGAGCAGTGAATCCAAGAGTCTCTTTCTCCAATCTTTATAGATGTTGGAGTAGTTAATAATATTTGGAATGGTCCTTCCCAGGAAGGTTCAGTTGCTCCAGTTCGCTTGAAATTCTTGATATAAACTTTATCTCCTGGGTTCAGGTCATGCAGAGAAAAGTCTAATGGTCCAGCTTGTACTGCAGCTCCGGATTCATGAAGTTCACGTAGTTTGTGCTGTAACTCCTGTATATAGGAAGCAATAGTAATATCTCCCCCTAATAACAATGTATAAGCCGGGGAGAAAGGCTTAGCCTGTATAGGCGGATGTCCAAAAAGCATCTCAAATGGTGAAATATGTAAGTCTCCTCTAGGCCTGCTTCTAAGATAAAATAGGGCCAGAGGGAGAATTTCAGGCCATTTTATATGGGTCTCAGTGCATAATTTGCCAATCATAGTCTTAAGTTCTTTATTCATCTTTCCTACTATTTGGAGAGGAGAGAAAAAAAAAACTGAAAAAGGTTAATTAATATCAACAAAATCAATACAATCTAAGAAGAATCATCTTTATTATACTGGGAAGTTCCCTGGGCACCCTCCTGAAGGGCACCTCTCTGAGGATCATTAGCACCTCGAGTAATTTTTGGACGAGCGCCATTTCTCATATATTGTTGAGTATTATCATTAAAATTTTCTTCAATTTGAGCATTGTCATTAAATTCCCAATTCCTATTTCTATAATTTTGGTTTCTAAAGTTCTTATTTCTATATTCATTATAGTTATTTCCATAGTCATTATTATAATTTCTAGAATTCTGGTTTCTATAACCATTATCATAATTTCTATAGTTATTTCTAAAACCATTATTAAACTGTGTATTCCTTCCAAACATCTTAAGAAAGGTTCTACATTCCATCATTTTGTGGCCCTTCTTCTCACAGAAGTGGCAAGTAATGGATTGATAATTGGATTTCTGGAGAGGGGCAATTGTCGTTGGTTCATTATCATGCCCACTTTCTAATTTAGTTATCCTATCTATTACACATCTCATTTTTTTCTTCATTTCCTCCATGTCATAATTATTCTCTTTCTCCTTTTCTTCGTTTCCCTTAAAAACATATATAGCTGTTTTTCGCAATTCTTCAAGGTCCATATCTGACCATCTTGGGCATTGTGTTTTAAAATAATTTTTAATTACTTTGCAAGAATTATTTACAAAGATTCTTCTAACTTGTCTTAAACTATTCTCTTTATTTAAGTCCCAATCTAAGTATCTGTCCCCAAACTCGATAATTCTGTCCATAAATCTGGAGGGTGTTTCGTTTTCCTTTTGCTTAATTTTTTCCAGTTCCATCCACTTATCTGTACTGTCCGCACATTCCTTCATGGCCGTGAGGATGGCCTCTCTACAACGGTATAGTTGTAGATAGTCCTCAGGATTATTATAGTCCCATTCGGGATCCTGAGATGGCCAATGTGCTGCATTACGCCCCCGGGTTTTGTTGACATGAGCAATTATTTTATTTTTTTCATGTTCACTTAAAAAAGCCGGTAGTAAGCTCTCAACGTCCTTGTAAGATGGATTATATTGAAAAAATATGTCTCCCATCTTTTTTGTTACTAGAAAAGGATCTTGTTCATATGTGGGGATATTTCGTGTAAATTCATTTATTTCTTGGGGAGTAAACGGTATCCTATGTCTTAAAGTCACCACATCCCCATTTCGTCCTATTTCAGGTACTTCTCTTAGAGGAAACAGGCCTCTAGTTGAATTTTGCACCTGTGGGTCAGTTTGACAAGGACAGGTTTCTCTAGGAGGACAAGATCTCCCTTGCATTGGAATTTGGTTTTCTGTAGGAGAAGGAACATGAGAAGCTGGGATTGCAGGGGAAGGGTTTTGGGGATTAAATTCAGACAAGATTTGCACTGCACGAGAGAAGCAGTCTGTTAACTGGGCTATAGGGAAGGTGTTTTCCATCTCTATTTCAGGGAAGGAAATTTCCTCATTCAAAGGTTCAGAAACAGGTCTGTTTCTGGTAGAGTGGGTGTTTGCCCATTGATCCTGTAAGAAACATTTTAGATCTTCTAATTGGGCTTGCATTTTTTCCTCAATTTTTCCTATTTTATCTTCCATATCTCCCATTTTATCCTCAATATTTCCTATTTTATTTTCAATATTTCCTATTTTATCCTCAAGTTTTTCTATTTTATTCTCAATATTTCCTATTTTATCCTCAATTTTTTCTATTGTATCCTCAATTTTTTCTATTGTATCCTCAATTTTTTCTATTTTATCCTCAATATTTTCTATTTTATCCTCAATATTTTCTATTTTATCCTCATTTTTTTCTATTTTATCCTCAACATTTTCTATTTTATCCTCAATATTTTCTATTTTATCCTCATTTTGTTTTATTTTATCCTCATTTTGTTTTATTTTATCCTCATTTTGTTTTATTTTATCCTCATTTTGTTTTATTTTATCCTCAATATTTTTTATTTTTTCATCTCTAAATATAGTATTGAGGAGTACAAAAATGACAGTACCTATCAATATAAAAATTTGGAGGTATCCTTCATTCCTCAATGCCCCTACTTCTTCAGCTGCCATATAATTGTCAAAGAATGTAGTACTCATTTTTATATGTATATTTTGTAATTTCACAAAACACGTGGGGAGCAGGGCAAAGCAACAAACTTTCCACAGGGTTTTTTTTTTTTTTTAATCCAGGAAGTTGTTCCTTAAGGGAAAGGATATTTAGAAACAGTTCTTCCAGCCAGGACTTTAGAGTCCTGTTGCTGAGATTTAAAAACAGCTGTTTTCTCTCTATCAGAGTCACACAGCTGGGAAGTATCTGAGGTCCGATTTGAACCCAGGACCTTCTGCCTCTAGGGCTGGCTCTCAATCCGCTGAGCTACCCAGCTGTCCCTTAAGATTAAAGGGAAGAAAAAGAAAAAACTGCTGATTCCAATTTAACTTAAGGAGAAAAGAGAAAAAGTTTTTTATACTCACGTGTTCTAGCAGCTGTGTCTTTAAGCCAAGTTTTTTGTTAAAAAAAAAGGACTAAGTGGTGAAACAGTATAGTAAAAAGGCAAGGAAAAAGTTTTATTGAGAGGATTCTTTAGACTCCCGTGTGGTCAGCCACAATGTTACAAGGGAATCACTTTAAAAGACTGATATATATTAATTTAAGGTCGCCAAGGAATCAGCTATGTAATTCCTAAATGAAAAACTCAAGTCAGCCGTCAGCCTTTTTTTTTGGAGTTTAATTACAATAGGAGCAAGAAAGGAATTAGAGATATATATATAGAGAGAGAAAGGGGAGAGAAGGGAATAGGGCTTAAATACCCCTTCTGTTTAGGCTGGGCCAAAAGGCCCAAGCCCTTAGATAGCTGGGGCAAAGAAAAGAGATCAGTCCCTTTCACTCACGTGTCCAAAATGGAGAAACAGTCTCAGAGGCCCCCACCTTCAGCTTCCTTCAGAGCAAGCTTCCTCAGAGCCCAGGAACAACACCAACCCAAAAACTCCACCCTCTCTCCTCAGTCTCCAGACCCTCCTATCTTTAAGGACACCATCCAAGTTGCCTCCCCTCAGTCCTCACATCTACCAATCACTCTTCATCAATTTCCCAGTCAATGGAGGCTCTTGCTTAACCCAGGACCGCCCAGAGGTTTCTGGCTTTTGCACATGTCTGTTGAAGGTCATATTTTTCAAATGATTAAATCTTTACTCCTTTGTTCCAGCCCTTTCTAAATCCTGTTAACTTGAGTATGGTAGAGATTGGAATAATTAAATTTTGATCTAGGCTGCAGCCCTTACTCAATCCTATTAGGACTGAATAGGGTGGAGATTTATTCCAAGTATCTCCATTGTATCAATTCTAAATCAATCAAGACTCAAAGAAATTCCTGTTCTATGCTTAAGCATAGGTCAAAGTCCTTTCCATTGTTCAGCAAAGGGTTTCTGTCCTAAAGTAATCTTAAGAAGGGAAGAGAAGGAACCTCCCATGCCAATGGAGTTCCCATTCCAATAGACTATCAGTAAGAAATTTTCCAAGTATGAAATATCCCAATGGTGAAATTTTCAACAATTATAAGTCTAAGGAAATTTGAGGTTTACATTCTATGTTTTATTCATTTGACATTGATAGATTGTTTTTATGTCTCATGACTACATTAGTCTACTACTACATACATGACTACACATCTCATGTAGTCATTAGCTTCTACTTGTTTAATTCTATCTTTTTTCTTGTTTACAATTTGTTTATTATTTTATTTAATTGTTTAACTTAATGCAAAGTCCAGGTAAGTTTCATTCATACAGAAATGAGGAAACTGAGTCAAGGAAAAATAAGGCTTTCTTTTTAGCCCCAAAGGACACATAGTGGCACTCAAGCCTAGAGTTTAGGTCTTTTGGCTCTCATTCAGTGCTCTGCATAATATGCTATTAGGTTAGGCAACCCAAGAAAAGTCTTTCCTGGGCCAGGAAAAGATGGATAGTTGGATGTTGTTATCGATGATGTTGATATTATTGTTGATGATTATGTTGATGTTGATGACATTGATGTTGATGATGTTTATGTTATTGATGTTGATGATGATGATATTGTTGTTGGTGTTGTCAATTATGATGATGTTGTTGATGATGGTGATGCTTTTGATGTTGATGATGATAATGATTGAATTTGGAGTTCGAGGTTTTCCTTTCATTTGAATCTTTCTTACTCTTCCTACTGTAATGATTAAAATTTTCTTGGAGACTGTCTCCAAGCTCTTTCACCCTTCCATTGTATTGGTCTTGAAGTTTGTTTCTTTCAATTTCTTAATGTCTTCGTGATTTTCTTCAGTCTTAGAAGCTACTTCCTAAAGAATGTAACTTTGGAGATGAATATAAATAGCCTTCTCCATCCATACACATTTTTATTTAAAAAAATTTCAGCCAAGTCTGGAATCTTCCACAATTGTGAAGTCTCACAATTGATTATCTAACTGCTCTAAATACTTACAATCATCATAGGCATGGCAAGCTTGTTCAACTAGTCAATCAGTTATTGCATTCTTGAATTAATGAAGTTGATACATATTCAAAAAGATCACAGGGGAGAGAAAAGAAATATTTTACATTGTCATGAAGAACATTTGGATTCATAATTTTCTCCCTTGAGTCTTATGAATTGTAAAGGCTAAAATTAATGATTGAATGATGATTATATAAAATTATGTGGTCACCAGTATTTATTATATCTTGAGTCAGAAATTTATTTACAAATATTTACAAATAGAGAGGAAACAATAAAGAAGATAAATATTAGGAGGATAGAAAAGTTACATATTATATCAACCTAAGTGTTTTTCTCTGGGTCTCCTTAATCCAGGCAGAGATTAACTAGCTCTCAACCAGGAAGGCTGCTAGTGAGGCCTTCTCCAAGATGGAAACTAGTCTCTCCAGAAGCTAGGAAAGGAGTCAGCCTTTTATTCTTCCAATGAAGTAATCTAAGAGTAGAAGCCAAACTATGAGCCCATGATCCAAGCCATAGTATCCAGTGAAGCTCCCTCAAAGACTATCTAAGACTATCTCCAGAAGACAATCTCTTCAGACTATCTTTTCAAAGACAATTTGCTCTTAAGGAGCTTGGGCCTTGCTTTTTATGCTGACTTCTTGTCCATTCTCCTCTTCTCAGGGGCCAGTTACAGTTTCCAAATTGTCTAGTACTGCCCAGGGAACAGTGTCTATAGGATAAATTTCTCACCTTCTGAAGATTGTCATCAAAAAGATTCACAGATTCCCAGATGATTGGATTTCTAAGGCTGTGAATTCTCTAAGTACCTTTCTAGCTTCTCACCTAGTACTAAGTAAGGTGTTTAATTATTTGTTGATTCAATTAAAAAGTAGACAAGGGGGAGTTAATCCTGTCTTCAGTCTAGTGAGGTACTAAGTAGGGGTACTTAAGTTAGTGTTAACTCAGGATATACAATAGAGTAAAGAATTCTCTTTCACAAACTGATAAAGGCAGGGACCATCATTACACTTCATGAATGAAAAGAAAATATGTCATTTAAAATAATGTGGATTTGACCTGACAAAACCAAGATTAGAACAAAGGGCTATGTCCAATATTTATTTCCTTCTATTAAGATAGTGATTCTCTTATTATAATAAGTGGACTACATTAGTTCCAATATCTCTTATCAGAGAGAATTTGGCATCTCATCTGACCTCAATTTCCTTTTTACCCATACCAATCAGATTAATTATATTTCAAGTTGCCTTCCCATGTTCCAGCCAGCTAAAATTTTCAACTACAACTTTGCAATATAGTTTCTTCCAAAGGCTTACAGTTGATAAAATACATAAAGCATTTCACCTCAAACATTCTTCTTCCTCCCACTCAACCTTCTTGACACTATGAATTTTATTAACATGGAAATCTCTGACAGAAGTGAAACCCACTGAGCATTATTGGATTTTTGATAGAATGATCCAAGTATTGTAATGATTTATTCTGAAAGATCAATGAATGTAATCTTCCACCAACAGCAAATCATTAAAGAAGTAACACATGCTTTCCTTTCTTTTGTCCTTTTCCCTATTGCCCATCCATAATTGTTGTCTCATTTTCTGCTGCTTAGTGAAAAAATTCTTAGAGGCATGGCCTATTGGCCTCCCTTCCAGTAGCTAAAAATGTCTTGTTAACACAATTCCTAATGTTCATCTATAACAAACACATGTCACAGTAAAGATAGACAATTGGTAGGATACTTTACTTATTTACCTTAGTTGGAAGAAGTTAGATTATGAAAAAATAAAATCATTTTGAGTGCCTTGAAGTAGACTAAAAAACTTCCTTCTTAAAGTTTCTTAAAGAATTTTAATGCATTGGTTTTTAATGAAATATTAATTTTATGCATATTTGTGGCTTGTTCAATATAACATGAAAGTGCAAGAAAATATGCTGCTTGAATACTGTTACATATTTATAACCTTATTGTTTATAAAATGTCTTTACAATAACATTGTGGGGTATGCTAATATCCTTATTCTGTCAATGAAAGAAACTAAATTTCATCCAAGTTAAGTCATCATAACCAGTGGAAGGAAGGAAAGATTAAGGGAAGCAGTAATTACAAGGTGGAGGGGAGGAGAGAGAGAGCGTGAGAGAGATTTTGTATGACTTCACATGCATGTATTCTTATTGAGTAGGGGAGAGTGTGATGGAGGGAGAAAATGAGAAACTAAAAATTTGAAAAGAAATAATGTTAAATAAACCATTAATTTTGAATAATACTTCCAACTCTATATCCATGTAGCACTTTATGGTGGTACATTTCATGAAACAATCCTCTGTCCTAGATAGTATGAGGATATCATTTCCATACTACAAATGTAGAAAAAGAGCTGATAAGCAAATCCAGTTCCTTTGACTGCAAACCTAGCCTGTTTATAGTATGTTATACTATTCTCCAAAGCTGGAAGGGGCATGCTTTGTGATTTTTAGGGTCACTTGTGCAAGTGGCAAACTGGTGACAAAGTCCTGAATCTGAAACAAAAGAATCAAGAAACAAGAGAATCAAATGAGATAGCATTTATAAAGACTTTGCAAACATTAAAGTGATACACAATTGCTCTTTATTATTAAGGATGAATTTGAATTTGATCTACAAGGGACAACAGATACATTTAGAGGCTATTTAGTGAAAGAAAAATAATCCTAATGTAAATTGTGTTTTTTCTAGTATGTTGATTAAAGAATATAAACATGGATAATTTAAGTGAAAAAAGGAGGAAAAGCAAATTATTTCGATGTGCAAGAAAAAAAACAATAAAAAAATCAATTGACACCCCAAATACCATATCATGAAAAGACAACATGGTAATTATTTTTGCCCAATTCTGATTTTTTCTCTTAAAATCATTTTTTGAAACAAAGGTAATTTTTGGGTTAGATATATGTCCATAAATGAAAGTGATCAGAGAAAAAATGATACCAAAAAAGATAAACTATAGCTATACATTTTAAACATCCAAATAGAATATATCTTGTCTGATTTTTAGCAATCTAGCCCTCAATTTTCCACTATTCATTCAAATGGTTATGCTTGATGCCTTGTATTCCTGTCTCTGTTTGTAAGTTGGGTGGGAAAAAGTCCTGGACTTGGAGTCAGATAGATCTGAGTTCAAATCATGATGCAAGTACTTCCTACATATGTTATCTTGACTAAGTCATATGCTCTTTCAACTTCAGTTTCTTCATCTGTAAAATGGGGATAAATAATATTTCTTAAATCACAAGTTTATTGAATCAAGTAATATAATATATACTATGTTTTATAAATTTTATTTCTCAATGTAAGTGATAGTATCCTCATTATTATTTATACCTTTACCCACATGATCTCTTAAGTCTGACATGAGTCATCTGTGATCTTGCATAAAGCCTTCTGTATCTGTCTATTGAAATACTAATCATGCCACAATGTCCAGTTCAAATAAAACCTCTTGTATGGATCCTTTTCTATTCTTCCCCTAACTAGAAGTCTCATTGTTATTGCAATTCTCATAGCAGTTTGTATCTTTCTTAAGCACTTAACATTCTATTTTTTAGTATTGTGAATTGTGTAAATATTATGTTTCCTACTAATTTATAAGCTCTGAAAAGAGAGGGCCTATGTCTTAAATCATTAGAACTCTTTTAATTTATAGCCTACAGCCTAGTGAAAATAGGCTTTTAACATATATGTTTTTATTTCATTTTTAAAGAAAAGTTGAGATTTAGATTTATAGAAAATTTTTGACCTAACAAAATTTATGAAACATTTAGGCACTAAAAGCTTTTTTTTTGGTCTGCTTCAAGCTCAATTCTTATTTTTATCTGCTTTTCTCTATGCTTTTTGACTAATAATGTGATTAACCTTAAGCTCTAAGGTACTGGAATTAGCTAATACTAAAATCCAAGGTCTATATTTTAAGTAATTCTACTATTAAGAGGGAAAAGAGTCATGACAATGTTTTAATTAAAGATAGGAAAATATTCAATTCCAGGGATTTATTTTATATACAATAATCTTGAGATAAGAATGGTGCAGTAAGTTATCTAATGGAAAAAAAGATTGTTATTTGCATGAAATTCATCATGGAGCAGGTTGTTTAGGTATTTGTCACAGTCCAATTGAGAAAATCCCCAAATAAGTTTCAATGCTATATAATTACTTTCATAGTGTTAAATGTTAAACTGACTATTTAAAAATATATATGCAGGCTCTCAGCTCTTGTCCTAAGCTCATTGCCAGGATCCTCTGCTGCAGTCACATCCCTTAGACAAGATGGTGAAGGTCAGAGTCAATAGATTTGGCTGTATTGGATGCCTGGTGACCAGGGCAACATTCAGCTCCAGTGGAGTAGATATTGTGGCCATCAATGACCCCTTCATTGACCTTGCCTACATGGTTTACATGTTCCAGTATGATTCCACCCATGGCAAATTCAAGGGCACTATAAAGGCAGAGAATGGAAAGCTGGTGACCAATGGAAAACCCATTACCATCTTCCAGGAGCGGGATCCTCCCAACATTAAATGGGGATATTCTGGAGCCCAGTACATCGTGGAGTCCAATGGCGTCTTTACCACCATGGAAAAGGCTGGGGCTCACATGAAGGATGGAGCCAACTGCGTCATTATCTCTACCCCCTCTGCTGATGCTCCAATGTTCCTGATGGGGTTGAACCATAAGAAATACAATAACTCCCTCAAGATCGTCAATAATGCCTCCTGCACTACCAACTGCTTGGCCCCCCTGGTCAAGGTCATTCACGACAACCTCAGCATTGTGGAAGGACTCATGACCACAGTCCATGCCATTACCACTACCCAGAAGCCAGTAGATGGCCCCTCTAGCAAGCTGTGGTGTGATGGGCGTGGGGCTGCCCAAAATATCATCCCTGCTTCCACCGGTGCCGTCAGGGCTGTGGGCAAGGTTATACCTGAGCTGAACAGGAAGCTCACAGGCATGGCCTTCCGTGTTCCCACTCCCAATGTGTCCGTGGTGGATCTGACTTGCCGCCTGGAGAAAGCTGCCAAATACGATGTCACCAAGAAGGTGGTGAAGCAAGTGTCAGAGGTATCCTTAAAAGGCATCTTGGGCTACACAGAGGACCAGGTTGTATCCTGTGACTTTAACAGTGACACCCGCTCTTCTACCTTCCATGCTGGTGCTGGCATTATGCTCAATGACCATTTTGTCAAGCTCATTTCTTGGTATGACAATGAGTATGGTTACAGCCACCATAGTAGACATCATGATGTACATGGCCACCAAGGAGTAAAGTGGAAAGCCGTGGATCTTCATCCCCAGCCAAAAAAGAGTAGTTCCACCACTAGGGAGCTCACATCCATAACAACCTATGTCTCCTATGCCAGGGAGCCCATGTCCCTTTCACATCCCTGCCCCGAAGCACCCCTGTAGTGAGGGGGATGAGCATAGAGTCCTATCTTGTGTACCATCAATAAAGTCATCACATTCGGTGCAAAAAAAAAATATATATATATATATGCATTAATGCATTTCTTAATAATCTGCGATATTAAAATTTACTCTACCACTTTACTAAATCAAAACCAGCAGCAAGACAATAAATCAAGCCATGATTTGTAATAGTTGCCGATTTCCAAGGTGCAAATGCTGACACTAGAAAATTAATATTCATCATTCACATTAAACTTTTCCCTCCTTTGAGTATGATTTGACTAAAGCACACCTCTGCATATGTTAACTAGCTTTTTCTTTACCTGTTTATTCCTCTCTTTTCCTTAACTACCCTCTCTTCTTTTACTTAAAAAAATAAAGTATTAAGTTTGTTCTCTGTTAGGGGAGCAGTTACCAAAAGAAAGAAACTGAATTTTTTGTCAGAGACATTGGGTTTAAAAATCAGACTCTACTACTTATGTCCTTTGGGATCTTGGAAAACATTTATATTAGCTTGGTCTCAGTTTTCTCGTCTACAAATTGTAGATAATAATAGTATCTATTTCTAGAATTGTAAGGATGAAGTGAGGTCATATTTTTAAAGGGCATAAACCTAAAAATATTATACAAATGTTAGCTATTATTATGTGTGTGTGTGTGTGTGCACGCACACACACATGCCTTGATGTACTAACTTAATCTGTGATTCCACAATGCAATATGGTAACACTCCTAATACTGGGTCTGTCAAGACCTATTTATTCTTTGGTCTGGCTCCTTCACTGCAACCTGCCCTCACAATGGCCCATCTAAATTTGAAGGGGAAGAATACCATCACACATTTAAGCTCACTACTTTGAACCTACAGGGTAACCTTGTAAAGAGAGAATATGTTCTCCCCCTCACCACTCTAACTCTAAAGCTTTTCTAGAAACACTTCAATTTACATAATTAGCCATTCCATATGACACTTAAACACAAATATTTACTTAGTAAAAAGACAAAAATAATCATTAATGGATATTCATCCTTTCAGCAATTTAATGTATAATAAATATCTAACAATGTACAAATAAATGTGTTATATTCTACTACCAATGCACTTGGTATCTTGGGCCTGAGGGAAGAGTAGGCACATACAGGAACATGCAAGGAAGTATATAAGGTGGAAAAATCAGGTCATTTAACTCACAGATCTTGAAAATATTATTTTTTATCATTGATCCATTGATCAACACCTTCAATTCACAAAACTGTATCTTTGCTCACTGATTACATTGGTCTTCACATACTCCAATACAGCATTTTCTTGTTCCTTCAACTTAAAATTTTCCTTATAAAGGTAAGTATTGATTTTGCGACAAATATCAGTTCTCTAAGTTAGAAAAATAAATAGTTTATCCTGTTGACTTTCTCTGAGGTATATAGCCCAGCCCGGTCTGTTTCTCAATCAACTGGTTCCTCTGTTTCCCATTCAGAACACAGCTCCCAGCAAATTAGCTTAGGGTGATTGTTTAAACAAGGCTCACTAGCCTAGCTGGCTCTTCTTATGTACCAAAATAGTAGCAGTGCACACTTTTCACCTTTCTTCATTTCCCTCTCAATCTAGGTGAGCTAAGATCAATACACACTTATAAGAAGAATCACCTCTCAGAAGCTCTAGTGGTCATAGATTGGATATTTCTGGAACTAAAGCTTTTGTTCAATGAATTTGGTTCTTCCTCCATCTAATTAGCAGTTACTCAGCTGAATCCTTTTGTCAGCTGACTACTAAGACTGTTTCTTCTTTCCACATAGCTTGATAGATTTGCTCTTTAACTCCTCTCTTTTGCTTTTCATGCTTTTCTTCCACATTAACTTCCTAGATCCTTCTCTCTTTAGCCTCAGCTTCCTTTTCCACAACCTCCCTTTTCTCTATTATCCAGGGTCTTAAGTCAAAGACTCCTGGATTTCAATAACTCTATGATAAGAACTTCTCAATTTCCCTGTATGAAACTGATAGTTATTTTAAGAACACATCTCTCTCTCCAAATGTTTATGTCTTTTTTTAGTTTTCTTCCCATCTTAAGCCATGAAAGTTAGATGCAATAGAGCAGAGGAACCATAATGATAATAAAATCATCTCTAATTTTGTATCATTAAAACTATTTCTTCTTAAACATATTTTGAGTTTTTAATTAATTAAATTATTGTTATACATGCTTTAAAATGTTAAATGCCACACATATGTGATTGTGAATTAATAATTCACAATGATTTAAACCTATTTAAAGCCTTAGACCCAGGACAAAATAGCTTGGAGTGAGGAGTCCTTCAAACCACTATTAACAGAGGAGACAGAATGATTAGCTTTCAGAACTCCCAGTCCACAAGTGGGAAAAAGGATAGGAAAATGAACATACAGCAAAAGAAACATCTTAACCATTGAAAATTTATATAGAGAAAAGAACAAGGCACAAGTCAATAGGAGACAGTGAGATCCAAGCAACCACACAGAAAACTTCAACCCTAACCCTAACCATAACCCTAATCCTAAACCCTAGATTTAAAAGATAGGTGGAATAAAAATGGGAAAAAGAAATGAAAGAAATACAAAAATCAAAATAACAGCTTAAAAAGCAAAACTGGTAAAAAAAAAAGAGGCACAAAAATCCAGTGAAGAAAAGAGTTCATTTTTCAACCTTCCTGACTCTATGACAACATTTGGGATTTCCAAGGCAAAAATAAAGAGTAGTTTGCCATTTCCTTTTCCAGATCATTTCACAGATAAGGAAACTAAGGCAAATAGAGTTTAGTGACTTGCCTAAGGTCACATAGCAACTCAATGTCTCAGGCTGAATTTGAACTTGGGAAGATGAGTTTTCTAGACTACTGTCCAGCATTCTATTCACTGCACTACTTAGCCAGCTTTATTGTCTATGACAAGTAACCATAAAAAATGTGAAGGCAACTACCATATTTCCATGAATTTTTTATTACATAGGCTCAACTTTCCATTCTGACAACTTTTTCATAAATGGCATGACTTTTGGATACTTTTCTCCCTAATTATTAATTGGCCTCATTTTGCTGACTTTTAAGGTCTTTGGGAGCAGTAAATATATTTAATTTCTTTTTAAATTTCTTGTCGTTTTGATCTTTATGCATGACATCTGGGATATAAATATTTATAGATATTATAACAATAAATATTTAACATATAACTAGTCTTATTCTTTTAACTGTCCTGTAGATTGAATGTCTTTTTGGAAATTTGATGTCAGAATGGGACATGATATTTCTTCATGGGCTGATCAGTCCAAAAGTAAAGTCCATTTCCCCTTTTTCTGACCTTGATACATTTTTTAAAATATAAAAATTGGGTTAAAATTAGGTTAGTTTTTTATCAAAATTATTAAAATAATTGCTCTCAGAGCATTAAAAACATTCATCTGTTTTAGTCTGTTGTTGATAAGATGAATTAGCAATTCAGGTGCATTTGAAAAGTCAAAATTCCCTGCATTATTGAACTGTTAAACATAAAAGCTAAATTATGAATGCTGATACACTCTATTAAATCAACTACATATCAATTTTAATTTATAAAAATAATTATAGTGTCTCCAAAGTAATAGGACAAGTAGCTTTTTAAATTCCTTTCTGACTTGAAGATCAATATTGATGATACTGTGCCAATTGGACACATTCAATTTATAATCAAGTTGCCCCCCTCAATCAACTACATGATATTTCTCTTGATTTAAACCAAATTTGGGGTATTTCATTTCATCAGTCAAAACTATCATCATTTTCAAAAAACTTCTAAGAACATTTCTATTGTAACTTTTTTTGTGCAATAGTCATACAGTACTTGATATTTCAGATAATAGTAGCAAAACCAAACATAAAAAATATTGAATCTAAGTGAATAATTTTCATATCAATGTTAAGCAAAGATATATGAGTTTGACATAGAGTGAATGAAAGAAAATATGGAAGTGACACTTTTCAAGTCCAAGTTAAAATTTCATCTTTTATCCCCAATCCCTTTTAATTCTAATGTCTCCACTCTGCTGATTAGTTCCAGTTTTTCATGTATTTCATATATAAAGCTTGGTATTTTATTGATTAGAGGTTGTTTCCCCCATTAGACTGTGAGCCCCTTGAAAGCATAATGTATCTTTTCCCTTTCTTTTTCCCCCAGCTTTTACCTATCTTGTATATAGTAGGCTCTTAATGTTTATTGAATGACTGACAGAAGGATAAAAAGAATTGTGATTGCCTGTGGGATGGGATGTAAGGATATAATTAAGGAAAAGAAGAAAGTCTGAGTGGGAAAAAATGGCACAAGCAAAGGGTTCAGTGTCCATAGAAACAGAAATACCCAGAAATAGCGAGGTATTCTATGCAGAGCGGATCACATTTTGGGCACTGTGCATGCTGAGTGAACTAGATTTGTTTTAGAAAATTGCAGCATTTTTTTAATGAGCTCAAATTTTTCCCTGAAAGAAAGATCCATCTTTTTAATATCAATATTCTTTCAGTCATATCTTTTGACTGTGAATCATGTAACAATATAATATCTAAAGAATTAAAGTTGGTTATCCAAAGGACAACAGTATCTCAGGATAACTGTAGGTAGGATGCAATACATTTCAAATTACGAATTATACAAGAAGAATACATGAGCTGTAATTATAGAGATGAATGACAAAAAAAAGAGTGAATTTAGTAAGATCAAAGAATAACCAGTGGACAATCTGTAGACGCTATTGGTGACAATGGTGATAAGAGGACAATGGAAGAAATATACCCTGGACATTGGGTGGAATGCTCCTGGTGGACTTATGTGAGGACATGGACATAAATCTCACAAGTTGGACAAATGAAGAGCTTGGGATGATCGCTGTTGAAAGAATTATATATAACATTTATTTCACAAATCCTTTGAAGTATTAGAGGTTACTGATAGATAGCATATTTGAGGAAGAAGAAAGGTATATGAATCAAGAAGAAGGTAAGGTTATAGTTAGACATTTCAACTAAAATAAAATAAGAAATATTTAAAATAACTAAGAAAGTTAGTTTCAGGAAGAAAATAAAAATTTAAGGAGAAACATGATCAATATGATGTCTTATAAGATAAGTCAACCCATCCAAAAGGGATAGAAAAATCTCAAGAATTAAACTGAAGATTGATCCAGAAATTATTTCTGTAAGGAAGAAAAAAGAGGAGCTTCCCTCCAAAGAGTGGTGTGATTATACAAATGTGAAAAGTAAATTAAAAGGTAAAAAATTGAAGATGAATATAGTATTATTAAAATGAAAGAACAAGTTCACTAGAGTCTCAAGTGAGCTGAGGCTCTTGATAAATGTTAAGGATATAAGGGCCTTTAGAAACCAAGGAAACTATGTGGAAATCAAGAGGAGCATCAAAGGATAGGATCTCTCAGGGTAGATGGGATGATGATAACTTCTATTCTTGGCAAAATTCAAGAGCACATTATTAATGAGATGGATTAAAGTCTGAACTAATCAACTTTTTTCTGTTTTATTTTCCTAGGATAATGGCCTTTGGATTAGAAATGATAAGACAAAAAATGGCTTACAGAAGGAATGCTAAATAGTGATTTTTACAGCTAGGGAAAATGTCACGATATCAATAAAGCTTATTTAGGATTTGTTCTAGAGAAAGCTCGTACTTTGAGGGATGTAACGAAGTTTCTCCTCTATCAAAGGGTAAGAAAAGTATCTGGCACTGGTAGAGGACTGAGTAGAGGAATAAAACGAAGGTCTGTATACTAAATTGAGTTCTCTTTAAATTTCACTTCCTGCAACAGATTTCTCATTTTATTCAAGTTATATCACTGCTTGCAGAGAGCATAAATTTCAAATGACAAAGTGGAGGATACAATATCTAGCTTAATGAGATAAACCCACTAGGCTTATATGAAGCACGGGCATTGAAAGAAGTCACACACACACACACACACACACACACACACACACACACACACAAACATACATATGATTGCTAATTCATTTTTAGTAATTTTTGAAATATAGAAAATAGAATACATACAACAATAACATAGATCAATGATGGTAAACCTTTTAGAGATAGAGTGCTGGTGGTACCTTCTCCTACCCCATCTCCCAGACCAAGTGCCTGTACCCCCCATCCAAAGATTGAGTGCCAATCTCCAGCCCACTCTACCTAATCCCCTGCTCCTTCCCCAGACAGGGAGAAGAGGAAGTGCTCCCATTGGGCTGCTTGGCAGGGATGTAAGTGATGAGAGGTACATGTGGAGAGGGAAGGAGAGTGGCCAGAGCACTCCACTCCCCTTTATCTCTGCTCCCTTCCAGCTATGTGTCACATGATGAGCTATGCTCCCTTCAAACCTGGCTCTTGTCTAACTGAATCATGGAAATCACCTTTGCCACAAACTCAACAGTATGCCATATGCATTGCACCCTCATGGAGCATGTGAGAGGCCCCCCACACCCAGCATCTTACCCCAGATATGGGAGGGAAAAAGTACTTCCACTGGGCTGCTAAACATATGGGTGAGTGAAATGAGGAATGTCCTCAGGCACATGGAGAGGGGAGGAGAGCAACTTTCTAGTAACAAACACTGGTGAGCAACTGCAGGTGTGCCCACAGAGAATGCTCTGTGTGCTCCTTTTCGCATATGTGCCGTAGGTTCACCATAACTGGCATAGATGATTTTTATTTTCAAAATAGAAAGCTAATAGTTCTTAAACCTTAAGTAGATGATATTAGTTCTATTATGATGAAAATTCTAGTACATATTATTAATGAGATGATTTGTGGCACTGATCATTACAATTAGCATGATTTCATCAAGAAACAAATATATCTTTAGGAAAGGATAATTAGATTTATGGTTCAGGACAATGCTTTAGAGAGAATACCCTTAGATTTCAGAAGTACATTTATAAAATATCTAAAACTACATTTGATAATAAGAGAGATTTAAACAAGATAGTATTTCATCAGAACTAATTGAAATGCAACTAAAACTAATAACATTAAATTTCATAGGCATAATTTCAAAATCATATAATTGCATTTCAAATGTCAACTGCTCAATTTCATGGTTGGGGAGACAGATTTTTTGTCATAAAAGAGATATAGGAATTTTTGTAGAATGCAAATTCCATATGAATGTACAATATGATATAGTAACAAAAGAACTAGCAGTATTTTCAGCTTTCTAAAAGAAATATACTGTTCAGGAAAAAGGAATTGTAAGTTCTGCTCTTTTCTTCCACGGCTGGCTGATATTTAGCATTTTGTTTTCAGTTCTAGGAGTGACATTTTAGAAAGAACATTCATAAGATAAAGTTCTGAAGGATGGTGACAAGAATAGTCGTGCCCATGGCATAAGAGATCTTTGTAGTAATAAAATGTTTAGCTAGCAAATGAAAAAACTCAGGGGAATACAACAACCTTCTTAGTATTTGAAAGGCTAAGATACAGGAAAAGGCTTACTTGTTCTGACTCTCCAGAGAATATAGTTAGAGGCAATGGATATAGTTTACAAAGAGGAAAATATATTATCCATTGAAGAAAGAAGAAATGTTCTAATAATTAGAGCTTTCCCAGAATGGGTTACTTAGGGAAGTGATAAGTTCTTCTACACTGGAGATCTTTAATAAAAAAATAGACAATTAAAAGGAATAAGCAGGAAAGCTACATCTTGCAAAAAGATATCATAGATAATAATTTTAATACTAGACATATATGACATATATGAACCAAATAGCATAGCATGCAAATTGGATGATTATTAATTGTGGAATAGCTGAACAATTTATAGGATATAATTATAGTAGAATAATACTGTACTATAAGAAATAGAAAAGTGGATAGTTACAGAAAAATATGGGAAGATCAATATAAACTGATTCAAAGGCAAGTAAGCAGAACTAGATCAGTGAAATCACAATGGCATTATAATGATGACCAAATGTGAAAGATTTATCTGTTTTGATCAATACAGAGATTCAAGACAGTTCCAAAGGATTCACAATATTTTTTAAAAATGGCATTCCTCTACAGAAATAGAAATAATCACTTCTGAGTGTATATTAAAGTATAATTTTCTTACTTTCTTTTATTTTCTTACATGTTTCTTTTTTTCTTTTTTTAGTTACATGTAGAAACTATTTTTGAAAAAAAAATTGAGACTTTAAAATTCAAATTTTCTATCCCTTTATCTCTCCTCCTTTCCCAAGGTGGTAAATAGTCTGTTACAGCATATGCCTATACTGTCATAAAATATATATGTCCATATTAATCATGTAATAGAAAACACATCACATATGCAATTTTTAAAATCTCATGAGGGAAATAAAGTGGAAGACAGCATGTTTTGATGTACACTCAGACTCAAACAGCTCTTCTTTGGCTGTGCATAGCTTTTTCATCATGTGTCCTTTGTGGTTATCTTAGAAACTTTTTTTGCTAATAGTTTAGCCCTTCACCACTGATCATAATGTAATATTCTCTTACAGTATACATTGCTCTGCTCTATTCACTTTATATCAGTTTATATAAGACTTTCCAGGTTTTTCTGACCTTATATTGTTTGGTATTTCTAATGGCATGATAGTATTCCATTACAACCATAAGCCACAACTTGTACAACCATTCCCCAAATGATGGACAACCCCTCAGTTTTCAATTCTTTGTCACTACAGAAAGAGCTGCTAAAATACTTTAGTACAGGTACGTTCTTTTTTGTTTATCTCAGATTGCTTTGGGATACAGATCCAAGGGTGGTATTGGTTGGTCAAAGGCTAGGCATAGTTTTGTGGCCCTTTGAGCCTGGTTCCATATTGCTCTCCACAATAGTTGGTTCATTTCTCAGTTCCACACACAGTGTATTAGGATCCTAATTTTCCAACATCCCTTCCAACATTTATCATTTTTTTTGATTATAGCCAATTTGATAGGTGTGAGAGGTGGTGTCTCAGAGTTATTTTAATTTGCATTTCTCTATCCAATAGTACACTGGAGCATTTTTTCATATGACTAGGAATAGTTTTAATTTCCTTTTCTGTGAATTGCGTGTTCATATCCTTTGACCACTTTTTTTCAATTAGGGAATACTTTGTGTTCTTATAAATTTGATTTAGTTCTCTGTATATTTGAGAAATGAGGCTTTTGTCAGAGATACTTGGTATAATTTCTTTCCCAAAGTTGTTGTTTCCTTTTTAATATTGGGTCCGTTGGTTTTGTTTGCATAAAACTTTTCAAATTTAATGCAATCAGGGCAGCCAAATGACTCAGTGGATTGAGAGCCAGGCTCAGAGATGGAATATCCTGGGTTCAAATCTGGCCTTGGACACTTCCTAGCTAGGTGACCCTGGGCAAGTCATTTAACCCTCATTGCCTGGCCCTTACTTCTTTTCTGCCTTGGAACCAGTACACAGTAAGATGGAAGGTAAGGATTTTTTTTAAAAGAGAGAAGATGAGGGATTTGCCCTGCTTAAGATTAGAGGAAACATTTGAAACTAGGTCTTCTTGACTCTAGGTCAGTACTGGAGAACTCTTTCATTAACAGCAATTCATGAAGATAATCTACTAAATTATAGAGTTTATATATACTCTGAACCAGAAGAAAAATTTGAGTGAGTGAAAGATCATTGAAATATTGAAATTAAAATGGATATACAACCAAATCCATTCTAACAAAAATTATTAAAATTTTATCAGGGGTTGACATGATGCAATGTTTAAATGGGAAATGGATATTACATTTGGCTTCAGGTTACCAAATACCTTGCCTGCTCCTTTTGTTAGAATCAAGGTGCGTTTACAATTTTTTTTGCACAAGAATTTGGTAAGATTCATTCTTTACCAATTGTTCTAAAAAGATTAACATTGGAATTAGGTAATCTTAAATGTTTGGTAAAATTCACTTGTAAGTCCATCTGAACCTGGAGCTTTTTTCTTAAAAAGGTTATTTTATAGCCTGTTCATCCCCCCCCCCCAAATAGGTTTATTTAAATATTCTATTTCTTTCTCTGTTATTCTAGGCAATTCATATTTTTATAATTCATGGATTTCTCTTAAAATTTTAAATTTATTAAATATAATTGAGCTGAATAATTCCTAATACTTTTAATTCATCTTCATTAGTGACAAATCTATCCTTTTAGTTTTTGATGTTCTTTCTTTTTAAATCATATTAAGAAATGGCTTATCTTTTTTATGTTTTTCTTCCTAAAACAAATTCTTAAATTTTTTTTAGTAATTCATTTTCTTTTCTTATATTCAATTTTGTTATTATCCCCTTTGATTTTTTGGATTTCCAATTTATTATTTAATTGGGGATTTTTCCCCAATTTTTAAAATGTAAATTCAATTATTTCATAGGTTCAACAGGAAAAATGGGAAATATGTATTATATGACTATATATATATATATAACATATATAATGTTATCTGCCTTCCTGAGGATGAGGGAGAGAAGGGAATGATGAGGAAAAAGAATGAGTCATGAATTTTTGAACACAGCTAATAGAGAATTTATTTCTTTTGGAAAAGTATTTATTATATTTTTACTTACTTCTTTACTTATATATTTATGACAAATTTATAAATATTTATGGCAAATTATATGTATTATATTATTATGTCATTTGTTATATTATATATTTATTTATAAATTTTCAAATATTCATGATAAAATTATACATATATAATTTATTATATATTTATAAGTCGTGTATTATATTATTATGTTACATGTTATATTATGATATATACACATTTTTATAATATTTATGCTTAAAAAAGAAGATTCACTTAAAATTCTGAAAAACATGACAACTTTGCTACAAAAAGAATAATAACTCATTGGGTTTAGAAGAAGGAAATCACAGGTGACATGAGCTGCTATTTAGTTCCAACAACTGAGGTTTAATATATCTTCAAAGACATCATACATTTCCTCAACATGACACTTGGATACAGTCAAGAGAACTATCAGTGTGTCATTTGACCCAGAAAAGGAAGCATCATTTATATGTTTATTAACCAGTTCTGGATAGTCAACTGAGTTAGCAGCTTTCTCAAAAAGCCGCAACCTTTGAAAACATAAGCAGAGGTAATTGCTGGTAATTGCATAGGAAATCTCAGATACGTTGTATTCAATAAAGAGAATAGTAGAGATAAGGACTGAGTTAAATGCATTGGACTGTACTATGTGGTGAAGCATGGATGGGGATTCCAAAATAACAAGCAAACAAAAACCAAAAGAGATCTGGGGCAGTCATATTGGTGGTAAGGAAGAAGTTATTTATTAAATGTAAAATTAAATCAGATCTCAAAACATAAAAAAACTAGCAGTTATCCATGGAAATAATCACTTATTCACTGCCAGAATACAAAGATGATTCCTGTGCTAGCAAATATTAATTATTCAATCAATTTAATCATAAATTACAAACAACTACATCACCAAAGGAGGGCTTGTGGTATCATATCTTTTGTTCCATCCGTGTAACACATAAGTTTCATGTGGCATTGTGTAACATCCATTGAGATGGGTAAATTTAAATTTGATTATAGACAAATGAATAGATTCCATGATTGCATTGTTTTTTCCATAATCATTAGGGAAATTGTGTGTCTCTCTGGGTGGGTGTTTTAATCCACATATGTCCTTTGAAGTTAAAATTCTAGATACACATTCCTGGTATAACATGTCATACACTCTACCTTTGTCAGCAAATGTTATTTTACTTCATTTTGTGTTTATGAGAAGCATTTCTAGAACATAATATAATGATACCAGTAATCATGAGTCAATGGAAAATATTTATTTCTAGATCTTTATGAATAAAATTGGATAGGATAATAATCTTATATAAAATCTTAATTTATCCATAGGGTAGATTTCTTGTAATATATCTGTAATGTTGTGATATTTGTACATATTTGCATATAGTTTTTAAAACTTATATTCATTTGTTTAAAAATATTGTTGTTTTTTTCCCCAGTGAGGCAAAGGTAGTTAGAAGTAAGTAAATGTTTGCTAATAAGAAACAAATATATCTTATAACTTAATTAATCAATAATGATACAGAGAAATCACTGATTTTTTAGATACAGAAAAATTCTGTCAGGTGATTTAATCTAACCACTGCAACTTACAGATGAGAAAACAGAATCAATGAGAGAAAATTATTTCATGCAAGGTACAAGGTGTTAAAAGATAAAGCTTGGAGGTGTTGTAAATTTTAGATTTACTCCACCCTACTTATTCTTTAGAATTCTAGCAACCAGGAATGTATACACCCCCACTTAAGGATTAACTGTGAGGAGGATGGGCTATGACTGACATGTGCTAGCAAGTGACAAATCAGAAACAACTGACATATTCCCTAAGCCAAGCTTAAGCTACCATTGGTACATGTGAGATACATCACTTCTCTCCAGCCTCTCTCTCTCTCTGTCTCTGTCTCTGTCTCTCTGTCTCTGTCTCTCTGTCTCTGTCTCTCTCTCTCTTTCTCTCTCTCTCTCTCTCTCTGTCTCTCTCTCTCTCTCTCTCTCTCTCTCTCTCTCTCTCTCTCTCTCTCTCTCTGAAACATTGGGCTCTTGCAGTTCAGTGATAGGAGCTCATGATGGCATTCTTGGCATGCCTGCAGCCACCTTGTGGCTGAGGTCTCTGAACTTCCCTTAGCTTAGGCTAGGCCAGAGAAATCTTATACGCTTTTCTCTCTCTTCTTCTTCTTAATTTCTTCCCACTATTGTAATTAAACCACCATAAAAATCCCAAACTGACTTGAGTATTTTATTGGAATTGAATTTAAATTGAGGGAGATCTAGCCTCAGTGGGCAGGCACCCCCTCTGCCCCCCTAAGAGAAAAAGAAGTTGGAAATGAGGGAGATCAAAATTGAAAGTTGCCCTGAGAAATTCAACCAGGAAAAAAGCCAAGGCCCCACAGACAGATAAGCTCCGGGCTTGTCCAAGGTCCCTGATAAGCTTCAGCACTGAGACCCCAGGTGCAAAAAGCAACTTTTTAATAGGGGCTTGTGCTGGGGCCTGTCCATGGTCCCTGATAAACTCTAGCACTGAGACCCCAGGTGCAAAAAGCAACTTTCCAACAAAGGTTATTCATGAAAAAAGTATTTAAACCCCAGCCTGTCAGAAGCAACTTGGAACTCTGGTGGCAGAGGTTCCCACTTATGTGCATCAGTTTTTTGGTTTTTTGGTTGTTTTTTTTTTTTTTTTGCAATAAAGGGCCTGTTCCATGTCTGATTACATTGCCTGAGATCCTTCCTTGGTGGGGGGTGAATTCCCGGACCTTAACAAAATCCATCATGACCACTAAAATAACATTCAGTCAACAACCCTAATTTTACCCCTAACAGTGTAAGGAATTAAATTAAGGGTTCGACTTGTCAACAACTTACCTAGTGAGATCTGATGAACCCCAATTTTAGATTTAGCTTGTAGATTGGAGACCCCAAAAGCTTATACTTGTTTCCTGTTCCCATGGAATCTACCCTGAAGGGAAATGGTAATTCTGGTTGGGCGAGATAAGCATATGCTAAGGACATTCTTTGTTTTAGGTAGAGTCCCCTATTGTATTAAAACCTTTTCTCAGGAAGATCAGACCTGGGCATGAACCATCCTTTAGTAACTTTGTAAGCAGCCCCCTTCTCTTGCACCCTAGCTTCTAGCTTGATTATATCTTGTCAATGTAGTTTGAACACTCTCATTTTCCTTGTAGCCATAGTGATGTCAATCATCTTTCCCGGCCCCTGGATTTCCAAAGGGTATATAGGTTCCCCAAGTTCTTTTGATCCCCGAGTCCATCCTGAGTTGATGGCACCCCCAGAGGCTAGTGACCAGGGTGTCTTGACTCTGTGCAGTCATGGGAAGCAGCTCTGTTGTCGAATTAGTAGCGCTAACCCCTTTTCCCTCGAATGAAGAGTGATTTTTGACTATTTAATAGTTCTGCGTTTTTTCTAGTTGACAGACTAAATATGTAAGAATTCTAAAATAATATTGTGGTTGCTGATTTAGGATATTATAGATCAAGTCAAGATGACTTTTAACAAATTTTGTTTATGAAGAGGTGGAAAGAATGAAAGTAGAAAAATACAAAAAGAGGGTAGAGAAGATGTCTAGCCTGTCACAGGCTCTGGTGCTTAGCTCAGCCTAGCCCAGCTTGTTAACCCTCAACCTAAGAACCTGATGTTCCACCCACACCATCTCCTCCAAGAGAGGAAGGTCTCTCTGGAATGAATCTTTCCAGAAACCAGGAAAGGAAGGCCAGCTAAGGAAAGGAAGCTCCAAAGGAGAAAATTCTGGAGCAGTCTTGCCAGAATAAATCCAAGAGCCACAATCCCAGGTTGAAGTCTCAAATTGTAGCTCTAAGCTGCAGCAGTACCAGTCTAAGATCCTCCAAGCCCCAGATTCAGGCTAAAGACCCTAGCCAAAGACTTTCAGGACTTTTTATAGTCATCTCCTGACCCTTCCCCTCTTCACAGGGGCCAATCACAGCATTCAAATTTCCCAGCTTGTCTGTAGGATCCATACCTCATTCTCTGAAAGTGTCAACACTTATCAAAGGATTCACATGTTTCTGATTGATTGGGTTAAAAGGGTTGAGCTCTAAGTAAGTGACTTGTCAATTCTCTTATTTGATAACAAAGTGTTAAAGGATTAAGAAAGTGTTACCTCAATAATAGACAAAGAGAATAAAGAATTCCCTTTCACAGAGGAGAACTCAGTTTTCAGATTCCTCTATTAACCATCTCAGGTCTCTGTCCCACTCATTCATAGTAATGGCTAGATAGTAGTTAGCCTAAAAAAATCTTGGGATTTTTCATTGTACTACATGATTAGTATGAGTTAGCAGTCTGGTTAAGTTACCAAAACAATGTCTATGATCATGGGGAAACTGGGTGAAAGAGAAGTTAAATGACTTTTCCAATGATGCACAGTTAGTTACTTAGTTTCTGATACAGGATTGAACTCAGTTTTTATTTTTTTCTGAATCTTAGAGCAGCACACTATCCTTTACACCATGGTTTCTGAAGGACATGATAGCTATATTCAAGCATTTGAGCACTATAATATGGAATCATACTTATTCTGTTTAGTTTCAGAGAATAGAACTGGCAGCAATAGCTTTCAGTAGTAGAAGGCAATCTATGCTTAATGAAGGGAAAATAAAAACATTGTAACAAATTGAGCTTTTCAAAAGTAGAACAGCCTATCTTGGAAATTAGTGAGTCTCTCCTCTGAATATCTTTAAGCCTAGCATGGGTGACCACTTTCTAATGATATTATTTAAAGAATTTTTGTTCAGGCATAACTTGGTCTATATGGATTCTAAGGCCACTCCCATATCTAATATTTTTCTTCCCACTACCCACTGCAATTCACTAATTTTTAGCTTGTGTGTGATGCATGCACTTACTTAAAATTACAAAAAGACAAAGAGATAACTTCTCAGACATTAAATTTGCAAGTGGAATTTCTCATGAATGGAATTGTAGAAACAAAGTTCAAGTGGACCTCCTGAAGCTTATTTGAAATTAATCAGTCCAGATTCACTTTTCATATTATCCTATCCAAAGTTAACAATCAATCAGTTGATGAACCTGGATGGAACAGTTAATTTACTTGTGAGTTCAGAATGTTTGATTACAAAAATCAAGAACATGAAAGTAGTCCTTAATTGTATGTCTTTTTTCAAATTAATTATTTTAGGACTTTTTAGGTACTTCTATCCATAGTGAACTCCTGATTTCAGCTATTTAATGGACAAAAATGCCAAAGAAAAAATATCCTATACCTCCATAACAGGAAATACTTAATTATTTATTTTTCAGGATATTGTATTTGGATGCCTATAAGTCAAGATTCTCTATAAACTCAAAAGTTTGCTTTAAGTAAAGATATTGGAAACTTTTCAAAGATAAAAAAAGTTAATTTTTTTAGTATGAATAAAAAAACATGAATTTTCCTATGTCAGATATTTAAAACTCAAATTATTGCTATAGAGTAAACTAAGATGTCAGGAGACTAGGAAATTACTCAGCTATTAGTTTAGTTTACTATTTGAGCAATGCTTCCTTGAAGGCAGGGACTGTTTTCATATTTCGCCTTACTTCCCCAATCCCTCTTACCTAGAACAGGCCTGGTACAATAGATACTTTAATGCTTATTGAAATAAATTCAATTTACTATTGTGCTAAAAGGAATAATGAACTGGAGGAATTCCATGTGAACTGGAACAACCTCTGGAAATTGACGTAGAGTGAAAGGAGCAGACCCAGGAGAACATTATACACAGAGACAGATACACTGTGGTACAATCAAATGTAATGGACTTATCTGCTAGCAGCAATGTAATGGCCCAGTACAATCCAGAGGAACTTGTGAGAAAGAACAGTATCCACATTCAGAGAAGAAACTGTGGAAACAGAAATGCATTAGAAAAATATGTGATAGATCATGCAATGTAATAGGAATATGATTGGGGTATTGATGTTAAAGGGTTGTGCCACTGCAGACATGAATTAACAATAATATTTGAATGATAACAATGATATAATTTGAACAGTGATACATGTATAACCCAGTGGAACTGCTTGTCAGATTTGGGAGGGGAGAAGAGAGAGTGGTTGGGGGGGGGGGAACCATGAATCATGTAACCATGGAAAAATATTCTAAATTTTAAAAAAGTACAAAAAGAAATTCAATTTGATTGAATTACCATTATTTTTCTAAGTGACCTTTAAGATGACAACCTCTTTCAGACAGCAACCACATATTCACATTATATTTATTCATTATCTGCTACTTACTATATCTACTACATTAGTCTCTTTCTTTAGGTAACAATTTAAATCACTTTTACTTTAAAAACTTGTCTAAGAGTAAAAACTAGGCCAAGGCATATGCTCAGGGAGACTAAAGTAAGGTTAAGGTTCTCTAGATATCTGGGAAAACACACACACACACATAAATACACACATACTGTGGCCAAAGATCTTACAACTTCTATTATAATAAGCTGAAGCCCAAAAGGAAGTAGATAAATCAGAAGACAGAAAATGGAGATTTTTAATGATTAGAAGAGAGAGAGAGAGAGAGAGAGAGAGAGAGAGAGAGAGAGAGAGAGAGAGAGAGGAGGCAAAGATATTATCTCCTCAAAGCCCTCAGAGCAAGAGTCTCTGTGAGTGACTGCCAAATGCCAGAGAGAAAAAACTGTTACAACTGTCAACATTTGAAATTGACATTCTCAGCTCTGCTTGAAACTCCAATTCCTTCTCAGGCCAGCTTCTCTACTTCTTATCTCTAAACTAATATAACAAGACCCAGGTTCTAACAACATCCTTATAATGCTAAAGGCAACTTGAGGGGAAGATAAAGATCAATATTTGGTACAAGTTCCTCACTCCAATGTTCTAATGAAATCATTTGTTGCTTATTTCAGTTGCTTCAGACTCTTCAAGATCCCCTTTAGAATTTTCTTGGCAAATGATAAGAATGACTTAGAGAAAACTAATCTTGAACTTGGTGTCAGAGTGTCAAAGGTTCTTTTATTTCATTCTTGCAAGAACGGACTGATACTCATTAACCAGTGTTATAAGTATTAAAGCCAGCAAGAAGTACAAGAGCATGGGGACTCACAAGTTCCTTTTAGCCTGGTCACTGACTCAAAGATCATCCTTCCTATCATTCACCATTGGCTGGTTACTTGAGAATTACAATCTTATCTCTAAAGCTAGCTAATTATCAGAATGTGCAATTTACAAACCCAGTTATCCTAATTATTCAAGCAAGTTTAACAAATCAAAACAAGGATTGGGGTTTGACCAATCAAAACAAGAACTTTTTCAATCCTATCTATCCGCATAATATTAAGCTTCAGTTTCTCTACTTGTCACTTCTTTTCTTATCAGTCAGATGTACTTCCCTGAAAGGAGTCTATGCTATTTATGTTCCCCACAGTAAAAATACTGGAGTGGTTTGCCATTTCTTCTTCACTTCATTTTACAGATGAGGAACTGAGGCAAACATAGTTGAATTACTTGCCCAGAGTCACATAGCAAGTAAGTGCCTGAAGCCAGATTTGAACTCAGGAAATTGAGTCTTCCTGACTTCAGGCCTGGCATTCTATCTACTATGCCACTTAGCTGCTCCAATTAAGTCACAGAATTATTGTAAGTCTTAAATGAGATATATCAATACAATTTATTGATTATTCTTACTTTAGATTAAATCAAATTAAAAGCTTAGACAGTCATAGCAGAAGCAATAAGCAATTATATTCTATCTATATAACATTTCTCATAATATCTTCTCTGTGTATATTTCTATTTTCTTATTCATACCAATAAATAGTAGATTTGACAGATGGTCTGCATGTCCTATTTTTAAGTTAAATAAAGTTAACAGTCTCCTTCCTTCATTATTCAAACTTTGGTAGTCTTATTTTGATGACAGATCTCATTCACACCTTCATAGTCATTTATTCAGGGTGACCCTGGACAGTTTCCAAATTTAGTGAATGTCATTCCTTTTCAATTTGAAAAATGATGATAATATTTGGCACATGACTGTTAACAGAGATGACATGAAAGTTAACAAGATTTCTACAAAATATTTTGAAATAAAAGTGTTATATTAACAAAACATATTATTACATATGTTATGCTGTGCACTAGTGAAATGATCAGTCTTGATATCTCATATTGCTCCTTTTATTTCTCAAGTTGATCCAGCAAATATTTATGTGTCTACCTAAAAAGCCTTGTATTTATATGGTACTTGATGTTTACACAGTGTTTTGCATGCATTATTTCATATGATCTAGACAATCAAATCCTTTATTACCCACAGGGAATTGGACTACAGCTGCATGGTTTAAGAGAGCAATGTTTGGAGACAAAATTTGAGGTTCTTATCTCTTTGGACAGCAGCTTTATGTGTATGAATATGTCATTTAAATGCTCTGAGCCTCAATAAATCATTAAAAATAATGGTCCAGTTATAATCTGTTTTAGGAGAAGCAAGAGTTCCCACATGTCCTTGACATATTGAGTATCTCTTGTGAATGTTAATATAGTCTTTTGATATAGATAATGAAAGAATCTAAATTATTTTGTACTTATAGCCCTAACACCGAGCTCAGTGTCTGGAACAAAAGGAAGTATTTGATAAGTATGATTGATTGATCTTTATTTTGACAAATACAGAAATATACTTTGAAATTAAGATAGAGCTACTACCCCAAGGTGGGTCCATTATTAAGTGGTGAAGTTCATACTGGGTACCGGCTGCACTGACTATAAATCCATGTTGTTCACTCAAAATGTAGTATTTGCTGATTTTGTTAAACATTAGGTATTTTTGAAGTCAAAAACAATTCTAAAAAGACTATACATGGACTTATGATGAAAAAAGGCTATATATTGCTATAGAAGAAACTGAGATATTCTGAATGCAGTTGTAAGTATGTCATTCTTCACTTTATTTCCTCCATGAATTTTTTCTAGTGTGATTGATATGTCTTCTTTCATAATATGACAAACATGAAAAGGTGTGCTATATGGCAAAACATGTAAAATCTATAACATATTATCTGCTAAATTGGGGAGAGAGAAGGGATAAGTGGAAGGAAAGGATATGAATCATAAAATGTCAGAAAATGAATTTTAAAAACTTTATTGATGTAATCTAGAAAGAATTAAAGTGATATATATGTGTATTTTTTTTTTATTTCTTTGACTGAAGATTGCCTATTCATGTCCCTTGCTCATTTATCAATTGGAGAATGGCTTGATTTTTTGTACAATTGATTTAGCTCTTTATAAATTTGAGTAATTAGACCTTTGTTAGAGGTTTTTATTATGAAGATTGTTTCTCAATTTGTTGCTTCCTTTCTAATGTTGGGTTGCATTGGTTTTGTTTGTACAAAACATTTTTAATTTGATGTAATAAAAATTATTCATTTTATATTTTGTGATTTTTTTCTAGCTCTTTCTTGGTTTTAAAGTCTTTCCTTTCCCAAAGATCTGACATGAATACCATTCTGTGTTCACCTAATTTGCTGATAGTTTCCTTCTTTATGTTCAAGTCATTCACCCATTCTGAGTTTATCTTGATGTAGGATGTGAGATGTTGATCCAAACTTAATTACTTCCATATTATCTTCCAATTTTCCAAGCAGTTTTTATCAAATAGTGAGTTTTGGTCCCAAAGCTGGGATCTTTAGGTTTATCATAGACTGTCTTGCTGAGGTCATTTAACCCAAGTCTATTCCACTGATCCTCCTTTCTGTCTCCTGGCCAGTACCATATTGTTTTGATGACTACTGCTTTATAGTATAATTTTTTGAGATCTGGGACTTCAAGGCCCCATTCCTTCACATTTTGTTTTTCATGATTTCCCTGGATGTCTTTGATCTTTTGTTCTTCTTAATGAACTTTGTTATGGTTTTTTTCTAATTCAGTAAAAAAAAATGGTAGGTCAATGGGTATGGTATGGCACTAATTAAGTAAATTAATTTGGGTAGGATTGTCATTTTTATTATGTTAGCTTGTCCTACCCATGAGCAATTGATGTTTTTCCAATTGTTTAGATCTAGTTTTAATTGTTTGGAAAGGGTTTTGTAGTTGTGTTCATATTCCTGTGTTTCTCTCGGCAGATAGATTCCCAAGTATTTTATATTGTCTAGGGTGATTTTAAATGGGATTTCTCTAATTCTTGATTTGAGATTATTGGAGATATATAGAAATGTTGATGAATTATAAGGGTTTATTTTGTATCCTGCAACTTTGCTATAAAGTTGTTGATTATTTCTACTAGCTTTTTAGATGATTCTCTGGGATTCTTTAAGTAGACCATTATATTATCCTCAAAGAGTGATAGCTTGGTCTCTTCGTTGCCAATTTTAATACTTTCAATTTCTTTTTCTTCTCTAATTGCTACTGCCAGTGTATCTCGTACAATGTTACAAAATACAGGTGATAATGGGCATTCTTATTTCACTCCTGATCTTGAATATGTCTAGTTTATTCCCATTGCAGATGAAGTTTGCTGATGGTTTTAGATAAATACTGTTTATTATTTTTAGGAAAGAACCTTCTATTTCTATACTTTCTAGTATTTTTAATAAGAATGAATGTTGTATTTTGTCAAAGACTTTTTCTGTGTCTATGGAGATAATCATGTGATTTTTTGTTGGTTTTCTTGTTGATATGATCAATTATGTGGATGGTTTTCCTAATATTGAACCATCCTTGCATTCCTGGTATAAATCTCACCTGATCATAATGAATAACCCTCGTGATGACTTCTTGGAGTCTTTTTGCTGGTATTCTATTTAAGATTTTTGTATCTATATTCATTAAGGATATTGGTCTATAGTTTTCTTTCTCTGTTTTTGACCTGCCTGGCTTTGGAATCAGTACCATATTTGTGTCATGAAAGGAATTTGGTAGAGTCTATGAAACTTCTGCTGTTTTCTGCCCCTCTCTGTGCTGTCTACCAGTGCAGGAGGGCACAGTCTGAGATCCTCAGCCTGCTGGGCCTTCAGGTCTAGCTGCTTACAGAGGTAGGTCCTCAGTGGTCTCAGTCAGCTGTCAAGGACCCAGAGGTGCCCCACTCTCACTCACTGATTCTAGCAAGCACCGGCTCTGACTCTGGTGCCATAGGTGGGGTGGGGGAGGATGGATGAGCTTCCATTTTGGTTTAAGTTTTTCACCTCCTTACAGTGTGGAAGTGCCAAATCCCACATACCTTCAGTGTTGGACCCTACTGTAGAGTCCCTTTGTTCATAAGAATTTGTTTTTTTTGGATTTTTGAGATATTCTGTATCGGTAGGTGGTGAGGAAAGGAAGTGTCCTGCATCTAGACTGCCTCCATGTTTACCTGGAAGCCTCGGCATAATAATTTTTAATGATTGCCTTAATTTCCTCTTCATTAGAGGTGAGGTCTCCCTTTTCATCTTGGACACTGTCTATTTGGTTTCCTTTTTTTAATTAGATTGACCTGTACTTTATTTTATTTGTTTTTTCAAAGTACCAGCTTTTAGTCTTATTAATTAAATCAATAGTTCTTTGACTTTCAGTTTTATTAATTTCTCCTTTGATTTTTAGGATCACTAATTTAGTCTTCATCTGAGGATTTTTAATTTGTTCACTTTCTAGTTTTTTAATGTGCATGCCCAATTCATTGGCCTCTGCCTTATCTACTTTGTTAACATGAACTCAAGGATATAAATTTTCCCCTGAGTACTGCTTTGGCTGCATCCCATAGGGTTTGAAATGATGTCTCATCATTGTCATTTTCTCCAATGAAATTATTAATTGTTTTGATGATTTGTTCTTTAACTAAACAATTCTGGAGGATCATATTGTTTAATTTGCAATTAATTTTTTATTTGCCTCTCCATGTACCCTTACTAATTATTATTTTCATTGCATTGTGATCTTAGAAGTTTGCCTTTATTATTTCTGCTTTTTTGCACTTGTTTGCAATGTTTTTATGCCCTAGTACATGGTCAATCTTTGTGAATGTACCATGGGTTACTGAGTAGAAGGTGTATTCCTTTTTGTCCCTATTTATTTTTCTCCACATATCTACTAACTCTAATTTTTCTAAGACATCATTCACTTCTCTTACCTCTTTCTTATTTATTTTTTGTTTTGATTTATTTAGTTCAGATAGAGGAAGTTTCAGTTATCCCACTAGTATATTTTTTCTTTCTATTTCATCATTGAGCTCCACTAGTTTCTCCTTTAGAAATTTGGATGCTATGCCATTTGGTGCATACATTTTGATTACTGATACCTTCCCTATCTCTTTTAACTAGATCTATTTTTACTTTGACTTTGTCAGATATAATGATTGAGACTCCTGCCTTCTTTTTATCAGTTGATGCCCAATAGATTTGGCTACAGCCTCTTACTTTTACCCTATGCATGTCTACCTTCCTCATGTATGTTTCTTGTAGACAGCATATGGTAGGGTTTTGGATTCTAATGCCCTCTACTATTCACTTGCATTTTATGGGTGAGTTCATTCCATTCACATTCAGAGTTATGATTACCAGCTGTGTATTTTCCATGATTTTGATTTCGACTCCTAGTCCTACTTTTCTTCTTTCACTATTTCCTTCAACACCAGTGTTTTTAATCAGTCCCCCTAATTCCCACCCTTATTTTACTTCCCTTTCTACCCCCTCCCTTCTTATTCCCCTCTTATTTTCTTTACTGTCTTTTTAATCTGCCCCCCCACCCTCTTGCTCCTTTGTACTGCTTCTCTCCCACTCATCTGTTTTTTAACCTTCTACTTCCCTATAGGGCACAAATCAATTTTCTGTCCCAATGTATTTGATTGTTCTTCCCTTTCTAAGTCAATTTCAATCTCAAACCTCTTTACCCTTCCATTATATTGATGTTCTTCTCCCTGTAAAGGATACTTTTAGCATTGTGACTTAAAATCTAAATTAATTGGTCACCATGGGATATCCCAAATAATAAAGTACCCAAGTCAGCTGGAAATTATGGTGATTTTAATGAATAGAGAGAGAAGGCATTAAGAGAAGAGAGAGGGAGAGGAAAGAACTAATTTAAACTGCTCTGGCTCAGGCTGACCCAGGCAGGAGTTAAAGGCCTTGGCCAAGGGCCTCCCTTGAGAGTCAAAGGAAAGGGAAGTCAGTCTTATCACTCACCATGAGACCAAGGAAGCTGTCTGAGTGAGCTCCTCCAGGCTGAGTTCCAGGATCGAACTGGCACCCAAGCTGCTCACAGGAAGTGATCAGCCAGATCCACCTTTCTAGGGAAAGTGAGTGAAGAGAGGAAGTTACATGCCCTATATAGATGGTTTTATGTCACTTTCCTGTATCTTATCTGTACCAATGGTAGCTTAGCTTGACTTAGGAGAGCCAAGGGGTTTGTCAACTGTTTATGTACATGTCTATCAAAGGCCATCCTCCTAGATACTTAATCCTTAAGTAAGGGTACAGACATTTGTGACCTTGTTAGACTAAGAGGGTTGGAGCAATATAAAGTTCCCAAGACACTCCTGATGAAGTATCTACATTGTTACCATTAGGAAATAGCTAAATCAAATCTTCTAAAGTATGGTCTGAGTAGGGTGGAGTAGTTTTAAAATTCACACCCCTCCCTCCATGTGCTTATTTGTGACAAATAAATTTACCCCCTTTTTTCTTTTCCCATTTATTTTTGTATTAACCTTTTTTTACACACATATGTATACATATATATGTGTGTATGTATACATACACACACACATATATATGTATTTATGTATACATATATGTTTATATATATTTATGTCTTGGAATTTCATCCTATACAGTTTGTCACTACTCCCTAAGTGTAATTCATCTAGCTTCCCAGGTGATAATAACAAATTTTAAGAGTTATCAATGACCTCTTTTCTTATAGGGATACATATTGTTTTAACTTATTGGGTCTCTTAAAAAAAAGGTTTTTTGGGGGGTTTGTTTTTCTTTTTCCCTCTTTCTTGATTATCTTTTGATGATTTTCTTGAGATCTGTGCTTGGTCATCAAATTTTCTGATCAGGTCTGGCCTTTTATTTATAAATTCTTTGAATTTTCAATTTTGTTAAATCACCATACTTTCCCCTTTAGAGTATAGTTAATTTTGCTGGGCAGTTGATTCTTGGTTGTAGAACTAGTTCCCTTGCTTTCCAGCATATATTTCATGTCTTTCGGTACTTCAGTGTAGATGCAGCTAGATCCTGTATTATCCTCACTGTGGTTCCATGGTATCCATGTTATCTGAATGACCTCTTAGCAGCTTATAATATTTTTCCTTGGTCTGGTAGTTCTTGAATTTGGCTATACCATTCCTGGGTATTGTCAGTTGGGAATTAAGTACAGGAGGTGATCTGGTGATTATTTCAATCTCCACTTTTCACTCTTGTTCTAGAATATTGGGGCAGTTTTCTTGGATAATTTCCTGTAGTATGAAGTCCAGGCTTTTTCTTTTGTCATGGTCTTCTGGTAGACAAATTATTCTTAAGTTATCTCTCCTGGAATGATTTTCAAATTCTTCTGTTTTGTGAATGAGGTGCTTCATATTTTCCTCAATTTTTTCATTTTTTTGATTTTGTTTTATAGTGTCCTGCTGTTGTGTAAGGTCACTTGCTTCTAATTGTTGTATTCTGGTTTTTAAAGATTAGGTTTCATCCCTGGATTTATGGACATCCTTCTCCTTCTGGTCTGATTTTCTTTGGAGGTCATCTTTCATCTCCTTTGCCTCATTTTCAAGATGATTAATTTTGACTTTTATGACTCCGTTTTCTGTTTCCAGATGACTTATCTTGCTTTTTAATTTTTTTTCCTAGTTGTCTTCAGCCTCTCTTAATTGTGTTTTGAATTATATTTTGAGTTCTTCCAAAGCTTGTATACAAATCTCTGGGGTTTCTGTTTTCTTTCTGCTTGGTGTTCCCTCATCATTCTCTGCTTTGTTTGCTCTTTATTCATTGCCAGTATAGAAGCTGTCAATTATAATTTCTTTTTTCTTTTTCTGTTGTTTGCTCATATTTACCCCTTATTTAATCCCTGCAGTTGCCTGTACTCTTGTTCCTCTCATTTTTTTTGTTGGATTTGTGGTTTGGGGCTTTTCTGTCAGCCTTCACCCTTGGAGCTTAGTTAGCAAATCTCTCAGAGCAGTCTTTGGGTGAGGGATGTTGGAGCTTGAGCTTCCCTGACCTCTGAAGGCTTTGATGGGATTTAGTCCAGGTTGAGCTAGATGTGCCTTGAGGCCAAAACCTTGGGAAGGAGGGGGCAATATGGAGTGTTTCCACTACTACAACTAGGCTGACCACTCTGTTCTCTGTGCTTCTTCTCCAACTGTTTCCCCACCACCTGTGTTTGATGCTCTGAGCCTGGCACAGCTTTGCCCACAAGGTACTCCCTCCAGACCAGCACCCTTGTCTGCCCAGTTGTTCCAGCTGCTGCTGGAGGTTTAGGGCTCTAGATGGGGGAGGAGTCTAGGACCTACCTTCTTCCTTCCCCTTAATCTTGAGTGTTCTTGAATTCAGGTTTTTGGAGGGCATACCTTTTAAGTTGAGTCTAGCAGGAGGGTTCTTGATTCTGTTTTGTTATTAGGTTTGATTTTCAGTCCCCTAGGAGCATTTAGTTTGTAATTGGTAAGGAAGAGTTTTCAGAGGTCTGAAATTTTGCTACCTCTATGCCGCCATTTTGACTCTGCCCCTCTATCAATCAGCAATTTTTAAGTTAATCAGTCAAAAATGTAAGTGCCCCTTCTTAATACTAAGGAACTTATTCACTTGCTAAAGTGGGTGACAACTCCAAGGGCAGGGTTGTAGACTCTGGAAATAAACCATTTATTAATAAACATTGTATTTTCTTCTATTTTTGTCAGTCTTTTGACTTTGCTTTATTAATTCTTGCTGTTTTGCAAGATCATTGGTTTCCAGTTGCCCAATACTGGTCCTTAAGGCCTGGTTTTCTGTTATAATCTTTTGGTTTTCTGCTTTAATCTTTTGATTTTCTGCTATAATCTTTTGATCTTCTCTTTGAACTATTTCCCACTTGTCTTGCCAGAAGACTTCCATCTTTTTGATAAGCTCCAATTTAAATTCTTCCAGAGCTTGTGGACAATTTCCGGTTTTTTTTTGGAAGGTTTTGGGTTTATTTGAATTTCCTCCTGTATTTCCTCTGAAGCCTGGGTTTTTGCTCCATAATAATTTTCGAGAGTTAATGCCTTTATTTTTGTTTTGCTTGGAGGGTATTTGTTGGTCCTGTTCACAATTTGCCATCACTCTGGAGGTTTTTCTTTCCCTTTTAATCAGAAATCTGAGTGAGATGGGCAGGCTTCCTGTGTATGGAGTTAAGGAACATGGATTTTTTTTTTCCTGAGGCAAGCACTTGAATCTCCATAGCCTCCACTTTTCACTGCCCTTCTCTTCTTCACCTTCCTGAGACCACCCATGGTCTGCACTTCCCAGCCCATGGGGGTTTCAGGTGTAGCTGCTCTCAGGGGTAGGTCTTTGGTGGTCTTAGCTCCAAGGACCTAGAGGTGTCCCTTTCTCACTGTAGAGGTGCTCCTTGCTCACTCACTGATTCTGGCATACACTGGCTCTGATCCTGGCTCCTTAGGTGGGGTGGGGAAGGGGATATAAGCTCACATTTGGATGGGAGCTTTTTCACCCCCTTATAGTGGGGAGATGCCCAAATCCCATGTACTTTCAATGCTGCGCCCTATAGTAGAGTCCCTTTGTTCTTAGGAATTTGGGGGGAGGGGGTTGGTCTTTTGAGGTAGTCTATATTAGTGGGTGCTGAGGATAGGAAGCCTATCTAGATTGCCACCATGCTTATCTGGAAGTCCTAATTGATAAACATTGTGGCACTGTGATTTATAATTGTGTCTTATTCCAGGAGAAGGGATCACAAAAGAGCCATTATACAGTGCCAAGAAGCACAAGATTAAGTAGACCACAATCCTTATGGGATTAATAAGATCTGCACCAAAACAGTGGACTTGTTTGAGGTTTGAAGTAGTGGCTGTTTGACATACATCAGATGCAGATCTTTCCCATGCCACATTCTGTCAAGTACCTTGGTTTGACTGCTACTTTGGCTCCCCTATCCCTGAGAGTGAAGGTAAAATGAGAACAGGGAATGATACTTGCCTTTTATATCAAAATTTAGTCTTTTTTTTCTCTCTTACACTATGACAACTTTCTATAGTCCTGGCTGTCAATGGTTAAGTGCAATATTACTATATTTGTCCTACAGACTTGGAGGACAGAAATCCTTTTAATTGGACCCTGATTTAAGAATCTATTATTGATTTATTCTTTTTTACTCAGAATTTTTTATATACATAGATTTTGAAATTTTGGTTTAGATTTTTATTTTATTTTCTCCCAAAATTTAATTTTTCTTCTATTTTCTTTTCTTTCTTTTTTTTGATACTTGACTTGTATATACTCCCTAACTCAACCATGTATCCTGAGTTGATCTGGGTATTGGTCAACAATCTCCTTGGGGGGCAGTTATAAAATTTTCTTAAAATCCAAGAAACGATTTTTTGAGAAAAATTTTAGGGGAAAAGAAGTTTGCTAACTCCTTGAATCAAGAAAATGAACTATTCAGGGAAAGTGCCATAAATAAACCTCCACTGCATCAGAAGATCCAGAATGAACTTTGGGAGGTAATATTGAACTGAAGGGAGTTGAATACATTTATTCTGAATTTAAACTCTTATGCCAAAGGGGACTGCCCCCAAATTGGCTCTTTGTCAATGTGCCTAGCAAACATTGGTTTTGCTTGCTCTCTCTCTCTTTCTTTCTCTCTCTCTCTCTCTCTCTCTCTCTCTCTCTCTCTCTCTCTCTCTCTCTCTCTCTCTCTCTCTCTTTCTCTGACTCTCTTTATTTCCCTCTTTTCTCTAACTATTGTAGTTTCCTCTTCAAACATACAATATTGTATGTACCTTTAGCTAGAAGATCTTTAGAGGTATAAGCTGGTTATGTTAAGTGATTCATTGGGGAGACAAGTCTCCCAAAGAATCACAGGGGGAAGTGAAGAGTGAATCAAAATTTCTTTGTCTATCAATCCGCAATTTTTAAGTTAATCAATAAAAACTTAAGCACCCCTACTTACCACTAAGTAAGAGTGTTTGCAAGTGACTTGCAAAGGTGACATGAGCTTTTTGTGGTAGCAAAGAATTGGAAATTAAAGGAATGTTCCTGAGTCAGGGAATGACTGGACAAAATGTGGTATATGATGGTGATAGAAGACTGTTGTGCTTTGAGGAATGAGGAACAGGATGATTTCAGAAAGAAATGTAAAGACCTAAATTAATTGATGCAGAGTAAAATAAGCAGAACCAGGAAAACATTATGCACTATAACTGAAATATTGTGGGATGCTCAAATGTGAGAGACTTTGCTACTAACAGCAATACAATGATCCAGGACAATTCTGAGGGATTTAGGAAAATGAAATGGTATCTTCCTTTAGAGAAATAACTATTGGTATATAAATGCAAATTATAACATGATTTATCATTTGACTATTTGGGCATATAATTTGGAGTTTTGGTTTAATAAGATTATTCAGTAACAAAAATGAATAATATGGAAATATATTTTCCATGATAATACATGTACAACCCAGATTGAATTGCCTCTTGTTAGGATGGAGCAAGGAGGGTTTTTGGAATTCTATGGTTGACTGACAGAACTGGAGTGATAATTGGAAGAGCAAGGGCTTATGGGAGAAGAATGGTGGGCTGAGGGGATTCTGAAGAGCCCCTTGGTCTTATTCCTTAGGACCAAGAGCTGAAAGGTCCAATTTCTGGGTGGCTAAAGAACTTCTGAAGCCCTCAGTGAAGACCTTGCTTCTTGTCTTAAAGCCAGTAGCTGCTTTCTCTCCAGAAATCCTACTACTGTTTCCTTCACCTGCTGCAAACATCACAGACTCCTGAGGGGGTGCTGGCTTGAACTTTCTAACCAGAGCCCAGCCCTTCTGAATCCCCCCTGCCTTCTCAGAACTGTTTCTAGTTTATTCATTTAGCATATACTAATATTTAGACTAAAGAAAGGGCATTTTGTTGGGAAAGGGGCAGAGACGTTCATGGGCATAGACATTGGCCCCTGGAACAAATGAGTGCATAGATATTCTGACAGGGCTACCTCTATCCTCTCCCCTCAACCCATTTACCTTTCCTCATTAATAAATACTGTAATTAGCAGTCAGATTTCAGTTTGGCCTAATCCATAAAAGGAAAAGTACTTAAGTCTTTGGGGACAGGTCTCAAGCTAGAGATCTGTCCCTTTGTGGTAAGGCCAGACAAGGCCTGCCACATATCTCCTTAAGTGGAAGGAAATATACAAACCTTCCTCTAGAGGTGATGACTGGGGAGACAGACATCTCATCCTATCAGCCTTTATATCAAAAGGGAATCAAGTGATGCTTGTTATCACTTGAGTAGGTGAGAGAAAGAAACTACCATTCCCTCTCTCACTAATTCTACTTCAACCCCTGCTCTTGCTCACTCCAGTGAGAGAGAGAGAGGTGCTGCCATTTCCTCTCTCATAGGTTTCACCCCAACCCCTGTACCTGATCACTTGATCTTCCCAACATTTCACTAGTGTAACACATCAACCAGTGAGCCAAAATCATCTATTATTAATTCAAGAAAAACCCCATTTTCACACTGTAAACTAACTCCAGAAGAAGGGAGGAAAGAAGGAAGGGAGACAACTTGAATCATATGACTTTGCAAAAATAAATAAATAAATTTTTTTAAATATCAGATTCATAGATTTCCAGCAGAAAAAAATAGGAATATAGAAAAGAGGATCTAAGAAATATTGAGAAATATCTAAGAAAACATGGACTGTAGGACTTAGAGAAGAAAATTAGGAGTGTGATGAAAAATGTTTAAGAACTGACTTTGAGAAAAAAATTTAATGCATGACAGACTTTAATTTTAATCTGTATTATTAATGTTGTCTCTACTTTCTTAAGTCTAGATAATCAACAAAACAACAAAAAGTCTTCATCTGAGGCATTTGCAGTTTTTTTTTTAAGTATTAACAACTCTTCTAAGAATTTAACAAATGGCTCTCCTGAGCTGTTTCATGCTCATTGTAATATACCTTTTAAAGAAGAAGAGTCAGTAAGATAGAGATGATGCAATGGTGACAGATTTCTAAGATTCAAGGAAGATCAATATGAAGTAGTTAAGGAATGAAGATTTCAAAAACTGATATATGAGTATACTAGAATTTTATTGAACTATTTTTTAAATGACAAAATGAATGGTTTCAGTGAAACCTAGGAAAATATCTGAATTGTTGCAAGTTACATGGGCAGAACTAGTGATTATTTTTTTACTTTGACTTTTAAGGAAGTCAGCTTTGAAAGATAAGAACACTGTTCAATGAAATTACTATCAAAACACCTTAAGATTAATTATTCAATGTAGGACATGGAAGAGGAGAGAGAAGGTGAGAGAAACAGAGACAGAAAGGCAGGAGGGCATCTTTGATGATGATCTTTAAGTCAGATAAACAATCAGAGATTTGACCACAGAGCTTTCACTGATGTTTTTCAAGTTATGAGAGGAAAAAGAGAAAGAAGGTCAAATTAGGTTTGTATAAACTGCCTACAGAACTTGGCACCAGGTACACTTGGCTTCCTCCTGGAACTCTTGATTTTATGCTCTTGAGCAACTGTAGAGATCTAAAGATTTGGGAAGCTTAGAGATCAAAGAAGTTCAGATGTTTGAGAAGGAAAAAAAGCTCAACTCAGACGAGTGTGATTGTTAACACATCTTCGAGTTCAATTACCATCCAGGAAAATAAAGTTTTTTAGCCCAGAAACTTCAAGGTTTGGTGATCCAAATATGGAAAGTCCTTAAGAAGGAGCAGGACCAGAACACCAAGGTATCAAGTTTGTAAAGGAGTTGTGACTATAAAATAAACAGCCTACTAAAAAGATAAATCTGAACATTAAATAAAAATAGCAATATTAATTTAAACCAAGAAACATGAATTCAATTTAAATCAATTCACCAAATGTGCCTTGGAAATTATGGCACAAACTAGGATACACAATCAAAAAAAGCATTTATTAACCAATTAATATAGATTATGAATAATAGGAGATAGAGCACTGGGCCTGGAGACAGAAAGACCTGAGTTCAAATCAAACTTCAGATACTTACAATTTATATAACTTCAGGCAAGATACTTAACATCTGTTTGTCTCACTTTCCTCAGCTTTATAATGGGGATAATTAAGAGCACCTCCTTTCTAGAGTTGTTGTGAAGATTGAATGAGATGATATCTATAAAATTCTTTTCCTGTCCTAAGCACTTTAATTTACGCTTATTTACTTCCTTTCTTGTCAGGAACTGCATTTGGGTACAATAGAAACAAAGACAAAATCAAACAGGTTCTGCCCTTAAGAAGCTTACATGCTATAAGGGAAACAATATGTACATATATCAATATATACAAAAATATATACGTGAAATAAATATAGATTTTCTTACTTGTTTGTGTGTGTGTTTTAGGGAGCATAGGTAGGAGGAATTAGATCAGAAGAACAGAAAAGGTTTAGGGCAGGAAGTAGTATTTAGGTTTGATTTTTTAAAAGTATTACAATTTTGTCAGATGATGTCAGTATAATTTTCAATAATTGTTTTCTGACATTTTGTGACCCATGTTTTCTCTCTCTCTCTCTCTCTCTCAACCCTCCCCCTTCCACAACAGAGCAGGTTAGAAAGATATAGGGTTACCATGTGCTATCATACCATATCTATTTCCATGTTCATCATGAGAAAAGATACATATTACTTATACTAAAGAAATATTCATGCATAAAATAAAGTGAAGAATGGTATGCTTCAGTCTGCTTTCAGATTCCATCTGATCTTTCTCTGACAGTTGACCATGGTATATTATTGCTGCTATTGTATACAATGTTCTCTTAATGAACTGTTTGCAGAAAGATATCTAAACCTTTTCACTACAGGAAGATCCAGAATGAACCTTGGGGTGTGGTTGATTGAACATTTTTTAATGTACACTCTTATGACAAAGGGGACTGCCCCCTAATTGGCTTTTGTCAATGCGCCCAGCAAAACATTGGTTTGCTGTCTTTCTCTCTCCTCTGTTTCCCCATATTTACAGCTATTATAATTTTCCACTTAGTAAAAAAAAAATTTTGTATACACTTATAGTTAGAAATTTTTGGGGTGCAGTATGCTTATGTTTAGTGATCAATTGGGGAGACTAGTCTCCCAATCATCATCAGGGGGGATTGTGAATTTTAAAAAGTCTCCATCTTGGTCTAGCACCCAAAAAATTGTGCACACCCACACTACACGGGCATGTGCTAGTCAATGACAAATCAGAAATAACTAACTGCCCACCTGGGCTGTCCTAAGCCAAGCTTGAGCCACCATTGGCACTTGTGAGGCACAGGAAGTGAGGGAGGGAACAGCCTCTGGAATTTGCGCACTTCCTGTGGGGAGAGCGAGAAGGAGGTTGGTGTGGGGAGCTTGGACAGAGAGGATGCCCGCAGACAGCTTTCCTTCAGATCGGTCACGTGAGTTAAGGACTGATTCTTTCCACCTGGGCCTTTGGGCCTAAAACTCCCTCTGCCTTGGTCAGAGGTTGAGTAGCCCCTTTCCCTTTTCTCTTCTCTCCTTCTCTCCCTCTTCTTTTCCCTACTCCCAGTGTGATTAAACCTCCATAAACTCCATTCTGACTTGAGTGTTTCATTTTAGGAATTTCATAAGTAAATTCCTTGGCGGCCATTGTTCAATATTACATAAATCCTGTAGCCATTACAATATTATAACCTCTCCCAGAAGCCTTAAATTTCCCCATTACAGTTCTCTTCCCTTCCTTTTGTATGATATAAAATTTTTTTCTCCAGTTTATTGTTTCCCTTATAATCTTGGATGTATTAGTTTTGTCTGTGAAAAATAATTTTAATTTAATGGAATTAAAATGATCTATTTTATAACTCATCCTCTATGTCTTATTTGGACATAAATTCTTTCATTATCCATAGATCTGCCAAGTTAACAATTCTAAAATCCTCAAATTTGTTATAGGTTTTACCCTTTATTTCTAAATCATATATCTATTTTGATTTTCCTTTAGTATATGGCATCAGATATTTGTCTATGCTAGTTTCTGCCATACTGTTTTCTAATTTCCCCAGCAGTGTTTATTGAATAGTGAGTTCTTCTTCCAAAAGTTTAGATCTTTGAGTTTATGAAATATTAGATTACTATGGTCATTTACTACTGTGTATAGACTATGTAATCCATTCTACTTATCCAGTACTCTGTTTCTTAGCCATTACCAAATTGTTTTAATGATAACCTCTTTATAATACATTTTGAAATCTGTTATAGCTAAACCTCTTCCCTCATTTAAAACAATTAATTCCCTTGATATTCTAGGTCTTTTGTTCTTTCAGTTAAATCTGTTGAATGTCATTATTTTTTCTAGTTCTGGGATATAATTTCAAAGTACTTTCATTTAGCGCTGAATAGGATAATTAATTTAGGCATAATTGTCATTTTATTCTATTGGCTTAACCTGTTCATGAGCAATTAATATTTTTATTGTTTCAATCTGATTTTATTTGTTTGAAAAATTTTTGGTAGTTGTGATCATATAGTTCCTGAGTTTGTTTTGGCAAATGGACTGCCAGATTCTTTGTATTATATATAGATATTTTATATAATTTTTAAAAAATGATATTTTATTTCCCCCCATTACATGGAAAAACAATTTTAACATTTAATTTTTAAGTTTATGATCTAAAAAAAGTGGATGTAATATTTCTGCTTTTCTGCCTTTGTAAGGTTTTCATGCCATGATACATGTTTATTTCTTATTGAGGTACAATGAACTGCTCAGAAAAAGGTATATTATTTTCTATCCCCATTCATTTTTCTCTAACAGTCTATCATGTCTAATTTTTCTAAAATTCTTTCACTTCTTTCTTTTATTTTCTTTTTTCTTGCACATCACTCTTATTATAATGAACAACAAAAAAGGGGGGCAGAGTTAGTACTTATGCTAAAACTGATGAGGACCCTGGGGGCACATCTGTGTGACTGGAAGGCAATGGGATATGGAGACACATTTTGACATGATTTAGGGGCATTTCATTGCCACAGAACAGAGATGGGGCTTTAAAATACACAGAGGAATATACTCATCCATTCTTGAGAATTCAAGAACTCCCCTGCACTTTGGTACAGCATGAGATCTCTGATGATCACAATTTTAATTTCTTTCTTGTTTATTTTTTGGTTAGATTTATCTAATTTTGAGAGTGGAAAATTAAAAAAACCCATCTGGTATAGTTTTACAACCTTTTTTCCCCTTTTATAAGTCATTTAATTTTTCCTTTAAAATTTGGCAAATATATGTTTTGCATAGAAATTCTTTAATTGTCTATGGTACATTTAAAATATCATTTCCATCTTTATATCTTTTATTCGATCTATATTTCTTTTAGCTTTATCTGAGACCATGATTGCTAGCAATGCTTTTTTTGTTGTTTTTACTTCAGATTGAAAATTATATATTATGCTGTAGTGCTTTTCCTTTACTCTTTGTGTCTATCTGCTTCAAATATGTTTCTTATAGAAAGCAGATAGTAGGTCTCTGGTTTTTAATACATTCTGCTAACAACTTCTATTAATGGTGAGTTCATCACATTCACATTTAATATTATTATAATTAACTGTATTTCCTTCCATCTTACATTTACCCTGTTTATACTTTTCTTTTTCTTTTACCTCTCTTTTCAACCTAATAAGTAGATTAGTGCTGAGCATTGTCTCCCCAAATCTCTCTTCCCTAGTATCACCCTCCTTTCTTTTATCTCTTCCCCCCTTGATGATCCCATCAAATAAGACAGATTTTTATATTCAACTGAGTCTATGTCTTTTTCTGTCTTGATCCAAATATGATGAGAGTAACTTTCAAGCATTGCCCCTTCTCTCCATCATAATAGCTCTTTTGCTCCTCTTTTACTTGACATAATACACTGCACTCAGTGACTCCCTTCCCTTTTCTCCCTATGAAGCCCTCTTTCTCATCTCTTAATTTTATTTTTTAAGTATAATATCCCATTGTAGTTCATTTCCACCCATTTCTTCTCTCTATGCATATTCTTTCTAATTTCCTTAATACTGATAAAGTTTCTAAGAATTAAAAGTATTATCTTGTAATAATGTATAAGCATTTCAATCTTATCTAATCCCTTATGATTTCTCTTCCCTATTTATCTGCTTATGCTCCTCTTGAACCTTCTGATTGAATGCCAACTTTTCTATGCAATTCTGGTCTTTTTATTTGATATTTTTGAAATTTCTCAATTTCATTAAATATCCAATTTTCCCCTGGGGAAGTATACTCATTTTTTCAGGGTGTGTATTTCTTGATAAATTTTATTACTTTTTATTTTTACACATTTACTATTTACTTTTTATTTTAATTTTATTACTTGATATAATCCTATTACTTTTACTCTCTGGAATATTCCAGGCACTCTGATCCTTTATGGTAGAAAAGGCGAAATCTTGTATTATGCTGACTGTGGCTCCATAATATTGGTTTCTTTCTTTCTAGATATTTGTTTTATTTTCTCCTTACCCTGGGAACTTTCAAATATGGATTTAACTTTCCTGAGATTTTTTCATTTGAGTGTCTCTCTCTACAGTTATCAGTGGATTTTTCCAATTTCTATTTTATTTCTGATTATATTGTATTTGAGGCAATTATCCTAGTTATCCCTTTCACATATAAAATATGGTCAGATTTACCTCATTGAATCCCTTTGATAATGGATTTCAGGCAGAAAAATATTCTTAGGTTATATTTTTCAGGATCTATTTTTCAGGTCAATTGTTTTTCCAATGAGATACTGCAGTTTTCTTTGCAAATCACTAGAACTAAATATAGAGTAATAAAGCAACAGGCATTCATTAAGAATACACTTGTGAACAGTTCAAGGCTTTGACAAAAACAAGAATAAAACTCCTACTTTCCAAGAACTTATATTCCAAAAGAGGGTAGGTAGAAAAAGATTGGAACATCAACTCTAAATATAAATAAAGCATTTTAAAAAATGCATTTGTTTTCTCAAATCAAAGGTCTCCCCCCTGAATTGGATCAAAAACTATAAGATTAAGATATAGCATTACTTATCAGGTAAAAATACTAAAAACTTTCTCAATAATGACAAAGGGGGAAAATGACAAATATGAAAACGGAGGTGGGGAAACAGGGACACTAATACACTATTGGTGGAGTTGTAGAGTGATCCAGTCATTTTGGAGAGTAATTTTGAAGTATATGCAGAAAGTTATAAAAGTGCATATACATGTAGATGCAATAATATCATTGATACATCTATTTCCCAACGAGATCAGAAAGAAAGGAAAAGAACCTCTTTGTTCCAAAATTTTATTGCTGCTCTCTTTGTGGGTACAAAGAATTGGAAACTGAAGGAATGCCCATCAATTAGGGGAATGACTGAACAAATTGTGATATATGACTGTCTTGGAATATTTTTGCACCATAAGAAATGATGAATAGGAATTTTTTAAACAAAGACTAAGGAAGAATAATGTGGAATAATGAACAGTAAAATGAATAGAACCATGAGAACATACACAGCTACAAAATTAATACTAGAAGAATAAAGTGTGAATGTTACCTCTAAATAAAACAACTAAGTGGTTCAATGTGTCAACATGAATGCTGAAAGCCCCAAGTTTGCCCCATCACTTGGGAACTTATCTTAAGGGAAGTCCCAGACTGACTGTTTCAGCCTGAAAATAGATCTAAAAGTACTTAATGCTCCCATTTTAGGTGGGACCATTAGACATAATCAATGTTTAGTATCCTTCCTTTTTGCCTTAGAAGTTTCCTCCATTGAATCAGAGATACAATTCCTAGGAAGACCAGCACCTGTGCAGGAAACATCCTTTTGTATCCACTGTAGTAGACCACTTCCTGATTCCCCAACCTCTGGCTATATTCTTTTTACTAAGGCTGTTTACAACCTGTGAGCATATGTTTGCTTTGCTTAATTCCCCAAAATGTATATAAGATCCATATGTTCTATTATTCTTTGGGAGAATCATCTAGTGAGGTGATCCTCTCAGAGACAGTCCCCAATGCCCCCAAGGTTTGACTTTGTGTGGCATTTAGAGCTTGGCTCTGTGTGTTGGCCAATGTATGAGGACCTATCTTTTTCCTGATTAAAGATTTGGTTTTGTTGACTTCTTCAGGGGTTTTGTATTTTTCCAGGTTGAAAAGTACATAAATTGATAGGACTAGAGGCATAAAGATCAGAATTCAAATCCTTCCTTGGATACTAACTTGCAATGTAGCCATGAAAAATTAACGTTACTTTTGTCTAATTCAGTTTCCTCTTATATAAAGCTGTGATAATAAACTCAATGTATGGGGTGCTCAGGGAGGCATAGTATCTCTGGTATGGAGGGCTTGTCGTGCCCTCCTAGGGCAGCTCTCAAGCCTCTGACCCCCACCTGACACCCAGCTCTCACTTGTGGCTCCTAGTAGCTGCTAGCATACGGCAGCGGCCACACCCCGGGCAACAGCTTCAACAGGCTGGCTAAACCTTGTGAGGGTAGCCATTGGGCCTGGTGAACCAGGGCTTTGCTCACCCAGCATCTGAAGACTGCTTAGGCTGAACAGATGGAAGAAACCAATAAGAAGGTTCAACGACTGAGATGGCAACACAGCAAGGCACTGTAGAGTGCTCAAGGCGTGATGGAGCACAAAAGACAACACAGCCATCCAATGCAGCTGAGGAAGTCTCCAGGTGTAATGACTTTTCGTACCACTGGACCCAGGCTTCCAATGCCAAGAGAGTGGGACTGTCTCTGTGCATTGACTTTTCCACTTAAATCTCCTTCACGCACAAGTGTTTTTGTGCACACTCATCTATACACCATAGATGAAAACGCACAAAGACAATCGTCATCCTCGGTTACTGAGACACTACTTCTTACTTCTGAATGTTTTTAGGAAGAATAAATGTAATCATGATTGTAAATTTTTTTGCAAATCTTAAATTTCTATAAAAATTCTATTGTAGTTAATATTTTATTTGATTTTATGAATTTTTATAGGTTTATAAACTTGAAAATTCTCTATAAACATTACCACCACTGCCAAACACAAACACACAAACACTCACAGACACAAAACTTTCTCAACATCATAATGTGAAGCAAGCAATCCATTGTCGCTATCTTATTTGATGGAATACTACAAATCTAGGCAAAAAAAAAGTGATGTTAAGACCACATACACACACACACAAAGAGAAAACAAGAATTATAAATATTTATTGATGACAAACATAATTTATCAGGAAAATAAATCATCTTAGCAAATTAAAGTAAGAATAGAAAAAATATTTCTATATTATTCTTTTCAAAAAGTGGCAGAATATATTCAAAGAAAAATGTCACTTAACATGACAAGAAACTATGATTAATTATCTGAGAAATATCTTATCAACATTTTGGGTACACAATATCATTCATCACTAACTTTCATTTACAACTATCCTGGGGGCACATGAACCATGTTCTAGAACATTCTCAAGTCTTTAAATCCAGGGAAAGGTGGTACCTACTATAGGGAAAAGTTTAAATTACGATAAATCAGCTATAAAGTTTAAATGGCTATAAATTGTTAACTGTGTTGGTGACTTACCTCAGGAACCTTGGGTCATTATTCCACAGACCACAGTAATAGATATTTGAAACTAGTATCAACATATCTTTTCTTAGCAAAAATTTTCAAAAACTATTTCATGAGATATTTTATATTGTTTCTTAAGTAAGGCATATACTAATGACATAATTTCTTTAGCACTAATTAGTCCTGTGACAGTGTATTCATTGAGACAATACATTTGATAGCTCTACTATAAGTTATGTGATTAACACAAAGAGGGGAATTTTTGAATTGTCACAGAACCTACCATTGACAATTGATTTTTATTTCCTTTATTCATTTAACAATTAAAACGTTTATAGAGAGCTTATTTTGTGCTAGACACTGGGTTAAATTGCTTGATTTCTGAAGATACAAATAGAAACAAAGAGATAATGACAACAAAAATAGCCCTGCACTACAGAATCTTACTTACATCCTAAACAAGGAAGATAGGCCAAAAAAAAAAGGAAATTAAAAACAGTCCTGTAAAGATACATACCTTGGCAATGATGAAAAAATAAATTTATTAAGTCTGGAGTGGGGCCAAGAGAGCAATGGAGGGTGAATACATCTTTCTTGTGGGAGGCAAATGGAGCTTCTAGGGGAGACCAATCTATAAGAAGAAGGACCTGCAGGGACTGTAGGGATCTTACAGGGACAGAAAGCCATAGAAGCATGGTAGCCAATGTAGCTTAAAGAGTGGAAAGTGCTACATGTAGTGAAAGAAGTCCAGAAAATCAGGAATGAGGCCCAGATAGGAATGAAAGAATGAATCAGAAACAGAAAATGGTGGGAGGTGGGGAGAGGAAATAATGTCTCAGAGTAGAGTGTGAACTCAGTTAGGGCAGGGAAAGAGGAAAAAAGCAATTAAAAAAGTAAAATATGTAAGAATATTATGAATTAGATTTTCCTAAGGAGTCCTAGCTCTTTACAGATTCCATTCTGTTTGGCCAGATGCTCTACTCTTGGTTCTGCATTTTCCTCATAATTCCCTTTTCCAAATTGGCCATATTGCTTGGCAAAGTATTTTGACTCAAGAGTTTTACAGCTGTTAACCTTAAGCTTCCTGCTGTCAAAATATTCCCATAGTGAGGTTCACCCTGTTTTGAATGGCTCAATCAATATTTTTATATGATTCTTCATTAAGTCTTATTTCTTCTAATCTTAAGGAAAATCAGCATAGAGGGAGGAATCACCTTTTGGGGTCAAATAACTAATTTATAACTCTCTTACTGAAAACATAGTCATTATGAGTGTGTATTTTGTATGTGTGTGTTTATAGTGTTTAAAGAAATAGGTCACTTTTTTCTAGTTAGAAAGGGACATTCATGAAACAAATATTTAAATTCTATATATAAAAGGTTCAGTAGAAGTGTTTTATCTAGAAGAATATTTTCATTTGCAGATTAGTGGTTTCTCATTTTCATATATTTAATTATTTACTTTTAGGATAAATATATATCTAGTGGAGATTGCTATTAAATCTCTTTGTGCACATTTTTCCATGATTTCCAATTGAAATACTTGGCAGTGAAGTGATATGATTTACATTACACAGATGTCCACTTGATTTTATCAATTTTTTAGCCACTCTGAGAATATTTTTATAAATTTGAGCAATTTTCTGACCAAGCAATTTATCCCAAATTGAGGAAAACTGCATTAAAATTTATTAGCTATTTCTAAACAGATAATTTAAAAAGATATAGTTTATCATCAGAATCATGTTTTTTCTTAATGCTTAGGGAGATAATTCTATCAGATGTTTAACATAAAGACTTATTAATCATTTATTGAATGTTTCAAATTCATTCTTCCTGATATATAGACTTCTTCATTGGTTAGATTTCTTCATTGGTTAAATAAATAGAAAAAAAATCTTAGCAGGATCACTTACCTCACAATATTTGTTTATGTTAGTTGTTTTAGTTATGTTGGACTCTTCATGGCTTCCTTTGGGGATTTCGTGGCAAAGATATTGGACTGGTTTTCTATTTCCTTCTCCTGTTCATTTTACAGAAAAACTGATGCAAATAGGATTAAGTGACTTACCCAGGGTCACACAGCTAATAAATATCTGAGTCAGGTTTTCCCGACTTCAGGCTAGTATTCCATATACTATGTCACCTACCTGCTAAATATCTCACAATGTTGCAACTCCAAAATTATTTTATATGGAGAAAACAATTTACATATCACAAAATGCTATAGAAATCTTATTATTACCATTAATATTCCATGGTACCTATCCTAATTCTTCTTCATGTTATGTAGTGACTCTGTGTTCTAGATCAGTATGAAGTTAGTTCTATAATGAAGCATGAAATTAGTTCTATAATGCTGAAAACTATTCAAAATTAGTTCTACCAACAGACTGCTTTTTGAATACAAGAATGGCTATGAGTGATGAAGCTCTTCCTCAGGAGTTTGGCCCTTTGATCATTATTTTTTGGCAACCCCCAAAATGAAGAAAAACACAAAGTAGCCCTCTGACTCATTCTGTCCTCTTTTACTTCTATAATGATACAGCAGAGTGGTGACCAAGGGGTCAGAGCAGGCTAGGACTCACAAAATTTTAGAACATTTTTGAATTTGAATTAATTTTCTAAAAATGAGATCCTTATCCAATAATGTTATCACGTGTAATCTCATAGAAGAAAATTTGTATTAGTGACCTATATTGATCTGATGTGCCTTTTGTAACATTTTGTGCCTTTACTAGGTTTTTTTTTGTATTTTCTTGAATGTATTATTGCTTTATCTACCTCCGTTGCACTCAACATTGTTTTATTTACCTTATTTGCACTTATACTGCAAATCATGGTAAGTCTAAGAGGAAATTAATCTTATTTTTTGGGAAACTAGCCCCTATACTTTACCTCTGTAATTGTGAATAATACACAATTTTAACATTTTGTTTTCTTCCTATATGTGCCATAGAGTATTTGATTTTTTCTTTCCTTTTTTCTCTTTTTTGCCTTTGAAACATGTCACTAATATTGAAAAGGTTTGAGGTTTTTTAAAATTATTTTTACTTTTTGCAACAGAATAAGCTAAGATGTCCATTTACCTAACATAAAAAGCATATTCCCCAATAAAGCTTTGGACTATGGCAACCTGCCACTAGTTATTTAAATATTATAAGACTTTTGCTCAGTGACTATGTCCAATCAAAGGAGAAACAGACCACAAAGGAACACAGAACTTGACTTGTAAAGTGCAAACGAGCACAAAAAGGTGAAAGAAACCAAGTTAATCCTACAGGGATTGATGATATTATGCCCCCAAATCACAATGACTTTATCATGTGTGAGACTTGAGGCTCTGGATGTTTGATATGTGTTAAATGCTGGACTTCCTTGTACCACACTCTATATTAAGAACATAACATTGATTGTTCTGGCTCCATTATCCCAAAAAACTGAAGAAAAGGGTTGAATCGTGGAATTCTATTTCCCATTTGTCTTGAGATCTAGGCTTTTTTTTCTATTTTTTCTCATGATGTGACAACTTCCTGTAGTTCGGGCTGCTAAATTGGGTTAGTGACTGCTTGTTGTTGTATGTTTATGAGACATGAATTGCTACAAGACCCCGATGTGAGTTGTGATATTTTTTCTTTTTTCCTCCTTCCCAGAATTTTTTCAAGTTTTTTATATTTTTATCTGACTCAGAGGTTATTTTTTAATTTCTTTGATTCCTTGATGTTTTTGATACTTGATTCATATGCCTTATGACTTGACCATGTATCCCTGGGTAAGTCCTTAGTGTATCCCTGTATCCTCCTCAGGGGAGAATGTATTATTATTATTTTCCTCAGGGGGGACTATGTTATTGTTGTGAATTTTTACTTCAATTTGAGCTTAATTTAGAACAAGAGACTACCTCCCAGAATCTAGAAGGCTCTGTGAATATGCCTGCAGAGACCACACGCTACACCAGAAGATCCAGAGTGAACTTTGAGATATGGTGAATTTGTACTTTGGGAAGGTTGAATGCTTTTGTTTTGAATGTACATTCTTATGCCAAAGGAGACTGCCACCTAATTGGCTTTTTGTCAATGTACCTATTTTTAGTTTTGTTCCTTTCTTCTTTTATTTTCCACATATCCCCACATTATTGTAATTTCCCTTGAAAAATTGTAATATGTGTATTATACCTCTAGTTCAAGGTATAAATTAGTTATGTTTGCATGATCCATTGGGCAGACTGGTCTCCAAAAGGATCACAGGGGAGAATGTACTGATCTAGAATCTTGAACCCTAGAGACTTTTTGAAATTTCTGATAACTCACCACATTGAGAAGAGCAGTTAGGACCATCTGAGAGTGAGACAGGAAGTGGGGTGGGGGGGAAGGAATGAGAATCCTAGCTTTCCTTCTAATCTATTTCCTGGTGTTATCGCTCCAGCACTTCTCTGCTACCTTAAATATCCTAGTGAGGAGCATCTATTATAATCTCCAAAACAATGAGAATTGTTTTTTTTTAAATTATATTTTAAATTGAGATATTCGGACTAGATGACCTCAAAGATCCCTTTCTAGTTCTAAATCTATAATCCTATCATCTAGAAAAAATTTTCCTAGGCAAGCCTACTTATGTTCTCACCATAAATTCAATGGGCCTACTTATCAAGAAGACTAATTTCTTGTTTACCAGTCAACGTGTGAAGTTACTAGCCCGTTTTGACTCTTAGTAAACCACTCTAGTCTGTAGGGGTTTCAAATTTAATTTCCTCATGTTTTCTAGTTTCCTATTGAGCAAGTAAAAGCGTATGGATGTTCACAGGAATCATAACGATAGGCAGACTGGAGTTATAAAAGATCATTTGCAAAAGCATTTTTCAACCCTTTGAAAGAGACCTAAGCTCTTTTAAAAATATTTTTAAGATTAAGAATTTTTAAAAAAGAGATTTTTAAGAGATACTGCACTGGAGTGAAAGTCTTCCAAATCTAAAGTTACTGGGAAAAGACTTAGCAGGTTGCCAATCCTAACTTCCCTCAGCACATAGAGATAAGTAAAAATATGTTTTGAAGTTTGGTTTCTAAGGGCAACATGCCCCCAGAATCAAAGAAGAAGCTTTCTCAGCAGGCACCAACTTGGATGCCTCTTTTTTTATTGTTGTTTCTATAACCCAAAGCTCCAACAGCTACCCCTTTAGATATATTCTGAACAATACAATTATTAGTTATAGCAATTATTCTCCAAAAATAATTCATTTAAGAATTTTAGTAATTTAGTAAGGTATTTTCAATCACATTAAAAACAGCAGCCATCTCTTTATGTGTGTCAGTTGTCAGTCTTGGCAAAAAAAAAATCAATCTTTGGTTTTTGCAAATAAAAAAAAATAAACTGATTTGATTTTCTCTCATACTTTGAAAAAACCCACAAAATGATTATATTTTTGCAGGAGTTACTTTTATGATAATATTAACCTATATTGAATATTGAGTTATTAAATGGAGTGTACTGTAGAGCTCTGCTTCCAATGTGTATTTAAAAATTGTTTAATGATTAAAATATTCTATAAAGATTTAGAGTCTGTGCCAGGAAACTACCTTTGGCATACAACAGATAACTTTGTCAATGCTTACTAAATGGACAGATAGGAGGTTTGATTAAATTTCACTATAAGGCTTAGGATCAATGCCAGGAAACATTTACATATTTTACTATTAACTAATATTGAAAAGGTTTCAAGAGAGATCCATATACCAATGAATCTTGCTTATTCATAAGATTTGGTGCAATAATGAGCATCATTCCAGTGTTAAATATTTTTAAGAAAAATTGATGCTTATGTGCAGATCAGAGCAACAAGCCGATAAATGAAAGTAAATTGATTAATAAAGGCAGATTAAAATTCTAAAATAAAATGGCTTAGAGAAGTGTTGTCAAATTCAAATGTAAGCAGGAGCCACTGAACTTTACATAAGTATCCCTGAAGATCCCATGATGATTTAGAAAAACATAAATATTTGCATATTTCTTTTTATAAAACATGAACACATTAAAATATGAGAGTAATAAATTTTAATTTGGTACAGACTGCATTCAAGAGTGTTATGAACTGTATGCATCCCCTTTACCTGGAGGTCACAGGCTTGACATTTCTAGCTTACTGTATAATTCATATCATTTCAATTCCACTCAAATAAATTTTACAAAGTGAAAAGCAAATTAACATAGAATCTTATTAAATATTTTTGTCCAATACTTTTAAAATTTTATTTTTCCATATTACACATCAGTACAATGTTTAATATGCTTTTTCTATCATTTTACAATTCAGTTTCTCTTTCTCCCTCATACTCCTCCACAATAAAGCAGGTAATATGATATAGGCTGTAATATATTATTATATAACAGATATTTCTGTGAATGTCATGTTGTAAAACAAACCACATATTGCTTATACTAGATGAAAATACATGGATAAAATAGAGTTAATAATTGTATGTTTCCATCTGAATTTGGAAATCCTTCTTTGGTGGTAGATTGCCTTTTTTGTCATGAGTTCTTTGGACTTTCCTGGATCCTTGCCTTGTTGATAATTGGTAATTCACAGATAATAGGTAATTCCAGATTTTTGTGACCATCTTATTTGTCATTTCTTGTGTAACAATAATATTCTATTAGAAGAATATATTACAACTTGTTCATTCATTCCCTAATTGATGAAAATCCCTTCATTTTCCAGTTCTCTGCCACCACAAAAAGAACTGCTATAAATATTTTGCATAGACAGGTTCTATTCCCCTATCTTTAATCTTCTTTGTCATATAGACTTAGTAGTGATTTTTCTTGGCCAAAGATGTCCCATGATTCTTTGACAGGAAAGAAAACCACTTGAAAGTATTACCAAGGAACATCTATTATTTCATTTTTGTAATTCAACATCATTAGAATTATTTTATAGAATTTCATCCTTAATTTTTATTCTATTAGTGTATGAAAACTGATTTCATATAGTAGTTAATAAGGAACTATTATAATATATTATATTCTAAATCCAGTGCCCTTTCAATATATCATAGCCTCCTCATATTCTTACATATATGCACCAAAGCTTCTTATATTCAACTCAATCATATATTCTGTTCATCACCAGACAACTAAACTATTGACTATTATTATTGTGTAAATTTATTTTTTATCAGTGAAAATAATTAATATACCCAGACAATTTCATTTTAGTTGAATTTGCAACATTTGCAATTAAATGCAAACATAATATCTTAAGCATATTGTTATGTTTGCATATAGTTATACAAAATATGTTCATTGTTTCCAGTCCAATGTAAACATGTAATATGCATTCAAATAATGCAACCACTTTAGAGTATTCATTATTTGAATAATCAGGTTGTAGCTTTACCTGAAGAAAAGTGAAAAAGATAAAAGTAAACCAAAAAATATATTTGAAATATTCCTTTTCCTTTTCTAGCCCTAGGGTATTTCTATACATAGCCAAGAGTGCCATCCCTTATTCTCAAGAAGAGTAAAGTTTGCCTACTAAAGACAATGTCCAATTTTATCATTTAGGAAGAGAGCAAGGTTGAAAACTTAAACTGCTAGTAAGCGTCACATTGAATCCTATATAGATATGGAACTAATGAGTTCTGTGTTTGTCAAATTTTAATAAATCATGGAGAATCAAAAGTACTTTTGACCAGATATAAGGATCCCTTGCTATTTTATTTAGAAAATTTTGTTTTTCATTAAGATGTCAGAGGTGAAGCTACTTTATTTTCCACAATAACCTTCAAATAAAATCAATTGATTGGCACATGCAAACATAACAACTGTGTCAAACATTGTGTTCTTAGGAATATGAACCACACACAGAGGGAGAAAGGAACTTAACAGGTTATTGGTGTATACTGGAGAAAGGGAAGGGGAGGAGAAGAGTAAACATTAGAAAGTGTTAGCAGATATACAAGTTTTTGCCCTCATATTCAGTAGAAGAAAGGGCACCTTAAGATGGAATACCCTAGAGATTCATCTTCACTTTTTATGAAGATGTCTTTTACTTTTTATCTGTTTTAAAATAATTTTAAAGTCATTTCTTGAGATTTTATCCACCTAATTAAAACCTTTCTTTTGAGATTGTTTTTTTTAATTGTATTTAATTGATTAATTAAGAAAAATTTTTCATGGTTCCATGATTCATGTTCTTTCCCTTCTCTCCTCCCACTCCTCTCCTGTAGCCAACATGTGGGTTTTACATATGTCATTGATCAAGACCTATTTCCATATTATTGATAGTTGCACCAGGGTGATCATTTAAAGTCTTCATCCCCAGTCATAACCCCATTGACCCATGTGATCAAGCAGTTGTTTTTCTTCTGTGTTTCTGCTTCCACAGTTCTAGTTCTTTCTCTGGATGTGGATAGTGTTCTTTCTCATAAGTCCCTCAGAAATGTCTTGGATCATTATATCACTACTAGTAGAGAAGTTCATTACATTTGATTGTGCCCCAGTGTATCCATCTCTATTTATAATGTTCTCCTGTTTCTGCTCCTTTCACTCTGCATCACTTCCTGGAGGTTTTTCCAGTTCACATGGAATTCCTCCAGTTCATTTATTCCTTTTTATCACAATAGTATTCCATCACCAAGAGATACCAGAATTTGTTCAGTTATTCCCCAATCAAAGGGCATCCCCTCATTTTCCAATTTTTTTTTGCCACCACAAAGAGTGTGTACAAATTTTTTCCTTATTATATTTTGGGGGTATAAACCCAGCAGTGGTATGGCTGGATCAAAGGCAGGCATTCTTTTAGTACCCTTTGGGCATAGTGCCAAATTGTCCTCCAGAATGGCTGGATCAATTCACAACTCCACCACCAATGCATTAATGTCCCAATTTTGCTACATCCCCTCCAACATTTATTAATTTCCTTTGTTGTCAAGTTAGCCAGTCTGCTAGGTGTGAAGTGGTACCTCAGAGTTGTTTTGATTTGCATTTATCTAATTAAAAGAGATTTAGAACACTTTTTCATGTGCTTATTGATAATTTTAATTTCTTCATCTGAACATTGCCTATTCATGTCCCTTGCCCATTTATCAGTTGGGGGAATGAAAGCCTTTCTTTTAACAAAGGAAAAGAGTTAAGCAAAGTTGACTAACAAAGTAACTACATTTGGTAACTTCATGCAACTTTTTGTACCCATTTTTCACTTATCTCCCCAACATCTTTACCAAATGAAGAGATATATGATTTATCAGGACAGTGTTTAGCCATCACATCTAATCTGAGTTTGAGTACCCTTTATTGTTGCTTTTGTAACATTTCTATACTCTGGATTATTCTAGAAGTTTCACTCACACTCAGTAGTTTTGGAAAACAAAGAATAACTGCTACTTTCAGGATCTATGACATAGTCTATAATCCTTTTTTCTAAAATAATCCAAATTCATAAGACTTTATCATCATTACTGTGCCACCTTTTACAGTTGGTCACTAGATACAACTAACTAGGAGAAATGTTTTTTTTCTCTTTTAGCAAATGAAAATAATAGCTAAAAATCATCCAGCTCTCTAGTTAAACCTTAATAATATGTAAAACATAAATTAAGAGTGGGAATTGTATACAATATTAGTAAAATGCATATAGAAAACACTAAATCACTATTCTGGTATGGAAGGGCCTAGAAATCTTTTTTCTCCTTGTAGAGTAATCTCTATAGCTAGCATCTCAATTGTGACTGCTAGCTAGCCTTTAATCCTATAAAGAGTTTTCATCTCTGCTTCCAGACATCATATTGTCAGAAGCTCCTTCTTTCCTTAAGAAAAAAAAAATGTCTTCATGTCCTTGACTGTCTAGAGTGTGTTTCTATATTTCTTTGTTTCCAATTTTCCAATAGCAACTTCTGAAACCTAAAAATTCTTCCAACTAATTCCTAGTAGTTCTTTAGGGAAGTTAATCTACTATTGCTGTCTTCTCAGGATAAGTACTCACTTCCTGTTCTAAAACTGTGTATCATCTCCTGGAAACAAAATAGGAAACTATTACTTAGAAGGTGATTGAACAAATGTAGTAGATGACTAAAATGGAATATTATAACATAATAGGAAACTCTGAATATATGAAATTCTGAGAAACATGGGAAACCTGCCTAACAATCCCTGCTATGAGTTTGGATGGCAATAAAATTTCCCACCATTTGATTCTTCTCAATTTGGAATGAGAGGAAACTAATGGGAGCTTAGGCTCTAGATATGAGGGAAGACTAAAGATTTTCATGGAACAACAGGCATTTGGAGCTTACTCACAAGGAAAAGGAGTACAAATAAGGAGAGAGATGGTGGTTATCCTGTGGTGGTGACATGAGTCTAGGGTAGCAGTTGGTTTCTGCTACATCTACAGTTCTCTTCATTAAGACAATGATGTATGACCTCATCTAAATAGACAAGTGGGGAGATGCATGTGACTCTGTATTTTAATAGGGTGCCCAATAAGAGGAGCACAGAGAGAAATAAGCTATTCAACAAAGAATTAAGGTCAGGACTTATCCTGCTCTTAATTAACTTCTGTTTTTGTTTTCTTAAATTTATTCTATTGAAGAAAGCATTTGCCTAATTTAATATTATTTCTCATAAATATCTGCAGTTGACTCTGTCCTTATGCTACTGAGTGTCCCTTCAATTGTTAAATAAGAGCAAAATAGGAGCCAGGAGAGAGAAAGAGTTCTGTTGGGATTACTTCTTGGCTCTTCAGGAAGATTTTAGTAACTTTTTTTCTTTTGCTCTTAAAAGGAAAGTTAATTTTTTTGGACTTAAGAAATAAACTATAAATAATTTTGCTCAAAATTTACTATATTATATCATATCAATTTTATGTGACCATATTATAGCACTTGAGGATGTCATGTTCCCCAGTCCCACTTCAAACATTCTTTAAGGCAAAATAACTTTGGAGTGTAAAAAAAATTCTCTCAAAAAAGATGAACATTATTAGCTTGTTATCTTTTTTAATGGGATGGTTTCATAGAAATATATGTCTTTTCTTATTTAACACCCCATCCACATTACAACCACCTGGAGAGAAGAGAAATGAAGAAGTAACAAGATCATTTATGATAGGATTAATAAATTCAGATATCACTAGTTGCTCCCTACCTCTCCTAAACTACATAGGAATCACAGTCTTCAATGACTTTAACCTTGTAAACATTTATTTTAGTTTAGTCATTTTAAGATAGGTTGAAAAGTTCACTTGATTCGATTCAGTTGAACAATAGTTTATTAACTTTTTGTGCTGTTCCAATGTCTATTTTTCTGCTAGGTATATCAGCCTACAGCCCAACACAAATGTAAATTTCCCTGAGCCCATCTCTTTGAGTGTTATCTTCCTATCACCATGAGAATATTCTAGGGATGGAGTAACTAATTTGTTCTCTGAGGAGTTCCTATGACTCCTCCTAATGTTGTAGTTAGGTATTTCTCATTTCATACTGATGACTAAGTATGACACCTCAAGACTGTTAAAATGAGATTGCCAGTGTTTTAGTCCCATGTCTTTTTTTTTTTAACACATAATAGCCAATCAAGAAATTTTTATGCTTGAGTGAAAAAATAAGTGAATTGTTTTGCAGCTTTATTAGAATTCCTCAGAGTTTTGGAATTAAAATTAAGTTATTATTCCCAAAATTGATCCAAAGGTATAGAATGTTACCCATAATGTATAAAAATCATTGTTTAATAACTACTTACAAATCTTAACCCATACATTAATGTCACTATCAATTAATTTTTAGTCATTAAGCTAGCATACATGATTCTGTTAAGTCTTACCAAAGGGGATATATACACAGGGGCACATTTGGTCAATATGCTAATTAAACAATCCCTTCAAGGTTATCTAATTTTCTTTTAAAGCATAGATCAATGTCCTTATTGATCTTTAGAGTGACAAGAGTGAAAGGATGGATATGTTGGTAGGGCTTTAGGGGGAGGGAAGGGTGATCAAAGAGTACAGGAATGAATAATAATGCTAGAAAACAGATTATTGACATTGCTTGTTAGAAAGCTTGACACAACAGAGATATGCAATTACTATTCAACAGTATATTACCAAAAGGAAAAATTTTAATTTACTCAGTTTTAGTAAACTTGCTATAATGTTTTAACTTCCCTCTCTAAGCTAATTTCATTCAATACTCATTAAACAAATCCCTCTTTGCTTTAATAAAATGTAATATGTAATAATTTAATAAAATGTAATTCCCCCCCCACTCTCTCTCTCACACACACACATCCATGAACATGACCTTTAATGTTATCTGCTTATCTGGTAAGGGTTTATTTTTCTATGTGGTATAAATACTGTTCAAAAACTTATTCCTACCAAATTGATTTCCAGTTTCTCAGGAATTCTTCTTAGACAGGATATACTTGCCATGAGTAGTTTGTTTTGGGGGGTTACCAAAAATTAGACTGCTGTGTTAGCTTTCTTCTAGGTTTTATTTACATAGTTTTTCTCATTGATTAACTATCATTTAAAAATTAATATTGAATAGAATATATGATATAGAGTTTAAAATCTGGTAACATTCTTACATTTACATTATTTCAACATATATTCTTGCCCTGCTGAGGTTCTTGTTAACATTTTGTTTAATTCTATAATATATTTGTTTTTTATAATTTGATCGTTGCCAATGAATAAATATGTAGTAAAAATATAGTTTCTGGAAAATATTGTGTTAGGTGCTATGATTACAAAGACAAACTCTTAAGTAACTATCCTTAATGAACTTGAGTTCTAATGAGGAAGCAACATGCACATATACAAGGAAGTAAAAAATACATTTAGAAAAAATTAAAAAGTAACCTTGTAGGTAAAGATATTAGCAAGGGTGAGGTGAGGTGGGGAACAGAAAAAGGCCTTATGCAGCAAACACTACTTGATCAGAACTGTAAACATTCAATAAATCTATAAGTTATAAAGTATTAATATCTCTACAAATATTTGAATGTAACTATTTCTATAAAGAGTACTAATGGTCAGATTCTTCTAATATCAAAGTATTTTTGATACACTTATTACCAGGTATGGCATAAATTGTTTAGATATTTTTTAATTGGATTTATTTTTCTGTCTACACTCCCTGAGTTTTGTTGGTAATATACAAAATAATTAATTGTCATTGTAGCTTTGTTTTGGATTCTAATACTTTAAGTCAAATTTCTTCATCAATTTTTTATTCAATTCCTAAGATATTCTAAACCTGTGTTGGTGAACCTATGGCATGTGTGCTTCCTCCCCTGTCTAGAGTAAGTGAGCAGCTCACATGCTGTATAAGGGTTGCAGTTTAGGTACTTGGTCTCTGAAAGGTTCACCATCATTGCTCTAAACCATCATAATACAGATCAATTTAATTGTGACTGTGAAATCCTTGAAATCTTTTTTCTTACCAAAGTCCCAAAGCTAACAGTCTAGAATTATAAAAAAATTTAGCAACAATGGCTCTGGTTTCCCAGAATCCATCTAACCTATACGACTATTCACAGTGCTTAGATAAAATAAAAACACCTTTCAATGAATTAGAGAATCATCAGACATTCTCATCTCTCTTGCTATTGTATAATAAGATACTTTAAACCTTACCATCTACTCTGTCTTCCAGACTTCCAGAAATGTAAATGTGAAATGTCATATTATCTAGTAAAGCAACCTAATAAATAACCTATAAACTTTAATATCTACCTCATTACTACATATAGGATTTCTAGGAACTTTTATCCATCCTGAGCTAGACTTTTTTTCATGTGTTGTCTGCTCCAATTAGAATGTGAATTCCTTGACAACAAAGAATATCAAACTATTTCAATTTGTATCTCAATATTTAACATGTTTGACACATAGTAAGTGCTCAATAAATATGATTTCTTTCTTTCTTTCATTCAAAAGTAGAAATACTTATATTATTCTTAAACTCACTGAAAAGACTTATGTTGTTTCACCATTACAAAAGATGGTAGCTGTTTATAGTTAAAGATTAGAAAGAAAGGTGGCCAGGGGAAATTTACAGTCCTGAATGTCAACAAAGGTTTTTTTTTTTTATTTTAATTTGATTCTAAGTTGAAAGGGAGGTACTAGAGTTTATTGAATATGGAAGTAACATGGTCTGACAAGCATTTTGGAAGATCACTTTGATAGTTGGTTGGAGGATGAACTAGAGTTAGAAGAGATATTTAAGATTTTTTACACTAATTTTAGAGTTGACCAGTTTATTTTCTTGTGTTTTACATTGAAAAAAAGAGCTCATTCATCTAGAATAATGCCTTGCATGTGGTAGGCACTTAGTAAATATTGATTGAGTTAAATTATTTAATTTGAAAAAGAAAATGTGAATTTTTGAAACCCCTGTGTTTAAAGATGATGGTACTTAAGGTGGTGAATTTTTGTAAGGGAAGTGTTCATGAATGAAGAATTTATGTGATTCCCAGATTTCTTTCTCCTTCTAAATACTGCCTTGTGGCTTCTATTTATTGGTTGTGCTAAGTGCATTTTGAAGATGTGTGTTTTTGCCATGCCATCTGCCTATTATCTTAGATCAAAAAGGGTTTTATGTGTTATGGTAATAAATAGTTATAGAAGAAATTACTATAATATGAATTTCAAAGAAGAATAAATTGGCCTTGCTCTAATTTCTCTTGCCTGCTTATAACTAATCCAGATGTAAGTTTAAGTATAAAATCCAGTGTGCTGGCAATTTGACTTACTTTGAATTTTCTGCTTAAATCTTAGTTGACCTTTTTCTCCTCTTCTTCCATTCTATTAATTTACATTTTTATCTAGAAAGCAACATTTGCAATACATAATATCAAAAAGGTTGTTCTCCCCTTCAAGATATATTCTGTTGCTTGAAAGAGAGGTCTGGTTTCATTTTAAAAGAGGCTTGGCATGGGCAATACTGCTTAGAGGGCTGACTTCCAAATGTAAATGCCAAGTTATGTTCAACATGTACATTGAAGTCAATGTTAATAACTAGGCAGGTTTCCAATAAAAATGCAATTCTGACCGATCATGTTGCTGAGTAAAATCCATTTTGTCATATTCCCTATTTGTGTTTTCCAGGACAATTTCCCCAACATCAAAAAAATACAGAACATCTATTTTTCATCTGACAAGTGTGTGGAGGTAATTTTCTTTTTTTGGTAGAAACATAGTTGTAATGGAGAAGAGAAGTAGGCAAAAGGTAGTAAGGGTTTAATAGCATATACTTTAAAGTAAAAATCACTGAAATTCTTATAAATTCTAAAGTCTAAATTCTAAGAATAAAGATACTACCTTTATTGTTTTTTCTCAACTACACTAAAATATCATTCCCTTTTTCATTCAATAAAATGCATTATGTGAAGAGGGAGGAACAGAGATATATAAATAAAATAAAATTTTATGCCAGTTATGGGTTGTATTTCGGCAGCTAGGTGACTGAGTGGATAGAATCTTGGACCTGGATTCAGGAAGACTTTAATTTGAATCTATCCTCAGGCACTTTCTAACTGGGTGACCATGGACAAGTCATTTAAACATTCTTGCTTCAGATTCCTCATCTGAAAAAAAGTGATAATAAGAGCACTCAGAACTCCCAAGGTTATTGTGAGCCAGTTATGATGAGTATTCATATAATTCAGTGTTGCCACTGAGGAAAGAGTAGCCCTCAATGAGAGGAAAAAAATAAAATACTTTCCTAGTATTAGAATTTCCTTCTTTTGTTTTCCCCAGTATTGCAAATGTCAAATAGGAACAAAATAAGTTTTTATCAAGAGACAAAAATCATTATAAAATAAAAAATTATATCATAAACAATAAGGTTTAAAGGAATAGGAAACTTTAAAAAGGGCGAGAGGTCCCTATTGTCCAGGGAGTATTGAGGAGAAGAATAAAAGTTGATAAATTCACTTTATCCCAGAATCCCTGAAAGGTAAAACCACTCAAATAGCATATTCCACTCACAAAGATCATTCCCCAAGCAGAACAGTGAACTAGACCTGGTTCCAGCTGCCATCATTATAGTTATAATGGAGAGTCTGTCAACTTGCTCCGACTCCCTACTCCTAAATTATGCAATATCTCTTGCAAACATACTGTACTGCTCCTGACCTGATTCTCTACCCTCTTAGTGGTTGCCACTGCCACAAGGCAAAGTTTAGAACTGCAGTTACTGAAAAAAGTCACTCATTCAATAAACATGTATTAATTCAATCAACAAGCATTTGTAAAGCACTTATTATGTGTGCAGCACTCTGCCAAGTGCCCAAGCCAGTGCCACTGTTGTTTTTCTTTCTTGCAGCCATAAATAGAGAAAATCTATGAACTTGCAAAATATACTTACTTTTTTACAATTCTAATCTGCAATTTAATATACTTGCCCTGTGAGATTTCAGCTTTTCGAGCATAGCCAACTGGGAAAAGCACTACATTCCTTCTGGGGGTGTTAGATTCTGCAATCACCTGCAAAGAAAGTAGAATGACACAGAACTGGAAACAAGTTGAAAGTAGGTTATTGAAAGGCTTTAATAGCAAATTAAATAGTTTGTAACTGATAGAGTTCCTATATACAGTTATTGACTATTATGTTATCATAAGTTGTCATGATCTTATCTGTGTACCAGAAATACTAACATAATGTCATTGTGTTACCTGGTTTGGAAGGAGAAACATTAAAAAAATAAAATAGTTCCAGTGAAAAGTAAAAATAATATGACATAAATTGGTGGGAGTGACAATCAAATGAAGGTAGATATTAAAGAGAAAAGGTTGAGATGTGACACCGGGATGTGGGAGCCAAGGAAGAAGGAAAGATCACTCTTAGATTTCAAGTCTAGGTGTATGAAATTTATATAAAATGTAATCTCTTACTAGCACATACTAATAAGTTAGGACACCAGCAAAGCATGTTAGTAAAGAGCCTCATGAGTACCTGAAATCCTGACCTCCAGAAGGGACTGGTGGAAGTCCCCACATGGTGGATGGCATAACTGGAATTCGGGACTTGGGACCCATAGTGTCCAATCTGAGATCCCCAGTAGGAGTGACATTATTATTAGTCTTGTAAAAAAGGGGACTGAGTGATAGTTGTTTTTTTTACTCAAGATTCTTTTTCTGATTGAACATGCAACTTCCTCTGCTTGAACCTCAGCTGGGAGATGGACCCCAGGAAGCACAATGGAGCTTGGAAACTTTTTTTAGTTAGGGTAGCCTAGTGATCTTTCTCTCTGTCACTCTCTAACTTTTACAATTATAAATTAATATGCATTCTCCACGTCATTTTAATTATAACAGGAGAATGATAGTGCCATCACCACAAATGAGGAAGAATAGATTTTAAATTGAAACAGACAGTTTGAACTTTAAGAATTGACAGAAGAACCAAATAGAAGTGTCCTGTAAGCCTTTGTCAATACAAATTGAGAGATTACGGGTGAATTTATGGAAGTATCTATAATTTTGAAACTCTCTACAATTAAAGGCGAGTTTACCCCATAGTGATAGATGAGATTGCCAAATTAGAAACAACTGAAAAAGTAAAAAAGGAGATTTTCAATTAGAAAGGGACCATAAATTGTATGTATGTGTACTACAAATATTTTGCTATGATTGTAGTATTTGATTTCTAATAGGTTTGGTAGCATTTTTATCAAGCTTTTTTCCTCTTTCCTTTTTCCTGATGATCTTAGAAATGCCCTCAGTTTTCTTGCCCCAGAGCAACTTCTAAAATTGGGATAATTAAAATTAAAAAATATAAGCTCCATCCTATCTACTAAACAAAGCAAGATTTGGCCAAATATGTCTGGGAAGTGGAGCATGGTCATATCCTTGATTCTCCATTGAAATAAAAGGGAGAAAGTAGATCAATTGACGCCTGGTAAGTAATTGATTTTCCCCAGAATGTAGTCTCTCAGAATTTTTGCTCACCACACTGGGGAAATCTTCATATGCTTGGGATAGATACCCCTATTGACTTACTGAAAGTCTGAAGGCCCACTGGTTACCCTACACCTGATTTAGTCCATTTTCTGAGATGTTTTACCTGGCTGTGACTGCTATGCATGTTACAGCTTCTTGGAGTCACAGGTAAGAGTACAGTGCCAGGAGAACATGAGAGGTAGATTAAACAGCCCTCATGTCAGAAGTGCTAGTCCTTGAATACTCCAAAATCCCACTTGATAAATAATATATTCATCAAAATCAACTTTGAAAGCTGAAATTTTAGTATGGCAGTGAGTTACAATCTTACTAAAAATACTTGAATTCAGTTCTCATCATACAGTCTGTGTTGTCCTAGGGAAATCATGGAAGCTCTTATTGAATAAGGTATCTTTGTAAAATTCTGAGGTATTGAGATGGTGTCTATTTGCATTGTTGAAGAAAATTTCCTCATCCAGCACTTCAGTATTCCAATGAAATCAAAGGACTAGTCTCTATAATATTATACAGATGTGTTCATTCAAAAGTACTTTCTTTTTATTATAATAATCTTTTTTCTTTTTCCAGACCATGTGTCAGTAAAAATTTCATTCATCTTATATGTAATCAATACTCTTCTCTCTCCTTCCTAACTCTCCTTCCCCCAAAAGGCAAATAATATGATATAGGTTGTATATATATATACACATACATATATAGTCATATAATATATTTCCATGTTTGTCATGTTGTGAAAAAAGACACCAATTACTTACACTAGAGAAAAATTCATGTAGGAAATAAAATAAAGAATAATATATTTCCATTTGCATTTGGATTGTATCTGTTCCTTCTATGGAGGTGGCTATCTTATTTTGACATAAATCTTTTGGAGGTGTCCTGGATCCTTGCCTTGTTGAAAATAGTTGCCATGCACAGTTGATCATCATACATTATTGTTGTTACTGTGTACTATCATAAGTACTTTCCAATGAAGTATTGGTTAAGCTGAAATCAATAAGACATCAATGGTACTAGATATAGGAAAATACACTAAGGTAATTTCATATTATAGATTACATTTTTCCTCATAAAGATAGTAGATGATTGAAGAGGATTTCAAAGAAGTCACTCCATGAAATAAAGAAGAATAATATGAACAAATCAAAACTTAATTGCATTACCTAAAATACTACAATATAAACTGTGAACCAGACTTAGTTTTACATACAAAGCCAAGTTGTACAAACATGATCTGAATGAGTCAAAAAGAATAAATACCAAATAGATAATAGAATATTTTATTTATAGTCTTTATATGTCTTCTCAAGAAAAACAATCACTGTCTATGTTTATATTTTATAATTCTCTGATTTGGGCAGAAAATGTGAAAATAGGTATCCAAATTCATTATTCAAGCATTATCTCACACTCTCCTTATCCATTAACTAAATTTATTCAACATGCACTCATTACATGCCTACTAAGTACAAAGTACAATACTAGTCACTAAAGATAAAAAAAAAAAACAAATGATTTTAAGATCTGCTTTTGAAAATGGATGAAAGATAATGTATGGGGGTACATCTAGATATAGGTATCTTTATCTATCTATATAGATATAGATTATATTTATCTATATCTAGATAGATAAATAGAAATAGAACATATACACATACACACAATACTACTAGTAGTAACAATAGTATAAATAATAATAATTACAATATTAAAACTTTTCAGAAACACTGTAATCCTTACTAAACATTTATCGTAGGTTCATTCATTTGGAACTGGAGTGATGTTAGAAAGATATCTTACCTCATTTGATGCCAATGATTGTCTGAAACAGGATATGAATTCAGGTCTTCTTGACTTCAAAACTAGAACTCTGCAAATGAACTAACAAGTATTTTATAAAATAGCATTTCTTATTGACTTAGCAGAAGGACATGCATGATAATTTTTAAACAAGACATGATCTCAACATCATAGGGAATTCACCAGAAGGAAACACCCACCAATGCAGATATACCATCAATTTCTCTAAACTTTGTTTCAAAGAGTTTCCTAGAACACTGTGATATTAAATTATTTATTTATTTGGTAGAACTCCCTCTTTGCTTATTATGTCAAATAGTTTGTATAGTATTGGGATTAACTGTTCTCTGAATGTTTGATAGAATTCACAAGTGAATCCATCAGGCCCTGGGGATTTTTTCTTAGGAAGTTCGTTGATGGCTTTTTGGATTTCAATTTCTGATATGGGATTATTTAAGGATTCTATTTCCTCTTCTGTTAGTCTAGGCAGTTTGTATTTTTGTATATATTCATCCATTTCTCCAAAATTGGTGTATTTATTGCCATATAATTGGGCAAAGTAATTTCTAATGATTGCCTTAATTTCATCTTCATTGGAGTTGCTGTCCCCCTTTTCATCTTTAATGCTGTGAATTTGCTTTTCTTCCTTCCTTTTTTTAATTAGATTGACCAGTACTTTGTCTATTTTGTTTGTTTTTTCAAAGTACCAGCTTCTTGTCTTATTTATTAAATCAATAGTTCTATCACTTTCGATTTTATTAATTTCTCCCTTAATTTTTAGGATTTCTAATTTGGTTTTCTGCTGGGGGTTTTTAATTTGATCGCTTTCGAGTTTTTTCATTTGCATTTCCAATTGATTGATCTCTCCTCTTCCTTGTTTGTTAATATAAGCATTCAGGGATATGAATTTACCTCTGATTACCACTTTGGCTGCATCCCAAAAGGTTTGAAAGGATGTTTTGCCATTATCATTTTCCTCGATGAAATTATTAATTGTTTCTATGATTTCTTCTTTAACTAAATGGTTTTGGAGTATCATATTGTTTAATTTCCAATTGGTTTTAGATTTGGTTTTCCATGTACCATTACTAATCATTATTTTTATTGCCTTGTGATCTGAGAAGGCTGCATTCATTATTTCTGCTTTTTTGCATTTGTGTGCTATGTTTCTGTGACCTAATGTATGGTCAATTTTTGTGAATGTGCCATGTGGTGCTGAGAAGAAGGTGTATTCCTTTTTATCCCTATTTATTTTTCTCCATATGTCTATTAATTCTAATTTTTCTAAGATTTCATTCACTTCTTTTACCTCTTTCTTATTTATTTTTTGATTTGATTTATCTAAATTTGATAATGGTTGGTTTAAGTCTCCCACTAGTATGGTTTTATTGTCTATTTCTTCCTTCAATTCTCCTAGTTTCTCCATTAGAAATATGGGTGCTATATTATTTGGTGCATACATGTTGATTAATGATATTTCCTCGTTGTCTAGAATCCCTTTTAACAAAATATAATTACCTTCCCTATCCCTTTTGATCAGGTCTATTTTTGCATTGGCTTTATCAGATATCATGATTACCACTCCTGCCTTCTTTCTATCAGTTGAGGCCCAGAAGGTCTTACTCCATCCTTTAATTCTGACCTTGTGGGTGTCAACCCGCCTCATGTGTGTTTCTTGAAGACAACATATGGTAGGGTTTTGGATTCTAATCCATTCTGCTATTCGTCTACGTTTTATGGGTGAGTTCATCCCATTCACGTTCAAAGTTATGATTGTCATTTGTGGACTCCCTGGCATTTTGATTGCCTTCCCTAATTCTAACCTTTTCTTCTTCGGCTCTACCTTTTAGTCCAGTGATTTACTTTGAATCAGTCCCCCTTGTCCCCTCCCTTGATGTTTCCCTTTTTAGTCCCTCCCTTTTTCTTCCCTCCCCCTCCCCCCTCTCTTTCCCTCCCTTTTTGTTCTCCCTCTCCCCCTCCCCCGCCTTGGTTTTCCCTTCTCCTTACCCTTGTTGGGTAAGATAGAATTCAAGATCCCAATGGATCTGGATGTTTTTCCCCCTCAGAGTTGATTGCCCTGAGATTGAGGTTTAAGTAGACCCCCCCCCCCTCTTCCTCTCCTTCTTATAGGAGTTTTTTTTTCCCTCCCCTTCCCATGTGAATCTTTGTGTGAGAACCATTATTCTATTTGGTCTTTCTTTACCCCCTATTTATACATTACATTTTCCCCACATGTTAGTATACATAGATTGATATAAATGTAGTCCTTATAGAAGAGAGTTTGAGTAAAAGAAGAAGATAACATTTTTCCCCTTTCCTTAATATTTACCTTTTCAGGTATTCTTGCTCTTTGATTTTCGGTATCAAACTTTCCACAGAGCTCTGGTCTTTTCTTTGCAAAAAGTTGGAAGTCTTCTATTTTGTTGAATGCCCATACTTTCCTTTGGAAGTATACAGTCAGTTTTGCTGGGTAACTGATTCTTGGTTGGAGACCCAGCTCTCTTGCCTTTCTGAAGATCATGTTCTATGCCTTACGATCATTCAGAGTAGAACTTGCAAGGTCTTGTGTGACCCTGATTGGCATTCCTTTATCTCTAAATTGTCTTTTTCTGGCTTCCTGTAGGATTTTTTCTTTTGTTTGATAGCTTTGGAATTTGGCAATTACATTCCTGGGAGTTGTCTTTTGGGGGTTTAGTGTAGAAGGTGTTCTGTGAGCTCTGTCAGTGGCTGTATTGCCCCCTTGTTCTAGAATCTCTGGGCAATTTTCTTTGATTATATCTTGTATCGCCATGTCCAGTTTGGTGTTTATTTCTGGCTTTTCTGGGAGTCTAATTATTCTTAAATTCTCTCTTCTCCCTCTATTTTCCAGATCTATCACCTTGTCGGTGAGATATTTTATGTTCTCTTCTAATTTCTTGGTGTTTTGGCTTTGCTTTATTAGTTCTTGCTTTAAAGCCTGTTTTTCTTTTACAGTTTGGTCAAACTGGTTTTGTAGATGCGTGAATTTCTTTTGCATTATTTCCCACTTTTCCTCCCAGAAGGCTTCCATCTTTTTGGTCATTTCTGATTCAAATTCTTCATGGGTTTGTGGAGAGTTTCCATTTCCTTTGGAAGATTTTGGAGCATTTTCTTGTATATCTTCTTCTATCTGCTCTGTATTTTGTATTTTGGCTCCCTAGAATGTGTCCAAAGTCACCCCTTTCTTCTTATTTTTCTTGGTATTTTGGGGCTTCTGTGCTTCTGTGGAGTTTGCCATCTCTGAATGTGGAGGTTTAGCTTTTCTTATCTCTGTCTGGTGATCAGAGGCTTTAGTCCTGGGCAGATGTTGGTTCTATGAGCTTTCCCTGGGTTAAACTGAATATGCCTCACTGGAACTGGAATGGAAGGGTCGGACCATGTTGCTTTCCAGAAGTTGCCTTCAGAATCGCTGGCCTTGAGGCTGTTTCGTCGGCCTGCGGGGGGATGGGCTGCAGCTTCCCCAAGCTCCGAGGGCAGGGACTTTCACTGAGACTTGGATAGCAGGATCCAGGCCATGAGGCTGTCTTGCTCCAGGCAGTGACTTTCACTGGGACTCGGATAGAAGGCCCTGAGGGTTGTTGTTCCGAGGACCCTGCTCTCTGAGCCGGGCCGGGCTGCGGCTTCCCGGAGCCTTGGACTCTGTGCTCCTACCCCTTAGGTCCGAGTGATCTCGGGTTCTGGCTTTTGAGGGGAGCCATACCTTTTGATCCAGGTCCAGGTCCAGGAGGAGGGTTCCCAGGGTCTGTGCTGTTGATCGTTTTGAATTTCGGCGCCTTAGGAGCTTATAGTTTGAGATCGGTCGGGAAGGGTTTTCTGGAGATCTGAACTTTAGCTTTCTCTAAGCCGCCATCTTCGAAACAATTTTTTTTTTAAGTTAGAAAATTAGGAATATGATTCAGTACAAACTTTAACTTACCTTCTCTGGTTCTTTTCACATTTCTCCCTTTTATGTATGTTATAGTCTATCTAAAAAAATCTATTATTGTTTCCTGAACTCAGAATTCTATACTTTGTATCCAAGGCTTTTCATATGAATGGGTCAAAAAACAAATGACTGAAACAATCAACAGTTTCATTAAAGAAAATTATAATGAGGAGACAACATATCAAAATTTATGAGATTTAGCCAAAGCTGTACTTGGTTAGGAATTTATATCTCTAAATGTTTACAATGATAAAATAAAGAACAGATTAAATGAATTGGACATGTAACTAAAGAAAGTATAAAAAAATCAAATTTTAAATTTCTAATTAAATAGCAAATTGGAAATCCTGAAAAGCAAAAGAGAATTTAATAAATGCAAAAGTAAGAAAATCATTGAAGTAATATATAAGAAAAGTGTTTTTTTGGTTAAGAATCAACAAAATACATAAACTATTGGTAAAACTGGAACAATAATACATTGTAGGTGAAGCTGAGAAATGATAAAAACTATTCTTGAGCTTAATTTGATACCATACTCAAAGGATCATAAAAATGTCCAAACAGTTTGAATAAGAAATACCACTACTAGGTCTGTATCTCAAAGTTTGGGGGAATCTCCTTGGTCAAAAATGTTTATAGCAGCTTTTTTTTGTGGTAGCAAAAATTGTAAACTGAAGGAATGTCCATCAATTTATGAATGATTGAATAAGTTTAGACATATGATTGTAATGTATTATTATTATGCCATAAGAAATAAAGAAAATGATCACAAAAACTAGAAAGACATATATGAAATGATGCAAAGTGAAGTGAGCAGAACCAGGAGAATATTGTTCACAGAAACAGCAATAATATATGATGATCAACTGAGGATGACCAAAGTATTATCAGAAAGGCAAGGATCCAGGACAACTCAAAGTGACTCATAAGGAAAAAAGCTATCCACCACCACAGAAGAAACAGGAGTCTAAATTCAAATTGAAGCACACCATTTCCCCCTTTATTTCCTCTCTGAATTTTTCTCTAATGTAAAGTTATATGTCTTCTTTCATAATATGAAGGACATGGTAATATGTATCATATAATAATACCTGTACAACATACACCATATTGCCTGCCCTCTTCGGGAGGCAGAAGGAAAAGGAAAAAAAAGAGGAAACATGGATTGTAAAATGTCAAAAATATTTAAATTGTATTGAAGTAAAAAACTTTCAAAAATGTTAAAGAGAATTGGACTTAAACTTTACTTTCTAAAAACAAAACAAAATCAAAAACAAAAGAAACAAACAAACAAAAGGAAAATAATTCTTGAGAAGGGCCTTGCTATACTGAGAGAACTAAATGTTGAAATTGAGTATTCCAAATTCAAAAGTTAATAATTTTAATGCTAATTTTAAAAAAGAATGAGACTTTGTTATCTACCTCAGAGTCAAAATAGTATAAAAAATATTTATGTTTATTTATTTATTTATTCCAGGAATAGCATAGCCAGAAACCTTGGACTTTCTTCTCTTTTAATTCATATATGTGTATTCATATTTATTATGATAAATAAAATTAATCTTGGAGACTTTATACTAAATTTATAATTATTTATTAAAGAGAAAGAAATATAGAAAGATTTTACCAGCCTAACTATCCAAAGTCTGCAGACACTTTGCTTCTACTGCATCAGGTCCTAGATTCCCAATAGGCCCTGGTCCATTTCACAAGCAGAGGCCCAAGGACTCAGCTACCCACATGGTCAGGCCAGAGAAATTAATTACAACCAATGAACAGGCTTGAGTTCAAGAAGGGACTGGAGCCTAAGAAACTGAGTTCCCAGATTCCCAGCTCTGCATGTTCCCTGCCAGAGATGGTTTATATATAGATAAGCATCAGGATGGCTTGCGAACAAGAGCTTCTTTCACAGGCTAAAAAAGGGCAGAGACCTAGCCTGCTTTACCCTCAGGATTTTTAAGCTCAGTCTAAACTCTTTCACTATGATTTTCTAATTGGCTGGGGTTTCACTTCAGTCCCCAACACTCGACTACCACTAGTCCGGAATCTCACCTGCCACACTGGCAAAGTAACATCCATGACTGTGACAGCAAGTCTTCCAAGATAATGTTTGGGGTCATGTAAATATTTAATTCACATATTGTGTATACATCTACATAAATATTGCCTACATATAGCATAGAGACAGACAGAGTGTTTAGTAAGCATATAAACATATATGTATATATATATATGTGTATATATATATACATACACACACATCTAGTTTGTTGGCTATATTACTTATTACATCAAATAAACAAATATCTCTTTTGGAAGTATATTTCTGTAGCTTATTAAGTAAATCTTGTTTAATGAGCTGGGTTTAAGGCCCAGCATAATTGATTAAATGTCGGGGAATGTTTTAGTTTTGAAAATTAATGTGGAATCATCAAAATTTGCCACATGATTACCTTAAAAAGCAGGAACAAGAACAAAAGAAGAAAATGAGCCACTAGCTTGTAAAGAGAACAGAGCCAGGTTACATATGATTTTGGTTGATTCCAAAAAGTTGCCACAATCCTTATATATATTGACCATAATCTATTGCATTATATTCTCTAGGTACACTTTTTATGAAATATGTTCCACCAAAATCATTTTCGATACCTCATTGTGACATGATGATGACACTAATTGTTAAAGGCTATAACAAAAGAATTATAAGTTCTGTTAAACCATGCATACTTAGAAGGAGGGCATCAAATATAAACCTGGTAACAAATCATAGACCTTTCTGGACTATATATCAAAGAACAGCCTATATATTTTAGAAAGTCTGATGATTATTTTGGCTAAATACTTACGATTTTTGGTGTGTGTATGTGTGTATTAGTATGCTTGTTATTAGCCACAGACCTTGAAGAATATCTACGTAATTGCAGAAGTTTGTGATTTGCAAAAGTAAAAATAAATATACTTTCAAATTAAATTTAAAAATCTAGATTCATTAATTTTCCTTGCACTCCTTTCTAAATGCACACCCACACATTCTATTTATCTCTTTCTCTCTCTCTATCTCTCTCTCTATCTATCTATCTTTCAGTCTGTCTGACTGATTAGCTGGCTGGCTGGATGACTATCTGTCTGACTGTCATCTGTCTGTATTTATCTATCATACATTATATATATATATATTATATATAGCCTACATCTCTATATAATGATGATGGTGATAACAATTTATGTTATTGTTTTGTAAGATCTATAAAGTGCTATTTTCAATAGCTGTGTAAGGTAGGTAATACCAAATTTATCTTAATAATTTTGAATAATGTTGTGAAAATCAGTGTAGCAAAGCTACTCTCTTTTGACAACTGGATGGAAGTAAGCTTGGTGGAATGACCATACTTTATTTACCTTTCCCTCCACTCTCAGTAACCTAGTCTAATTTTAATATAGTAAATGTTACTTAAATTAATAAATTTGAATGTATTATTTGAGTTCAATTCAAATCACTAAATATATTATGCATTTAATATTTGTAATATAATCCAACCCGACGTAACCCATTTTTACTATCTCCTTAATGTAAAAGGAATATTTGAATATTCACTCCCTTGTCAGAAGCAACTAAAATTTTAAAACAAGGACTAAAATTTACGTTAAAATATTATAACATAAACTAACAGAATATATTTTTAATTTTCAAAATTATATAACAATATGATTTCCATTCAATCTTTAATAATCATTTTCTTACATTTAATTCTCTATGTTCTCTCTCTCCTATTACACATCCCTATCCAAGAGTGCAGGTAATATGATATTGGTTGTGTATGATTATTATACGATACAGATTTCCATGTTCATCATGTAGTGAAAGAAAACACATAATTGCTTATTCTAGAGAAAAATTCATAGAGGAAATAAAGTTAGAAAAGCTTCAAATTTCATTCAGATGCCATCAGTTCCTTTTATAGTGGTGAATAGCCCTTTTTGTCATGAATCTCTTGGAGGCAGCCTGGATCCTTTCCAAGTTGAGAATACTTAATTTAACCATAGTTGATTTTTATACATTATTATTGTTTCTGTGTAGAATATTCTCCAGCTTCTACTCACTTCATTTTGCATCACTTCATATAAATGTTTCTAGTTACTGTGTGTGTGTGTATGTATGTGTGTGATTAGCATGTTCATCATTTCTTATGAAACTATATATACCACAACTTGTCTAGCTATTCCCTCAATTGATGGAATCACTTTAGTTTCCAGTTTTTGCTAACACAAACAGAGATTATATATATATATATATATATATGATTTTGTCAAATTGTAGGTTATTGTCATTTACTACTACAGATTGAGTGCATACGCTACTCCATTGATTCATTACTCTTATTTCTCAGCCAGTAATGGCTTGTTTTGATGGTTGCAACTTAAAATACATTTGGAGGTCTGGTACAGCTAATCTTTGTCCTTCATTTTTTTTTATTAATTAACTTGATAATCTTACTATTTTCTTCTTCCAGCTGAATTTTATTAATTTTTCTACCTCCATTAAATGGAGAGTATTTTAATAAGACTAAATATAGTTTTAATATCTTCTTTTGATATTTTGATAATTTCCTACTCCATAGCCTTCAACCATTTGTCTATTGGGTAATTTTTTTAATTTTGCAAATTTGACTCAGTCCTCTATATTTTTGAGAAATTAGGTCTTTGAAAGGGATATGATTTTATAGATTCATTCATTATCTTCCAGTCACATGAAAATTTAGTTTACATACATACATTTTATGTTTGCAAATGTTATATTTGCATTTTTTACACTAAGTTAGGCAGAATTCTAAAAAGATTAGTGAAGCCTTCCAGGCATGAATTTATATTCAAGTAACTTAATAAGATAGACATTTTAAATGCTACCAAATAAACACTCTCACCAAAAAATGCCCATCTACTCTCTTTAAAGTGAAAACACATTTTGTTAACATTAAGAAGAAAATGTAAATACTGCTAAGAGAGAAGCTAGTGACAAATTCACAGAACAATATTATTCCCATGAAAAGCTATGTAGAAAAATTATTTTGCTGAGGTAGAAGAGGGTTGGGCATTAAGTCCTTGATAAGAGTTGTCTGCTGGTGACATGGAAAAAGATACAAGAAAGGGAAACCAAAGACTCAGAAAAAAATTTGTTCTTCCTTTATAACACTGATTTTCTTAAGATTTACCCATATTTCTGGTTATATACCATCCATGGCTCTTTATAAAGCTGAGACAATGTTAATTGAGTTTAATAATTTTCCCCATGCCTTAATGGTGTAGGAAAGGAAATAAAATATCTGATTGATTAATTTTGAGGTGAATATCATATCAAATCTAAATAATAATGTTACATCAAACCAGAGCTAAATGAATAAATTTGTGATGCAAGCCACAAATTAACAACATAAAATTATTTGTATACTTTTATTTGTGACAACTTTATGTTTTAGGGGATGATACAATATGAGATTTGATATCTGAATCCAATAAATCTCAGAAATCCAATAAACTAGATTGTTGAGATACATAAAATCTTTGGAAATATAATACTGTTTATTAAATATGTATAGTTCTTTACCTTTACCTGAATAATGGTTTGTTTGTTTTTTTGTTTTCCTAATGAGTGGTAGGTCTAGGAAAGTTGATTGCAAATATATTAGGGATTTGCAATATGTGTGGAGTCATAGGATGGAGGTTTAAATTCTACCTCTGTTAATTACTATGGATATAGACTTAAGCAAGTCTTTTAGATTCTCTGGGGTTCAATTTACTCATCTTTAAAATGAGGGGAATGGATTAGAGGGCCTCTGAGGTTCCTTCCAGATCAAAATCTATGGTCCTTTGTTCTAGTGGCCTAAGGAACTCTTCCCTTGCAATATCTAAAATGTAGCACTTCTGCCCACTGTGTTATGAACTGTGAGCCTGTCAAAATCATTCTCCCTAATTACATGTTAATACTTACATGTGCCTGAGAAGTAGGAGGGAATCACAAATATAATGTATTTAGACTACTCTTTCAAAGCTATTAGGAGCAATCTGAGGAGCTAGAAACAAAAATAATATCATTGTCATGTAATATTTATAACTAAAACATTGACTGTGACTGGGATCATACCCAGTTCTATAACAGTACTGACAAACTCAAAGAAGCATTTTCAGTGGTCTTTTTCTACGTGGGAGAAGAGGAAGATGAAGAGCAGGGATTAGAGTAGGGAGGAAGGGGAAAATGAAAAATAGGAAGATGAAAAAGAAAAACAGAGGAGAAGGAGATGAGGCTTTGCTCAGTTCATTTTATATGTATAGATGTACAAATAGCTATAGATGTAACTAAAAGATTTATTGCACATAATTAATTATGCGTGACCTTCTATGAACAAAGCAGAAGGTTGAACCAATGAAATAATTTGGGGCAAAACAAGTTATGCTAATGTGATGATCTGGATATCAAAGTCACTAATACAGTACTTAGTAAATTTAGAGAATCCTTTCCTTAATGATTATTTTCATAAAAGCTGCAACAGAAACAATACAGTGTTAAGTAATCTATCTACCATAAATTATCCTGTATTCTTTTTTAAATTTTTATTCATTTTTTAAAATATTTTTCCATGTTTACATGATTCATTTTTCCCCTCCCCTCTTCCCTTCCCACTCCCAGAACTGACAAGCAATTCCACTGGGTTATCACTTGATATCTATTTCCATATTATTCATTTTTGCTACAGAGTGATCTTTTAAAGCCAAAACCCAAAATCATTTGCCCATATATACAAGTAATAAATAAATAATGTCATATGTTTTTTCTTTTGTGTTTCTACTTCCATAGTTCTTCCTCTCAATGTGGTTAGCATTCTTTCTCATAAGTTCTTCAGGAGTGTCGTATTGCATTGCTAAATTCATTACTTTGGGGGGAAAAAACTATGTTAGATTCTTACAGTGATTTTCCATTTAAACAATTTTCCCCAAAGTCTTGAGCAATTGCACTTTTTTACTTCTATTTAAAAGAGTTTTCAACCAAGCTATTGTCACAACTTAATAAATCAGAAAAACATTTATTAAGTGCCAGTCACTTTGCTAAGTACTGATGCTACAATACATCTTTCTTTCCCAGCCAAGAATGATCAGCAAGCTCCAACCCAAAACCTTGCCCCTTTAGCCCTTCTAACTGCTTAAGTGTGACTCTAAATGTGGAAAATTGGTTATGATAGATTTCCATTTTAGAATCTTAGATAGAATTAGACTTTTCAAGAGAATCTTGAAAGGGAGCATTTCAACTACCACCTGTGGGGCAGAGTGGGAGCAACTAGCTGTTTCTCATCATTTTAGTCTGGCTACTTAGCTCAAATGCAGTGAATCAGAAATTGCTAAAATAAGGTCCTGTAATTTTCTCTTACAGGCAATCCCCATGTGACTCATCCTGTTCTCGGAGTCAACAGTGCAGTTTCCGACTGATTAATGGTGACCATTCCTTCACCACCTGGGTGTAGTTTTTGAAACCACTTATTTCCATTTACTAGTTCAGAAAAAAAATTCCTAAATACTTAAAGTTAAAAAATAATGAAAAGAAAACTTTGGAAATTGGATGGTTTTTAAAATATCTATCTATCATATATCTCTCTATACACACACATATATACACAACTGTATACATTTACATGTATATTCATTTGACATGTATATAGATGCATATAAATATGCACATTTTATATGTATGGGTGTACAAGTAGCTATAGACTGTTGAAACTATTTAAAATATTTGCTGCACATATCTATATGTAACCTGCTAACAAAGGAGAGGGTTGAACCAATTAAATAATTTGTGGCAAAATGACATGCTAATGTGGGGAAACAAGGAATGGGGATCCCAAAAATTCAGATCAATTATCTACATTAATCAAATTTGATGGATAATTTTACCAAGCATTAAAGTGTTTATTGAACATGCTCTATGAGTAAAGTATTGTCAGCAGAATTTAAAAAGGGGGGGAGGAAGAATCTCTAATCTCAAAGAAGAATTTATACTTTTGATGAGGAGATATATTTAATGTGTTAAATTTAAATATAATTATTTTTAAATTATACATTATTACATGCCAGGAAAAAATTCTCACTTCAAATTCCTAGGATTCTTTTCTTCAGATTGACTTTGAACCCTTGTACATTGCCATTAATTCAAACAATGCCATCCTTTCCCCCTAGATTCTGGAGATTCCCTTTAGATCTTTAGCAAACTGGCCTCTTAAATTCACCTCCCAATAAAACAAAAGTTTAACCTGATTTTGAGGATTTTTTACCACATCTGACTCAGCTATGCCTCCTAGGTTCCCTGAAAGAGACAGAAAATAGTGTCTTTAGATCTGTCAGACTCTTATACTTGACACAGACTCTGATGGTATAATTTCCTCATTTAGGCTATCGCTTATTGATGGTTTCTTTCACTGATCTGAGGCATCTGGGTGGTATAGTGGATAGAATACTTAACCTTAAGTCAGGAAGAGTCATCTTCCTGAATTCAAATCTGGCTATTTGAGACTACCTTTGTGATCCTGGGCAAGTCACTCAACTCTGTTTGCCTCAGTTTCTTTATCTGTATAATGAACTGGAGCAGGGAATGACAAACTACTTCAACATCTCTTTGCCAAGAAAATCCCAAATGGGTGTCATGAAAAGTGTGATATGACTAAAATTGCTGAAAAACAAAAATCAATCATTTAAATACAGTTAATCAAAACCAAGGCCTGTAACTTCTTTGATCAAGCAATGCCACATTTTTAATTGGAAGCTTAATTATTTCACCAATGATCCATTTTCATCCCTGACTTGAAAATGTGATATGGCACCTAATGCCATCCATTTGTTATGCTGATCCAATGCCAATTTCCACTCTAACCCCTAAGATTTGGATTCAGAGAATTTGGATTAAACTCTTCATTCTGTTCTTTACTACTCTGTAATGTGAGACAAGTTATTTCACTTTTCTGGGCCTCAGTCTCCTCATTTATAAATTAGCATGTTAGATAATATATACTATGAATTCCCTCCTAACTTGACATATGAGTTCTACTATTTCATTAGTCTTTCCATTAGAGTCTCTTTCCCCTTGATATTGAATCACAACAACACTGTACTTGGTCTAGATATGGAATAGTTATCCAAAATGCAGTCAGTAAACTGTCACCCAATTGTCAATTCAAACATTTAAAAAAAGAACATTCCTTAAGCATCTATTAATTGCAAGACATTGTATTCAAAATTCCTGAGAACAAAAGATGTTTCATGATAGTTTTTGCCCTGAAGAAATTTATGATCTAATTAGTGGTTTATGTTATATATGCAAATAAGTGATAAGAGATACATTGTGATGGCCTGTAAAAGAGATTAAAAGAAATATTGAAAATTTAAGGATGAAAAAATTACTTTCTTCTGGGGAGGGGCAAGAGTTGATTCATCAAAGAAGAATCATTTGAACTGACTCTTGAGGATTTCACCAAGCAAAAGGCAATGATGAGAAGGCAGTACATTCAAAGTAAGTTAGGCTGTCTGAACTGCAAAGTAAGTTGTATTGAGACAAAGATTAAGGTCTCTTCATTTAGATAAAAGTACAACCCTGTCTTAGAAAAAAATATAAATCCTTTTCTTTCCTTTTTTTTTGATGTAGAACAGAACTTAGAGGCCATTTTGTCCAAATCCTTTTTTTTTTATTTTTCAAATAACTAAAGTGCATAAAGGTTAATTAACTCACAGGATGTGAAATAGCTCCTAATTATCTGATGTAAGCCTTGAGTAAAAGTATTTTGTTAATAAATCAAGGTACCAGAATGGATAGAGTAATGGACCAGGAAAACCTAAGTTCAAATCTTAACTTAGAGACTAAATAATTATGTGACATTGGGAAAATCACTTAAATCTCCATTTTTCCGAGTTAGCTTATCTGTAAAATGGAGATAATAGTTGATCCCACTTCCCAGAGTTATTTTAATAATAAAATTATATAATTTTAAAAAGACTTTTCAAACCTAAAGTGCCATATAGATGTTAAATGATGATGATAGTGGTCGTGGTCGTGGAGGTGATTATGATGATGACTAAGATAATGATAAATCTAGTATACTATCCATTACACAGAATTAATACTGTCACCATCCTTATTCTGAAAACTACATTTCTAATGATAAATCTAAAATTACATTTATCTTTTATATAAGTAAATTCTTATGGAAGTCATATCACAATAAATTAAAATTCCTGGGTCTCTTTCATATAAACTGCTATTAAGGTAGAGTTCCCTTTCTCACACCAGTATATTTTACTTTTTTTTTTGGTTAACTTAAGAGAAGGCTTTACATTAATCTCTGTTACATTTCATCTTCAAAATCTTGACCCATATTTCAAACCTGTCAACAGCTTGTGCAATCCTGATTCTGTCATTCAATATATTAGCCATCCTTCTTGTCTCTGTCTCATGTTGTCTACAAAATTGATGAGCATACCATCTATATCTTCATCCCAACTGCTGACAAAAGTGTTTAGCAGAACAAGCAGACAGTCTTGTGATATGTCATTTCTTGAAGGCTGACATTGATCTATGAATCAACTTTTGGATAAGTGGATCTGGTAAACTATGCTGTTATAAGCAAAGTGTTATCAAAATGGAGATGAACCATGGGGATGGTAAAATGGCTTTTGTGAGCAATAACTTTAAGCACAACAAACCTTTCAATAATGGGACACTAACATTTCTTCCAAAAAATTTTGCAATTCTATTTCATTTTGTAACATCTGAGGAATGGGGGGGTGAAATGGGTGACTTTCAATTACTATTTTGGGAGCTATGCCCAGATTTCTGTCTTCCTTACACAATGAGCAGTGCCTGAGTTGGAACTTCAAAATACAAAGGAACAGACATATAAAAAAGATAAGATGAGTGAGAAATAATAAAGATCTAAACAAGTTTAAACTTTTTTGTCATTCTGATATGTTCCTTAAGAACTCTATTATCATTGGGTTTTAAACAGGGAATTTAGTTAGGTAGAATAACTGGGAATAATTCTGTTGTTTTTATATTAAATAAAAGATTGGAAAAGAGGAAAATAAGAATCTACCAATGAAAAGGGAGACATTGGCAGAAAACAAGTTTATATAAACAAGGGGGAATGAGTGTGGAGAATGGGTAACATTTGAATACTTGAATCTTACTTTAACCTGAATTGTTCAAAGGAAAGTAGATTATACACACAGACACCTGCATGCATGCATACACACATACACACATACCTGGCTATAGAAATATATTTCTTTCAAAAGGAAAACAGAAAGGAATGAGGAAAAGAGAAAATGGAAAATAAGGTAGAAGGTGGAACTGGAGAAGGAGATGGTAAATCAACCCATATCTTTGCCAAGAAAACATTAAGGACAGTATTGGAGTGTCATGGTCTATGGTGTCAAGAGGAGCCTGATATGATAATAACTGAACAACAATAGCACAAATTCATTTGTTTTTACTATTTGTCCTTTATAAAGAAAACAAATGAAATTTTAGGGTGATGATTTGACTCCGATATGAACTAGATTTAAGGGAGGCAAAGTTGTAGAAAGTCATCAGCCTCAATCTTAGAGTCATCAATATCCAGTCGTAAGGTGAAAGTCGAGATGACTTGTGATGAATAGAAATGCATTGGAAGAAATTGGTATCTTCTATGTCTGACCAAGATCTAAGCACTCCATAACACCTACTTTATCTACCTTCATGTCTACTGGAACAAATTATTCCCATCTAACCAATCCACCAGAGAAAGTCATGCTTGGAGTAGACATCCTCCTAACTCATAAAAGAGTTGGGATCTGCCTATGTGCTGAGATAGTTTTACAGGAGTATGGCCACTGCACATGCTACAGCTTCTTGGAACCACAGGTGAGAGCTGAGTGACAGGTGGATGCTAAAGTTGGATGAGTATCTCTAAAAAAGGCTTGGAAAGCTAGGCCTGGTATCAGGAAGACTCCTCAGGAAGAGTTCAAATATGGCCTCAGACACTTACTAGCTATTTGATTTAACCCCAGTTGCCTCAGTTTCCTCATCTATAAAATGTTCTAGAAAAGGAAATGTCAAACTACCCCAATATCTTTGCTAAGGAAACCCTGAATTAAGTTACTAAGAATCAGACCAATGAAAAACAACTAATCAACAAAAGTGGAATCCAATTAGGGAAAACTGACACAAGGATTAGTTTTTAGCAAAGTGCAATCAGAGTTCTGAGTGTAGATTGCAAAGAGAAGCAATAGGAAATAAATAGTAACAAAAATTGAAAATCAAAAGAAAGGCAACATTTTTCTGAAAGATATCAAAAAGTATTTTAAACAATGTGTTAAAATCAATATTAATCATATATGTACCAAATAATATAGCATCTAAATAGTTAAAGAGAAAGTTAAATGAATTATCCAGAGAAATAAACAATAAAACTATACTTGTTTCCTTATTAAGGACTTTAATTTATTCATATCAAACTTAAATGAATCTAATTAAAATTAATGAAGAAAAGTGATGGACCATATTAGAATTTTAGAAAAGTTAGATAAAAAAGACCTCTGGACAGTTTCAAAAGGGAGTTTAAAGGGACAGATATATATATACATATATATGTATGTATAACTGTCCAGAGGTCTTTTTTATCTAACTTTTCTAATATATATACATATATATATATATATGTATATATATTCGGATGCTATTTATCTATACATTATATACATATTAGCCATTCATGGTGTCTGCAGAATTTGTCATTTTCAGAGCATAACACTCATTAAAATGGAAAAAAGCAGAAATGTATATATGTATATGTAGAAGTTAAAAACCCAGCAATTTTCTGTTAGCAAATATGTCATCTTTGACAACTGTAATGATATGGCAGCCAAAAGAAATACTCCTTTATAAAATAAACTGGTAAATTCTTATGAGGGAAGATATGCTATAGAAGATTATAAGCAATCTTGACTTATAAAACATGAGAAGCACTCAATAAAACCAAATAAAGCTGTTAAGGAATCACCCTAGAGACATGTAAGGATAGGACTAAAGAGAAGAAAGCAAACATAAAAAGATCCATTGAGAGACATTGGCTTTAGAGACTCAGCAGCCAAATAATTTCAAAGCACCTATTTTCTTTTGTGTTGTATCATCACATTACTGACAGTAGCTTCCATGGACTTCATAATTTCAGATATGTCCAAATGTTGAAACACTAGTTTCCTGAAATTCCCATCAGTTTCCAGGGAAGTTTCAGACACATACCTTCTGGAAAGGGCACCACTATAAGACTGATTCAATCTTGACTACATTATCAATAGAAGACTGAAAAATATCAAGATGTTACTTAGTTTTCCATCACTACAAGTAATTTTTGTATAAGGATAACCTATATGTGCATTGAAGACATTATAGTTGAAGATATGTAGATGACCTAGGCATTTGCAAATGATTTTCTCTACTATACCGCATTTTTAGATAGTGCAGAGAATTTGTAGATACTATTAGGCTTATTGTTTGTTATTTAAAAAGTTATTTGACTAGTTAAAGTGAAATATTGCTCTACAGTCTCTTACTTCAGTTCAACTCTTCTCTGTCATGTTGTTTCAAATTCACATGTGAAAATAATATAATATTCTTTGAGGAAAAAAAGACAGTGGTCACTTTGCAGTACAGAACTCTGTACCTATTAATTGTATATAGCTGACCAGTTGGGTTGTTCCTTAGCTTTGGTGATCTGCTTTTTCCCTCTTAATATTGTTTTCTATATTTTAGTTTATAAGTTTGAACTACGGAGAGGGAGGAACATATTGGGGAAATGAAGATGATAGAAAAACAAATGTAGCAGCTGTGTTGCTATGAAGATCAGAGATTCTGAAACAGATTCTTTTCCAGAAGGTAACAGTTGATGACATTTTAAAATTTTGGGTTTCTTGGAGTGTTGGTGGGGGGTGGGAATTTTGGGGAAAGAAGAACTGGAAAGAGTATAAGAGTTGGAGAGTTAGATTTTGTTGATATCTTAATATAGATTGAGGGAGGTTGGGGATTCTAGAATGCAGTAAAATGGGGAGGGATAAAGATTTTGAATAAGAGGAAAGCTAGCAGAGACAAAATAAAGTAATCAAGCTTCATAAAGGAGAAAGAATATTCATAATAAAAATGTCAGTCAAAGAGTTTAGAAAGAGATCAGTTTTCACCAGGGTGCCTCTTAAAAGGGAAAGGAGCACCAAGCCAGTAAAATGAGTACCTTTTTTAATAGAGTTCTTATCAGAATCAAGCAAAACCAGATATTGGTAGGCAGGAGAGTTTAAAAGTGCTGATTCCTTGTGGAATGGAATACTTCAGGATTTGGTAATAATTAATATTCAAACTCCCTTGCTGCTGGAAAAGGACTTTCAGTCATTATTACAAACCTTACCTTGGACAGGTTATTGAGGAGAATTGGATTTTCTTGGGGCTTTTTCATTTAGTGAGATGAGCAGACTACATGGTCCTTTTGGTATACCATTCATTCCTGAGTTCTAGATTTTGTTATCCATCCTAAACAATATATACAGGACAGGGTCAAGTAATGCACCAATATTCACATTAATTGTTCATCTGAAATTTCTATTTATGAATTTGAATATGATTGTCTCTACTTTCTTACTGACAAAAGAAATAAAACCTAAAACACTTCTTATTGCAATGGGTGGTGAATTAAGCCCAGTAGAGAAGAGGGGTCAAAGAGGGAATAACACTGGTAGGGTCTGAACCAGATTTAACTATAATTGGGAAATATTTAACAAATTAAATATAAATAGAATATAGAATATAGATAATATGAATATGTGATTTTCTCAGTAAATATATTCCCAGTAGGAATCTTTAATTAAAGTTTAGTGGCATCCATTTCTATTTGAGTTTTTTATTAGATTCTGAGCTACTAGAAGATAAGGTTTTTTCCCATTTCTTTATATACAGCATTTAGTGCAGGGCCTGAAACATAATTGGTATTCAATATATGCTTTTTGATTGAGATAAAGGCATCACCTCCTCCATGAAGACATCTTTCTTTTCCTTTGTCTCTAAACCAAGGGGATTAATAATTCCCATTTGATGCTGTTATCTTCCAAATTTTGTCTCATTTTTCTTCCCACTAGAATGAAGAAATTAAAAAAGAGAAAAACTTATTTCTACTCTGCAGTTAGCTATGAATCTGAAGTTTCTATTCAGATAAACTTTTCTTCAAGGTTAGTCATTATCTTGCCTTTTTTATTTCAAAATTCCTTTTTATATAAAAGAAAATCTGCTGACCAGTATTCTTTGATGAGTAATTGAAGACTAGCATAGGTAGAAATTTTGAGAAGTATTGAATATGGGTAGAGAGTGTGAAGATTAAAATTAACTCTTCCCCTGTTTATAAAGATTAAAATTGCAACCCCTGCCTATTTTTAGATCTAATCACTAAATGTGTAAACATCACACTTAATCATCAACCTGTAACATCAATCATCAATCTGTAACACCAATAGCCCAATCATATCCCTATCGAACCACATAATCAATCATATGTTTTTCTTCTGTTTTTCTGCTCCCACAGTTCTTTCTCTGGATATGAATAGCATTCTTTCTCATAAGCTCCTTTGTATTGTCCTGGGTCATTGCGTTGCTGCTAGTAGAAAAGTCTATTACATTCAATTGTGCTATAATGTGTCCACCTCTGTGTACAATATATTTTTGGTTTTGCTCCTTTTGCTCTGCATTAATTCCTGGAGGTCATTCCAGTTCACATGGAATTCCTCCATTTCTTTATTCCTTTCAGCACAATAATATTCCATCACCAATATATACCACAATTTGTTCAGCCATTCCCCAATCAATGGACATCCCCTTATTTTCCAATTTTTGTACTGCTGTACAAGTCTTTTTCCTTATTATCTCTGGGGTACAAACCCAGCAATGGTATGGCTGGGTCAAAAGAGTAGGCATTCTTTTAAAGCCTTTGTACATAGTTCCAAATTGCCCTCCAGAAAGGTTGGACCAATTCACAACTCAACCAGCAGTGTACTAGTGTCCCAATTTTGCCACATCCTCTCCAACATTTATCACTTTGTTTTTGATGTCATATTGGCCAGTCTGCTAGGTGTAAGGGTACCTCAGAGTTGTTTTTATTTGCATTTCTAAGCAGAAAGGATTTAGAACACTTTTTGATGTGAATACTGAGAGTTTTCAGTTCATCATGTGAAAACTGTCTATTCATGTCCCTTGAACATTTGTTGAGTTGGGGAATATATTGATTTTTTGCAAATTTGACTTAATTGCTTATATATTTAGGAAATTAAACCTTTGTAGGGGAGTTTTGTTAAAAAAATATTCTCCAAGTTTGTTGTGTTCCTTCTAATTTTGGTTGCATTGGTCTTGTTTGTACAAAGCCTTTTTAATTTGATTTAATCAAAGTCATTCATTTTATAATTTGCAAAGTTCTCTATCTCTTGCTTGGTCTTAAATTCCCTCCTTTTCCACAAATCTGACATGTATATTATTCTATGTTCACCTAATTTATTTATGATTTCACTCTTTATATTTAAGTCTTTTACCTATTTTGAATTTATCTTGGATAGGGTGTAAGATGTTGAACTAAACCCAATTTTCCCCATACTTTTTTTCCAATTTCTCCAGAAGTTTGGGGTTCCAGACTTCTCTACAGGTTTGAAATTTCAAGGGGTATGACTCATACCTCCATTTGCTCAGTCAGAATCTCAGGATCTGGATGTTGGCTTGGGCATAGTTTCCCAAACCTCAGACAGCAGATATGGGGTGGTGGCTTGCTCTTGGCTTCCTCTCCCCCCTTTGCTACAGCTTCTTTCTGTGTCGGCTCTCCTCTCAGACCAGTGTCCTAGATATTCATTTCCTGCCTTTTGGGTTTTTCTTTTCTTGAAAGTTGTTTCACTCGGTCTCCTTCTTGGTTCTTTCACTCCTATATTCATTTTGTGGTAATATTTTAATCTTGGTGGGAGAGGATTTTCATTGTGGCACAGAGCTGCTGAAGATAGTATACTCCTCCATTGTGTAATTAGAATCTATTATTGTAAAAACTACAATCCCCAGCAAAACTACTATTCCAAGGACCCCACTCACTTCCTGTTCTTACAGGATATAAATTGGGTGGAGGTCTGTCTCTCTCCCTCTTTCCTTCCTGTCACAGCTTTGGTGGAGTGGAGATATTTTGAGAAGGTAGAAAAATTTAGTCATATGTTTCTGTTTTGTCAGATAATAAAATTTATAAAAATAATACTTGAAGTATTGGACATTCATATAAATCTTACATAATCTTGGCTTCACCCAGGGAGCTGGAAAATCCCAGGTATTCTTAACTTTAAGTCCAATGAAGTACATTTTGAAACCATCCTGTGACTAAGTAATGTCACTTTATCTATGTAGATAAATAATGGATAAAAATTATGATGAGAAGTTATTTTTCCCAACTTTATCAATTCTTATCCACTTTCAAGTGATTGAGAAATCTCAAAAGTGAAATGCAACATGTCTATAAAGACCAAAATGAAATACATTAAGTAGGTGTTAGAAAATAATGTGTATGTTTCCTAAAATTAACATTAATTTCCCTTTCTCTATCATATATAAAGTTTTCAATGAAATTAATAGGGACTTAAATGTTATTAAAAAGAATATAAAATAGGTAATACAGTAATACTACCTAGCAGGTAACTAAATGGCTCATAGGATAGAGTCCTAGACCTAGAGTCAAGTAGACCTGAGTTCAAATCCAACCATAGACGCTTACTAGTTTGTGATCCTAGGCAACTCAATCTCTCTTCATTTCAGTTTCCTCAGATGTAAAATTAGGATAATAATAACATATGCTTTTCATGGTTCTTAGGTAAGATATTTATAAAGACTTTTTGTGAACCTTGAAGTATTACACATATTACCTATTGGTAAGAGGAAACTTCATTATTCCTTTATAAATTATAGTCAAAACTAACATAAAATAATAAAAAATATAGGTGTAATTCCTTGTATTTTCTATAATCACAGTCAGTGTGTAATTGGAGGAAAAAATTGTTGTTCTAACAATACAAAAGGAAACTGACTAGGAAATTCCCTCCCTAGTTCCTGGTACATATCCAAGCTTATCATCAATTTTTTTTTTCTCTAAGCTGCGGGGGGAAAAGGAAAGATGGTCTGAAGTTTATTTGTTGTATTTTTGTTAATAAATTGATATATCTCTTAATAGGTAAACTTTGTAATGGAATCTGAATCTTTTCATTTCTCCTAGATTAAATTTGAGCCTTTTGTCATTGTAACAGATCTCTAGGGCTATAAAATACCCTTTCCTCTTCAAGTCTCTACTCCCCTCTCCACTCCTACCTCTACACACCCCACCCCCTGCTGCCCCTGTCTCCAAAAAGAATTGAACTAAAGAAGAACTTATGAAAGAGAGGAGAGGAGGTCATCAAAAAAGTGTTAGTAACAGAACAACAAAAATGAGAAAGGAATTAAAGGGGAGAAAGAGGCAAATCTATTCCTATTTACTGATACATGATGGAATACCCAGTGAGTAAGCAAATATGATAATTTAAAAGTTCATACACTCAATAAAGTTTCAAGTGAGAAAATAAATTCATAAAATTTAATGAAATTTCTATATAACAATTTTTAAGGTCAATGGGGCCTTATTAGAAAGGGAAAAACATTTTCTTAAAATGTATTTAGAATAGTTTTCCATGGTTATATTATTCATGTTTCCCCCCTTTCTCTTTCCTCCCCACTCTCAAAGCTGACAAGCAATTCCACTGGGTTATACATGTATCATTGTTCAAAATCTTTTCCCATGTTTTTCGTATTTGCAATAGTGATCTTTTAACATTAAAACCTAAATCATATCCCTATCAAACTATGTGATCAATCATTTGTTTTTCTAATGCATTTCTATTTCCAGTTTTTTTTTTCTCTGGATGTGGATAGCTTTCTTTCTCATAAGTTCCTCTGAATGCTGCTAGTAGAAAAGTCTATTACATTTGATTGTGCCATAATGTATCAGTCCCTGCGTACAATGTTTTCCTGGTTCTGCTCCTTTCACTCTGCATCAATTTCTGGAGGTCTTTCCAATTCACAAAATTCCTCCAGTTCATTATTCCTTTCAACAGAATAATATTCCATCACCATCAGATATCACAATTTGTTCAGCCATTCCTCAATCGATGGACATCACATCATAAGAAATAACATTTAAAAATGCATTTTAAAAATGCAAAATATATCTTAGAGTCTATCTACCAATGCATACCAAAAACTCTATGATACAATTACAAGATTCCCATAATAAAAATAAATTCAGAGAACATAAATAGTTGGAGGGAAATTGAAAGTTCATGGCTGTGTTATGCCAACTGGTGTAATCAATTTCTTGTTGATGTTTCATGCTATCTTAGGACTCCACAGGATTTTGTTTTACTTGGCATTGATTTAATTTTTTCTTTTATTATTAGTTATACTTTTTAATTTTCTTGAGAATTTAGTGCATAAATATATTTAATTCTTTGTTCTCAGAGGTTTTGTACAATCCTCTTCCTCTTGAAATGTTAGGACTTTCTTTTTTTTTTTTTGGTATTCTTCCATGCACCTTTTTGACTCCTCCTTGGCTGATGGTTGTACTCTTCAAATAATCTGAAAATCTTCTTCAGCACCCTTTTATTTTAGCAATCCTTTCCATTTACCAAGTTGAGTCTCTTACCTTGGTATCCTTTTGGTAGCTAGGAAGAAAAGAGGGAAAGAAAATAATTTATCAAGGGATTAATAAATTCCTGATACTGTTCTAAGTGCTTTGCAGTTTTATATGATTTAATTCTTAGGAAAAGCCTGAGATTAATAATATTATCTCCATTAAAAACAAATAATCAAAGAAACCTCTTACCTTCTATCTTACAATCAATACTGTGTCTGAGGCCAAATTTGGATCCAGAACCTCTCATCTCTAGGTCTGGTTCTCCATCCACTGAGGCACCTAGATAACTCCTATCTGAGGAAATCAAGGCAAAAAGAAGTTAAATATATTGCTCAGATTCACATATCTATTAAGTATCTGAGGCAATATTTAAATTCGAGTCTCTCTGATTCCAGATTGAGTACTCTATCCATTGTGCCACCTAGCTACCTGAGTAGACTTGGGCCTGTCTTCAGCTGTTTTTCATTTCTCTTTCTCCAGACTTGCTATTGCTATACAAGCTGGAAGTTTGCCCCAATACCTCCTTTAACTTTACTTCTTTCCTTCTGTGGTTTAGTTGAACAAAAAAACTGATTTTTCTTTCAGTTTGTGGAGTAGAAAGGGAAGGTAAATTGGGAAGATTATCTGTACCCTTGAGAATCCTTAACCTAGAGACAGTAGTAGGCAGAAGCAGCATGTTATTCCTCACATAGATTGGCAGCAACAATGTCTGTCATTTGTGGATGGTAGGGAAAAGGTAATGGGGAAGTCTTATCAACAAAATTCCTGCAATAGGAAAGGGATTATGATATGGTCTTCAGGCAAAAGCTCAGGGATTAATTTGTAGGAAATATCTGGGAACATGGAAGATGGTTGAAAGGATTCCAATTGAAGCTTTTAAGAATTATTATTTTCTTGTGTTAATTTTTAAGAATACCAGTGATGGCTAGGTTCTCTCTGTCTCTCAGTCTCTCTCTTATTCTGTAACTTTAGCTGTAATTATTCTACTTCTGGTACAATAGCACATAAGTCTTTTCGGGAGAATTTTTTGAGATTTAATAGGATCTGGAAAGTGCCTAGTTTGTCATCTCTTTGGTCTCATAATTTCAAAGTCAACACTTGATTTTTATTCTCAATTTTCTCATTGAAATCTTTAACATAAATCAAATGTTATTGGTTTCTGTGATAGCAAGAGTTTATAGAATATTTATAATTTGAATTAAATCCTTATTCCAATTTAATTAAGAAAATATTTTACTTTAAATTATGTACTATAGCAAGACTAAAATATAGCCTTCAATAAGATTATGCAAAATACTTTTGTTTGGGAATCTGTCATCCTGGCTATATTCTGGGAATCAATGTGTTCTATTTTGTCTAGGGAAAAGGGGATATTTATATCAACAAACCACTCATAGAATATTCTGTTTTCTGATAGATTCTGACTATATTTGAATGGATTTTGTCATAATAATATTACCTTTAAAAGGGAAAGATCATAAAAAAGATAAAAAATTTCACTACAATTGCTTTAATTACACTAGCACAAGAACCTAGGGCTCCCTGAGGTTTATAATTCATTATAATGACAGTATGAATTTTTATTTAGGCCTGAAGTAATTTGGAAGCAGTTATTATTATTGCTTAATTCCACTAGAACAAATGTTGTGGGGTTTTTTTGTGTTTTTTTTTTTTTTGCAACAAACAGAGGAATAGTTTTTCCCTCCCTGGACCTTAATGAACAGTCTTGTGTTGCTATTCTTCACTATAAATAGAATTCAGGATAATTTATGGACAAGAAGACTGTACTATTCCTGTACTCCAACTTAATCTCTTGTTATAAAAGCCCTCTGGTGCTAATGCAAGTGCAGAAACTATTTTTTACCCGTGGTGGTATGTGGGTATTAGGGGAGTTAAAAGGAACAAAACATATTTTCATACTTTAGTTTAAAAGTAAAAAAATAGAATTTAGATTTATACCATGCAAAATAGTTCCAAATGATTAACTAATTTTTTGGAAAATGAATTAGCTTATAAAGCATTTAATTATTATGCCTTTAAGTCACTTCCTTCATTTTTCAAATCCAATTCTTGATATCAAATTAAGTGAATGAGTATTTGTTCTGTTTTTCAGTGACCCCTTCATAAAGTCTATATTGTATAAAGAAAACCCATAAATGGAGATAAATGTAAGATAGGTATGAGGAATAATCCTAAATTCTGAATAGTTTGGAAAGATTAGTCATTTAATTTTGGCACTACCAGTAATTTTCACTGTGACTAAAGTTTATCAACACAAATCTTTCTATTTTTATTTTCTATTCCCACAGAAATATGTTTAGTGTTCTTTACTGAGTAATGTCAAATGTAAATGTCCTATATTCAACAAAATATTCAACTTAAGCAATCTTGTCATATAAAATAAATTATTATTTCTAAAGCGGGAATCATATCTACTCTAGTACTTGTCACAAAACCAGGCTAGCTTTTTCTAAGATTTTATCCCATGCAAGCTAGACTAATTATTTTTCCATTAAAGATGTTGGAACTACCCTTGAGACTTAAATCAGCTCAGAGGATTAGCACTCAAGTCATTTAGGCAGGTTCTAAAAAGTATAAGGGCAAAACCAGTGCAGCTCTTGCCTTAACAATGCCATTTATAAGAGAGACAATTATAAGGCTGGCCATAAATTAATAGTTTTATTAAATCAAAAGGTAGTAGGGAAAAAAGATGGAAAAATAAGAGAGTGATATAGTTTACTTTCCTTATTACTTCATTTAGCTTTCTATTCTGTGGCCACCATTAGGGCTCCCTAGCCACACTACACAGGTTGGTCCAGCCAGTAACAAATTTGAAGGAGAGTGAAATTTGCTCTTGTCTCAGTTTATCAAGCCTTTTCTCTGCCCACTAACTCTCACACATCACATCTCAGGAGACAACAGTGGCTTTCTGTTTTACATGGGCCACAACGGGCCACCCAGGGGGACAGTCCAGGGAGCAGTGCAGGGGATATTGCCCTGACCCCTGTCTTGTGATTTCCTGGCTCTATCACTGCCTTTTTTGGCTGCCATATTTGCCTCAGGACTCAATTCCCAATAATTCCTTGCAAAATCCCTGCTTCTGGGTCAAGTTCAGGTTCATGTCATTAGTCAGGGAGAAGAGTAAATTTCCTTTGCACACATCCAAGAATGACCAATATAGTTGCTAGAAAATTTTCTTCAAGTGAAACAATGGTATAAGTTGTTTCATTTTGTGATTAAGTATGCCACTATTGTTCAACTGCTAGGTAGTCTACATGTATATATTTTAGTCGTCATGAACCTCATCCATTTCAACAGTAAGAGCCAGGGTTCACATAAACAAATACTCTAGTATTAACATATTCATATCCCTATATGATACACAATAAATGATACACCTTATAGCCTCAGTTTTCTCTTTTGAAGCTAGGCAGGGAATTGGATAGAACATTGGGTGTGGAATCAGGAAAACCTAAGTTCAAATCCAAATCCAGGTACTTACTAGTTGTTTGATCCAGGAGAAAGCATTTAACCTCATTTGCTTCAATTCTTTTTTCATTTGTAAAATGAGCTAAGGAAGGAAATGGCAAGTTGCTATGATATCTTTGCCAACAAAAAACTCCCCAAATTGAGTAATAAAGAATTGGACATGACTGAACAAGATAATAATACTTTTCTTAATATGTTCACAATGTTAGTATGAGGCAATCATTTTATTAATTGAGAAGCACTATTTATTTGTGTATTTATTTTGTAACCTGCAACTTTGATAAAATTGTTAATTTTTTCAAAAAGTTTTTTTTTAGTTTATCCTCAAGAATTCTCCAAATATACTATCATATCATCTGCAAAGAGTGAGAGTGGTTTCCTCCTTGCCTATTCTATTTCAATTTATTTTTCTTCTCTTATTTTAGAGTTAGCATTTCTAGTACAATGAAATCAAAGTTGTGATACTGGGAATCTTTTCTTCACCCTTATTGGGATCTTACTGGGAAGACTTCTGGCTTATCTCCATTACAGATTATACTTGATGGTTTTGATAAATAATACTTATTTTAAGGAAAGCGCCATTTATTCCTATGCTTTCCTTTAGTAGAGATAAATGTATTTTGTCAAAGTTTTTCTAAATCTATTGAGATAATCATATGATATTTCTTGGTTTTGTTATTGATATGGGTAATTATGCTAACAGTTTTCAAAATATTGAACCATTTCTTCATTGCTGGGAAAAGTCCCCCAGATAATATACACACACATAGATAGATAGATAGATAGATAGATAGATAGATAGATAGATAGATAGATAGATAATCTGTGTGATATATTTCTGTAATGTCCTTGCTAGAATTTTATTTTAAATATTTGTATTAATATTTATTAAGGAAACTGGTATAGTTTTTCTTTTTTCATTTCACTTTTACTATTTTGAAAAATTGGCACCATGTTTGTCATGAAGGTAATTTGGTAGGAATCCTCCACCACCCCCCATATAGTTTACATATTATTGGCATTAAATATTCTTTGAATTATTGTCCTGAGAATTATTCTTAGGAAACTCATAAATGACTTGTTCAATATCTTTTTCTAAATTAGAGTTACTTAAATAGTCTATTTATCTCCTATTAATCTGGGAAATTTATGTAGTTTTAATATGTTCATCCATTTTTTATAGATTGTTAGTTTTGAGGCATATATTTGGGTTCCTAATAATTGATTTAATGAATTCAGTCTTTTAATTTTTGATACTGGAAATTCTGTTTCCTACTTTCTTCTTTTCAAATCAAATAAACCAATGGTTTATTTTATTTATTTTCACCATAAAACCATCTACTAGCCATATATTTTATACACACACACACACACACACACACACACACACACACATATATATATATATATATATATATATATATATATATTCCAAGCCATCAGAGCCTTTACATGAGCTGCCAAATCATATTTTGTCCTGATAAGTATGAAGTGGTACTTCAGAGATGTCTTAATTTACATTTCTAAATTAATTATCAATTGAGAACATTCTTATATAACTCTAGATAGCTATGGTTACTTAATCTGAAAAGTGCTCAGTCATATCCTTTGACCATTTATCGATTCGGGAATAACTTGTATTCTTATACATTAGATTCATTTCTCTATGTATTGGAGAAATGAGGCCTTTATAAGGGATACATTATTAAATTGTTTAATCCTTATTGCTATATATTACCTCATCCTCTTCCCCCCCCCCCCCGCTTATCCTATTTTATCTCTTTTCATTCTGTAAATCTCCAAAAGTATTTTGCTTCCATCTACTGCTCACAGCATTATTTTCCCTTCCATCACTTCTTCCCCTCTCTTATCCCTTTCTCCTCCTACTTTCTTGTTGGGTAAAAGAGATTTCTATACCCAACTGGCTGTGCATGTTATTAATTACTTTTAGTTAATACTGATGAGAGTAAGGTTTGAACACTTACCTCTGTATTTTCCCATGTCCTCCACCATTATAAAATTTTATCATGCTTCTTTTATGTAATATAATTTACCTTTTCTATCTCACCCTTCCCACTCTCTCACAGTGTATTCTTCTTTTTATCCCTTAATTTTACTTTTCTTAAATGTTATTCCATTATAATAAACTCACACCCTTAGCCTCTGTCTATGTATACTCCTTTTAATTGCCTTAATAATAATAAAATTACTTTAAGTTACAAGTATCATCTTATAAAGGTATTCAAACTGTTTAACCTATTTGAATATCTTTTGATTTCTCTTGTTTACCTTTTTTATGCTTCTTGAGTTTTGTATTTGAGAGTCAAATGTAATGTTCAGTTCTAGTCTTTACAACAGGCATGCTTGAAAGTTCTCTGTTTCAGTGAATGCTCATTTTCCCCCTAAAGAAGGATTATACTCAGTTTTTCTGGGTAAGAGATTCTTGGTTGTAATCCTAGTTTATTTGCCCTAAAGGACAACAAATTACAGGCCCTCTATAAAAAGGGGGGAGCAGCTTCTAAATCTTGTGTTATCCTGACTGTGACTCTACAATATTTGAATTTTTTTTTTGCTATTTTGAAAAATTTGTTAAACCTTGGATTTCTGAAATTTGCCTATTATATTCCTTGGGTTTTTTCCTTTGGGTATCACTTTTAGGAGGTGATCAGTAGATTCATTCAGTTTCTATTTTACTGATTCTAGAATATCAGGACAGATTTACTTAATAATTTCTTGAAAAGATAATGTGTATTTTCTTTTTTTGATCTTTGCTTTTAAGTATCTAATAATTCTTAAAGCTTTTCTCCTCCATCTATTTTCCAGATCAGTTGTTTTTCCAATGAGATATGTGAACACTAAATTAAACTCTGGTCCTGAGTTTTCATAGAGTTTATTAATATTTCCTTATATAAGAGAAGGCAGACTGATAGAGAGAAGAAAGCATGGAACCCCCTTTTTATATCTTCTCCTTTACCCCAGATCCATAACCTGATCCTTTCTGGATTGTGTGCTTAGGTCACTGTCCTGTGGCCCATGCTGGAGTGAAGGGATACAGGTCAGACTCAAATGTGTGATAATGCGAGGTGGTTCCCTTCACACAAATATTTTACATGTTCTTTTTTTTTATTCTTTTGAGTTTGATTGTTTCTTGATGTGTCATGAAGTCATTAGTTTCCACTTGCCCAATTCTAACTTTTAAGACACTTTTCTTCTGTAGTCTTTTATATTTCCTTTTCTATTTGGCCAGTTCTACTTTGTAAGGAGTTCTCTTCAATGAGCTTTTGTATATCTTTTTCATTTGCCAGTCATGTTTTTTCTTAAGTTCTCTTCAGTGGATTTCTATGCTTCTTTTACCATTGATCCTATTCTGTGTTTGAAAGTGTTATTTTCTTCAATATTTTTGTGCCTCCTTTACCAAGATGAAATTAAAACTGAAAATTTTTCCTGATCCATTTACATTTGATAATGTAAAAACTCAACCTTTCAATTAGCAACTTAGCCAATATAAGGGCTAGGCAGTTTTGTATAAAGAACAACAAAACAACCCAAACTTCCAAAACCACAAAATTAATTCTTGTAACAATCTAGATATTGTGGATGCCTTTACCAACAAGATACCTTAAGTTCCTCCTATCAAAATTTTCAACTCACATAAGTTAGAAGAAAATTTTGAAAAAATACAGAAAAACAAACACATTCAAACACAGAATTTACAACATCATAAAGAAAAAGAGACAGAGATAGAGACAGAGACAGAGTAATAGAGAGAGAGACAGAGACAGAGACAGATACAGAGAGACAGAGAAAGAGAATAGGAGAGAGGGAAGGGCACACAGCAAATGTGTGGAAAAGCTTATCAACAGAGAGTGGGGTGATGAAAATTTGGGCTCAGAGACTTGAAAAGATTATTTATATTCTTGTCCATATTTGTAACCCACACTAATGGAAAACACTGTTTGCTGAAAAGGTAACGTGTGTGCATCAGAAAGTGGTATATCCCTCAATAAAGGTATCACCGGTGATTTTTTAAAATTACTAAATATATTTAAAAATAGAAGGCTCCAAGATCACTTTTATTTCTGAAGTCACTTTTTATGATCTTCCCAATTGTTACTCCTAGTACTACTAATAATTTATTTCTCTCTAAAGAAAGTTTTTCAAGGCACCCTTAAAATTCACATATGGCTGCTTCTTAAAATTACTTTTTGAAGGACAAAATTATTTTGCTAAGATTAATTATAAAACTACCAAAAATTTTAGTCAAAGAATTATTTCATTTGTACTCTGTATAAAAGGGAGAATTTCCCCTCCCCCTAAAATAAGTACAATACAATGGAATAGAAAGATAGACTCTATTAGTTCTTCCTAGTATAATACCTCTCTATTTCAATTATTACGTGACCCAGAATAACCACAAGAAGATGGGAAAATAATTATCTTGTCAATGCCAGATAATGTGAAACCCAAAGAAAAGATCTATTATAGTAACTGAAAAATGCAATATTCTATAGGTACTAATAGCAGCTAGAGAAATATAATACAACGTTGGCTGATAGAGAATTGGAATCTGCTGGGGCATAGAGAAAAGAAAAAAAAGTGTATTTTCCAACTTTCATTCCTAATTTGTCCTTTAGTAAATATTCTTAAATAACTAATATATGCATAATATTGTACCAGAAACAATTCTTTGCTCACTTATATTTAAAGACAAGCCCTACCCTAATGGACTTGAAAATTAGTACACAATTTATGCATATATATGGAAATAACTATGATAAATTAGTATATTTAAAAATGCAACATTGGAGGTATACAGATAACAAATTCTTCCATGAAAAAGCAATAATGATAATAAATGCATAATAAATGGCATTTCATTCATAGTTGCAAAAAAAGGAAATAACTTTCTTCATCAAATTTGACCCTGAAGTAGAGGTCAGATTTTAGATGGAAATTTGGGCTATTAGATAGTGTATTAAAGATAAGAATGATATTATATTTTTAAAAGATCCTAGCATTTCATGTTGGCCTTATGTTGTGAGTTTTTTAGGTACTTAAACAAAAGGTATAAAAGACATGATTTTCTGCTGTCTTTTAAATAGTAGGAAATAAAAGGAAGGGTAAAAAGGAGGAATTCTATTCATTTTAGCCTTCAGGGTTAGCACTCTAGATTTTGATATTTGGATCTGGGAAAGAGGATTCTTGTGAAAGTTCTCTGTTGGGTGGGGGAGTCAAGATGGCAGCATAGAGGCAGCAAAAGTTCAGACCTCTGAAAACCCTTCCTTACCAATTACAAACTAAATTCTCCAAGGGGTCTGAAAATCAAACCTAAGAACAAGAAGGAGCCAAGGAACCCTCCTGCAGGACTCAACTTAAAAGGTAAGCCCCCCAAAAGCCTGAATTTGAAAACAGTTGGGATTAAGGAGAAGGAAGAAAAAAGGTCCAAGTCCCCCCTCCCCACCTAGAGTGCTAAGCCTCCAGGGCAACTGGAACCTCTGGGCAGGCAAGGGTCCTGGTCTGGAGGGAGTACATTGCAGGCAAAGCTGTGCCAGGCTCAGAGCATCAAACACAGGTTGTGGATAAGCAGTTGGAGAAGAAACACAGTGCAGAGCGCATAGCAGGCAGCCTAGTTGAAGCAGCTCAGACACTCCATATTGCCCCCCCTCGAAGGTTTTGGCCTCAGGGCACATCCAGCTCAACCCAGCTGGACTTAATCCCATCAAAGCCTTCAGAGGGCAGGGAAGCTCAAGCTCCAACACCCCTCCTTCACATACTGAACTGAGAGATTTTCTGACTAACCTCCAATGGTGAAGGCTGATGGAAAAGCCCGCAGACCCAACTAGAAAATGAAAGATGCAAGACCCAGCAACTACAGGGAGTAAAGAAGGGGTAAATATGATTAAAAAAAAAACAGAAAAAGAAAAAAGAAATTCCAATCAACAGCTTCTATACAGGCAATGAACAAAGAGCAAATGAAACAGAGAAGGATGAGGGAACACCAACCCAAAAACAAAGCATAAAACCCAGTGAAATGGATGCAGGCTTTGGAAGAACTCAAAATACAGTTCAAAACACAATTAAGAGAGGATGAACGCAACTTTAAAAGGAAGATAAGTCATCTGGAAACAGAAAACAGTGTCTTGAAAGCCAAAATTAATCAGCTTGAAAATGAGTCAAAGGAGATGAAAGAGGAATCAAAGAAGATGAAAGATGACCTCCAAAGAAAATCATACCAGAAGGAGAAGGATGACCAAAAATCCAGGGATGAAATCCAATCTTTAAGAACCAGAATACAACAATTCACTTGCAAGTGACTTCACAGGGCAGTAGGACATTATAAACCAAAATCAAAAGGATGAAAAAAATGAGGAAAATATGAAGCACTTCATTCACAAAACAGAAGACTTAGAAAATCATTCTAGGAGAGACAACTTAATAATCATTAGTCTACTGGAAAACCATGACAAAAGAAAAATCCTGGACATCATACTATAAGAAATTATCCAAGACAACTGCTCCGATATTCTAGAACAAGAGGGAAAAGTGGAGATTGAAAGAATCCACAGATCACCTCCTGTACTCAATCCCCAATTGACAACACACAGGAATGTTATAGACAAATTCAAGAACTATCAGACAAAGAAAAATATTACAAGCTGAAAAGAAGAAGTCATTCAGATACCATGGAACCACAGTGAGGATAATAGGATCTTGCTGCATCTACACTGAAGGACTGAAAAACATGTAATATGATATTCTGGAAAGGAAGGGAACTGGGTCTACAACCAAGAATCAACTACCCAGCAAAACTGATTATATTCTTACAGGGGAAAGTATGGTCATTTAAGAAAATATGAGAATTCCAAGCATTCATAAAAAAAAAAAGACCAGACCTGAACAGAAAATTTGATTCTCAAGTACAGAATTCAAGAGAATTATCAAAAGGTAATTAAGAAAAATGGAAAAATAAAAACAAAACAAAACAAAACTTTTTTAAGAGACCCCCAGGAGTGTGGAATCCTGAGGAGAGAAGACTCTGGTAGAAAAAACAGTGAGGCCCTCAGTCAGGAGAGGTGGATAAAGACTTTCTCCTGAGGGTTACTAATTTTCCTGCTGGTGACTGGAATCTTTCTCCCCAACATTTCCCAATTGAAGGGACTTTCTGAAGAGAAACCTGTGCAGACTTTACCTCAGTTCCTGTTACCCAGGGGTGAGTCATCCTGACTTTCTTTCAGGGGGCTCAGGCTGTCAAGGCCTGAGTTCCCCCCCCCCAAACTCAAGGAGGGAGGGAAAAGGGTTTAGATAGAAACAGGGACCCCTTATCCCCACCTTCCTTTTCCCATTCTTCCCTGTCCATTATTCCTTCTTTATTACCTGATTGAATTGAAATTAAAAGTTATCTGGTCCACAAGCTGAGTGTGAGTGAACAGATCAAGGGGAGACTTTTTGGTCCCGAGTAGTGGAGGGGGAACAAGATGGACAAGAGGGACAAGAGTGAACTGGGGAGAGCATCTTAGCTAAGGAGGGAAGGCAGAAGGGGGGAAAATCTTCAAACTCCCTCTCCTTTCTCTGAAGCAACCCGTTATATCTGCTGTCTCCCCTGAACCCCACTTTGTGGAAAGGTTCTCCTTTCTCTCTCCCCCTCACTTTCCTCGGGGTACAAAACTTCTTTTTTTATCTTTTTCTAAGATCGATAGCACCCTGGATTTAAAACAACCCCATTTATTTTAAAAAAATCTTTAGAAACTGTCACTAACTGTCACCAACTGTCAGTTGTGAAATTGTTGTCAATTATAACTCCTGAGGTGAGCAGCCTTTGTAACTGACCCTGCTTAGCAGTTTCCACACAGGATCAAAAACATCCTGATTTCTGGTGGGGGGGGGGGGGACAAGTCAGTTACTAACTGGCACTCTGGTCAGTTACAAAACTAAGGGAGAGAGTCTACTGTAAAAAGGAATCTTTACTAGGGCTATCCAGTGATAGGATCTAGCCATCTTGGATCCTATCTAGCTAGAAGAAAACCTTGTGGAATAGCAACCATTTTCTAACTGTTAACTCCTGGCAGTTAGAGCCTAGAAAAAATCTAATCGCAAATGTTACAACTAATACTATGGTCTGCTGTGCTAGGAATAATTGCCATTTATTGGGGCTATTGTATCATTTATAATACAGTGGAAGGAATGTAGACAATGTTCTGAGGACATTAACGAATATGACTATGGGATGGACACAGTTGCCAGTGAATTTTCTAGATGTAAATTACCTCTGGCAAATCATACCCCAAGTCTATTTTGTGTTTGTGGTAGTGATTAACATCTTAAAGAACATCAAAGCTGGTGCCAACCTGATCTTACCAAATAAAATTGTACATGCTCTAGTCATAGATAATGGATTATAGACATTGCTTGGTCAGATCCCTATTATAACTGAGCTGTGTCAGGATTACATGCAGAGAAAACAAGGCACAGGGAAGGGAACCGATGAGGAGACTGGGGACGTGTCGGGAGAGACTAATAAGGACGATGTAGTTACTAATATTAATACTGGGACACCATTAAGAACAATGGGGAAATGACCTTGCCAATAATATACAGGCACAAAACAAAAAGCACCAACTAATGCATCTGCTAACAGTCTTGCAATCAAAGGCTCAAAAGATTATGCTGTTGCGTGATATAGCTAAGGTCACTGATAATGGTGTTTTAAATGCAAAGGTTCATAAGTCATTCACCACCCATGACTTAGAGTCTTTACATAAACATATGCCTATTTTTTTTTATTAGAGCCTCATCTCACAATTAAAGAACTAAAGAGAGTATTTCACCTATATGAACCAGATTTTGAGGATGTAGAAATTCTTTTATCTGAACTTTTTACACCCCAGGAACATAAAAATTTTATTGAGCAAACTGGAAAATATTCTTCACTCATGAGCTGGCCAGAAGTTTTTGAGGATCTGGATTTTTTTTCTAATCCAAGATCAATGGTTTATCTAAGAAAATGCTGTGAGGTCCTATTGCAAGAAATGAAGCAATTGTCAGAAAGACCCAATGCATGGGGAAAATTTGACAGATTATCCCAAGAAAAAAATGAACACCCGAGCACATCTATTGATTGCCTTATTGAAAAAACTGAGGGACTGTTAAGTTTTTAACCTGGATTCAAAAGAATCAGAAGCACAGTTGAGGAGATAATTTCTCAAGGGCTGTGATAAGCACTTGAGGGATTTCTTCAGGAACTATTGCCCTAAGTTTGACACCATCTCACTTAATGAACTTAGAGACATTGCCACCTATCTTCATGATAAAGAAGTAGATCAAGAAAGAGAAAAACATGATCTAAAGAAAAAGCTCCAAGAGACCTTGGAAATATTAAGGCAGAAAGAATTAGAGGAGTTTAAAAACCTGGCTACAATTAAGACATTTAACAGACAAACCACACAGTATAGACAGACACCCCAAATTCAACAGAGGGTGCAAATAGACAGCAGGACTTGCTTTATGTGTTCTCATAAAGGACACATAGTAAGAAACTGCCTGATGAAACATCGCTGTGAACAGAGCCAAAATAAGAGAGATGGGAAAGGTCAAAATGCATATTATCAGGGAAAAGTATATAATAACAAAAACTGTGGGAGACAGTACTCTAATAGCAAGCAGTGTTGCTCTCACTGCAGACTTAGAGAACAGGAGACCTGAGACATGAAATCCATGGAATCAGCAATAGCTTCTGGAGCAAAACTCCATTATTCAGAAGTGGTAGCAAGGAATAATCATTATATCACATGATGCTATACTCTAGCATTATCTATTAAAAAAGAGACAAATTTGGAGGGTACCCCAGGGAGGAAACATGAGGGCATAAGCATAAAGGGAAAAAAGGAAGATGGTAGAAAGGAAAATGAAAACTTTAACATTTTAATGGTGAAGAAACAGATAATTGGGCAAGATGCCAAGGGAAGCAACTTAAGCACAAAACAAAAGTCTAGAATTGAGGTGGAAAATGAAATTGCACAGATAATAACAGACATGAAACATGACATTTATGGTTCATAACACATGGGCACACAAAACTGCATGAAGAAAAGCAAGGAACAGATTAAATCCTTTTTGGAAAATGTTTTAGTTTGCAGAATGGATCTAGATAGTGGAAAATCAAACGGGGCTAGCAAATCTTTCAAACAGCAGCTTAAGTATGTAGACCATTTTGACAAGATAGCCAAATGAGGCATTGTTACAAGAGACTTTGGAGCTGATACATTTATACATCTAAGAGAGAAAAGAAAGGAAAATGAGAGAACTAACTTAAATCCAAAAGCCAAAGACTTTTACCCACAAAATTCTATAACACTCAATATACCAGTCTTGGGGATGGGTTTAGCACAGATCAATATCAAACTTCCAATTACTTTGAACCAGAGACTGCAAAACAATCTAAGAGAGTGGGAACAGAAGAGTCTTTGATAGAGAAACATCATCCAAGCACTTCTCAAACTGAAATTAACACAAACACAAACCTTTCTTCTAAGCAAGCTGTTAGCTCATAGACAGCAGTGGTCCAAAGTGATACAGAACTAGTTAATAATAGTGGATTGAATAAGGGTTATTAAATATTAATTATGTTAATTAATATTAAATATTCATAGCTATGCTCTTTGTGGTGGCAAAAAAATTCGAAAATGAGGGGATGTCCTTCAACTGGGGAATGGCTAAACAAATTGTGGTATCTGTTGGTGATGGAATACTATTTTGCTCAAAGGAATAATAAACTGGAGGAATTTCATGGGAACTGGAATGACCTCCAGAAATTGATGCAGAGCGAAAGGAGCAGAACCAGGAGAACATTGTACACAGAGACCAATACACTGTAGTACAATTGAACATAACTGACTTCTCCATTAGTGGCAATGCAGTGATCCTGAACAACTTGGAGGGATCTATGAGAAAGAAGACTATCCACATTCAGAGAAAAAAACTGTGTAAGTAGAAACACAAAAACAACTGCTTCATTACATGGGTTGAGGGGACATGGCTGGGGATGTAGTCTCTAAAGGAACATCCTAATGCAAACACCAACAACATGGAAATGGGTTTTGATCAAGGACACATGTAACACCCAGTAAAATTGTGCATCAGGTACAGGAAAGGTAGGGGGATTGGAGAGAAGGAAATAATATGATTCTTGTAACCAAGGAATAATGTTTTAATTGACTCAATAAATAAATAAATAAAATTTTTCAAATATTTCTCTATTTTGTATGATATGCTAATTACTGGTTAATTTAAAATATTAATTTTAAATTGTGCAAATTAAGAAATTTAGAAAGATCTATAGAAAATCTAAAGATTTCTAAAGGAAGAATTGAATGTGGTCATTTAAAAAAGAGAAAATATTTAGTCAATCATTATTAAATTATAAGTGACTTAATCATCAAGTTTTGTTGCAGGGACCTTAAAAGTGAGAAGTATTTAATTGTTAACAATTTCCATTTGACTTCAAAATAAACCCCAACAAATAAACCCTATTCCCTTATGAATGGCTTTTATTGGACTTTTTCTTAAAGACACTTGGATGAATGATTAGACTCAGGACATATTTCAATGACCCCAAGGATATTAATATCTGAAGATGTTTTTGTTTTTAAAAATCTCAAAAATTTGGGATTCCTGATGAATGATTGATGGAAATTTCACTGTAGCAATAAGTATAAAACTGGACAAATTGTTATATTTCTAACTTAATAAATGAGTGCTTTATAACTCAGATCTTAATGATCTTTTCTCTCATATTATACTCTAATGGATAATTTTAGGGTATGAAAATCTATAATCTATATGTTCTTATATGACATTATAGTAACAGAACTTTTCAGCAAGTCCCTGGCTATAACCGTCATATAATTTGAGATAATATTAAATCAAGAATAAAAAAGAGAATTTGGTCAATCTTTTATTATTGAAAAGAAAAACCATTTTTAATTCCACCAAATGTATAGACAATAGAGTACTGAAAAAAGATAATTACAAAATAAATAGGTTCTAGGAAACAGGAAAGAACAAAGTTAAACTGGTTATATTCTAGTTAGATCTCAGAAAACATTATAATGTTAAAATATACCATTATCAAGCTGCTCCCAAATTCAACAAGTAGCTTATATATAGCTAAAAATTGAAAGAGCTGTGAGAAAAAAGAGAAAGCATCATCTAGGACCATGATGGTAAACCTAAGGCACATGAACCAAAGATGGCATGAAGAAAGCTTTCTGTGGGCATATGCACATGCCATCACCCACCAGAGTTAGTTGCTAAAAAAGGCTGAGGGACTCAGGCAGAGCACCCCCTTTCCCCCTCTCTCCTTCATCTCTCTGCCCCTCTGCCCATCAAACCAAAGGAAGCATTTACTCCCTCCCATGAAGAGAGTCCTTAGGGTCACTCCCCTCCCTTTCTACCTCTCTGGGTTAAGAAGGGGGTGGAGTTAATGGGGTGGGGCACAGCACTGGGTGCCTAAAAAGTTCACCATCACTGACCTAGGATAAAATTTGTTTTCTCTTGTGTTGAATATTTTTTCATGTTAGGAAAGCAATAATTTGTGCAGTAAGGTGCATCAAGAGTGACAAGTATCCTAAAATTCTGCTGGGGAATGGAGGAACTGGGTGAAAGAGAAGCTCAATTAGATGCTACCTAGACCCTCTAAATTTTCCAGTAGTTGAGTTTGAAATGCGTTATTTGTTTGTTTATAAAATTCATTTTGCCTATTATTTCTGTAAACATTTAGCACAGGTTAAAGACTGTTACTTCTTCCAGGGTGATGTAACCATGTGGAAGGAGGAAAGGTAAGAGTTCACATCTGCACACTTTATTTTGTATTATCAAAATTTTCTAGCTTAGGAAAAATCCCTGTGACCTTGCCCTTCTTATGGGTTAGACTAATAGGGAAAAGGTCAATAGAAAAGAAAAGAAGCATGGGGGAAAAAGTCCTTCTTGAATATAGCCTAAATATTTTTAAAGGCATATAAAATAGATTTCAACAAACATCTTTGTAAGTGCTTACTATGTAGTAGTGTTAGGTCATGAATAAAAACAAAATATTCCCAATCCTCAAAATAGCAAAACTTTATAATAGGAAGAAAATCTGCTGTGCTAAATTTTTACAAAAATAATAGGCAAAATAAATTTTGTAAATAAAGAAATAACACATATTTCAAAGTATTTCACAGTTTATAAGAGTTGTCCATAAAAAATAATGCTGTGAGATCTGATCTGAACATCATTATTCCCATTTTACATATGAAGAAACACCTTCAGAGAGTTAAATTACTTTCTTGTTTTTTGTTGAGAAAGTAAAATTTGGAGCCATTTAGGCCTGAAGCTGGAATCTGTTAGTTTCTCTACACCATACTTTCCCTTAACTTGAAGGTACAGGAATTTGTACATAAAAATAAGCATGAAGATTAAATGATCAAGAACAGTCTTTCTCCTTAACTATGAGTCTTTAAGTTTTGTTTTTTTGAATATTCAGAATTCTATGGAGATAAGAAACATTTCTGTTGTGTGTATCATCAACTTCAAAGGTTAATTATATTTTACTCTCTTACTAGGAAAACTAATATATGAAACCTCATATCATATTATATATATGCAAATACACACAGACCACAGAGGGATGGATTATGTAATGTATTCCCCTCAAGTTTTTTTTGCATTTGCATATATGTTTTCTATTATGCTGAATATATGCTGATTCTGATATATATAGACACACTACAAATATCTTATATGTGTATATATTTGTGCATATAAGTTTGAATAGATACATATAGATAAAAACATAAATGTACATCTATACGTATATAACCATATATGCATGTACTGCATGTTGTGTGAGTGTATGTATGGCTGCTAGATGCCTTCATGAGTAGAGTGCTAGGGATGGAGTTAGGGAGACTCGAGTTCAAATCCAGCCTCTCATACTTTCTAACTATGTGGCCTTGGGAAAGTAACTTAACCTCCTATTCCCCTTAATCCCCTGGAGAAAGAAATGACAAATTACTCTAGTATCCTTCCCAAGAAAACCTCAATCAACAATTTTGATATGATTTAGTCCATTAGGTCATGAAGAATTGGATAAAACTGAACCATTGAATGACAACAAATATCTTTATAAACAAACTTTAATAACTTAAAATTACTCAAAGGCTCCTGGAATACCCTGTATACATGTAAATGAATAAATATGCATATGCATATAATATATATTCAAATGGAGTTAATTTATAATTATTAATAATGTCTGAAAACAGAAGTCATTTCATATTCAGTAAATGTTTTTTATTAACAATTAACATATATTTCCTCTCTGGTGATTGGATTGAGGAATTTCAAAATAGATCAGATGGACACAGAATTCATGAAAGTGAAAGAAATTTAGTATATATAGTTGATTTTAAACATTTTAGTTAAAATTCTGTATGAACTTGATGAAAATTAAGATCTACTCTCTTAATTAAAAAAGAGACTATTCTTTGAGTGCCAATATCTTTCAAAGTACTTCTGAGGGTTTAATGAGAGAATTTTAAAATATAATTTAAAATACTATCTTATCTCAGCATATAAATGAGAGCAATCTTCTGGATGTCAAGTGGGAAAAGAGATTATTTCTTCATTAAAACATTATTTACACTCCAAATAATGATGTATGTAATATCCTTAGAATAGCATTTTTTTAATCTAACTTCTCTATTTCCCCACTGATTTTTTGTAAAATTGCACAAGTTGTTCAGTAATTATAAAAACTTACTATATACCTCTATGCCCTAATAAATAAAAAAACTTTTAAATTACTGATTAAAATGTGAATGATGCTATTGACTGCTATAATTTATTTTACATAAATATAATATTTTCTATATTATGAGTCATGATATCTTTCTTCAGGGGTGAGAGAAAAAAACAGATTCCCTTGAAATAGGAATCAGAAGGCAATGAGCAAATTTTATGGCTATTTTTAGTATAACTGAAACAAATGAACCTTTTTTTCTTTGAAAATAATCAGATGACTTCCGGGTTAACATGGCTGCAATCTAGACGCAAATCGCTTCCTCTCCCCAGCAGTGAATGAAATAGACTAGCTCAAAAGAGCATAAAAATCACCTTTGGAAGAACAGAGGGACAATCCAGTACCCCACAGAAACGAAGGAACATGGGGCTTGAACACTTCCACACTATAAAGAGGGGGAAAAGCTCGCACAAAAACATGAACTAAGCCTCCCCTCCCCCCGCCAAGAAACCAGAGTAAGATCTCAGAGTGCTCACTGGGACAGCAAGTGAGTGAGGAGCATCTCTGTCTGGGGGGGCGGGGGACACCAGGGTCCTTGGGGTCTAAAGATGGCAAGGATACAACCTCTCAGGGTAGTTACACTGGAGAATCCTGCGCTGGGCAAAGGGGCAGCCGCGCTGAACACAGGGGCAGTTGTGCTGAAAAAAAGGGGCAAGGCCATGATGAGCAAAGGGGCGGGGATGTACTGAGCACAGGGGCCGGCACTCTAAGAAACCTCGAGGCTAGGAAGAACTAGTCTGAGGCAACCTAAATTCACAGAAAACCTGCATATATCACCCAGACCCCAGATCAAAAGGAAAGGGGAATAAAACCACCAAAGGGATCGCTCACATGGCCCAAAATCAAGCCTCCAGGAAGAAAGGGGAAAAGGTGACTATTGAAAACTTTTATGGTGGGAGTACCCAAGGAAAAGAAGAGAAAGAGGATGAAACCCAAACAAAATCAAAACATGCCTCCCAAAATGGAAATTATCCACAAGCTCTGTAAAAACTAAAATTGGAGCTTACCCAAAAGAAGGAAACCTTCTGGAAAGAAAAATGGGAGAAACAGATCAGCAGTCTCACAGACAAGACTTCACAATTGGAGAAAGAGCTGGAAGCATCTAATAGAAGGGCAGACAAAGCAGAAAAGCAAAACCAGTCCCTAATGACCAGATTAAGCAACTGGAAGACAGTGAGCATGCAAAACAGCAAGAATTAATAAAGCAAAGCCAAAACATTAATGAATTAGAAGAAAACACAAAATATCTCACTGAAAAGGTCACAGACCTGTAAAACAGAGGAAGAAGAGACAATGTGAGAATTATTGGTCTGCCCGAAAAACCAGAGATAAACAAAATCCTCAATGCTATACTACAGGAGATAATAGAAGAAAATTGCCCACATTTCTGGAGCAAAGGGGCAAAATAGAAATAGAAAGGGTTCATAGAACACCCTCTATATTAAATCCCCAAAAGACAACCCCCAGGAATGTAATCGCCAAATTCAAGATCTTCCAAGAAAACGAGAAAATCCTACAAGAAGAGGGGCTTCAGATATAGGGGAGCTCCCATAAGGATCACACATGACTTAGCAGCTAACACACTAAGAGACTGCAAAGCATGGAACACGGTATTTAGAAAGGCAAGAGAGCTGGGTCTCCAACCAAGAATCAACTACCCAGCAACAATGACTATATACTTCCAGGGGAAAGTATGGGCATTCAACAAAATAGAAGATTTCCAAGCATTTGCTAAGAAAAGACCAGAACTTAGTGGAAAATTTGATATCCAAGCACAGAAAGCAAGAGAAACATGAAAAGGTAAATATGAAAGAAAAGGAAAAGGAAATGAATCTTATCTTTTTCTTTAAGTCAAACTCTCTTCTATAAGGACTACACTTACATCAAATTATATATGTTAATATGTGGGGAAAATGTTTTGTGTAACTCAAAAATTGTAGCATCATAAGAGTAGTTAGAAGAAACATGCATAGGGAAAGATTGGGGCATCAAGAAGATTTGGGGAAAGTGGGGGCAAAGAAAGAAAAAGGGAGGGGGGGAAGCATTGACAATACTAAGATTTACTTCAATAAATGGGGGAGGGACTAAATAGAATAACCTTTCCCATACAAAGATACACATGGGAAGGGGAGGGGAAGAACTCTCATATGAGAAGGAGAGGAAGAGAGCATGAAGAGATATTACTTAAAACTTACTCTCTGTGAAATCAACTCTGAGAGGGAAGAACATCTAGATCCAGTGGGATCCTGAATTCTATCTTATCCAACAGGGTAAGAAAGAAAGGGAAATAAAGTAGGGGAAGGAGGAGGGAGTATTAAAAGTGAGGGAAGGAGAGGGGGAGGGGAAGGGAGCATGAAAAGGGAGGAGTTAGAAAGGGAAGCATAGCAAGGGAGGGGATTAGGGGGACTGACCTAAAGTAAATGACTGGTTCAAAAGGAGATAGCTAAAGAAGAAAGGTCAGAACTAGGGGAAGATATCAAAATGCCAGGGAATCCACAAATGACAATCATAATTTTGAACGTGAATGGGATGAACTCACCCATAAAACGTAGACAAATAGAAGATTGGATTAGAACCCCAAACCCTACCATTTGTTGTCTTCAAGAAACACATATGAGGCGGGATGATACTCACAAGGTTAGAATTAAAGGATAGAGTAAGACCTTTTGGGCCTCAACTGATAGAAAGAAGGCAGGAGTTGCAATCATGATATCTGACAAAGCCAAAGCAAAAATAGACCTGATCAAAAGGGATAGGGAAGGTAAATATATTCTGTCAAAAGGCAGTATAGACAATGAGGAAATATCACTCATCAACATGTATGCACCAAATGGTATAGCATCCAAATTTTTAATAGAGAAACTAGGAGAATTGAAGGAGGAAATAGACAGTAAAACCATATTAGTGGGAGACTTGAAGCAACCACTATCAAATTTAGATAAATCAAACCAAAAAATAAATTTAAAAAAAGGTAAAAGAGGTGAATATATAGTACCCAAATTTCTAATGGAGAAACTAGGAGAATTGAAGGAAGAAATAGACAGTAAAACCAAATTAGTGGGAGACTTGAACCAACCATTATCAAATTTAGATAAATCAAATCAAAAAATACATAAGAAAGAGGTAAAAGAAGTGAATGAAATCTTAGAAAAATTAGAGTTAATAGACATATGGAGAAAAGTAAAGAGGGACAAAAAGGAACACACCTTCTTCTCAGCACCACATGGCACATTCACAAAAATAGATCATACACTAGGTCACAGAAACATGGCACTCAAATACAGAAAAGCAGAGATTATAAATGCAGCCTTTTCAGATCACAAGGCAATAAAAATATTGACTGGTAAGGGTACATGGAGAGCCAAATCTAAAACCAATTGGAAATTAAAAAAATATGATACTCCAAAATCGATTAGTTAGAGAAGAAATCATAGAAACAATTAATAATTTCGTTGAGGAAAATGACAATGGTGAGACATCCTTTCAAACCTTATGGGATGCAGCCAAAGCAGTACTTAGAGGAAAATTCATATTCATGAGTGCTTATATTAACAAATTAGTGAGAGCAGAGACCAATGAATTGGAAATGCAAATCAAAAACCTTGAAAATGAACAAATTAAATACCCCCAGAAGAAAATCAAACTAGAGATCCTAAAAATTAAGGGAGAAATTAATAAAATCAAAAGTGATAGAACTATTAAAGCTAATAAACAAGACTAGAAGCTGGTACTTTGTAAAAAAAGGCAAAATAGAAAAAGTACTGGTCAATCTGATTATAAAAAAAAGAAAGAAGAAAGGCAAATTAACAGCATCAAGGATGAAAAGGGGGATCTCACCTCCAATGAAGAGGAAATTAAGGCAATCATTAAAAATTACTTTGCCCAACTATATGGCAATAACTATACCAACCTAGGTGATATGGATGAATATTTACAAAAATATAAATTGCCTAGACTAACAGAAGAAGAAATAGATTTCTTAAATCCCATACCAGAAAAAGAAATCCAACAGGCCATCAAAGAACTTCCTAAGAAAAAATCCCCAGGGCCTGATGGATTCACCAGTGAATTCTATCAAACATTCAAGGAACAGCTAACCCCAGTACGATACAAACTATTTGACATAATAAGCAAAGAGAGAGTTTTACCAAATTCCTTTCATGACACAAACATGATTCTGATCCCAAAGCCAGGCAGGCCAAAAACAGAGAAAGAAAATTATAGACCAATCTCCCTAATGAATATAGATGCAAAAATCTTAAATAGGATACTAGCAAAAAGACTCCAGCAAGTGATCAGAAGAGTCATTCACCATGAACAAGTAGGATTTATACCAGGGATGCAAGGCTGGTTCAATATTAGGAAAACTATCCACATAATTGACCACATCAACAAGCAAACCAACAAGAACCACATGATTATCTCAATAGATGCAGAAAAAGCCTTTGATAAAATACAACACCCATTCCTATTAAAAACACTAGAAAGCATAGGAATAGAAGGGTCATTCCTAAAAATAATAAACAGTATATATCTAAAACCATCAACTAATATCATCTGCAATGGGTATAAACTAAATACATTCCCATTAAGATCAGGAGTGAAACAAGGATGCCCATTATCACCTCTATTATTTGACATTGTATTAGAAACACTAGCAGTAGCAATTAGAGAAGAAAAAGAAATTGAAGGCATTAAAATAGGCAAGTAGGAGACCAAGTTATCACTCTTTGCAGATGACATGATGGTCTACTTAAAGAATCCTAGAGATTCAACCAAAAAGCTAATCGAAATGATCAACAACTTTAGCAAATTTGCAGGATACAAAATAAACCCACATAAGTCATCAGCATTTCTATGTAATTCCAACACAGCTCAGCAGCAAGAACTAGAAAGAGAAATCCCATTCAAAATCACCTTAGACAAAATAAAATATTTAGGAATCTATCTCCCAAAACAAACACAGGAAATATATGAACACAACTACAAAACACTCTCCACACAACTAAAACTAGACTTGAACAATTGGAATAACATTAACTGCTCATGGGTAGGATGAGCCAATATAATAAATATGACCATTCTACCCAAACTCATTTATCTATTTAGTGCCATACCCATTGGACTTCCAATTTTTTTTTTACTGATTATAAAAAAACATAACAAAGTTCATTTGGAATAACAAAGGATCAAGGATATTCAGGGAAACAATGAAAAAAAAAATACAAAGAAAGGGGCCTTGCAGTCCCAGATCTCAGACTATATTATAAAGCAACGTTCACCAAAACAATCTGGTACTGGCTAAGAGACAGAAAGGAGGATCAGTGGAATAGACTCAGGGTAAGTGACCTCAGCAGGACAGTATATGACAAACCCAGAGAACCCACCTTTTGGGATAAAAACACACTATTTCATAAAAACTGTTGAGAAAATTGGAGGACAATGTGGGAAAGATTAGGTTTAGATCAACAATTCACAGTCTACACCAAGATGAATTCAAAATGGGTGATTGACTTGAACATAAAGAAGGAAACTATAAGAAAATTAGGTAAACACAGAATACAATATATATCAGACCTTTGGGAAGGGAAAGATTTTAAAACCAAGTAAGACTTAGAAAGAGTCACAAAATAAAAAAAATAAATAATCTGGAATACATCAAATTAAAAACTTTTTCTACAAACAAAACCAATGTAACTAAAATCAGAAGGAAAGCAAAAAATTGGGAAGCAATCTTCATAAAAACCTCTGACAAAGGTCTAATTACTCAAATTTACAACGAACTAAATCAATTGTACAAAAAATCAAGCCATTCTCCAATTGACAAATGGGCAAGGGACATGAACAGGCAGTTCTCAGCCAAAGAAATCAAAACTATTAATAAGCACATGAAAAAGTGCTCTACATCTCTTATAATCAGAGAGATGCAAATCACAATAACTCTGAGGTATCACCTCACACCTAGCAGATTGGCTAACATGAAAGCTATGGAAAGTAATGAATGCTGGAGGGGATGTGGCAAAGTAGGGACACTAATTCATTGCTGGTAGAGTTGTCAATTGATCCAACCATTCTGGAGGGCAATTTGGAACTATGCCCAAAGGGCCATAAAAGACTGTCTGCTCTTTTGATCCAGCCATAGCACTTCTGGGTTTGTACCCCAAAGAGACAATAAGTAAAAAGACTTGTTCAAGAATATTCATAGCTGCATTCTTTGTGGTGGCCAAAAATTGGAAAATGAGGGGATCCCCTTCAATTGGAGAATGGCTGAACAAATTGTGTTATATGTTGGTGATAGAATACTATTGTGCTAAAAGGAATAATAAAGTGGAGGAATTCCATGGAGTCTGTACAAACCTCCAGGAAGTGATGCAGTGGGAAAGGAGCAGAACCAAGAAATCATTATACACAGAGACTGATACACTGTGGTACAATAGAAGGTAATGGACTTCTCCATTAGGGACAATGCAATGTCCCTGAACAATCTGCAGTGATCTAAAAAACACTATCCACAAGCAGAGGATAAACTGTCAGAGTAAAAACACCAAAGAAAAGCAACTGTTTGAGTACAGGGATGGAGGGGATATGACTGAGGAGAGACTCTAAATGAACACTCTAGTGCAAATACCAACAACATGGAAATGGGTTCGAGTCAAGAACACATGTGATACCCAGTGGAATCATGCATTGGCTATGGGAGAGGTGGTGGGAGAGGGGGAGGAAAAGAAAATAATTTTTGTTTCCAATGAATAATGTTTGGAAATGACCAAATAAAATAATGTTTAAAAAAAAAGAAAATAATCAGATGAAAATCAAAAAATTAGGGAAACAAAAAGTTTATGACATGATTGGCACTCCAAAGGAAGCTCTATCTTCATAGGTTTGAAAAAATATAGATCTGAGAATGATATGAATAGAAATAATTGAACTCATGGAAGCTGAAAGCGTCATGAAGAAGGGAGAGGTCATGGCTATGTTTTGTAGGACATCAAAAGTTACTGGCCAAAACACAGATAAAGATTCAGTTAAGGAGAATAAGATGGTCTGGTAAAGGCAGAAAATTAAGAAATAAATGTCAATGGCTGAAAGAAGAAAGATCATCAGATGTGAGCAAACAAAGGTGAGAAATAAAAAGGTCATTAGAATGTAAAGTATATGTTTGAATTTAAAGGTTATGTAGATAAGTTAAAACACTATATTATATGTAATAATCTTCAACATCATTTATTTTTCAAAAGTGTAATAAATGACTTCTCAAAGCACTTTTAAAAGTTAAAATAACTCTATAAGTATAGATATTTCCCACTTTCAACACATATTTGTATTCAATGAAATTTCAGTATCTATTTCTTTTAGAGAAATGATAGCTATGAATATGTGGTTGATTCAAAAAGGAAAAAAAAGTTGTAACGTATTAGCAAAAGAAGATAATACAAATAGTTTAAGTATAGACATATAAAATTAAGAAGTCCAAAAAGGAACTTTTGGGGGTCAAGTCAAGATAGATAGTAGAAAAAGCACTCACTCATTCATGCTTCCCAAATAGTGCTCTCCAAAAAACTCTAATATTATACCTCAAATTAAATTCTGGAGTGGTAGAGACAACAAAAGGTTAGGATAAGGCATTCATCTAACACAAAAAATCTTAAGAAGTTGGAAGAATAGATTTGGGACATGATGGTGAATAAAACGTGAATATAACACAAAGTGGTGGGATGTGATGACAAAAAAGCAGATCCTTTGGAGGTCTCAAGCCAGAGATAGTAAATGAGCATGGCAACTAGTAAGAAAGAGATTATAAGGAATCAGTATGCTAGTAGTGGATATGAGACAGGGTACTGTTTGGAGTTCCATTATATGTACCCACTTCCAGACCATAGTTCAAGGGTGGAGAGGAGAACTTTTGATTAGGAGGGAACAAGAGCCCTAAGAAGTAGGATCACTTTAGGTATCAAGGAAGTAGTGACTCTGAGGAGAATGATTTCTTGCAATCCTAAAAGATTTTGATCCCTTCCTACATAAGTACGAGTACAGGCCAGAAATTAATGACCATACCTCTCTTCAGATCATAACATTTTGGAAACATTAAAAACTTCCAAACCTACAGAAATAGTTCTGAAAACAGCTGTGTTAAAAAGCCTGAAACTTAAGAAAATTCCCTTTCCCCTCTCTCATACAGGGAACAAAAAGCAACTTTGATATAAAGTTCAAAGTCAACAAACAAGCTGGAAAATGATGCTAAAAACACAGGGAGAAAACAATATTTTTACTTATACAATAGTATCAGGGAAGGTCAAGACTCAAATTCAGGAGAAGAGAATAAAGTCCAAAAAGCTACAATAAAATCTCAAAAAAAAAATTGGGGTTTGGACACAAAACCAAGAAAAATTTCTGGAGGAAATAAAATTATTTTAAAAATCAAATAAAAGTGGCAGAGAAAAAATAGCCAAATAAATGAAATAGAAGGGTAAAAACTATGAAAAAATATTTAACAATTTGGCAAAAGATGCATAACAATATTGAAATAACTTTTTGAAGAGCAGAATTGAAATGGAAAAGAAGAGGCAAAAACCTCACTGAAGAAAATAATTAAAAAATTAGAAATAGGCAAATGGAAGATAATAACTCCAGGAGACATCAAAAGACTTTGAAATAAACTTAAAAGAATGAAAAAATATAAAATATGAAATATCTCATTAGAAGAACAAGTGACCTCAAAAATAAATCCAGGAATATTTATCAATTAAACCATGTTTTTTTTTTAAAAAAAGAGTCTAGACTCCATATTTCAAGAAATTATCAAGGAAAACTGCAATTATTGTGGAACAATAGGGTAAAAAATAAATTAAATTAATCCATTGCTCACCACCTGAAAGTGATACAAAATAAAAACTCCCATGACTATTATAGACAAATTTGATGTCAGACTTCTGAGATCAAAGAGAAAAAAAAATTTCAATCAGCAAGAAAGAAATTATTTAAATAACGTAGAATCACAATTAGCAGCACATAAGATTTAGTAGCTACAATGCTAAATAGGCAGAGGAATTGGAATATGATATTCTGGAAGACAAAAGAGCTAGGATTATTGCCAATGTTTTGCAAGAAGAGATAAAAAAAAAAGATACTGCTCTTAAAATAACCACAAATAGAATAAAATACCTGCAAATATACCTGCCAAAATTATGAACTATATGAATATAATGATGAAGACATTTTTATACAAATAAAATCAAATCTAAATAATTGGAAAAGTATTATTTTCATGGATGGGGAGAGCTAATATAATTAAAATTATAATCCTACCTAATCTACATATTCAGTGCTATCTCAATTAAATGACCAAAATATTTTGTCATATTAAAAAAATAAAATTCATTGAGAAGAATAAAATATCAAGAATATCAAAGGAATTCATGAAAAAATAGCAATAAAGGAATGAGGTCTAGCAGTACCAAATTTTAAATTGTGCTACAAAGCAGTAATCATCAAAACTATCTGGCATTGGCTAAATGGTAGAAATTTTAAATCAGTAGAACAGACATACAACAAACAACAGTAAAAGGTTATAGTAATCTATTTGGTAAAATCATAGACCCATGTTTTGGGGATAAGAAATCACTGTTAATAAAATTGCTGGGATTACTGGAACTAGTTTAGCTAAAACTAGGTATAGAACAATATTTTATACCATTCAGTGAGATAAGATCAAAATGGATACATGACCTAGATATAAAAGGAGGTGCCATAAGAAGATACCATTGGATGAACAGGGAACACATTACCTTCCAGATTTATGAATAGTAAAAGAAGTCCAAAAGAAATGTCAACAAGAAATGGGGAGCTTTGTTATATGTTAAATGAATGGTTTTAACTACATTAAAGTCAAAAGCTTTTGTACAAAAATATTTTTTCATTGTTGCCAAGATTAGAAGGAAAGTAGAAAATTGTGACATTCATAGATAGCCTCTGAGATAGAGGTCTCATATCTCAAATATATAGAGAACTTTTCAAATTTAGATGAATAAGAGTCAAGGCACAGTTGACAAATGAGCAAAAAAAAAGAATTTTCAGATGAAGAAACTAAAGCCATATATAAAAATATGGAACAATGCTTGAAATCACAACTGATTAGAAAAATGCAAACCAAAACAATTCTGAGATGTCATCTGCACTGTTGATGGAGCTGTAATCGACCTATTTTTTGAGGACAATTTCAAATGATGCCCAACCCAGAGAGTTATGATACTGTGTATATTCTTGGATCTAAAAATACCATTTCAGAGAAAAAGGAGGAGAACCCATATGTTCCAAAATATTTGTGGCAACTTTCTTTGTGGTGGTGGTGAGATGAAAATTAAGGGGATGCCCATCAGAAATGACTGAACAATTAGTGGTGTGTGATTATGGAAGAACATGATTGTTACATAAGAAATGATGAACAGACTTTTTTAAACCCTTACTTTCCATCTCAGAATCATTACTGTGTATTGGTTCTAAGGCAGAAGAAAGTAATGGGGGTCAAGTGACATGTCACACAGCTAGGAAATGTCTGAGGCTAGATGTGAACCCAGGACCTCCTGTCTCTGGGCCTGACTCTCAATCCACTGAGCTACCCAGCTGCCTCCTGAACAGACATTAAAAAACTATTCAAGATAAAGAACAGTGATCTGAATAAAGGATAACATTATAACACAACCACAGAATTAATGTTTCAAGAATTAACTATAAATGTTACCACAAAAAGTGAACAGAAAGGTGACACATGAAAGACTTAATTTATGTGTACATGTTGGTTACCTTGACAATATATTTTATGACATAGGGATGTTAGAGAGGGGCTGGGACAGGTGATGGGAATTATGTAGATATGAAGAAAAGTAAGCAATGGGAGATTTCTAGTTTTATTTGTGTACTACCTTCTTTTTATTTGTATATAGAAATGATTGTTTCATTTGTTTGAGTAAAATTTTGGAGAAAATAAACAACAAAAAAGTAGATTTTTTTAAAAAACAAATATTCTATATTCTACTCCATTATTTTATAAAGCAAAGGTTCTTAACTTTTTAGGTGTCACAGACCCTATGGTATTCCAGTGAAGCCTAAGTGCCTTTTATCAGAATGATGTTTCTAAATGCACAAATGAATTATATTTGAAATGAAATACATAAATAAAAAGTTAAATATTTATATATAATTGAGAAATATTTAACAAAAATATAAAACCAAATACAGAAAATATGACCTATTATATTTAATATTTAGATCAAAAGGTGGTCGTATTGAAAGAAAGGCAACTGCTGAGAGCATTTTATATAATTGTTTTAACAGTAGCTAGAATGAAACCTAATAAATTTGAATTATGGTTTGATAAAGTACATATAGAATATAGTCATAAGAATGTATTTTTAGATGAAATCAGATCCTTTAATATAATGAAAATATTTTAAATCATGGAATAAATAACATCCTTTATACAATATTGCTTACCAAACTGTTAAATGCAAAAAACCCTAATTCAGGATGAGAATTGTTGGTACTACCTGCAATCTTGTCAAAATGATACTTGTTGAATCCTACACAAGAAGTTTAAAATAATTCAGCTTATAGATAAAACAATGGGAATAAACTCTCTGCAACTGATTATGTTAAATGCTAAAAAATTCTATTTGGCATTGCAATAGAAGTAGTTTAAAATTGTTATTTTATGATGTGTGTAAATATGTTCTTGAAATTGATTTTAGCAATGATACTTGAGAAAATTATTCATCAATACCACATAAAAAATGTCCCCATCTCTTAAAAGATTGTTAGATAAACCAAATCAAAATCTTATGAAAATTGCCTGATTTAAATAGCAAGTTTTGAATTTCTTGCAATTGACAATTGTTTATTCTAACTTCTACACAGTACAATGACATCCATTTCCTTTTATTCAATACTGGGAAATAAAAATTATAAGATTTTAATTAAAGGATATTTAATAGTTTTGTCCCTCCTAATAGACCATATACATTATATATATGCAGATCTTTTTGAAAAATGATATAGATATCAACATTTAATATTCTTAAAGTGAGGATTTCTAATAAAATTACTTCTCTAGATAGACAATCAATTTTAAAATTAATTACTGTAAAATCTAACTATGACATTATATGCCATACTGAAACAAACATAAATTTTAGCTTTGAAACAAAGAAAAATGGAGTAATTTTTAATATTCCAAGCAAAATGTTCAAATGAGGACTGATCAGGCCAGAATACTAGTCACATAATTTGGATCACTTCTTGTGGGAATAAATAAGAGAAGGAAGAATAGTAGTAACTTTAACTTTAAAACTTTAAAGTTATCAAGACAGAAGAGTTTTGCGAAAAATAGAAAAAGTTTAATTTTTGACATATTTAGCTTGGAACATCTAGGAGACATCCAATTGAAAAATCAGTCTCAATCTAAGGACAGTATTAAAGTTCATGATCAAACATGTGATAGAGAGGTAGATATTATAGATATAGACATAGAGATAGATAGAAAAGATATATTAGATCACTTAATTTTTAATCTTTTGCAAAAAGATTAAGTTAATATTAAAGGAAAAAACTGGGGCCAGGAAGTTTTACAGAAAGTTTTTCTGATAAAAATTTCATTTCCAAATATATAAGGAACTGATTGAAATGTATATGAGTCATTTCCCATTTGAGAAATGATCTAAGGATATGAACAGGTTTTTCTGAAGGGAAGAAATCAAAGTAATCTCTAAGTGTATTAAAAAAAACACCCTAAATCACTATTAGAAAAATGAATTGTACTGCGTATGATTCAGATCAGCAGAGATGAAAAAAAGTAAAATGATAAATGTTGGAGTTGTTGGGAAAATAGGCACATTGACGTATCACTGGTGAACCAATGAATAGATTTGGAAAATCAATTTAGAATTTTTTGCAAAAAGTTACTTAACAGGTCTAGGCCTTTATTCCTCAAATATCAAATAGATAAGAATAGGTCTTATATGTGCAGAGATATTCATGCTAGTTCTTTTTGTGGTAGGGGTAAAAACATTAGAAACTTTAGGAATGTCTATCAATTGAGAAATGTCTGTATTATTTAAATATATAAATGTGATGAAATATCCTATAAGATAAATATCCTATAAATATCTTATAACAGGAAATATGTTTTCAAAAAGATGCAAAAATTAACATGAAATAAATCAGCATGAAGTAAGCAAGGCTGGGACAACAATTTCCATCTTAATATCAATATAAAAAAACATTTTTTAGACTCATAAACTGATAAAGAACGAAAAAAGCAGGAAAATTATTTATGCAAACATAAAATTGTAAAGACAACAACTTTGAAAGCTGTTGAAAGCCAATAATGTCATTATATTATTCGTTTGTTTGTTTATGCTGTCAAACTGTAAGCAAATGAAAACTACCACAGTAGTTATAACAAGGGTCTTTAATCAATAAATATTATAATCTGGGAACATACATAGATCTACAGTCCTGGAGCTCTCAAATTACACAAAGAGAGGAACTTTATAAAGAAAGTAAAGGCATTAATCCAGTTAATTTAATTCACTGCAGCTTGAATGATTAAGATGTGCTTGAGGTTTTGATTATCTTCTATGGATTTCTAACTTGAGTGATTGACAGGTACTTGAGAATTTAGTATTTTATCTATGACAAGGTCAATGTTTGAATAATTTGCAAAAAAGGTTCCATTTCCACATAGTTAAAGAGATTCTGCCCTTTCATGACAAGGAACAAAGGTCATGTGTCAAGGATGGTCAGGGAAAGGACTTTGTCCATGAAAGGCCAGCAGGAAAAAAAGGCAGAGGCCTGAACAAGTATCCTGGAATGGGGCACTCCCTTTCGGCTTGTGGGTCTTACAAAGGAAAAGAGGGATTGACTGTTAGCAGGAAGGAGACACTCTCCTTAAGACAAACAGGTTTTACAAAAGATAAAGTGTCTCATTTCCCATTGTCCATTCTGTCTTGGATTTAGAGATCCATCTCTTCCTAGGAAATATCCTCTGCAAATATTCTTTGTAAGAATTGGTTTCTCACAAAAAAAGTATTTGCCACAAAAGAAAATTTGAAGAACCTATATGCAAATTCTTATCAGGAATTAATATTCTTTGGCATTTTTCTCAAGCATCTATCTGTTGCTCATTTGAAATATTTAAATATCAAGAATCTATATATGAAAAAAATTATTTCAAAAGAAATTAAAGTTAAATTCAAAGTTTTCATTTCCCCCTGAGAAGAATGATATGCCAAGGCTCCAAAAGTTCTTTCCCAAAATTTCCTGATGTCAAAATGAGAAAATAACCACATTCTGGATTTCCATTTGGGCTAACTGTATCTAGGGTCAGACTTTTTATAATTCTGCCATTTTCCAAACCATATATCAACACCTGGTCCATAATCTAACTGGACAGCCATCCCATCTGGGGACCTATCATGACAGATCTGAAACTGTCAATAGGTCTTTAAAAGTCCTCTGATCTAAAAATCAATAAAAATTCCAGCCAAAAAGATATTTTTGAGTTTGGACTTCAAGAATTTGCTCACCTAAACTGATCTGCCAAGCTTAATATGGACTGGAATGCAATGGGTTTCTGCTGATCGTGTATGTGTTCAGGATCACTCAAAAAGGCAGAATGGTGAGTGACTTCAAAATATCAGAGGCCTTCAAATACCTTGACCAGTAAATAAATGAAAACTACAAAGGAAGTTGTAAAAACTACATGTAAATGTAAAACTACAAAGGATTTTTAATCAGAGCATACAGATTATAATCTGGGAAACCACACAGAACTACAGTTCTCAAACTCCCACTGAACACAAAGTGAGGAAAGAAAGAAATAGAAAGGAAAGTAATTAATATAGTTAATTGAATTCATTAAAGCTTGGATGATTAAGAAATGCTTGATTTTTTATTGTCTTCAGTTGAGTTCTGGCTTGCATCATTAATAGATTTTAAAGGATTTAGTGTTTCATCTGGGACAAAGGTCAGTATGGGGGTTTCTTGCAAACAAAGTTGTCCATGGTAATCTAAAAATGTTTTCAATAGAAAAAATACAACTTTAAGTAGATATGTATAAGTTAAAAAATATATGAATAAGTGAACGTACATTGTACCAAACTAAAATCTCTCATTCTAAAGGATTGTTTGGTATTTTATGTTTGCCTGGTGTAGGGGAAAGGTATATAAATGTAGTGTGCTTCATTTAGAGATGGAACACCTGTTATCAAATCCTGAATCTATTATTTTACTGCCTATATGACTATGCAAATAGCTTCATCTCTACTGGCTTCAGGGCCTTTTTTTTCTTTTATAAAAATTAAAATTTGGATTAGCCTTTAAGATCTCTTTCAACTCCAAATCTATAATCCTAAAAAATTAAAGTTATTTGTTTTCATGATTAATTATCTATTATAATAGTCAATAAGTTTAAAATTATGTATGTATTCTCTGATAATACTGAATAGCATTTAAGGTACATACTGTTTCAGTTATTCTGTAATTGTATATTCATAATAATGTTTTGAGTACTCAAAGACTAGAAATGATATAGTCCATGCTGGAGAAGTACTGTATCTAAATAACTATATGGTCCTTAATATTGGTCTATCTTCTAAAAACTATTTACTTCTTTTTAGTGTTATTAATTTTAGCTTCAGGTAATCACAGAAATCCTAAACAGGCAGATCAAATCAAAAGTGTTGACTACTTGCAAACATGTCAATAATGTGATAGAAATAAAGTGTTTTGTCCATTGGATAAAGGCAGATAACTCTACATTTTAAATATTTTTGTGATTTGGTGAATCAGATAAATCCAAATTCCTAAGTATAAAATAGCAAAAAAGTTATTGAAAGTCCAACATGATGGTGAGGGGGTCTAGACAAGCCAATGAAAATTAGTCACATGGAAATAATTGAAAATTCTCCTTTTCTCCCCCTCTTACCCTCATCATCAGGCAACCAATATAATGCTAAAGCATCCTAAAAGATCCCACCACTGCCCAGAGTCATTTGTAGCAAGGGTTCCCAGAACAATATTGGTCTCCTGCTGAGAGAGGAAATACTTGCAGAGAAATTTGAAAACATAGTCATCTAAGGTTTTAGACAAGACTCCACATGGCAGAGAAAATACTAGCTATAAGCTGTGAATAAGGTAATGAAATCTTTGAAACTGGGAGAGTTTTATGTGTAGAGGTAACCTAATGTGAATGTTATGAAGGAAGAAGAGGTTCCACAAAGGAAGTCCTCTGCTTGTGAAGAGCTCTTTTGCCCCATACATTCCTCATTGCTTTAGCTTTAATTTTGAGATCATTATCAGTGACTTTATATATGCAAGTGGAGAGTGTGCCCACTTTTTTAAGGGAATGTTTTATATCAATTGTTTTTACTAGACCAACTTGGTAAATACTATTCTTAAAAGCTAGTTGTATGGCTATAACACGGTTAGAAATCTAGCATCACAGAACTAGAACCTAAAATGGAATAGTAGACATTCGCCTTCAATGGATGTGATCTGCCAGTGTGAGTAGGGGTTGCAGAAATAGGAAAAAAATAAAGTGATATATCAAAATTCAAAGCAAATGCAAGGATAAATATTGAGAAAAAGTTGCATAAATTTTTCCCTTTGGTTTAATAATAATAATCTCATTAAAAACCTATCAACCAAATTCATAACATTAATTTAAATTTATACTTTGAAAAACTAAAAGAGTTTTCATAGCAAATTGATTTGTAGGGTTATCTGATTTTGTGGAAATTCGAGATTTCAGTTCTATTTCCTCCTAGATAGCCAGACAACAGCTCTCATTAAATAACAAGAATAATGATGAGGTCTGCTAAGTGACTTCTGCCAAAGCTTGCTTTTTCAAAAACTCTTCCTGATTACATGGAGTTCCAGTCTCCTTAGGACAAGCCATCTGGCAATCACTTTGAATTTTTCCCTGTGACTACAACACAAAATAAGAAGAGATTCAATTTTCAAAGAACACAAAGGAGAAATGTCTAGATTACCACAGTAGCATTTTGACATCTCTGCCAAGAGACTCCACATTGATGCCAGGATGAATATTGTAATTTAAATCAGATTTAATTATCAAGGGACAGCATAAATTGTTGAGTTGACTGGAGATGCCTTTTCTAATTCCAAATATATAAAGGAATTACTGTTTGTTTTCTCTCATCCCTGTATAAAAGATGAAAATGTTAATATGAATATGGACTTGATTTTGTATGAGTTAATTTCAGATTAAAATAGACCTTAGGTAGTCAAGTTTATCAATCTAATGGGTTAGTTAGTTGGTTAAAAGAATGTAAATAATTTAAAATATTGTTACTAAATTATATATCTAGAAAATGTATTTTGTATACAGAATGCACAATATCCCTAAAAAAAAAGGTGCTATTCATTTCCCCACTACGGTTAGTAATGTGAGGCAGACAGTAGTTTCATGACTTTCCAGAACAAGTAAGTGACTCAGGCAGGATTTAATTTCAGCTTTTCCTGACCCCAGATCCAGAGTTCTAGTCCCTATACCACCAAGTTGCACAGTAGATAGAGAGCTGGTCTTGGAATCAAGATGATATTAGTTGAGGTCCTGCCTCTGATTTATAACAAATACTGACTTGTGATCCTGGGTAAGTTATTTAGCTCCTCGGTGACTCAGGCAATTCACTAATATAAATTGAAGAACAATTATCGATCCCATTAGTAGGAATAATTCCTTTACTGATAGTTACCAATGAAATCAAGGTCCATAACAACAATGTGGCCCTTGACTTGAAGGAACTTACAGCATAGTAGTAGGAATTAAATATATGTACAAACCATATGTTAGGATATTATAGAGAATATATTCATTAACAAAATGTCATAGAAATACAAAGTAGGAAATATCATTCAAAGTTAATCAGATTATGGCAGAATCATAGAGGGTGAACTTGAAAGAATTGAAATTTTTTAAAAGCTAAAATATATGGAGGAAATTCGTCTCTCACAAAGATTGGAGGTGGACTAGAGAAGGATAGTTTTCTTAAGGATACAAAACATGGAATGTTTGTTAGTACATACCGAGGGAGCATTCTCACTGGAATTTCTCCTTCATTAGGGGCAAAGGACAACAGGAGTAATCCCCCAAATCTGCACATCCATTTTCAAGGCTTTTAACTGCTCTTACTGGCTTGGAGGAAAACAAAAGACAACAACAACAAAAAAGTTAATTTGGATGGAATTTGGAGCACTATACAGCAATAATGTGAAATGAGTAAAAAATCAGACCCATATTGTGGAATATTATTAAACTTGGAATAAGAAAAAAATGAACTTATCTTGTAGTTTTGGGAAAACTTTTCTCAGCCTTGCATGATATTTTAAAAATAAATCTTATACCTTTCACCAATAAGTCTTCTCCCCACTTCCTTATTTCCTATCATTCATGTGCTTACTGCAACTTTCTCCTACTTCACCCATGTTTCACATGATGATGTGGCCTTATTCCTTAAGAAGACTAATCCTTCTACTTATTTGAGTGATCCTATTATATTCTATATCTTAGAGCAGACTGGTCCTTCAGTTATTTTCAGTCTTCACTTATTTTTAAATTCTCTCCTTCTATTACTTCATTTGCTGATGCCTACAAACATGCTGATATCTCTGATACTGAAAAATATATCACACTTTCTATTCCAGCTAAATATCATCTACATCTCTTCTGTCTTTCATATAAAAAGTTTTCAAAATCTACCTCTACTTTATTGTCATTCTTTTCTTAACCTCTTACAATCTGGCTTCTGACCTTACCATTACACCAAACCTTCCTTATCCAAAATTATTTCTTAGTTCCCAATCTTCACTCTCTTTTTCCTCTTGTAGCTTTTGACACTTTTGATTAATCTTTCATCTTCTCTTCTTTCTAGGTTTTTGGAACACAACTCCCTCCTGGTTTTCCTACTAAATACCTAGGTTCTCCTTTTCTGTCTCATTTGTTGGATCATCTTCTAGTTTTTGCTTTCTGAATGTGTATCCCTCAGGGTTTTGTCCTTGGGGTTTCTCTTTTCTCCCTCCATGCAATTTCATTTGGTGATCTCATCAGCTTTCAATAATTTAATTGCTATCTCTATACTTATGGTTCTCAGATATATCTTTCATATCCCAATATCTCTGCTGTCCTTCCATTTCAAATCTCCAAATGAATCTAAGACATCTCCAATTAGTTATCTAGTGGACATCTTAAACTCAAAATGTCTAAAAGAGAATTTATCTTTCTCCCTAAACCTTGTCCCTCTCCTACTTCCACTATTAAAGTATAGGTCAACATTTTCTTCCCAGTAATTGAACAAAAGATCATTGATCTCCTTTAGAAAAAAATCCCCTGGAACCAGAGGGATCACAGGTGAAATAGTTCAAACTTTTAAAGAACAATTAATTCTAATACTGTAAAAACTTTTGGGTAAAATAGGTAAAGAGGGAGTCGTGTCAAATTCTTTTCATGACACAGATATGGTGCTAATATCTAAATCATGAAGTCCAAAAACAGAGAAAGAAAATTACAAACCAATTTCATTAATGAACATTAATGCAGAAATCTTAAATTAAAAAACAAAACAAAACTAGAAAAGAGACTAGAGCAATGTATCACAAGGATTATTCACTATGACCAGCTGGTATTTATACCAGGAATACAAGGCTGTTTTAATATCAGGAAAACTATCAGCACAATTGAATATATCAATAATCAAAGTAAGAGAAATCAGAAGATTATCTCAATTGATGCAGAAAAAGACTGATAAAATACAACACCCATTCCTACTAAAAACACTAGAAAGCATAGGAATAAATTTGCCTTTCTTTAAAATAATAAATTGTATCTATCTAAAACCATCAGCAAGCATCACCTACAATAGCGATGAGTAAGAAGCCTTTGCAATAAGATCAGTTAAAGCAAGGACGCCCATTGTCACTACTATTATTTAATATCCTACTAGAAATATTGGTTTTAGCAATGAGAGTAAAAAAAGAAATTGAAGCTGTTAAAGTAGGCAATGAGTAAACTAAACTCTCACTCTGTAGATGATATGATGGTATACTTAAGAGAATTCTAGAGAATTAATTAAAATGCTAGTTAAAATAATAACTTTGGCAAAGTTTCAGGATACCAAATAAACCCACATAAATCATCAAAATTTCTACATATTATCAACAAAGACCAACAGCAAGGATAGAAAGAGAAATTCCATTTGAAATAACTATAGACAATTAAAAATATTTGAAAATCTCTTTTGCCAGAACAAACACAGGAATTTTATGAACACAATTATAAAGCACTTTTCACATGAAATAAAATTAGATATAAACAATTGGGAAAACATTAGTTAGATTAGATTAGATTAGGAGTAATTGACCTTGGGAATTTATTGTTTGATACAGCCAAGGATCCCAGCTATTGAAATAAGAAATCATTATTTGACAAAAACTGTGGAGGAGCAGGGAGCAGAGGTAGGAACTGGAAAACAGTTTGGCAAAAATTAAGTATGAACTAATATCTCACACTCTATATTAAGATAAGGTCAAAATGGACATATGACACATATAAAGAATTTTACCCTAACTAAATTAAGGGACTATAGAATAGCTTACCTGAAAGATCTTTGGAGAAGGGAAGAATTTATGACCAAACAAGAGATAAAGAGCATTGCAAGATGTAAAATGAATAATTTGAGGGGAATGGCTGAAAAAATTGTGGTATATTATAGTGATGGAATACTATTGTACTATAAGGAATGATGTACAGGATGATTATCAGAAAGAGCTGGGAAGACCTCCATGAACTGATGCAGAATGAAATAAGTAGAACCAGAAGAACATTATATACAATAACTGCAATATTGTAGAATGATCAAATGTGAAAGATTTTGAGACTTACAGAACTTTTAAGGACCCTATGCCATACCCCACCCTGCCCCTCAATATGTGCTCCGCCCAGTCCCACCATTGAATGCACTGCCTGCCTCCCTGTGTTGCACCAACCCTGCATTAGGGAGGGTAGGGCCCTCTCTCAGATGTCTTAAGCCACCTCCTGCATCCATGTGGACCATCCCCTGCATCCAGCTGCCCCAGTTACTGGCTGTCCAAGGAGGGCTGCTGGCAGGCTTCAATGGATAGGAAAAGGGGGACAAGGGTAGGAGATAGGCAGCTCAGAGACCCAGCACCCCCCTACTCTGCATTTGGGAGTGGGGTAAGCTCCAGCCAGCTCATGCACAGGGAAGGCACTTTCTTTGGGCATGAGACCTCCTCCTGCATCCAGCCCTGCCTGCCTATTGGGCTGTGACCCGTGTGAGTGGGATCAGGAGGCAGAGGGAGGGCAGTTAGCCTTTCTGGGGCAGTTTTACTCCCAGAGTGGTGGCTGGCATGGAAGGAAGGAAGGAAGGAAGGAGGAGAAGGAAGGAAGGAAGGAAGGAAGGAAGGAAGGAAGGAAGGAAGGAAGGAAGGAAGGAAGGAAGGAAGGAAGGAAGGAAGGAAGGAAGGAAGGAAGGAAGGAAGGAAGGAAGGAAGGAAGGAAGGAAGGAAGGAAGGAAGGAAGGAAGAAAGGAAGGAAGGAAGGAAGAAAGGAAGGAAGGAAGGAAGGAAGAGAGGGAGGGAGGGAGGGAGGGAGGGAGGGAGGGAGGGAGGGTCTTAGGATCCCAAAATTGTCTTATGCACAGACTAAGAACCTGGCACAATAGCTGGGGAGGGGGAATCCACCAGCACTCCTTGTGCAAATTTGCTTCCTATTCTCCCGTATCCTGAGAAAATCAATTCTCTATGTCTACCTTTTAAGTTGTATTCAGTGAGAGAGAGCCCCTTTCCTCCATCTAATTATTTTTTTAAATAACCCTTACCTTTTGTCTTAGAATCAATACTGGTTCCAAAGCAGAAGAGTGGTAAGGGATAGGCAATGGGGATTAAGTGACTTGCCCAGGGTCACACAACTAGGAAATGTCTGAGGCCATATTTGAACACAGGACCTCTAATATCTGGGTCTGAATCTCAATCCACTGAGCCACCCAGCTGCCCCCACTATTGGTTTTTGAATCCTGTTTTTTTAAGTCCTTTCCAAAAAGTTTGGTTTAGAAGAGTTGTCAGAGTGGTTTTAGCTTTTGCTGCTACTAAGAAGCTATATTGACTCTGCCCCCACTGGAGTCATGAGTATCCTCGTATAAAAGTTACTGATATGAAGTATGTTTGGCCTGATAATAAAAACTTAATTTAATTTAATTTTCCTCTAATTATATAAGTAAAGCAGTTTCCAATATTTTAAAAAGAATTTTGAGCCTCAAATTTTCTTCCTCCCATCCTCCTCATTCCCTTACGATGGCAAAATCTCATATTGATTTTATATTTGCAATCATAGATGTAAATTTTTTTTCTGTATTAATGCTTTTGTGGAAGAAAACACAAATAAAAATTAAGAAACTGAAAAAATTTTCTTTGTTCTGGAATCAGATTTCATCAGTTCTTTGTCTGGAAGAGGATAGCATTTTTTTTATCAGGAATACTTTTGGATTATTTTGGATCATTGAATCACTGAGATTAGCTAAAATATTCTCCATTGTTCAACTCATATTATACCTTCCAGTGTGTACATTGTTCTCTTAGTTCTGCTTATTTCACTCTGCTACAGATCATGTAAATCTTTCCAGGTTTCTCTGAGCTCCTCTTATTCACTATTTCTTGTAGCACAATAATATTCAATTACAGTCATAGACTATAATTTATTCAGCCATTACCCAGTAGATGCTTTCCAGTTTTTTGCCCTCACAAAAGGAGTTTTTAAAAATATTTTTGTACATATACATTATTTTTAAATCACTTTGGAGTATGAATCTAGTAATGGTATTGCTGAGTCAGAGAGCATGTAATATTTTATAAACCTTTGGGCATAGTTCCAAATTTCTCTCTAGATTGGTTGATTCAGTTCACAACTCTTCCCAAAGTGCATCATTGTCTCAATTTTCAAACATCCCCTCCAAGTTTTGTCATTTTACTTTTCTATCTTAAAAGCCAATCTTATAGGCATGGAGTACCTCAGGGCTATTTTAAATTTCATTTCTCTAATTAATAATGATTTATCCCATTTGTTTGCATGACTCTAGAGAGCTTTAATTACTTTGAATGAGAACTATCTGTTCACATTCTTTGACTATCCTTCAATTGGGGAATGCCTTCAGCCCTTATACCTTCAACTCTTCTCTATTTATTTGATACATGAGGCCTTTATAATGAAGACATATGTACATAATACATAATAAACACACAGATATACATACATATATATATATACATATATATATATATATTACACCATTGTGATTACTGGGTATTAGTCTCCATTCTGTTTCTCCCTGGTGAGTTTCTGACCATCACTTCTTCCAACTTGTTCTCTTTTCTATTAAGCCTATCTTCATTCTCTTATGATATTCCCCTACTACTTTTTACCATATCCCCCTCACTGCTTTTCTATAGGTTAAGATAGATTTCTACATTCAATTGATTATATATCTTCTTCCCTCATTGAGTCAATTCTGATGAGACTAAGGATCATGTGCTCCCCTCTCCTTTTCACCCATCTTTTCCATTAGAAAACTCTTTCATGTCTCTTTTGTATGTGGTAGTTTACCTTATTCTATCTCCTACTTCACCATTTCCCCAATACCTTTCTCTTTCTCATGGCTCAATTTTATTTCTTTTTTTGATATTGTTCTATTATATTCAACTCATGCTGTCACTCTGTTTATATATACTTCTTCTAACAGTCCTAAAATGTATAAAGTCCTTAGGAGTTATGAGAATCATCTTCCCAGGTAGATATGTAAAGTCTAACCTTATTGAATATCTTTTGATTTTTCTTGTTTATCTTTTTATGCTTATCTTTAGTTTTATATTTGAAAGTCAATTTTTCATTCAACTCCAATCTTTTCATCATATATGTTTGAAAGTCCTCTACATTTTGCTGAGTTAGTTGAATTCTTTGACCTTTTGCCCTCTGGAATTTTTCTCTAGGCCATCCAATCCTTTAAATTAGAAGTTGCTAAATCTTGTTTTATCCTTACTGTGGTTTCACAATATTGGAATGGTTTCTTTTTGGCTGGTTGAATATTTTCTCTTTGGCCTGGGTAATTATTAAGAATTATTTTTCCTACTTATATGGCAATAAATATGACAATTGTGAAGATTGGATTTAGCTCTTCCCTGATTGTAACAATGAAGGTATTTAGCTCTTCCTTTATTGTGAAGATTAAATTGTAATCCCCTGCCTATTTTTAGATTTTAATCCCAAAAGTGTAAACCCAGTACTTAAAATAGATCTACCCATTTTAACCACAAAAAGGTATGAACCACCACAAAAATGTGTGAACTAACCAAAAAAAAAAAGGTGTTAACACCCATTTCATACATTGAGTGGGAGGTCTGTGATCCACATGTGAAAGAGTGGGCAGTCCTAGAGAAGAGCATTTAAAGAACAACTAATCCCAATAATATACAAAGTATTTGACAAAATAATCAAAGAAGGAGTCTTACCAAATTATTTTCATGATGCATATATAGTACTGATTCCAAAGCCAGGCAGACCAAAAACAGAGAAAGAAAACTACAGACCAATCTCCTTAATGAACATAGATGAAAAAAATCTCAAATAAAATACTAGCAAAGAGACTACAGCAAGGTATCACAAGGATTATCCACTATGACCAGGTGGGATTCATACCATAAATTCAAGGATGATTAAATATTAGGGATACCATCCACATAATTGACCATATCAATAATCAAACCAACAGAAATTACATGATTATCTCAATAGATGCAGAAAAAGCCTTTGACAAAATACAACTCCCATTCTGACTGAAAACCCTATAAAGTAGAGGCATAAAAGGTCCATTCCTCAAAATAATAAACAGTGTATGTTTAAAACCATCAACAAGCATCATCTGTAATGGGGACAAATTATAAGCCTTCCCAGTAAGACCAGGAGTGAAGCAAGGATGCCCATTATCACCTGTATTATTTAATATTGCACTAGAAATGATAGCAGTAGCAATTATGAGAAGAAAAAGAAACTGAAGGAGTTAAAGTAGGCAATGGGAATAAACTATCACTCTTGGTATATGTTAGGATGTCTCCTTAAAGAATCCTAGAAAATCAACTAAAAGGCTAGTGGAAATAATTAACAACTTTAGCAAAGTGGTAAGGTATGAGAAAAACACACATAAATAAATCAACATTTCTATATATTTCCAACAAAATTCAGCAGCAAGAGTTAGAAATTCCATTTAAAATCATTCTAGACAATATAAAATATTTAGGACTCTATCTAACAAGAGAAACAAAGGAATTATATGAACAGAACTACAAAGTACTTTTCATACAATTAAAACTAGATCTAAATAATTGGGAAAACATTAATTGCTTATGAGTAGGAAGAGCTATCATAATAAAAATTAAAATATTACCTGCTGGGAGCCATCAAGGACCCCACTGTTTGACATGCTCACATATGGAAACCAGGGTCTGCAAAGCAGCCCCCAGAAAGGATGGAAACACCCACTGAAACCTCCCTGAGTAACTTTCCTTATTAACATCCCCTTATTATTGCAATTGCTCTTACTTAGCCACAGGAAAAACAGATGAGAGCAACATGCTTGGAGTGTCAATACAGATGTCCCACTCTGTCCCCCCAGAATATCACCAGGACATTCCAATTACAAAATTAAACCTAAGGATTCTTATATACCCACTTAGATAGGACCCTCTTTTCTAGGCATAAACTTCTGGCAAATCTGTACTCAGAATTCCCCAACCTAAAACTGGGCCATGTTTATTCTATCCTTTGACCCCACACTTAGTAACAATGTTTTGTTGATTATCTCCTTAGGTTTCACATCTGTTGTTAAGATCTATGGAAACATGCATGTTGAAAAATGAAACTTCATGCCAAGTATGTATGTAACCAGGAGGTATAAAAATAAAGCCAAGCCTGGGCAAAGGCGGAGCAGTTTTTCTGTGAAATCTGTGCTGAGGGCTGAATACAAAAGCTATGTCCCATTCATCATTCTGCTAACACCTTCCCACCTCCAAGACCCCATCCCCTGTGGGAAACTGGACCACCCCAAAGCACTTACCCAAATTAATCTACTTATTTGGGCTCATAATAAAAAAAAAAGTTGCTTTATATCCTTTCCATAGTAATGTCCCTATATGCATTAATAATTATTTCACTTAGTTTATTAATAGTTACATTAATTACACTAGTTAGTAACCACTGATTAACACTTGAATAGGCTTAGAAATCAATAGCTTAGCTATTATTCCATTAATAACTTAATCACACCTCATACATAAAACAGAATCAGCAATCAAATATTTCATAACTCAAGTTACAGCATCAATAATCATCATATTCCCATTGCGTATAATGCATCTATAACCAACCAATGAACTATAACTCAAATTTCTAATCAATTAGCATCACTCTTAATAACTCTACCCTTGGCTATAAAATTAGGACTTGCTCGATTTCTCTTATGATTTCCAGAAATTACCCAAAGCATCCCACTCCTATCATATTGTAATGGGGAAATTTAAGGCTTTTGGGAGAGGTTATAATATTGTAATGGTTAAAGTGTGGCTACAGGATTTATGTAATATTGAACAATGGCCGCCAAGGAATTTACTTATGAAATTCCTAAAAATGAAACACTCAAGTCAGAATGGAGTTTATGGAGGTTTAATCACACTGGGAGTAGGGAAAGGAGAGGGAGAGAAGGAGAGAAGAGAAAAGGGAAAGGGCTACTCAACCTCTGACCAAGGCAGAGAGAGTTTTAGGCCCAAAGGGCCCAGGTGGAAAGAATCAGTCCTTAACTCACGTGACCAATCTGAAGGAAAGCTGTCTGCGGGCGTCCTCTCCCTCCAAGCTCCTAACACCAACTCGCGTCTAGCTCTCTCCACAGGAAGTGAGCGAATTCCAGAGGCTGTTCCCTACCTCACTTCCTGTGTCTCACAAATGCCAATGGTTGGCTCTAGCTTGGCTTAGGACAGCCCAGGTGGGCAGTTAGTTATTTCTGATTTGTCATTGACTAGCACATGCCCGTGTAGTGTGGGTGTGCACAATTTTTTTGGTGCTAGACCAAGATGGAGACTTTTAAAATTCACAATCCCCCCTGATGATGATTGGGAGACTAGTCTCCCCAATTGATCACTAAACATAAGCATACTGCACCTCAAAAATTTCTAACTATAAGTGTATACAAAATTTTTTTACCCACTAAGAGGAAAATTATAATAGTTGTAAATATGGGGAAACAGAGGAGAGAGAAAGAGAGCAAACCAATGTTTTGCTGGGCGCATTGACAAAAACCAATTAGGGGGCAGTCCCCTTTGGCATAAGAGTGTACATTCAAAAAATGTTCAATCAACCACACCCCAAGGTTCATTCTGGATCTTCCTGTAGTGAAAAGGTTTAAATATCTTTCTGCAAACAGTTCATTCTTTGGATTCAGTTAGTTAGCAAGCTTCTTCTCTGAAGATTTCTCTCGAACAAAATTTAAATCTTGGATTTGATGAAATACAATCCCCCCTGAAGGAAGTGTTGAAAAAAACACTGAGTCCAGCTGAGGATTCAAGTTTTAGTTGTGGGGGTGTGTGAGTTAATTCAAAAGAAAAACAAAACAATATGAAAATAAAATCAAAAATCAAAATCAAAAGAAAAAGGGAAAAAATTAAGGGAAAAATATAAAGCCTTTATATATACATATCTATATTAAAGAAGAATTCAAAATCAGTATCAAAAATAAAAAAAAAATCTATGTATATAAAATTTGAGAAAGCAAGAATTATTTTTTTTTCCCACAGGCCCCTGTATTAGGGTCCAGTTAAGTAATTTCTAATCCCACAAGTCTGTAGGACAGAATGCAGCATATTTTACTTCCCCATTTGCAGCCAAGGCTACAGGAAGTTGCCATACTATAGGAGAGAAAAAAGAGGACCAGATTTCTATTTTATATCTAGGGAAGTGTCATTCCCTCATCTGATTTTACCTTCATTCTCAGGGATGGATGGAGCCAGGATGGTAGCCAACCTTAGGTACTTGTCTGTAGGTATTTTCACAAAGAGTGTGGATACAGGGAAGGCCTACATCTTAACGTCTGTCAAGTGTCGCAACCCCGAGTCTCACACTAGGTTCAAGTCCTTAGTATTGGCTTAGAAATGCATCAATCCTACCTGGATTGGTCTTTTGATTTTTAGACCTGTGAGCTCTTTTGGCATTATCCAGGTTATATCTGTGCTCCTTGTTTTGATCTCGTTCCTAGAGTCAGACACAAACATTAATCATAGTCCCACAACAATTATCAATAAATGGCAGGTTCCCATAGTCTAAAGCTGTTTGGGTGCGTATTAATAATAACAGCAAGTATATATTTAAACTAATATTATAGAATAAAATTAATATTGATCATATGTACCTTAAGTACATAGAAATGAGAAAAAGGGAAAAAATAAAATAATGTAAAAATAATAATAATAATAAAATAAGGAAAAGAGAAAAAAGGAAAAAAAGGAAAAAATTTAAATTTAGGAATTCAATGTGTCAAAAGCAGAATAAAACAGTTCCACTTGTCAATGTATAGGATACAGTCAATCAGTCTCAACAGAAGATGCTCTCTTTACATGAGAACAGTGAATCCAAGAGTCCTTTTCTCCAACCTTTATAGATGTTGGAGTAGTTAACAGTATTTGGAATGGTCCTTCCCAAGAAGGCTGGGTTGCTCCTGTACGCTGGAAGTTCTTTATATACACGTTGTCTCCTGGGTTCAGGTCGTGAAGTGAAAAGTCTAATGGTCCAGCTTGTACTGCAGCTCCAGATTCATGTAGCTCACGCAGTTTGTGCTGTAATTCCTGTATATAGGAAGCAATAGTAATATCTCCCCCTAATAGCGATGTATAAGCCGGGGAGAAAGGCTTAGCCTGTATAGGCGGATGTCCAAAAAGCATCTCAAATGGTGAGATATGTAAGTCTCCTCTAGGCCTGCTTCTAAGATAAAATAGGGCCAGAGGGAGAATTTCAGGCCATTTTAAATGGGTCTCAGTGCATAATTTGCCAATCATAGTTTTTAGTTCTTTGTTCATCCTCTCAACTTGGCCTGAACTCTGGGGATGATATGGAACATGGAATTTTGGAGTTATCCCCAAGCAAGAATATATCTGGTTTAGAACAGAATCAGTAAAATGACTTCCCCTATCGGAATCAATATGTGCTGGTAGGCCAAAGCGAGGAATAATTTCTTTTAAAAGCACCTTAGCAACAAAAGCTGCTGTGGCTCGGGCTGTAGGAAATGCTTCCGGCCATCTGGTCAGTTGGTCTACTATGACCAAACAAAATTTATATTGTCCAGCCTTTGGCATCGTTATAAAATCTATCTGCAGGTACTCAAAAGGTGTGTAAGCCAGAGGACGTCCACCAAAGGCTTTACCACGAAAGGCATGTTGGTTATATGCCTGGCAGGTAGAGCAGGATGAACACACTTTAGAGGCTATGGTAGTTATGCCAGGGGCTATCCATACTCTCTTAACAGAGTCCACGATGCCCTGGGTACCAAAGTGGCCATTATTATGAACAGATTGGCAAATTTGGTGATAGAAACTTCTAGGGAGCAGGGGTTTTCCTTCAGATGACACCCAGACTCCATTGATCTGTTTTGCTTTGAATTTCTGTTTCCATTTTTCCACTTCCTTCTCATCATAGGAAAGTGATAAATTTGGGTCATCAGTAGTTGTTAATGTTAAAAGTAATTCAGGCCCTTCTATGGCTGCTAGCTTTGCAGCAGCATCTGCTCGGTCATTTCCCCTAGAGACAGGGTCAGTGCCACCTGTATGGGCTGAGCAATGAACTACAGCTAGGGCTTCAGGCAGCTGAAGAGCAGAAAGTACTTCATTAATAATTTCAGCATTAGCTATGGATTTTCCAGCTGAGGTTAAAAATCCTCTCTGGAGCCATAGCATCCCGACTGAGTGACAAATGCCAAAAGCATATCTAGAATCCGTATAAATTGTTGCCTTTTTATCCTTGGCAATTATACAGGCATGTTTCAGAGCTATGAGCTCTGCTCCTTGAGCGCTAATGTTAGAAGGTAATGAGGCTGACCACTCAGTGGCAAATTCTGAGACTACGGCAGCTCCACTATAGCGTATGCCATCCCTCATGAAAGACGAACCATCAGTAAATAAGATCAGGTCTGAGTTCTTTAAGGGAGTGTCCAAGAGATCATCTCGAGGCTTTTCTGCCATGGACACTAGTGTTTCACAACTGTGTAATGGTTCTCCTGAAGTTGGTAAGTCTGGAAGCAAGGTGGCAGGATTAAGGGTTGTACAGCGTTTCAAAGTAATATTTTCATTATTTAGCAAGGTTATTTCATACCTTGTAATTCGCTGATCAGAAAATGCCTGTGTTCTCTGTCTTAGCAATAATGCTTCTACCTCATGTGGACACATAATTGTCAATGGGCATCCTAATACTAGATCAACGGTTTTTGTCACTAGTAAAGCAGTAGCAGCCACTCCTCTAAGGCATGGTGGTGCTCCTGAAGCTATTGGGTCCAGCTGGGCTGAATAATAAGCAACTGGACGCTGAGAAGGCCCCAAAGTCTGAGTTAAAAAGCCTGAGGCTACTCCTCTTCGCTCATGTACATACAAAGTAAATGGCTTGTTGTAATTTGGGATGCCTAGAGCAGGGGCAGATAAGATAGCCTTTTTTAGCTCTGATAGAGCTGACATGTGTTCAGGCTCTAATTTGAGGGGTTCAGGGACTACATCCCTTGTTAGTGCTATAAGAGGTTTAATAATTTCCCCATAGCAAGGAATCCATTGTCTGCAAAACCCTGTTGCTCCCAGAATTGCTCTTAACTGTTTTTTAGTAGTAGGAGCACTCAATTTTTGAATATTCTCAATTCGCTTGGGAGAAATAGAGAGGGCACCAGCTGTCAGAATGAACCCCAAATATTCTACTTTGGGGAGACACCACTGAACTTTATCCTTTGAGATCTTATGACCTCTTTTGTGCAATTCCAAAAGAAGGTGTTTACTATCTTCCTGACATGTTTCTGCATCCACGGAGGCCAAGAGTAGGTCATCTACATATTTTATTAATTTGCTGTTTTTAAATTTTATATTATCTGTATCTTGTCCCAAAATTTGTGCAAATAAGGTCGGACTTTCTACATAACCCTGGGGCAGACGACTCCAGGAATATTGTATGCCATTCCAGGTGAAAGCAAAAATATGCCTCGAGTTCTCATGTATGGGTATAGAGAAAAAGGCTGAGCACAAGTCTACTACTGTAAAGTATGTAGCTGTGCTAGGAATAGAAGAAATAATAGTATTGATATTGGGAACTATGGAGTGTCTCTTTATAACGTGATTGTTCACAGCCCTCAAATCCTGTACGAATCTATAGAGGTGTTTGCCATCGGGTCCCCTTTTTGGTTTTTTAACGGGGAGGATGGGCGTGTTGTATTCAGATTTACAAGGGAAAATTATTCCTTGGTCAATTAAAGAATTTATTATTGGGGTAATGCCCTCCATTGCCTCCTTGGAAAGAGGATACTGAGGAATGCAAGGAGGTGGGCTGGATTTAGTTTTTATTTGCACGGGAGTAGCTGATTTAAGTAAGCCTACATCAGTAGAAGATGTGGCCCAAAGAGACTCTGGTATATCTGTAGGTATTTCAAAGGTGGGAGGCTCCTTTGCCTCCTGGCTCTCTGAGAGAAATACAGGGAGTAAATTTAAGGTTTCCTCGGGCACTTCTAAAGAAAGGGAGCCATCTGGGGCACACATTATTGTGGCTTGTAATTTGCATAGTAAATCTCTCCCCAGCAAATTTGTGGGAGATCCAGGCATTAAAAGAAAAGAGTGCTCAACAGTTAGGGGTCCCACGCGTACCATGCGAGGAGAAAGTTTTGGGACCTTTAATGGTTTTCCTGAAACACCTACTACATTTAAAGAGCCAATAGAATCACATTTCTCATCTGGTTTGCTTACTAGAACTGACCTAGATGCTCCAGTGTCTAAAAGACAGTCATAGTATGAATTTCCTACCTTTAAAGTGACATGAGGTTCCTTACTGTTTGGGGGGGAATATATAGGGATTACTGGCATTAAAATATCAGGGTCTGGAAAATCAAAGGTCTCATTCTTTGATTCCAGGGCCCTCACCCCCCCTTCACACCTTCATAAAGATGCTTGGGCAGTTTTTTGGGACCCTCCACGCTGTTGGGGTTGTTCACCCTGAGTGTAGCGTGGTCGAGCTCCATTTCTTATATATTGTTGTTGGGCATTTTTTTGGGTAGTATCATTTTCTGTATTTTGAGCACCGTCATTTTGATTGGCATTGTGGTTCCTATATTTATTATTCCTAAAGGTGTTATTATTTCTTGTTTCCCGTAGCCTGCTCCTACAGACTATCATTGCATGGCCTCTCTTCCCACAGAAGGTGCATATTAAGGGGTTTGTTAATGATCTATCTGTGGATTCCTGCAAAGGGGCCATGGTCTCTCCCTTACTTTTCAATTGTTCCTTTAAAATTTCAATTTCTTTTTCTAAGTCTGATACTGATTTATTGTGTGTTTCAGGTTTTTTTGTACGATTCTTATAGGCATATGTTGCTACTTTCCTCAGTTCTTCGAGGTCCATAGACTCCCAGTTGGGACAGTTGGTTTCAAAGTAGTCTTTTACTGCTGAACAACAATTCCTAACGAATTGTCTGCGTATATGTTTAATGTCTTTTTCTCTGGACAAATCAAGGTCCATATATGTACTTCCTACATCAATAAGTCTGTCCATAAAGTGGGAGGGGGTCTCATTAATTTCCTGTCGGGATTGTTCAAATTTTTCCCATGCATCAGGGCTATCAGAGCAGTCTCTCATGGCTTTTAATAATGCTTCTCTGGCCAGGGCTAGTTTTGTGTGATCCTGTACAATATTAGGGTTCCAGTGTGGATCTACAGTTGGCCAGTGATGAGCTCCTCTACCACTTTTCTTATTAGCTAGAGAGATGACATTATTTTTCTCTCTCTTTGTCAGAAATGTATCTAACAAATTCTCCACATCCAACCAAGAAGGGTCAAAGTTTCTGAATATATTTTCTAATTTTTCTATAACCAACATTGGTTCTGCCTCAAATAATTGAACATTGTGCTTGAATTTTTCTAAATCATCAGGTTTAAAAGGTGTATAGTGTCTTACAGACACCAAGTTCCCTTCTTTATTAAAGGTGGGTACTTCCCTCAATGGAAATAAACTTCTGTCTAAACTATCTGGTGTTACTGTTTCTAGGCTACTTGCTCCATTTTCAATGTTAGGATTATTGGCTGTTGGAGCATGGGGGTTGGAGATTAGAGCATGAGTGGAGGGAAGAGCAGGGAGAAGGGCTGGAACAGGAACAGGGGGTGGGGCTGGAGCATGAGCATGGGTGGGGGAAGGGCAGGGAGAGGGGGTAGGGCTGGAACAGGGTAAGAGGCATGAATGGAAGGAGGAACCAGGGTGGGAGGGGCAAGAATGGCAGGGGGAGGGGCTGGGTGGTCAGGATGGGGAGGAGCTGGTTGGTGTGAAGGGGCTTCTATTTGAGCCAAATCGTTTTGGGCAGGGTGGGTCAGGGAGTCTGATAATGATGGGGGATGGAGAGTTAAATCACTCCTATTGTGGGATGTTTTTAACTCCCTATCAATGTTTTGCAGGAAGGTTCTTATCTCTCCCCATTTGTCCCGTTTAATTTCATCCAGGGAAGTTTTTATCTCTCCCCATCGTCCCTCCCTAAATTTAGCCAGGGAAGTTTTTATCTCTCCCCATGTTTTCTCCCTAACTTCATCCCGTTCCATCAATTGTTGATAAATAAGAGTAATTTCTTTTTTAATTTGTTCAATACAAGCATTTTGGTTCCGAATTCTTTGATCAGTGATAGTAATCAATTCTTTATGTTGCTGATCAATAAATGTGTGCAATTCTGTAATTCTCTGATCAGTTATAATATTCTGTTCCCTAACTTTTTGAGTAAAAATATTATTCTGTTCCTGAAGTTGCTCCCCAATAAAAGTGTGGAGTTCCCTAATACGTTGATCAGTGACATTATATTGCTCCGTGATTTGGTTTTCCATAAAAGTGTGTAATTCCTTAATTTGTTTAGTAATAGAAGGAACAAGGGAGTGTTCTCTCTTAGAGGTTAGGTATATCATTGTAAGTACAACAATTACAATCCCAAGGAAGATGAATATAAGGGTCACGAAGAGGTTTATAGTTTCTGAAAAATACCATCCTAGACGAACACCTACTAAAAATCCAATGCACTTGGTCATTGAACTTATAAGCCAATTTCGAAGTAAAGCAGACATTGGTTGTAGCCACATTTTTTCTTTCTTTGAGTCAATTGCTAGGTTGCCTGTAACCTTTTTTTTTACAGTAGGTGGCTCCCTAGTCTACAACCCTATACAGGTTAAGGGCCTATTGTGTTGTAAATTCTCCTTATCAAGCTTCTGGGAGGGGTTACAAAAACCCTCATACAGGAAGGTAGAAGCTATGAAAGGGCTGATTAGGAGTGAATAGACCGTAAACAAAAGGCAAAACTAAACCTCCTTCTTTTACAAAGTGGGTATGGGTGGGTCCCAGCAATCTTCTTTGGCCCTCAGGCTAAAACCGCTAGGACCATGTGCTATCGTCCTTGAGCAAAGCCCACTTAAATTTTTAAGACTAGAAAGGCCAGGAAACAGAAAAAAATGGGTTTTAAGTTAGCTCCCTAGCTGTATTCAGCTGGTTTTTGGTTTTTTTGCTTTTTGCGGGCTAGGAGCTCCTAAGAGCTCCTTCTGAGATTCCTCGTTGCTAATCAGTTGATTAGGTAAGCCTGGCCTGCCTCTCAATCTACTGAGCCACCTCCTTAAAGTAAAAGGAGGCGGAAATGAGAGACAATTTTGTTGACCCCAATTTAACTTAAGGGGTAAAGGGAAAAGAGAAAAGGTGTTTTATACTCACCTGTTCTGGCAGCTGTGTCTTTAAGCCAAGGTATTTGGTAAAAGGACTGACGGAGTGAGTAATAAATGGAGTGAAAAGGCAAGAAAATTCTGGAAATTTATTGAGGTTCTAGAAACCTTTGAAGCACTAAAGCAGGGCCAAGAGCCAGAGGGGGTAGCCGGGGTGGGACTTCTCCCAGGTGATTAGTAAGGAGATCAGAAGACCGATATAGTTCTTTTTCCCGTAGTGGTTACGCCAATAACTGTAATGGGGAAATTTAAGGTTTTCTGGGAGAGATTATAATATTGTAATGGTTAAAGTGTGGCTACAGGATTTATGTAATATTGAACAATGGCCGCCAAGGAATTTACTTATGAAATTCCTAAAAATGAAACACTCAAGTCAGAATGGAGTTTATGGAGGTTTAATCACACTGGGAGTAGGGAAAGGAGAGGGAGAGAAGGAGAGAAGAGAAAAGGGAAAGGGCTACTCAACCTCTGACCAAGGCAGAGAGAGTTTTAGGCCCAAAGGGCCCAGGTGGAAAGAATCAGTCCTTAACTCACGTGACCAATCTGAAGGAAAGCTGTCTGCGGGCGTCCTCTCCCTCCAAGCTCCTAACACCAACTCGCGTCTAGCTCTCTCCACAGGAAGTGAGCGAATTCCAGAGGCTGTTCCCTACCTCACTTCCTGTGTCTCACAAATGCCAATGGTTGGCTCTAGCTTGGCTTAGGACAGCCCAGGTGGGCAGTTAGTTATTTCTGATTTGTCATTGACTAGCACATGCCCGTGTAGTGTGGGTGTGCACAATTTTTTTGGTGCTAGACCAAGATGGAGACTTCACAATATATAATATTACTTATCTGACAAAAAATTGCACCAATCTCTATTCTATATCAATTTCATCATCCCTCAATTTATCTACACTCACAACCCTAAGTATTTTATCAACTATTTTAGGTGGATGAGGAGGCCTAAACCCAACCTACCAATGAAAAATCCTAGCTTATTCATCAATTGTTCATTGTTGGGCCCAAAAAAACTTTTTCATTGAATTAGAAAAACTTATAACAAAATTCATCTAGAAGAACAAAAGAGCAAGAATATGAAGGGAAAGAATGAAAAAAAATGTGAAGGATGGGGACCTAGCAGTACCAGATCTTAAGCTATACTAAAAAAGTAGTGATCATCAAAACAACATGATATTGACTAAGAGACAGAAGGGTGGATCAGTGGAATAGACTTGGAGTAAATGAGCTCAGCAAGCTAGTGTTCAATTAACCCCAAAATCCCAGCTTTTAGGACAGGAACTCACTATTTGACAAAAACTGCTGGGAAATTTGGAAAACAGTATGGCATAGATTAGGTTTAGATAGTTCAACATCTTACACCTTATACCAAGATCAATTCAAAATGGGTAAATGACTTAAATAAAAAGAGTGAAATAATAAATAAATTATGTGAACAGAGAATAGTATACCTGTCAGATCCATGGGAAAGGAGGGAATTTAAGACAAAGCAAAAGATAGAGAACATTGCAAAATATAAAATAAGTGATTTTGATTATCTCAAATTAAAAAGGATTTTTTTTTACAAATAAAACAATGGAATCAAAATTAGAAGGGAAGCAACAAACATACATTACATTTTTATAACAAAACTCTCTGACAAAAGTTTAATTTTCCACATATATAAGGAACCAAGTCAAATTTACCAAAAAAAAAAAATCAACACATTCCCTAATTGAAAAATGGTCAAGGGACATGAATAGGCAGTTTTCACATGATGAAATCAAAACTATTAATAAGCACATGGAAAAGTGTTCTAAATCCCTCCTGATTAGAGAAATGCAAATTAAGACAATTCTTAGGTACCACCTTACACCTACCAGACTGGCTAATATAGCAGCAAAGGAAAGTGATAAATGTTGAAGGGAATATGGCAAAATTGGGACACTAATACACTGATGGTGGAGTTGTGAATTGGTCCAATCATTGTGGAAGATAATTCGGAACTATGAACAAAAGGTTATAAAAGAATGCCTACCCTTTGATCCAGCCATACCATTATTGGATTTGTACCCCAAAGAGAATAAGGAAAAAGACTTGTACAAAATTATTTACATGTGTGCTCTTTGTGGTGGCAAAAACTTGGAAAATGTGGGAGTGTCAATTAGTTGGGGAATGGCTGAATAAATTGTAGTATCTGCTGATGATGGAAATTATTGTGCTGAAAGGAATATTGAATTGGTGGAATTCCATATGAACTGGAATGATCTTCAGGAATTGATGCAGAGTGAAAGGAGCAGAATCAGGAGAACATTATACACAGCAACTGATACATTATGGCACAATCAATGTAACAGACTTTTCTACTAGCATCAATGCGATGATCGAGGACAATCCAGAACTAATGAGAAAGAATGCTATTCACATCCAGAGAAAAAACTGTGGGAACAGAAATGATGAAGAAAACCATGATTGATCACATAGTTTTATGGGACTATGATTAGGGTTTTGATGTTAAAAGATCACTGTACTGCAAATATGAATAACATGAAAATAGGTTTTGAACAATGAGACATATATAACCCAGTGGTACTGCTGGTCAGCTCCAGGAGGAGAGATTGAAGTGGGCAGGAGGGTGTGGGGAAATCATGAATAATGTAAACATGGAAAAATATCCTAAGTTTAAAAAAGAAAAAAAGGTACTGCAATGAAGCTGCTTCTAAAGGTCTAGTTTGTTGTATACATGCTTTTTGTAGCCATTTTCATGTTCTTCAGTGAACATAATATGTAGAAAATAATAGTGAAATTTAATTATCACTTTCATTTCCTCATTTGACAAACCAAAATATTATATTTGACTAGTCTTAAGGAACTTAAGGTAAGAGTAATTGAAAATATTTAAAAAAAACACTTTACCAGGGTACTGTTTGAGGCCAAAGACAGACTAGCAGAATAATCTCATTTGGGATGTTTTGAGTTGAAATCATTCACCTTTAAATGACTGGTGTTCATTGGAATAATTGTCTGACACAAGCTGTTCTTTGGCCCTAAAAGTCAGCTAAGTAATAAAGCCAAGAATTCTACCTCAACTCTAATTCAGAGGTCTGGGGATTATATAAGTAACAAATAAAAAAATAAATGCTGTGGTTTCTTATTTTCATTTCTCACAAAAATAAAGTCATTTTCTTAACTGTGGGAGGCATAACCACACTGATTCTCACTCATGTTTTATAAGCTTTTTGAGGCCACATGAGAATTAGAGGAACCTTTTTAAGACCTGTTTATTTAGTCTTCTGCCAACACCAGTAAGAAAACTACAAGCTCAATTACAGAGATAATCACTATAAAAAACATAAAAGGGGACTTCCGGGTAATCATGGCTGCAATCTAGATGCCACACACTTCCTCTCCCCAGCACCAAATGAAATAGACTACATCAAAGGAGCATAAAAATCACCTTTGGAGAAATAGAAGGACTCCCCTGTACTCCCCAGTATCTGACAGAGGCAAAGTTACATGTGGTTTGAACATTTCCACACTATAATAAGGAGGAGGGAAAGCTTGCACAGAAACGTGAACTGAGCCACCCTCCCCCCCACACACACAACTACCCCACAAAACCAGAGTGAGCTACCGGAGCACTCACTGGGACAGTGAGTGAGTGGGGAACATCTCTGTCTGGGGGGGCACTCCAGGGTCCTTGGGATCTGGGGACTGCCAGGAAAAAAATGTCTCAGGGTGGTTTCATGTGAGAATCCTGCGCTGATCACAGGGGGCCCAGGGGGACCTACTCTGGGCTGTTGCGCAGAGCATCTGGGCAGAGCTAAATACCAGGGGTGGACCACGCACTGATTATCTGAGCGGAGCTGAACATCTGGGCAGTTTGACTGTGATCAGGGGCCCAGCACTCTAAGAAACTTTGGAGGGTAGTAAGAACTAGTATGAGGCAACCTAAATTCACAGAAAACCTGCCCATATCAGCCAGACCCCAGACCAAAAAGGAAAGGGGAATAAAACCACCAAAGGGATGGCTCACATGGCCCAAAATCAAGCCTTCAGGAAGAAAGGGAAAAAGGTGACTATTAAAAACTTTTATGGTGTAAGTACCCAAGGAAAAGAAGAGAATGAGGATGAAATCCAAAAAAAAATCAGAACATTCCTCCCAAAATGGAAACTATCAACAAGCTCTGGAAGATCTCAAACTGGAACTTACCCAAAAGATGGAAACCTGGAAAGAAAAATGGGAGAAAGAGATCAGCAGTCTGACAGATAAGACTGCTCAATTGGAAAAAGAGCTGGAAGCATCCAATAGAAGGGCAGACAAAGCTGAAAAGCAAAACTAGTCCCTAACGACCAGAATTAAGCAACTCGAAGAAAGTGAGATCATAAAACTGCAAGAATCAATAAAGCAAAGCCAAAAAAAATAATGAATTAAAAGGAAACATAAAATATATCACTGAAAAGGTCATAGACTTGGAAAACAGAGGAAGAAGAGACAACCAGAAAAAACAGAGATAAACAATAAACTCGATGTTATTCTACAGGAGATTATAAAAGAAAATTGCCCACACATTCTGGAGCAAGGGGGCAAAATAGAAATAGAAAGGGTTCATAGAACACCGTCTATACTAAATCCCCAAAAGGCAACACCAAGGAATGCAATTGCCAAAATCAAATGCTTACAAGAAAAGGAGAAAATCCTACAAGAAGCCGTGAAGAGGAGCTTCAGATATAGGGGGGCTCCCATAAGGATCACACACGACTTAGCGGCTAACACACTAAGAGACCGCAAAGCATGGAACATGATATTTAAAAAGGCAAGAGAGCTGGGTCTCCAACAAAGAATCAACTACCCAGCAACAATGACTATATACTTCCAGGGGAAAGTATGGGCATTCAACAAAATAGAAGATTTCCAAGCATTTGCTAAGAAAACACCAGAACTTAGTGGAAAATTTGATATCCAAGCACAGAAAGCAAGAGAAACATGAAAAGGGAAATATGAAAGAAAGGGAAAAGGAGATAAATCTTATGTTTTTCTTTAAGTCAAATTCTCTTCTATAAGGACTACATTTACATCAAATTATATATATTAATACATGGGGAAAATGTTTTGTGTAATTCTCAAAAATTGTATGCATCATAAGAGTAGTTAGAAGAAACATGCATAGGGAAAGATTGGGGCATTAAGAAGATTTGGGGAAAGTGGGGGCAAAGAAAGGAAAAGGGAGGGGGGGAACCATCGATAACACTAAGATTTACTTCAATAAATAGGAGGGGGCTTAACAGAATAATCTTTCCCATATAAAGAGACAAATGGGAAGGGGAGGGGAAGAACTCTCATATGAGAAGGAGAGGAAGTGAGGGTGAAGTGGAATTACTTATAACTTACTCTCAGTGAAATCAAATCTGAGAGGGAAGAACATCTAGATCCAGTGGGATCCTGAATTCTATCTTATCCATTAGGGCAAGAAAGAAAGGAAAATCAAGGGGGGGCGGAGTATAAAAAGTGAAGGAAAGAGAGAGGGGAGGGGAAGGGAGCATAAAAAGGGAGGAGTTAGAAAGGGAAGCATACCAAGGGAGAGGATTAGGGGGACTGACCTAAAGTAAATCACTGGTTCAAAAGGAGATAGCTAAAGAAGAAAGGTCAGAAGTAGGGGAAGATATCAAAATGTCAGGGAATCCACAAATGACAATCATAACTTTGAACGTGAATGGGATGAACTCACCCATAAAACGTAGACAAATAGCAGATTGGATTAGAACCCAAAACCCTACCATTTGTTGTCTTCAAGAAAAACATATAAGGAAGATTGACACTCACAAGGTTAGAATTAAAGGTTGGAGTAAGACCTTTTGGGCCTCAACTGATAGAAAGAAGGCAGGAGTTGCAATCATGATATCTGACAAAGCCAAAGCAAAAATAGACCTGATCAAAAGGGATAGGGAAGGTAAATATATCCTGTTAAAAGGGAGTATAGACAATGAGGAAATATCACTAATCAACATGTATGCACCAAATGGAATAGCATCCAAATTTTTAATAGAGAAACTAGGAGAATTGAAGAAGGAAACAGACAGTAAAACCATATAAGTGGGAGACGAACCAAACACTATCAAATTTAGATAAATCAAACCAAAAAATAAACAAGGAAGAGGTAAAAGAGGTGAATGGAATCTTAGAAAAATTAGAGTTAATAGACATATATAGAAAAATAAATAAGGACAAAAAGGAATACACCTTCTTTTCAGCACCACATGGCACATTCACAAAAATAGATCATACACTAGGTCACAGAAACATGGCACTCAAATGCAGAAAAGCAGAAATAATAAATGCAGTCTTCTCAGATCACAAGGCAATAAAAATATTGATCGGCAAGGGTACATGGAGAGCCAAATCAAAAATTAATTGGAAATTAAATAATATGATACTCCAAAATCAGATAGTAGGAGAAGAAATCATAGAAACAATTAATAATTTTGTTGAGGAAAATGACAACGGCGAGACATCCTTTCAGACCTTATGGGATACAGCCAAGGCAATACTTAGAGGAAAATTCATATCCCTGAGTGCATATATTAACAAATTAGGGAGGACAGAGATCAAGGAATTGGAAATGAAAATCAAAAAAACTTGAGAACTAGCAAATTAAATACCCCCAGAAGAAAACCATACTAGAGATCCTAAAAATTAAGGGAGAAATTAATAAAATCGAAAGTGACAGAACTATTGATCTAATAAACAAGACCAGAAGCTGGTACTTTGAAAAAACAGACAAAATAGACAAAGTACTGGTCAATGTAATTAAAAAAAGGAAAGAAGAAAGGCAAATTAACAGTATTAAGGATGAAAAGGGGGATCTCACCTCCAATGAAGAGGAAATTAAGGCAATCATTAAAAACTACTTTGCCCAACTATATGGCAATAAATATACCAACCTAGGTGATATGGATGAATATTTACAAAAATATAAATTGCCTAGACTAACAGAAGAAGAAATAGATTTCTTAAATAATCCCATATCAGAAAAAGAAATCCAACAGGCCATCAAAGAACTTCCTAAGAAAAAATCCCCAGGGCCTGATGGATTCACCAGTGAATTCTATCAAACATTCAAAGAACAGCTAACTCCAATACTATACAAACTATTTGACATAATAAGCAAAGAGGGAGTTCTACCAAACTCCTTTTATGACACAAACATGGTACTAATTCCAAACACAGGCAGACCAAAAACAGAGAAAGAAAATTATAGACTCATCTCCCTAAAGAATATAGATGCAAAAATCTTAAATAGGATACTAGCAAAAAGACTCCAGCAAGTGATCAGAAGGGTCATCCACCATGATCAAGTAGGATTTATACCAGGGATGCAAGGCTGGTTCAATATTAGGAAAACTATCCACATAATTGACCACATCAACAAGCAAACCAACAAGAACCACATGATTATCTCAATAGATGCAGAAAAAGCCTTTGATAAAATACAACACCCATTCCTATTAAAAACACTAGAAAGCATAGGAATAGAAGGGTCATTCCTAAAAATAATAAACAGTATATATCTAAAACCATCAACTAATATCATCTGCAATGGGATAAACTAAATACATTCCCATTAAGATCAGGAGTGAAACAAGGATGCCCATTATCACCTCTATCATTTGACATTGTATTAGAAACACTAGCAGTAGCAATTAGAGAAGAAAGAGAAATTGAAGACATCACAATAGGCAAGGAGGAGACCAAATTATCGCTCTTTGCAGATGACATGATGGTCTACTTAAAGAATCCTAGAGATTCAACCAAAAAGCTAACCCAAATAATCAATAACTTTAGCAAAGTTGCAGGATACAAAATAAACCCACATAAGTCATCAGCATTTCTATGTAATTCCAACACAGCTCAGCAGCAAGAACTAGAAAGAGAAATCCCATTCAAAATTACCTTAGACAAAATAAAATCCTTCGGAATCTATCTCCCGAGACACACACAGGAACTATATGAACACAACTACAAAACACTTTCCACATAGCTAAAACTAGACTTGAACAATTGGAAGAACATTAACTGCTCATGGGTAGGACGAGCCAATATAATAAAAATGACCATCCTACCCAAACTTATTTATCTATTTAGTGCCATACCCATGGAACTTCCAAAAAAATTTTTTACTGATTTAGAAAAAACCATAACAAAGTTCATTTGGAAGAACAAAAGATCAAGGATATCCAGGGAAATAATGAAAAAAAAAAACACATATGATGGGGGCCTTGCAGTCCCTGACCTAAAACTATATTACAAAGCAGCAGTCATCAAAACAATCTGGTACTGGCTAAGAGACAGAAAGGAGGATCAGTGGAATAGACTGGGGGCGTGACCTCAGCAAGACAGTATATGATAAACCCAAAGATCCTAGCTTTTGGGACAAAAATGCACTATTTCATAAAAACTGCTGGGAAAATTGGAGGACAGTGTGGGAAAGATTAGGTTTAGATCACACCTCAGATCCTACACCAAGATAAATTCAAAATGGGTGAATGACTTGAACATAAAGAAGGAAACTATAGGAAAATTAGGCGAACACAGAATACAATACATATCAGACCTTTGGAAAGGGAAAGATTTTAAAACCGAGACTTAGAAAGAGTCACAAAATGCAAAATAAATAATTTGGAATATATCAAATTAAAAAGTTTTTCTACAAACAAAACCAATGTAACTAAAATCAGAAGGAAAGCAACAAATTGGGAAGCAATCTTCATAAAAACCTCCAACAAAGGTTTAATTACTCAAATTTACACAGAGCTAAGTCAATTGTACAAAGAATCAAGCCATTCTCCAATTGATAAATGGGCAAGGGACATGAACAGGCAATTCTCAGCCAAAGAAATCAAAACTATTAATAAGCACATGAAAAAGTGCTCTACATCTCTTATAATCAGAGAGATGCAAATCAAAACAACTCTGAGGTATCACCTCACCTAGCAGATTGGTTAACAGGAAAGCTATGGAAAGTAATGAATGCTGGAGGGGATGTGGCAAAGTGGGGACACTAATTCATTGCTGGTGGAGTTGTGAATTGATCCAGCCATTCTGGAGGGCAATTTGGAGCTATGCCCAAAGGGTTATAAAAGACTGTCTGCTTTTTGACCCAGATATAGCACTGCTGGGTTTGTACCCCAAAGAGATACTAAGGAAAAAGACTTGTACAAGAATATTCATAGCTGCACTCTTTGTAGTGGCCAAAAATTGGAAAACGAGGGGATGCCCATCAATTGGGGAATGGCTGAACAAATTGTGGTATATGTTGGTGATGGAATACTATTGGGCTCAAAGGAATAATAAAGTGGAGGAATTCCATGGAGACTGGAATAACCTCCAGGAAGTGATGCAGAGCGAAAGGAGCAGAACCAGGAAAATATTATACACAGAGACTGATATACTGTGGTATAATCAAAGGTAATGGACTTCTCCATTAGTGTCAATGCTATGTCCTGAACAATCTGCAGGGATCTAAAAAATACTATCCACAATCAGTGAATAAACTGTGGGAGTAAAAACACCGATGAAAAGCAACTGCTTGACTACAGGGATTGAGGGGATATGACTGAGGAGAGACTCTAAATGAACACTCTAATGCAAATACCAACAACAGGGAAATGGGTTCGAGTCAACAACACATGTGATTACCAGTGGAATTGTGTGTCGGCTATGGGAGAGGGAAAGATGGTGGGAGGGGGGTGAGGAGGAAAAGAAAATGATCTTTGTTTCCAGTGAATAATGTTTGGAAATGACCAAATAAAATAATGTTTAAAATTAAAAAAAAACAAGAACAACATGGAGATACGTTTTGCATGATGATACATGTATAACTCACATCAAATTGTTTGCCAGTTCTGGGAGGGGGAAAGGGAGAAAGGGAGGAGACAATTTGGATCTTATAACTTTGGAAAACTTATGTGGAAATTTGTTATTACATGTAATTGGTAAAATAAAACATCTTTTAAAAAAAGAACATAAAAGGAATACACAAGCCACTTGTGGGCTCTATCATGGAAAATGAGACATGATAAACCTGTAGTAATTGTTTCCCAGTAGAGTAGGGGGGGGGGGTTAAGGACATGGTTTTAAACCTCTATCTTACATAGGTATTTCTACTCCCACTTCTTTTAACCAAATTTTTAAAATTGGAAATATTGTTAAAGATAGAATTGATCTTGACTTGATCTGGTCCAATATCTAATTTTTCAGATTGAGATTCGGATAAAAGAAATATTTCTCTACTTTTTAATAATTAAAAAATGGCAGAGATGAGAGTCAAAGCTAGGTCTTCTGACTCCCATATCCAATGTGCCCTACCATGTTCTTATAAATATGGAGAAATGGAAAGGTTTTGGTTTTTTTTTTTTTTGTTTTTTTATTTTTTTGCTTTGCTTTGTTTTGCTGCAACATGTTTATTATGTACAAAAAAATCTACAACACATCTTACTCCACGCATCTACAGGAAAGTACAAGCTTGCCTACAAAACTACAATGAGATAAAGACTTTGCCATTCTGAATATTAGTTATATATCCTAATTGTGGTGGTCCCCCAAGATTCTGTCTTGGTTACTCTCCATTACTTCTAAATTACCTTACTTGGTAAACTTATCAGATTCTATGGTTTCAATCACCATCTTTATACAGATGTATCTTGGGTCTATGTATTAGCTTTAACCTATCTCCTGAAGTCCAGTATTCTATCACCCACTGCCTTTTGAACATCTTGAACTAGATATCCAATAGATTTCTAAAACCAATTATTCTTCTTTAGTTAGCTACTTCAGTGAAATAAGAGGTGGTCCTAGATTCAAAAAGACAAGTTCAAATCTAAGTCAGAGACTTAACAGTTTGTGTAATCGTGATTAACTTACTAAATTTTTGTCTTCCTCAGTTTGCTCATCTGTAAAACAGAGATAATAATAGAGCTCCCCTTGCAAAGTTATGAGAATCAAACCCAATGTGATAATATTTATAATGCATTTAGCATAGTTCCTAACACAGAGTAATCATTATAAAAAATTTAGCTATTGTTAAAATCATCATCAACATCATCTTTCCAATGACTATCAAAGATTATTAATGAAAGACATAAGATGTGGACTTAAATGTTTTCCTTAGTTCCTCAATTTTACTCTCCCTAAATATTGATTCTGCTGTCAAATCCTACTATTTTAACTTCAAAATATATCTTCTTTAATTTTTTTTTCCTTTCAATTCACATGTATGTGATTCTGGCTCAAGGTCACATCATTTTGTGCCTAAAGGATCATAATAGCCTACTGTCTATTTTCTCTGACTTAAATCTCTTCCCATTCCAATCTATCCTCTAAACAGATGCCAAAGTGATGTTACTAAAATCCAATTTTAACTGTCACCTTACCATGATCAACAGTGGCTTTCAGGTAGTCCAATAATTCTCAAATTATCTCTCCTAGATCTATTTTCTAGGTCAGTTGTTTTTTTTTTTTAAATAAGATAGTTCATGTTTTCCTCTATTTTTTCATTTCTTTGATTCTGCTTTATTGTTTCTTGATTTCTCATGAAATCATTAGTTTCTAGAGGGTCAGTTCTTCTTTGTAAGACCTGATTTTCCTCTGTCAATTTTTGGTTCTCCTTTTTCAATTGGCCAATTTCTTCTTGCATCACTTTCATTTCTCTTTCCCACTTTTCTCTGCCTTTCTTAATTTTTTTGAAGTCTTTTTTGAGCTCTTTCAAAATCTGTGTCCAATCCATATTTTTCTTTTGGATTTTGGGTGTGTTTCCTTTGCTTTCACTGTCCCCTTCTACAACTTTATGTTGTTCTTTGTCTCCATAAAAAGCTTTTAAATGTGCTTTTTTGTTGTTTGCTCATTTTTCCTATCTAATTATAGGAAGGCTCTCTTTTTTGGGAAGTTAGAGTACCTTCTTAAACTTTAGTCCTTTCTTGATGCTATTCTCAGTTTATTCTCTGGGGTTTTTCCAGTTCCTTTTCTTGATGGCTAACAGCCCAATGCCCCTGATGATTGAATTGACCCTTGAGTTGCTGATGGCTTATAGACTTTCCTCAAACTTGGGCAAAATATTTTGATCTCTCTCTGAACTTGATCAAGTCAGGAACTGATCAAATTCTAGCCCCAGTTTTAGGCACAATTTTTTTTGTCTCACTGTATACTTGATCCAATCAGGAACAACATTGATTGCCCTGTCCAGTAGCCCCACCCTTAGTTTTGCACAAAAAGATAAGGGGTGACTTGTGAACTCTGTCCTCACCCAAGTGTGAACTGTGTCCTCATCCCAATCCCAAACTGGAATTCCTGGCTTTATTCTGGGACCACAAGGATCAGTGCACTTTAGCCCAGACTGCTCTAGACCAGGACACTTAAGCTTAAGTTATGAATCTGTGACAGTAGATGTGGGTTGAGGGGTGTGGCTTGCTCTTACCTCCTTGCTACAGCTTCTTGTTAACTCTGCTCTTCTCTCACCCCAGTGCCCCAGATGTTCTCTGCCTACATTTTTGTTTTTTTTTTTCTTGATAGTTGTTTCACTCTGTCTCCTTGTTGGTTCTTTAACTCCTGTATTTGTTTTGTGATATTTTAATCTTGGTCAGAGAGGATTTTCATGGTGGCATAGAACTGCTCTGGTTTACTCCATCTTGGCTCTGTCCTTGGAAGTCCCACCTCCCCATTCTCAATAAAATTCTTTGGCTCCTTATTACCTCCCTGATCAAATATATAATCTTATAGTTAACTTTTAAAGTCTCATTTAGCCTTTTTTTTTAGTTTCTTTTCCTTTTTTAATCACATGTAGAAACAATTACTAACAATTGCCTCCTGACCTTTTCCAATTCAGATTCTCTTCTTCTGTCTCCTCCTTACCTGAGCTCCCCTCCTCAGAGAGTAAGCAGTCTGATATAGATTATTCCAGTGTTGTCATAATAAATTTCTATCATGTTGGAAAAGAACAAATATCACACATTTAAGAAAAAACTCCTGAAGGAAATAAGGTATGAAATGGTAATTATTTCATCTGAATTCATACTCTGACAGTTCCTTCTTTGGCTGTAAATAGAATCTTTCATCCCTTGGGGTTGTCTTGGATCCTCACATTGCTGATAATACTTTAGTCCTTCAAAGTTCATCATCTTAAAATGTTTCTCTTATTGTATATATATTCTCCTGGTTGTTCTTACTTTACTTTGCATCTGTTCATACAACTGTTTGTAAGATTTATTTTTCCTGAAAATGATTATCTTGTTTTATGAAACCCCAGATTTACTTTTGTTTAATGGGAACTTTCCTTCAAGGAACTCGAAGACTGACTCTTGTCCAAGACTGAACAATAAGCCATCAAGTACCCATTGATCACCCTAAATAGAAGTGATAGAGATATTTAAGTCTTAAATACCATTTTTGATTTCTTGGTTTTTCTCATTATATTTGGGACTCTCCCAGATACCCATGCTTCTGGTTACAACCTCTTTCCCAAGCCCCTATGTAACTGGTCATATATATATATTTATATATATATATATATATATATATATATATATATATATATATATATATATATATATATATATAACCAGTTCTTTTGTTCAATGGAAATTCCCATGATAGAAATACCCATTGTTGGTCCATTTTCTCAGAGAGATTGTTCTTAGTCTCAGAGTTTATCTTGATTTAGTGTTGTGTGTGTGCATGACTATGTGATGACCATAAGAGCATTGTCCCCATTGTCCTGATTAAAAATGTGTTCTTTGTAACTGCTTTGGTGGTTCTGCAGTTTTCCAGGTTGACAGAAATAAGCATCTTTTTAATGTGATTATAGATGGTTTTTATTTCTTCCTCTGAGAACTGCCTATTTATGTCCTTTGACCATTTATGAACTGTTAAACCATTTAGATTTCATATATATTATTGTCTTCCAAATATGCTAAATTACTAAAGCAATGATTCTCATTCTGTTCCTATGTCAAACAACCCTATTCCTAACTTTTCCTTTTCACTTTTGCTCCCATGATAAAATGTCCTGCCTCCTTACATTGGCTTCCTGGGTTTTGTCAATACTACACATTCAAAATGCATCTTCTGCAATAAGCTTTTCTCTATCCTCCTCTCTTTGGCATGAGTGACAGGTTTTCCTGGACACCCCTAACTTCCAGAAGCGGCTCAGGTCAAAAAGTATGTGAGGTATTACCCATTCTTACACCCCTGCAGTGCTGTCTAGAGGAAGCCAACCTGAAAGCAACTGAAGGAAATATATGATAAAATAATTCTCTGAGAGATAACTTTCCTTAGCATTCCCGTAGCTTCCTGATAAGCGTAGATATGTACCTTCTGTTTGCATCTAAGACATCAATTCATTCCCTGAAATGTACAATTCACCCTCCTTTGTGGTCAGGGACACCTGTGCCTTTCATGTCATGTCTGTATATCACCCCCAACCTCCATTTCTAGTCATATAGTCTATTGTCAAAAGGGTACATAAATCCTCAACTTCATCTTTTAATGGAGGCAGACCTTTAGCTGTACTTGCCTCCTGGTCATTCAACTTGCATCCACTTTAATACATTTCTCTATTTTTAAAGATAATCATCAGAGCCTATAATTCTTGAGGTAGAAATTTTCCTGACCCTCGTTAATTGCATTTCTCCTATAATATCTTCTCTATGAGATTATTCCTATGGGATTATCTCACATTTATATTATATTATTAGATTATGTTGGAATCAACTAATAGAGGCTCTCAGTTGATTGTCAAATTTCCAAATCTTAAAAATTAGCTAATCTTGCAAATCAGGAATTGATTCATTATATCTTTTTTTTTTGTCTGTGTCTAAACTTTAAAAAGTGATAGAGAACATATTACCCATGGAAATTAAACTTAAATGTATATTGGAGGGTTTTAGAGAGCCAGGAATTAAGCACTTAACACCATATTGATTCTGTACATACCTTGTATACACTTTTTATACACAGAATATATTTTATTTTCTGTAATATTATATACATATCTTATAATTCTATATATTGTTAACATTTGCTTTCCCCATAAGAAAATGAGATCCCTCAGATCATACTCTCCCTTTGCCTTTTCTTGTGGGGGTGGGTGGGTTAGCCTCAGTAGTTAGTACTTTGCCTAGCACTTAGTAGAGATTTAATAAATGTTTGCTGACCAACTACATACTTTCTCCATTAAAAGCAATGTTAAATTTTAAAAACTTAAAAGATTATGTGATTATAGCTTTAAGTTAGAAGATGCCAGAGAGGCAACCAACTTTCTCATTTCATAAAAGAGATTGAAGACCTCTCACCCCTAATTTATGTGACTTTTCCAAGATACCACAGTTTTTGAACTGTGAAAAGATCTCAGGAATTGCCTTATTTCCTATGTAGGATGCCAACCAAAAGCCTCTCACAGCAAATAAAAGTTAAGGTTCTTGCATGGGGTCAATCAAAAGTTAAAATTAAGAGTTGATTATAAATTCACATCTTCCTCACCTCCATTTCATCAATTATTCTACATGACTGATGAAATACAATATTAAATGTTTAGTTCTGGTACTTTCCATTTAAAATAGCAGATCCAAGGTAGTTCTAGAGCAAATATACCAATACTACTACTTTTGGTAATGCCAACATAGGGTTATATAAAAGCTGTCATTTATAAAATATTTAGACATGCATTATTTCATTTTACTCTTACAACAGTATTGGGAGTTAGGTATGAGAGATAAAGTTTCCATTATGTGGAGGAAGAAACTGAATGTAGAGAACTGACTTGCCTAGAATCACATAGCTAATGTCAAAGGCAGCATTTAAACCCAGATGACTCCTGACTCCAACTATGACTCTCTTTTCAACATACCACAATGCATTTCCAAGAGTTGCTAATAAGAAAATCTTGACACCGCTGAGATAGATTTAATTAAAGATTACTATAAGGCCTTGTTGAGTCTGCTTAGTCATAGGACTTGCCCAATCAGCTCTAATGAATAGTTATGACTGAATCCTCAACAGAAACTGATTTGTAAGCCTGCTCAGAGACAGCTAATGAGTGTTATACTAGAGCTAAATTATTTTTGCCTAAGATAAAAGTTCTGAGCATTTTTGTATCTTTCTATAAATTGTTCCCAGTTGGATATAACTGAGATTAGCAAATTACATTTAAAATTAACTATGAAAAAAATCTGTCATGTAAATGGGACTTCATGGAGATTGAATTACTGTTTTTTCTTAGAATCCTGAAGTCAGTGACCTTTTGCCACTCTCAAATAACTGATTTGGTCTTGTCTTAAAAACTATTTTCTTTCTAAAGTCTTTGAAAGTTTCCAGGCATAAGAAAATAGCATCTGAATAAGTTTGAAAGTTTTTAGATATGCTAATAGCTATCAGAATCATTAGGAACTTGGAAATTCACACCTATTCAGACAGTATTGAGAAAAGTGAATGTCTTTGCATCTAATCTCCATCCCAAGAGAACACTGTAAAACCAACAAGCAGAGAGACTAAAGAAAAATCCCAGACTTAGCTCCTGGTGAAACTTTCATCTCAAGGGAACTGAGGAATATATACTAACTTTAAAAGTCAGTATCATTTAAATAAATGAACACACTATTTCTCCTACCAGAAGTGTGGAAACAACTTCCTATGGTTTGATGTACTGCAGAGAGAAAAAAAATACTTAATGAAGTCTACCGATCTTGCTTCTAATTTGATCAGCTGGAGAGTGTCAATCAAAAATGCATCAGTGTTCAAAATAGTTATAAAGGGAATCAAATCAGCATTATCCAAAATTCCATTATTCATGAAATATGTGTAGTTACCAAATCTTCATTGGCATGTGTAACACCTGGTCTACAAGTTCCTTCTATTCATGCAGATCAGTAAATTGACTGAATCACTGAGAAATTGTAAATTATGGAGGTCCCACAGGTAGTTTATGTCACAGATGACAACCTTGTTTTATGAAACTCCAAATTGACTCTCATGCCTAGAGAACTTGCTTTCAAGAAACCCCATGACTAACCCTTGTTCCAGATTTAACAATTAGCCATTAAGCTCTCTATGAGAACACTAAATAGAATTAAATATTCTTTTTGTTTTTGCTTCTCTTAATGTATCTAGGCCATTCCCAGATATTCTAGTCCCTGGCTACATTTTCTTTCCCAAGCCTCTACATAACCAGTCAGTTGTTAATCCTTGCCTATGTTCTTTAAGGTATTTATATAACTCCAAGTTATTTAGTTCATAGGAAATTCCCATTATTGATATCTTTCCCAAGACATTGTTCCCAGAATTGGACTCTTTGTGGCAAATGAGCATTGTCTCCCTTATCCTGATTAAAGTCATGTTCTATTAAAACTATTTCAGTAGTTCTTTAGGGGTTTTTTTGTTGACACAGATTATACATGAATCAAATTTTCCTGCCTCCCTACAAATCAAATAATGATCTCAAAAAAGGTAGCATAGGATTGAGATAATCCAATTGAGAAGTAAGCAACATATAAGATAAGATAAGAAAGGAACTCAGGTAGGATTTTGCAGCTTTGGCAGATTGATAATGTCTGAGAAGGGGTTTTGATTTCTTTAACTGAAAATTGCCTATTCATGTCCCTTGACCATTTATCAATTGGAGAATGGATTGATTTTTTCTACAATTTATTTAGCTCTTTATAAATTTGAGTAATTATGCCTTTGTCTGAAGTTTTGTTATGAAGATTTTCTCCAATTTGTTGCTTCCCTTCTAATTTTATTTGCAATAGTTTTGTTTGTACAAAACCTTTTTAATTTAATGTAATCAAAATTTTACATTTTGTGGTTTTTGCCTAACTCTTGCTGATCTTAAAATCTTTCCTTTCCCAAATATCTGGCATGTATACTATTCTGTGTTCACCTAATTTACTTATAGTTTCCTTCTTTATGTTCAAGTCATTCACCCATTCTGAGTTTATCTTGGTGTAGGGTGTGAGATGTTGATACAAACCTAATCTCTCCCATATTGTCTCCAAATTTTGTCAGCAGTTTTTATCAGAGTGGGTTTTGGTCCCAAAAGCTGGGATCTTTGGCCTTATTATAGGCTGTCTTGCTGAGGTCACTTACTCCAAGTCTATTCCACTGATTCTCCTTTCTGTCTCTTAGCCAATATCATATTGTTTTGATGACCACTGCTTGATAGTATAGTTTTAGATCTGGGACTGCAAGGCCACCTTCCTTCGCAATTTTCTTTTCATTATTTCCCTGGATATCCTTGATCTTTTGTTCTTCCAAATGAATTCTGTTATGTTTTTTTTAATTAAGTAAAAAAGTTTTTGGTAGTTCAATGGATATGGCACTAAGTAAGTAAATTAATTTGTTTAGGATTGTCATTTTTATTATGTTAGCTCATCCTACCCATGAGCAATCAATGTTTTTCCAATTATTTAGATCTAGTTTTGATTATGTGGAGAGTATTTTGTAGTTGTGTTCATATAGTTCCTGTGTTTGTCTTCTGGTAGACCAATGATTGTTAAGTTGTCTCTCCTAGATCAATTTTCTAAATCTTTTGCTTTGTGAATAAGGTGTTTCATATTTCCCTCAATTTTTTAATTCTTTTGATTTTGTTTTATAGTTTCCTGCTACCATGTGAAGTTTGCTTCAAATTGTTGTATTCTCATTTTTAAAGACTGAATTTCATCCCTGGATTTTTGGTCATCCTTATCCTTCTTGTCTGATTTTCTTTGGAGGTCGTCTTTCATCTCCTTTGCCTCATTTTCAAGCTGATTAATTTTGGCTTTCAAGACACTATTTTCTGGTTTTAGTTCAAGTGCCTCTGTTTCCAGATGACTTATCTTGCTTTTTAAGTTCCTTTCCCAGTTGTCTTTAGCCTCTATTAATTGTGTTTAGAATTGTGCTTTTAGTTCTTCCAAAACCTGTGTTCAATTCACTGGATTTCCTGTGATTTAGCTTGGTGTTCCTTGATCTTCCTCTTACATTTTCTCTTTGTTCATTTCCTGGATAAATGCAGTTGATTGTAATTTCTTTTTTCTTTTTCTGTTGTTTGATTGTATTTGCTACTTCTTTGCCCCCTAGAGTTGCCTGTAGTCTTGCTCCTCATTATGTGCTAGATATGTGGATTTGTGCTTTTCTGTCAGTCTTCAACCTTGGAGCTTCATCACCAAAGCTCTCAGAGCAGTTTGTGGGAGAGGGGTGTTGGAGCTTGAGCTTCCCTGCCCTCTGAAATCTTGATAAGATTGAGGATTTGATGTTGCAGAGCTGGACTTTCCCTGAGGCCAAATCCTCATGAAGGTGGGGCAATATGGAGTGTCTCAACTATGATTGGGCTGCCTCCTCTGAGGTTCTCCTGCAGCTGGCTCCCTGTCACCTGTGTTCAAAGCCCTGAGCCTGGCACAGCATTGCCCACAAGGTACTCCCTCTAGACTAGGGCCCTTGCCTATCCTATCCAGAGATTCCAGCCAATGCTGGAGGCTCAGTACTTTTGGTGTGGCAAGTGTCCTGGGACCTTTCTTCTTCCTTCCCCTTAAACCCAAGGGTTCTCAAATTCAGGCTTTTTTTGGGGGGTGTACCTTTTAAGTTGAGTCCAGCAAGAGAGTTCCTTAGCTCTGTCCTGCTGTTATGTTTGGCTTTCAGTCCCCTAGGAGCATTTTGTTTTTAGTTGGTGAGGAATGGTTTTCAGGGGTCTGAACTTTCACTGTCTTTATGCCACCATCCTTTCTCTGTCCCCCTTCTATGCTATTCTAAATGTTTAGCTTTTAATTTTTCATTTTGTATTTGAATTTTTCAAATATTTTAATTTAACAGTTTGTTAACTTACATCCTAGTTCCTAGTTTAATGTTATTCTTATAACTCTGTTGTTAATAAGATCAGAATCAAAAGATTTGAGTTGGTTTTCACAAATTATTGGAGAAGTAGAATTTAAGGGATTGTACTAAAATGTATTGAGATTTATTTTATAAAAGATTTTTAGGAAGAATATATAAGTATCTACAAGTGATATGGCACTAGAGAAGTAAATATGTTGAAGAAAAGTCTCTTCAGAGATGCCCTGAGAATTTCAAATGTCTAAGAGATGCTGTTTCCAGAAGACTAGAAAGTTTTAATGAACATCTCAGAATCAAGATTAAATGTGTTGATGAAATGAAAATTGGGTGTGGATTATTCTTATCCTATATCCCTCCGGGAGAAGATCTGCTTTTTAGTATTCCTGGTTTAGTAGTTTCTTTCCATAGTTTGATGCCTCCCACTATAGAGCAGGGATTTTTAGTTTGCTCTTTAAGGCCTTGGACTCCCTCCTTAGACAAGTATTCCAGGTCCTTTTGACCATCCTCCTAGTTAACATTTTCCTTTTTTTTTTCCTTTTCAGATATTGCCTTGCTTATTGATTGAAACTTGGAAGTTTCAATCTAGAAGAAACTAAGGAGACTAATGATATCATAGTCCACCAGCACCTTGAATTTGATGTCTCCCTTGGTCAGTGACAGAATTTGTCTTGATCAAAAGAATAGAATGTTGAATGTACCTAGCTATGAGCTGACTTCATCACAACTCTAAATCCATGAACTTTCTAAGGATGGTAGAGCTGGTCTATAGCAATTCAAAACTGGTTCTTTTGTTGTTTTGGATTCTTCCTGTCACTATATCTGAAACCACTGTTCTGACTTTTTAAGATTAAAATTCTCCGAACACTGCATATTTATTTATAATTATTTATTAAATATGAAAGTAGGTTGGAGAAATAAAAGACATCTAATCACATGGCCAGTTACCTAGCCAACCTGAGCTCACTATTCACCTTGAGTTTTGATGCCTCAGGCCAAGGAGCTACTTCTTAATACAGAGTCTAAGAGCTTCCTTGATCCATAATTTCAAACCTGTGTATTGGTCTCTGTGTACAATGTTCTCCTGGTTCTGCTCCTTTCACACTGCATCAAGTCCTGGAGGTTGTTCCAATTCACATGGAATTCTTCCACTTTATTATTCCTTTGAGCACAATAGTATTCCATCACCAACATATACCACTGCTTGTTCAGCCATTCCCCAATTGAAGGGCATCCCCTCATTTTCCAATTTTTTTGCCACCACAAAGAGTGCAGCTATGAATATTCTTGTACAAGTCTTTTTCCTTATTACCTCTTTGGGGTATAAACCCAGCAGTGCTATGGCTGGATCACAGTCTTTTAGCATCCTTTGGGCATAGTTCCAAATTGCTCTCCAGAATGGTTGGATCAATTCACAGCAACACCAGCAATGCATTAATGTCTCGTCTTTGCCACATCCCCTCCAGCATGAAATGCCATCTTTTTTAGTCCTCCCTGATGACTCCAATTGCTAATGCCTTTTCTTATCCTGAAAAAAATGACCTTGTAATTCATCTTTATTTTTCCTTTACATTAATTTCTGCATGTCATCTCCTTCATGTAATTTGACTAATGTGAAGAGAATGAGAATCTGTGACCCCTGTTGATGAACATACTCAGATACTAGAACCAGTCAGTATTTATATAAGTAAGTGATTCATCTGGGATATTTTATATAGTAAACTGAATGTAATTTATTTAGCTGTTTCTCTCTGTAACTTCATATTAACTGCAGTTTCTGTAACTTTCTCTTTTTTTTTTTTGTAACTCACCAAAAGCCAGCTTGTTGCAATAAGGTATGACTCATAGAGTATCCTCCAAGAAACAGAACAAAAGGCCATGCCCTCGGGGCTGAAAGTTTGTGCCCCTTCCTAGCATGAGCAGAAGGGAAAAAAAAAGTGGAAAACACTAAGCAAAATTTTTCTGGGCATGCATAGAATGTCTGACCTATGGGAGACAGAAGATTTACATATGGAAGGCAGTTCCTCTTTGTTATCTAAGTCAAGATGTGGTTGGCTCTTGGACTGTCTGTGGGGAGTGGCTTTCTTCTGGAGGTCCAAAAAAAAGGAAATATTAGAATATATAACTGAAAGAAATTCCTTATTCCTTTAGGTGGGAGAAAACTCCAAGACCCTGTAAACCTGTTATTGGCTTCAAGCTTTACCTCTTTGGTTTTTTGTTTTTTTGTTTGTTTGTTTGTTTTTAACAGATTGGCTGAAGTATTTGTCACAAAAGACAGGGCCTTTGAATTTTCTTTGAATTCTTAGCACATAACCTCATATCTAAAACAAAGTAAGTTATTAAGTATTTATTATGTGTTGTTTATTGATCAATCTTTAGCTTGTCTGGACTTATTAGAAAATTTTTAATGTTTTTCCATTAAAAAATCAGCTCTTGATTCTAAATAGATGCATTTGGTCATATGTTGTCAAGATCATTTTAATCACACTTTTAAAAAATGTTGCTAAATTTTTTATTTTGGCAGACTTGCATTTGTTCGTGTAATTTTATACTATTTTATCATGTATATCTTTAATTATGCTAATAGTTTTCACTTAGTTAAATGATCTTTTTAATTTGGGGTTAATTATGGCTCTGTCATAGAAAATATTTAAAATTATATAGCTTATTTAATTAGTGTAATTTTGCTAAACACCCATATTTATCAGTGACATGATCTGTATTTTTTTCTATTTTAGCTCTTCCTGGTTTGAATATTAGAAACATTTATATAACAGAATAAGTGTGATAAGATATCTTATGTCTCTATTTTTGCAAGTATTTTATGGAGTAAAAGTTATTTTTTAATTGGAATTTTCACTTGAACATATATTTGGAACAGGTATAGTTTTTCTGTGGGAATTGATATGTCTTTTTAAAAATTAATTTCTAAAACTGACATGGGGTTAGAATTTATTGTTTTTGTTAGTTTTGCAGAAGAGCTATATATTATGTGTTCTAATTTTTCCAAACCCTCATGACAAAGCCATCCTTTCCCAGCTCCTTCCTTCAGGGATTCTCATGGGATGAACTCTGATTTATTATGTCTTTATTCTCCCCCTCAAGGAAAGTAGATAGAGAACCCCTAGAAAATACAGTGGGAAAAAGAAGAATAGGAATATCTACCATAGGCCACTAAGGTAGCTACCTCAGGGGGAAGAAGCTAAAACTCTATAATAATCAATCTTCCACTCCATACCTCCTTTTCTTTTCTTTCTTTTCTTTCCTTTTATTAATTTATTTAGAATGTTTTCCCAAGGTTACATGATTCATGATTTTTTCCAACCCTCTTCCCTCCATATTCCCAGAGCTGACAAGCAATTACACTGGGTTATACATGTATCATTGTTCAAAACCTATTTCATTGTTATTTATATTTGCAAGAGAGGGATCTTTTAACATCAAAAGCCTAATGATATCCACATGGAACTATATGATCTATCCTATGTTTTTCTTCTGTGTTTCTACTCCCACAGTTCTTTCTCTGAATGTGGATAGCGTTCCTTCTTATAAGTCCCTCTGAATTGTCCTGGATCATTGCATTGCTTCTAGTAGAGAACTCTTTTACCTTCAATTGTGCCATAATGTATCAGTCTCTTTGTAAAATGTTCTTCTTATTCTGCTCCTTTCATTCAGCATCAATTCCTGGAGTTCTTTCCAATTCACATGGAAATCCTCCAGTTTATTATTTCTTTCAACACGATAGTTTTCCATCACCATCAGATACCACAATTTGTTCAGCCATTCCCCAACTGATGGGCACACCCTCATTTTCCAATTTTTGGCCACTACAAAGAGAGCAGCTATAAATATTTTTGAACATGTATTTTTCCTTATCTCTTTGGGGTACAAACTCAACAGTGGTATTGTTGGATCAAAGGGCAGGCATACTTATAAGCCCTTTGGACATAGTTTCAAATTGCCCTTCAGAATTCACAACTCCACCAGCAGGGTATTAGTTTCCCAATTTTGCGACATCCCCTCCAACATTTATAATTTTCCTTTATTGTCATATTGGCCAATATGCTAGGTGTGAGGTGGTACCTCAGAGTTGTTTTGATTTGCATTTCTATAACTATGAGAGACTTGGAACCATTTTTTCATGAGTATATTGATGGTTTTGATTTCTTCATGTGAAAACTGCCTATTTGTGTCCCTTGGTCATTTGTTGATTGAGGAATGGCTTGAATTTTTTTTGTGTGTGTACAATTGACTCATTTACTTATAAATCTGAAAAATTAGACCTTTGTCAGAGGTTTTTGTTATAAATATTTTCCCCAGTTTCTTGCTTCCATTCTAATTTTGTTTGCATTGGTTTTATTTATACAAAACCTTTTTAATTTAATGTAATCAAAATTATTCATTTTATATTTTATAATATTCTTTATCTCTTAATTGGTCTTAAATTATTTCCTTTCCCATAGAACTGACAGGTATGCTGTTCTATGTTCATCCAATTTACTTATGATTTCCTTCTTTATATTTTAGTCATTTACCCATTTTGGATTTATCTTGGTGTAGGGTATAAGATGTTTATCTAAACCTAATCTCCCCCCATACTGTTTTCCAATTTTCCCAGTAGTTTTTGTCAAATAGTGGGTTCTTTTCCCAAAAGCTGGGATCTTTGGATTTATTGAACACTAGCTTTCTGAAGTCATTTGCTCCTAAAATATTCCACTGATCCCCTTCTATTTCTTAGTCAGTACCATACTGTTTTGATCATCACTGCATTATTGTTCAGTTTAAGATCTGGTACTGCTAGATCTCCAGCCTTCACATTTTTTTCCATTGGTTTCCTTGATATTCTTTATCTTTTGCTCTTCCAAATGAACTTTTTTATAATTTTTTCTAATTCTATTAAAAAAGTTTCTTGATAGTTTGATAGATCTGGCACTAAATAAGTAAATTAATAGGGGTAGGTTTGTCATTTTTATTATAGTAGCTCATCCTATTGTGAGAAGGGAATTCCACTCCCTTTGTTTTAATTTAATCAATTGAGGACCTGGAGGTCCTTTACCATTGAGATGTGAAAGGATACACATGCTCACAATGAAAGGAAGTTGAAACCAATGAGACAGGAAATTGACCCCACAAGCACTACTCCCCCCCCCCCTTCCCCAGGTTGGTGCCAAACAAATTAAGGAACTATGATTAGTTCCTAAAGATGTGGCATTGATGTGGCATTGGAGAGTTAGTGGGTGGAGAAAACTACTTGTAAAGATGAGACCAGGGATTTGGAGGATATGCGGATTGAGATTCCGATTCTGGTACAGATTCTGAAGGACAGACACATGTGGATTCCCGTTCGGATTCTGGTGGAGATTGGCATTCAGATTCAGATATTTATGCAGTCATTGGTGACTCCTGCTGATGAGACTATTGGGACTTCTGGCTGGAGATTGGGACCCTGTTGGTGGTGAGCTAGATTCCATCAGAACACTACATAGGGTGGTAGGCTAGGCAACTCCCTACCTCTTTCCTACATTTCCCTCTTGTTGCTGTCTCTAATTTGATTTAATAAAGCTACAAAAGCTCTAACAATACATAATTTTATTTTAATTATTATACTACCCATGAGCAATTAATGTTTTTAGATTATTTAGATCTAGATTTAATTGTGTAAAAAGTATTTTGCAGTTGTGTTCATATAATTCCTTTGTCTTCACAGTTTGTCTTCACTAAATACTTTATACTGTCTATAGTGACTTCAAATGGAGTTTCTCTTTCTAACTCCTGCTGATGACTTTTGTTGGCAATATATAGAAATATTGATAATTTATGTGAGTTTATCTTATACCTTGCCACTTTGCTAAAGTTCTTAATTATTTCCATTACCATTATACTTTATTTTCTGTAATTCTTTAGGTATACCATCATATCATCTGCAAAGAATGATAGTTTCCTAGCTGCCTACTTTAATCCCATCAATATCTTTTTCTACTCTAATTATTACTGCTAGCTTTTCTAGTATAATATAAAATAATAGAGGTGACCTAGGTAAAGCAAGGACAACCTTGCTTTACTCCTAATCTTATTGGCTTTTGATTTGTCCCCATTACTGATGATACTTACTGATGGTTTTAAATATATACTGTTTATTATTTTGAGATATGGCCCTTCTATTCCTCTACATTCTAGTGTTTTCAATAGGAATGGGTTTTGTATTTTGTCAAAGGCTTTTTTCTGCATCTATTGAGATAATCACACAATTTCTCTTGGTTTGTTTGTTGATAGAGTCAATTATATGAATGGTTTTCCTAATATTAAACCATCCTTGTATTTCTGGTATAAATCCCATCCCATGAATACTCCTCATAACTTACTGGAGTAATTTTTTTAGTATTCTACTTAAGATTTTTGCATTTATGTTCATTAAGGAGACTGGTTTGTAGTTTTCTTTCTCTGTTTTTGGTCTGCCTGGCTTTGGAATCAGTACCATATTTGTGTCAAAAAAGGAATTTGCTAAAAATTCTTTGATCATTTTGTCAAATAGTTTGTATAGTACTGGGATTAGTTCCTCAAATGTTTGATAGAATTCACTTGGGAATCCTTCTGATCCTCAGGGTTTTTTTCTCAGGAACTCTAAGGAACTCTTAAGGAGTTCCTTAATGGCTTGTTCAATTTCTCCTTGTCAGTTTTAAATGAAAAAGTCATGGAAAGCCTCAAATTCCATGAGTTTCACCCAGAAAACAATTCTGTAAAACCCAGTGGACTTCAGTCAGTGTCTTTGTGCCCCCTTTTATTGTATACTCAGAAAACTGATCTCTGTTCAGGAGTATGATGTAAGTTATATAACAATGGGATCTCAAAAACCTTTTAAAAGTTTAGTCTGCATTATTATCTTCTTCACTTTCTTAATCAATACTGAGCTCAATGAACATTTGTTTTATAAATGGTCAAATGTTTAAAAGTTAAACTATACACCAATAAACAAAATTAAGAATATTACACACATATGTATATGAATAGAGATAAATTATTACAGATAAAATTCAATATAATAATAATAATAGTGTACTTTTTCTGTAATTCAAATAGTTAATGAGTTGGATGGTATTCTTTCTTGGCCAGACAAATTTTAACTAAACTGTAATTAAAATGTAGTGCTCCCTGTAGTAAAATTTGATAGCAAATGTTCACTTATTAATGTTGATCTATGACAAAATATACTTCATCTTTTGAAAATAAGTTTTCATACAGTTGGAAGCTACCAAATAACTGATATAAATGAACAAAAATATTATTTTAATTGAGCATAACTATCATTTACACAGCATTTATACCATATTTTAGATTCTTTTTAATATTTAATTTTTAATGATGTTACTTTGCATATTAATTACATTCAGCTGAAAGTCAAGTGGAAGATCACCAATGCACCATTAAATAGATTTGAAAATATTTGTAAAATATTAAGGACATTGGTCTGTAGTTTTCTTTCTTTGTTTTTGGTCTCCTTGACTTTGGAGTCAATACAATATTTGTGTCATAAAATGAATTTGGTAAAACTACTTCTTTGTTTATTTTGCCAAATAATTTGTATAATATAGGGATTAGTTCTTTAACTGTTTGATAGAATTCTCTTGTGATTTTTTCTTAGGAATTTTTTTTAGGCAGTTCCTTAAAAAAGGCTTGTTCAATTCCTTTTTCTAAGATGGGATTATTTAAGTATTCTATTTTCTCTTTTGTTAATCTATGAAATTTATATTTTTGTAAATATTCGCCCATTTCAACTAAATTGAAATATTTATTTCCATATAATTGAGGAAAATAGTTCTTAATAATTACCTTAATTCCCAACTCATTAGAAGTAAGATCATCCTTTTCAAATTTGATACTCTTAAATGATTTCTCTTCTTTTTTTATTAGATTAAGCAATACTTTATCTATTTTATTTGTTTTTTCAAAGTCTAGTCTTATTTTGCCTAATGTTAGGGAGCCAGAATGCTGTGGGGGAGGACCCCACCGTGTCAGGGGTCTTTTGGCTGGGTGTGGTGGCTTCGGTGGATTAGAAATGGATGGGAAACAGTTAGAAGTTTCAACCTGCAGTCTGAGCAGGGAACTGCTCTGCCTTCATTCAGGGTTGACTTTATTTTATACCCTCAGTGGTTATATATTTTCTTGGTCATACAGTTTCATTTCTCAACATACATGTTTCCTTACAGATAATTGGATAAGTCATATTTTAACTTTTAACAAATCATTTGATCAACAACCCATGATTATCCTACATACTATGTTTTCATAGATTCTAACAACAAAAAGAGAAACTTAGAAGGCGTATGTGTTCTTGTCCCAGGCAGCATAGCTAGGGGTCAGTTCCCCATTAACCCATGAGACTCAGACATGAGGTTAAGCCAAGAATATTTATTTGTTTCACTAATCAAATACACAATCTAAGGAGATAATCAACAAAATGCTGTTACCAAGGCCAGGGGTCAAAGGGTAAAAGAAACATAACACAGTTTCAGGTATTTTTCCATATCAGGCTTTCATTTTCTAATGTTTCACTAAAGTTTCCAAGACAGATCACCTAGGCTTCAGTTAGTAAAACAAATCAGTGAAGTATAACATACAAGTTTCCTGAAGGGCAATTAATATACCTGTCATCCCTGTCCTGTACTCAGGGGGTAGAGGAATCCAAGCACAGTTTTGTTAGGACTTTTATACCTGAAGACAGGGGTCTCATTTAAGTGGGTACATAGGAATCTTTAGGTTTAATTTTGTAAGTAGGACATTTGGCAATATTCTGGGTGGATAGAGTGGGACATCTATATTAAACCTGCAGGCATTTTGCTCTCATCTATTTTTCCTAGGGCTAGGGAAAGAATAATAATCATAGCAATTCCAATAATGAGGGATGTTAGTGAGAGAAGTCATACAGAGTGTTCTGAGTAGGTGTTTCCATCCTTTCTGGTGGCCATCATGCAGTCCCCAGTTTCCATGTGTGACTGTGTTAAATAGTGTGGGCTTGATGACTCCTGGAAATTTCCAATTTAGTCTTTTTTTGGGGATCTTTAATTTGTTCTTTTTCTAATTTTTTAAGTTGTAACTCCAATTCATTGAACTCTTCCCTGTTGATTTTGTTGCCATAGGCACTCAGAGATATAAATTTTCACCTGAGTATTGCTTTGGCTGTATCCCATAAGTTTTGATATGTTGTGTCCTCATTGACATTCTCTTTAATAAAGTCCATAATTGTTTCTTTGATTTCTTTTTTGACCCACCAGTTTTGAAGAATTAGATTATGCAGTTTCCAATTAATTTTATGTTTGCCTTTCCATGGGCCTTTGTTAATTATATATATATATATATATATTGCATTATAATATGCAAAAGTAGCACTTATTGATTCTCCTTTTCTACATTTCTTTGTAATATTTCTATGCTGTAGCACGTGGTTCATCTTTGATTATTCACCATGTACTGCTGAGAAGTTATATTCCTTTTTATTTTATTCAGTTTTTTCTAGGTATCTATTAACTTTATTTTTTTTTTCTAGAATTTCATTCTGTTCCCTTACTTCTTTCTTATTTATTTTTAGTTTTATTTATCTACTTTTGAAAGTTGAAGGTTTATTCCTCCCACTAGTATGGTCTTGCTATATATTTCTTCCTTCAGCTCCTCTGATTTTTCCTTTAGAAATCTAGAAGCTATATCATTTGATGTTTAGTAATGATATTACTTTATTATTATTATTTTTTTTATTATTATTATTATTATTATTATTTATAGTACCATTTAACAAAAGGTAATTTCTTTCCTCATTGCTTTTAATCAGATCAATTTCTTCTTTGGCTTTGTCTGGCATCATGATTATTATTCCTGCTTTTTTACTTTAGATGACACATAATAAATTTTCCTCCAGCCTTTTATCTGTGTATGTCACCTTTCCTCAAATGTGTTTCTTGTAAACAACCTATAGTAGGTTTTTAATCCACTCTGCTATCTGCTTCCATTTAATTGGTGTGTTCATTTCATTCACATTCAGCATTATGATTACTAACTGTGTGTTGCCCTTCATAGCATTATTTCTCTTTAGATTCTGCTCTATTCCCTTTCACTCTGTTCTTCTTCACCAGTATTTTGCTTTTTGTCACTACTCCTTTCCTCTCCCTTCAAGTTATCCCCCACTTCCCTTGTCTTTATTCCCTTCTACTTAATTGTAAGATGAGAGAATTCTATACCCCACTGAGTATACTCATTTTTCCTTCTATGAGCCAGTTACAATGATAGTAAATTTTAAGCATTGATCATCACCATTCTTATCTTCACCTCTTTGTAATGTTTTATTTCATGCCTCTTTATGTTATATAATTTATCTCATTCTATCTCTCCCTTCCATTTTCTCTCAGGGTAACCCTCTTTCAGTCCTTGATTTTTTTACATATCATTCACATGCATCCATATCATTCCATATCATCACATTTACATATACATCATATGTCATCATACACATCATATCATTATAATAAGCTTACTTCTTTACCCTCTTTCTGAGTAAATTCCTTCTATATTCTTTACTACTAAGAGTAATTTTTGAGAATTGAAGAAATCATCTTTCCTTGTAGACACATAAACTTTTTGACCTTAATGAATCACTTAAATTTTTTCTTTCTTATTTTCCTTCCTGGGCTTCTCTTGTGTCTCATTTTTGGCCTTCAGAATTTTTTGTTTAGGTCTGCCTTGGTCCTCAGGAATGTTTGGAAATCTTCTATCTTATTGAATGTCCATTTTTTCCTCTGAAAGAATATACTCAACCTTGCTAGATAGATGACTCTGGGTTGTAAACCCAAATATTTTGACTTCCTGACTTTTATATATTCTATGCCTTTTGATAGATTCTAGATCCTGAGTGATCCTGATTGTAGCTTCATGGTATTTGAATGGTTTCTTTTTCTCTTCTTGAAGTCTTTTTTTCTTGGTTTGGTGGCTCTCAAATTTAGCTATTATATTCCTGGGAGTTGTCATTTGGGGTTTCTTTCTGGAGGTGATCTGTGAATTCTTTCAATTTCAATCTTATTTTCTCTTTTGAGGATCTCTGGGGAATTATATTTGATCACTTCATGTAATATGATGTCCTTAGTTTTTTCTTCATTACGGCTTTCAGGTAGTGGAATAATTCTCAAATTTTCTCTCCTAGATCTATTTTCTAGGTCAGTTATTTTTTTTAATATTTAATGTTTTCCTCTTTTTTTCATTCCTTTGATTCTACTTTATTGTTTCTTGATGTCTCATGAAATCATTAGTTTCTAGATGGTCAATTCTGATTTTTAAGCCTGATTTTCCTCTGTAAGTGTTTGGTTCTCTTTTTTCAATTGGCCCATTTCTTCTTTCATTATTTATTTCTTCTTTAATCAATTTCCTTTCTCCCTATTTCCCTTTCATTTCTTCTTACATCACTTTCATTTTTCTTCCCATCTTTCCTTAATTGGTTTCTGAAGTCTTTTTTGAACTCTTCCAGAATCTGTGTCCAATCCATATTTTTCTTTGGGAGTTTGTATGTGTTTCCTTTCCTTTCGCTGTCCCCTTCTGTGTCTCTACCTTTGTCTCCAGAAAAAATATGGTTTTGTCTCCAGAAAAATTCTTTAGAATTAGGTGCTTTTTCTGTTGTTTGCTATTTTCTCCTCTAATTATAGTTAGGCTCTGATTTCTGGGAAGTTGGGGTACCCTCTTAAATTTCAGTCCTTCCTTGATGCTAATTTTACCTTATTTTCTGGATTGTTACTAGTTTACCAGATGGTCTGGTGGCTGAAAGCTCTGAGAATCCCCACCCACTGATGATTCAATTGCCCTTGAGATGCTGATAGCTTAAAGACTTTCCTTAGATTTAGTTGTAAGCTTTTGCTCTCACTATGAAATTGATAAGGTCAGGGGCTAATCAAATTCTAGCCCCAGGCTTAGGCTCAGGTTTTTGGTCTCACTGTGTTCTTGGTTCAATTAGGCATAGCCTTGCTTGCCCTGTCCTAGAGCTCCATCCTTAGTTTGGGGCAAAAATATTATGTGGGAGTTGGGGGGGAGGGTACTCCTGTAAAATGTGTCTTCACCTCAAAATGTGAATTACCTCCTCATCCCAAGCCCATATTGGAATTTCTGGCTTCACTCTGGGCCTACACTGGTCAGCACCCTTCAGCCCAAATTGTCCTGGTCTTGGTGGGAATTCAGACTTCTCTACAGGTTTGAAATTTCAGTGGGTGTCTCTTGGCTTGGACCACTATTTGCCTAAGAAGGCTCTCAGGTTTTGAATGTTATATTGAAATTACATTCAGAACCTGTGACAGCTTTGTGGGGTTGTGGGGAGGTTGTGGGGAGGGATGTTGTTGCTTGCTCTTGGCTTACTCTTCACTCCTTGCTATAGCCTTTTGCTGACTCTGATCCTCTCTCACCCAGTTCCCCAGATGGTCTCTGCCTACCTTTTAAGTTTTTCTTTTCTTGAAAGTTGTTTCTCTTTGTCTTCTTGTTGTTCTTGCACTCCTGTATTCATTTTATGAGGATATTTTAATCTTGGTCAGAGAGGATTCTTGCGGTGACATGAAGCTGCTGCTCTAATCCTCCATCTTGACTCTACCCCAGGAAGTCTTTTCCCCTTTTTTGATCTCTTTGTATATAGATTTAGTAGTGGTATTGGTTAGTCAAAGCTAGGCACATGTTGATGATCCTTTTGGCATTGCTCCAATTTACTCTCCCCAATGTTTGGATCAGTTCATAGTTCCACCAATAGTGTATTAGTGTGCTGTATCTATAACATCCTCTTTTCCCCACAACCCCACAAAATTTGTCATGTGAATCCCCCTTTATAAAAGCTAATTGACTTTGGCTAACTAGTTGCTATTTACTGATAATCAGAATGGAAAGCATGCCAATGAAACTTTGTCTGATTTTTGATTATAGGAGATATTGCTCAATTCCTGAAAGATAACATAAACACCACTGATGATTGTTCTCAAAGACCCCTAAAAGAACTGTGGGAGTAGAAACAGAAGGAAAAAAAACTGTTTGGTCATATGGGTCGATGGGGATATGATTAGAGATGAAGAATCTGAATGATCACCCTAGTGCAAATATTTAAAAAATGGAAATAGGTTTTGATTAAGGACACATGTAAAACCCAGTGGAATTGTGCATTGGCTACAGGAGGAAAATATTCTAAATTAATTAAATAAAACATATAATACTTTACAATTTCCAAATAAATAATAAAAGATCCTTAAATTTCCTACAATTTGACAAGAAATAAGTAGTCTAACAGTAAATGGAGATTTGTCTTTGTATCCAAAAGAATTTGGGTAATGTTGGACCCCTGATATATGGCCTTGGGGAAGTCACTTAACATTTTAGCTACCTATGTTACTTTAGAAAACTCATTTTCTCCAAAACATTTTCATAATTTAAAAAAATTAGCAAATTGGCCTACATTATTCCTCCCATATTTAGCATTCTCTGCTTTAATGAAAATATGCATGTGAATATATGCATTTCTACACTAAGCTTTCTAGAAAGTCAATTTTTTCCAGTAATTGGTTTTTACTTTCAAAGGCATGCTGCCAGAGAAATTATTTATTTTAAGAAGCTATTTCTTTAATTTCCAGGGCATCAATTCAATACAGAAAATTGCTTGTTTCCTCTCTTTCTAGATTGCTTTCTGTCAGCATTAATATTTCTTGTCAGCAGCCTGCAATTCAGGAACAACTTCTTAATACCAAACAAGTTCAAGGCCTGGCATTTATATCTGAGTCAACCTTTTAAACATCTAAATCTGAATCAGAGGAGTCTCCTCCCACCTCATTGCTTTAGTTACAGAAAGTCCAGAATGCAATCACAAGGTGTTAATTAGGTGTTAGACTAACTGCTGAAATGAATTTGTGCCCTGATCCCTTCAGAAAGTGTGAACACATCTCTGATAGAATGAAAGAATAGGTCTGGCCAAGCAAACAAATTAATTTTGACTCTGGAGACTTTAAATGTTTAAGCCCTGAAGAATGTGAAAGATTCAAGGCAATTGCAAGAGCTAGGGAGTGAGACCACTGGAAAGGAAGAAGAGAGGGTTTCTTTCTTCTCTTCTCCTTATCCAATCTAGTGGTTGAATAAAGCAGCATAGTAGAAGAAACTCTATTCAAATCAATAACAATAAAATCAGCTGTCTTCAGCCAGAAATCTTCAGATATGAAATTGGGCACCTAACATAGGCTTAGATCATATGACTTGTTGAATACTTGTAAATATCCACTTGTTAAATCTGGTGGAACATAGAGGCTTTTAGGAAGAGATTTTGTTTGTACAGAAGGTGACAATTCCCTCCATCATTATTTGGACATCAATATCCTAAAATTGATATCAAGGACATTGAATTGTTGCTCTGAATATTAAGAAAAGATAAGAGAAGTCAGTGATAAAATGATGGGTTTTAGATGTAAGGGAGTCCTTAAGAGCACTTCTATCCTCATTTTACCAAGAGTAAAAGGATACAAATAGATAATCCTCAGATGAACAAATTAAAACTATTTTAGACCAATGAAAAATACTCCAAATTATAACATGATCAACATCAAATATGTATTGTATGATGACATATGTACAACCCATATTATATTGTCTGCCTTCTAGAAAGGAGTATTGTAATGGGAAAGGAAGAGCACATGAATTGAAAAATATAAGAAAATTATTATTTAAAATAATATCCATATGTAATCTAAAAAAAATTAAAAATAAATAAAAACAAAAACAAAACTTCATCTTCATCTCATGAGTTCTCTGATGTAAGATGAATACCTATTATAATCCCTATCATATGGACCTGGATAACATTTTTTTTCTTAAAGGATATTAAAATCACTCTCTAGATCACCCTTATTTTATAGATGTAGCTGAGATCCAAAAAGAATCAGTGAATAAGCCAAGTTCACAAAGGTAGTAGTAAGTAGTAAGGAAGAGACAAGATTAAATCCAAGACTCCATCCTCCCTTTCCAAAACAGCATAAGACATTTATTATATAATCTCTGGAGAAGCTTGTGTTGAAGAGCACAGTGATGATTTCAGCTGTATTTAATTCTGAGCCTTCAGAAATATGAGTAGAAACATCAAAAAGTCTGGTAGGTACATTAATATATTTTTAAAATGGATCATGAACTCCCCGAGGTTAAAATTATTGCTTTTTAATGTTCTGCTTTTGTTTATATATTCAGATTAGATATTGAGTTTGTACACAGAACTGGCAGCCCCAGGTAATAATTTCAATTAAGTGAGAAAATGGCTCCTGCACATTGCAGAAAAACCAAATAGTTTCTGCTTTTTTTTACTTCTACTCACTCATTTCCAATATCTCTCTGACTTGTCCTTTGTCTCTGTTCAGTTCAAATGCAATTCATTAAGTGTTTTCTGGGTTGTAAAGCTAGAACTACCAATTATAACTGATTTTAAAACTACATAATATTTTAAATTTAAAATTTTTCAATTAAATGCGGATACAATTTTTAATAGTAATTTTTAACATTTTGTAGTCCATGTCCTCTCTCTCCCTTCCACCTGTCTCACTCTCTAAGACAGCAAATACTATATGTTATACATTTGTTATTACACAATACATATTTCCATGTTCATCATGCTGTGAAAGATGACACATATTTCTTATGATAGAGAAAAATATCAGAGGAAATAAAGTGAAGAATGGTATGCTTCAATCTGCATTAAGACCCTGTTAGTTCCCTCTATGGCAAAGGAGAGCTGTTTTCATTATGAGTCTCTTGGAGTTGTCCTGAATCTTTGTTGATAATAGTTAAGTTATTTACTGCTGATCATCATACACTAAAATATATGCTATTCTTATTAATTATTTTCATTGCTGAAGTTTTCTATGAATTAACTACTTAATAATTCACTGCACTCTTAAAATGAATGGTTTGGTTTTTCAATCAATCAAGAAATGTTTATAATATACCTATGATTTTCAAGGCATGCGACTTTAACTTAATATATAAGTGTTACCAAAAATGTTTTCCTCTCTGCTGTGAGAAGAGCAAAAAAAAAAAAAAAGAAAGAAAGAAAAAAAGAAAAGAAAAGAAAAGAAAAGAAAACGCTAAACAAGCAAAGAACACATTTAAATATTCCCCAGTTGTTGTCTACTGTTGGAAGTGGGACTGGTAATGAGAGTGCTGTAGTTATGGACACAGGGGTTTGTGCTGAGAGTTAAATGCTGGTGAGGTTAATACCTTCAGCTACAAATTATGTAACATTTAGGAGTTTTAAAAGAATTTAAAGCTGAACTTATAGATGAACTTTTAGAAAACTGTTGAATTAGCCTCTTAAAGATAGAAAGAGATTACAAAAAATTAGAGCTGTCCATGTATTGTTTATCATTTTGTAATTATTCAAAGATTTTGCCCAACATTGTAAGAAAATTATCAATAACATTTTATCAATGTTTTATAGAAATTGATGAGTATATTCTTCAGTTCCAGGCATCTTAAAGCTGATTATTTTTTTTAAAAAAACATGACAATGAAATCAGAATTACTTTGGTAGTATTAGTGATCTGTCTTGGACATGGATGATTTTTAGGAATTTCTTCTTCAAAGAAATTATTTGGGATATTTCTAGAAAAGTATTCAAAGTGCAAGTTAAATATCTCATTTCCAAAATTTGTTATCTTCCCTTCTACACACCTTTGTTGAACAAAAGTGGAGGATATCATACAACAGTTCTCACTTGGCCTGTTAGAGATTAGGATAATGTTATCTGAACTGGACCCTCACTACTGCCAGGTAGTCCTACTATAACCTTCCTTGTCAATTCACTAACTGTTTCTACAACCTCCTCAAGCCTTGTAGTTAGTCAATACTATTCACTGCAAATTCCCTTTTTCCCTCTTTTTCGATCTTCCCTACCACTCTGATGCCTTCTGCAACTTTCTCCTTCATTTAAGTCTTACATAATGAAGTGTACCTTAGTCCTCACCAAGGTTATAGTATAGTATAGTGGTAGTCTCTCGGTGATTGAGTGTGACTATTGTCTTTGTGCAGTTTCATCTACGATAGATAGTTTCATCTACGATAGATAAATCAAGGTTAATGGCCCTACTTATTCACATGTTCCCATTTCCAACAATATATTGCCCCTTCTCTCCTTTTGATATTTCTACTCTTTCACTTATTTTTTATCTCTCCTTCTCTACTGGCTTATTTCCTATTATCTATGAACATATCCATGTCTCTCTTATCCTAGAAATACCCTCATCAATCCTTCCATCTCATATCTCTTCTGTCCTTTTAGCTGAACTCCTTGAAAAGGCCACCTACAATAGGTGCTTCTAGTTTCTCTCCTTTTATTCTTTTTCTTAAGAAGCTTCTGACTTTATCATTCCAGTAAAATGTCTCTATCCAAAGTTATTATTTCTTAGTTGTCAAATTCAAAGGACTTCTTTCTATCCTTATTTTTCTTGATCTCAATAATGCCTTTGTCCCTGTTGATCACTCTCTCCTGCTTGATACTTTTTACTAGGTTTTTAGGACCCCACTCTTTCTTAGTTCTCTTACAAATTTGATCAATCCTCCCTCTCTTTTGCAAGATCTTCTTCTAGTTTATGTCCTCTGATCACAGATGATCCTCAGGAATTTGTTCTGGGCTCTCTTCTCTTCTTCTATAGCACTTCTTGGTAATCTCATTAACCCCCATTGATTTAATTGTCATCTCTCTGTTGATTCTCAAACCTACCTACTCTGCCCCATTCTTTCTGTTTACCTTTATACATATTTCCAACTTCCTTTCAGATATTTCAAATGAAATGTAATAGACATATTAAAATCCATATGACTAAAGTAGAATACATGTCCTTGGAGTCTCTAGAAGTTCCAATTGGATATCCAGTACAGGATCCTTTAGATATCCACTTTACACCTATATTCATAAGTTCTTTAACTCTAATATATATTCAAGGTGGAATTATCCAGGGAAGCAACAGGGAAGACTTTAATCAGAAACCTATAGGACTAATAATTATTTGAGTACAGACTAGTTTCATAAAGTGTATATTAGAGTCTAGGTTATATTTATTCATTGTATAGACAAAGTTTATTGACACAGTGACAGGAATGATTCTAACTTCAGGAAGAGAGAAGCTAATTTCCCTGGAGCCAGCTACCTCCTTTTCTCCCTCAGTTCATCATCAGTACTGCTTTAGGACAAGAACAATGGCATTCTCTAAAATTTTAATTCTACTGAGGTGGCAGCTATTCCTTTTGTCTATTTACATCAATCAACAAATACAATACTGCTTCATGAATTATACCTCCTGGCTCCAAAAAAACAAAAGATCTTTTGTAAAGTGTTATAAAATAGATGGTATTTCCCTCATAGAAAAAAATTTATAATTGTGGCTTATATCCTTGACCAAGTGTTTAACATCAAATAAATCATAGGTAAAATGAACAATATGCCATAAATATGTCATATTTGATAATGGATCATGTCAAAAATGTCAAAAGAAAGTGAGGAAAGTCATCAGAAAGTTGGTAGGAATTCTGTGATGAACTTATAGGAGGACATACGTATGTTGCAATCTTTATTGTTGGAGGGAATATCCAAAATAGAGATTATAGGTGGAGCCAAGATGGCAGCTTAGTAGCAGCACAAGCTGAAACTTCTGACAATCCCTTTAGACCAATCTTTAAAAAAGCACCTCAAAATGATAGAAGAAAAGAACCAACAGCAAGATGGAGTAAAGGGCTATCCCTCTCAATACATTGAAAGGTAAGCAGAGAGAATTGATTTTCACAAGATATGGGGGAATCCAAAGCAAAATGGCACACAGAGGAGTGTTGGCCAACCCAAACCCCCTCACCTACTGCATCAGGTTTCATGACTGGGCATAGAATAACTTCAGAATCCCAGGACATGGCCTACATCAACAAAAGAGAACCTCAGACCCACCCCTTGAAGTCCCATGCCCTGGCACCAGCCTGGAATAAGGTCCAGAAGCACTGGGGCATTTTAAGTCTGCCCTGCTGTGGTGAAGACCAAGCCTCAGGGAAAAGTAGTTAATAATGCTGATTCCTGCAAACCAGCAGCAGAGGAGACAGAATCATCAACTTTCAGAATTCCCAGTCCACAAGCAAAAAAAAAAAAGACTGGGAAAATGAGTGAACAGAAAAGAAACACTTAACCCTCAAAAATTTCTATGGGGACAAAAAGCAAAGGACAGAACCAACAGGAGATGGTGAGATCCTAGCAATCAAATGCAAAACTTCAAAGAAAAATGCAAATTGGTCTCAGACTCTGGAAGTATTAAAAAATCAAATAAGAAGATCAAAGAAAAATTATAAGAAAAATGGGTTAAAGAAATTAAAGTAATGCAAAAAGAAAATAACAACTTACAAAATAAAATTAGTCAAATGGAAAAAGAGGCACAAAAAGCCCTATGAAGAAAAGAGTGCCATGAAAAGCAGACTGAATGGAAAAGGAGAATCCAAGGACCATGGAAGAAATTAGATCTTTAAAACTTAGAATGAATTCATGAGATATCAAGAAACAATAAAAAAATCAAAAGAAAAAAATAGAAGAAAATATGAAATATCTCATTAAAAAGCAACTGACCTGGAAAACAGATACATAAGAAACAATTTAAGAATTATTAAACTACCTCAAATTCATGACAAAAAATCCTAGATATCAGATTACAAGAAACTGCTCAACAAACTGCCCTCATAGTTTTTTGTTGTTGTAGTTTTTTTATGACTTTTAAAAACATTTTAAGTAATTTTCCATGGTTACATGATTCATGTTTTCTCCCTTTCCTCTTCCTTCCCCATTCCCAGAGTTGATAAGCAATTCCACTGCCTTATATGTGCATTATCACTCAAAGCTATTTCCATATTATTCATTTTAAAATATAGTAAACTTTTAAAACCAAACCCCAAATCATATACAAAATACAACACCCATTCATATTTGAAAATAACAAATAAACGACTAGAAAACTGGAATGAAAGTAACTTGCCTTAAAAAAAAGTAGTATTTTTTAAAACCATCAGCAAGTGTCATCTGCAATGGGGGTATGTTAGATGCCTTTCCAATAAGATAAGGAGTAAAGCAAAGATACCCATTATCACCACTATTATTTAATATTGTGATAGAAATTCTAGATTTAGCTATTAAAGAAGAAAAAAGAAATTTAAGGGATTAAAGTAGGCAATGAGGAAAGTAAACTATTACTATTTGCAGAAGATGTGATGGTATACCTAGGGAATCCTAGAAAATCAACTAAAAACTAGTTGGAATAATAACTTTAGCAAAATTGTAGTATACAAAATAAATCCATAAAAATTAACATCATTTCCATATATTTACAACAAAACTCAGCAGCAAGATTTAGAAATAAAAACTCCATTTAAAATCACTCTAGAAAATATAAAATACTTGTGAATCTATTGTCAAATGCTGGAATTATATGAACACAAATCCTAAACACTTTTCACACACACACACACACACACACACACACACACACACACATAAAATTAGACCTAAAAAATTGGAAAAATATGAATTGCTCATGGGTGGACTGAGCTAATATAATAAAAATGACAATCTTATCTAAGTTAATTTACTTATTTATTGACATATCAATCAAGCAAAAAACTTTTATAAAATAAGAAAAATAAGAATTTATCTGGACGAACTAAAGGTCAGGAATATCAAGAAACTAATGGAAAAAAATGTAAAAGATAGTGGCCTAGTAATAACAGATCTTAATCAAAACAATATAATAGTGACTACGAAATAAAAGAGTATACAAATGGAATAGACTCACAGTAAATGTCCTCAGCAATCTAATATTTGATAAACTCAAAGACTGAAGCTTTTGGGATAAAACCTCACTATTTGGGAAAAACATTTTTTTCTATTTTTATTATGTTAACAATTAGTGTTAGATCAATATCTCACACCCTATACCAAGATAAGATTAAAATGGATATATGAGTTAAACAATAAAAAGTGATATTATAAGTAAATTAGTGAAAAATACAAAGGAAGGGGGTCTTGCAGTCCCAGATCTCAGACTATATTATAAAGCAGCGGTCATCAAAACAATTTGGTACTGGCTAAGAGACAGAAAGGAGGATCAGTGGAATAGACTGGGGGCAAGCAACCTCAGCAAGACAGTATATGACAAACCCAAAGATCCCAGCTTTTGGGACAAAAATCCACTATTTCATAAAAACTGTTGGGAAAATTGGAGGACAGTGTGGGAAAGATTAGGCTTAGATCAACACCTCACACCCTACACCAAGATAAATTCAAAATGGATGAATGACTTGAACATAAAGAAGGATACTATAAGAAAATTAGGCGAACACAGAATAGTATACATGTCAGACCTTTGGGAAGGGAAATACTTCAAAACCAAGCAAGAATTAGAAAGAATTACAAAATGCAAAATAAATAATCTGGATTACATCAAATTAAAAAGTTTTTGTACAAACAAAACCAATGTAACCAAAATCAGAAGGGTAGCAACAAATTGGGAAACAATCTTCATAAAAACCTCTGACAAGGGTTTAATTACTAAAATTTATAAAGAACTAAATCAATTGTACAAAAAATCAAGCCATTCTCCAATTGACAAATGGGCAAGGGACATGAACAGGCAATTCTCAGCCAAAGAAATCAAAACTATTAATAAGCACATGAAAAAGTGCTCTACATCTCTTATAATCAGAGAGATGCAAATCAAAACAACTCTGAGGTATCATCTCACACCTAGCAGATTGGCTAACATGACAGCTATGCAAAGTAATGAATGCTGGAGGGGATGTGGCAAAGTGGGGACATTAATTCATTGCTGGTGGAGTTGTGAATTGATCCAACCATTCTGGAGGGCAATATGGAACTATGTCCAAAGGGCGATAAAAGACTGTCTGCCCTTTGATCCAGCCATAGCACTGCTGGGCTTGTACCCCAAAGAGATAATGGACAAAAAGACTTGTACAAAAATATTCATAGCTGCGCTCTTTGTGGTGGCCAAAAATTGGAAAATGAGGGGATGCCCCTCAATTGGGGAATGGCTGAACAAATTGTGGTATATGTTGGTAATGGAATACTATTGTGCTAAAAGGAATAATAAAGTGGAGAAGTTCCATGGAGACTGGAACAACCTCCAGGAAGTAATGCAGAGCGAGAGGAGCAGAACCAGGAAAACATTGTACACAGAGACTGATACATTGTGGTACAATCCAAGGTGATGGACTTCTCCATTAGTATCAATGCAATCCCTGAACAATCTGCAGGGATCTAAAAAAAAAATACTACCCACAAGCAGAGGATAAACTGTGGGAGTAAAAACACCGCTGAAAAGCAACTGCTTGACTACAGGGTTGGAGGAGATAAGACTGAGGAGAGACTCTAAATGAACACTATAATGCAAACTCCAACAACAGGGAAATGGGTTCGAGTCAAGAACACATGATAACCAGTGGAATCATGCGTCGGCTATGGGAGAGGGAAAGGCGGGGGGGGGGGGGGGGGGGGAGGGGAGAGGGGAGGAAAAGAAAACGATCTTTGTTTCCAGTTAATAATGTATGAAAACGACCAAATAAAATAATATTAAAATTAAAAAAAAAAAGATTGGCATAGAAAAAAAATAAGTAAATTAGTGAAACATAAAATACTTTACCTATTAAATCTATGGAGAAGGGAAGAATTTATGACCAAACAAAAGATAGATAACATTACAAGATGTAAAACAATTTTTTGTATGGACAAAACCAATGCAGTCAAGATTAGAAGGGAAACAATAAACTGGGGAAAATGTCTATAACAATTTTTTTCTGATAAAACCTCACTTCTCCAATATATAAAGAACTAGGGCAAATACATTCAAATCCAAGTTATTCCCCAACTGATAAGTGGTCAAAGGATAGGAATACACAGTTTTTAGATAAGGAAATCAAAGCTACCAATAATCATATGAAAAAATGTTCTAAATCCCTTCTGATTAGAGAAATGCAAGTTAAAACAACTCTGAAGTATCACCTTATACCTATCAGATTGGCCAATATAATAGTAACGGAAAATTATATATATTGGAGGGAATGTGGAAAAATTGAGAGACTAATAAATTTCTGATAGAATTGTGAACTAATCCAATCATTCTAGAGGGCAATTTGTAATTATGCCCAATGACTATAAAAGAATACATACCTTTTAATCTAGTAATACGATTACTAGGTCTATATCACAAGAGGGAAAAAAAATTGGAAAGGACCTGATTGTACACAAATATTTATATCTACTCTTTTTGTGATGGGAAAGAATTGGAAATGAAAGGGATGACCCTCAACTAGGGAATGGCTGAACAAATTGTGGTATATAATGGTGATATAATACTATTGTGCTATAAGGAATGATGAACTGTTTTATTTCAGAAAGAGCTGGAAAAACCTACATGAACTGATGAAGAGAAGAATAAGCAGAACCAGGAGATAATTATACACTGTAACTTAAATATTTTGGAATGATCAAATATGAATGACATTACTACTAACAGCAATACAACAACCCAGGACAATTCTGAGGGCTTTTGAAAAAAGAATACTATCTACCTTCGGAGAAAGAACTGCTGGAGGGGAAATATAGTTGAAAACTTATGATTTATAATTTTTTAAATTTGGATGTATGTTTTGTGGGTTTGATTTTATAAGATTATTGACTCATGAAAATATGACACTGAACAATATGGGAAAATGTTTTGCATGATAATACATGAATAACCCAGATTGAATTGCTTGTCAGCTCAGGCTGGGGCAGGGAAGAATGGAGAAAGACAATATAAATCATATGTCTTTGGAAAATGTATATGAAAATTTGTTATTAAAAATAAAATGATTATATTACATTTTAAATATTTGAAAGTGTTAGGATATCTGCGTCACCTTATTGGTTTCCCTACTTTGTACATTTTTACATAGACATCTGAGTCTGATGGTCACATTATACTTTTAGTGATTCCATCTCTAATAATTTGGGTTTTTTTTCTAATGCTCTTTTACTACATTGTAGATATTCTCTGTGATGTCTAATTTCTTTGATCTACACAGAACATTTTCCTCCTCCTCTCTTTTCAATTTAAATTTAATTTGATTAGTTTTGCAAGACTCAGAAAATACAATGATAGCTTTTATAAGGTACATTCCATCACAGATTATGAGTCTGTTGTTCTTATATTTTAAGTCAAATGGAGAAATCTATATCTAGTTTCAAGATACCATCAAGACACCATCTCCTAATTTTACCCTATCAACAGATTTTTTTTTTGGAAGAACTCATGAAAACAAAATAGCACTCTATAATTTTATATCAAGGAATATATAAATGTAAGCATTACCTCTCTGGCACTGTGGTCAAACATTAATCATTCTCTAAAGAGAACTTCCTTGAATGGGGGTGGGGATGGTAAAAGCAAGAAGGTTCTACCTAAAAATTGTGTTCCCTTTTTGATTATTTTCTGAATTTATCATCTGTCAAAGAATGTCAGATCAATCAATTCTAACATGAAAGAGTAACTGCCTATTTACTTTGAAATTTATACAGAAAATTTGCAGGTAAAAACAAAAAAAAATAAAATAAACAAATCCACCAAAAGGGGAAATAGCTAGAATTTGTCAAAAAATCAGTATTTACTATTCACAGATATGCTCAAAATAAATTTTAACCAAAAATATAGTTTTTAAAAGTTGGGGTTTGTTTATTTCTGAAAAATATACAGTTTGAAGTACATTGAAACCTCAGGCTGAGGGACTGTATGATCCAGCAACCAAAGACACAAATGCATGGTTTTAAAAAAAAAGCCTTACCTTCCATCTTAAAATCAATACTGTGTACTGGTTCTAAGAGAGAAGAATGGTAAGGGTTAGGATTTACTTGCCCAGGGTCACACACAAAGGAAATATCTAAGGCCAGATTTGATCCAAGGTTTCCCAGCCTTTAGACCTGGTTTTCAATCTAGCAAGCCATCTAGCTGCACCCAACAAATACATTCTTAAAAAGTTTTGAAGTAGCATAGCAGACAGGACTAGTTAAATGATTATCCTACTATAATCAATTCTGACTAGATTATAATTGGAGCAATAGATGATACAGTTTAGAAAGGAAATGGTTATAGAATTTAGCTTAGAGAAGAGAAAATTTAGAGATTACATGATAGCTGTCTTCAAGCAAGTGGTCTATTAATATGAAGAGAAATAAGACATTCTTTTAGGAACCAGATGGAAGGACAAGGAACAAAAGATAGATAATTGAAAAACCTAAGTGAAACTATATTAAATTGGTAGGATACTGCAGGATATGATGAGCTTTATCCATTTTGAATATTTAGTTTCTATTTGTGGTTCATATGTTTAAATTTCTTTTTTTAATTAATTTATTTAATCAGTTTAGAACATTATTCCATGGTTACAAGAATCACATTGTTTCCCTCCCCCCCTTCCCCCCCTTCCCCCCCTTCCCACAGTCAACAAGCAATTTCACTGGGTATTACATGTTCCCTTGATCAGAATTTACTTCCATGTTGCTGGTGTTTGCATTAGGATGTTTATTTAGAATCTACATTCCCAGCCATGTCCCCTCGACCCATGTATTCAAGCAGTTGTTTTTCTTCTACTCCCACCATTTTGCCTCTGAATGTGGAAGTTGTTCAGGATCACTGAATTGCCACTAATGGAGAAGTCCATTACATTCAATTGTACCGCAGTGTATCGGTCTCTGGGTACAATGTTTTCCTGTTTCATTTAGAATGAAATCTTATGCCATGTACCACATATATAAATAAAATAAATATACTAAAATTATAATAGAAATACTATAACTATAAATATAAAATAATTAAAATGTTTCTCTTGACTTATGAACCCTTAGCTTTTACATGCGACTCATTTTTCAAATTATTTGAGAAAAATATATAAACCTGTTCCTTGAGGAAGTCAAGAAGAAAGTATTAGAAAAATTATTGATCTTGGAGTCATGACTTGATTTAAAATGCTTGTTCTGCCACTTCTTATATGTGGCCCTATTGTTTCTCTAAGCTTCAGATTCTTTAATCTATAAAATGAGAATAATATTAAGTCCACATTTTATGTCAAAGAGTTTTGTGAAGTTTAAAGGAGATAGTTTATGTTAAGTGCTTTAAATAACATGATATTATTGTTAGAAATACGTTTTTAAGATCAAATTTCAGAGATAGGAAAAGTCTAAATATTTTTTGAAAAAACTTAATTCCATACTTTCTTTTAAATATGTTATGAAGTAGTTTATAAATATTGAGATCATCATACACATCATGAATGGCAGTAGGCAATTTAAATCAGTCTAAATTATCTTAGATCTAGTCAAGTGCCCTTGACCAGATCCCCCAAAACTGCATCATTGAACAACTTGACGTCCCTCCTTCAATAGAGGAAGTCCAAAAAGCCATTAAACAAATGAGTGCAGGCAAGGCACCCGGTAAAGACGGGATCCCAACCGAGGTGTACAAGGCCTTAAATGGAAAGGTTCTCCAGGCATTCCACATAGTGCTGACCAGCATATGGGAAGAGGAAGATATGCCCCCAGAACTCAGAGATGCCTCCATCGTAACCCTATACAAGAACAAAGGCTCACAAGCAGCCTGTGACAATTACAGAGGCATCTCACTACTCTCCACTGCCGGAAAGATCCTCGCCCGTGTTATACTCAACAGACTCCTGTCATCTGTTTCAGAGCAGAACCTGCCTGAATCACAATGTGGCTTCCAACCAGATTGCAGCACCATCGACATGGTCTTCACGGTGAGGCAAATGCAGGAAAAATGCCTTGAACAGAACCTGAGTCTCTACATTGTCTTCATAGACCTGACAAAGGCATTCGACACAGTGAACAGGGACGCATTGTGGGTGATACTTAGCAAGCTCTGTTGCCCAGCAAAATTTGTCAAACTGATCCAGCTCTTTCATGTCGACATGACAGGGGAAGTCCAATCTGGTTGAGAGACTTCAGATCGCTTCAACATCTCCAATGGTGTGAAACAAGGCTGTGTCCTCGATCCGGTACTATTCAACCTATTTTTCACCCAAGTATTACGACATGCTGTGATGGATCTAGACCTGGGCTTCTACATCAAATACCGACTGGATGGCTCACTATTTGACTTTCGCCGCCTGACTGCAAAAACAAAGAGAACAGAGAGACTCATCCTGGAAGCTCTCTTCGCAGATCACTGTGCTCTCATGGCCCACCAAGAAAAGCATCTTCAAACCATTGTGGACGGTTCTCTACCGCAACAAAACTGTTTGGCCTGAGTATCAGCTTCAGCAAAACAGAGGTGCTGTTCCAACCTGCCCCAGGGAGGCCAACTAACCAGCCGTGCATTACAATCGATGGCACGCAGCTTTCTAACATCAACATTTTCAAGTACCTGGGCAGCACCATAGCCAACGACTGGTCCCTAGACCACAAGATTAATGCCAGGATCCAAAAGGCCAGCCAGGCACTCAGGCAGTTGCACTCCAAAGTCCTCCAACACAGCGGTGTAAGCACTGCGACGAAGCTCAAAGTGTACAACACAGTGGTCCTCAGCTTGCTCCTGTGTGGTTGTGAGACATGGACACTGTACCGGAAGCACATGAAACAGCTGGAGCAATTCCACCAACGCTCTCTCCAGTCAATCATGAGGATCCAATGGCAGGACCAAATCACCAATCAGGAAGTCCTCGACAGAGCCAACTCCACCAGCATCGAAGTCATGGTCCTCCAAACCCAGCTACGATGGTCTGGACACGTCATCCGCATGGACCCACAGCGAATACCAAGACAGGTATTCTATGGTGAACTTTCAGCTGGACTCAGGAAACAAGGCCGACCAAAGAAAAGATTCAAGGATCAGCTAAAGTCAAACTTGAAGTGGGCTGGCATTATACCAAAGCAACTAGAACTCACTGCCTCTGTCAGAAGCAGCTGGTGAACCCACATTAACCATGATGCCACCACCTTTGGAGATGAGCGACGTCGACGTCTTGCGGCTACGCGTGAACGCCGACACCAGGCCACAGCCGCACCTCCCGTAACAACTGGCGTCCCAGGCCCCATGTGCCACAAACTGTGCACCTCAGCCTTTGGACTCCAAAGCCACATGAGGGTACACTGTAGATGAAGCTGCACAAAGACAATAGTCATTCTCAGTCACCAAGAGACTACCACTAACTAAATTATCTTAAAAGAAAATGAAGTTCTCATATATTGTAGGGTTTCAAATTGTCAGTATATGTTTGAAATATTTTCTTCTCATTGGTATGGAAAGCATTTAACAACTACCTTTTGAGAAATAATGGTGAGAACAAATCTCTTGGGTGGGCTGAGTTAAAATAAAATTGCCAGGCATATTTTCTCTATGGTATTCCCTGAAATAAGCCTTTGTTCCCCTTTATATTTTGAAAATTGCCTAACAAGACAGGGATTTTTACCATATCACTACTTGTTAGAAAAATATCCATTTCACTGAGATTGCCTTTAATATATGACCACAATTTGATATCCTATTAACAAGTCCATTTAAAAAATAAAAGAAAAACCTAAAAGTAAAGATATAAGAATCATTGTCAAATTTTATTTCCTGAGGTTTCCTAAGAGCACTTGAATTTGAATGATGGAAATTCTGTGAAGTGAAAAAGTCTTTTGTGAATGGTGGCAACTTAAATATCTGGCACCGAATGCAGTCAACAAAATGATACATTTTTCCTGGATCTCAAAAGAAAATCAAAGATGATTTTCTGCATTTGGCTCCAGAACTATAGTATCATTAAAAGGAGGCAAATGAAGATATGGTATGAGGTATAAGTCATTTTATTCATTCTACATATGCTATGAACAACTGAATAGTGAGAATTAGTCATTTATTAAATATAGTGAAAAGGGGGAGAAAATATTGCCAATTTAATAACCTGTTCATCAAAAAGGTATTACCTTTACCATAAACAAGTTTAGAAACTCAAGAATATTTCTAATGGCAGTAGTCACATAATCCAGAAGTCACAGATATTGGGGGGGGGGGTTAAGAGGCACAGAGGGTTACAGATCACCTTTTCAATTTATGACAAAAGAAGTAAATCCTGGCTGTTTTGGAAGCTTCCTCTGCAAATCCCTTTGAAATTACTTGAATTCTATTTTCTACCCTTGGATTTTTACTTTCAGAAGAAAATCTGAAAATCTGGAGAGAAGAGTGAGAATTCTGTATAAAGATGGAGAAGTAGCCTGCAAAGCTTTCTTTTTTGTATTCACTTCATATTCATCATTCCATCTCAATTTTAGTAAGAAAGATGAAAGGAGAAAAGAATTTCAAATGCAAAAATTTGTTTCATCATACTAGATATTAAGTTAGGGTGCTGGATCTGACTTGATCTCAAAATCACAAACAAAATATTTTGTCTATCTCTTTCTGTCTCTAACTCTAACTCTTTTTCTTCACTTCCCTTTTATCACTTCCTCTCTTCTGTTCTCCCTCTTTTTCTTCTTTCCTCCTGTCTTACTTCTCCCCTCTCCCTGTCAATCCTAGATGTGTCCCCTCTCTTTTGATCCTCCCCTTTATCATACTCTCCACTTGGGACTATAGATATAGAACACAATAAGAATGATTTGATCATTTGTTAACTCACAGTCTTGAAGGGAGAAATAAACTATTGAAATGACTGTAAATTTGCTAGGTACTAGACCAGAATCTACTTAATTTAACTTGAGCTTACTCATATGAGTTGTTGACTACCTGTTTCTCATTTTCCTTTCAATGCTAGACTTTGAAAATAGTTATATATACCCTCTTAGCTCCATAACTACCAGCAATCCCATCCACTGCCATAGAAGGAACTTGCAGCATATGAATGCAGATTGAAGTATGTCCATTTTTCATTTCTTCCATGATTTTTTTCTCTAGTGTAAGCACTATGGCTTCTTTCACAACATAAGGAACTTGAAAATATGGAATTAAATTAAAATATAGTGGGAATTAAACAAATGTATAACCTTTTTATCTTACCTGCCATCTTGGGGAGGGGGTAAGAGTGAGAGAGGAAAAGCTATAAATCACAAAATATTAGAAAAATGACTATTAAAAGTGTATTGTCATGTAAATTAAAAAAAATAACTAGCAACAATTGTTTCCTTAACCCTCAGTAATATAAATTAAATACTTAGATATAACAGCTAATTTTCATCAGATCATTTGCTCTTTATCATTACTTTTTTTCCTCCTCTTTAACCTTTGTAGCATTAAATCTACGTGATTGTGCTCTTTCTTTTGGATTCACCTTTCTTGGTTTCAACAATTACTTCTGTTTGGAGGAATATGTCTAGCACTAATTTTTTCTGCTTACCGCGAATTTCATTGGGCATTTCCACTTCCATATCTTTCAATCATTTCAGAATCAGTACTCCATTTAACATGTGATTCTTTTTGTAATGTTCCATCCATGATTTCCCTCTTGAATCATTATTCTTTCCTTTTCCATTCATACTTTGCCTTCTTCCTACATATATTCTCAGGTCTAAAAGAACTGTGCCTTTCCTTTCCCAAACACATCAAACCACCTTCCCATCTCTCTCTTTATTTTCAACTAGCCATTTGAATAGAGTTTCCTCTACCACTCATTCTACCTGCTTGTGACCTTCTCAGTTCCTAATCCTTTGTAATTTGTTTTACAACTCGACCACTCCACAGAAACTCTCAAAGGTCATCAACAGCATCATTATTGACAAATCAGAAAATTTTCCCTCAATCCTCATTTTCCTTAAAAATGAAAGCATTTGACCACTATTGATCTTATTTCCTTTGGGATAATATTTTCCCCTTATCTTCACTGAATATCAAATTATCAAATAATGAGTAAGTAAATGAATAACTTAATACTAAAAGTGAAACTGACCCACTTCTGCCTGAAAAAAAAATAAAAATAAAAAAATAAATCTGGGTACTCTGAGGACATTACTAATGTAAGAAAGGAAAATAAAATAGAAAAGTGTTTAAAATATAATTAATAAAATCTATTTTCCTTTTATAATGGTATATTTGGATATCTATGAATTTGTACTCAGGGACTACCTTTTCCCAAGTGATTGATGTGACTGAAGGGGTGTATGGGGTGCTCAGGGAGGGGTAGTATCTCTGGTATGGAGGGCTTGTCGTGCAATCCTAGGGCAGCTCTCCAACCTCTGACTCTCACCTGACACCCAGCTCTCACTTGTGGCTCCCAGTAGTTGCTAGCACGCAGCAGCAGCCACACCCCGGGCAACGGCTTCGACAGGCTGGCTAAACCTTGTGAGGGTAGCCATCGGGTTGTAGACTCCTGCTGAATTAAGGCTTTGCTCACCCAGAATGTGAAGACTGCTTCGGCTGAACAGGCGGAAGAAACCAATAAGAAGGTTCAACGGCTGAGATAGCGACGCAGCAAGGCACTGTGGAGTGCTTAGGGCATGTTGGAGCACAAAAGACAACACAGCCATCCAATGCAGCTGAGGAAGTCTCCAGGTGTAACGAGTTTTCATGCCACTGGACCCAGGCTTCCAACACTGAGAGAGTGGGACTGTCTCTGTGCATCAACTTTTCCACTTAAGTCTCCTTCACGCACAAGTATCTTTGTGCACTCATCTAATCACCATAGATGAAAACGCACAGACAATTGTCATCCTCGGTTACCGAGAGACTACTACCAGATGTGACTGATATGACTTGAGAAAATATACATTCATTCAAGTCAAGGATCAGAAAATTTTACATGAAAATAAACACTATAATCATAGAACCTCAGATTTGAAATCAACCCCCTTGGTTATCAAGTCTACTGAGGATCTCTGCTTCAATATTCCTGATAAATGCTAAACCATCCTCTACTTAATGCCTTCCATAGATGGGAACCTCATTCCTCTTTCTTAAGCCCATTGAACTTTTGGTTGACTCTGTAGAGAAATTGTGATTTTTTTTTTCTCTTAATGGCACCATTATCATTTTCTCTTCAACTTACATTCTTCCTATTTCCAATCTTTTGCACCCAGTTGAACAATCCTAATAACTTTTCTACATAACACCACAAAACAAAGGACAAAAAAAAAGATTTAATGAATGTAGTATCATTCAAAGACTCATTTGGAGTTGACAACAAAATCTTCATTGCAATGCAAAGCCCCTTTGTTTTTCCTCATTTTTTTCTTAAAATAATTTAGAGAGATTTATTTTAAATTTAATAATCATCAATAAAAAGAAAAAAATTTTATTTCTACTACATTTTACTTCTACAGTTCTACCATAAGTGATTGTAAGGAAGTTTATGAGGTAAGTACATCTATTTGATTCTAGATAAGTTGGTCTATCTGTCACTAGCTGGTAGATTCAATATCTTTACTTTCACTAGCAGTCTCTTAAAATCAAGATCAAGAAATAATCAAGGAAGATGATTAGAATAAAACAAAATAAACAAACAAATCATTACTTTTAGGGACATTGCCATAAACTTCCTTTAGAATAACATCTGAAAAAGATATTCTAAAAGCAAGTGAGATGCTTCTACTTGAGAGCTCCATAGGAAGTTAAATTAAGAGTTTTGACAAAAAAGGGAGCAGCTTTTAATAATTTAAGTTTTAATGAGAATATAGTAGAGTTGTAAATTCATATTATTCCTTTAAGCTGGAGAAAAGAAACTTCTAGCAGCTTTTAACACTTAACAATCTAGTTTAATTAAAATAGAGATAGTAAAAGAGTATAGTAAGCATAGGAAAGAGGTAGAGAAAGATAATTTCCTAATGTTTATACTAATTATCTTATAACTACCTATAATTACTACCTAAAACTGCCTATATCTACTTATAACTGCCTATAACTATTGCTAATAACAACTGCCCCACAAAGTCCCAACCCAAACAAGTCCAATCAAAACCAAACCAATCAGGGTTTAATCCAACCCCAATTAGATCTGTCAACAAAGACCAGCCACCTCCCAAAAATTCAAGAAAAAGGGAAAAAAAATACAAAACCTAAAAGCCCAAACCAAAAACCAAAAATCCCTCTAAAGGCTAAAGCCAAAAGCCCTCTCAGTAATCTCAGCCCTGCCTTTATATTCCAGCAACTAAATGCCAACTACCAACTCATGCCCAGCAGACAACTTCCCAACAAATGCCAGCCCTAACTGTCAGTAACTGAAAGATCCTAACTGCCAGCCCTAATTCTCAGCCCACAGCTCACAGCTGAAGTTGACCCAGCCGGGGGCTCCCCCATTCCTACTTCCTGTCACTATGGACTGATTAATCCCTACACATCTCTATGATGCGAGGACCTCCAGGTCTCCCATTAAATTAAAAAAAAAAAGAATAAAGAATTCCTTTTTACAAAGGATGACTACTTGTACTTCAGGAACAAGACTATGATAACTTGTTTTGAAATTCAAAATATATCTATCATTTTTTAAACTATAGTTGATAAAAATTATTGTCATTATAGATTTTTTGTTTTGGACATGGAGTGAATCATAAATATTTTGCTATGTACAAATGAACATTCCATTTGCCTGGCATTGAGGACCTATTTTAATTTTACTCGTTTATGAAAAGAGATATCTTTTAGCCAAACTTTCTATTCTCTTCTTTTATCTCTTTTCTTCCTACACTTCCTGTTCAAAAACAAATTACTTAATAAGCTAAAAAGGATCTTAATAAAACTACAATGAGTATTCAGGTGAAAGACACCTCTGATTAAATCAAAAGTGGATAGGATAAATTCCAATCTGATTTTGAACTACAGGGGTTCTAAAAAGAAAACTGAAGTTGCAAAAATTAAAGCATGATAACATTATTCATGTAATTTCAGTGATGCTACTAGAACACGGGAAAATGGTGATCTATTCCTAAATTGTAAACAGACAATACTTTCAAATTCCTAGGAATATTTTTTGAAACATCTAGTTTCTATCTTTATACTGTTCTTCAAGAATTAAATCTATCTAAAGATCAGTTAAATATAACTTTACTTGTTAATGAAACACAGTTGATGTTTGTAATGATACTTCTCATGATAGCTTAATTATTGCATGAAGTAAAATATGTAGGGTATCTCCATCCCAGCTTTGATCCTGCTCACCCCAATGGCAAGACATAGGAGTCACAGAGTCTCGTGTTCCCTGGCATCCTGGTGTGCATCCTCTAATCAGTGCCAGTATCCAGGCTCAGGCATAATATAGCATGATGTTTGAAAGCCAATGACCTATGAAGTGAGGCTGGTAGGAGTGAATATTTTGAAAAACTAGTACAGGAAGTTGAGAGCTCCTTTTCTATGGTCTGGTCTCTTTAACTGGTTCTCAAGGATGGTATGTCTCTCTGAGCATTTATCTTATTTGGTGATCTCTGACAAGCAGCAGCTAAGAGTGCTGGCTGCAATGACAGATGGGATTTTTACCTAAAGTTAGAAAGACTGAAGTCTATTTATCTCTTTCTTTCTCTTTATTAATAAATACTTATAAATCTGGTAATAAGTCTCCAAAGTCATAACATTATTATTGCTACAAAGATGAGATAAACAAGAGAACATAAGTATATTTTAACTCTTTCGAAATCACGATTCTCTGTGGATTTCATAACATAATTAGTCATGAAGGAATATGTATAAATTACATATTGTATAGTAAACATACATGTACCAAGTGCCATAGCATCTAAATTCCTAAAGGATAAAATACATGAATTACAGGAGGAAATAGATAATAAAACCATATTAGTAGGACACATTAACCCCTCTCCCCCCCCAAAAAAAAAGAAAATTATGGAGGGGAATAGAATTTTATAAAAGTTAGACTTGATAGACTTCTAGAGAAAATTGAATAGGAATAGAAAATAATATACATTTTTTCTCAGTGATAAATGACTCCACAAAAATTGATCACATAAAAGGACATAAAAGCCTCACAACAAAATGTATAGAAGCAGAAATACTAATATATCATTTTCACACTTAATTTTATAAATATTTCACTGAATAAAGGGCTACAGGAAAAAGAATAAACATTAATTGGACACTAAATAACCTTATTTTAAAGGATGAGTGGGTCAAAGAAGAAATCATAAAAATGAAATTAAGGGATAAGAACCAGGAGAATATTGTACACAGTAAATGCAATTACATGTAATAATCAACTGTGATTGACAACCATTATCAGAAATGTAAAAACCCCATGTCAAATCCAAGGAATTCATGACAAAAAATGATATGTGCTATAAAAAGAATTAATGGAACCTGAATGCAGATTGAAACATATTATTCTTTACTTTATTTGCTCTATGAATTTTTCTCTTGTATAAGTGATATGATTCTTCTTTCACAACATGATAAACATGGAAATATGTATGATATAATAACATATATACAAACTACATTATATTACTTGCCATCTTGGGGAGGGGAGAAGGATATAACTTGGACCACACAATTTCAGAAAAGGATTATTGAAAATATCCATATGTAATCTGGTAAAAATTAAAAGTTTAATTTAAAAGAGTAAAAAAATAACATATTACACTCCAACCATTGGTGAGTCACCATGATTAAAATAAATAGAAAATGTAGTCACAGAATTTCAGGGCTGAAAGGATGTGTAAAAACATTTAAATTCCACTTTAAATTATTTAATATAAATTATTATCTTAATCATTATTAAAAATACAAAGAAATGTATAGAAGTAGGTCAGAAAGTAAATTAGATGGAGAGGAAAAAAAGAAGGAAAATATAACAAGATTGCAGGTAGTCTTTCTTCCATCATTTTATAGTTAACTTTTTGTCTGTAGAAATTATATAAAAAAGGGTGTGGTGATATGCTGTTAGGAGTGAACAAGAATTCTCAGGACTAACCAGTTAGCAATACACAAAAAAACTGATCTAGCCTGCCACCTGACTTATTCATTTTCTCAGCAGTTCCAAGATAAAAATGATTATGTTAAGATGCTTCTTTGTAAATTAATTAAAAGCTAAATCTTTTCATTAATTAATTACCTCTGAGTGCTCACCACAAAAAAAAAAAAAACCTGTAAAATAGTCTCTGTTCAGATGAAAGTTTTCCTGCTTTTCAGTTTCAAATTCCAAATTCATGTGCTATAGAAAGATCATTTTAACTGGTCACATAGTTAATCAATATTAACAATTCAAAGCATATATATAGCTCTTTTTAAAAAACTTAGTTCCCCAATTCTTTTTCTCCCTCCTAACTGTAGACTGTCCCTAAAAAGGAAAGCAATTTTATTTTTATTACATATGTGAGGTCAAAAAATAATTCCATATCATCCATGTTGCAAAAGAAAGCTCAAATAAAATAAAACAGTAAAAATTTTTAAAAAGGTTTTATAAAAGTATACTTCAACCTCCATTCAGAGTATGTTTTTTCCTTTCAGAAAGTGATAGAATTTTTCATTAAGTATCCTTTGAAATTTTCTTGGATGATTGTCTTGATCAGAGTAGCTAAGAGTTTCCAATTGATAATTCCTACAATATTGCTGTTAGTCAGTACAATATTCTCTTGGTTCAAATCATCTCATTTTATATAAACTCATATGTCTTTCAGGTTTTTCTGAAATCATCCTTCTTTTCATTTCATATATCATAACAGTCTTCCATCCCAATCCTACAAAATAACTAGTTCAAATAGTCACCAAATTATAATCATCCTTTCATTATTTTGCTCTTTGCCTTTACAAAAGGGAATTTATTTTCTTCAGTTGTTTTACTCTTTTAACAAGCTGTTGAATTTATTCTTATAATTTTCTTCCTTTGCTATCACTTCTTATCTACCTTTTCAAATGCCACTCTTATTTGCTTTTGAAAATTCTTTTTTTAGCTCTTCTGGGAATTCTTTTTGGACTTTTTTTTTGAATTCACTTTTTTCATTGAGTCTTTTGTAGTAACTGTTTTGACTTCATTTTTTTTTTCATTTGGGTTTGTGTCAATCCTTCCTGACATCTTAGCAAATTTTTAGAATCACATTTTTTTTTGCTCATTTTCCTATGACATTTTCTGATTTGGAACTTTATCTCAGTGATAGGCTCTGTTCTTCATTTGTGGGTGTGGGAGTGGAGACTTTTGTCTCAGGATTTAAGACTATTTATCACTCTTGTTTTTAGACTTAGCTCTGGATGGTTGGAAGTTTTTGGTATTTTCATAGTGGTGTAATCTGTGGAGAGTTATGATCACTGATCTCTTGGCTTCCATTCTTCTCCTTACCTAGAAAGGATCTTTGATACCTTAAGATTGAAATCAATATTGTTCTCAAAATTTTCTACAAACCATTCCACATTTAACACTGCCCTAGTAGTGATGTAAAATCTGAAACCAAAAAGTATATGTTTATATTCCTCATTTTAATCAAATTCTTATATTCAACCTATTTTTATTGAGAAAAAGTGATTTTTTTCAAGCTTAGGGAACTGATATATTTTCTTTTGAATTCCATCATATAAATATATATATATATGCATATATATATATACATGTGTGTCTGTGTGTATATATAAATTTGAATGCATGCAAACCATTTTTTCATGCTTTAAATTTCAGTTAATGCCACAATGATGATGAATATGTAAACCTTAAAATTTCTTAGACTTGTGAATGTTGGAAATTTCACCATTGGAATGTGAACCCCATTGGCAAGGGAGGTTCCTCCTCCTCCCTTCTTAAGATTACTTTAGGACAGAAACCTTTTGCTGAACAATGGAAAGGGCTTTGACCTATGCTTAAGCATAGAATAGGAAGTTCTTTGAGTCATGATTGATTTTAGAATTGATACAATAGAGATACTTGGAATGACAGAACCAGGTCTTGGAAATTACAATCTCCACCCTACTCAGTCCTAACAGGATTTAGGAAGGGCTGCAGCATAGATCAAAATTTAATTATTCCAATCTCCACCCTACTCAGGGTAACAGGATTTAGGAAGGGCTGCAGCAAAGGATCAAGATTTAATTATTTGAGAATATGACCTTCAACAGACATGTGCAAAGCCACAGACCTCTGGGTGGTCCTGGGTTAAGGTAGAGTCACCATTGGCACAGGGAAGACATGGACAGTGATTGGTAGATGTGAGAACTGAGGGGAGGGAACTTGGATGGTTTCCTTAAAGATAGTGGGGTCTGAGGACTAGGGGGGTTGGTTGGAGAGGTTGTGCTCTGAGAAGCTTGCTCTGAAGGAAGCTGGAGGTGGAAGCCCCTGAGACTGTTTCTCCATTTTGGTCATGTGAATGATAGGGACTGATCTCTTTTCTTTGCCTCAGCTATCTAAGGGCTTGGGCCTTTTGGCCCAGCCTAAACAGAAGGGGTATTTAAGCCCTATTCCCTTCTCTCCCCTCTCTCTCCCTCTCTCTCTCTCTATCTCTAATACCTTTCTTCCTCCTGTTTGTAATTCAACTCCATAAAGGGTTGACTGCTGACTTGAGTTTTCATTTAGGAATTACATAGCTGAATTCCTTGGCAACCTTAAATTAATATATATCAGTCTTTTAAAGTGATTTCCTTGTCACAAATAACAACAAAGTCTGACATGGTTTGCATTGTTCTTTATTAATACTGAAGTAGAACAAACATTGCGATAATAACTCCCTTTTGGCACTTTATATAGTTTAAGATCTCTGTAAAGACTATTTTGAATTTGATTTTGCAAGTTTGGTCATTTATATTTCAGAAATTATAATGGCAATGCATAGAAGTATTAGACAATTTGTTCATCATCACAAAACATTCAAAAAAGATTCAAAGCTAGGAGTTGAAAACATCTAGACCTCTTCCATTTACCTCATGCTATCTAGTCTAGATCACACCAGAGGAATGATTTTATATTTGATGCTGTAGGCTATCAGGAACCCCTGGAGATTATTGTGTAAGATGGTATCATTTAGGAAAATCATTTTGATAAATTGAGTGGAAGATGGACTGGAGGGGAGAAAGATTCTATTTTAATTAGTAGAAATTATCCTTACTTTATTAGATTTTTCCTTTTCATTACTCACAATCTTCTCAACTTTATCTTTAGGCAAAAATATTTAAAATTAAAAGTCTCCAGCTTTTATACTCTGGCCTAATAAGTAACACCCCATGACTACCACTGCAGTAATTAACAGATAAGGTAATTCTGTAGCTCAGCAGAGCCAAAAGATTTTCCTGATGGACTGCTAATCTCCCACACTCAATATTTGTTCTGTCCAACGGTTGCTCTCCCAGGGATGGAAGAAATTGGTTAAACAGGCATTTGCTGTATTCAAAACAGGGAAGCATCATAGTCTATGATCAATGGAATCAATTAGTTTATGCTTACTTTGGATGATAAAATCTGATCACTACTTTTTACGCATATGCACATACACACACACAGAGAGCACTCTGTTTTGTGACTGAGATGAAAACAGTTTCTTTACTCTGCCAGGCAGATTCTCTAATTTCCTTCTAGTAATGCTAGGGGTTTGCAAACAAACAAAGAAACAAAAACTTGTATTTATTGTGTATTTTGTAAATACTTTGTATATTCAGAAATGTGCACAACTAGGTGGCACAGTGGATGGAACACTAGAATTGAAGTCAGGAAGACAAAGTGCAAATCCAGCTTTACATATTTGTTAGCTGTGCAAACCTAAATCATTCACTTAAACAGTGGGCCTCATTTTCCTCATCTGCCAAATGGAATAAAATCTCTAATGGAGAAATGCTATAAAATTATAATAATATTAACTTTATTCTTAAGGTTGTTGTGAAAATTAAATAAGATATCTGTAATGCACTTTGAAAACCTTAAAAAATTATATAAATGCTTCCATTCTGTTTTTTTTATTCATCCCCAAAAATGTATACACCTTGATGACAGAAACTCTCATAATCTTCTTAAACCTAATACTTTGCACTATGTTTGGCACATAGTAGAACTTAAATGCCTAGAAATTGATTAGGCAGAGTCTTGTTCCTACAATGGGTTGCATATAATTTATAGCTGGAAGGGACCTTAGAAACAGTCTAGTCCAAACTTTTAATTTCACAAATAAAGAGATTTAGGTCAGAAAGGGGAAAGGACTTGCACAAAAGGTTACAAAGGTAGTGAATGACAAAGATAAGATTCAAACACAAATGTTCTTATTCAGTGTTCTTTCCTTTTCACCCTATCATTTCCCTAAGTATTAGTTACTAGAGAAATAAATGTTTAATATGCCAGAGTATGCTGCATAATAAAAATGAACTGAAGAATAATCAATGCACTTTTTGTTTTAAATAGATACAATTTGACAAATACAGTATTACAGGGAGACATGTTTAACCATGACATTGCAAAACCATACTTAGAATAGCTCCCAGTATCAGAAATCTTAAGTACCATGTCATGGGCTGGAATAAAATTTCCCGTATTCATATTTTTGCTGTCTTTACCCACAGTCATTATTTGTCCATATCATCACTTATGAGGATTTCAAAGTCTCATATCAAACATTCAACTAGAGGTGAGGTAAACAGAGGACAGTAAGTAGTTCTTTGACCATAATTTCTCATGGAAAAAAATGTAGTCCAAAAGTAAGTTTCACTTGATGAAGGTCACAGTAACTATACAGTCTGAGTCAGAAATAAAATTATAAAGGATGAAGGGAGAATTGACATTATTCTAGTAAAATGTCCTTTATCAGCCAGCCAAATGGATCACATACATACTGCATTGAGGGGAATTTATATCTGAAATATTTGTACTAGCCTGTCTATATTTAGTAGTATTATCACAGTGCATCTGAAAATAAGAATCACTGATAAAATAAAATACTTATAATTACCATTTTGCAACTATTAACATTTTCTCTACCATTATTAACTAAAGTTTCCCATAACTCAAGTGCTTTTTTAAAAATAAATTTAATTTTTTCCTTATTACATCAACATAATTTCTTCATATTTCTTTTCTGATATTTTGCCATCTATATTCTTTCTCTCCCTCCCCCCCCCCATTTTCCCTTCTGAAGTAGGGAAGTAACATGATATAGATTCTTTCTATAACATTATATAATACATATTTTCATGTATATCAAGTTGTGAAAGAAGACTCATATTGCTTACTCTAGAGAAAAAATAAGAAGTCATAAAGAATGGTATGTTTAAATTTACTTTCAGATTCTTTGTGCTCCTTGTATGGAGGTGGATATCCTTTTTTGTCTGTTTATTTTGTCATGAGTCACTTGGAGTTGTCCTAGATCCTTGCCTTGTTGGTAATATTGTCATTCACAGGTGATTATCATAAATTATTGTTGATACTGTATATAATGTTCTCCTATTTCTATTCACTTCACTTTGTATCACTTTATATGAGTCTTTCCAGGACTCTTTTGTGATTACCTTGTTTGTCATTTCTTATGGAGCAATAGTGTTCTATGACAAGCATCTAGCACAATTTGTTCAGCCATTTTCCAACTGATAGACATTTCTTCAGTTTCCAGTGTTTTGCCACCAAAAAAGAGAGTGAGAGAGAGTGAGAGAGAGAGAGAGAGAGAGAGAGAGAGAGAGAGAGAGAGGAGAGAGAGAGAGAGAGAGAGAGAGAGAGAGAGAGAGAGAGAGAGAGAGAGAGAGAGAGAGAGAGAGAGAGAGAGAGAGGGAGGGAGGGAGGGAAAGGGAGAGACAGGGAAGGAGAGGGAGAGACAGGGAAGGAGAGGGAGAGAGAGGGAGGGAGAGGGAGAGAGAGGGAGAGGGAGAGAAAGAGAGAAGGAGAGAGAGAGAGAGAGAGAGAGAGAGAGAGAGAGAGAGAGAGAGAGAGAGAGAGAGAGAGAGAGAGAGAGAGAGAGAGGGAGAGGGAGAGAGAGAGCCATTATAAATTCTTTGGAATATAAATTTTCTTTCCCCCTATATTTAATATCTTTCAGATAAAGACTTACTATGGTATTGGTAGGTCAAAAGTTATGCATAGTTTTGTGGACCTTAAGGAATGGTTACAGATTATCTCTAGAATAACTGTATCAACCTCAACTCCACCTGCAGCAATGTATTATGTACCAATTTTTGCACGTGACCTTCAGAATTTATTATTTTTCTTTTTTGTCATGTTAGTTAATCTGATGGGTAGGAGATGGGACTTCAGAATTATTTTAATTTGCATTTCTCTAATAGTGATTTGGAGCATTTTTCCATATTAAAAAAAGATTATTTTAATTACTTCCTGTGAGATTTGCTATTCATATCCCTTAACCATTTGTCTATTGGAAAATGCTTTTTTTTTTATAAATTTGACTCAATTGTCTACATATCTAAGAAATGAAGTCTTTGTCAGAGAGACAGTATATTTTCCCATTTTATTTTATGTCTTTTAACCTTGGTTGCATTAATTTTGTTTGTGTAGAAACTTTTTAATTTTATGTAGTTGAAGTAATCCATTTTACATCTTATAATGTTCTCTATATCTTGTTTGGACACAAATTCTTTTTTTATACATATGTCTGTAAGGTAGACTACTCTATGCTCCTCTAATAAATTTATAAATTTCCCTTTATTTCCAAATCATGTATCCATTTTGACTTTATGTTGGTATATGGTGTGAGGTATTTGTCTATGCATAATTTTTGCAATACTGTTTTCTAGTTTTCCTAGTAGTTTTGTAAAATAATGAGTTCTTCCTCCAGAGCTCTGATATTTAGATTTGTCAAACTCCAGGTCACTATGTTTTTTACCACCACATGTTGACTGTTTAGTCAATTCCATTGGTCCACTCTATTTCTTATCTAGTAAAAGATCACTTTGATGGTTGCCATTTTATAATATAGTTTGAAATCTAATAGAACTAATCCACCTTTCCTAATTTTTCATTAATTTTCTTGATATTTTAAGTCCTTTTTTCTTCTCGATGAATTTTCTTATTTTTTCTGGCTCTTTGAGATAATTTGGGGGCAATTTTATGGTATGGCTATCAATAAAATTAGGACTCAATTTCCTTTGCATAGGTACTGAAAAAGTCAATTAATTTAGGAAGAATTGTCATTTTTATTATATTCACTCTTCCTGTGTTTCCCTGATTCAAATATATTTCTTGTAGATAGCTTATTGTGAGATTCTAACTTTTAATCCATTCTTCTATCCTCTCACATTTTATGCGTGAATTCATACTAGTCACATTCAGAATTATGATTACTCTGCATTTCCTTCTCTTATTTCCTACCCCTGCTTATCCTTCTCTTTCTATCTGTTCAATCTTTTCTGGCTCACAAATATCTTTGCTTCTGTTTGCTTGCCTCCGTTAATCCCTCCTCCATGTTATCTCCATTCACCCCTTTTGGTTTCCCCTCCTCTTTTTACTTCTCCATAGAGTAAGATAGATTCCTATGCCTAACTGATTATGGATGCTATTCTGATTTTTTGCTGTTTCTGATGAGAGTAAGATTCAAGTATTACCAGCCATCCCCTCATCTTCTTTCCATTCCATTATATAGTTTCTTCCATATCTCCTCTTATGAGATAATTTGCTCCCAACTTTTTCTCCATTTCTCTTTTCATGGTGTATTCTTCTTCCTTATGCCTTAATTTTTAAAAATAATATCCTATTATATTTAACTTACTCCCTGCTCCCTGTCAATATATGTACCTATTCATTACCCTAATAGTGATAAAGTTCTTAAAAATCTTCAGTTTCTTAAGCATTCTGAGGCTTTAGGCATCTTAATTATCACCTTATTACTATTAATATATTCAGTTTAATCCCATTATTTCTTTTGAGTATTTTGAAGTATCTTATATATCTCTGGAATCACAAGTATCTTAAGTATTCTAGTTATTACTTTCCCAGGCAAGGAATTTAGGCAAGACAAAGGGAAGACAAAAGTTGAATTCCATTGTTTCTTTTGATTGCTTTAAGTATATTAAGTGAATTAGATTTCTCATAGTCTAGAGAAATCATAAGTACTGTAGTTTCTTATTTTTCTCATTTTCATAATTTATCATTGTTACTTTCTCTTGCAGAATTGTGATTAGTTTAACTCCACTGTTTTCCCTATTTTTTTTTCTTCTGTTAATCTTTTTATGCTTCTTTTGAATGTTGAATTTGATCACTGCATTTTCTTTTTAGTTCTTATTCTTTTATCAGAAATATATTTCATTAAATACCTATTTCTTTTCCTGGAATATTATGTTTAATCTTACTGGGTAGGTGATTTCTAAATGTAGCCCCAGATCCTTTGCCTTTTAGAATATTATATTCCATACCTTTTTAATCTTTAATGTAGAAGCTACTAGGTCCTTGGTAGTTGTTATTATGGTTCCTCAATATATGAATTAGTTTTTCTGGCAGCATGTAGTATTTTCTCCTTGACCTGGGAGTTCCAGTATTTTCTTTTTAACTCTTAGAATTTTTAAATTTGGGATTTCTTTCAAGAAGTGATTGGTGATTTTTTTCAATTTCTACTTCCTTTTCTTGTTCAAGAATGTGGGACAGTTTTCACTTATAATTTTGTTCAATATAGTGTACATCAGTTGATCATGGCTTTCAAGCAATCCAAAGATTCTTAGATATTTTCTTCTTGATTGATGTTCTCAAGTCATTTTACTTTCCTGTTAGGGATGTCTATCTTTCTTCTATTTGTTCATTCTTTTGAATTTGTTTTAGTGTTTCCTGCTGTCTCATGAAATCATTAACTTCTACTTGTCTAATTCTAATTTTTAGAGATTCTTTTTCTTCTTTGTAAGTGTTAAAATTAAATATATGAGAGAATGTGTTTGACAAAATTATAACTCATGTCAAAAATGGCTTTTCAGCAGCTTTATTTACAAAAAGGAGGGAAAGAGTAAGGTAGAGAAATGTGAAAGAGGTCAGAGTGAGAAATCTGGCTTATCACCCTAAATATTTGCTATGGTCCCTGACTCTACTCAGGAAAGACTCAGACTCCCCAGCTGGAGGGCCTAGAGGTAAATTAATTAGGCGGTTCACCCACACAGCCTCCTCCAAGAAGGAGATCTATCTGGTGTTAATCTCTTCAGAAGTCAGGAAAGGAAGGTCAACTTTTTCCACTCACCAACCCAAAGTCCAAGGGGAGAAGATCCCAGAGCAGTCTTACCAAATGCTAGAGTCCCAGGTCCACAGTGAAAAAGATGATCTTCCACCAGCCTCCTCAGCCTGGAAAGATCTTAAAGAAAGTCTTACAGGGAGTTGTAGCCACTTTTAAAGATCCTTCTTTTTGTCACTTCCTGTGCCTTCCTCCACTTAGGTGTTAAGTAGGGTGTATACACTTCTGGTGATTAAATTTAAAAGTAGGCTAGGGGAGAGTTAATCCCATATTCACATCTTTAAGGCTTTGTACTTCCTTTCTTAAGGAACTATTTTCCTATCTAAGCTATAGTATTTATTTTTTTAGGAAACTGCTTTCCTCAGTAAGTTCTTATTCTAAACTCTTGATTTTTTTCTATTATTTTCTTATAAAATTCTTCTTCTGAGTTTCTTGTTATTTGTTTTTCTCCCCCACCCCTTAAAAAGTTTTTAGAAGGGTACATTTTGGGCTTGATATCCTTTCAAATTTACTTTTGAAGTTTCACATATTTCCCTTTTTTGTATTGCCCTCCTCTTCTGAATTTGGGTTTTGGTCATTTTTCTTGTCAAGATATTTTTTGAGTTTTAAGCTTTTTCTGTCTTTTCCTTATTTGGGAGTTATTTTTCCCTTAATTTTGTCTACATGCTGAATCTTAGTTCTGTTCTTGAGGGTAGAAGGAATACTGTTATTGTCTTCCTCTAATAATATGCCTATGGTTAGTTCAATCAACTCAGTTTCTGATTGAACACTGTAGAGTTAGTTTTGTTTGGAATTCTTTGTAGAGATAGGTAGATATTAGTTCAACTATTTGGAGTTGGGTATATCCATTGAGTCTGGACTTTGTTCAGATGAATTCATCCCACTCCTGCCAGTGCTAGTTCATGCCTAGCCTCTATTCTGGCTGGTTTTTACAGGGTTTCTTTTCACTGCTGCTTATTCTGTATTCTGTTGGTTTCTGCTCTTACCTTACTGAGTCTGGTCTGAGCTATCTTTTTTCTTTCTCCTACTGCTTACACCATATTGCACCAAAGTCCCTCTGAGGCTTGTTCAATGCCCCCTCCTCAGATACTAATGAGAGGAGTCCTCATTGCTGTCTCTTGCCATTGTCCTGGGTTGGAGCACCACTTTACTGCTTTTTGCAGTGTCAGCTGCTCCAATATTTATTTTGAGGTGTTTTTGTTCCTTTGTGATCATTTGGAGGGTGTTATGTCATGTTTAGATTGTTTCTTATTTTCACAATTTGGGCTGATCTGCAACTGCCACTATGGTGGCTACAGCTATCACTGCTATTGTCTGACTCTAACTTGAGTACTGTGAAGATTTAAATGGAGGTGGGGGTGAGGAGTTTGATCAAAAGTCAGTGCACAGTTTATTAAACACAAAACACTTAATTTATTATTAGGAAATAAGGATAGGAAATAGGAAGGAAGAAAGTGAAATTAATCTTATAATAGATTATAACTATACCCAAGAACCCAATCCTAACTAAATTTTTCTAGAAAATCCTACATCTATCTGCCTCAGCAGGCAATATCTTTTGCTAGGCCGAAGCCCTTGCCTATTCTCCTATTCTCTCTATCTAATAATTTACCCACTATCTATTTAATCTATCTACTCAAGATAATTAATAATCAATAAAGCTGATCAGACCTCATATTCTTTTCTCAGTCTCTTACTGTCAGTTCCCAGAGAGAGCAAGCCACACACATCCCTCTCCCCAGGGTACCCAGAGACAAAAAGTCCTTTCCAATGGTCTGCAACTCATAAACCCCACTCAGCCACACCCCTCTAACTATCACAAACTGCCAAACTACATAGCAGGGGGTCTCCTACTGAAAATCTTATTACTCCAAAATCTTATTGCTCCTTTTTCTCTTATATAGAAAAAAGGAGAAATTAATAAAAATTCTCCAAACAATACTTTTACATTAATTAATTTCAGAACTTGAAGTTAGGAAAATGAATGGAATCACACATGCTAACCATTAATAGATTTAATTTAATAAATCAAACAATATTTTATTAAATATCCAATATGTTAGGTGTCATTTTTAGTATGCTAACATTTAACTCATACTTATTAAGTTGCTATAAAGTACAAAACACTGACTTTGTAAAGGAACCTAAGATATTTTTGAGGAACATGCATTGCTCATATGCATATACATATGCAAATATATGTAAGTATATATAGTTCATCATATACATATGCATATATTACACATATATCATAATTCTAAGCTCCTTGAACATCTTTTTAAGCCCTTTATCATTTTCTTCCATATATTCTCCATCTATTGATCAGTACCTTGCTCAAAGAGTCAACTTAATGAAAATTATATTTATTCGATAAGATTATGCTAATTATACTAGTATCACACAAGTGTTATATTTCTATTAAATAATATGTGTATTTACATGAAGTAGAAATAAAATTTAAAACACAATGCAAAATGTGGAAAATGCAAGATGAAACTAAAACATAATGAAAAACTTGAAGCAGAACAGATGACTTGAAGCTTGTGGATCTGCTAAGATCTAATGATAGATTGAATACCTGAGTTGATATACAAATGAAGGAGCATTTTTTTTAATGATCAGAGATGGAAACAATTACAAAAGGATGGTTCCTTTTTAGGTATGGAGGGAAAAGTAACCAGAATGATAGTTATTAGAAAGATAAGGAAGATTGAAAAAGATAATGAGTCATACAACTGACTAATAGAAAATATTTGCAGTCCATAAACATAGATTAGGGTCAAATGTCCGAAGACTTTGAATGTCATGACTAAAAGATTTACTTTATTCAATGAACAATGAACTTAATCTGAAGGTTTTCTTATAGATAGATATGTGAAGTGACCAGAACAGTACATTAGGTATATTATTGTTTGTGAAATATTAATGGGAAAGGGATAAGACTGAATGCAAAAAGAAAATTTAGGAAAATATTTAAAATACCAATGCAAAAAACGATGAGAGACTGAAAAGGCTGATGAATGTAGAAGTTTTGATGTCTTTGCCACATTCTCCTTCATTCATTATTTGTACATGAATTCACCTAAAAGGATTTCAAAGGCTCACTTCAAATATTCAATTAGAGATGATGTACAAAGAGGACAATGCATACTTGGCCCTATTTCTTATGAAGAAATTGTGATACAAAGATGAAACCTGACATGATGAAGGTAACAGAAGATATGAAATTTGAGTCAGAAAGAAAATTTTAAAAGAGGATGGTAATATAATTCTAGATTTGCCATGGATCATTTAATGAAATAGAGGGATTTCAGACTTCCCTGACAAAAAGACTAGAGCTGGAAAAAAATCCATGAACAAATTTGACACTCAAGAAAAATAAAAAGGTAAAGTTAAAAATTAAGGGTTTTGATTATATTGAATTGAGTATTTTCATACAAGGAAAGGTGATAATTAAAATAATTAAGATAACTATGATACCTAAAAAAGATAGCATACTTAAAGCATGTAAGATACCTGAAGTGTATAATATACCTCAGAACTTTGTCACTATTAGAGAAATGAAAAGTATACAAAGTAAGAGGGAGGAACCTAAGTAAGATGGGCTAATAAAAAAAAAGTCATAGGAAAGAGGAACAGATGGGGAGAAGAGAAAAGGAGAGAGAAGAGGATAAAGTATTTCTCATTAAGAGACACAAGAGACAAATACATTGTAGGAGAAGATGAGGGGAATGATTGAACCCTACTCTCATTGGAACTAGATCAATGTGGGACCAACATCCATACTCAGTCAGCTATAGAAACCTACCTTACCCTATGAGGAAGTAGAAGTATAGGAAGAGTAAAGGATGGGAGAATGGAGGAAAAAGGATGGTGAATTGGTGGAGGTGATCATTATAAACAAAAAAATCTGTGAACATGGAAAGGCTAAAAGAAGATAGAGAGAAGAATAAACAGGGGGGAAATAAGCTATAGGGAGACACAAAGTTAGTAATAAAAACTCAATATTCATGGAATGAACTCATCCATAAAATAGAATATCAGAGTGAATTAAAAACCATAATCTCACAATATACTGGCTAAAAGAAACAGAATTAAAACAAGGAGAAACACATTGAGTAAAAGTAAGAATATGGAGCAGTATCTACTTTGTCCCAGATAAAATTAAAAAGCAAGATCTATGATCTCAGAGAAAGCAACAGTAAAAACCTATCAAATCAAAAGAGATAAGGAAAGAAATTACATAATGATAAAAGACATTATGGGCAACAAAATAATATTAATATTAAATATTTATATACAAAATGGCATAACATCCAGAAATGAGTTACATGAAGGAATGAATTGTAAAACTTAATTATTAACTATTAGAGGACCTCAACTTCCCCTTTAGAGAAGTAGAAAAATCCAACCAGAAATAAACAAGAAAGAAATGAAGGAGGTAAATAGAACTTTAGGGAAAAAATGGATATGGTAGATCTCTGGAGAACAGCAATTATGGTTAGAAAGGGATGTACCTTTCTCAGTAATGTAATGCATGTTAACAAAAATTGATCATATAAAAAGGCATAAAAACCTCAATCCAAATATAGAAAAATGGACATATTAAAAGCATACCTTTTAGTACATAATGCAGTGAAATTATAATAATCAATAAAAGGAAGCAGTAACAAAGACTAAAAATTAATTGGAAACTAAATAATCTTATCCTAAAGATTGATTGGATAAAAGAACAAATCATAGAAACAATCAACAATTTCATTAAAGAAAATGCTGAGGAAAAACATAACAAAATTTATGGGATACAGCCAAAGTGGTACTTAGGGGGAAATTCATATCTATATACACTTATAACACTAAAATAGAGAAGGAGCAGATCAATGAATTGAACATTCAAACAAAATATCTAGAAAACAAAAAAAAAATTTAAATCCCCAATTAAACACTAAATTTAAAATCCTGAAAAATTAAGACATTCGTAAAATTGAAAGCAAGAAAAGCATTTAGCTAATAAATAAGACAAGGAGTTGGTTTATGGAAAAAATAAAATATAGAAGCCATTGGTTAACTTTATAAATAAAAAAGAAGAAAATCAAGTTACCCATATCAAAAATGAATAAAGGTAAAATCACAACCAATGAAGAAGAAATTAAAGGAATTAATAGAAGTTATTTTGATCAACTATATGCCAATACATCTGACAATATCAGTGAGATTAATACTTACAAAAATATAAACTACCTAAATTAACAAAAGAAGAGAGAATATTTAAACAACACAGAAAAAGAAATTGAACAAACCATCAAGGGAAAAAGTCCCTTGGTCAAATGGGTTTACAAGTGAATTCTATCAAACATTCAAGGAAAACCTACCTCCAATATTACATAAACTACTATGTAAAATAAGGGAAGAAGAAACTCTTCTAACTTCTTTTTTGCAGTGCAAATATGGTATTGATATCTAAATCAGAAAGAATTTTATAAAAGGAAGAAAACCATCACCCAATATCTCTAATGAACATTAATACAAATTTTTAAAATAAAATACTAGGAGGGAGATTACAACATTATATCACAAAAGTCATATACCACAATCATGTGAGTTATATAGAAAGAGTGTAGGAATGGTTCATTGCTAGGAAAATCATCAGCATAATTAATCACATCAATAACACAACCAGTAGAAACCACATGATTACTTCTATAGATGCAGAAAAATCTCTTAACAAAATACAAAACCAATTCCTTATAGAAAGTATTAGAAAATATTTGAATGAACAGAAACTTCATTAAATTGATAAATGGCATCTACATAAAATTGTCAATAAGCAGCATGAGTAATGGGAATAAACTAAAACCCTTCCTAATAAGACCAGGGGTAAAGGATAGCCATTATAATCATTCATTTATCATTGTACTAGAACTGCTTATATAGCAATAATAGCAGAAAAAGAATTGAAGGAATTCAATTATGTAATGAAGAAACAGTTATCACTCTTTTTTTTGCAAATGATATGATTGTATAGCTAGAGAATACTAAAAAATCAGCAAAAAATTCAATAGAAATAATTAAGAACTTCAACAAAGTAGCAGGATACAAAATAAACACACATAAATCATCAGCATTTCAATTTACCACAAACAAAATTCAACATCAAGAGAAAGAAAAAGAAATTCTATTCACAATAATTCTAGACAATATGAAATATTTGGGAGTATATCTACCAAAACAAACTCAGCAACAAAATGAACATAATTATAAAATACTCTTCACACAAATAAAGTTAGAACTAAAAAATTGGCAAAACATTCATTGCTCATGAATAGGGTGAGCCAATACAGTGAAAATGAAAAAAAAAACTAACTAAAAATTAATTTATTTGTTCAATGCCTTAACAATCAAATACCCAAGAATCATTTAACTGGACTATAAAAAATAATAAAGCTGATTTAAAATAAATTAAGAATATCAAGCAAATTAACTGAAAAAATATGAAAGAAGGGGGCCTGGCTGTACCAGATATCAAACTATACTATAAAGTTGTCATCATTAAAATAATCTGGGACTGGCTAAGAAATAGAATGAAAGATTAAAGGGACAGATTAAGTAATTAATGCATGACTTAAAGAGCCACACTTTTGGAGAAAGAAGTCATTATTTGTCAAAAACTGCTGGGAAAACTGGAAAGCAGTATGGCAGAGATAAGATTTGGACCAATATCTCACACCATACACCAGGATAAAGTCAACATGGATACTTGATTTAGAAATAAAGGATGATACCACAAACAAATTAGGGAAACATGGAAAAAATTACCTGTTAGATTAATGGATAAGGGAGAAATATATGACCAAATAAGACATAGAGATTATTATGAAAAATAAAATACATTAAATTTTAAAGATTTTGTACAAATAAAAATGCTTTATTTCATAAGGGAAAAAACACATTTTGGGGAAAATTATAGCAAGTAACTCTTGATGAAAGCCTCATTTCTCAAATATATGGGGAATTGAGTTAAATGTATAAGAATACAAAGCATTCCGCAGTCAAAGAATGATCAAAGGAGATAAACAGGAAGTTCTCAGAGGAAGAAATTTTTAAATGATAAATGTTGGAGGCTTTGTGGGAAAATGAGGACATTAATATACCGTTGGTGGAATTGTGAACTGATACAACCATTCTGGAAAGAAATATGGAATAAGGATTAAAGAACCAGAAAACCACATATGCCTTTTGACCCAGAAATACTACTACTGAGTCTGTAGGCCAAAAAAAGACTAAAGAAAAAGACCTACCTGAACCAAAATATTTTTAGCAGCTCTTTTTGTAGTGGAAATGAGTTGAAAAATGAGGGGTTGTCTTATTACTTGGAAAATGAATGAACAAGTTGTGATATATGGTTGGAATGGAATTAGCATTGTGCTATTAGGAAATAGCTATTGTGCCATAGAAATGAAAAACAAGTTAAGTTCAGAAAAACCTGGATAAACTATATGAACTGATGTAAACTGAAATGAGGAGAAAAATGTATACTGTAACAGAAATATTATACAATGATCAGCTTTGAAAGACTATACCATTATAAACAAAATAAGGGTCCAAGAAAACTACAAAGGATTCATGATTCAAAAGTTCTATAGTCCAAGGAGTTGGCGTCTGAGTGTAGATCAAAATATTCCATCTTCCACTTAATTTCCTTCATGAAAAAATTTTAAATTATATATATATATGATATGTGTTTTTTATCACAATTAATATGGAAATTTTTATGAAAGTATGGGTATAACCTATATCTGACTATTCACTACCTCAGGTTGGTATTGGGGTGGATAGGAAGGGAGAAAGTATGAATTTTTAAATATAAAAAAGTAATTCTCAAGACCAAGCAAGAGATAGAGAATATTAGCAAACATAGAATGGATAATTTTGATTATGTTACATTAAAAAGGTTTTGTACAAACAAAACCAATGCAACTAAAATTAGAAGGAAAGTAACAAATTGGGAAAAAATCTGTATTACCAAAAGCTCTGACAAAGATCTAATTAGTCAAATTTATAAGGATTTAAATCAATTGTACAAAAAATTCAAACCATTCCCCAGCTGATAAATGGGAAAGGGACATGAATAGGCAATTTTCAGATAAAGAAGAGGGAGAGCAGCCTTGTCTCAGCCATTATTCTCCATTGTGGGCCTTTGATTCTCAAGATTTTGGCCTCAGGGCACATCTAGTTCCACAGATGAGTTCTGCCAAGGCTTAATCTAATCTATCAATAGAGCAAATAAAAAGCCTTTAGAGGGTAGGGAAGCTTAATCTCCAAAACACTTCCCCCACCAACTGTGCTGAAAGCCTTGGTAAGAATCCTGCTCACTTGGATCCCAGAGTTAAGGCGAAAGCTGTAACCATGACAGAATACCTTGATAACAGAGCTGGAAGCACAGCTCCCTTAAGCCTCCATACCTTTACCTACACTTTCAGCTTCTGCTGGCAGGTGGGGAAGATCTGATCTCAGGGCTCATTAATACTCCATCAGCCTAATCTAGTCATTCAGCAGAGCAGAGAAGAAGTCCTTCAGGCCAGAATAGCCCAAACCTACAGATCCAGCAAATAATCAGAGAAGCAAGATTACCAGACAATGACGAGGGGGGAAGAAGGAAAAAATGAGTAAACAACAGAAAAAGAGAAAAGAAATTATGATCAACAGCTTCTATTTAGGTACTGAACAAAGAGCAAATGGTACAGAGGAGGACCAAGGAAAACTGGCCTGGGGGGAGTACCTTGTAGGTAAAGCTGTGCCAGGATCAGAGTATCCAACACAGGCAGTGGGGAAGCAGAGAGAGGAGAAACACAGAGGTCAGAGTGGGAGGTATAGTTGCAGCAATGAAGACCCTCCATATTGCTCCCTCCTCCCAGGAGGTTTTGGCCTTAGAGCACATCCAGCCCAACCCAACTGGACTTAATCCCATCAAAAATCTTTAGAGGCTCAAGCACCAACACCCCTCCTTCACATACTGAACTGAGAGATTTGCTGACAAAAGCTTCATGAGGGAAGACTGACAGAAACACTCAAAACCAAAAAAAAAAAAATGAGAGGAGCAAGAACACAGACAACTGCCGGGAGTAAAGAAGGGGTAAATATGAACAAATAATAGAAAAATAAAAAATAAAATAGAATCTATATATTCCATACAGGCAATGAACAAAGAGCAAATGGAACAGAGAAGGAAATCCCCAAAAGACAACGCCTAGGAATGTAATTGCCAAATTCAAGAGCTTCCAAGTAAAGGAGAAAATCCTACAAGAAGCCAAGAAGAAGAGCTTCAGATATAAGGGGGCTCCCATAAGGATCACACACGACTTAGCGGCTAATACACTAAGAGACCGCAAAGCATGGAACACGATATTCAGAAAGGCAAGAGAGCTGGGTCTCCAACCAAGAATCAACTACCCAGCAAAACTGACTATATACTTCCAGGGGAAAGTATGGGCATTCAACAAAATAGAAGACTTCCAAGCATTTGCTAAGAAAAGACCAGAGCTCTGTGGAAAGTTCGATATCCAAGCACAGAAAACAAGAGAAACATGAAAAGGTAAATATGAAAGAAAGGGAAAATGAGATAAATCTTATCTTTTTCTTTAAGTCAAACTCTCTTCTATAAGGACTACATTTACATCAAATTATATATATTAATATATGGGGAAAATGTTTTGTGTAACTCTCATAAATTGTATCATCATAAGAGTAGTTAGAAGAAACATGCATAGGGAAAGATGGGGGCATCAAGAAGATTTGGGGAAAGTTGGGGCAAAGAAAGAAAAAGGGAGGGGGGGAACCGCGATAATACTAAGATTAACTTCAAGAAATAGGGGGGGAATCAATAGAATAATCTTTCCCATATAAAGATACACATGGGAAGGGGAGGGGAAGAACTCTCATATGAGAAGGAGAGGAAGAGAGCGTGAAGTGGAATTACTTAAACCTTACTCTCAGTGAAATCAAATCTGAGAGGGAAGAACATCTAGATCCAGTGGGATCCTGAATTCTATCTTATCCATTAGGGCAAGAAAGAAAGGAAAATCAAGGAGGGGGTGGGGGGAGGGAGTACAAAAAGGGAGGGAAGGAGAGGGGGGAGGGGAAGGGAGCATAAAAAGGGAGGGGCTAGAAAGGGAAGCATCTCAAGGGAGGGGACTAGGGGGACTGACACTTTCTCACTGGTTCAAAAGAAGAAAGCTAAAGAAGAAAGGTCAGAACTAGGGAAAGATATCAAAATGTCAGGGAATCCACAAATGACAATCATAACTTTGAACGTGAATGGGATGAACTCACCCATAAAACGCAGACAAATAGCAGATTGGATTAGAACCCAAAACCCTACCATATGTTGTCTTCAAGAAACACATATGAGATGGGTTGACACTCACAAGGTTAGAATTAAAGGTTGGAGTAAGACCTTTTGGGCCTCAACCGATAGAAAGAAGGCAGGAGTTGCAATCATGATATCTGACAAAGCCAAAGTACAAATAGACCTGATCAAAAGGGATAGGGAAGGTAAATATATTCTGCTAAAAGGAAGTATAGACAATGAGGAAATATCACTAATCAACATGTATGCACCAAATGGTATAGCATCCAAATTTTTAATAGAGAAACTAGGAGAATTGAAGGAGGAAATAGATAGTAAAACCATATTAGTGGGAGACTTGAACCAACCACTATCAAATTTAGATAAATCAAATCAAAAAATAAATAAGAAAGAGGTAAAAGAGGTGAATGAAATCTTAGAAAAATTAGAATTAATAGACATATGGAGAAAAATAAATAGGGACAAAAAAGAATACACCTTCTTTTCAGCACCACATGGCACATTCACAAAAATAGATCATACACTAGGTCATAGAAACATGGCACTCAAATGCAGAAAAGCAGAAATATTAACTACAGCCTTTTCAGATCACAAGGCAATTAAAATATTGATAGGCAAGGGTACATGGAGACCCAAATCAAAAATTAATTAGAAATTAAATAACATGATACTCCAAAATCGGATAGTTAGAGAAGAAATCATAGAAACAATTAACAATTTCGTTGAAGAAAATGACAACGGCGAAACATCCTTTCAAACCTTATGGGATGCAGCCAAGGCAGTACTTAGAGGAAAATTCATATCCCTGAGTGCATATATTAACAAATTAGGGAGGACAGAGACCAAGGAATTGGAAATGCAAATCAAAAAACTTGAGAATGAACAAATTAAAAACCCCCAGAAGAAAACCATACTAGAGATCCTAAAAATTAAGGGAGAAATTAATAAAATAGAAAGTGACAGAACTATTGAGCTAATAAACAAGACTAGAAGCTGGTACTTTGAAAAAACAGACAAAATAGACAAAGTACTGGTTAATTTAATTAAAAAAAGGAAAGAAGAAAGGCAAATTAATAGCATCAAGGATGAAAAGGGGGATCTCACTTCCAATGAAGAGGAAATTAAGGCAATCATTAAAAACTACTTTGCCCAACTATATGGCAATAAATAAACCATCCTAGGTGATATGGATGAATATTTACAAAAATATAAATTGCCTAGACTAACAGAAGAAGAAATAGAATTCTTAAATAATCCCATATCAGAAAATGAAATCCAACAGGCCATCACAGAACTTCCTAAGAAAAAATCCCCAGGGCCTGATGGATTCACCAGCGAATTCTATCAAACATTCAGAGAACAGTTAATCCCAATACTATACAAACTATTTGACATAATAAGCAAAGAGGGAGTCCTACCAAACTCCTTTTATGACACAAGCATGGTACTGATTCCAAAACCAGGCAGGCCAAAAACAGAGAAAGAAAATTATAGACCAATCTCCCTAATGAATATAGATGCAAAAATCTTAAATAGGATACTAGCAAAAAGACTCCAGCAAGTGATTAGAAGGGTCATCCACCATGATCAAGTAGGATTTATACCAGGGATGCAGGGCTGGTTCAACATTAGGAAAACTATCCACATAATTGACCACATCAACAAGCAAACCAACAAGAACCACATGATTATCTCAATAGATGCAGAAAAAGCCTTTGATAAAATACAACACCCATTCCTACTAAAAACACTAGAAAGCATAGGAATAGAAGGGTCATTCCTAAAAATAATAAACAGTATATATCTAAAACCATCAGCTAATATCATCTGCAATGGGGATAAACTAAATCCATTCCCATTAAGATCAGGAGTGAAACAAGGATGCCCATTATCACCTCTATTATTTGACATTGTATTAGAAACACTAGCAGTAGCAATTAGAGAAGAAAAAGAAATTGAAGGCATCAAAATAGGCAAGGAGGAGACCAAATTATCACTCTTTGCAGATGACATGATGGTCTACTTAAAGAATCCTAGAGATTCAACCAAAAAGCTAATTGAAATAATCAACAACTTTAGCAAAGTTGCAGGATACAAAATAAACCCACATAAGTCATCAGCATTTCTATATAATTCCAACACAGCTCAGCAGCAAGAACTAGAAAGAGAAATCCCATTCAAAATTACCCAAGACAAAATAAAATACTTAGGAATCTATCTCCCGAGACAAACACAGGATCTATATGAACACAACTACAAAACACTTTCCACACAACTAAAACTAGACTTGAACAATTGGAAGAACATTAACTGCTCATGGGTAGGACGAGCCAATATAATAAAAATGACCATCCTACCCAAACTCATCTATCTATTTAGTGCCATACCAATGGAACTTCCAAAAATTTTTTTTACTGATTTAGAAAAAAACATAACAAAGTTCATTTGGAAGAACAAAAGATCAAGGATATCCAGGGAAATAATGAAAAAAAATACAAAGGAAGGGGGTCTTGCAGTCCCAGATCTCAGACTATATTACGAAGCAGCGGTCATCAAAACAATTTGGTACTGGCTAAAAGACAGAAAGGAGGATCAGTGGAATAGACTGGGGGCAAGCAACCTCAGCAAGACAGTATATGACAAACCCAAAGATCCTAGCTTTTGGGACAAAAATCCACTATTTCATAAAAACTGCTGGGGAAATTGGAGGACAGTGTGGGAAAGATTAGGCTTAGATCAACACCTCACACCCTACACCAAGATAAATTCAAAATGGGTGAATGACTTGAACATAAAGAAGGAAACTATAAGAAAATTAGGCGAACACAGAATAGTATACATGTCAGACCTTTGGGAAGGGAAATACTTCAAAACCAAGCAAGAATTAGAAAGAGTTACAAAATGCAAAATAAATAATCTGGATTACATCAAATTAAAAAGGTTTTGTACAAACAAAACCAATGTAACCAAATCAGAAGGGTAGCAACAAATTGGGAAACAATCTTCATAAAAACCTCTGACAAAGGTTTAATTACTAAAATTTATAAAGAACTAAATCAATTGTACAAAAAATCAAGCCATTCTCCAATTGACAAATGGGCAAGGGACATGAACAGGCAATTCTCAGCCAAAGAAATCAAAACTATTAATAAGCACATGAAAAAGTGCTCTACATCTCTTATAATCAGAGAGATGCAAATCAAAACAACTCTGAGGTATCATCTCACACCTAGCAGATTGGCTAACATGACAGCTATGCAAAGTAATGAATGCTGGAGGGGATGTGGCAAAGTAGGGACATTAATTCATTGCTGGTGGAGTTGTGAATTGATCCAACCATTCTGGAGGGCAATTTGGAACTATGTCCAAAGGGCGATAAAAGACTGTCTGCCCTTTGATCCAGCCATAGCACTGCTGGGCTTGTACCCCAAAGAGATAATGGACAAAAAGACTTGTACAAAAATATTCATAGCTGAGCTCTTTGTGGTGGCCAAAAATTGGAAAATGAGGGGATGCCCTTCAATTGGGGAATGGCTGAACAAATTGTGGTATATGTTGGTGATGGAATACTATTGTGCTAAAAGGAATAATAAAGTGGAGGAATTCCATGGAGACTGGAACAACCTCCAGGAAGTGATACAGAGCAAAAGGAGCAGAACCAGGAAAACATTATACACAGAGACTGATACATTGTGGTACAATCGAAGGTGATGGACTTCTCCATTAGTATCGATGCAATTTCCCTGAACAATCTGCAGGGATCTAAAAAAAAATACTACCCACAAGCAGAGGATAAACTGTGGGAGTAAAAACACCGCTGAAAAGCAACTGCTCGACTATAGGGTTGGAGGAGATAAGACTGAGGAGAGACTCTAAATGAACACTATAATGCAAACTCCAACAACAGGGAAATGGGTTCGAGTCAAGAACACATGTGATAACCAGTGGAATCATGCATCGGCTATGGGAGAGGGAAAGGCGGGGGGGGGGGGGGGGAAGGGGAGGGGAGGAAAAGAAAACGATCTTTGTTTCCAGTGAATAATGTATGAAAACGACCAAATAAAATAATATTAAAAAAAAGAAGGGGTAAATATGAACAAATAATAGAAAAATAAAAAATAAAATAGAATCTATATATTCCATACAGGCAATGAACAAAGAGCAAATGGAACAGAGAAGGAGGAGGGATCACCAAGTAATAAAACAGAAAACCCATCCAATTGGATACAGGCTTTGGGAAAACTCAAAATACAATGCAAAACACAATTAAGAGAGGCTGAAGACATTTTTAAAGGCAAGATAAGTCATCGGGAAACAAAACCAGTGTCTTGAAAGCCAAAATTAATCAACTTGAAAATGAGGCAAAAGAGATGAAAAGATGAAAGAGGAGACAAAGAAGATGAAAGATGACCTCCAAAGAAAATCAGACCAAAAGGAGAAAGATGACCAAAAATCCAGGGATGAAATTCAGTCTTTAAGAACCAGAATACAACAATTCGAAGCAAGTGACTTCACAAGGCAGCAGGACACTATAAAACAAAATCAAATGACTTAAAAATTGAGGAAAATATGAAGCATCTCACTCACAAAACAGAAGACTTAGAAAATCGTTCCAGAAGAAACAACTTAAGAATCACTGGTCTACCAGAAGACCATGACAAAAGAAAAAGCCTGGACATCATACTAAAGGAAATTATCCAAGAACACTGCCCAGTATTGTAGAACAAGAGGGAAAAGTGGAGATTAAAAGAATCCACAGATCACCTCCTGTTCTTAATACCCAACTGATAATACCCAGGAATGTTATAACTAAATTCAAGAACTATCAGACAAAGGAAAAAAAAAACATTACAAGCTGCTAAGAAGAAGTCATTCAGATACAATGGAACCACAGTGAGGAAAACACAGGATCTGACTGCATCCACACTGAAGGACTGAAAGGCATGGAATATGATATTCTGGAAACCAAGGGAACTAGTTTTAAAACTAAGAATCAATTATGTAGCAAAACTGACTATATGCTTACAGGGGAAAGTGTGTTCATTTAACAAAATAGAAGAATTCTAAGAATTTCTAAAGAAAAGACCAGATCTGAACAGAAAATTTGATGCCTAAGCACAACACTCAAGAGAATCATCAAATGGTAATTTAAAAAGAGGGAAAAGAAAAACATAACAAAAGAAACAAAAAAAAGTTTTAAGAGACCCAATGATTTAAAATGATATGTATCCCTATAAGAAAAGAGGTCATTGGTAACTCTTAAAAACTATTACTATCACCTGAGTAGTTAGAAGAAATACACTTAGATTGAACATTTAAAAACTATATAGGATGAAATGCCAAGAAATAAATATGAATATAGATATCTGTATGGATAAATACATATACATATTTGTGTGTGTATATATATATATATATATATACACACACAACTAGAGCTAAAAAAAGAGTTTAATACTAAAAGAAATGGGAAAAGAAATAAAAAGGGGTAAATTTATATGTCACCAAGAAGATCATGGTGGGACAGGAGAGAACATATACACCGGAAGGGTAAAGAGGTTGGAGATTGGAAATACTCAACTCTTATGTGCATTGAAATTGACTCAAAAAGGGAATAACAATTCAATCCATTGAGGCAGAGAATTTATTTGAGCTATATAAAAAAGTAGAAGGGTAAGAAATGGACTGGTGGGGAGGGAAGCAATACAAGGGAGGGAGAAGGTGGGGGTAGTTTAAAAAGACTGCAAAGAAAATAAGGGGGGAATAGAAAGGGAGGGGAGGTAGAAAGGGAAGTAAAATAAGGGCGGGAATTGGGGGGACTGATTAAAAACAAAACATTGGTGTAGAAGGAAATAGTGAAAGAAGAAAAGGCAGGACTAAGAGTAATAATCAAAATGCTGGGAAATACACAGCTGATAATCATAACTCACCTATAAAACACAAGTGAATAGCAGAATGGATTCGAATCCAAAATTCTACCATATGTTGTCTACTGTGAAACACACATGAGGAAAATAGATACACATAGGGTCAAAGTAAGAGAATGGAGCCAAATCTATAGAGCATCACCTGATAAAAAGAAGGCAGGATGTGCGATCATGATATCTGACAAAGCCAATGTAGAAATAGATCTAGTCAAAAGAGATAGGAAAGGTAATTACATCCTGATACAAGGCCTTTTGGACAAAGAGGAAATATCAGTACTTAACATGTATACACCAAATGGCATAGCATCCAAAATTCTAAAGGAGAAACTAGTGGAGCTCAAGTGAGAAATATATAGAAAAAACTATACTAGTGGGAGACTTGAACCTTCCTCTATCAGAACTAGATACATCAAACCAAAAACCAAATTAAAAAGAGGTAAGAGAAGTGAATGAAATCTTAGAAAAAATAGAGTTAGTAGATATGTGGAGAAAAATGAATGGGGACAAAAATGAATAAACCTTCATTTCAGCAGCACATGGCACATTTAAAAAGATTGACCATGTATTAGGACATAAAAGCCTTGCAAACAAGTGCAAAAGAGTAGAAATAATAAATGCAACCTTCTCATATTTAAATGAAATGAAAATAATAATTAGTAAGGGTACATGGAGAGGGAAATAAAAAATTAATTGGAAATTAAACAATGAGATCCTCCAAAATCTTTTAGTTAAAGAAAAAAAATCATAGAAACAATAACTTCATTGAAGAAAATGACAATGATGAGATATCCTTTCAAAATCTATGGGATGCAGCCAAAGCAGTACTCAGGAGGAAATTCATATAGCTGATTTCATATACTAAAAAATTAGAGATGCAGAAGTCAATGAATTGAGCATGCAAATTAAAAAACTAGAAAGGGAACAAATTAAAAATCCTCAGATGAAGACTAAATTAGAGATCCTAAAAATCAAAGGAGAAATTAATAAAATTGAAAGTCAAAGAACTAGTGATTTAATAAATAAGACTAGAAGCTGGTTCTTTGAAGAAACAAATAAAATAGATAAAGTACTGGTCAATCTAATTTTAAAAAGAAAAGAAGTACACCAAATTTATAGTATCCACGATGAAAAGGGAGACATCACATATAATGAAGAGTAAAATAAGGCAATCATTAAAAATTATTATGCCCAATTTTATGGCAATAAATATGGAAATCTCAGTGATATGGATGAATATATACAAGAATATAAATTGCCTAGACTAAAAGAGGAAGAAATAAACTACCTAAACAACCCAATATCAGAAAAAGAAATTGAACAAGCCATCAATGGACTCCCTAAGAAAAAATTCCAAAGTCCGATGGATTCACAAATGAATTATATCAAACATTCAAAGAACAACTAATTCCAATATTATACAAAGTATTTGACAGAATAAGCAAAGGAGTTTTACCAAATTCATTTTACAACACAAATACAGTACTGATTCCAAAGCCAGGCAGGTCAAAAACATAGAAAGAAAACTATAGGCCAATCTCCCTAATGAATATAGATGCAAAAATCTTAAATAGGATACTAGCAAAAAGACTCCAGCAAGAGATCATGAGGGTCATTCCCTATGACCAGGTAGAATTCATACCAGGATTGCAAGGATGATTCAACATTCGGGAAAATCATCCACATAATTGACCATATTACTACGCAATCCAACAAAAAACTCATGATTGTCTCCATAGATGCAGAAAAATCCTTTTACAAAATACAGCACTCATTTATATTGAGAACACTAGAAATTATAGGAATAGAAGGGCTTTCCTAAAAATAATAAACAATATATATCTAAAACCATCAGCAAACATCATCTGCAATGGGGATAAACTAGAAGCTTTCCCAATAAGATCAGGAGTGAAACAAGGATGCCCATTATCACCTCTTTTATTTAACATTGTACTAGAAACACTAGCTGTGGAAATTAGAGAAGAAAAAGAAATTGAAGGTATTAAAGTAGGCAATGAGGAGACCAAGCTATCACTCTTTGCAGAAGATATGATGGTCTACTTAAAGAATCCCAGAGAATCAACCAAAAAGCTAGTGGAAATAATCAACAACAACTCTAGCAAAATTGCAGGATACAAAATAAACCCACATAAGTCATCAGCATTTCTATATATCTCCAACATATCTCAGCAACAAGAAGTAGAAAGAGAAATTCCATTTAAAATCACCATAGACAATATAAAATACTTGGGAATCTATATGCCAAGACAAACACAGGAACTGTATGAACACAACTACAAAACACTCTCCACACAATTAAAACTAGATCTAAACAATTGGAAAAATATTGATTGCTCATGGGTAGGATGAGCTAACATAATAAAAATGGCAATCCTATCCAAATTAATTTACTTATTTAGTGCCATATCCATTGAACTACCAAAAAACTTTTTTACTGAATTAGAAAAAACCATAACAAAGTTCATTTGGAAGAACAAAGGATCAAGGATATCCAGGGAAATCATGAAAAAAATGTAATATTAGGAGGACTTGCAGTCCCAGATCTCAAACTATACTATAAAGCAGTAGTCATCAAAACAATTTGGCATTGGCTAAGAGATATAAAGGAGGATCAGTGGAACAGACTTGGGGTAAGTGACCTCAGCCAAACAGTCTATGACAAGCCCAAAGATCCCAACTTTTGCAACCAAAATCCACTATTTGATAAAAACCGCTGGGAAAATTGGGAGACAGTATGGGAGGGATTAGGTTTGGATCATCATCTCACACCCTAAACCAAGATAAACTCAGAATGGTTGAATGACATAATATAAAGAAGGAAACAATAAGCAAATTAGGTGAACAAAGAGTAGTATACATTTCAGATCTTTCAGAACAGAAAGATTTTAAAACCAAGAAAAAACTAGAAAAAAATCATAAAATGTAAAATCAACAATTTTGATTACATCAAATCAAAAAAAATTTGGTCAAACAAAACTAAAACAACCAAAATTAGAAGGGAAGCAACAAATTTATAACAAAAATCTCTGACAAAAGTCTAATTACTCAAATTTATAGAAAACTAAACCAATTGTACAAAACATCAAGGCCATCTCCAATTGATAAATGGTCAAGGGACATGAATAGGCAATTCTCAGCCAAAGAAATCAAAACTATTAATAAGCACATGAAAAAGTGTTCTAAATCTCTTATAATCAGAGAATGGCAAATCAAAAAAACTCTGATGTATCACCTCACACCTAGCAGATTGGCTAACATGACAGCTATGGAAAGTAATGAATGCTGGAGGGGATGTGGCAAAGTTGGGACATTAATGCATTGCTGGTGGACTTGTGAATTGATCCAACAATTATGGAGGGAAATTTGGAACTATGCCCAATGGGCACTAAAAGACTGCCTGCCCTTTGATCTAGGCATAAGACTGCTGGGTTTGTACCCCAAAGAGATAATGGACAAAAAGACTTGTACAAAATTATTCTTAGCAGCACTCATTGTGGTGGCAAAAAATTGGAAAATGAGGGGATGCCCTTCAATTGGGGAATGGCTGAACAAATTGGGGTATATATTGGTGATGGGATACTATTGTGTTCAAAGGAATAATGAAGTGAAGGAATTCCATGGGAACTGGAATGACCTCCATGAATTGATGCAGAGGGAAAGGAGCAGAACCAAGAGAACATTCTACACAGAGACGGATACAATGTGGTACAATTGAATGTAATAGACTTCTACATTAATGGCAATGCAGTGATCCTGAACAACTTGGAGGAACCTATGAGAAAAAAAAAAACCTTATCCACATTCAAAGGAAAAACTGTGGGAGTTGAAACACAGAAGAAAAAACAATTGCTTGAATACATGGGTCGAGGGGACATGGTTGGGGATCTAGACTCTAAATGAACATCCTAATGCAAACACTAACAACATTGAAATAGGTTTTGATCAAGGACACATGTAATACCCAGTGAAATTGTGCATCTGCTGCGGGAAAGTTGGGGGTTGGGAAGGGAGAGAAATAATATGATTCTTCTAACCAAGGAATACTGTTTTAAATTTAATAAATTAATTAATTAATTAAATAAATAATTTTGACTTGGAAAAAAAACTAGAATCCAACAATTAGACTCAAATAACTTCACAAGGCAGTAAAGAGTCTATAAAGCAAAATCAAAAGAATGAAAAAAATGAGAAAAATACAAAATGCCTTATTGATAAAACTACAGAATTAGAAAACAGATCTAGAAAAAGCAATTTAAGAATTATTGGACTGATGGAAAATCATAAAAAAAGAAAAAGTCTGGACATAATTCTGCAAGAAATTATTTTTTTAAAAAACTGCCCCAACATTCTTGAACAAGAGGAAAAAGTGGAAATTGAATGAATTCACAGATCACAGCTTGCATTTAATCACCAATTGACAACACCCAGGAATATTATAGCCAAATTCAAGAACTACCACACACACACCAAGGAAAAGGTACTACACATTGTTAGGAAAAAAACATTCAGATATCATAGATCCACAGTTACAATTACACAGGATCTGGCTACATCCACATTGAAGGACAGGATGGCATGGAACATATTATTCCAGAAACCAAGGGGACTGGATCTACAACCACAAATTAACAACTCAGCAAAACTGACTAAATACTTTCAGGGAAGAGTATGGTCATTTAATGAAATAGAAGACTTCCAAGCATTCATAAAGAAAAGATTTGATTTAAACAGAAAATTTGATGCTCAAACACAGAACTCAAGAGAATCACCAAAAGGTAATTTAGAAAAGGAAAACAAAAAAAAAACAAAACCAAAAACTGTTTAAAGGGACCCAATATGTTCAAATGATTTATATTCCTATAAGAAAGTATTATACTGGTAACTCTTAAAATTGTTATTATCATAAGGGTTGCTAGAAGAAGTATACCTTAAGGAACAGTGACAAACTGTAAAGGATGATATGTCAAAAAAAGGACATAGATATAGATATATAGATATACATATATGTATATATAGACTGTGGTTTAAAAAAGAAGATAATACTAAGAGAAATGGGAAAAGAAATAAAATTGGGTAATTTTATATTTCATAAATAAGCACATGGTGGGAAGTGGGGAGAAGACCAATACAATAGATGGGTGAAGGAGGTTGGAAACAGTCTCAAAAGAAAATTTTAATCATTACAGTGGTAAGGGTCAGAAAGGTTCAAATGTAAGGAAAACCTACAACTCCAAATTCAATCATCATCATCAACACCATCGAGAACGTCATCATCAACTTCATCATCTTCAACATCATCATCAATATCATCATCAATGTCATCAACATCATCAACAACAACAACATAGTCAACATCAACAACATCTAACTATCCATCTTTTTCTGTCCCAGGAAAGATTTTTTGCTGGGTGGTCTAACCTAATAATATACCATGCAGGGGACTAAATGAAAGCCAAAAGACCTAAACTAGGCCTGAGTGCCACTATGTGTCCTTTGGATGTAAAAAAGAAAGTCTTCTTTTTCCTGGACTCAGTTTCCTCATTTGTGTATGAATGAAGCTTACCTGGACTCTAAGTTAAGTGAAGCAATTAAATCAAAGAATAAACCAGGTATAAACAAGAAAAAAAACAGTGTTTGTCAAGTCACATATGTAAGGTGCTGAGAATACAAAGGCAAAAGAACAGTCTCTGTGCTCAAGATCCATTTACAATATATTTTTAAAAAGCTAAAAGTTGTCTAAATATTTTATAAGAATTAGTTCTTTAAGCATTTTGATATTTCCCTAAAGTGACTTACAAAAATTACTGGCATAGAGCCAAGATTCTAATTCTCATCTCCTGACTTTAAAATTCAACACACTAGGATTTCCAAGTTTTAAAAGCTATTTTTTTTCTTTTCCTGCTCAATCTCAACTCCAATTCAAACATTTAACTTGCTCAAGATCAAGCCTGTAGTAAGTAAAAAGTTTTTAACACTTTCCAAGAATCTTTAGGGAATTGAGATGGGGATAAGTATTCAAAAATAAATGTTCTGGTGGAAGAAATTTTTGACAAAGTTGGGAAACATGCTTTTGTATAGGTTTGGGGGGAAATTACTTCTAATTCTAATAATTAATTGCAGATCATCTGTGCTATTATTTCTCTACTCTATGAATATCATCACAAAGTGTGAAAGGAATGTGTCTTTTGGATTAAAAATAAACTCCTTTATCATGCCATTACATAGAGGCAAATGAATTTCTGAAATATATTTCAGACATTAGAAAGTATAATTTGAAAAACTATACTTCCTCAATGTCTTTTCTAAGGGAAAACTTTTCAACCACTAAGAGCAACCTATGTCTCTGATAATGGCAAGAGGAACCAATCAAGTGATTAACAAATTTTTATTAAATAACTAATATATACAAGGCAAAAGTAACCACAAAAATCTTCCATGGATGCTTACAAAGCATCACTTGGGAGAATAAAAGGCATCGTTTCTGTGAGGCAGACCTATTACCACTGCCTGTAACATTCACCTATTTAAGTGATTTCTTTTGGTCTCGAAATGAAAATAGATGCCATTCACAAGAGGATATTAAGCTAATAATCAGCTATATGTTGTCACATTCAGTGTGATTAACGGGTAAAAGTGAACTCTAAATGGAGTTAGTCATGTGTTCTGATATAGTTTAACTCCTAGATTTGTAATCCAAAGTGATTTTTTTCCTGACATTGCTAATGCTTCTTTCATCATTATATCTGTTTCCTTTATTAGCCCAATACCTGAAACTGGAGTGAGCTACTTGCTTCACATGAGGTGGTTGTGTTTTCCAGATGTTAGACTAGATTCAATATGCCTGTCATGAAATAGTGCCCAATCCTTTTAATTGCTAATAATCTTCTAATACTTCATAATGAATGCTGTATGATTCATTTGACAACATTCTATTTTGGTTTGCATTTATTTCTGCACATATATTATCATTATACTAAATCTTAAGCTTCTTAAACACAGGGAAATTTCTTAATTATGCCTCTCATGCCTCCAAAATAGTATTTTACACAAATTAGTCATGTAATAGAAAAAAGAATGAGCTAAAGGTCCTTTTAGAAGTAGCTTGGTATTTGGATAGAAGATCTTTGTTGGATGTAGGATGATTTAGGCTCAAGTTCTGCCTCTGATTCATATTGACTTTGTGATCATAAGTCATCATTCAGATACCTACTTAGCTTCCCAGGGACATTATTAACAATCAGTTTGACTGACCTTCATTAATGGAGAAATGTTTTTCAAATGGGAGTTTCTCTACAACCATGAAACTCTAGGTTGGGTCCAAAAACAACAAGGTTCCTTTCAAACCCAAAATTTTGATATTATAAATCTGAATTGGCTCCCATAGGTAATCTTATGCTAGAGCTTGAATTTACAAATAAAAAGAGAAATTGCATCTTAGAAATCTCTAACAAGTTCACTGCTCCACAATTATGTAAGAGAAATAGGCTATGAATCATAACATCTAATCTAAAATAAATTAGGAAAGCCTGTTTATCTAATTGGAGCTAAAACTGTCTTAACCCCATTCACTGCCTCTATAAATCCACGACAGAGCAATACCTTAACAAATCTTCTGAGAATAAATCATCACTTAGTATTTACCAAAATGCCTATGAGGTATATAGAGAACTATATGAGATACTGGCATACAAAAAAAAAAGATGAAACAGTTCTTTGTTTAATTTTTTTACAAATGATGAGAAGCAGAGTACATGAATTTACAAATAGGGTATTACAAAAATTCTGTTGTGTGTACGTGTGTGTGTGTGTGTGTGTGTGTGTGTGTGTGTGTGTGTGTGTGTGCATTCCATGCCTGTCTATTTGAAGTTATACAGGACTCTTTCAAGGCAAAGTGTTGAACTCATTCAGTTTATCTTATATCTCCACTCCTTATTTGGGGAACCATTTCTGCCCCCTTCTTGCTCTCTTTTCCTCTTCTCACTTCTAATCCAGAAAAATATGTATACATCAGTCATAGAATCTATTTAATGGTAATTTTTTTTCTTACTAATGAACTGATTGCACCTCCCCATGAATTAGTTTCAAAGTGTTACTCCAAATAATCACAAGCATTTTAAAGCCTTTTCCTTTGCCTGATTCAGGCCAGTCCTCTTGTAGTTTAAGTCTAATATTAGATAAAAATTGGAGATCTTTAATTATTCAAGAGTTACAAAATGCAATATTGCTTAGCAATTGCAGGGGAAGTATACTTGACAAATATGTTCATAGAAAACATTACACTGGTTCAACTAGGTGAAACTTGCTGTTTATGGTAATGTGATGATTAACAGAAAGCCCGAGAGAGAGGAAAGTAGGTGTCCTTTGAACAGAGGTAAGCAGGAAGCAAGGTCAATGACCTAAGCCAATCTCTTTAGCTAACAAAATTTCAAAGATAGGTTTAATAGGTCTTATAAAAAAGAACTAGTCTAACCTGCTTGGGACAGGACCTCAGGAAAAGCAGATTCAGCTTAAATGACAAGGATCTAGAAAATATTTCATATATCATAAACATTAACTATAAAATGAATGATTTTATTAAAAGGAATTGAATTTCTATGTACAAAAATATTCAAAACAACTCTTTGTAGTGGTAATAACTGGAAATTGAGGGGATGTCCAAGACTTAGGGAACAGCTAAATAAGTTGTGGCATATGTTTGTCATGGAATACTATTATAAATGAAATGACAAACAGGATAATTTCAGAAAAAAATCAAAAGATATACATGAACTGTTATAAAGGGAAGGGAGAAAAACTAAGAGAACATTACATACAAAAACAGAAATATTATATGACGATCAACTAAATAGGACCAAACTATTATTAGCAATGCAAGGATCCAAGATAACCCCAAGGAACTCATGATGGAAAATGTTGTTCACAGCCATAGAAGGAAAGGTTGAATTCTGAATGCACATGGAAGCAACCTGTTTTAAACTTTATTTACTTCATGACTTTGTTCTTTTATGTGAGATATGTCTTTCATTGCATCAAGAATATAGAAATATGTGTTACATGATAGCACTGGCAAAACTGATATCAGATTATATAATATCTCCAAAGAGGATGGGTATAGAGGGAGAGAAAGAATCTGGATAGCAAAATGTCAGAAAAATTTTTTGAAAAAAATGTTAAAAGCTAAAAAAAATTGGCTGACTTTGTGCCTAATTTTAAAAAATCAGGTAGCAAATATGCATTTATGGGTGACATAATGGGTTAACCTTATCCTTAAATGATTTGTGGTCACAATTCTTGATTCTACCTTAGAGCTCCTCATTTTTTTCTCTTTCCCCCTCCCACTACAGTCTAAACTTTGTTGCAATGCCTCAGTTGCACTCTGGAAGATTCTTCTCATCCTATAGCATCTTTCAGTTCCTCTTGGAATCTCTCCCTCTCCCTCCCTCTCTCTCTCTCTCTCTCTCTCTCTCTCTCTCTCTCTCTCTCTCTCTCTCTCTCTCTCTCTCTCTCTCTCTCTCTCTCTCTCTCTCTCTCTCTCTCTCTCCACACACACATATACACAGACATAGAGAGAGTCACACAGAGAGACAATGAGGAATCAAGAAGTTTCTCAAGGATGGGGACTGATTTTTTTTTCTTTTTCTTTTTGCCTTCCAGTGAACAATATAGTACCTAAAATATGATGTGTAATTCTTGTTGACTTGACAGTTTTAGAGGTATGTATGTGAAACTGAGAGGTTAAGTAGTCTGCCCATGGTTATATATTTATGGTGTCACAGGTACTATTTTAATCCATGTCTTTCAGATATCTAGGAAGTAATGAGTTGAGACAATGAAGGATAGAGTATAGGACTTGGAAGCAGGAAGACCGGTGACCTTAAGTTGTGAAAAAAAAAATTGTGCCTCAGTTTCACTAACTGTAAAAAAATGATGAAGAATATTATTTATCTCCTAAGTTTGTGGTGAAGATAAAGTGAGTTGGTATTTGTTAAGCATTTAGCTCCATTCCTGGTACATTGTTGGGACTTAAATGCTTGTTTCTGATTTTTCTTTTCCTTTTGTCATCTTGATTCTCAGAAGCTTAATACTAATAGCTCACATGATCTTCATATACAGTTATCTAGCACAGTGGATAGAGTGCAAGCCTGGAATTGGGAGGTCCTGGGTTCAAATATGGCCTCAGACACTTCCTAGCTGTGTGACTGGGCAAGTTATTTAACCAACCTTGTCTTGTCCTTGCATTCTTTGGTCTTAGAATTGATACTAAGATAGAACATAAGAGTGTATTTAAAAAAGTAATAGCTCAAAGCATGGGGCAAAGAAAGCAGACATTAAAATGAGGAAATGCTCACATAATGGCTGTGTGACTTTTGACAAGTCAGTCTACTGATCTGTTAGTGCCCAAGGTAACTCTAAAATGAAAAGATGCTAAAAAGCTGAACCCCTGCATTGGCACAAGGAGTTTGCTATGTAAAAGTTACCTATATTTATGAAAATAAGAACTGCATAAATATGTGCATAGTATGTATAAATATATCCCTCAAGACAACCTTGAACTGTAGATATTAAGTACTTTTATTCTATTTTTGCATACGAGGAAACTGATATCCATAGAACTTGTGATGTAAGCAGAAGCACACAACAAAATATATCAGAACATAATTCAGACCCCAAATCTTCTGACTTTAACACCAAATTTCTTTCCTTCTTGCCCCACTACCTCCAGTATTTCTAAATTATTTCAATTTATGACTATAAACAATATGTAAAAGGCACACCTCTTTCCATATTGATTTACATAAGATACCCAATATGTATAAAGACAATTATTTGAATAATGAAAAACAGTATTTTACTGCTTCTCTCTCTTTTTTCTCTTTCTTTATGTGTATATATCCCAAATGTGTGTGTACATATATGTATATATGTAGCATATATATATCCTATATGTGGGTTTACATATATATCTATGTATACATACACAATATGAGTATGTACTTTGATGCTTCTCTTTATGTACATATATAAATATGTAAAATGGACATTTAAACATTTAATTTAAAACAATTAAGTAGTGATAATGTCTGCATTTTATTTTCTTGTGAGAAAATAATGACATGAAAAAGTGATTTGATTTTCGTGGAGCCATATGTAAGACTGTAAGCTCCTTCAAAGCAGAGAATGACTGCAATTTCTTTGAATCCCTGTTTTAGTACAATGCCTTAAATATGTTAAATTTATTTGTGGTTGGACTCTGAATATATAATAGGTGGTTGCCAGGGATTTAAAATTCTAAATCCCAAATGAATTACTAAAGTAAAATGAATTTATGGTAGTTTATTTATAATAGAGGGAAGATATCAGAGAGAGAGAGAGAGAGAGAGAGAGAGAGAGAGAAAGAGAGAGAGAGAGAAAGAAAGAGAGAGAGAGAGAGAGAAAGAAAGAGAGAAAAATCTGGCTTCCTCTGAGACAGAAATTTCTAAGCCCCAGTCAGGGGAAGAGAGTCTCAAGATGATGGGCCTTTCCTGGAGGCATCACGCCTCCAGAAAGACAGGATCACTAAGTCAGCCTTTCATTCACCAAGGATGACAGTCTAAATGAAAAGAAGTCTGCGTATCTTTCTTCTGGTCGCTCCTCAAGTATCTGTCTCCACTCTCTCCTCCCAGTCCAACTCTGAGTCATAGATCCTTCATCCAACTCAAAACTTGAATCAAATATATCTGCTCATCTGACCTTTCATCTTCTTTTTAAAGAATCTTTTTCTCTTGTGTTACCTCCCCTAAATTTCACATCTACCAATCACAGCAGACACTTTTCTCCAGGACTGCCCACTCTTTAGTTCTCACCTTCTTTGGTTAGATTATATCTTTTTGGTTTACTTAACACCTTTTTTGGTAAGTTCACCTTTTGTAGTTACTTAATACCCTTTTGTAGTTAAAATGGATAGATGTACTTAAAATACTGAGTTATCACCTTTTTGTAGATTAAAATCTAAAAATAGATTGTGGATTACAATTCCAGCTTTTACTATAAAGGAAGCACTAAGTACCTTCTTTGTTACAATCAGGAGATTACAATTTAATCTTTACACATATGAGGTGCCTACTAAATGTTTATTTACTGATTAAATATTAGCTTTGCTATATATTTAAATCATTGTCACAAATGAATGACAACATAGCAAACTACTGCTAATATTTAATGCATTCATTAATAAGGAATAATTGTATGCAAATATAAATAATTTTATTTTTTAGTCAGCAAAAGCAACTAGGTAGAAAAATATATTTTAAATTTAGTGGTGCCTGTATATCAGTATATGAAATATCAGAGCCAGAATTACAGAACTGATATATACTTTTATGCAGTAAATTAATGTATTAGAGATTCTTTATAATTATGGATTTTACATTTCTAATCCTGTTCCTTTTTATATACTCTCAGCCTGACCTGTGTCCATAAATCTGTTGAAGTAACTTTATTGATAAATTGGTTGAAAGAGTTAACTTGCACCATTCTGACAAATCATTATAAGCAGGAATGAATGAATAAGTAATAAGTGAATCAAACTGACTTTCTTGGATATATTCTCTTTTAAGTATAAATAGTATACTGATACTGAAGGGTAAAAAGTAAGAAAATGTGCTCATCAAAATATGAAAAATAAGTAACATATTTACTTTTTAAAAGTAAATCAGAGCAATAAATCTCTATATGGAAGGATTTACATGCTTTTGACAAAACTTTTTGAAGAAGTAGGGTTTTAGCTGGAATTTGAAAGCAACCAGGCAAGCCAGGAGAAAGAGATTAGGAGGCTGAGAATTCCAGGCATTTGGGGAAATTCAATAAAAATGCTTGGAGTTGAAAGATAGGCTACAGTTTGATAGAGCATTACATAGATACAATGCTACAGATATATAAATATAAGGATATTTATATAAGGTTTAATTTAACTGCATTTATAAACACATATCTCTCCAAATCCCTTATTTTTTTTTATTTTTTAAACCCTTACCTTCCGTCTTGGAGTCAATACTGTGTATTGGCTCCAAGGCAGAAGAGTGGTAAGGGTAGGCAATGGGGGTCAAGTGACTTGCCCAGGGTCACACAGCTAGGAAGTGGCAGAGGCCGGATTTGAACCTAGGATCTCCCGTCTCTAGGCCTGGCTCTCAATCCACTGAGCTACCCAGCTGCCCCCTCAAATCCCTTCTTAATTAGGATGTTTGGTGATGTTTTTTTTTTTAATTCAAAGTTACTATATTTCTATAAACAAACACATATATTTAATATGCATAAAAGATAATTGAAGTATTTCTTTATATGCAAATGCATGTATCCTGGGCACAAGGAGATATGCTTTAACTCCAACTCTGAAAGAAAGAATTTTATTAAAAAGTTCTAATTAAAGAGGGATTTGAAGATGGAAAACAGTTATTTCTTGAAATACAGAAATTCATATTCACCTAGATATTTTTGGCTTGGGCACAATTCACAGCTGGCAAAGACAATCATCTGTGGCTTTTCTCTATTGACTCAAACATTTACAGGCTGTTGAAAGATTACTTTCAGTCTATTAGATTTTTGCCAAAGAATCTTTAGTTAGATGTCCTTGACATGCATTTGATACTTATGGATTGTTTCCTCTAACCCCCTTTCCTTTTCTGCAATTTTTTCCAACTTTGGAAAACAACATTTCTCCCTAGGTACACTGTTTTTAGTAGAGGAATCTCCAGTTAAGATACTAAAAAATAAACTAGAGAAAACTTCTGTGTTCTTTCTTTGTAGGTTAGTCTCATAAAGATCTACTTTGTATTTGGGTTTTCTTAGGTCTTTTTACATCCTGACATTTGAGACCAAGCTTCTAACATCCTTACTCCTTATTCAGTTTTGTTTACAAAGCCATTTATTTATACAGAATTTTATTTGGATATTCCCTGGTTGTTTGCAAAGTTTGTTGGAATTTATCTCCATAGAGAGGTTTTGTCTTGGACTTTCTTCCACTCTTTCTTTATAATAGTTCACATGCTTGACTAAGACCCCATGGAGTTAACTACCATCTCTACAAAGATGATTCTTAGATTTCTTTGTCAAGTCCTATCATCTCTCATGACCCGCTAGGTTTGCTTGTCCAATTGCCTATTGGATAAATCAAACAAGGCATTTCAATACAAACCAGATAGTTTAAGCTCAACATGTCCAAAACTGAACTCTTTATTTGCCACACCTCCAAATCTCCATTTCCCCCAATTTATCTATTATTGTCAGAAGTACCAATGACTTACAGCTCATTTGGGCTCTCAGCCTAGTTATCATCCTTTATTCTTCATACTTTCTCCCCATCATGGCCACCTCCATATTCAATTAGTGGACAAGTCTTGTCATCATCACCTTTGTAAAACTTCTTGTGTATACCCCCTTCTCTCCCCTGCTCTCCACTACCCCGCAGTAGGCTCTCATCACTTTAAGTCTGGATTACAGCAATAAACTCTTCATTGGTCTCCTGGCCTCTAGTCCATCTTCCTCTCACTCAGCTGCCACCCTGAGTTTCCTGAAGCACAAATCTGACCGTGGCACCTGCCAACTCAATGGCAGCAGCTCCCCTTTGCTTCTGGAATCAAATCTAAAATCCTTTTTCTGGATGAAAATTTTCCCTTACTTGGCCACTTATCTAACAGGACATGTTATCTCTCCCCTCTGAGGGTTTTAATTGACTGTGACCCATGGCTGAAACACTTCCCCTCTTCATCAATGTTTCCTGGCTTCTTTCAAATCTCTCAACTACTGTCCCACCTTCCCCAAGAAAACTGTCTCAGTCCTCCTTAATCTTAATACCTTCCTTTGATTATCTCCAATTTACCAGATATACATACTAATTGTACATAACTGTTTGCATGTTTTCTCCCATGTGAATCTGCAAGCTCCTTGAGAGTAGGGCTTTCTTTCACCTTTCATTGCAACCTCAGAAGTAATTAACTTAAGAGTATGAGCTTAATCACATCTAGTTGACTGAACAAGAGTCCTACTTGTATCAATTGACTGATGAACAAATGAATACATCTTTAAATTTACAAATAGTGGGGAAAAACTATTGATTATTATTTATAATTTATTAATGTGGTTTGAACTTAGTTATATGTGTTTAGAAAAATCATCTAACCCAAAAAGCTTCCTGTGGGTTTCCAGCTAATCTCAGAGTGTCTTCAAAGAAGTGAGATTGTTGAAAGGAACGCCAAGGTAGCACCCAGTGTTTGTTTTGGATCTCTTCAGGTCTTGCTTTGTGGGTCTGCCCAAAAGTCTGGGTTTTGTGTTCCCCAAATTGGATTGACTTATCTGCCAATGAATGTCTCACACTCCCCTTCTCTTGGAGGCTACCTTCTGCCTAAGTGACTTTTTTGAATTTTAGACAATGTAAATTTTCACTGACTTGAGGAAGGAGTCACGCTTCCTTTTCAGCTCACTCTCTCTCTTCCAAACAACCTATAGTAGGTCTTCCATCTCTTTTATGGAAACTCTCACTATGAACATAGATGTAAACTACATTGCTAAAAATTTAGTCAGTCCTAAACTTAGAGGAGGTCTTACAGAATTACCTGGAAATTGAGAATTTCAGTTTCTTGGCTAGGATCACAGTGCCATTAGGTAAAAGAAATGAGGCCTCGGGCTCAGATCTTTCTTATTCTGGTAGGCCAGCTCTCTATTCATCATCATATGTTGCCTATCAAATGTCTACTATTCAAACTGTACATAAAAGAAATTCATGAGTTCTCAGCTTCTTTGAATATTGAAATTTTAGTGTTATTGATTTCCCAGTAAAAAAAAAATTCAAAAAAATAATGGAGTCCTTGTTATAAATAGCTTATATTCAAAAAGAAGGAATACAACATTTATAGAAATAAATATGAATTATATACAATTTCCTGGAGTGATGGAGTATTAACAATTATGAGAGGCTATAACAGTCTCTATGAAGGCCATGATATCATGTATTTTGAAGGAAATTATGGGTTCTATCAGGCTAAAACTTTTATATAGGAGGCAAAAATTTTCAAAGAGACTTTTCCATCATGACCTCAGAGAATAACTAAATATATATTTCACCATTACATGGATAGGACACACTCTTATACATAATAAACACATAAAAAATTTTTCCAGTGAGTTTTATTGCTAAAAATGGAAGACAAGAATAGTAGAGTCTGAAGTAAATTTCTTTGTGACATTTGTTTTAAATGAATGGTTTTAGCAATAAATTTTCCATTGCATATTCAAATAACTATTTGCCAATAAAAAGGCTGCTCTTGTAATTTAGACAAGCAACCAACAAGTGGTGATATTGTGCATACAGAAAATATGAATAACTTTTTGAATTGAGTAAAATATGTGACTGTAATTTATGTGACTATATACTATAATGCTATATTATAATAAAAGAGAAATATAACCTGACCTAGAGAATAAAGACCTGGCTTTTTGAATCAGTTACATCTGATTGAAAGTACTATTCCTGACATTAATTGGTTATGATTTTAAGAAAGTCATTCAACTTCTAAGGGCCAAAAGCAGGCCTCAGATAAATTTCAGAACAATTGCCAATAAGTCTTTATATAGAGAGTTTCCTCACTCAGAATTTTTTGGCACCAAAGAAATCACAATTGTGGCTATACATACATACATACATATATATATATATATATATATATATATATATATATGTATGCATACACAGATGGATGGGTGTACATGTATGTGCATGTATGCATTTGTGTAGTTCCCTCCCTCTTCTCCTTCCTACTAAAGGGCAGATACTAATATCCTCTGACTCTTCCTTGGCCTTGATGTCTCTTTTAATTGACTACAGGGCCAGAAAACTATGGTTTTACCAAAAGGGCAATCTCTGCCCCTCAGACATCTTTTTCCTGCTGGGTCTGAGGTTGCAAAAATGCTTCTCTTTATTCTCTTAGCTCTGGATCATCAGGTCAAGGGTGTCTTTCCTTTTACAATCCCCAAACTATGAACTCGTTGCCTTTTAAGTAAAAAAAAAACCAACAGTAAATTATAAAATACAAAATTACAAAATTACAAAAAAAATTACAAAAAGGACAAAGCTTTCTCCCCTTTCTGTCTTTTTTTTAAATAAGGCTTTGTAAAATCTTGAAAGACAGCTGGTATATTACCCTTCCTGGGAAAGCATCAGAGCAGCAAAGACTACTAGTATAGACATTGTGGAAATAGCAATAAAGGCAGTGCAATTAAGAGAGAAAAAGTTATTTATAGGCAACAGAGAAGAAAATAGAGTCCACATCATGTTGGATAGACTATATCCTCAGAAGGCAAATGAAATGTAAAATAGATAATGAACACCCTAGTCGAATTGTCCCAATAAGGTTGGAATATTACCCTTTCAATCAATTGAAAACAATCTATAGTTATTTATTTTTTAATGTTCTCTTTCCTGTGTGGGGATAATACAACTTATACTTTACTCAATTCATGTTTGTCCTCTGATTCATTATTTACTCTCTCTGTAGAAGATGTCCATTAGACAGAGCCCCAAATAGTTTTTCTTTGTTCATTTTTTCCCTATAGAAATCTGAGGTAGCTGTGCAATTAAAATACTGAGAGCCTAGTTCTCCTATTGGGGAGATGAGCAACTTTAAGTCAATGAACCAAGGGGGGAAAATTGGAGGGTACATAAAGGTAAGGACTCCATGAATATTGCTAGTGTCTGTAGTCTCTGCTGAACAATGGCTATCTACCATCCATGCTATATATATAATACTGGAATTATGCTTAAATTTTAATTCAGAAGAACAATATTTTTAAAGATCACACTTAGATTATCTTTTAAGTTTCCAAAAATACTACAAGGCACAAATTCCTATATTTATCACTAACTCAATTTTCATCAATCCAAACTTAGTTCTAACCCTAGCTTGAGGCTTGGGCATAATTGAATGTTTCTTTCTTAGAATTAATTCTCTCTCCTTATCCTAAATTAGAGTCACAAGCCCTGAGTTCAGAATAACTTGGCATTGAATGGTAGGCTGATTCAGTTGTTGATAAAACTTTTCTCAAATACACAACATCCATTCATTCTGTCAACATGATTCTAGTTAATTAAAGAGGAGGTCCTAAGTGTGCTTTCCTACAGATCAGCTTTAAAGGAGAATACTATTCCTTTTGGTTTCCGTATTCAAAGTATGTTTGTCATCTCTTTTCCCTATCTTGGGTAAAAGGAAGAAGAGAAAACAGTGGAAACTTGCTCATAAGAACATAAAGTAATGGATTTTTATTTTGTCTAAATTAGAGAAAATAATTATTTTTTGCTATTTTTTCCTCTTCCATTTTATCCTCTTCCTCAATCATTCAACTGCTAATTTAATTCACATTCACTGACCATCATATAATGGATAAAGCCTTGGAATAAAGTAAGAAATAGCCAGAAACTAGATTTTTACATATAGCTTTATCACAGATAACCACTGAATGTTGCGCCTGTTTACATTGGGGCTTCCCTAAGTATCAACTAGTTCCATCTTAATTCTTACATGTATTTCCCATTCCATAATCCAGTGAGAGTAGTCTCTTTATTATCCCTATAAAAGAGACCTGATCTCTTAACTCTATAATATATATTTTGCCTGTCTCCCATGCATAGAATTCCTTCTTCTTCCAAGCATACTTTAAACTTTAGACTTTGGCTCAATCCAGGCTCTTCACACTTATTGGCAAAAGATGTGGGGCATATTTTATGCTTTCTTTGGTACTATTTCTGCTATTTTCTCTGGGTTTCAAGTGATGTTTTCATCAATAATTACAAGGAAAGCACTGATTAAGTAGCTGCAAGCTTTCAAGATGCCAAAAATAATATGAATTATGGTAAAGTCTTATTATTCCCTTCTGATCTGAGCCTTGTGAATTTTTGGCATCTGTTTAGGTCTTAGCGAAACACCTGTGAGCTTGCTCCAGGTTATAGTATCAGTAGAATGACACTGGACCCAACTACAGTCTGCTAAATAGAAGGCTCTACAGATTCAGAAGAAAATAACTTCATGATTCCTTTAACATATTGCTTCAGTCCATGATCATTCCTTCACTTGTGCCACTATCTCTAGGTTTTGGTCCCTTCTACATTCCACAAAGGATCTTTATCTTAACTATGGGGAATGAGCAACAGAGTTGACAATTGGCAAAACTTCTGTCTCCCTGTACACTGTCAGACCCTAAACTGGCCAATCTGGGACCTCTTATTGTCTCCTAGCATAAAGTCACAGATTTTTCTTCAGTTTTTTCCCCAAAAAGTTCTTCACAGTTCCACATTTTGGAGACACCATTTCCTATATCCAAAGACTTCCATATTTCCTTATGTCACCTAGGGCTGTAAAAAATTACTAATTTCTTTTTCTTATACTTCCTAATAAGGGCTTAATATGGTGAATTTTCTAAGTACTTAGAAAAGATAATTCTTTTTATTCATCTCCTTATAAAAAATATATGATTTTATTATTGGACATAACACCAAAGAAAATTCACTATGATTTTATTTGCTATTACATTCTAAAAACTATCAGATCTTCCTATCTGACTTGTAAATGAAACTTCCTATATTCATTTCCATTATTAATATTAAGAATTTCTCACACTAAAAATGTAATTATGTTCCATTACATTTATGAACTGTGGTTCATTTAGTCATTTTCTAATCAATGGCAGAAAATGTATTAACAAAATTTTGTGACAAATATTGATAAAGATACTTCTGTAAAATTGGAAACATTACTTTTGACACTAACCTTTTAATTTAAAGTGTGACTACTGGCTCAAAGATATGGTAATTTTGATGATTTTCTTCAATAATATAATGTATTTCAGAGGATCATATATTTAGAATTTGAAATGAGCTTTTGAGATCATTTATTTCATCATCTTAATTTTATATAAAATTATATTGAGACAGAAGTGTAAAACAGTTTATCTCAAAACCACAAAGTATGTTGTAGAGTCAGTTACAGTTAGTCAGAGTTCTATGACTACAGAACCAATTCTGTTTGCATGTTGTCAGAAATCTATATGACCATTCAAATGCTTGTTGACCTTTGCTAAGTATAAAGTGGTTACAGAATTTCTTTCTTCTATCCCCAAGGAATGGGGTTGCATCTGAATCAAGGATATGCTGGAATCAGTTCCCTCAATGATAGTAAAAATTTATTCTTAAATAAAACTTAAAGGAAATTGAGGATTTTAAGAGGTAGAGATGAGCAAAGACTAAATTTCAAGACATTGAGATAACCTTGGGGAAAGTGTGATGATAGAAAGACCACTGTAGCTGGACCACAAATATATATAATAAGCATAGAAATATTAGCTATAGCCAGACTGTAAGGGGCTATAAACACAAAAAGAAAGGAATTGTAATATAGAGAAATATAACACTTTGAGAGAGCTATGTAGGCTGAGAAACATACTACAGCTCAAGGTTTAAACATAGAGCTTTGTAAAGAGTAAATCTTGCAACCATAAATATAATTGTTCCCAATTAAGAAGCACTGATCATCACTGCTTAAGGTCAATGTGATTTAAACCATGTAGTCAAAATCACACTTTTTAAGGTTTCCAAAAAGGAGTTCACTATCCCTGATTATAGTCATCACAATCTGTCTCACAATTTTCTTTCTGCTGCTGAAGATAGAAAATATAGCAGGCATTTGTTTTTCTGTTCAACATTTACCCCCTAATTATAGTTTTAGAGACTTTTTTAATGAAGAGGACTGATTTGAATGCTGTGAAATTCTCCTTTGAACCATTCTTTTCCCTTGCTCTGCAATGATATTCAAAAGGGGAAAAAGAAAGTTTTATTATTAATAGATATCATGAACTAGATGAGTCATCAAGTTATGCACACAGCAGTCCAGGGTCAAACACTTCCCTCTTTGTGTCAGATCACTACTGATGAGGGCAGCACTTTACTTGGAAGTCATGTTAACGAGTCTGATATAGTCAAGGAACAATATCTGCAGTGATGATTCACAGGATTTATGGCTATGAGACTAGGCCAAGCATCCAATAATGTTGCTGAAGTAACTGACTCGAGAAGTAGCCTGACTTCTGCCACCTAACAATTTCTAATTCAATTCTTTAAATGCACCTTTAATTTTACATAATGTGCCAATGGAAACAGTATTTAGGAATAAGTTTCATGAGAGAAAGAAAGGTGTTAGACAAACATAAAAGAAAGGCATCACCTTTGCTCAAAGTATAAACATTTTGCAAACACAGATAGAAACAATATTGGGAAGGCTCATTAGAGGTCATCTAATCTAATGTCTACTGAATATCTTACCTTGCAGAATATTCACAAAAAGCCTTTGTTCAAATGCATTCCAGTATAACATGCAATTTGTTACTTTTTAAAGAAATGAAATCACATTTTTGCAATTTTAACTGTCATGATATCCTTCTATATATTGACCTAAACTATCCCTAAATCTTAGAGTTTATTCATTTTTCTTCTGTATTTTGGCTATAGAGATCAACCCATTTTCAATGCCCTTTTTTTTTAAAACCTCTTCTGTCTTAAAATTGATACTAAGTATCAATACCAAGACAAAAGAGTGCTAAGGGATAAACAACTGGACTCACCCAGGGTCATACAGCCAGGAAGTGTCCACTTACCTGTCATTTCTATAACCTTTTCAATTAAATTCAATTATTAACTAAGTGCCTACTGTGTGCAGGGTCCTGTGGATCTAAAAATGAAAAGTGAGAAAATTCTAGTCCTCATACTTTAACAAATTCATTCAAGTTTCTAAGACAGTCACAAGTCACATTTGTAACAAATATTCTCTAGGTTTAATATCTTGAAATCTTTCAATGAATCTAAAAGTTGTTAGGTGGTGCAGTAGATAACGTGAGGGGTACTGAATCAGAAAGATCTGAATTCAAATGTACCCTCAAATACCTGGGGCAAATCATACATATTTTATCTCAACTATAAAAGAAGGATAATATTAGAATTTCTCTCCAAGGATTGTTGTCATAAAAAGAAAAAATTGTAAAAAATATTTGTTCCTTTCTTTTCCTTTGTTCTGATAGGATTTCACTCTCAGCCTTTCCCCTTTCCATGAGGGCAAACTTCTGAATAAATTCTCCTTTATCTGTTTGAAAATTCCTCAGTCACTTACTTATCTAAATGCTTCTGGAGTAGTTGTCCCTTAACCTTATTAAGCAATTATTGCAAGTTAAGTTAAATCAATAAGAATTTACTAGTCAATTACTGTCCCAAGAGCTGGGGATACAAAGGAAGGAAAAAATAAAATCTGACTTCAAAGAGCTTGCACTCTAATGGGGGTGGTGATAGAGAATGGCCCAGAGAAGATGTATGTGTGAACAAGATAGATAAACTGGAGATAATCAGAGGAAGTGTACTCACATTGTTAAGGTCCAGGAATTCACCCACCACCATGGAAGACCACGGACAATGTAATCAGACACGGAACAGGCCCTGTATTGAAAAAAAGACTGATACGTGCATCAGTGGGAACCTCTGCCGTCAGAGTTCCAAGTTGCTTCTGACAGGCTGGGGTTTAAATACTTTTTCACGAATAACCTTTGTTGGAAAGTTGCTTTTTGCACCTGGGGTCTCAGTGCTGAAGTTTATCAGGGACCTTGGACAGGCCCCAGCACAAGCCCAAAGCTTATCTGTCTGTCAGGCCTTGGCATTTTTCCTGGCTGAATTTCTCAGGGCAACTTTTCAATTTAGATCTCCCTCAACATCAAGGGCAACCAGGAAAGATTTCTTGTTCAAGACAGAATTTTGCTTGAGACTTGAAGGAAGTCAAAGAAATTAGGAAACAATAGATGAGAAAGTAGACAATTCCAGGCATAGTGATCAGTGAAAACACATAGTAAGAAGCCCAATGTCACTGGGTTGAAAAGTATGTGGAAGGAGGTAAGGTTTATGAGAACTAAAAATATAGAAAAGAACCAGGTTAAAAAAAGATTCAAAAGCTAAATAAAGGATTTGTATTTTATTTTGGAAGTAATAAGGAGTCAGTGGAAGGTATTGAATAGGGAGGGATTACATGGCCAGCCTAGAAGTTTTGGATGATTGAATTGATAGTTGAATGAATATTAGACCAAGTAAAGAGAAGCTTGAGACAAGTTGATAAACCAGTAGTAATTGCAATTGTCTTAGCATGTGGTACTAATGGCTTTGACTTCTGTTTTTGGCAGTGTCAAAGGAAAAAAAAGGGATATCTATGAAAAAAATATACATATATATCAGAGATAGAGCCCATTAGATTTGACAGGACTTGTCAACAAATTATATATGTGGAGTAAGGAGTGAAGAGTTGAGGATGTAACTTAAGTTTTGAGCATGGTTGAAAGAAAAATAGTGGTTCCCTCGACAGTTGTTTGGTTGTTGTCTTTCATACTTGAAGAGGACCAAAATGACATCACTGGTGATGTCTTTTGACTTGGGCATAAATTGCATTTCTGCAAGGAAGAATTGCACAAAGTCATTAGTCAGACTCTCTCTTCCAGAGTCATTGAAGTCCAGTGGCAAAACTGTGATGCAGTGGATGACCTTGGCTTCTTCAGTGTCTAATGAAACTTTAAGTTTTCCATGCTACCTACTTCTTCTGCTTCCATAGCTGTTGGAATGAATTTTTCTTATCTTTCCCTTCTACAGGGTGAAATCTTCACATGACTGGAATAGATAACATCCTAAATTCACTGACAGTTTTGAGGCCTTTTAGTTTCCTCTAACCTAGCTGAGCCTGCTTGATGCAGCTACATACTAGTTTACGTCCTCTGTGCATGCTACAACTCCTTGGAGCCAAGATAACAGCTAGATGGCAGTTAGATATCAAAGAAGGAAAACTTCCTTTGACAGAGCTTTGCAAGCCCTCATACCAGAGTATTAATCTACTCTGAATACCACATTTACCCCACCCAGTGGTAACACAGAAGTCAAGAAAAGGGAAGATTTGGAAACAAAGGGAATGAATTCAGTTATAGACGTGGTGATTAAGATGTCTATATGGAACATTCACTCTTCCAGGTACCTAATGGAAAGTTGGAGATGCTAGATTGATGGTTAGAAGAGAGGTTAGGGCTGGACACATAGTTACAAGAATAATTTGTGTACATTTTATAATTGAATCTATGTGAGCTGATAAGTTTGTCAAAGGAAATATTATAAAGATAGAAGAGAAGAAGTCTCAAGAGACATAGCATTGGAGAACAGCAATGGTTATTGGTTATTGGATGAAAATCCAATAAAGGAAACTGAGAAGGCAATTGGAAAGGCTGGAAAGATCAGAAAAGGGGTTAGAGCTGAATAAGAATTTATCTAATTAATATTCTTCCTCCTTTGTTAATAAGATAAACCCTTTTGCAAATAATTTCTAAAGGAGTTTTTTGTTTGTTTGTTTTATTTGTTTTGCTTGCAGTCCCTCTTGCTTCCATATCCCTTTTCTTATTCTTTTTTTTTTTAAACCCTTACCTTCCATCTTAGAATAAAGACTAATTTATTGGTTTCAAGGCAGAAGAATGGAAAGGGTTAGGCAATGCAGGTTAAGTGACTGTCCCAGGGTCACACAGCTAGGAAGTGTCTGAGTCCAAATTTGAAACCAGGACCTCCTGTCTCTAGGCCTGGCTTTCATTGCACTGAGCTACCCAGCTGCCACCCCATTTTCTTTCTTCATGAACTAAAAATTGGAAGGAAAGAAGATATGAATTCTACATTTCAAGTTACTTCTAACTTCCTCACCAAGTCCTCATTTAGGCACCAGGACATCTTTTTTTTAAAGGAAAACATAACAAAATAATTCATATGTGTGGTATAAATAGCTTTTTTATGCCAGTCAATAAAAATTTACTAAGATCTAATATGTGACAGGTACTGTTTTAAGAGCTGGAAATATAAAGAAAGGCAAAAGACAGTTACTGCTTTCAATCTCATAGTTAAATGGGAGAGACAACATGCAAACAAATTTGTTGTTAATGACAAATAGCATTCTTAAATTAGATGTGGTATAGTATAGAACTGGACTATGGAACAAAGGAGACAACATGATGCATTGGCAAAAGCAGTGGTTCTCAATTTAGAGATCATGAGTTTAAATCCTATTTCTATCATTTAATAGCTGTGAGGCTTTTGGTATGTCATTAAATAAACTTTCTGGGTTTCAATTCCTTAATCTATAAAATTAGGGAGTTGGAGTATCTGACCTTTACTCTTTCTAAATCAAAGGTTCTTAACATGGGGTAAACAAACAACCAAGTGGTCCATGCATAGGCATCCATGAACTTGGATGAAAAAATATCTATCTACCTATTTATCTATCTTTATTGTCACTAACATCTGAGTTAAATTTAGCATTTCATTAAATTATTTAAATTATTCTTCTGAGAAGGAATATGTAGGTTTCACCAATCCTCTATAGTGGTCTATAGCACACAAAAAGGCTAACAATCCCAAGTCTAAATCAATGATCCTATGATTCTAAGTTGACACTTAGAATATTAACCTTGAATAATAAAATTCACTAATAGAGAATTCAATTTCTTCATCTGACTGATGAAGAAAATGGAGACTACATGATTGCTGTAACTCTCTATTCCAATATTTTTTACTCTAATGTTTAATAAAACATGTTGGGACACATGTAAACTAGAGGGGTACTGCCACTATCAATAACAATGGTGGATCAAGGAGAGTGGCAGTAGTGGCAGGCAGCAGTAGCAGCCACCATAGTAGCAATGGAAAACCTCCAGAAACGAGGTCAATGAGACTGCCTCTGCAGAGTGCTCAATATGAGACTGATCCTAATCATAGTTCAAATAGGGGACAGTATTCTGTCTATCCCAGGAATTAAGCTAACCTGCAGCATATAGACAAAGGCAAAAAAAAATAGCTCCCACAAAAATTGGAAAATGAGGGGATGCCCTCTGATTAGGGAATGGCTGAACAAACTGTGGTATCTTTTGGTGATGGAATACTATTGTGCTCAAAGGAATAATGAAGTGGAAGAATTCCTTATGAACTACATTAACCTCCAGAAATTGAAGAAGAGTGGAAGGATCAGAATCAGGAGAACATTATACACAGAGACTGATACATTATGGCACAATCGAATGTAATAGACATCTCTACTAGCAGTAATGCAATGAATGATCTGGGACAATTCTGAGGGACATAGGAGAAAGAACACTATCCACATTCAGAGGAAGTACTACAGAGGAAGGGTTTACAGAAGTCTGAAGCATTGCTGTCTCTAAGCTACCATCTTGACTTCACCTCCCAATTTTTTTAAATTAAAGATGGAGAAAGCAAGGTCATTTGAAGACAAACTATTGCTACTGGGTGTAAGTTAATTTAGTCTCTTGTAATAAAAGCATTATAATTTATGAGGTTTATTCAAGATTATTAGAAATCAAGGAAATAAGAAAATACAAAATAAGAAAAGCACCTGCCTAGGGCACTAGCCCATTCACAATTCACTTACTACATCTTGCATGCTGTGTAGAGAAATGCATTTGCTTAGAAGCAGAAGAAGAGCATATTGGGAGGCAAAGAGGCCTTTAAATACTAAACTGTGTTCTCGCACTCAAGTGAGGACTTAAGTGAGATTATATGGAATTCTGGAAAGTACCAAGGTCTTCTTGGGATTGAAGTCCAGGGTTCAAATATCCATTTTACATTCCATTTTCTCTTTCTTATTTATCTTTTAAGGTTTCTCTTGGATCTTTTTTTTTTCTTTTGGATATCAAATTTTCTGATTAGGACTGGTCTTTTCATCAAGAATACTTGGAAATATTCTATTTTATTTATTTCCATTCCCTTTCCCCTAAAAGAATATACTCAGTTTTGCTTGGTAGTTGATTTTTGGATTATAAATCTAGACCTTTTACCTTCTAAAATATTTTAATTCTAAGTCTTCTGATCTTTTAAGGTGGAGGCTACAAAGTTCTGTGTAATCCTGACTCCATGGTATTTGAAATGTTTCTGAATGCTTGCATTATTTTTTCCTTTATCTTGGGGGGCTTTTGAATTTAGCTATAATATTCCTTGGAGCTGTCATTTAGGGATTTGTTTCTGGAGGTGATATGTGTGTTCTTTCCATTTCTATTTTACTTTCTTCTTGAAGAGTGTCAGGGCAGTTTTATTTGATATTTTCTTGTATTATAATGTTCAGGTTTTTTGTTGTTGTTGTTTATTTTTCATCATGGCTTACAGGTACTCCAATAATTCTTTTTTTCCCAGCAAAATCAAGTCTTTAATCAGGAAAGAGAGAGGTCCTTAATAATCAGCTACTACACAGAGCCAAGAAACAAAATGCTACACAGAGTCAGGACCCTCGGACTCTGGAGACAGTATCTCTGTGAGGAACAGTGTGTTAAATGATTCTCCAAAGAACAATAGAATTTGGGGAACTATATACCATTAGGAGAATCAAGGTCAGGGAAGTATGATTGATTGACTTTTCTATGACTACAAGGAAATGAGAAGCCCATGACAAGATCATCAGGGAGTGGCTGAGGCTTTACAATGGATACAAAATTAAAGGGCCCAGCCAAGAGCTGGGCTAGGTGAGAGAGGGCTCTGATACAATGGAAAAACTACAAAGGCAAAAGGGTTCTTAACATTTGATTAGATCTACTAGTCCCACCTAAACTGGGACCATTAAGTACTTTAAGGTTTATTGTTCAATCTGATAGGTAAGTCTGTGACTTCCCTTAGGGCAAGCTATCAGGGGTCAGGGTCAGACTTGGGGTCCTTCCAAAATCCAATTGACACATCCCACTTTTGGGCAAAGCCAAACTCCATTGACCACACAAAAGGACAAAAAGGTGTGTGCCTATGTACATTTGAAACTGCTCCTAAGGATGAAACAAACAACACATAAGTACGAACAAATGACATTCTGGGGACACTCCCCAGATGCAGTGGGGCATTGACAGTTGCCCAGAAAAGACAAGCACTCTGCCTTTTGGAAAAACCTTAACAAAACAAAGACTATCCATTTCTCAAAGTCTCTAAGTCTTTCAAATTTGATGGGTCCTGATGTAGGCTTTGTTTTCCTCTTTCTATAGTAGAAATCTCTCTTGCATTCAGGTTCTCATAACAGTTTAGTTGATAGAAAAGAAAATAGAAGTCTATAACCAAACTCTCTAATTAGGAATTTATTGTCTCTGTATAGTTACAATTTCCAATAATTCTTAAAATATGTTTCCTAGGTATATTTTTCAGGTCATTTGTTTTGTCATTGAGATGTTTCATGCTCTCTTCTATTCTTTTTTATTCCTTTGATTTGTTGTTTGTTTCTTGATGTGTCATGAGTCATTAGCTTCTATTTTCCAAATTCTAATTTTCAGGGAATGGTTTTATTTCAGGAGCTTTTGAACATCCTTTTGCATTTGGCCAATTTTGCTATTATTTTATTTATTGCATTGCTTTCATTTCCCTTCCCTATTTTTCTTCTTTCTCTCTTCATTGATTTTTGAAATGTTTTTGAGTTCTTGTATAGAGCCTAAGACCAATTCATATTTTTCTTTTAAGTTTTGCATGTAGCTTTTTTTGTTTTCATTGTCTCCTTCTGAGTCTGTGCTTTTCTCTGTCTCCATACAATTTTTTTCTATGCATATGTCCTTTTTTATGTTTGATCATTTCCCTAACCTTTTCTCCTTAGTTTCACTTTTGTTCTAAATGTGGGCTTTGTTCTCAAGGTAGAGAGGTCACTCTCTTATACTTCATTTTCTTCTTGCTGTTATTCTTAGTTCTATTTCTGAATTTCTGAAATCTTCACGTGTTCCAAGGTGATATGATGGCCTCTGAGCTGGAAATTCTGAAAGTTACCTCACACAGCTGATTCAGTAACACCCTTGGATTGCTTATGGCTTGCAGAACTCAGAGCACCACAAACTGCTCTCTATTGGAACTCATGATCTAGCCTGAGGCTTGGGCAGGGCCTTTTATTCTCACTCTGTTCTTGATCAGGTCAGATACTCTATGGACTACCTTGTCCTGGGGCTTGTAACTTTCACTTGAGCTGGGATAAGAGTTGTCTCTACCCCCTCTATAATTTTGTTTTCTAATTTTCTTCTAATTTGCTTTGTATTTGATTTTTTGTCCCTTTTTTAGAACTATTCTAAGGATTTATTTCAGACTTGACACCCTGTCACATTTTCCTTTGAGGCTTCACACATTTTCTTTTTTGTATTGCTGTCCTCTTTTGAACTTAGATTTTGGTCATTTCTCTTGTTGAGATATTTTTTCTAACATCCATCTCTTTGTCTTTTGCTTATTTGGGGGCTATCTTTTTTCTTCTTCTTTTTTTAATATTTTCAGAAAATTTTATTTAATTAGTTAATTTAGAATATTTCCCCATGGTTACAAGATTCATATTCTTTCCCTGCCTTCCCCCACCCCCTTGGTTGACATGCAATTCCACTGTGTTTTACATATGTCATTGATCAAGAACTATTTCCATATTATTGATATCTGCACTAGGATGATCATTTAGACTCTATATACTCAATCATATCCATGTGATCAAGCAGTTGTTTTTCTACAATTTTTGATGTATTTTTTTGTGCTTGAAGCTAGGGACTACATTTTTTTTGTATTGATGTCTTTATTTTTTTATATTACCTATGTTTCCAAATATAGTCTTTTCCTCTTCCTATTTCCAAAAGCTATTTCTTATAGAATGAATGACAAATGGGATTGGGGGAGTTAAACAATTTTGAAAAAAAAATATGACATACTTGCTATTCTGCTTTCATAATGCCTCATTTTTGCAAAGAAGGATTTTACTTGCTAACCAGAGGTGCTAATGGGTACCACATCTCAAAGCTTACAGCAAGATAATGAAAGACCCAAACAATTATCTTACATAAGGAATTACAAAAGAAAATTTAGATAGACTGAAGAACTATGATTTTGTGATTTTCTTTCTCAAAATCACAATCTGAATAAGCTACAATTAACTTGGAATATACTAAATTCATCTCTTTCTTTTCCAATATCTACCCTCTGATAATATAGATTTTTAAGGCATGGTTAATATGAGATTTTATGATTAATGGAAGAAAAATTAGGGTCATACCTCTCAATTATGTTATTCCTCCAAGTAATATGCCTTTTCTTCATTATGGAACCCAACCAACTATATAGAGTATTGAAATATACTGAAAACTAAGTTCCTTCCACAATTTAAAAAAGCTTTAATACACACACTGCAATTTCAGATAATGTTAAAAACAAATTAGTGAAAAATAACTTTGATATTCCTAGTAAAATGAGTACAAAAATAAACTCTTTGAAATTATAATTAGTTTCATTTTTATTTGGATTACTTATACTGTACCTAATCTATATAGTGGCTTACACATAGTTGTTCATTCTTGTTGAGGGAAGGCTAGTACCTGTGGGGTGAGGACTTGCTGGAATCATTTTGGGGCTGTTAATCCACCTTTGGCATCTCCCTTTCATCCAACTCTCACCTCTGGTTTCAAGAAGCTTTGGCATGTGTAAAAATTAAAATTAAATGTCAAATAACAAAAAAATATGTTTTAAGGAGGTTTATTAAATAATCATTAGAAATCAAGGAATAAAGAGTATACAAAATAAAAACCACATGCCAATGGCTGATTAGTCATTTCAATATCCTCACTTTACCACCATTCACCACTGACTACAAGCCAAAGAGGAGAAAGAGACTCAATGCCCACTCCCTTTATCCTCGGTCTACAGGAAGTATGTAATGACAGAAAGTCAGTGGGCTCTTGGGATATGTAGTTCTTTTTTAGGGTAACAAATTTTCAATTATACACATGCATAGTGGCCACATTCTGATAAAATTTCCTAGATGGGGACTAAACCATGATGAGAGTAATCAACAGGCTTCACACCCATTGATGAGTTAGTTTATCCTACACATACTAGTTTCTTAGTAAATATTTATTGAATAGATAATTATGCCTAAGACTGAAAAACTCTTTCTTCTCACTAATTTTTTTTTTGTAATTTAAAGTTTAAAACATTGTACATGATTTAAAGAAACTAAATGTACAGTCAAATTAATGTCCTAGATGTCAGTAAATTCTTGTGGGTTTGCATGTGCACAAGAGTACAAATCAGAACATTCAGGGTAAAGTCATGAAATATGCAAAAGTTCTAATAATTTCCAACCACTTCTTGGATTACTAGATAAATTATTCCTAAACCAACAAAATGAACAACCTCTATGACCTTCTGCACATCACTCAGCCTCTTGGGGCCACAGGTAATTCATTTGTAAAATGAGGTGGTTCAACTAGCAACACTCTAAGGTCTATTCCAGCTCTAAATCTATCATCCTATGATTTTATAATGAACTTAAACAGAACCCTGGTGAATTCACTGAATTTTCTCCACAGATATGACATCATCCCTAAGGCGATATTGTTCCACCTTTTTCAGCCTTTTTCACGTATCCTTTTCAGCTTTGATAATTTTAGATGAAACTCTTCCATATTCCCAAGAAGAGTAGTTTTCTCCTTAAAACCAACGAAGTGTGTACAGTGTGCTGTACTAAATATAAATTTTTAAAATTGTCTCCAGGTTTAGAAGTGAACGTTGGAAAACAGAATTGAGACACACATTTATTAGAATTAATGCTCACCTTTTACTATCTTCCTTGATTCAAAACACAAAATTAAAAAGTCTTAGATATTTCTATGTTCTAACTTTGCTAATACTCTACAAGCATGACTCCTTTAAGATGCACTTCTTTCAATAACAAAGAAAGAGAATCTTTCCCTGAAAGTAGTGTGTACTAGTGTGTGACAAGTGACAATATCGTCTTTTAAAAATAGCCCTAAAGTCCCTCCTTAAAGAACATAACCTTTGAAGGAATGAATTGAAACACAAGTATAGAGTACAAGAAAAGCTGCGCATCTCCTTCCAGACAATATTCTCAAAAATAACATATTAAAGAAATATCTCAATCCTGAAAACAGCACATGTTACAGCTCATTTATTATACTTTTGGGAAACTAGAAGGGACTGTTCCCCAGTATAGTTAAGAAATCTGATTTTTGTTTGCTGTTTTCATTTCATTTCCTTTTTTTGCCCTGACTGTGACATAATTTCATCCCTGTTTCACCAGAAAAATGCAAAGAAATAGTAGCTAAAACAAAACAAACAAAACCTTTTTTCATATTGGGATAGCTTTTTCTTTTTTAAAATACTTTACATCTTGAGGATAAGATTTGTTTTAGTTCATTACTCAAAGTCTAATTTCTTTACTCAGTCATATTTCAGATTAATTTCTGAGCACAAAATAAGATACAATATTTCACTTCTATCCAAAGTTTTGAGTCACTTAATTTTTTTTTCAGTTTAGTCATTCAGTGCCCTTTTTAAGCAGATCAATAACTAGATAATGGCTCCTTCTCAGATATTTTTTCACTAATATGTGGAAATCTATTCACTTAGCAGGGTGGAATCAAGAAGACAGAGTAAAGAAAGCACTCAACTGAGATTTCCCAGCATTCTCCTCCAAACAACTTCAAAATAATGCCTCAAAATTGAATACTGGATTGACAAAGCCAACAAAAAATCCTAGTGAGACATTCTTACGGGCCAAGACAACATACAAGGTCAGAAAGAGAGCTCTTCTTGGGGATGGAGGTGAGCCTGTGGCTAATAAGGATAAAATATCAGTGAAGGGATCAGGTTGTGGCTGCAAAAGCAGCAATAGTTTTGGAGCTCTCAAACTAGTGACAATAATGGGATCTGGCAACTGGTCATAAAGAGATTACACGCGATATCTTGCACTGGCACTATACATAGAATCAGATGTTGTTTGCCAATTTGTTTTTCCTTTTATCATTTTTGAGTTATAGTTCAAAGACAAAGGGGAGAATTTTTGTTCAAGCAGGAATCAAAGCCCTGATGTACAATATTGATTGCAATCCCAAAGAAAGAAGGAAGGAGAAGGGAAGAAGAAACTTAAAACTTCTGATTTTGACATTTTTTGGCCATTTAAAGAAGTGTCACAAGTCCACTAGTCTAGAAGTGGTAGAAGTATTCAAACTTTTTTTCCATAATGGATTGCTTCTCCTTAAAAAAAAAAAAAAACCTTACCTTCCATCTTGGAATCAATACTGTGTATTGGTTCCAAGGCAGAAGACTGGTAAGGGCTAGGCAATGGGGTCAAGTGACTTTTCCAGGGTCGCATAGGTAGGAAATGGCTGAGGCCACATTTGGCCACATTTGAACCTAGGACCTCCCATCTCTAGGCCTGGCTCTCAATCCACTGAGTCAGTCAGCTGCCCCCTAAATTGCTTTTCCAATACCTTTTTCCTAAGGTACATAAGAGTCAAGAAGATTTCCAATTGCTTAAATAAATGAGTTGAGATGCAGAAATTATGCTGAAAATATATATTTCCCATTTTGGCAATTAATGTATTTAATGCAATGCTTATTTTAACACCACATCTTGTGCAACACTCTCTTTTCTAAACAGTTATACAATAAAATAGGAGGAAAATGTTTATTTTTTATTTGCTTTCATAAGGAATTCCATGTACAAATGAAAATCATATTTACATTTTATAATCTAAGGAAAAATAATTGTTTCATAATTAATCACTTCAAATTTCATGAAAATAAATAACATATTTTAAAGAACTATGTGGGGCAGTAGATTAGACTGCTGAGTTGGAAAACAGGAAGACCAATCTTCCTGATCTGGCCTTAGACACCCACTGTGTGACTCTGGGCAAATCTCTTAACCCTGATTGCCTCATTTTTCTCATCTATCAAATGAGCTAAAGAAGGAAATGGAAAACCACTCCTGTATCTTTGCCAAGAAAACTACAAATTAAGTCACAAAGAGTTAGACACAACTGAAATGATTGAACACGATCAATGTAAAGATTACTTGAGGAGTTTAAACTTTGATTCAAGACTATGCAACTTAATAATAGCTACATGATCATAGATATATGCCTTAATCTCTTTTAATTCATTTCTTCATCACTAAATAATAATTTCATAAAGAGCATTGAATTTGAGATCAAAGAATCTGAATTGGAATCCTTCTTTTTTATTTGCTTTTAAAGTGAACAAGTTATTTCACTTCAGAGTACTTCTCTTTCTTTTTCTATTTGTTTCTTTTTCTTCATTCCTGTTTTTCTTCCTTCCTTTTTTCTTCCTTATTTTCTGCCCTCAATCATCTGAAAAATTCACATATACAATTTTTTGGTTCTCATTTTATACCAAAGAAAATGTCCGAATTTTTTCTTTCTTTATCATGGGATGTTTCCAATTTGAGAAATTGTGTATATTTGTGGTATTAAAATATAAAATGTTGGTAAAGCCAAAATATGGAAGGAAGGCATGTGTTCATTTGTTTATTTGTTACATTAAAATTCCCAGATATCTCACACTCTCCCTCCTCTCCCTGAACTATGAAAAGCATCATTTAACCAAAGATATATGTGTATACAAAACTATGGCTTGTTTTTGTTTTTCTATTTATCAGTTCTTTCTTTTAAGGTGAATATACATTTGTCAAACAATATTTCTGCTGTTATATCAGCAATGGCAAAAACATGGCATGGATGCAGAGCTGGCACTTGGGGAGCTCCTCCATTCCCTCTCTACCCAGTTCCTGAGGATATTTTTTCTTTTTTTTCCCCTTCTTTTTCAATATTTTTCCAAGTTTACATGATTCATTTTTTTCTTCCCCCTATTCCCTCTCCCCCACAGAACCAACAAGCAAATAATATTTCCACATTATTCATTTTTGCTATAGAGCGATCTTTTAAAGTCTAAACCCCAAATCCCATACCCATATATACATGTGATGTGTGGTGTCATAAGTTTTGCTTTTGCATTTCAACTCCCATAACTGTTTCTCTCAACGTGATTAGCATTCTTTCCCATAAGACCTTCAGGAGTGTCTAATTTCTCAAATTTTTAAGGAACTAAGTCACTTATACAAAAAAAAAAAAAAAATCAAGCCCTTCCCCAATTGACAAATGGTCAAGGGACATGAATAGGCAATTTTCAGATGAAGAAATCAAAACTATCAATAAGCACATGAAAAAGTGTTCTAAGTCTCTTATAATTAGAGAAATAAAACCAAACCAAAACTGAGGTACCACCTCATATCAAGGACATTTTTTGCATGCCCCATTCCTTTAACCAGCTGCCCAAAGCAAGCACTTTCTCCCTCAACTCTCTCTGATAACCAGTGGCTCACAGAAATCTTGAATTTGCCCTCTATGTAAAGGGAAACCCCACCCTCATCCCCATCCGTATCATCCAACCTGCGACCTTATGCTGTGTGAACCCTGAAGACACAGGTGATCCATCCAGACCAAAAGAAAGGATAAAATAGGAGATGTGGAGGAATGTACTCTCTCTATTTCCTTATATGGTGCTCTTGCAGGACGTGGGCTGGGAGCAAAAGGCAGAGCACCACATGGAAAGATTAGAATTAGATTAGAAACAGGTTTTGATCTCTATTTAACTGCTTTCTCTATTTCAAGTAAATATTAATAAACTCTGGAAACTAAGAACCAGGAGTTTTTAATTTAATTTTAATACCTCTGGACCCTCAAACTCAGAAAAGGTTCACCAAGGACTGATGTTCTTTTAGTTCTGCTAATTTTCTTTTCATTTACATCTTTCCATTTTTTAAAATTAAATTGCTCATTCCTTATGATGCAATCATATTCCATCACAATCATATCACAATTTGTTCAGCCATTCCCTAAATGATAAGCATCCCTTCAATGTTTAGTTGTTTGCCATGATAATGACATAATCTATAGTTATTTTATAATATATAGCTTATTTTCTTTTTCCCAGATAAACTTTGAAAATAAATCTAATATTGGTATTGCTCAATCAAAAGAAATATATGGTTTCATAACTTTTGGGGCATAATTCCAGATTGTTCTCTAAATGGATGTTTCAGTTACAGTTCCACCAATAGTGTACTATTGTCCTCTCCAACATTTGTCATTTTTTTCCCTTTTAAAATTTCAAATAATCTGATAGATATGAGGGTGATATCTCAGAATTGTTTTGTTTTGCATTTCTCTAATCAATAACGATCTAGAGCATTTTTTTCTTCTAGTTACATACAGATTTGCTCTCTTCTTCCAAAAACTGTCCATTAATATATTTTTATCATTTATCAACTGGAGAATGTGAACATCATTTTCTACATTTGTAAAATGAATAGGTTGGACTAGATGATATTAAAATCCTTCAAGCTCTACATATAAAATATATGATGACTTTATGGCTAGCCAATCTGCATTGTTTCTTCAAGCGCTTCTAGGCAAGGACATCCTTCATTTCCCTATTATGTAGGTAGAAGAATCATCTTTCCAATGGCTGCATAGAGAATAAATGCTTCATATTTTAAAATATCAGACTGGCATGATTTTGTTTTCCTTCTAATGGTATCCAGGAAATAAACATACTTCCTGTTCACTCATGGAATAGGCACCATGACCTAAATTTGGTGGGTAAAAGGGCTACTTTCCCTTAATCCTTTTTAAGTCCTGTGGCCTTGAAAATTGGCTTTGGGATTTGGACAGTTTTGTTGCTTTTTTCAATTCCAAGTAAAGTCTTTGGTGACTCTGGACCCAAAAGCTTGAGCCATAGAGAGCTTAGAGGCAGGATTTCAATTTGGATGTTGCTCTCCATCCAACAGGGAAATCCTAGAAGCCAAGATAATAAGACACAGGGACTAGGGGTTCTGGACTTGAAACTTGGTGAGACCATTCCCTGAGTTAAGCAGTGAGCTTATCTTCAATCTCCTCCCTAGAGATGGAATTGGCTAAAAAGAGGAATTTTATCCTCTAGATGTTGGGGAGACTCTTTATTTGTTATTATAATATTATCTTATTATATATCTTATATATATATAAGATATATATCTTATTATACTTTGAATTAAGTATTCATTTATAAAAGCTAATCTGATTTTTATGTATTCAGATTAAGATAAGGTACTTCAGGATTCCCTAAAATAGGCAAGCACAGTCAGTGGTAAATTTAGTCAAATATTAGAGATACCAGAATCTCCAAATGCCCCTAAAGAGGGGGTTATAGATACTGTAAGAGGGGTAAACTTTAGACAGTAGAGACCAGACTAGGTATTGTTATACAGCAAACCTAAAGAATATTAATTTATCTAGTAATAATATGAGTCAGTGCTATCATACCTCCTTCCTCTGCTTTTCTTTCACTAGAATTATGCTCTGGTAAAGGGGATTTGCATTGTTGATTTTAAGGCTAAAGGAAAGTAAAAATGTTAAATTGACATATAATAAAATTCAACTTGAGGAAAAATGAGAAGAAATAACTTAGCTAATCCACAAATTAAATAGCTCATCCCAAATTCCTAGAAGATGAATTAAAATTCTGTGAGGCACAATAAATAACTAATTTTTTTTTATTTTCCCAGTATTTAAAATATATGAATACAGTAGATTTTTTCTATTGGAATCTTTCTTGACATTGACTTGTCCCTTGCAACTTCCTTTTAACATTATATGTTTTAGTAAATTTAATGAGTATGTCATTTTATGCTTTCCCAAGCATGTCCTGAGTCTCTTTCAGTTTTTCTAACCTTTGGCAAAGAGAACATTTTCATGTCCTATAGCTGATGTTTCCAGATGGCTAATACCAAAAGGCAACATCTCCAAAAATATTCAAAAATTGTCTATGTAGAACTTTTTTTTTAATTACTGAATCTTTATTGCTTGATTCCACTGTCTAGAAATCTGTATGCTACAATATATACATTCAAAGTTTTTGCTTCAGTAAAATAATATATATGAGATACCTTAAAATTTACTAAATAATGCAATAGTTCCATCTCCTCCTTGGCTGGGAAAAGTCTCCAACTATCATAGTGTTTAATAAACAAATATCCTTAATATGTCCAATTGATACCCACTTAATATAAAATTTATTGAAATTTCCAAATAGCATACAACATGAGAGAAGTGAATATATGGATTCTATCCCAAATTTATGCTTTTCCTGCAGATTGAGATATTTTATAGATAATTTATATTTTAAAGCTTTATAAATGAAGGGAAAAGAAGACATGCGGAATCTATGGTTCTTGACTTAGATGAAAATGCTTGGAAAGATATACTTGCTTTAGAATTTATCACCCCTTTTCTAAAGAAGAGGAAAAAGGCCATGTAAGCACCACCAGCAGTCTTAATCCAGAATAGAGGAACAGACAAGATCTAGCACCACTGAAGTTGGACTATCTTTCCTATCTCCAAGAAGAATATTAGGCTAGATATTTATCTATCAAATGCCAGATATCTCTAGTTTTGAGATATGCTTCCAAGAAAGTGTAATAAATAATAAGGGACTATATTGATTGGTACTTGATAATTAACAGATCAGGCAGTTATCTTGTTTCTCCATCCCTTCCTCCCTTTTCCTCCCCCTTCTTCTCTTCAGCCTCCCTCCCCCTTCCTTCTTCTTCTTCTTCTTTCTAAATCACTCAGGGTGAGTTTATGATGTTTTACATGAAATACTCTTTCTCTTCTTTATCTTATGTAAGGGGTTTATTTGGGGAAGACAGGATAAGGAATAGAGGTAAGAGGGTTGAGGATTTCCCTAGTACTACAATGAATCTTAGGTTGGAGGATGTTGAAATATAGTTCAATTGAGAAAAATGGCTGATAGTTCTGGAAGTTCAGTCACTATCATCAACAGAGCAAGTCAGAGAGATATCTGGACTTTTGTCCTTCCTTCTTCTGCCTTCAAAGTCACCAAATTTCCTTCAGCTTGAGTCTCCAAAGTCCAAGAGAAGAAAATTCCTTCTTCCCTCATACAAGTCACACAGGGTTCAGCCAGCAGTTGGTTTTGCCTCCAACTGTTTCTTCTGGTAACATTTCAAATAGAACACTCTCGTTTGACTGACAGGTCATCTTCCTTTTTGCATGCTTCCTAATTTCTCTCTTCCACAAAAATCAGAAAGTTATTTCCTCAATTTCTCTCAAGAGAGAGAATATCCCTCATATTACATTCATCTTAGCCTGTTTTTATCAAATAATGGATACATAAAAGGTAATCATGAATATCTAGGAAACCTCCTTATCAATGAAAGCATTAATAAAAAATGAGAGAAGTTATACAATTTAGAATATATAATATTAAAAGAACACTAAATCTAGCAGCATGATAACATCCCACCTCAAACTAGGAGAAAAAAATGACCTTACTAAGAGGAACACTATTCTCAGAAATCTCTAGGCCTCTGAGCACATGAAATTATGGAACATTATGAGGCCAACCTCCTCTCCATGTCTGTGGTTCTAGTGCAAGAGCTCATTATTCAAAAGTCCACATATCCTGGCCACCTCAGTCCATGTCTCCAGCTCTTCTCCCAGCATTTTCAATGATAATTTCCCTTATTTAGATGTTTATGTAGCATAAGTGTAGCATTTATGTAGCATTATGTGGCATAATGATTGCCATTCTCTCAGACAATTACGAGTAATATTTCCCTTTGTTGATATAGTATGCAAGGCACAGGGCTGTCCCTGAGGAAAATCACTCAAAACTTTGATAGAGCAAGGTTATCTTCAAGCTCAATTTTTTTCAAAACTTTGGAATCTTCTGTTTTGTACAAAGTTTTTTAGAATCAAGTCATTGATTCCCTGAGAATTGGTCATTTAAAGCATGGCTTTTTTTTTTTAATATGTACCTTTTCTAGTCCAGCTGCTGATGTTTCCTTTCTTTTCTATAGACTATTTCTTACTCTTCAGAGAATATCAAAAATGATAATATTAGAGCCTAAATTTGTTGTCTCCAGTATGCTTGACAATAAAAATTGATTATTATTAAAATTCTTATAGGTAACCTAAAACAGAATTTTAAAACAAAGATAAGCTCTTTAAGAAGGAACTATTGCTAAGTGCTCAGAAATATACATTAAGTAAAAAGTGTCTGAATATTTTACAATAATGGTAATATTGGGACACTAAAACACTGTTGTTGGGGTTGTGAACAGGTACAACCATTCTGAAGAGCAATCTGGAACCATACCTGAAGGGCCATATAACTAATACCCTTTGATAGAGCAATACTATTACTAGGTCTTTATCCCAAAGATAGGGGATCCTCTCCAACTCTAAATCTTTTGATCTATGATATGGTGGGATAAGATTAGATGGTTTAAGAAATCCCTTCAACTTCTATATACAACATTCTGTAAGCTTTAAACTATACTATTTTGAGAAATGTTGAACAGTTTACAAAGTGATAATCAATATACAACTAATCTTGATAGTTTAATGAACAATTTACTCTTAGTGATTCAAGCACAGTGGGAAAGCCAGAATAAAGACCAAAGGCTGATTAAACTCTTTCCTTGACGATAATGAATGCCTTATTGTTATAAGTTTTATTTCATTTGAGCTAATAGCTGTTTTTCTCTGAGAATTCCCTGTGTTCATATATTGAAATTATTTTTAGGTAGCAAGTAGGGACACAGGAGCTGTTTATTCTGGAGAAGTTTGATTTCACAAAGTATCCAGAGTAATATTTTAATGATGTATGGTTCATAAAAACCTTATGTTTAAAATAATTTTAAATGAACAAAAATATTTTCTCTCTCCCTTCCTACCACCAAAAATGAAGAAAAACAAAATAATTGTAACAAATGAGCATAATGGAAAACAAGCCTATTTAAATAGTTAAAACAACTTTTAGAATTTCATAATAGCCACAGTCTTATGATAATGCTTAGCAAAATGTTATGTCTTCAGAACAAAATCTTTGTCATTACTCTCACAAAGAAAAGAGGCTCATCAATTAATTTAGGGTTGGTATTTGATAAACATAACCAAAGCTCCCAACCTTTTGTGTGAACTTTATAACAAACACATAGATTCACAGCTTATAATTAGAATGGATATTGAATCTACTCAATCTCCATGAAGTAAATATTTCTGTTTATACTGGAGAAATAGTCATAAATCCTGACTCATTATGAATCAAAATTTAATACCAGACTTTTGTTTCTTTACATAAAGTATTTAATCTGATGCCTTAATAGGATATGGAAATAATTCTCAGTACTGGAAGTCTCTGCCAATAAAACATCAACCCCAGCAGTTCAAAACAAGTGGGAAAGGTTTCAGGTCTGAGCGTAGGGATGGACTAAGGATCAGAGTAAACAAATTTGGAAAGGCACCAGGGGATACACTGTTTTGGCCACAGTGATCATTGAAGACTATCTGCAAAGGTATACTTGCAATATTTGTGACAAATCCTATTAAAAACATAAAAACATAGACAAATCCTATTAAAAACAAAAATACTTTTCCAAGTATTAAAGCATGAGTCCTTGTTGTCTCAACTAATCATCTATATATTCAATTTGAAATTAGGCAGTTGACAAAATATAATTAATCCTGGACACTGAAAATCAATGTTTGCTATCTCTTTCATCTTCATGTTATATAGATATGTAATAAGTGTGAATGCTAAATACATTGACTGAAGGAAAGTCCTATGAATCACTCCTTCTGATCTACTTCTATCAATCAATATTCTTTGAGTTTACCTATATGACAATTCCTGAATTTACCTAATAAGAGTAAAGAAATTTTTAAAAGCATTTATTTAAGAAGTTAATAGGTACTATGGTAAACTCTGGGGATAAAAATTATGATTATGATACAACTGCTACTAATACTACAACATAGCTTTATATTGTGTTTTAAGATTTATAAAGTGCATTATATAAGAAACATTATAAAATAAGTAAAAAAATCAAGATAGTCCCTAGGATTTAGCAGCTCTTATTCTAACCAAGCAGACATTTTTATTCTTTAATACCTTATAATTGCACTAAGACTTTTGGAACATTGTGTGTGTGTGTGTGTGTGTGTGTGTGTGTCTGTGTGTCTGTGTGTCTGTGTGTCTCTGTGTGTGTGTTAATGGCTATAGGACAGATGGAAAGGCACAGAATTCCTAAAGTGGCAATGGAGGGGTAGATGGCAAGAACAAAGACCTTTGGGTAATTAGGGATGTCAAGGGAAAGTGTGGAAGACTAGAGGATACTGGAGATAGGGCAAAATCTAATAGTTCTCCATCTCAACAGAAGTATTGGTCTCCCAATTTGTTCAAGGCCTGTGAGCAAATATACAGGGACAAAGGAGAAGTCACTAAAGGTAGGATTTTCCACTATTTGACTGTAATGGATATATATTTTAAATTAAATTAAAACCCTGCACCTTTCCAAGAAGACTCTTCTGTTCTCAATGAAGCTTCTATGATTCTAAATAATTACTATTCCCTTTCTTCTCTCTCTCACTCTCTCTCTCTCTTTCTCTCTCTCTGTGTGTGTGTGTGTTTATTCTGTTAACTATTAAACAATTTGATGTGAAAAAATAACACTTATTTTTAAGATTTTGAATTTCAAATATACATGTGGCATTTAAAACACATTTCCATATTAATGATGTTGCAAAAGAAAACACAGAAGAAAAAGTTAACCAAAGCAAAATAAATGAAGTTTAAAAAAGATAGCTTATATCTGCATTCAGAATTCATCAATTTTCTCTATGGTTGTAGACATAATTTCTCCTTATCAGTTCCATGAAATTGTTTCAGATAATTGTCTTAATTAGAGTAACTAAGTTTTTTACAGTCGATGATCCTTACAATATTATTGTTATTGTATATAAATTTCTCCTGGTTATACTCAATGCACTTCACATAAGTTTATGAGTCTTCCCAGGATTTTTGGAAATCAACTTATTCAACATTTCTTATAGGACAATAATATTTCATCACATTCGTATTCCTTGACTTGTTCAATCAATGCTCAAATAATGGCCATACATTTAATTTCTAATTCTTTGCCATCACAAAAAATTACATATATGTATGTATTTACAAATAGGTCCTTTCCCCTTTTCTGTGATTTCTTTGGTGTACAGACCCAGTAGTGCAGTAATAGTAAATTTGGGTTAAAGGGTATGCACAATATTATAGCCCTTTGGCTATATTCCAAATTCTTCTCTGTGTAAGGAAATAAAATCAAGGGTTTGACTAAAATATATGAAGATTATAAATAATATGATGGTCTCCAGTTTAAAATATTATAGCTCAAGTCAAAATGATTTTTAATAGTTTTTATTTACAAAATAGGTGGAGAGAGTGAAAGTTGAGAAATACAATAAGAGAGTAGAGAAGATATTTAGTCTATTACACTAAATATTACTCTGATGCTCAACTTAGCCTGGCATGACTTGTTAACCCTCAACCAGAATTAATTTCTCTCCAGAAGTCAGGAAAGGAAAGGCTCACTCACCCAAGTTCCTTCCAAGAGGTAGTTTGAGCTATGGAGGACAACTCCTGAAGCCCACCTCTAGTTCCAGAATATCAGAGCTTTTATATTGACTTTTTGTTCTTTCCCCTCTTCACAGGGGCCAATCATAGCTTTCAAATTGTCTAACACTGCCCAGGGCAAGGGAGAAGTGTCTTGAGGGATCTACTTTTTGTCCACTGGAGGTGTAAACTCTTAACAAAAGGATTCACAATTTCCTGACTGATTGAATTTTTACCCACTTCAGCAAATAACTTGAGAACACTCTTACTTGGTATCTGGTGAGGTACCAGTAGGGGTACTAAAAGAAAGTCTGATTCCCATTTCAGAGTCTGGTGTTAAGTTAGTGTTAACCAAGTGTTAACTCAAAATAGACAAAGAGAATTAAGAGTTCCCTTTTATATATAATGGTTGAATTTTTTTCAATTTCTATTTTACTATCTGGTTCTAAGTTATTAAGATGTTTTTCTTGCTAATTTCTTGAAACATGATAAGCTCTGTCTTTGATAATTTGTTTCAGATGCTACAATAATCTCTCCATTTTCTAGGTCAGTTGTTTTTCTCTGAGACATTTCATATTTTTGTTTTTTTATTCTTTTTATTTTGTTTTATTATGTCTTGATATCTCATAGAATTGTTAACTTCCACTTGTCCAATTCAATAATTGAAAGACTTATTTTGGGGGGATCTTTTCTAGCTCTTTTTCCATTTGGGCAATTTATCTTTTCAAGGAATTATTCTTATCAGTATTTTTCCCCTTTTACCCATTTGACTAATTTAATTTAAGTTGTTATTTCTTCAGCATTTTTTTTGTATCTATGTAACCAAGTTGTTAATTGTCTTTTCATAATTTTCTTGCTTTGCTGTCATTTATTTATCTAATTTTCCTTTTTTCACTCTTGTTTTGAAAATCATTTTTATCTTTTCCAGGAATTCCTGTTGGTCTTGGGTTCAATTTATCTATTTTTTCTTTGTAGCTTTGTGAGTATTTTGATTTAATTATCTTCTTCTAAGTTTGTGTCTTAATCTTCCCTTTCACTATAGTATATTTTAGTATTTGGGTTCTTTTTATTTGTTTTATCATTTCCCCAAATTTTTACTTGATTTTGAAGAGTATATTAAATTTGAAATCTATTCCATGAGACTAGGAAAGGGCAAGGACACTGTCTCAAGCTTCAAGGCTTTTTATGCTATTTTTTTGGGGGGGATAGAAAATTTCAGTGCTTCTAAAGCAGTGTGACCTGGGGAGAGGTAAGGTCATTATTCTCCTGGTCCCAGTCTACGAAAGACCTCTGATATCTTGGGATTGTAAGCAGTACTGCTCCTCAAGGCCTTTATTCTCTTTTAGGTCAAAAGCCATACATACTGATCTTCAAGGTACCTGCTCTCTCTAGAATATGTGCTACTTTCTGGCTTTTATCAAATGGGCATTAAATAATTACACTTCATGTTCTGCCATTCTGGGCTTTAAATTTTGTGACATAAGTTTGTATTTTCCTTATCTAAATCCTTCAATTTTTATCTTTTGTTATATGCATTATTATTTTGAACTCAATAAAATTTGTCATGAAGTCACATCAATCTCATTTTTTAATTCAACCTTTTCTTTCTCAGAACAACATCCTTGTAAAATAATTTTGAGTAATCCTTAATTTTCAAGAAAGAAGCTATTGAAATATATTTACATATCCTCTACATCTCTTAAAATCTATCTTCCCAAATCTTTGGTAAAGTTTGATTATACAGTTTATTTTCCTTCTTGGATATCACAAATTTTGGAATGCTTTGGTCATCTTCTCCAAAAATTTTCTCTGCTAACCTTAACAAGCCACTTATTCTTCATGAGTCACAGTCAAGCCCAGAATAATTATTTCCTTATTAATTCATATACCTTCTTAAACAAGAACTTATTAGAAAAGTATATGAAAAAAATTCTTGTGTTCCATTAACAGTAAAAAAGATTAATTTGAATTATATAGAGAGAGTCAAAATCCCCTAACAGAATTAAATTTGCTTCTATGTCCATTCTTAATCTTCTAGGAACTCATCACTTATCAATCCTACTTGATCTTGCTTTTTGAAATTATGTTTATTTTTTAATCATGATTTTGCTATTGGTAGGTTGAACTCTAAGTTAATTAAGATGTTTTTGTCCCCTTTTACTGCTTTTTCCTATGAAATCTTTTCAATGTGTCCCCAAATAATCAAATATCCCCAAATATCAAAAAAGATAAACTTTTCAGGTTTCTGAATAGTCAATATATTTCTTTGTTTTTACTGAAATCTTGAAAGTAGAGTCACATTGTTTTTTCTATCCAACTCTAGTAATATCCTCTTTCAGTCCCCAGGGAGAATGTAAAGACAAGCTTTCACCCAACAAAAATGAACTCTGTTGAGCCAAGCTCTGTGGAGTTTTGCCTCAATTAAGTTTATATCTGTTGGAGTGGAACTCTAGAATATAACATTTTCTATCAAATGCTGATCTATCCCTACCTTCTGAACTTATGCTAAAATTATCCTGAACCACTTTAGGAAGCTAACTGATACATTTTCACTGTGGGCATTAACCCCTTGGAAATGATCAAGCACTACAAATCAGGATGCCATTTGTTATTTGGTGAATTGGGAGGCTTAGGAAACTGATGAAGAAAATGTTAATAATGCAAAATATACTTATAAGTATATTGGAAAAATATTTTCCCCCCAGACACCAGCTGTCAAACATTTAGCAGCACACTCCTACTTTTATTAATGAAGGTATTTTCTCATGAGCTAAGTCCTAAATATAGTTAATAGCATGAGAGAAAGAGAAAATTTTAAATAAGATTATAGAATCAAAGGATATGAAAGCTTTAGAAAACCTTTGAAATTATCTAGTTCAACCTTTTTAATTTACTTTGACATTTCCAATTTCATTTAAATTATAATACTAACTAAGGTAATTCTTTTTATTCTCCTACTCTGAACAATGAGAAGTCCAGAGGTAACCTGGATGAAATAAACTGGACCAGTCTATTTCTGAATGTTAGATGATTTTCCATTGTACTTGAATTCTAGACATTTCAGATTAGACTCATTTATTCATCTTTGTTATAACAATACCTCCTTAAAATATAGTGAACATGAGGGGGTTGATGTTATAAAGAGGGCAGAGAATGGATTTAATAACACAGTAAATGACGAGGCTATTCATTACTGAAGACAGAGACATTCCTCCTTTTAGAGTTTTTGCATGAGAGATGAACTATATGAAGGATGTTCTCTGAATTTCATAATTATTTTAAAACACTTTAAAATATAAAGAGCTTTCATCCATACTTTACTTTTTTAAATAAAAGTTCCAATGAAGTTTCCTTTCCCAGAATTTATTTTCTTCATTCTCTAAGAACATTGAAAATCAACTGGGTTCAAATTATCTGTCCTAAAATTATGTCCATAAATTAATCACAAATAGTTTCAACTAACACTATTTGTTAAAGAAGTTTTGTTTTGATTTTAATATTCCATACATGGTTTGGGCTTGGTTACATTGCAAAGTGTCAGGATTTTAAAAGAATATTGGCAAGAATTTCTTACAGTTTTGCTAATTTAAAAAAAATGTAGCAATTAAGTGATTTCAGACACATAACAAAAATTTGAAGCATGCCCGGATCATCAAGTGGGGCCAAAGTATTTAGTGTTAGATTTAAAAGGAATATAAATCAAATGCACAAAGAAGATTCTCTTGGCATACATATCCCTCAGAAGAAATGAAGTATAAAATATTGAATAAGCATTAGTGGAAGAAAAGCAACCCTAGAACAGAGGTCAGGTGGGTGGGTCCCAGCACAGGTAGCAGTGGAAGGAACTCAGCCCAGTAAGGTCCAGATTCTACCAGAATAGGCAGAACTCAAATCAAAGCAGCTAAACTGAAGAAATGCAAACCTTCACACAGCTAGCTGGTCAATGAAGTTGCCACTATAGAGAACTTGATTTGAGACCCAGATGGTTGAACTGACTCCAATTATAGTATGTTTGGAACAATTCTCCCTCCAACACAGGAATGGAGCTAAGCTTCAGCATACAGACAAAATAAAGGCAAAAAATGACCCCCAAATCAGCAAAAGATAAGAGAAAAAGCCTGACACTAGAAAAATAGTTCAACAAGAGATGACCAAAATATAAATTCTGAAAAGGTTTGTAATATAAAAATCAAAACATGGGAAGCCTAAAAAGAAAATGTCAGAAGATATCAAGCCCCAAATGAACTCCTGCAAAGGCTCCAAAAAGAAAAACTAGAAACAAAAATGATAGAAAAAAATCAATAGCTTAGAACAAAAATTCATATGAAGAAAATAGTTCCCAAAAATTGAAATACCTCAAACAGAAAAATAATCCAGTAAGAAAGGAAATTGTGAGTTTTAAAATTAATAGTCAATAACTATTATATTTTTAAAGTTTTATTAATAATAATTAGAGCAAAAGAACTGCCTGAATTCAGTCCAATTGCAGGTCAAAAAAATAGAGGAAGAGGGAGGAGTTACAGCCACTTAAATACCATCACACAACACAAGAGGACACAGAAAAAGGGAATTTGGGGAAATACTATGAGACTTCTGGGGGATGAAGTTCAAAGGCTCCAAATCTCCATTTATACAAAATAGAAAGCCTGAAAGAAGAAAATAACTTTCTTAAAATTAGAATTTGACCAATGGAAGTTAATGACTCCATAAGAGAGCAGAAAATAATAAAACAAATTCAAAAGCATAAAAAATAGAAGGAAATTTGAAATCTCTTACTGAAAAAAAAAAGTCAACCTGTAAAATAGATCCAAGAAAGAACAATTGAGAATCACTAGGTTGCTGAAAACCTTGATCAAAAAACAATACCCCGACACTGAACACTGTATTGAAATGGTCAGGGAAAACTAGCCTGATATTTTTGATCATGAGAGGAAAATAGATATTGAAAGAATCCACCAATCACCTCCTGAAAGAAATCCCAAATAGTAAAATCACAGGTTGATTATAGTTAAATACTAGAACTCTTAAGTGAAGGGGAAAATACTACCAACATTCAGAAAAAAATCAAATATTATAAAATTACAATTAGGATTGCACAGGATCTAGCAGCTTTAACATTAAAGGATTTGAAGGCATAGAATATGGTATTCCACAAGCCAAAGCATATAGACCTAAACCAATAATCACCTTTGAAACTGAAAGTAATGTTCCAGGGGAAGAAATGAACATTAAATGCAATTTACTATAAAAGCAGAATTCCAGGTATTCTTGATTAAATGACCAGAGCTAAAAAGAAATTTTGTTATTTAAATTTGACACTCAAAAGAAACATGAATAGGCAAACAAAAAAGACTCAAGGAATTTAATAGGATTCAACTAATTAAAAAATAAACACATCCTTACATAGGAAACTAGTCTGGGATACTTAAGAATTCTAGAGCACAAGAGATACCTAAAGTACTTAATATACTTAAATTAATCAATCAAAACAATGGGATTTACCTAATTAAATTCCTTATATGTAAAATTGATAACTAGAATACTTAAGATACCTATCTTTCAAGAGATATTTAAGACACTTTAAAGTAATTAAGGGAAATAATGAGGATAAATTGCTTATATTACTAGGAAGATGGTGATGACTAAAATGATAAAGATATCTCTGATACCTGGAAGTAACTAAGGTACTTAAAGTACTTGAGATACATAAAGTACTGAAGATACCTAAGAACGTAATCAAAGTAATTAAGGGAAATAATGAGGATAAATTGCTTATATTACTAGGAAGATGGTGATGACTAAAATGATAAAGATATCTCTGATACCTGGAAGTAACTAAGGTACTTAAAGTACTTGAGATACATAAAGTACTGAAGATACCTAAGAACGTAATCACTATTAGGGTAATAAATATGAGTAATTTTGACAGAGAACAGAGAGTAAGTTGAATATGATATAATATTTTTAATTAAAGGGAAAAGTAAAAGGAATACATTGAGAGAGAGATAGAATTATAAAATATCAAAAAGCATATATTTAAAAATTGTACTGACATGTAATTTGGAAAAAGATATTAAAAAACACAACAACAGAACATGGTAGGCAGAGCTAATGTTATAGAATAGAGGCATGGAAAGCTCAATCTTCTCTGAGAATCTTCTCCAACAAACCTTAAAATAATGCTTCAAAATGAATACTAAAGTGACAAAACCAACAAGGGAATGAAGTAAAACAATTTTTCTGTAAAAAACAATTTAGAAGTTAAACAGAGAAGGTCTGGTTAACTGGCAAAGAAGGGGGTGCAACCTTGCAGCAAGGCTGCACAATGGAGTACTAGTGCAAGCAAATAATAATCCTCCCTCCATCCTATAACTCCAGATACTAAAACTGGGTCAAGCCAATTTTGAGATCTCAATACCCTGCCTAAACTAACAGCAGTGCACCACTACATCTAATCCTTGAAATTCTAAACTTAATTTCAAGCCTGCAGTGAGGTGCCAAGTCCTAGTCCAAGGCAATCCATAGTGCACCTGGATGGTGTAGGCCTAATGAGGTTCAGAGCCACTGCCCAATTCTGAAGTTAGTTCCTGAGCTTCAGCAGAAGGTAGCTCACAGTGTTCTAAAGTCTGTAAAATATGAGTGATACTGAGAGAGAGACTGAAATGTCAGTGGGAGATGGCAATCAGAGTCCCCATGCCAAAGGACATCATCATACCATATTGGAAGAAAGTTACAGAAACCGAGAAATAAAACTGAAAATCTGAAGTTTAAGAGAGTTCCCTCTCTACGCTGAGAATAGAACCTCTTTAAGATAAAAATAAAAAGGCTAGGAAAATAAACAAATATTTAAAAAAATAACTATAGAAAACTACTAAAGTGATAAAGAAGAACAAGCACAGACTCAGAAGGGGACAGTGAAATCAAAGCAGCTCCACACAAAACATCAAAGAAAAAAACAAATTGGTTCTGGAAGAGCTTAAAAATGATTTCAAAAATAAAAGTAGAGAAGCAGAGGAAAATAGGGAAGAGAAATGAAAGCAATGCAAAGCAAAATTGGCCAAGTGGGAGGAAAAAGATACAAAAAAAATTCTAATGAGGAAAAGTTTCTTAAAAAGTAGAACTGAGGAGACAGTTCTAGAACAAAAATAGAAAAGGTTGAAACACAGAAAAAATAGAAAAAGAAAATAAAAAAATAGAAAAAGAGATTCAAAAGCTCATAGAAGAAACTATACTTAAAAATTAGATTTGAGAAAGGAGAAGCTAATAATTTCCCAAGACATCAAGAAACAAACAAACAAAAATGAAAAGAATGAAAAAAATTGAAAACATGAACTACCTCATTTTTAAAAACCCTGGGAAAAAAGTTATGGAAAGACAATTTAAATTTTTTGAACTACCTAAAAATCATGATAAAAAAGTCTATACTTCATAATAAAGGGGTCTATGGGGTGCTCAGGGAGGGGTAGTATCTCTGGTATGGAGGGCTTGTCGTGCCCTCCTAGGGCAGCTCTCCAGCCTCTTATCCCCACCTGACACCCAGCTCTCACTTGTGGCTCCCAGTAGCTGCTAGCATACGGCAGTGGCCACACCCCGGGCAACAGCTTCCACAGGCTGGCTAAACCTTGTGAGGGTAGCCATCGGGTCGTGGACCCCTGGTGGACCAGGGCTTTACTCACCCAGCATATGAAGACTGCTTTGTCTGAACAGATGGAAGAAACCAATAAGAGGGTTCAATGGCTGAGATGGCGACCCAGCAAAGCACTGTGGAGTGCTTAGGGCGTGTTGGAGCACAAAAGACAACATGGCCATCCAATGCAGCTGAGGAAGTCTCCAGATGTAATGATTTTTTGTGCCACTGGACCCAGGCTTCCAACACCGAGAGAGCGGGACTGTCTCTGTGCATCGACTTTTCCACTTAAATCTCCTTCACGCACAAGTGTCTTTGTGCACACTCATCTATACACCATAGATGAAAACGCACAAAGACAATTGTCATCCTCAGTTGCCGAGAGACTACTACTACTATTACTTCATAATATAATAAAGTATCTGAGAAAAATGGCATTCTGAAACAAAAGGGTAAAAGAGAAATTGAATGACTCCATCAATTGCTTCCTAAAATAAATCCCCACATGACAATTCCCCGGACTATTACAGCCAAATTCAAGAGCTGACTGCAGCAATTACTTGAGGCTTAGCCTATGGATACTACTCTGCTAAGCCCACATTCATTACTAATAAACCTGCCTCTTTCCACAATCCCAGGTATCAGTGAGATTTTTTTTGCCACAATAGTAGGACATAGCAAAATCATACTAGGGGAAAGCCTCAGTTTTGCCCTCTCAGATCTAGACAAATTTAATTTAAAAAATAAACAAGAAAGAAGTAAAGGGACTAAAGGAAATTTTTATAAAGTTAGATTTAGTAGATCTCTGGAGAAAATTAAATGAGACAATAAAACAATATATCTTTAGAAGTACAGGACATGTACACAGAAATTAATTATGTATTAGGTATAAAAATTTACAAGGAAATGCAGAAAAGCAGAAGTAATAAAGGCATCCTAATCAGAGAAAATTATACAATAAAAATCAGAAACAATAAGTCTCCATTGAAAGACAAATCAAAAATAAATTGGAAACTAAATAATCTAATTTTTAAGGGGTAGCTCAAAGAACAAATTGTAAAAATAATATTGCATTAAAGAGAATGACAAAGAGGAGACAATACAACAAAATTTATGGGAAATATCCAAAGCAGTACTTAAGGAGAAATTTATATTAACAAATGCTTTAATAAATAAAATAGAGAAAGAGCAGATCAACAAATTGGGTATGCAATTAAAAAAAAGTAGAAAAAGAACAAATTAAGAATACTCAAATAAAGATTAAATTGGAAATCCTAAAACCTTAAGGAGAAATTAATACAATTGAAAGTAAGAGAATCATTAAACTAACAACTAACTCTAGGAGTTGGTTTTAGGGGAAAAAATAATAGATAAAATAGTGGCTAATTTGGTTAAAAAAAGGAAAGAAGAAAAACATTTTAAAGTATCAAAAGGATATTAAAGCAGTCATTATGAGCTATTTTGCCCAACATATGCCAATAAATTTGACAATCTAAGTGAAATGGATGACATTTACAGGAAATATAAAATGATCTGATTAATAAAAGAAGAAATAGAATACTTAAATTATTACATCTCAGAAAAATAAATTGAACAAGTCATCAATGACCTCCCTAAGAACAAATCCTCAAAGCCATATGGATTCACAGAGAATTCTATGAAACATTTAAAAACAACTAATCCCAATATTGTATAATATATTTGGCAAAATAGGCAAAGAAGACATCCTACCAAAATTTTTATTACATAAATATGGTACCAATAACTAAGCCAAGAAAAGAACAAAAGAGAGAAAATTATAAGCTAGCTTCTTTAATGAATATGGATGCAAAGAATTAAATAAAGTACTAGCAAAGAGACTATAGTCATACATTTCACAAAGATTATTCACTGTTACCAGTTGGGATTAATGCCAGGAATATTGAACTGGTTTACTATTAGGGAAACTATCGGCATAATTGCCCATATCAATAACACAGTGAACAAAAATGACATGATTATCTCAATAGACCCAGAAAAAGTCTTCAAGTCAGTCATATTAAAAAAAAAAAAACACTAGAAAGTGTAAGAATAAATGGGTCATTATTGTGACAGAGGTTTTGCACTCAAGGAAAAGTAGCAGGCTGAAATGCTGCTGAATCTTCTCACCTCAATGGGGGAGGGGCCCCAGAAGGTCTGGAATTTTGAGAAGTCAGAAGATTCTGACTGACAGTCTTGAGAAGCCTAGGACAGAGGTCTGGCCAAGACTTTTCTCCTGAGGAGATACCCACCTTTTTCCTCTCTTGGTGACTGAACATCCTCCCTCCCCCCCAACCCCCAATTGCCATCTGACCTGATAGCTGAAGAAGACATTTGAGCCTCTGTCAACTTACCTCACAGGTCTTGGTGCCCTGGGTCTGAACTGTGCCCATTGGGCCAAGACCAGGGCAAACCAAACCCGACTCTCTCAGGGGGCCCAAGGCTGCCAAGGTCTGGGTTCCCCAACTTGAGAAGGGAGGGAAAAGGGGCAGAGTAGGGATACCTCCCCCACTTTCCTCACCAATTCCCTTCCTGCAAACCATTTCTTTATGTTACCCCAGCTGACTTAGTTTATAATAAAGTGACTCTAGTGTGAGTGGGCCAGCTTGAGGGGGAGAGTAATCTCCCTGAGAAGAAACCTTTAGGCTCTAGTAGTGGAGGAAGTCAAGAGCCAGTTTAGGGAAGCAGCCATAGGTGAGGAGGGAAGGCTGAAGGGGGAAACTTACTCACTCCCTCTCCTCTCTCTCTGGACCAGCTTCAAATACCAGCTGCCTTTCCTAGACCTTAATTTGAGGGAGAAGATATCCATTCCTCCTCTATCCCTTTTACCATCAACTAATTCCTTCATTACATTATTTAAGATGATGCTTAATATCTATGTAAATCCATTAGTATGTATCATCATAAAAGGTATACATCAGAAACCTTCTCAATAAGATCAGTGGTGTAGTAAGGATGTCCATTATTTCCACAATTACTTAATATTATGCTAGAATGATTAGCTTTAGCAATAAGAGAAGAAAAAAATTGAAGGAAATAAAGTAGGCTATGAGGAATCTCAATGATCATTCTTTATCAAATGTCTAATACTGACTAAGAAAGAGAATGTTGATCAATTAAATATTTGATATATAATAGATAAGATTAATTATCATAGTAATTTAGTATTTGATAAGCCCAAAGACCCCAGCTTTTGTGATAAGAACTCACTATTTGAAAAAAAAAACTTCTGAGAAAACTGGAAAACAATATAGCAGAAACTAAGTATAGACCAACATCCCACACCCCATAACAAGTTAGGGTGAAAATGATTATATGATTATATGATTTAGACATAAAGAGTGATGCCATAAGTAAAGTAGGGGAATATAGAATAGGTTATTTGGCAGAATTTTGAAGAAGGGAATAATTTATGACCAAACAAGAGATAGAGAACATTATAAGAAGTAAAATGAATAACTTTATATTAAATGAAAAAGGTTTTGTACAAACAAAAACAACATATCTAATATTAGAAGGGAAACAACAAACTGGGAGAAAAATTTGTAGCAACTTCCTCTAATATAGGTATAATATAGGCATTGAGTCACCTAGCTTCTCTATGTTATTAGATTTATCTTTAAAGATAGAGATAGATATTTGTATATATAATGTATATATTCTAACATATATATTTTATTTTATTTTCTAATATTTGTGTATAATATATGTGTGACTATATGTATGTATATATACATTTATACATGTCTATATACATGTGTGTATATGTGTGTATGTATGTAGGGGTGTATGGGGTACTCAGGGAGGATCTCTGGTATGGAGGGCTTGTCGTGCCCTCCTAGGGCAGCTCTCCAGCCTCTTATCCCCACCTGACACCCAGCTCTCACTTGTGGCTCCCAGTAGCTGCTAGCATACGGCAGTGGCCACACCCCGGGCAACGGCTTCCACAGGCCGGCTAAACCTTGTGAGGGTAGCCATCGGGTCGTGGACCCCTGGTGGACCAGGGCTTTACTCACCCAGCATGTGAAGACTGCTTTGTCTGAACAGATGGAAGAAACCAATAAGAGGGTTCAATGGCTGAGATGGCGACCCAGCAAAGCACTGTGGAGTGCTTAGGGCGTGTTGGAGCACAAAAGACAACACGGCCACCCAATGCAGCTGAGGAAGTCTCCAGATGTAATGACTTTTCATGCCACTGGACCCAGGCTTCCAACACCGAGAGAGCGGGACTGTCTCTGTGCATCGACTTTTCCACTTAAATCTCCTTCACGCACAAGTGTCTTTGTGCACACTCACAGATGAAAGCGCACAAAGACAATCGTCATCCTCGGTTACAGAGAGACTACTACTATAATGTATGTATGTATGTGCATTGTAACAGAGGAAATGGAAAAAACAAAATGGATCTGCAAAAAAGTAAGAGGCTTGGAACTTTGGCAACTGCCAGTCAACTGAGATGGAGTCACAGTTCCATGGAATTTTGAAGAAAAGAGTTGGGCAGCTTGAGCTGTTTTGAGACTCACTTCTCTGACTATGAGGAGGAAACCAGACTCTCTCTTGGTTAATGATTATTTATCTGACTGAGTACTAAGAAGACTTTTGGAGCTTAGCTCAGAAGAAACTCTACCAGCCATTTGCTATCAACATCTCCCCTTAGAGAAAAATAACTATTTCCTGAATTGAGATCTCTAATCAACAGGAAAATATAGGAATTTAGGGAAACCTATTCTCTTCTTTCCCCCCTCCTCACTCTCCTTGCCTCATCTATTAAAAAAATAAAACTCTTAGTTAAAGATTTGAGGGTGAGAGTTAGTTATTAAAAGAAATCTTCAACTTTACCATTCCAGAAAAGAGCACTCAAATCAGTTGAGAAAAGAACAGGAAGTGGTGTGGGGGGAAGGAGTATAAGAGCTAATCTTTCCTCTAGCTTGCTTCCTGGTGTCACTGCCCTATTACCATGAATCTCCTAATAGTGGTATCTATTATAGATAGATAGATAGATAGATAGATAGATAGATAGATAGATAGATAGATAGATAGATAGATAATTAGATTGTGAGTTGCTCAAAGAAGACAGCTGAATTGTGGTAGATTCAGATCTAGAATGCTGGACTTTGGACCTTAAGTAAGATGATCCTTCATCACCCCTTGCTGCAAGCAAAAAATCCTTAACAAATACATTTCCACTCACAAAGCTCCTTTTTATAAAGTAATGATATGAGGAACTGGCTGGATCTCAGTGTTTTCCTCTCAAAAGGCACATAAAATGAATTGCCTGAAGCCTCACTTGAGAAACAAAGCTAGTTCTTGTTGCTACAGAATATCACATTCTCTGTTTCTACTTTAGTAGAAAATTGTGACCTTTCCAATTGCTTTAAAAACATTTTTATTCAGCTTCACCTGAAATTCCTTGAAGTCCTCAAATTGCACCTTAGAGGCCTTCAGTCAACTTTGGCCAAGTTTCATATTTTTATTCCACTCTGAAGAATCATCTGAAAATAAATTCTTCTTTCTAAAATGACACTTGCTAACCAAGAAATGTCCAGCAGCTTAGTGTCTGGAGATAGACTTTTGGGCAGTAAATAATTGATATAAATATTCAGTAAATTTTCTTTAACATACATATTGAAAGATTATCAGAGATTCCTTACCTGGACATAACTTAGGTCACTGCCCCAACAAAGATGTAAAAATGCACCATTTTCTCTAATAATTCAAGTTATTTGAAAAAAAAGAGCGTGAGTTGCTTCTGGACTAAGTAGTCTACTCTCCCCATTCCATTTTCTGTTCCATTATTCAGGATCTGTATGGTCACCAGTCATTTATGTTTAATAACATGAGGTTTTTTATTCAATTTCCAGTTGGTTAAGATGACCTCTGAGGTACAACTTCCTATTTTTCTTTGACATAATAATTTCCCTCAAATATTTAAATGGCTGGTATTGGTACAAGGTATTAAATTTGTTCAACATGGAACCAGATAGAAAAACCAGGAACAACAAATGAAAAGAGAAACATTTTTCAGATCAACATGAGGAAAAATTTTTCAACATCAAGAGTGAGCTAAAATTGCAAACCATTCCACTATTTTTGCCAAGGAAACACCAAATGGGATCACAAGAGTCAGATACTACTTAAATAACTGAAAAACAGCATCAAAAATTGAAATTCTCTTTCTTTGGAAACATTGGGAATAAATCACTTAATGTGGTTTCTGTGTATTTGTACAATGCCTAGAGGATTTGGTGTTGGGAACTGAGTAATGAATGCATACAGCTTTTTTATGATTGCTAATGGTGAGGACCTGCACAAGTCACTTTCTCTATCATCCACATTTTCTTTTATGTGAAATAAAAGGTTTTGACTGAATGATCTTTAGATTCCCTTTTAAATTAAATTTATAATGCACATAACATCAACAATAAACCAATTAGCATTTGTTAAATGCCTGCTATATGTTAGGCACTATACTAAGTGCTTGAGACACAAAATAAGGCAAAAGACAGCCACAGCTCCCTGGAACTCATAGACTAATAGGGAATATGGTTTGCAAACAAGTATACAGAAATAAGATATATACAGAATAAACTAGAGATAATCTCTGAGGAAAAGGCACTAAGATTAAGAAAGACTGGGAAAGGCTTCATGGAGAAGTTGGCACTTTTAGCTGAAACTGAAAGCAAGTCAGAAAATGGAGAAGGCACATAGTAGGGAAGAGAGAATCCAGTGATAAGATTAAAGGAGGTGAAAATATGCTGAGCTAGGAGAGGAAGTCTCCAGTGTGAGGAGCAGTAAAGAGGCCAATATCACCAGAATTTGAAGAGTAGTGAATTTTAAGAAATTTAAAGATAGGAAGGAGTTCAGTTATGAAGGACTTTCAATGGTAAATGGATGATTTTATATTTGTTTCAGGAAGTAATGGAGAGCCACTGAGTTTGTTTTTTGTTTTTGTTTTGCTTTTTGAAAAGGAGAGTGACACCTCTATTTTGGGAAGATCAATTTGACAAGAATGACAGGACTGGGGAAGAGCTGGAAGAAGTTGGTTATTTCAATATTCCAAGTATAAAATGGTGAGAAAGTCTATACTTGGGTGCTATCAATGTCAGAGGAAAGAAGGGAGCATATGTAAGATGTCATGAAGGTAGAAGTTTCAAGGTATATGTAATAGTTTATAAAACATTTCCCACATTATCATTTTCCAATGAATCTATCCTCTCCCTCTAACTGCTAAAAATGTGTTTTTCTTTACAGTAAGAATAATACATATGGGGTGAGGGAGGGAAGCACTTGGCCATATATGACATCTGCCTTGTTGTATATTTATATTCAACCATCTCTCCAATGAGAGGAAGGAGATATGTTTCATTTACCAACAGTACACTGGCATTATGACACTCACTACAGGCCATCTGGCAGGGACCATAGAACAAGAAACTTAGAGATGAAGTGAGCATTAGAAGCCATCTAATCCATTCACTTTATTTTATAGATGAGGAAACAGAGGATGATAGGTAAAGGTACTCAAGATTACACAAGTAGTGAGATGCAAGGTTCTCCACTGCAAATCCATTGATCTTCATTGTATTCCAAGATCTTGTACAGAAAAAATATTGTTCAAGATATGAGTTGGAATCCAAGATATTTGAATTCACTTTTAGCTCTAAAATTCTGATAGATTCTGTGGACAAGAAAGAAAAAGAGGAGAAATATATAAAATAAAGGAGACCTAGGAGAATGTCATATGGCTTTCTCTAAAGATGATCAGATTTTAGCCAATAGTTTATGTGTGTGTGTGCATGTATAAAGTATGTAAAGCATTAGGTGATTAATAATGATGATGACTCTATTAGTATTATTCTTTTCACTTCATTTTTCATCTAGTGCTCTTCCTGGTTTCAAGTCCATGAGAAAAGATGCTGGTTCCAGGTCAGGTTCATCACTTTTTTTTAACCCTTACTTTCTGTCTTAGATTCAGTACTCAGTATCAGTTCTGAGACAAGAGTGGTAAAGGTGATGCAGTTGGTTAAGTTATTTTTCCAAGGTTTCATAGTTAGAAAGTATCTGAGGCCAAATTTGAACCAATAACCCCCTGCCTCCTGGCCTGACACTCTATCTACTGAGCCCTTTAGCTGCCCCTTGTATCATTACTTCTATTCTCAGCACCAATTAACAAACTTAAATCTTGATTGGCATCACCTCCTAGTGTAAATAATATGTTTCTTTTTTGACAGGATGACAGCATTCTGGAAAAATGTATAATATGATAATACATGTATAACCTATGTCATATTACTTGCCCTTTTAGGAAAGGGGGAAAAAGTACAAGGAAGGAAAGAACATGAATTACAAAATTTCAGAAAAATATTAAAAATTATATCAAAACATAGTCTGGAAAAATTAAAAATTAAAATAGCCAACAAAAAGAAAAGAAAAGAACATGGATATGCAAGACACAGAGCTGGCAGCTATCATGGTAGAGCTGAGCAGGAACAAGAACCCAATTGTTTTTCTCATCAAATTCAATTGACTTTGCACACATTGGGTGTATAGCATTGATGCTTCCTGGTCCTAGGAGGAGTTCAGAGGAAACAGTGAAGATACAGATTCTGCCCTCAGGAAACTGATACTCTTAAGCGTACAGAAGATAGGACAAAAATGCAGGAGAGGCAATGAGACCCAAGTATGAGTATGGGGAAAAGTGGAGAGGCAGTAAATGTAAGTTGGAGGGTGACTTCTCTGCTAACTGGTTAACTTTGCTGAGCAGAGACAATGGGAAATGTTCCCTTCCTTCTCCTTTAACCTTATGCCAGGCCTTTTGTTGAGCTTTAAAATAGCTCATTTGATCATCACTCTATCCTTTCTATATGATTCACATTCCATTCCTTAATACTTTCACAACAACCCTAGGACTATTTTCATCTTTATTTTAACGTTGAGGAAACTGAGTCTAACAGAGGTTAAATGCTTTGCTAAGATCTTGTAATAAATATTTATCTAAGGCAGAATTTGTGCACAGGTCTTCCTGACTCCAGTCCTGGTGACTCTTCTGAGACCCCTAACTACTAATGAAAAGATGGAAAATATAGAAGAAAAGTCTATTTGATTTGGCATGTAGGAGTACATTGATGAACCTTGAGGTAACTATTTAAGTAGTGTTATGGTATAGGAAAACAATATTATAAATGGCAGTGTTTTCTTTACCTAGAAGATTAAAAACTATTCAAAATCTCAGAAATCTCTGGTGGTTAAGGCTATTTCTCCTCTGATCCAAGTTACTCATCCCAAGGATACTTCTGTGTGTGTGTGTGTGTGTGTGTGTGTGTGTGTGTGTGTGTCCCTTTCTCTCTTCCAGAGGGCTTAAATAACTTTAAATAGGAAAAAGACTGCTTTATTTCTGTTAAAGTAGAATTCCATTTCTTTTTACCTTCATTTAAAAGTAATTATCTTTGTTAAGTAAGAATACTTCAGGCCATATATCTCCTCATATCGATCAAAATCCATGAGAGAGGATCTTAATTATTCCCTAACAATCCTGAATAACAAAGATAAACTATTTCAAATGAGAATCCTGAAGGTTGGAAATGAAGTGGAAGGAATGGGTCAAGCAAAATTGAGCCACGAACTGGCTGCCTCTCTATAATCAACATAATAAATAGGTGGTTAGGGCTGAGCTATGGAAGAGAAGAGACATATTGAGGAATTCCATCAACTTTCAAAGAATCTATGGGCAGGAAACCCAGCCTGTGTACCCGCAAGGGAACCATTCCTACTTAAGGACTAGGGAAATTTTGAAGAAAAGTCTGCTGACCCCCTTCTCCCATGGGTGAGTCCGTCTAGAGCCAGGGCTAGCTCATTCCCCTCTTGGCTCTGCTTCTGACTTTTCAGAATTTGGGCAGTGCCTTCATGCAGGTACCAGGAACACAACAGGCACTTAACCAGTGCTTGTTGCTCTCCTTGCTCAAAGTCCTCTCATAGTGTTTGTCTACATATAGCTGCTATAATTCAGCATAACAGGTGGCTTTTTTGCACAAATATTTCAAAAAACCTGAATTTAATTTTATCTTGGTTGCAGAGTCCAGATTTTAAACAGATATAAATATTAACTGAGTCATATGCCTAAAAGTTAGGAATTTTCCTAAGTAGGGAATTTGATGGATGGGGATTGAATTCCTGGCTTTTTACATAAAAGAATATCTCTACAGCTCCTCACTTTATGGTCTCAGGTGCCCTAAAATGAATTTAGGCTTAACATGAACTAATTATAATAATGTTAGATTTAATTCACAGAAAACACATACACACATATACACAAAACTTGAAGGACTCAAAGGAGTCCATTACAGATATTGAAAACATAGGAAAAGGCTAGCTTGGTGTCTCAGTGGATAGGAAGCTAGGCCTAGCATATATATTTATAAAGCACTTGGTACAGTGCCTGGAAAATAGTATATACTCTATTTTGCTTATTTTCTATGGCAACTAAATAGGTGGCTTAGTGGATTAAGAGCCATGCCTACAGGCAGGAGATTCTGTATTCAAATATGTATTCAAATATGAATATGTAGCATTTATTCTAAGAGAAAAGCTAAGAGTTAATTATTTTTAAAAGAAAACAAAACAAAACAGAATGTAGGATTAAGGTATCTAGGTTCACATACCATCTCTGGTACTACCTCACTGTATAATAATGAACAAATCATCTAACTGCATCTGTGTGAATATTAATTATTTATCTACTTTGTGCAATTAATTGAATGAAATTCTTTTGATATAGAAACAAATTATCCCAAGCCCTCAGGATCCTTAGTTCCCTCCTCTTCAATATTTTAAAGATCTATAAATTTGCTAGTATTGTCATGGGCACTGTAGCCCCAGAAACTCAGGCAAACTATTATCAGGGAAATTCCTTTGCTTCCTTACATCCTCCTGACTCCTAATCTAAAACATCTGATAACTCCTATAAGACCCTGAGAGGATTGTCCTCCTTTGATCATCCTTTAGATTTAAGATGGACCTCCAGGCTACACCTCCATACCATCGGGTTATATCTTGGACATCCATTTGTTCCCTAAACTAAAGAATCTTTTATGAGGGTCATCCCCAATGTCTCCAGGCAGACTCCAGTCAGATGACCAAACCCCCCACCAAATGCCTGAGCGGTTACCATTCTAGAGTAATGTCCTCACCTTGACACAGCATCACCTCCTCACTTTTGTAAAGAGTATATAATCCCCAGAATTGATAGATTCTGGGAGCAGCCTTCCATCTTGCTGTTCCACCTGTACTATCCTCCTGGCCATTCTCAACATTACTCTCTAAATTAATACATTTCTCTTTTTTATTTTAAGCTAAGTTTCAGAGTCTTGCATTCTTGAAAAAGATATCCTTCCTGAACCCCAGGGGTTCACCTCTGAACCTGACAAGAATATGGCTTTTTTCTCTACCAACATAGATAATAAACTTCTTATAATTTGGAAGCTATGTTTTAGGATTTTTTTTGTCATTCAGTCATTTCAGCTGTGTCTGACTCTTTATGATTCCATTTGTCATTTTTTTTGGCAAAGATAGTGGATTTTCATTTCCTTTTCTAGCTCATATTATACACGAGGAAATGGAGACAAAAAGGATTGTGGCTTGCCCAGAGCCACACAGCTAGTAAGTATCTGAGTGCAGATTTGTAGTCATGAAGAATCATGATAATGATTCAACTAGCAGCTTCCATGAAAACCTTGTAGAAGATCTGAACTGATTGTTCATCTCCAAGACTATTCCTGAACTTCCCTTTTCCACTATTCTATCTTCTATATTCTCTTAGCTTAAATTATCAGCCCTACTGAACCAAAATCTTAAGACTATATATGAAGTACAGATGATCTCTTCTGGCATTGTCTGCATTCTTCAAATATGTAAAGTTCATCCCAACTAAATATTCTGCAGTCACCTGAAACTAAAGATATCCAGAAAAGAAAAACAAAACAAAACAACAAAAAAAAACCTGGTGTATCTTTTTTACAAAAGCTGCTTCTTCTGATTTCCTTATTTATGTCTGTGGCATCACACTAATCACCCAGTAACTCTTTCTCAAAACTTTGGCATTGTCTTTGACTCCTCTCTTCACACTTAATAATAAAGGCTTTTTAAAATTTTAACACATCTTGAATTTAATATCTCTCGTATTTACCTTCTACTATAGGTTCAAAGGGCTATCATAATAATAGACAGTGCCTAGAACAATATACATCCTATATAAATGTTTATTCCTTGCCTCTCTAATTACCCTTTTTTCTCTTTCTCTCTCTCCCTTCAATAAATCTCTTCTTATACTACTTATCAGATTAATATTTCTCAAGTTAAAATGTTGTCACATGAATTTAACCCCACCCCAGAACTATCACCAAATTCTCAGTAAAAGATTATTTTCTGGGAACAATTACCCCTGGGTTCAATGTAGTGCATGAATCCAAATACTCTAATTTATGAAGGAAATACATAAGAAAATGAATCAAGTAACCATTGTTCAAACTAGACTGGTTAACAGAGGGCAGCTGCAGAGATAAAACTAGGAAATTCTGTGACTGGGTCAAGAGAGAGAAAGGTACATTCAGCTGGGTGTAGGGTTTGATTAAGAAAAAAAAAGATTAAAAAAAATTTACCAACACTGCAATGCAGTATTCTTAGCTTACTACTGAAAAGAATAAAATAATTTCCAATCAAATCCAATTCAATAGGAACTTGGCTGTTTTTTTTTTTTCTATTTTGTTGTTGTTCTGGTTGCTACCAAAACAAACAAAGAAACAAACAAAAAATCTAACTTTAAGAAGTTCACATTAACTTGGGGTCAAGCTATAAATAAATAAGCATATACATAACAGATGGGAACAACCTTAAGAACTACAGAGATGAAGAAAGGCTTTACATAAGAGGTGGCACAGAAAATACTTTTTGAATAAGCTGGGTACTCTAAGAGGTGAAGATGAAGAGAAAAAGCATTCCAGGTATGATGGATAACCAGTGAAAAGGTTAAGAGATGGGAGGTATAATGAGAATTTCAGGAGAGAGTAAGTAGACCAATTTGAAAAAGTAGAGATGGGAAGCCATGTAAAAAAGCCTGGTGAGGTAGATTAGACTGGGAAGGGCTTTCAATGATAAACCAGGAAGCTTTCATTTAATCAATGCTAGAGCTAACAAGAGGAATGCACTGAAATTATTTTACAGGGGAATGAGACAGATTTGTTTTTCAGAAAGATTATTTTTGCAACTGTTTGAGTATATGGAGAGCAGTAATATGAGAAAGGGCTAGAATATGTAAAATTTTGAAAGGCTATAAATGCTGGGGGGAGGAAAGAATTCAAACTTTTTATAGTAGGCAATAGAGAATTCATTTAAAGTGTTTCTAGCAAACTAGTAATTGGACTGATGTAAAACAAATCTAAAATTGTTTTAAAAATAAATTAAAAGGATTAAAAAGTAGATTCTGGAAATAGATCAAGAAAGATTTATTAAATTCATACTATCAGTCAATTAGCCAATCAATATGCATTTAAGAGCAAACAAATGCAAAGAAATATATACAAAGCAAACTAAATAAATGATCAATAGGAAATAGATAATAGAAGGAAGTCCCTGCAACTAAGGAGGATTAGGGAAGGCTTTCTGTGTATAAAGTAAGATTTTAGTTGGCTCTTAAAGAAAACCAAATAGGTTAGTAGTCCATGTGGAAGAAAGAGAGAGTTCTGGATTTGGGACACAGAGACAATGCCTGGAGCTTAATGATGGAATGTCCTATTCCTGGAATAGCCAGAAGACTGGTTTCTTTGGATCAAAGAGTATGTTGCAATGAGTAAGGTATAAAAACACTGTAGAGGTAGTGGGGTAGTGGCTGGGTCATAAATAGCTGTAAATGACAGAGAATTTCATATTTGCCCTGGGAGTCAATAGAAGTGCTATGGAATTTACTGAGAAAGGAAGTGATATGTTCAGACCTGTACTTTAGGAAAATCACATTGGTGCATGAATGGAAGATGTATTGAAGTGGGAAGAGACTATGTGCCAGGCATTTCTCTAAGTAATCAGATTGCTATTGAAAAATGTAACTTCGTGCAGAGAACTTGGTCTTAATTATCTAAAATTAGGTTCTCCAAGGTTTCAGATGCTTCCCCAGTTTGAATCTGTGTTCAGATGATATTTTGGTGACCAGGTGTTGTTACTCCATTTCCAGAAGTTATTTTTAAATATTACATATTTAAAGTGTTAAATGTCTGTCTTTAAAACTGCCTAACAACACTTTCTGGGATTTGGGGGGCATTTTTATCTGAAAGCAAAAGACTCTTTCACTCATACTCTATGGTAAGGGTACAGAGTAGTAGGGTCTTCTTTCCCCTTAAACCATGTGACCTCTGAGAAACATTCCTATAGTTTTGGCCTTTTTCTTTGCTCTTTTCTGTTCTAAGAATAGGGAGTGGAGTATCTATTCATTCCCAGGAGCTTAAGTCAAAGGGATCCATGAGACCAGGATTCCAGATCCCCAAGTTGGGCATTATAAACTGTCAACAGAGACATGAGGAGCAAAGGTATGGGAAAACTATCCCCTCTAAACTTTATATTTGAATTTATTGGGACAAATGATATATAAAAGCTAATCTAAATTCTGAGTTGTAATTCTCCTTCTCAGAAACAAAAGTGGCTATAAAGTAGGGAGAAGAGATAGAAAGTGGTATTGTACTCCTAAAGTTTGGAGGAAATGCTTTAACACTTGTTAATTCTATATTTTTAAAGTATCTCTTTGTAAAAACTAATCTGATTTTAAGTGCTTAAATGGAATTATGATGTCAGTCAATAGGACCCTAAAAATGAGAGGAATACAATCAGTAGGGGATTAAGCTTTTGGCAGAAAAGAACCTCCCATTTTCCCTCAATGCAATGGAAACTCCTCTAGGTATAAACTATAACAGACCTTGTCCTTGAGGAGCAGGGCCAGAGCAATCATAACAAATTGAAACAAAAAAAAAATTCTAAAAGTTGGCCTTATTTTAAATCCAAGTTACTTGGAGTTCCTTGCCAATATTCATGACGATTCATATCTGCCAGTTTTACTTTTTTTTCCTTTCCTTTTTAAAAAACTTAGGACATGTTGTTGTACATTAAATTCATTGGTCTATAAGTTTTTTTTATAATTCTAAATCTATAATCTCATAATTCAATGAATACCTATGTAAACATATACATATTTAGTTGGGAGTTAGCCACTCAAGCTATGAACAGTTTCTTTCTTTCCCTTTTTTGGGTGTTTTCTAAATCTCTCAGGCTCATGTTCTTCCTAACAGAAAAGATAGGGATTTCATTAACTGATTTATTCACTCTGTCAAAAAGTGCTCTTAACACTCCTGAAGGGACTTAACTTAATGAAATGTCAAATAAGGATGCATTAATTAATTAACCTTCTAAAGAATGGAGAAAGGGCTAATAAGGGGAGGAGGTTTGTGTGGGGGAGTACTTATCTGTATGTAATCTAAATGTCTTTAAAATATAAGAAACCATGATTAAGAAATGAAAGTGAAGTTATGAGTTTTCCTCATTCCTTTTTTTCCATCTAATTTTTGCTTTAAAGTATTTTTATAAATGGAATATTTATTAAGCACTCTTTTGATGATTTATCCATTATCCTGAGGTCTTTAGTGAAGCTATTCACTAGACTGCCCTGCTTGAAATCTGTTTCAATTTTCCAGCACCCCTCAACACTTAAAAGCATGCGAGTTTTGGAAAGAAACAAAACTGAATAAAAGCCATTCAAGTTCTTTAACAGCTCTGAAAATGTTCATACTCTATCCCAAAACTGTATTAGGAAATTCCTATTCTGAGTGACATGCCATATTTAAAGGAATGCTGCCAATATGGTTGCACTCGTCTTTAAGGAAAATGTAAGAAGGTTTTCTGGGTGTTCAATCAGTTAATTGAAATAATAAAAAACTGTACTTGTTAATGTTCACAATTAGGTACATTCAAGTTTCCAGTCCAAAGTAGCAATCAGCAAATGAAAAGTATGCTATAGTAGGTTACATGGTGAATGTCTCCAGGACGAAGATTTTTTTTTTTCACTCAAATTCATTTAAATCATGTCGAACAATGGGCTGTGAGGGAGATTTGGGTGTTACAAGTTGGAGTGAAAGGAAAATTAAGAAAATCCCTAAGTTGCATCAAGAAGGAGACCCCACAGAAAAAAAAAAAAGTTGGTTTGTTCACACACACATCACTTCAGTCCGCCATCATTCTCATTTCTTCACTCTCTTTTGAGAGCCTAACATGCTGTGACTATTATTAGTTCTCTTCTGTCACTTCATTTATTCTTCTTTCTGGTCACTTCCTTCTCTCTGAGCCTTCATAGTTTCCCAATATCTCTCCTCACATTCAAAAGATATAAATGTCCCATATTTGTTTGGACTGACAGACCAGCAGCTCAGCTCTCACCAAAAGGAGCCAGGTGGAACACTGCCTAAAAATACTTCCTCCAAAAAATATTCTGCAGCCCAAATGGAAGGAGCATTTGAAAATTATCACATTTTCTTACGAGAGCATCAGTATATATTTATTTTTCATATTTTGCCTATAATTAAACTGGTAATAGATCATGTATGGGCAGTAGAAAAATAGCTCTTAAATAATCACCAATATAAATGGGGAAGGTATGGTACCATGCATTTATTATTTTTACTTTCCCTTTGAGTTCCCTGAATTGTATGTTATACTGATTTGGACCTCATAATTGTTGTCTAGCATAAGAGGATTATCATACTGAAGGTCTCTTCATCTTTTGTCTATTTTACTAATACACAAAAAAACAATTTTCCTGGTGATGGAAAGGGGATTTTGTTAACAGCAAAATACCATAGGCCACACAATTCCATTCTCAACTAGCCCTAGTGAGAAATTAATGTAGCTTTCAGCCTAAAACTTGAGAAAATCCTGTGTCTCACATAACTACTTTGGAGCATAATGATGAATTGCATATTCATCAGTCAACTTTCTGAGATTCAGGAGAATAAAAATAACTCTTCTGTTTTAGTATCCCAATAGTTAGAACATAAATTTGAAGTTGTATATTCCAAACAAAAGAAAACAAAAGTATGTTCCACTTCTAACAGTCAGTGACAATAAACATATCATAATACCATTCTTCTATGCTCCTCTTTCTTCTATCTACATTAGATGAACTCATATGATTATTGAAATAATACCACATAGTATCATCAGTCACTATTCAAGTATATAAATTTCACGTTCAAATGAATAGATTTTGGAGTTTATTGTTCTGAGCTTTTTATTAGTAGAGGCTACAAAGATTGGTTACTATTCAATAACAATACTTAACTCACAAATTAAGAAAAAAGCAAACTGAATATCCTACCTTAATTAGATATCAAAATTTACTAAGGACTTACTAAGTGTTGGTAATGAAATAAGCTCTGAGTACAGAGCAACTCAGTTCCACTTATTAAGAAACTCACATTCTATTAGCAAGACCTCCAGTAATTGACAAAGGGCAAAAGGAGAAGAACCAGGAGAATGTTGTACACAGAGACATATATTATGGCTCAGTCTACTATAACAGACTTTTCTACTAGCAGCAATGCAAGGACCCAGGACGATGCAGAGAAACTTATGAGAAAAAACGCTGTCCACGTCTAGAGAAGGAATTGTGGGAGCAGAAATGCAGAAGAAAAACATATGATCAATTATGTGGTTCAGTGGAGAAATGATTGGGGTTTTGGCATTAAAATATCACTCTATTACAAATATGAATAATATGAAAATACATTTTGACCAATGATACATGTATAACCCAGTGGAATTTCTTGTCAGCTCTGAGAATGGGGGGATGGGGAAGTGGTGGGAGAGATCATGAATCATGTATCATGTAATCATGGAAAAATATTCTAAATAAATAAATAATATTTTTAAAAAGAAACATTCTAATGAGGAGATTGCACTTGAATTGAAAAAAATAAAAAAGTAATTTATCAGAAGATACCTTGAACTATCAGCCACCAAATGTCCCAAATTGTGTCACATTCTTTCTTCTATAAGTTTAACATTATAAAACTTAATTCAACTTTTAAAGCATGTTTAAGTCATATGATTAACTATGTAGAACCTAAATTCACCTGCATTTTGAAAAGGGTGAAAAAGTGTTAGAGGGAAAGGAAATTTCTTTTTAAAAACTTAGTTTAGTTTTTTAAATTTAAGAACTACTGAAAATTATTATTTGTCCATAAAGAAAACTTTTTTTAATGAGTTCAGGGTGGGGAGTAGGATCATATAATCTTTCTAAAACATGACAATAGCATTCCAAAGCCAAACTGCACACATGAAAAAGAAAACAGTGGATAGAAGATAGAATATTTAATATGGTGAACTTGAATTGATGCTAATATTGGCAAGATCCACTTCTAACATAGCTTGGCTGTGTCACCCTAGAGAAATCATTTAATTTAATGCTTTAGACAGTCTCCAAGTCTATAAGGAGAAGACACCAATCTGAATTAGAAGGAGGTCCTTCATAAAGGAATACCCCTACATCAATGAAATTCTATTTATTTTCTCTATTTATAAGATCTTTTTATCGTGGGGGTGAAGAGGTGCACCCCTGGAGTTTGGGAAGGATACTTTTTTGCAAGAATGCAAGACTCCAAAACTTAGCTTAAAAATAAAAAGAGAAATTTATTAATTTAAAAAGTAATGCTGAAAATGGCCAGGAGGATAGTGTAGGTGGAACAGCAAGATGGAAGGCTGCCCCCTGGGAGGATAGCATGCATGGAAAAGCTGTCCCACAGACAACATCAATTCTGGGGATTTTATACTCTTTACAACACATGGTGTAGATGTGACTCTAGTGTGGTAAACCCTCATGCATTTGGTAAGGGGTTTGGTTTTCTGACCAGGTTCTGCCTGGGGACATAGGGAATGACCTTCATAAAAGATTCTTTAGTTTTAGGTAACAGACAGATGTCTAAGATGCAGCCTGATAGTATCTAGGTATAGCCTGGAGGTGCATCTTCTCTGTCCATCTTAAATCTAAAGAAGGATCAAAAGAGGACAATCATGTCAGAGTCCTATCTGGGTCATTAGATGTTTTAGGTGAGGAAACACAAGGATGTAAGGAAGCAAAGGAATTTCCCTGATAATAGTTTGCTTGAGTTTCTGGGGGTACAATGCCCATGTCAATATCACTTTATCTTATCACACATCACTTATCTTTTCACATAGAAATTATCTATGTCCATGTTAAAGGTGGTATTCTTGCATGAGCAGAATTAAAATAGATGAATACTATATGAATTTATCTTTTATGTATCTTTAGGTTTATTTGTGAGTACTTCAAGAAGACTCATTTGAAGTTGAAGAATATCTAAAATGATGATTTAACTTGTAAAAGCAGAGATGAGATGGCAAACTAGAGAAAGTACTCAGCTGAATTTTTGCAATCTTACCCTCCAAAAAAGTTTAAAATTACTTATCTAATAGAATTCTGGAGGGGCAGAGTTAACAAAAGAAAAGAATAAGTCTTCTGACCAAAAATAATATAGGAGGTCAACAAAAGAGATATAATGACATGAAGGAGAGGGTTAACCAGAAGCCCAGAAAGATAAAATACTATTGGTGGGACTAGGTAGTAGTGATAGAAGCAGAAGGAACAGCATTAGGAATTTTTGAGCTAAATAGTTTAAAGGTACTAGGCACTTTGTCAGAAAGAGCTTATGTGATCCATATGATAAAACAGGAACAGAGGACACAGGATGAGATTCTGTCTGGCAGTTCCATTTTTTAAACGGACATCTGGGTCATAAGTCAAAGTTACTCAGGATCATTTTCTGGCAAAAGGGAGTAAAAACTCTAAAGGCCAATGTCATTACTGACCTTAAGGAATCAGGGACAATGAGAAAATTTTGATTTTGGCCCCAAGGGAGCAATGACTGTAACAGTACTGGTTGCAATCCCAATGTATCAGGTGCCCTTCCTGGGGCAGGACTTAGTGTAGAGCAGGAAATCAGCAACTACACTACTTTGAGAGCACCAGAAATTTACAAAACCATAGAACTAGCTCTGAAAACAGAAGTTAAAAAAAAAATTAAAGCTAGAGACAGTGCACTTCCCCCAAACATTTCATGACAGGAACAGAGCTCAACATTAGCATAAAGTTCAAAATCAAGAAATATTGCAGAAAAATTAGCAAAATATAAAAAGAACATAGTCATAAAATACTAATTTAAAGGGTTACAAGGAAGGCCTTAAAATGTTGGACACAAGTCAACAAGAATACTTAAAAGAGCTAAAAATTATTTTCAAAATTAAATGAGTGATAGAGAAAAATAAATGAAAGCAAAGGAAGAAAACTATGAAAATGAAATTAACAGTTTAGACTTCCGGTTAAGATGGCGGCTTAGAGAAAGCTGAAGTTCAGATCTCCGGAAAACCCTTCCCGACCGATCTCAAACTAGAAGCTCCTAAGGCGCCGAAATTCAAAACGATCAACAGCACAGACCCTGGGAACCCTCCTCCTGGACCTGGACCCGGTTCAAAAGGTACGGCTCCCCTTAAAAGCCAGAACCCGAGATCCCTCGGACCTCAGGGGTAGGAGCGCAGAGTCCAAGGCTCCCGGAAGCGGCAGCCGCACCGGGCTCAGAGAGCAGGGTCTGAGGAACAACAACCCTCAGGGTCTTCTACCCAAGTCCCAGTCCGGGTGAAAGTTACTGCCTGGGGCTTCCGCTGCAGAGAGCCGGTGGGTCCCGGTGAAAGTTACTGCCTGGGGCCTCCGCTGCAAAGAGCTGGTCGGTCCGGGGGAAAGTTACTGCCTGGGGCCTCCTCTGCAGAGAGCTGGTCAAAACAACAGCAACCCTCAGGGCGGGCAAGACAGCCTCACGGGCTGGATCCTGCTATCCAAGTCTCAGTGAAAGTCTGTGCTCTCGGAACATGGGGAAGCGGCAGCCCATCCCCCCGCAGGCCGAGGAAACAGCCTCACGGCCAGGGATTCTGAAGGCAACTTCCGGAAATCGAGCCAGGGGGAGAGTGTGGCCTCGTGGTCCGACCCTTCCATTCCAGTTCCAGTGAGGCATATTCAGTTTAACCCAGGGAACGCTCATAGAACCAACATCTGCCCAGGACTAAAGCCTCTGATCACCAGACAAAGACAAGAAAAGCCAATCCTCCACGTTCAGAGATGACAAACTCCACAGAAGCACCGAAGCCCCAAAATACCAAGAAAAATAAGAAGAAAGGGGCGACTCTGGACACATTCTATGGAGCCAAAATACAAAATACAGAGCAGATAGAAGAAGATATACAAGAAAATGCTCCAAAATCCTCCAAAGGAAATAGAAACTCTCCACAAACCCATGAAGAATTTGAATCAGAAAGGACCAAAAAGATGGAAGCCCTCTGGGAGGAAAAGTGGGAAATGATGCAAAAGAAATTCACGCATCTACAAAACCAGTTTGACCAAACTGTAAAAGAAAACCAGGCTTTAAAGCAAGAACTAATAAAGCAAAGCCAAAACACCAAGAAATTAGAAGAGAACATAAAATATCTCACCGACAAGGTGATAGATCTGGAAAACAGGGGGAGAAGAGAAAATTTAAGAATAATTGGACTCCCAGAAAAGCCAGAAATAAACACCAAACTGGACATGGTGATACAAGATATAATCAAAGAAAATTGCCCAGAGATTCTAGAACAAGGGGGCAATACAGCCACTGACAGAGCTCACAGAACACCTTCTACACTAAACCCCCAAAAGACAACTCCCAGGAATGTAATTGCCAAATTCCAAAGCTATCAAACAAAAGAAAAAATCCTACAGGAAGCCAGAAAAAGACAATTTAGATATAAAGGAATGCCAATCAGGGTCACACAAGACCTTGCAAGTTCTACTCTGAATGATCGTAAGGCATGGAACATGATCTTCAGAAAGGCCAGAGAGCTGGGTCTCCAACCAAGAATCAGCTACCCAGCAAAACTGACTATATACTTCCAAGGGAAAGTATGGGCATTCAACAAAATAGAAGACTTCCAACTTTTTGCAAAGAAAAGACCAGAGCTCTGTGGAAAGTTGGATACCGAAAATCAAAGAGCAAGGAATACCTGAAAAGGTAAATATTAAGGAAAGGGGAAAAATGTTATCTTCTTTTACTCAAACTCTCTTCTATAAGGACTACATTTATATCAACCTATGTATACTAATATGTGGGGAAAATGTAATGTATAAATAGGGGGTAAAGAAAGACCAAATAGAATAATGGTTCTCACACAAAGATTCACAGGGGAAGGGGAGGGGAAGAAAACTCCTATAAGAAGGAGAGGAAGAGAGGGGGGGGGGGGTTACTTAAACCTCAATCTCAGGGAAATCAACTCTGAGAGGGAAAAACATCCAGATCCATTGGGATCTTGAATTCTATCTTACCCAACAAGGGTAAGGAGAAGGGAAAACCAAGGGGGGGGAGGGGGAGAGGGAGAACAAAAAGGGAGGGAAAGAGAGGGGGGAGGGGGAGGGAACAAAAAGGGAGGGACTAAAAAGGGAAACATCAAGGGAGGGGACAAGGGGGACTGATTCAAAGTAAATCACTGGACTAAAAGGTAGAGCCGAAGAAGAAAAGGTTAGAATTAGGGAAGGCAATCAAAATGCCAGGGAGTCCACAAATGACAATCATAACTTTGAACGTGAATGGGATGAACTCACCCATAAAACGTAGACGAATAGCAGAATGGATTAGAATCCAAAACCCTACCATATGTTGTCTTCAAGAAACACACATGAGGCGGGTTGACACCCACAAGGTCAGAATTAAAGGATGGAGTAAGACCTTCTGGGCCTCAACTGATAGAAAGAAGGCAGGAGTGGTAATCATGATATCTGATAAAGCCAATGCAAAAATAGACCTGATCAAAAGGGATAGGGAAGGTAATTATATTTTGTTAAAAGGGACTCTAGACAATGAGGAAATATCATTAATCAACATGTATGCACCAAATAATATAGCACCCAAATTTCTAATGGAGAAACTAGGAGAATTGAAGGAAGAAATAGACAATAAAACCATACTAGTGGGAGACTTAAACCAACCATTATCAAATTTAGATAAATCAAATCAAAAAATAAATAAGAAAGAGGTAAAAGAAGTGAATGAAATCTTAGAAAAATTAGAATTAATAGACATATGGAGAAAAATAAATAGGGATAAAAAGGAATACACCTTCTTCTCAGCACCACATGGCACATTCACAAAAATTGACCATACATTAGGTCACAGAAACATAGCACATAAATGCAAAAAAGCAGAAATAATGAATGCAGCCTTCTCAGATCACAAGGCAATAAAAATAATGATTAGTAATGGTACATGGAAAACCAAATCTAAAACCAATTGGAAATTAAACAATATGATACTCCAAAACCATTTAGCTAAAGAAGAAATCATAGAAACAATTAATAATTTCATCAAGGAAAATGACAATGGCGAAACATCCTTTCAAACCTTTTGGGATGCAGCCAAAGCGGTAATCAGAGGCAAATTCATATCCCTGAAAGCTCATATTAACAAACAAGGGAGAGCAGAGATCAATCAATTGGAAATGCAATTGAAAAAACTCGAAAGCGATCAAATTAAAAACCCCCAGCAGAAAACCAAATTAGAAATCCTAAAAATTAAGGGAGAAATTAATAAAATCGAAAGTGATAGAACTATTGATTTAATAAATAAGACAAGAAGCTGGTACTTTGAAAAAACAAATAAAATAGACAAAGTACTGGTCAATCTAATTAAAAAAAGGAAGGAAGAAAAGCAAATTCACAGCATTAAAGATGAAAAGGGGGACAGCACCTCCAATGAGGAGGAAATTAAGGCAATCATTAGAAATTACTTTGCCCAATTATATGGCAATAAATACACCAATTTAGGAGAAATGGATGAATATATACAAAAATACAAACTGCCTAGATTAACAGAAGAGGAAATAGAATTCTTAAATAATCCCATATCAGAAATTGAAATCCATCAAGCCATCAAAGAACTTCCTAAGAAAAAATCCCCAGGGCCTGATGGATTCACCTGTGAATTCTATCAAACATTCAGAGAACAGTTAACCCCAATACTATACAAACTATTTGACATAATAAGCAAAGAGGGAGTTCTACCAAACTCCTTTTACGACACAAACATGGTACTGATTCCAAAACCAGGCAGGTCAAAAACAGAGAAAGAAAACTATAGACCAATCTCCCTAATGAATATAGATGCAAAAATTTTAAATAGGATACTAGCAAAAAGACTCCAGCAAGTGATCAGAAGAATCATTCACCATGATCAAGTAGGATTCATACCAGGGATGCAGGGCTGGTTCAACATTAGGAAAACCATCCACATAATTGACCACATCAACAAGCAAACTAGCAAGAACCACATGATTATCTCAATAGATGCAGAAAAAGCCTTTGATAAAATACAACACCCATTCCTATTAAAAACACTAGAAAGCATAGGAATAGAAGGGTCATTCCTAAAAATAATAAACAGTATATATCTAAAACCAACAGCTAATATCATCTGCAATGGGGATAAACTAGATGCATTCCCAATAAGATCAGGAGTGAAACAAGGATGCCCATTATCACCTCTACTATTTGACATTGTACTAGAAACACTAGCAGTAGCAATTAGAGAAGATAAAGAAATTGAAGGTATCAGAATAGGCAAGGAGGAGACCAAGTTATCACTCTTTGCGGATGACATGATGGTCTACTTAAAGAATCCTAGAGATTCAACCAAAAAGCTAATTGAAATAATCAACAACTTTAGCAAAGTTGCAGGATACAAAATAAACCCACATAAATCATCAGCTTTTCTATATATCTCCAACACAGCTCAGCAGCAAGAACTAGAAAGAGAAATCCCATTCAAAATCACCTTAGACAAAACAAAATACCTAGGAATCTATCTCCCAAGACAAACACAGGAACTATATGAACACAACTACAAAACACTCGCCACACAACTAAAACTAGACTTGAACAATTGGAAAAACATTAACTGCTCATGGATAGGACGAGCCAATATAATAAAAATGACCATCCTACCCAAACTTATTTATCTATTTAGTGCCATACCCATTGAACTACCAAAATACTTCTTCACTGATTTAGAAAAAACCATAACAAAGTTCATTTGGAAGAACAAAAGATCAAGGATATCCAGGGAAATAATGAAAAAAACCACATATGATGGGGGCCTTGCAGTCCCAGACCTCAAACTATATTACAAAGCAGCAGTCATCAAAACAATTTGGTACTGGCTAAGAAACAGAAAGGAAGATCAGTGGAATAGACTGGGGGAAAACGACCTCAGCAAGACAGTATACGATAAACCCAAAGATCCCAGCTTTTGGGACAAAAATCCACTATTCGATAAAAACTGCTGGGAAAATTGGAAGACAGTGTGGGAGAGACTAGGAATAGATCAACACCTCACACCCTACACCAAGATAAATTCAAAATGGGTGAGTGACTTAAACATAAAGAAGGAAACCATAAGTAAATTGGGTAAACACAGAATAGTATACATGTCAGACCTTTGGGAGGGGAAAGGCTTTAAAACCAAGCAAGATATAGAAAGAATCACAAAATGTAAAATAAATAATTTTGACTACATCAAACTAAAAAGCTTTTGTACAAACAAAACCAATATAACTAAAATCAGAAGGGAAACAACAAATTGGGAAAAAATCTTCATAGAAACCTCTGACAAAGGTTTAATTACTCATATTTATAATGAGCTAAATCAATTGTACAAAAAATCAAGCCATTCTCCAATTGATAAATGGGCAAGGGAAATGGATAGGCAGTTCTCAGATAAAGAAATCAAAACTATTAACAAGCACATGAAGAAGTGTTCTACATCTCTTATAATCAGAGAGATGCAAATCAAAACAACTCTGAGGTATCACCTCACACCTAGCAGATTGGCTAACATAACAGCAAAGGAAATAATGAATGCTGGAGGGGATGTGGCAAAGTAGGGACATTAATTCATTGCTGGTGGAGTTGTGAACTGATCCAACCATTTTGGAGGGCAATTTGGAACTATGCCCAAAGGGCGACAAAAGAATATCTACCCTTTGACCCAGCCATAGCACTGCTGGGTCTGTACCCCAAAGAGATAATGGACACAAAGACTTGTACAAAAATATTCATAGCTGCGCTCTTTGTGGTGGCCCAAAACTGGAAAACAAGGGGATGCCCATCAATTGGGGAATGGCTGAACAAACTGTGGTATATGTTGGTGATGGAATACTATTGTGCTCAAAGGAATAATAAAGTTGAGAAGTTCCATGGAGACTGGAACAACCTCCAGGAAGTGATGCAGAGCGAGAGGAGCAGAACCAGGAGAACATTGTACACAGAGACTAATACACTGTGGTATAATCGAACGTAATGGACTTCTCCATTAGGGGCGGTGTAATGTCCCTGAACAACTTTCAGGGATCCAGGAGAAAAAAAAACACCATTCATAAGCAAAGGATAAACAATGGGAGTGGAAACACCGAGAAAAAGCAACTGCCTGAATACAGAGGTTGAGGGGACATGACAGAGGATAAACTCTAAATGAACACTCTAATGCAAATACTATCAACAAAGCAATGGGTTCAAATCAAGAAAACATCTAATGCCCAGTGGACTTACGCGTCGGCTATGGGGGGTGGGGGGGAGGAAAAGAAAATGATCTATGTCTTTAACAATAATGCTTGGAAATGATCAAATAAAATATATTTAAAAAAAAAAAGAAATTAACAGTTTAATAAGAAAGACACAAAAATACTGAAGGAAATGAAATCTCAAAATAATTTGCAAAATGTAAAAAAAGAGTAGAAAAATTAAATGATGAAAATAATTCTTTAAAAAACATAATTTGTCAAGCACAAAAAAGAGACCCAGAAGCTCACTGAAGAAAATAATTCCTATAAATTTAGTATTGGGCACATAGAAAGCTAATGATTCCATGAAGAATCGAAAAACAATAAAGCAAATTCAAAAGAATTTTTTTTTAAATGTGAAATATTTCATTGGAAAAAAAAGCAAATAACAGAGAAAAGATCCAGAAAAGATCATTCAAGATTTCTTGGATTACCTAAAAATCATTACCTAACAGCTTTAAAATCATATTTCAAGACATTTTTAAGGAAAATTGCCCTGATTTCCTTGAACCAGAAGTTAAAATAGAAATTTAAGTAATCTACTGAACACTATTTGAAAGAGATCCAGAAAACAAAGAATTTCAAGTAATGTCATATTCCAAATCTCCCAGGTCAAAAAAAAAACTACTTAATGAAGTCAGAGAAAAAAAAAAAAACAGGAATCCATACTCACAAACAGCTATTTTCCAGACCCACTAGCTCTGATAAACCTATGACATAGATTTTTTTTTTGCTTTCATATTTCTATAGTTTATTTTGCAACTATTTTTGATGTTGCTTTTTTCTATTAAATTACTTTGGCAGAATTAGGCAATCTTTTCTGATCAAGTATATAGCTTAGGCAAATTTGTAATGGGCATAAATATTTTTACTAAAAACAATAAAAAACTAAAACTAGCTAATGAGATTATTTTTAATATTGACCTAAGTACACATGCCAAGTAATGTTTAAGGACTGATAACATTTTAAAGCAAACCAAAAGTTAACACATTTTAGTCCTATATGTAAGAGTGAGTAAATATACTGAGTCAAATCAATTCCTATTAAAGAATATGTGTATAGATTTCTCATGTTTTTTTCTTGCAGCAATGAAGCTGTCTACCCAAAAGAGGTCTTCAAAAGAAAAGATGCCGAAGCCTTACTTCGGGACCCACCAGATTTGAAAGATTGAAAGACTTTAGGGATCAGGGTAGTTTTTGTTTTGTTAAGGTTTTGCCAAAGGTAGAATGCCTGCCTTTCTATCCATCTGTCAATGTGTGGGCAATTGGGGACTGCTTTCAAACTGTCAGTGGTCTATACTTATGCCCCATACTTTTTCCATCTTTAGTAACAGGGTCAAAACCCTCTTAGGCAACACCCTTTTTGTCCTTTAGTGTGGTCTAAAGGGGTTTAGCCTTTGCCCACAAGGGAGGGCATCAACTTGAAATCTGGAAACCCCAAGTTTATCCCTGTTCCCCCAAGAATTCTCCTCGAGGGAGATCTCATACTCACCATTTCAGATTGAACAACAAACCTTAAAGGAAGGATAATCCTAGCTTAGGTGGGTCAAAGTAGTCTAAGCAAATGCTGAGCATACTTTTTGTCTTAGTAGTTTCTCCCATTGTATCAAAGCCCTCTCACAGGTATCCCAGACCTTGACTGAACCCTTCTCTTTTGTTTATATTATATTATATTATATTATATTATATTATATTATATTATATTATATTATATCATATTATATTATATTATATTATATTATATTATATTATATTATATTATATTATGTTATATTATATTATATTATGTTATGTTATGTTATGTTATGTTATGTTATGTTATGTTATGTTATGTTATGTTATGTTATGTTATGTTATATCATATCATATCATATCATATCATATTATATTATATCATATCATATCATATTATATTATATTATATTAATTATATTATACTATACTATACTATACTATACTATACTATACTATATTATACTACACTATATTATGTTATGTTATGTTATGTTATGTTATGTTATGTTATGTTATGTTATGTTATGTTATGTTATGTTATGTTATGTTATGTTATGTATACATAACTGATAATCCTGTCTTGGGCTTTCTATTTTCTTGTAACCATGGTAATGTCCATCATGCTTTCATATCCTCTTTTCTCCAAAAGTTATATAAATTCCCCAAATTCTATTGTTCCTCAGAGCTATCATCTAACTTGGTGATTTCTCTGAGGAATAATGCTGCCAGAGTGCCAGAGTCTTTGACACTGGGAAGTTTTTGGTGCTTGACTCTGTGTGGAGACCTAACTATTGAACACTCTCCCTCTCTTGATTAAAGACTTATTTTTTTAACTATTTAATAGTTCTGTGTTTTTAAGGTTAATACTACCCATGAACAATTAATGTTTTTCCAATTATTTAGATGTTGTTTTAATTATGTAAAAAGTGTGTTATAGTTGTGTTCACATAATTCCTGTTTGTCTTGGTAGATAAATTCCTAAATATTTTATAATGTCTAGAGTAATTTTAATGGAGTTTCTCTTTCTAACTCCCTGTTTCTGAGTTTTATTGGAAATATACAGAAATGCTGATAATTTATGTGGGTTTATCATATACCCTGCAACTTTGTTAAAGTTATTATTTACACTAGCCTTTTAGTTGATTTCCTAGTATTCTCTAAGTATACCATTATATCAATTGCAAAGAGTGATAGTTTAGTTTCCTCATTGCCTACTATAATCCCTTCAATTTCTTTTTCTCCTCTAATTGTTACTGATGGCATTTCTAGTACAATATTAAATAATAGTGGTGATGACAGGCATCCTTGGCTCACTCCTGATCTTATTGGGAAGGTTTCTAACTTGTCCCCATTGCAGATGAAAATTGCTGATGGTTTAAATATATACTGATCATTATTTTGAGGAAAGACCCTTCTATTCCTATGCTTTCTAGTGTTTTTAGTAGGAAAGGGGTATTATATTTTGTCAAAGGCTTTTTCTGCATGTATTATTGATATGCTCAATTATGTGGATAGTTTTCCTAGAGCTGAACCATCCTTGCATTCTTGTTATAAATCCCACCTAGTCATAGTGGATGACCCTTGTGATCATTTGCTGTAACAGTTTTTTGCTAGTATATTATTTAAGATTTTTTGCACCTAAATTCATTAAAGAGATTGGTCTGTAGTTTTCTTTTCTGTTTTTGGTCTGCTTGGCTTGGGAATCAATACCATAATTGGGTCATAAAAATAATTTGGTAAGACTCCTTCTTTGCTTATTTTCTCAAATAATTTGTATAGTATTGGGATTAGTTGTACTTTAAATGTTTGATAGAATTCACTTGTAAATCCGTCTGGTCCTGGAGATTTTTTCCTAGGAAGTTCCTTGATGGCTTGTTCAATTTCTTTTTCTGAGGTGGGATTATTTAAGAATTTTATTAACTCTTTTGTCAATCTAGGCAAATTATATATTTTTTTAATATTGTGACAGAGGCTGGCACTATAAAAATGGAGACTTGAATCCAGGACTCCAGTCCCCAGAAGTCCTTGCTCACTTCCCAGAATGCTTTGTAATGCACTGAATTCTCACCTGGGAGAGAACACAAATTATTATTTAGAGGAGTTCTCTGCCTACTGAGGTCCTCTTTTCTACTTCCTCTTCGGAGCAGACGCGTCTCTCATGATGTGAGTGAAATTGAATTGGGCCTCTCGGCCCACCTGGCACATGCCTTTCTTACTTGTATTTTCTTTATATTTTAATCTTCAATAAACCTCTAAAAATATAATACTCCTTGCAGAGAGAAACTAATTTCTACTGCCTCAGTTTCCCCTAAATTTTAATATTTAAGCATATAGGAAAATCTTTATCACTAGAAGAAATACTGTATTAAAAAAAGATAAAAGAGGGAAGTTTGTACCCTGAGGGAAGTCTGCATTTTCAGTATGGAGAGGGGGAAAGAAAGGAGAACTCCCTTCTCAAAGAGGGGTTCAGGGGAGACAGCAGATGTAATGAGTTGGCTCAGAGAGAGGAGAGGGGATTTGAAGATTTTACCCCCTCTGCCTTCCCTCCTTATCTAAAGCTGATCTTCCAGATTCGCTCTTGTCCCTCTTACCCTGCCTCCGCTACTCTGCTACCAAAGGGTCTTGGGGAAAGAGATAACTTTTAATGTCAACTCAATAAGTTAGTACAAAGGAATAACGGGCAGGAAAGAATGGGAAAGGAATATGTGGAGAAGGGGTCCCTGTCTCTATCTAAACCCTTTTCCTCCCTCATTGAGTCTGGGGGGAGCTCAAGCCTTGGCAACCTGAGCCCCCTGAGTTAAGTCAGGTTGACTCACCCCTGGGCAATAGGAGCTGAGGTAAAGTCTGCTAAGGTTTCTCTTCAGAAGTCACTTCAATTGGGAAGTTTTGGGGTAAACATTTCCAGTCACCAGAATAAAAAATTGGTAACCCTCAGGAGAAAGTCTTTTTCCCACCTTCTCTCTTTGGCTTCTCAAGACCAAGAGCCCCAAACTGCTCTCCCATCCAGAGTCTTCTCTCCTCCAGATTCCATTCCAGGAGCCCCTGCCCCATTGAGGTGATCAACTTCACATACTCTTCCACCTGGCACTTTTTCTCTAGTGTCAGTGTCTGTCACAATATTCACCCATTTCACCAAGAATGTCATATTTATTATAATATAATTGGACAAAATAGCTCTTAATAACTTCCTTAATTTGCTCTTCATTAGAGCTAAGATCCCCCTTTGAATTTTTCATGCTGTTAATTTGATTTTCTTCTTTCTTTTTTTATGAGATGAGCCAGTATTTTAATCTATTTTTTCATAGTACCAGTTCTTAGTCTTATTTGTTAGTTCAATCATTCTGTTACTTTCAATTTCATTAATCTCTCCTTTAGTTTTTAGGATTTCCAATTTGACTATTATCTAGGGATTTTTAATTTGTTCTCTTTCTAATTTTTTAAGTTCAAGTCCAATTCATTGATCCTCTCCCTGCTGATTTTGTTGTTATACACACTCAGAGATATAGATTTTCCCTGAATATTGCTTTGGCTGTATCCTATAAGTTCTGGTATCATAAAAATGGCTACACTAGATGTTGTAATAAAGGTTTACTTTGCTGAAAATGGTGGTGCATCAGTAAGTGTTGAGAGGGTTATAAGAACAAGAACAGGGTGTGAGAGAGGGACCCCAAGCTAGTTAGGGTGAAGCAACTGTCTCCCTCCCTTTCCCCTGTGATAACAAGCTGTCATCTCACTGTGATCCTTGAGGAAATGGCTAAAGGTATTTGGTGTCACTCTCCCCTGTCAGTTCCAAATATGGATGTCTTCAATGCCTTTCCCTCAGAACGGATCTGGATGTAGACCCCAGTATGGGGTTCTGCCATAGAAGAAATGGCCTCATAAACTCCTGATGGGATCTGACCCTATTTTAAGAAGTATCCCCTTCTATCTTGAATTGATAGGCTTGGTAAGAATCTGACTGCTTATAAAATTTAATAAAAGTATTCAGGTAAGTTGGGAGAAGGAAGATGGGGAGAGATCACCCTAATATTTCACTACCTGATTCATCTCTTGGGGAGTGAAGGCTCTGCTATCCCAAGCTTCTTTGGCTCTTCTAAAATTAGTTGAACCCCACTATTACTTATATAACTAAATGCCCTAAGCAACTACATGGGGACAAGCGCTAGGAGGCTGGAAGAGCAAGGAGCAGAGCTCTCTCTCTCTCTCTCTCTCTCTCTCTCTCTCTCTCTCTCTCTCTCTCTCTCTCTCTCTCTCTCTCTCTCTCTCTCTCTCTCTCTCTCTCTCTCTCCGAATCCACAGCTCTCCCCTTTGGGGGTTTGAGATATCTTCTTCTTTGTTGTGAAGTGGTGGGAGAAGTCATATTGAAGAAAGGTCAATGGAAGTGTTGAAATCAGGAATTGGAACTTCTCAGGTGGCTTTGGTAATTCCTTGGCCCCCCAAAACTGGTCCTGTCAGTTCCGGGGCCCAGGTTGGAAGTCTAGAGGCTCCTCAGAACTCCCCCCACATTCTTTTTTCCTCCCAGAAGTCCTTGCTCCTCAACTGTCACTCATTCTCTCTCTCCCTCATGTCAGGGTTCCAAATCTTCCTCCTGGCACCCCATCCTTACAATATATTGTTTCCTCATTGTAATTCTCTTCAATGAATTGTTTCTAGGATTTGTTCTTTGACCCAAAAGTTTTGAAGAATTAAATTGTTTAATTCCCAATTAATTTTAAATTTGCCTTTGCATGAACTCTTATTAATTATAAATTTACCACATTATTATCTGAAAAGGTTACATTTATTATTTCTGCTGTTCTGCATTTGTTTGTGATGTTTTTATGTCCTAGTTCATGGTCAAACATTGTATATGTAACATGTACTACAGAGAAGAAGGTATATTCCTTTTTATTTCTGTTCCATTTTCTCCATATATGTATTAACCCTAAATTTTCTAACATTTCATACAGTTCTTTTACTTCTTTCTTATTTATTTTTTGGTTTGATTTATCTAGTTCTAACAGGAAAAGGTTGAAATCCCCCACTAGATTGATTTTACTATCTACTTTCTCCTTTAGTTCCTTTAGTTTCTCCTTTAAAAATATAGATACTATATTATTTGTCGCATAAATGTTTAGTATTGGTATTACTTCATTGTTTATATTACCATTTAGCAAGATATAATTTCCTTCTTATCTCTTTTAATCTAATCAATATTCACTTTAGCTTTGTCTGATAACATGACTGTTACTCCTGCTCTTTTACTTTAGATGATGCATAATAAATTCTTCTCTAGCCTTTTATGGTTAATCTGTATGTTACACCCAGCCTCGACTGTGTTTCTTTTAAACAGCATAAAGTAGAATACTGTTTTTTAATCCTCTCTGCTATCTGCTTTATTTTATGTGTGAGTTCATCCCATTTACATTCAGAGTTATGATTACTAGCATCTTATTTTTCCCTGATGATCCCACTCTATTCCTTTCACTCTGTTCTTCCTCACCAGTATTTTGATTTTTATCACCTTATCCTTTTCCCCCTCCTTCCAAATGTAAGGGTTAAAATAAAAAGGTTGGACTAAATATATAAAAAATGTGGTTGCCCAAATTATGTTACTCACATTAGAATGACTTTTTATGGCAGTTTATTTACAAAAGGAGAAAGAGTGAAAGTAAGGAAATAAGAGAGAGAGTTAATAATTATTCCAGACTGACCCAAACCAGGCATGGCTTCAGAGACCCCAGCAAAAGGGCCCCAGAAGTAAATTAAAGAAAAGTTCTAACCTCAAGGGACTCTCTGGAGGCTAGTACCTCCAGAAAAGCCAGGAAAAGGAAGCAGCACTCACCCACATGGTAGTTCTAAGGGAAAATACAAGAGCAGTTCAATGTCCCAAGCTCCTTCAAGGTCAATTTCAAAGAAAAAAGAGCTGGTCACAGGAAGTTTCTCTCAATCTTGAAAGACCATTCCTTGCTTTACTTCCTGTCCCTTCGTTCCACTTTATGTGAACCAACTGCAGCTTTAACTTTGCTTAGGACTTCCCAGGGGGCAGTCAGTCAATTTTGATTCATCACCTACTATAGCATACATGGGTCACAGACCTCCCTATACTTAAGGATAAGTGGGGTGTATATGATTCTGGTGAAAAAAATCTAAAAGTTAGGGAGGGAAAAGTTAATCCCATCTTCACACAATCATCTCCCCCTTCCCTTGTCTTATTCCCCTTCTACTTATCTGTATGGTAAGATAGAATTCTATACTCAATGGGTATATTTGCTTTTCCTTCTCTGAGGCAGTTACTTTGAGTGTAAAGTTTAAGCATTACCAATCACCACTCTCATCATCCCCTCCCCATATTAATTTTTCTTTATGTTATAGAATTTATCCCATTCTATCTATCCCTCCCCTTTTCTTTCAATGCAACCCTCTTTTATACTACTTGATTTTATTTTTACATATCATATCATAATCAGCTTTTTTCCCACCCTCTTTCTGATTATATTCCTTCTATCTGCTCTACTAATAAGAATAATGCTTGAAAAATATGGATATCCTCTTTTCATGTAGAAATATAAACATTTTTACCTTTGTGAGTCCCTTAAATTTTCTCTTTCATATTTCTCTTTTTAGGCTTCTCTTGGGGTTTGTGTTTGAACTTCAGATTTCTTATTTAGATCTGCTTTATTCTTCAGGACTTCTTAGAAATCTACTGTCTTATGGAATGTCCAATTTTTCCCCTGAAAGAATATACTCAGTTTTGCTGGATAGGTGAATCTGGATTGTAAACCTAGATCTTTTGCTTCCCTGAATATCATATTCCATTCCTTCTGATCCTTTAATGTGGAATCTACCAAGTCCTGTGTGATCCTGATTGTAGCTCCATGGTATTTGAATTTTTTTTCTGGCTATTTATGGTATTTTCTCCTTGACTTGGGGGCTATCAAATTAAGCTATTATATTCCTGGAAGCTCTACTTTATTTTCTTATTTGAGAATCTTTGGGCAGTTTTCTTTAATAATTTCTTAAATTATGATGTCCAAGGTTTTTTTTGTTCTTTTTTTTTGGCCTTTCAGGTAGTCCAATAAATCTATAAATCTTAAATTGTCTCTCTTGGATCTATTTTTCAGGACAGTTACTTTTCCAATGAGATACTTCATATTTTCTTATGTTTTTTAATTATTTTGATTTTAATTTTATTGTTTCTTGATTTCTCATGAAATCATTAGTTTCTAGTTGCTCAATTCTAATTTTTAAGGCCTGATTTTCCTCCATCGACTTTTTGGTCTCCTTTTTAATTTCTTCTTGCATTGCTTTCATTTCTCTTACCCACTTTTCTTCTTCCTCTCTTAATTGATTTTGAAGTCCTTTTGAGTTCTTCCAGAATTTGTATCCAATCCATATTTTTCTTTTTGACTTTGCATGTGTTTGCTTTTTTTTTCAATTTGTGTCAATACCTTGCTCTTTGCATCCATAAAAATTCTTTATAATTAAGTGCTTTTCTGTCAGCTCATTTTCCCTATCTTTTTATAGGCAGGTTTATTATCTGGGATGTTAGGGTACCCTCTTAAGCTTCAGTCCTTCTTTGATACTACCCTTAACTTTTTTTTTTTCTGGGTTTCTGCTAGTTTCAGTTCTTCTAAGATGGTATGATGTCCTGAGGACTGAAAGTTCTGAGAGCCTTCTCCAACTGCTGATTCAATTAACCCTTCAGATTTTGGTAGCTGAAGTTCTCACCTGAAGTTTGCATATAAGCTTTTGGTCTCACTGTACTTGATCAGGTCAGGAACTGCTCAAATTTTAGCTTCAGGCTTAGGTGTAAGCTTTCGGACTCATTGTAAGCTTGATTTTGTCAAGCACACAGTAGATTGCCCTATTCTAGGGCTCAACCTTGAGCTTTTATAAAGAAGATCAGGAGGGACCCTCCCCTTTGGGTCTACCAACTACCCCAAACTGGGATCTATATCCTTGCCACAGATCCAGACTGGGACTTCTAGTTTCACTCTGGACCCACATAGATCAAGCTGCTTCAGCACAGACTACCCAGGACTGGAATTCTGGACTTCACTACAGTTTTGGAGTTTCAAGGGGTGTGGGTTATTTGGACCTGTTTTTGCCCAGGCAGGGTGTCAGGGTATGGAGGTTGACTTGAGCTCAGATTCAGAACCTGGCACAGCACATGTAGCCTGAAGGTCAAGTGGTGGGGCTCGCTCTTAACTTGCTACTAACTCCTTGCTGTAGCCTGCTGCTGTCTATATTTCCCTCTCATCCCAGTGTCCCAGATGTTTTTTGCCTACCTTTTACATTTTTCTCCTCTTGAAAGTTGTTTCACTTTGTCTCCTTGTTGGTTCTTTCACTCGTATTCATTTTGTGGTGTTATTTTAGGGTTGTTTAGAAATGGTTCTCATGGTGACTTTGAGTTTCTCTGCTCTATTCTGCCATCTTGGCTCCACTCATCCTGCTTTTCATGGTGAGTCAGACACCTGGGTTATATAACAACAAAAAAAATGACTTTGGCTCTAAGTCTGATCAGAAAGACTGAAAGTCTCAGGTTCATATTAATGCTCACACATCCATAAGGATATTCTGGGTCTATTGAGGCAAAAGCAGCCAGAAAAGACATATTTGCAGATCTGCTTTAAAACTCTGCAAAGGACCAGTCTGACCTTTCATGTCTAAAAATCACTGTCTAAAAAACACCTGGCGTTCTTAGTTGGCTCAGAACATCCTGATCATTTAATTTACTATCACTAACCTTGAGCTCCATCTCTGGGACAAGTGGTCTTCATACATATCAGCTATACCTTGGTGCTTCTGTACTTCTAAAGAAATCCTTATGCCAGTGACAACACACCAAAGAGGACTTTGAAGATTACTGTTCATGACATGTGTGTACTCCTCAATGCAGGTGACACCTGTGTGCCTTAATTGGCACCAAGGAAGTATGTTCTTCATATATTATTTTCCTTTGATCATAGAGTATAGAAACTATATAAATATTGGACCTATATGCTCAATAAAATGGAATTGGTGATCCCAATCATGGACCCCTAGACCCTGTCAACTTCTCATCCACATGGGATTTCTGTCTCTTCTCCCCTGAGCTGGTGTCCATATAAAATCAGTCCTTATCAGAAAGGAATAGCTCATTATTATGCCCCAGTAAAAGGAAAAAAATAAAAACTACTCACAGAATATAGTTTAGAAAAAAAAATATCTGTTAGGAAAACTCATCATCTTCTGTTGGATTCTTAGAGCTCTCCCTAAATTCTCATGCTATAAACCTAAGGTCACAAAAAAATACAAGAGGCCAGGTCAACTTCAAGAGTTTATGGCACTAAAACTGTTTCAGTAATATGCAGTTAGTTGCACCCAACCAAAGGCACAGAGACTTCAAATCATTTAAGGTGAGTTTGGCCAATATCTGGTAGAGAACTTTATACTACTTTTGCCAAACTTTCATCTTACCTTTTTTCCCTTGTGGCTGAGGAGGAGAAATTCTAAATCTCTAGGTCCTGTTTAAAGTGCCATGTAAATTCCTTCTGTTCACTCAGGCATTTATTCCCAGTGCCTCTTTTTACTTACCCATGTCCCCTAAAGCCTCTGACATTGGGCTATCAGGGGAACCATCACACTTAAGTGTGAAGTCACTTAACCTCTGTCTGCTTCAGTTTCTTCAAATGTAAAAAAAAGAAAAAGGATAATAATATCTACCTCAAAGGTGTGATGCAAGGATCAAATGAGATTACATTTGTAAAGCAACTACTACAATGCCAGGACCATAATGGAAGCTATATAATAAAAGTTTATTTTCTTCTCCTTCACCCCTCCATCATGAGATGAATGATTAACTGAAAATTTCATGAGTCTCTGTGAGTGCATGCCACTTCTACAATATAGAAGTATCACTGCATTTGACTACCTTACCTGATTAAGTTGTAAAGGATAATTTTAGCGTTGTGACCTAAACTATATTAATTATTGGTTGCCATGGATATCCTAAATAATAAAAAAGAATTACCCAAGTCAGTCTGGAAATTTATGGTGATTTAATTGATATAGTGGAAAGAAATTTAAGAGGAAGGGAGAAGGAAAGGGCATAGGATTTCTCTTGCCTGGCTTGTGCTGGGTGGGAAGACCAGAGGCTCTAGGAAGGTAAGGTTTTGGAGAGTAAGGAGGAAGGAATCAGCCTGAACTCCAAAAGATGCCTGAATCTGAATTAGCTCAAGGGCAAACTCACTGTCAAAATCCAGACAAATAGCTGCCACCACGCTAAGATGTCGGAACACTTAGCACGCTGCCAACCAGAGACGCCTCTCCTGGAAAAGAGGCTGAAGAGAGGAAGTGACATGCCCTATGTAGACATTTTTATGTCACTTTCCTGCATCTCATCTGTACCAATGATAGCTTAGCTTGACTTAGGATAGCCCAGGGGTCTGTCCACTGTTTCTTAACATGTCTGTTGAAGGCCATTGTCTCAGATACTTAATCCTTGAGTATGATGCAGACATTCCTGACCTTGTTAAACTAAGTAGGATGGAGAAATGTGGAGTTGCCAAGACTTGATTCTGTTAGACCAAGTATCTCCATTGTTACTAATCAGGAAATAGCTTAATCAGATCTTCTAAAGTATGATCTAAATAGGGTGGAGTAGTTTTAAAATTCACAAAGTAGAGTCCAATACTTCAGCATGTACTAGCACAAGACCGAAAATGCCTGCAAAGGAAAAAGCCAAATTCTGGCTTTTTAAAGATTGTTGTTTAAAGAAATGATGAATAGAGATTCTGTCTTTCAATGATAAGGAAGAACAATAGTATTTTATCCTTAATAATATCTTAGCTGGTACATATCGTGTCTAGCAGATGCAAGGAGAGCTATGACATATCCTTGTCTTAAAGTACTTCATAACTTAGCAGAGTTCTCATGATATTTTGTTCTTCTATAATTCTTGTAATTAAATGCTGTAATGATTTTAACTGGATTTATGCCAGAATTGTTTTGAAGTGAGAAAAGAGAGTCAAATGAAAATGATTCTCATTCTCTGCTTTCCTTATATGTCTTCTATTAGCAATAACCTTGTCCCTGAGTTTACATGATACACACTTTTTTCTATCTCTTTAATGCCATTATCAAGGAATATTGTAAAAAAATGATTATTTTTGGTATCTGTCTTCTGCTAGATTATAAATTCCATGAGGTTAAGGACTGTGTGCAGAAAGTTTATTCTAAACGAGAAAGATTTTCCAAGGATGAGGAGAGATAGACTGAAAGAACAACATCTACCTGACAACTTCTTAGAAAAGCAATATTGCTGGAGGATGTTGATATATATGGAAGAATCTAGTAAGAAGGCTTAATTAGCATGAAGTTGACTTGGAGGAAAGTCATGTAAAAAAAAGGACTTTAGTAGAATCAAATCAATAGTTTTGAGGATCCATATTCAATAATTCTAATTACTATTCACAGGTTCACAATTCCCTGCTGATCACCTTATAGAATTTATATCTTACTCACTTTTCTATTTTCTTCCTTGTTTCATTCTCCCCTCTTTGACAGTGATTTATTTTATTCTCTTTCCTTCTTGTCCTTTCTCCCTTCTTTCTCCCTTCTCTCCCTTTTTTCTCCTTGACTTTGTCTTCTCTCCTCTTCTTTCCCCCTTCTCTTTCCCTTACTCACCTCTCTAGTGTACTACATGCCTCCAATAATTGATCATCTACACATTCCACTTAGCTTGCTATACTACTCTGCCTTGCACTTTGCCAAGTGTCAAGCTGCTTCCTTATTCCATTTTTTTTAAATAATGCAGGAAAAATCAAGTGGCTGGCCAGCGAGGCAAAGGAGAACATTAATTCTTTTTGATCAATAGCCAAATGGGCTGACGCTGCAATAACCTTAAGAATGAAAAACCCTATTTCTATCTGCAATCTGAGGACTTTTACCATAGATCACTTACATATTCTATTGAAACTCTGTTACCTACTTTTATCAATAAGAGCAACAAAAAATAAAAATAAAACCAAAAATAGTACCAGGCTCCTTGCTTTAGGTATTAGGGTTTAATTTGTACTCCAAATATAAACATTTGTTTAACACATATCTATAAACATGTATGTAAAACTATGCATATAACTATACATATACACATCTAAAGGTGGATATGGATATCTTTAAATTTGTTTGGCTAGTCTTGCTATAATTATTCCTAGTCTCCATTATGTTCTTAAATATAGACATCAATAAAAAAGAAATTGAATCATTATTTGTGACATTTGTCAATTCTTAAAATATAAATTCAAATTCAAAATTTAATAATTGGATCTTGAAAACTGATATGATCTGACTCTATTATATCCCTGCTTGGGGAAGAGGAAGCACTTGGGAAACTTCCTCTTGTACCTAAATGTTCCTGTTAACTAAATGCAAATTGCTTTGGCCTAATAAATGTACATAAATGCTTTTGATGGAGGCTGGCAGTGGGCAGTAAAGAATATGAAGTGCTGACTTCATGTAACAACACAGACACCCAGAGAGTTAAATTTGAGGAACTTTTATGACCTGCTGGGATGCCCTCTTAAGTGAGAGTTGCAACAGACAGTGGTTACTTACAGAATTGAAGTACAGATTGACAGGAAACCTTCCTTTGGTGCATGAGGCAAGGGAAGGGACTGGTAGATTCAGACAAATTCATACTTATACATTTCCTTATAAGGTTTGGCAGAAGCAAGCAAGCAATATCTCACAGAAGCAGATGTTCATGCAGTCAGCATTACTGGAGGGTGCGGTACACTTCCTTACTATTGTGTAGTTATTTTGGACTCATACAAATTTGACCATAGGATATTTTGGACTTGAGCCTCTAAGGCTTCTCAGAGGTCTACAGGCTTCCTGGAGGCTTATAGGCTTCTGGATTCCGTAATAGATCTTTGTCTGCTTCAGTAATAGGAACAAAACCTTCATACTCTGAAATTTTGTATTTCTCACAAGTTAGCACTAGTTAAACGTTACCTGAAAAAGTAGTTGTCAAATATTAATTGCAATACCAGTCACCTGTCCTGGATATGTAATATTCTATATTGGGCATCAGTTTTGTGCCTACTCTGCATTATTGATTACTCATATTGTAATTTACTTTAGTTCTGAAGTATGACATAATTAATTACTAAAGTGGTCATCTACTAGGCTGCATACTCACATTCCAAAAGGGTAGAGAGACCTCTCCCACTTTGACAAATGAGGACAAGATGGAAAATGTGGGAATGTGAGACATACTCACCCAAGACTCTGGCAATCCAGAAGGATCTTCCAAACCTGTGCATGCTCCCTATTCCCTATGATGTACATGTCAAACCCCAAAACACACCTCCATCTGAATTTGGCCATGCTCATTTTCTGGGTTTTCAGGAAAGGTGAAGATTTCTCTGGAATGGGAGGTGACTAGCCTCCAGACTCTAACAACTATGCAAACTCTAATCCACAGGGCATGGAAGCAACTACTAAAGCTGCTACTTTATAGCTGAGGCTGTTACAGGCACAGAGCTGCTAATCTACAGTAGAGCTGGTATTCCACTCTTAGAGAGGCTACTTGGTACCAGGAATGTTGTTATTCCATCAACTCCAGAGAGGCTACTCTATTAGCACCTGGAATTATTCATCAGCCCTGAAGCTATCAGATTAGTCTGGAGGCTATTCTACCAGCTATTAGGCTATTACAATATCTTAAGCCTCTTCTTCAAATAAAATTCTTTTCTTACTTCTGGATTGATGGAATTTGAGTCTCCCATTCTTGGAGCAAGACCCTGCTACAAACTTAGGTGTATTTCTCTTACAACACTTTGAATGACCCCTCAAAATTGGTGCTTTGGAAATAAATACCGAGTACCATGATTTATACAGGCCTGTTTAAATGTGGAATGGCTCTCATGATAAGCACGAATATTTCGAACATACCCCATAATATATTCCAGGACATAGATTTAGGACATTAGGACATAGATACTTGTATTGGTAGTGTGGTAAGAATGGCATAAACAGAGGAATGTTAAATACTGAAATTCTGGTTCTAGTACAGGAATGTTCCTCTTTACCAATACAAGTGTTAATATGTTTAAAGCTACTGTTTCAAGTAGCTGCTGAGAAAACACCATTATATGTTTATAAATTCCGTTTCTAAATTGACCCTGATGTTATAGAAACAAGAATAAATAATAACAAAAATAATAACATAAGGGGCCAGGATTTATCATGTACAAAATATTTTAAATGTTTTGTATCCTGACATTGTTGACTTGTGAGCAGAAATTCATCATCATCACTGGAAAAATATGTAAACATACAAAAAGGCAAAGATAACAGCATGCTCCTATTGTCACCTTTGTCAAGGATGGTTGCAACTTTTTCAGATTTCCATTTCAGTCCCACGCTGTTGTTTTTAATTCATGAGAGTTTAATACCATCAAAAATCAAAAAATTTGATTTTGGGGTTTGGAGGAAAATGAAGCTAGAAATTGGGTTACCACCTTCCTTCACAAAAAAGGAAAGCTATAAGAAGAGAGATTCAATGAAATATATTTTTAAAATAATTATATGATAATAGGAGGAAGACAAAAAAGAATGTTAAATTTATCACATAATGAAAAAGAAAAAACAATATGAATATAATATAGTCATGGTTTTATTCATCGTCCTCTTTTTATGTTCTATTATGTATATAGAAGTATTCATGTTTGTCAATATTTGCTAATTTGGAGGGAAAAGGAAATATGACACAAAGACTAAAGGGAAAATGGCAGTTGTTATTCTATATGAAGGGAAATTCTAGTGAACATCAGTACCTGGAAAATAACATAAAGACTACAGGTTGTTTTTTTAAAATATTGAAATCCCAACATAGTTTTAGAATCAAATTGTTTGAATAAATGCCAACATCTAGTCCCAATAAAACATCTACAAAACGATTAGTTCAAACATAAGAGATAAATAACTAATAGCCCTGTGTTTTCCTTATCTATTTTATTTTTATGGATTACATTTTTTCTACCATGATGTATGTAATGGTTTCATGTTATTCAACATTTAGTTATAACTTGCACTATAATAAGATAATGAAAAGGCATTCAGAGTAGAAACTAGAACAAATAGGTAATGAAGTCACAGTGATTTAAAATAATGGTATGTTTCTAGAAATACCATAATATTTCATTTAAAAATTAAGGACAAAGAACACAAAATTGATGCAGCAAAAATTATTATCCCATTTAAAACTCAGTTATTATGAAAAAAAGGGTTATACTTGACTACTTGAGTACCTTCTGGGAGAAATTACACAATCTAAATAATTTCCTTAAAAGGTTATAGTTTAAAGGAAAAATAATTGTATTCATCTTTTATCTCAAAACATGAAAAATACAGTGTTTTTAAGAGTTTCAGCTTGCCCAAGAAAAATTTGGGACTTTATAAGAACTATTATGTGATCTTTCAGAATCCGAATGTCTTTGAAAGTATTTCTTTGGATTTCTAAATCTCTACCAAAAGGATTCATAATATAACTAGCAACTGGATGGAAATTGTAAAAGGGCATGCTAAAGCACACTGTAAAATGGGAATTAAACACCTTAGGAGATTGTAGAGATGATTGAGTAGGGTTTTATGTAACCTAACTGGTTTAAGATGTTCTCAGGAGGTCTATTCATTTGGTTCTCTAGAGTTGTTTGTAACTGTTCTGGTCCCTCGGCCCCTCCTATTGTTGGAAAAGAGTTTTTCCACCTTTTCAGGTAGAGATTCTGATTTGGAAGAACTAGAGAATATTGAGGACTTTGAATCATTTACATTTGCTTCTGCACTTTCTGCTAGAGTTCCCATTCCTATCCCACAGTGTTTTTCAGTTGTGTTATTACACTGACTTACTGATAAGATCTCTCATAGGTCTCTGTCACTTGATTCAACATCTTTGCAATGGTTTCCAGGTATAGCCTTGCCTACTATTAAACGTATCATCTGTTCACTATTTGTTGTATCTTTATCTATCTCCACCTAATTCCCCTCTGGTGACCTCAGTCCCTTCTATCACTGTTCCATCTAGCTCACAGATTTTTGCACTAATACTTTTCTCCATCTTTAACTCTTTTTCCTTTCTTATATCATTTGCCACTGTTTTTGTATCACTATCTTTTCCCTTGTTTCTATTTCCATCCCTCCTCCTGCTTATACTCTTTATTTCTGCTTCCCCCATTGTATGGCTTCATAACTGAATAGATCAGGGGTCCCCAAACTACAGCCCATGGGCCACATGTGGCCCCCTGAGGCCACTTATCTAGCCCCCATTACACTTCCAGAAGGGGAACCTCTTTCATTGGTGGTCAGTGAGAGGAACACTGTATGTGGCGGCGTCGCAAAGTGCAGTTTCAGTCAGGTACAGTACTACTTCAGGTGACATAATACTTTGGGTGGCGCCTTGTTCTGAGAGTAACTGAATGAGAACAAAGCCGGGTACAAAGGACTATGTGGTTGTACCATGGAAGAAGTCAGCATGGTGAGCGGTGATCTGGGGGAGGGGATTCTGCACTGTGTATACTGCTGTCTGGTATAGTGGTGGCGATGATGCGCCTGTGCAAAGTGTGACGGGACCATCACAGCCAGTGCTGCAGCCTCTGCTATCCCAGACAGCGGTATACAGATTTGTTCATAGTTTTGTTTTGTTTTTAATAATCCAGCCCTATAGAGGTCCAAGGGACAGTGAACAGGCCCCTTGTGTAAAAAATTTGGGGACCCCTGAACTAGATTTAGCATTCCCAGCAGCAATGGAAGAATATCTAGGCCTATCCCCTTCTTGTTTCATTATGTTCAGATCTGGGGCTTGACTTCCAGAGATACAAATGTGAGAACAGCACTGTCCATGCTGTGTGTTATTGCCATCATATGCATTGCTTTCCCAATTTCCTCTTCTGGTGTTCCCAGTATCAATTTGAACTTTTAGTCTACAGTTTCTAAAAAGTGCCCAATTTTTCCACATAAGAAACATTGTGCTTGATTGGATCTTTGTTGCCTCTGTACAAATTCTCTTCTAGGTCTGTATGGTTGTAGTGTTGCTAAGTTTTTCACTTCATCTATTTCTTTTTGCCTTCGTTTGTTATTTGCCTCTTTGAGCTGCGTCCTTAACACCTGTACCAGCTCATCTCTCTGTTTAGATTCATGTTTTTTTTTCTCCCCATTATGAAGCTGTCTTTCTCAAATCTTCCAGGCTTAGAGTCTCTTGCCCTGGGCAATGCATCCTAAAGAATATTTTGACCAGTATGCAACTGCCTTTCACGAATTGCCTCCTTATGTGTAAGATAAGTTAAATTGGTAAACCCTTCTGAGTTTCTCCCTCATTTCTATAACACTATTGAGAAATGTGGAAGGATGTTCTCCTGCCTTCTGCTTAAGCTTTTCAAATTTCCCTCATGCATTAGATTGTGAAGCAAAATTTTTCATTGTTTTGATGAGACCTTGTCTTGCCTGATCTAGGAATCTAAGATTTTGGACACTGGATAATTGTAAATTGTGCCCATCCTCAGGTCAAGAACTCAGCCCTGGGTTGTTCCTAGTTGCATTAATAAATTGTTCCTTCTCTCTTTTGGAAAAAAAAGTTCTGAGAGAAGAAGTTCAGTGTCTTCAAATGTGGGGTCAAAAAGTCTGATTGCACAGCAAAACTCTTTTATGCATTTCATAGGTTCAGCATAAAAGCTAGACATTCTCTTTCTCAGGTGTTCTAAGCCTCCACTTGTGAATGGCATGTGAGTTTTGATGTGAATTGTTCCTTGATTTGGTTGCAGATTGGTGTTGCCCCATTACTATCTTCCTTAGCCTCTTTGGTTTCATTTGCATTGGCTGCTGTCTCTTGTTGTTTAGTTTTGCTATGTTTTAAACTTTCCAGTTCCCCTGTCACTTCTTGTAGTTTGGTTTCTAGTTGAATACTTCTTCAATGTTACAATCATCAGTTTTAAATCATTTTCTGTTGTCTGTGTCTTTCTGCCAGTAAACAGTTTCACACAACTTTGTAATGCATGGTAGAACTGCAGGAATGATAGAATTACTCCTGCAATCACTGGAACGTAACATATTGCCCTATCCATTTCTATCTTTAGTCATTGAAAACTGCTATATATATTTAGCAGAAAACATAGGAATTCAGGTATGGTGATAAAAATAAAAGTGTAACACAGCATCAGAAATTGTCCCAGCATAGCCATCAGTCCCATCATTATTATTGCTTTGTGGAACTTCATTCTGTTCCTTTTCAAAGGAAAAATCTTGTTTAAATCTGTTCCTTTAAGAGTTTCCCTGCCCCCCCCCCAGAAGCAGTATCTCTTCTTATTAGTTGGTTTAGTTTCTAGATAAGTTTAGCTCCAGGAAATAACAATGGCTGCCTGTACTACTACTCCTCTGGTTTCATAGGCCTCACTTTCCTTGTGAGCTAAAAACTGTTTTCATGACTTCAAAATGTGAATAGATTTGAAATCCTGGCCTTTTGCTCACCAAGCTGTAAAAGGGGATACTAAAGCACATACTGTAAAATGAAAGTTAAACACTTTAGGAGATTGTATAGATGGTTGACTAGAGTTTTATGTAACCTAACCAGTTTAAGGTGTTCTCAGAGGTAGAGTGCTCAGCTGAGAGAGAGGACAGTGATGGTTGCCTGGGAATTTGGCTCAAACCAGTCAAGATGGAAACCCCTCTCCAGTATAAAACCCAAAAAGCTGCTTCTCCCCCTTATGGTTCTGTTTGGTGTATATGACTGCTTCTCAGCAATATATAATTTATTTGTATGACTTAAACAGGGATAGGATCAGGAAAGAGGATGTAAGGTTTCCCTAAACTAATGAATCAATGTCAAGTCTTGTCAACCTTTGGCTAAAGCCAAGGCTAATCTGAATTTCTTCTCTATCTAGAGTTTCTTTCTTATGCTGTCCAAAGCCTGGCAAATCCACGAAAGGAATAAGTCTAGGTATTAGCTGAAGCAGGTGAGAAATAAGGAATTAGAAGCAGTTTTGTCTGTTTCAGAGAATTGCCCTGAAGGTAAATTAAGCAGTATGAATGAGCTCTCTCTTTGATCTTGTTCTTCTCCATGTAACAGGAAAGATTTCAGGACTATGCAGGTCTCAGTTTTTTTTTTTTGTTGTTGTTGTTGTTGTTTTAGCCTTGGGTCAATAGGTTCTTTTTTTTAAATTTTATAATATTTTATTTGATCATTTCCAAGTATTATTCATTAAAGACAAAGATCATTTTCTTTTCCTCCCCCCTCACCCCCCATAGCCGACGCGTGATTCCACTGGGTATTACATGTGTTCTTGATTCGAACCCATTGCTATGTTGTTAATATTTGCATTAGGGTTTCCTTTAGAGTCTCTCCTCTGTCATGTCCTCTCAACCACTGTAGTCAGGCAGTTGCTTTTCCTCCGTGTTTCTACTCCCACAGTTTATCCTCTGCTTATAAATGGTGTTTTTTCTACTGGATCCCTGCAGATTGTTCAGGGACATTACACCGCCACTAATGGAGAAGTTCATTACGTTCGATTATACCACAGTGTATTAGTCTCTGTGTACAATGTTCTCCTGGTTCTGCTCCTCTCGCTCTGCATCACTTCCTGGAGGTCGTTCCGGTCTCCATGGAATTCCTCCACTTTATTATTCCTTTTAGCACAATAGTATTCCATCACCAACATGTACCACAATTTGCTCAGTCATTCCCCAATTGATGGGCATCCCCTCGTTTTCCAGTTTTAGGCCACCACAAAGAGCGCAGCTATGAATATTTTTGTACAAGTCTTTTTGTCCATTATCTCTTTGGGGTACAGACCCAGCAGTGCTATGGCTGGATCAAAGGGTAGATATTCTTTTGTCACCCTTTGGGCATAGTTCCAAATTGCCCTCCAGAATGGTTGGATCAGTTCACAACTCCACCAGCAATGAATTAATGTCCCTACTTTGCCACATCCCCTCCAGCATTCATTACTTTCCTTTGCTGTTATGTTAGCCAATCTGCTAGGTGTGAGGTGATACCTCAGAGTTCTTTTGATTTGCATCTCTCTGATTATAAGAGATTTAGAACACTTCTTCATGTGCTTATTAATAGTTTTGATTTCTTTATCTGAGAACTGCCTATCCATGTCCCTTGCCCATTTATTAATTGGAGAATGGCTTGATTTTTTGTTCAATTCATTTAGCTCTTTATAAATTTGAGTAATTAAACCTTTGTCAGAGGTTTCTATGAAGATTTTTTCCCAATTTGTTGTTTTCCTTCTGATTTTAGTTACATTGGTTTTGTTTGTACTAAAGCTTTTTAATTTGATGTAGTCAAAATTATTTATTTTACATGTTGTGATTCTTTCTATGTCTTGCTTGGTTTTAAAGTCTTTGCCCTCCCAAAGGTCTGACATGTATACTATTCTGTGTTTACCCAATTTACTTATGGTTTCCTTCTTTATGTTTAAGTCATTCACCCATTTTGAATTTATCTTGGTGTAGGGTGTGAGGTGTTGATCCAAACCTAATCTCTCCCACACTGTCTTCCAGTTTTCCCAGCAGTTTTTATCGAATAGTGGATTTTTGTTCCAAAAGCTGGGATCTTTGGGTTTATCGTATACTGTCTTGCTGAGGTCGCTTTCCCCCAATCTATTCCACTGATCTTCCTTTCTGTCTCTTAGCCAGTACCAAATTGTTTTGATGACTGCTGCTTTGTAATATAGTTTAAGGTCAGGGACTGCAAGACACCCATCATATGTGGTTTTTTTTTCATTATTTCCCTGGATATCCTTGATCTTTTGTTATTCCAGATGAATTTTGTTATGGTTTTTTCTAAATCAGTAAAGAAATATTTTGGTAGTTCAATGGGTATGGCACTAAATAGATAAATAAGTTTGGGTAGGATGATCATTTTTATTATATTGGCTCGTCCTATCCATGAGCAGTTAATGTTTTTCCAATTGCTCAAGTCTAGTTTTAGTTGTGTGGAGAGTGTTTTGTAGTTGTGTTCATATAGTTCCTGTGTTTGTCTCAGGAGGTAGATTCCTAGGTATTTTATTTTGTCTAAGGTGATTTTGAATGGGATTTCTCTTTCTAGTTCTTGCTGCTGAGCTGTGTTGGAGATATATAGAAATGCTGATGACTTATGTGGGTTTATTTTGTTTCCTGCAACTTTGCTAAAGTTGTTGATTATTTCAATTAGCTTTTTGGTTGAATCTCTAGGATTCTGTAAGTAGACCATCATGTCATCTGCAAAGAGTGATAACTTGGTCTCCTCCTTGCCTATTTTAATGCCTTCAATTTCTTTTTCTTCTCTAATTGCTACTGCTAGTGTTTCTAGTACAATGTCAAATAGTAGAGGTGATAATGGGCATCCTTGTTTCACTCCTGATCTTATTGGGAATGCATCTAGTTTATCCCCATTGCAGATGATATTAGCTGATGGTTTTAGGTATATACTGTTTATTATTTTTAGGAACGGCCCTTCTATTCCTATGCTTTCTATTGTTTTTAATAGGAATGGGTGTTGTATTTTATCAAAGGCTTTTTCTGCGTCTATTGAGATAATCATGTGATTTTTGTTGGTTTGTTTGTTAATGTGGTCAATTATGTGGATGGTTTTCCTAATATTGAACCAGCCCTGCATCCCTGGTATAAATCCTACTTGATCATGGTGGATGACCCTTCTGATCACTTGCTGGAGTCTTTTTGCTAGTATCCTATTTAAGATTTTTGCATCTATATTCATTAGGAAGATTGGTCTATAGTTTTCTTTCTCTGTTTTTGACCTGCCTGGTTTTGGAATCAGTACCATGTTTGTGTCATAAAAGGAGTTTGGTAGAACTCCCTCTTTGCTTATTATGTCAAATAATTTGTATAGTACTGGAGTTAGCTGTTCTCTGAATGTTTGATAGAATTCACTGATGAATCCATCAGGCCCTGGGGATTTTTTCTTAGGAAGTTCTTTGATGGCTTGTTGGATTTCATTTTCTGATATGGGATTATTTAAGAATTCTATTTCTTCTTCTGTTAGTCTAGGCAGTTTGTATTTTTGTATATATTCATCCATATCACCTAAATTGGTGTATTTATTGCCATATAATTGGGCAAAATAATTTTTAATGAATGCCTTAATTTCCTCTTAATTGGAGGTGATGTCCCCCTTTTCATCTTTAATGCTATTAATTTGCTTTTCTTCCTTCCTTTTTTTAATTAGATTGACCTGTACTTTGTCTATTTTGTTTGTTTTTTCAAAGTATCAGCTTCTTGTCTTATTTATTAAATCAATAGTTCTATCACTTTCAATTTTATTAATTTCTCCCTTAATTTTTAGGATTTCTAGTTTGGTTTTCTGCTGGGGGGTTTTAATTTGATTGTCTTCGAGTTTTTTTATTTGCATATCCAATTGATTGATCTCTGCTCTCCCTAGTTTGTTGATATATGCACAGAGGGATATGAATTTACCTCTGATTACCTCTTTGGCTGCATCCCAAAAGAGTTGAAAGGATGTCTCGCCATTGACATTTTCCTCGATGAAATTGTTAATTGTTTCTATGATTTCTTCTCTAACTAAACGATTTTGGAGTATCATATTGTTTAATTTCCAATTAGTTTTTGATTTGGTTTTCCATGTACCATTAGTGATCATTATTTTTATTGCCTTGTGATCTGAAAAGGCTGCATTTCTGCTGGTCATTTCTGCTGATCATTTCTGATTCATATTCTTCATGGGTTTGTGGGGAGTTTCCATTTCCTTTGGAAGGTTTCAGATCATTTGCTTGTGTTTCCTCTTCTATCTCCTCTGTGTTTTGTATTTTTGCTCCATAAACTGTGTCCAAAGTATCCCCCTTCTTCTTGTTTTTTTTTTTGGAATTTTGGGTTTTTTGCGCTTCTGTGGAGTTTGCCATCTTTATCTGAGTGGGGAGGATTAGCTTTTCTTATCTCTGTCTGGAGTTCAGAGGTTTTAGCCCTAGGCAGATTGTCCTTTCTATGGCTTGGCCCTTGTTTCTGTGCCTCAGCCACCAAAGAGCCAGCACTCTGAGGGGGGAGGGACTGGGGCTTCCTGGAGCTCTGAGGGCTGGTGATAGGATTAACCTCAGACTGAGTATGCCCTCAGGCAGCGACCTTCAGTGAGACCCAGATGGAAGGTTCTGGTCAGGGGGCTACAGGCTCCCCCCCCTCCCCCCCCCCCCCCCGTCTCTCTCTGCCTCCCTGCTGTTTGGTTCCCCCAGCGACTGGCTCAGGTCGTTTTCAGGGGGAGGCCCGCAGAACAGCCGGCTCCTGAGGCCCCCCTGTCTGCTCTGAGGTTCCTGCTGCTGCCTTGGACTCAGCACTCTGGGTTGGGGGGGATGGGTCCTGAGACCTTCCCCTTGCCTTCTCCTTAGATCCTAGTGATCTCGGGCTCTGACTCTTGGGGGGCAATACCTTTTGATCCAGGTCCAGGAGGAGTGTTTCAGGGGTCTATTCTGCTGTTTGTTTTGAATTTCGATGCCCTAGGAGCATTCCATTTGAGATCGGTAAGGAAGGGTTTCTGGAGCTCCGAACTTTAGCTTTCTCTAAGCTGCCATCTTGACTGGAAGTCCAGATCGCAGGTCTCAGTTTTGATAGGAAATCCTTGGCAGGAGAGGGTTTCACTTCCAAGTGCTGGTGTAAAGGTCTCAGAGTTGGCTCTCTCCTCAGAGTTGAAAGCAACTCCCTCAGCTGGCAATTGAACTCCCAGAAACCCCTCTTCCCTCCTCTCCAAGATGCCAAGCAGGCTATCCTGTCTATCCTGCTCCACCACATTCTATGGCACTGGCTTACAAAATCATTTCTTTGGCAAAATACCATCTCTCAAAACAAGACAAAAATATAACTAGTCCAATTATGCGTATCTTAAGTTCAGAAGCAGACACAGTCAATATTTTTATATGAACATAAGACATAAGGAAAAATCAGCTTCCTATACATATTCACATGGTCAGTAGAAGTTTTTTATACTTTACACAGATTGAAAAGTTTTTCTTGTACCTCATGAATATTTTAAAACAAATCAAATTATTTTCCCTTATTGACTCTGAAACAATTAGCAGCTAATGAATTTTTTAAAAAGTATTTATTGAACACTATATGCTTTCTGTTCTATTAAGAACTAGATGTCCAAACACTAAAGCAAAAGCAGTCCCTGTTATCAAAGCTGCACATTCTTAAAAATGGCAACCAATTACATAATTTAGTGGTTTCTAGGGGAGGACATTAGATCATAGGGGAATAGTTTGATATCCAGACCAATGGCAGAATTATTGTGATAATTGTCCTATAAGTAGAAGTGGTGGAGAAGAAACAGTATGTAACAAATATGTAACTGGATATTGTCCTTTTATTATGGTATTTTGCAAAACATATAGTATGGCTGGGGCTATGGAGAACTAGGAGTAGAATGCAGTGAAGCATGGATAAAGGTTTCCCTGAAAGTATGAATAAATCTCAAAATTGTCTTTAGTGTGAGAACAAGTGTCCAGAAAAATAGGGCTCCTGATAAACTTTGTGCTGATGAGATCCTTTCTGGATTATTGTTTTCATTATGGCATAAAACATTTTAAGGAATGTATAAAAGCATAAAGCCTATATGAAAGAGGGCAACTAGGGTGCTAAAGGGACTTTGGTTATACCTTATGAAGACTCTTTGAAGAAAATGAGATATAACCTCAGGAGGAGAAAGTGTAAGTGGTGAACAAATTTGAAGAACAGACATATGGATGAAGTATTTAAATTGTTTTTCCTGGGCCCCAGAAGTCAGAATTGGGAATACATACCAGGAATTAGAAGGGCATATTTTTACATAATAAGAAAACATAGCAATTGAATCCATTGAAAGTTAGAATGATTGTTTGAAACTAAATAGTTAAGGATGAAATTGAATACTTAAGGGGGGAAGGAATATCAATATTGATTAAGAATAAAGTTAGAAAATCTGAAAACCATTGTGGGACGGTGGAGAAGAAGTGACATTTTCATTGAAGAATACCAGAAGTTCTCAAATATGCTCCAGGAACCCCCAGGGGTTTCTATGGTACGTCAGGGGTCCCATGAGTTCAAAACTATTTTCATGAAAATATTGAGACATTTAAATTTTGAATATGGTACATATCAAGAGCTATAACCCGAAGAGTGTAAAGTGGCCCTGAAGATGAAAAAGCTATATTGTTATAGATCTCTGTAAAGAAAGGAGAGACCTATAGATGAGTGGGAAAGATCCAATTTTAGCAAAGAAGGACAATATAAAAGTATCATTATATTTGTATTATGTTGATATCTGATAGAGTGCTCTCTCATTCTCTGGCAAAATCAGAGCATGTACTGTTTTTATCCCCAATTATGTGTCTGACAGTACCATCATTGAAAATGTGGAGATATCAACAAGGCTACTCTTCTAGAATGAATGTCTCATCAACTAGGGATAGTGGAAGATGTAAGGAAAATTCTGAGAATTTGGAGTTGTGACCATATTATATTAGAATTTATAAGAGTATTAAAGGTAAATCAGGCATAATCGGACATTTATTTTATAAAAGCAGATTAAAAATGTGTTAAAGGAAATTATGGCAGTATGTTATGTCTTTAAATTCTATTAATGAAATCATATTAGAAAGAATAAGAAGTTATTAAAAATAAAACTCAAGACAATTTAAAAAATCCAGCAAGGTCAAACAATGATAGAAAAGTTAAATTTGTCTAGTCCATCTTTGTCATTTTAGAAGATAAAAAGGAAATGTCTAAAGAAATTGATGAATGGGGAACTTTTGATGCATTTTTATTTTAAAAGAACATATACAGAAGACAGAAGTACAGTAATTAAAGATGAATATGAAAGTCTAGCATTGTCCTATTATAATAGTATCAGGAATATAATAGCTTAGAATGAGTTGAGACTAGTAAAGAAAGGTAAATAAAAACATTTTTTTCATAGTTCTTTGTTAATTTTAGCTGTAAAAAAAGAGAAATCTCAAAAAAAGGCTTATCAAATTTCAAAGTATACTGGAAAATGACATTAGATAAGAGAAAAAGCACTGCTTTTGAATTCATTTTATTTCTCTTTTCTCTGCCAAGGACAATAGTCTTTATGTAGTTCATACTCTGAGATGATATTCCAAAAGAAAATGATGAAATATTTTCCAAGTGATATAAAGAAAGTGGGATCAAACTAATTCCAATGCCTTCCATTAACTAATTACTTCCAATTTACCCTGTATGTAGTTTGTTTATACATTGTTGCTTGGCATTTTTTCTCCCCCAAAAGGTTGTGATGCCTTGAAAGCAGGATCTGTATTTTGTTTATATTTTTATATAAATATGTTTATATTCTTTATATTTCTTGTACTTAGCATAGTGCCTGGCACATAATGATATTCATGTTCAGTGGTTTCTCAGTCGTGTTCAATGCTTTGTGATCCCATTTGGCGTTTTCTTGGCAAAGATGCTATAGTGTTTTGACATTTCCTACTCCAGCTCATTTTACAGATGAGGAAAGTAAGGCAAACAGGGTTAATTGACTTACCCAGGGTCATAAAAGAAGTTAGTATCTGGGGATGGATTTAAACTCAGGAAGATGAGTCTTCCTAACTCCAGATCTGACAGTCTGTCCACTCTGACACCTATCTGACCTGGAACACAATAGGAACTTATAAATGTTCAATGACTAACAAATGGCAAAAGTTAACTTATGGTTCCTCATTTCTGGGAGTCCGTTCTTCTCCTTCTTTGGATACTCAATAACTTTTCTTTATATGTAGTATAGCTCCTTTGCCTTGCTTCTTGAACAGCCATGGACCCCACTTTCCAAATCACATCCACCTAGTCTGAGTTCCTGATGCATATCCCGTCATTACCTCTTTCTGTCCTAGGACACAATGCTCAGCTGTTCAGAAGTTGAAAATTTTACAGAATCTTCAAAACTTACAAAGTCATTCTCTAGTCATTTGTCAAAAGGAGGATCCTCCCTCCTTCATCCCCTGAAAATTTTGTTATTCATGAATTTTGCTGGAAATATTATTTTTTTTGGTTTATATTCATCCCCATATCTTCTATGCTAGACTTCCAAATAACTTGTGTTCTGATTTGGCTTTCTATTTTACAGATGGCATACAGGCTTGAACCAAATTTTCTCAGACAATCCAAACACTTCCTGTCAATATCATTCTAGTCTACCCTAGGATTTTTTAAATTTTAATTTGTGCTTATTTGATGGATAAATTGGTTGAAACTTTTTCTCACTTCATGAAAGTATCATTAGCATTAAATTGGTGACTTGATTGATTTACTCAATTAAGACATGCCCTTATATTTAGTTTGCAAAGGACAGAACAAAAATGGCTAACAGAGTTAATATCTAAGGTAAGTGTGAAAATTATGTGTTTCCCATATATTTATGTACATGCAAATAAGAAAGGCTATTAATGCATAAATAATTATAATAATGGTCAAAAGACTGAATTTGTATAGAGTGCATGTTAACAGGATAGATAGTATGACAACAAGATTGAGAGCCTAGGTAACTAACAGAATAGTGCTGCCCTCAAAAATAATAGAGAAATTTTGAAGAGGGGCATATTTGGGATAAGATGCCAGACCCAGATAAAATAGATCTGAGAGAACTGAAAAAAAGAATTTAAAAATGTGATTGTTAAACCAATTGCAGTGATATTTGAGAGGTTGCTAAAAAGATTTAGATAGGGTTTGGAGAAGAGAGAAAATTTAGAGCCTGCAAAGAATAGGTCAGTTAGGACAGCACTTCAATTTCTGGAAACATTTTAAAATGTGATTTTAAATGAATGTGAATATATAGAAGAGGTCATCATAATTACAAAGAGCCAGAGTGAATATGTTGACATGGTATCATGTCAGAACAACTTCATCACTTTTTTTGAAATTCTAATTGGACTGATATATCATAACAATGCTAAAATAATGGTTTAAATGGTTTACATAGATTTTAATGCAAAAAAGGGCCATAGTCTCACACTATGCTCATGAAAGTGGTGAAGAGAAGAGACCATAGATTATAGTATCCTTAGATGTATTCATAACTGTTAGACTATTGGAACCAAAGAATTCCAGAAACTGAGACAGTTCAATATTAACTTAGAATAGCTTTACATTAGAATTATCTGGGGAACTTTACTTGACTCTGTGCTGGTTGACATTTTTATTAATGATTTAAATTAAGACATAGATGTAATGCTTTTCAAATTTAAAGAATATTCTATGCTTGGAGGCACTTAACTCCCAGAGTTGTCATAAGGATAGAATGAGATATTTATAAATGTTAAACCTTGAAATACTGATATAATAGTAAGTTATTATAGTTATACTGATGTGTGTATAAGTAATATATTATATAAGTAATAATTCTGCAAGTTGGAAATGATCTCTAAATTGACAAATCAAATAGCCTTTTCTCAGGCTTCAAATTCTTGTCAACTTGAAATCTGAAGACCCTAATTTTGCCCCTGTCCTCTAACAACTCACCCCAAGGGATGTCCCAGACTCACCCATTTCAGACTGAACAATAGACCTTAAAATACTTGATTATCCCATATTAGGTGGTGCTAGCAGATCTAATCAAATGTTTAGTATCCTTTTAGTCTTAGAAGCTTCCCCCATTGTATCAGATATCCTTTCTAAGGAAGACCAACACCTGTGCAGGAATCATCATTTTAGTATCCATTGTAAGTAGACCACTCCATGTTACCTTAGCCTTTGGATACAGCCTCTTTTCCAAGTCTGCTTACAACCTGTATGTGTATATTTGAAGTCCTAAGTTTCCCAAAAGATATATAAGATTTCTCTATTCTATTGTTTCTTTGGAGAATCAGCTCCTGTGGTGCATTCTCCCAGAGATATTGTGCCCAGAGCATCAGGGCTTTGACTCTGTATAGTATTTTGGCACTTGGCTCTGTGATAGCAACAGTTATATTAGACCTATCTCTTTCCAAATTAAAGACTTGGTTTTTCTAACTACTTTAGTAGTTCTGCATTTTTCCAAGTTGACACTCTCTAGGAGCAAATGAAATTGTTTATCAGTTTCCTCTCCTGGAAAACTCTTTAACATGGAATCTAGAGGTCCTCACATTTGCAGCTTGAAGGAATTTGGTGATCCCCAGTTTATTTAGTTTGGAGGTTTTTAAGGGTAAAATTAGGGGTTATGACTGAATATATTATATTAGTTTTCGCCAGGGATTTAAATTCAATCCCAATGCAATACTCAGGTTGGTATGGGATTTTATGGTGGTGTATTTACAATAGAAGGAAGAAATTAAGAAGGAGAAGAGGGAAAGGGTAGAATATCTGCTCTGGCTAGGCTTCCAGCCATGAGGCCTCCTCCAAGATGAGGGACCTCCTCAGAGGATAGGTCCTTCAGAAGGTCAAGGAAAAGGGAAGTCAGCCTTCTCACTCACCAATGTCCTTCAGGGAAACCACCTCTCCTAAACCACACTACAGAGCTCCTCCCAGTGACCTCCACTGCCAAAGTCTGCCAAAGTCTCAAGCATGCCAAATGACACCAAGAGCTCCCAATGCCACCAAGAGCTCCCAACTCCACCACTGAGAGAATGTCTCAGAGGAAGTGACTCGAAATATATAGGCAGTTCTTTACATCACTTCCTGTGTCTCACATGTATTAATGGTGGCTTACACTTGGCTTAGGACAGCCCAGGGGGTTAGTCAGTTGTTTCTGATTTGTCACTTGCTAACACATGCAGGTCATAAACCATCCTTCCCTACAGTTAATCCTTAAGTGTCAGTGTATACATTCCTGGTTTCTAGAATTCTAAAGACTAGCAGGGTGGAGTAAAACTAAAATTCACAAGGGAGAAACCCCAGGTTTTCACCTTGTCACATGAGAGTTCCTCCCTGAGGGAAAGTCCTACTTCATTGGTCTCAGGCTAACTATAGACCTTGAGTTATTTCTGAGTGGGGATGGTTAATTCCATTAGATGCCACTTTTTGCCTTAGAAGATTCTCTCATTGTATCACATATCCCTTTCGAGGATTGAACTCAGGACCTTTGGCTTATGAGACTGACTCACCACCTACTGTGCTATAGCTCAAGGTCTATTGTTAGCCTGAGACTAGTGAAGTAGGACTTTCCCTCAGGGAGGAACTCTTGTGTGACAAGGTCAAAACCAGGGGTTTCTACCTCCAAGCTAAATAAACTGGGGATCACCAAATTCCTCCAAGCTGCAAGTGAGGGAACTCTAGATTCCACATTGACCTCTCTTACTGGGTTTTTGTGATACTTCTTCCTCTAACCCTACTTATATAACTATTACTTAGTCAATATGTGCAGAACTCATTCTCTTACCCCCAACACACCTGTTTACCCAACTTCCCAACTACTATCAAAGGTAAAACTATTCTTTAAAGTTCAGTGTCATCTTTGAATCCAAATTAGCATTCATTCCACCTACCCTGTCTGTTAAGAATTTTTATGATATATACCTTAATAATGATTCTTATTTGTATAAACCTACAAATATTACAATTATGCATATTAAATATGTCTATTTACATATTATTCACTGTGCATATCTATTAGATATTATGCATATATATAATTTTATAGGTATATATATAATTGCCAATTAAGGGAATCTAGATTTTCTAATAGGCTTTTTTTTTTATCTTTCAGACTCCATCTTTCCAGTTGTACTAGAGATGAAAACTTGGTGAATTATAGTGGGGGGAAATGTATCGATGTTGCACCAGGAAGTAAGCAAAAGAAAGAGACTGAATCTTGAGCCCCTCTCCTACACTACTTCCTGTTTCTTCCTTACCAACTGTCTGGATGAAGGTTTTTCTCACAGATGGTAAGTTGAAAATTTTCACACTAATAACCACTCCTACAAACTAGTACTTTAACTAAAGGATCTTTTAATTCTTTGGGGATAAGGGGGTAAGATGAGGTTGGGAAAAGAGGGAAATTAGGGTCTCCCTAATTCTAAGTAACCTTGTTGATTGAAGGCTTTGAAATAAAGTAAATTCAGGAAGCAAAAAATTATCTCCCCCTAAAGGTAGATATTAACAGCACTGATAACAAGTCTCTTCTGGGCAAAACCAAATATCTCTTCAGCTCACAGTATAGGTAGAAAGCAATGGCCAGAGAGGAGACGAAGGAGGTCTGTCCTCCACCTTCAGGCAGAAGCAATCAGGTCAATTCCCAGGCCGCTGGAGTCCTAACTGCCTTTCCTCCAAGCTTCCATTAGAACAATCTCTCCCTTTCTCCAATGATTTGTGTCTTCCAAAAGTTCTGAGCTCTCATTGCTTTTGCAGATCCAAATTTTTGTCATTGCCCATGCTTCTTCACTCACACACTTTGTATTGCCTTTAGGTTGGAAATATGGCAATGAGTTTTCTATTATTCTTATTAGCTAGATATTTACCCTACATTTATAGTATCTCTCTATAGATTTTAAATGGTTTTCTCAAGTTTTGCCATGCTAGTAGTACTTGATATCCACATCTGAGGGTATTTCTTGATAGCACTATTTTTTATTCTTTGGAGTCTTACCATAGCATTAATTCCCACACATACAGCACCCAATATACTTCTGTGAAAGAATGCTATGAAAGAATTCATTTATTAATGATCAAAGTTTTTAAAATACCTTTGAATATAATTGGTTTGCTAGTTGGATTCATGCTAACTTGAAAGAAAATTTAGCATATAACAAAGTATATTATTTCTTCAAAATCACTAGCAATAGTGCTATTTTATTATTATTTTGTTATCAAGTATAAATTTTAGATTCTAAATTTAATTATTTTCAGTATTGTCAAAGTCTTCAGCTTTTCTGTTTTCTGATTTTAGGGTTTCAGCTGCATCTCTTTTCTGTAACATTGGCTTATAAGTAAAGTGATTTTTTTTTGTTATATTTGTCATGCTGTGGTTGAAATTCATTGTTTTATGAATTGGGACCAAGAATAACACTGATGAAACTATTTTATACACACACATATTTATATTTTCAGTATTTTATGGAGTGGAACTGTTGTATAATGAAATATTCATATCTTGACCATTTCATGCACAGTTATTTTTTGGCCACCTAAGGGATCAGCAACATCTGCACTGAACCATTTTCAGCAGGTGAGATATTGGCCTATTTGATTTGTTTTTAATATATCTTGACATTCTGTGAATAGCATGGCACTCTTCCGAAAGGTAATTTGGTAATCATCATGTCTGTTTCCCAGTAGGGTCAGCCTATAGCAGTCTCAGGGAACAAATAATTCTGAATATATATTATGTTGGCATTCTCATATTCTGTTATTCTTGACCATTGGGAATGACACAAATAGTTGCCTAGGCTTTGGGGTGGGTTGTATTGTTGTTTTCAGTACTTATTAATATTATTATTGCTATTTAGGATGAGTCATCATCACCAGGAATTACAGTTATGTAATCTCTATGGAGACTAGACTTAGTAATTAGAGAAAATAACATGAGGAAACAATTGAAAATGTGTGACATTTCACTCTAGGCTATAAAATTTTACTATCTCTCAAAATTATAGCAAGATACAAGCTAGTAGCCAGATAACCAACCAGAAGTTAACCATATTTAGTAATCTATCATATGAAAAAATTTACATACTACAAATACCAATTTCAAATTATTCTTGAGAATTCAACTAATGGTACTATGGTTTAGTCCATTATCACAGACAGAACTGTTATCCATAATTGCTAGGATATAAAAGTGAAAAGAAATTTTAATTTGAGAAAAATACATTTATGTATATTGCCACAATAACATATGTAGAACACAAAGCTTTCAAAATAAATACATCTAATTGAAGGAATATAAATACTTGGGAAATGGATACGTCCATATAATCTCTGTTATCTTATCTGCTAGTGGGGGTTCCAAAGGTACTTTCATTAAGCCTGCAATAGATAAGACTACATTTCATACTTTTGTTCAGTTACAAAAAGCAGTCTATTCATTCTCATCACAATTCATAAAAAGTTCACATTTGGAAAGTCTATCTTTCTTAAATCCATGTAGATCTTGCAAGGAAATTTCAAAAAAAAAAGTTCAATAGATCCCTGTGATTATACAATTTTAACACAAATTAAATTTCAAGGAAATATATTCAAATAGATAGAATTACATATTAGAAGATCATTTGTCCTTAAGTTAAAGAATGCAAAATTCTCTACTACCAATACAAACCCAGAGATATCATTGAAAATTCAACAAATAAATTATATAGGAATTGGTGCGATATCACAGATGAAACTACATAAAGTTAACATTTTAACAGCTGTCACCACACGAAATTCTTATAACCTCTGGACTATATTGTAGGGGGGGGTTATTTAGAATATTTTTCCATAGTTACATGATTGGTGATTTTTCCCACCCCTTTTCCCTTCCTCTCCTGAAGCTGAAAAGCAATTCCACTGGGTTATACATGTATCATTGTTCAAAACCATTTCCATGTTCCTCATATTTGCAGTACAGTGATCTTTTATCATCAAAACCCCAATCATGTCCCCATCAAACTATATGATCAATCATATGTTTTCTTGTGCTTTTCTACTTCCACAGTTCTTTCTCTAGATGTGGACAGAATTTTCTCATGAGTCCCTCAGAACTGTCCTTGATCATTGCATTGCTGCTAGGAGAGAAGTCCATTACATTCAATTGTGCCACAGTGTAAGAGTCTCTGTGTACAATGTTCTCTTGGTTCTGTTCTCTGGACTATATTGTTGTGAAACTCTCAAAATACAGAGATTTAATGAAGGAAATCAAGGAGGCAATATATGAATAAAATCATTCTGTCTCCTACTGGAGTTATTTTAAAGATGTTTTTGTTGAGTCAACAGAAAATGATTCCAACACTTTCCCTGGATTACCAAAATCAATTATTTTGTCTGATAGTAAGATAGTATTTAAACATTCAACTTAATAGTATATTTATTCTTAGAGTTGTACTTCAAACATTGCTATTTAAACTTTAGTAAATGAAAGATAAGAAAAATGAGAACAATAACTGCTACATGCATCCTGCCTTAAAAATTAAATAAATCCTTATTTTCATCACATTCATTTTAAGTCTCACAGCCTACCTATATGGTAGTAATTATCATATCATATAATTAGCAAAAGTAATTATCATACCTGTTTACAGATGAAGAAATTGAGGCAAAAAGATATGAATGATATTCAAGTACATGGAGCTAGTATCAGAGGAAGACTTCTAACCTTTCTAACTCTATTCAAAAAAGGTAAAGAAGAAGAGAGATCAACCAAATACACATCTCTTTATTCTTACAGGGACTTTAAAGTTATGCTTAAGTCCTAGAGATCACCTTTAAGTATACTAAATATAAAAAAAAAATAATATAAATATATATATATATAAATATATATATATATATAAATATATATATATATATAAATATAAAATAATTATTATTCCATCGATAGTACTTTAGTTATTATTGGACTACATGTTCATGCTTTGAGTTAAAGAGTTTATATTTAATTTTTCCCCTCAACTCTTATCAGGCTTCTTCCATAATGTAATTCATTTTAAAAGGTCCTCATATGACATCATATTCATACATGATTTTCTTTCTTGTAGAGTCAGAACTGGCAAATAATGGGAGGAAAAGGCTTGTCCCCTGGTTGTCATTTTTGGGAAAAACAATGTTAAAGCTTTCTTTTAAAAAATACCTTCTGTCTTAGAATCAATTCTTGGTATAGGTTGCAAGGTGAAACAGTGGTCAGGCAAAGGTAAATGGGGTTAAGTGACTTGCCCAGGATTATACAGCTAGGAAATATCTGAAGTCAGATTTGAACCTATGACCTCTCTTCTCCAGGCCTGAATCTCAATCCACTGAGTCATCTAGCTGTTCCCTACATTAAAACTTTCTGGGAACAACATATTTACACTAGAAGAGATTTGAATCTAGATATCAGTCATGGGACAGGTGACTACAAGTAAGAAGCAACTTAAAACTACCTATTTTCAGATTGGTCAATTTGCTCATATTGGAGATGTTTATATACTTTTTTTCCAGCAATAAAGCAGGTCAAATGTTTTGCATCCCATATTAGGGAATAAATATTGAAGAAATGTTGCTATAACTTTTGTTAGAGAAAAACAAATAGACTTTTAAATTATATAGCCCTAAATATTATGAGCTAATGCTTATAGGTACCTTGCATTTTCTTTTAAAATGATAAATGTTCTCTCTTTTTTAATGACTATTGCCATAAAAACTGAAAGCAGCAATGCCACCTCTCAGACCATGAAGGGAAAGATGATAATAAGAATAATAATCTCCTTTGTTAGTGAACTTCTTATACAATGCAATAAACTATTTAGGTTCACCATACAGACCCAAATACCTTCCTCCACCTCAGGCACTTCCTTTCTAAAGATACTTTTATTAGCATTTGCCATTGTGATGCAAACAAGTAATTAAATATTCTCTGCTAGAAATTCTTACTGGCTTTGCAAAATCGTGTATCAACTTGTCATTTCAAACCATGTTTATAATGGGAAAAGATGTATTTCTCTCATATATGTTTTAAATGCTGAAAGCCTACATTTTAAATTCTGTGTCAATCATCTCTAGCTTGTAGACAACTGAAAAGTTCAAACTAAGATGCATTGCTGATTATTCAAGGTAGGATAGAGTGATAGGGAAGGACTCTATTATTACATGAATATAGAGAACTTTCAAGTCAAGAAAATCCCCATATAAATGCAATTGTGCTCCTTTTTTTCCCCTTAATTTCATAATTTAAGAAATTGTCAAAAACATAGAGGGCTAAGTGACTTGCTTAGGATCAGATAATCAATAAAAGTAAGAGGTGGGAATAAGACTTGTTCTCCACTTTACCAAAGTGCCTGATTCAATAGAACTTAAGATGAAATTGAATGTAGCAAGGGCCATATACTACAAGACCTGTCTCCCATGTTTTGTGTGGAAGTGTCTTTGAGTTGTTCAAAGTGGGGCAGAATAAACATATCTAGCATCTTTTCCTCTGACGCTTCTCCATGTCATGAAAAAAAATGCAAAGGAAGGAGGACTTGCAGTCCTACATCTCAAACTATACTATAAAGCAGTGGTCAACAAAACAATTTGGTACTGGCTAAGAGACAGAAAAGAGGATCAGTGGAATAGACTTGGGGTAAATGACCTCAGCAAGATAGACTATGACAAGACCAAAGATCCCAGTTTTGGGGACCAAAACCCACTATTTGATAAAAACTGTTGTGATAATTGGAAGACAGTATGGGAGAGATTAGGTCTGGATCAACATCTCATGCACTACACCAAGATAAACTCAGAATGGGTGAATGACCTGAATATAAAGAAAGAAACTATAAGCAGATTAGACGAATACAGAATAGTATACTTGTCAGACCTATGGGAAAGAAAAACTTTAAAACCAAGCAAGACCTAGAAAAAAATCACAAAATGTAAAATCAATAATTTTGATTACATCAAATTAAAAAGGTTTTGTACAAATAAAACTAATGCATCCAAAATTAGAAGGGATTTGGAATTTGGAATTTGGAATTTGGAATTTGGAAACAATCTTCATTACAAAAACCTCTGACAAAGAGCTAATTACTCAAATTAATAAGGAGCTAAACCAATTTCACAAAAAAATCAAGCCATTCTCCAATTGATAACTGGGCAAGGGACATGAATAGGCAATTTTCATTTAAAGATATCAAAACTATTAAAAAGCCCATGAAAAAGTGTTCTAATGCTCTTATAATCAGAGAAATGCAAATCAAAACAACTCTGAGATATCACCTCATACCTAGCAAATTGGCTATCATGACAGCAAAAGAAAGTAATGAATGCTGGAGGGGATGTGGCAAAGTTGGGACATTAATGCACTGCTGGTGGAATTGTGAATTGATCCAAACATTCTGGAGGACAATTTGGAACTATGCCCAAAGGTCACTAAAACACTGTCTGCCCTTTGATCCAGTCATAGCACTGCTGGGTTTGTACCCCGAAGAGATAATAATGAAAAAGATATATACAAAAATATTCATACCTGCACTCTTTGTGGTGGCCAAAAATTGGAAAATGAGGGGATGCCCTTCAATTGGGGAATGGCTGAACAAATTGTGGTATATGTTGGTGATGGAATACTATTGTGCTCAAAGGAATAATAAAGTGGAGGAATTCCATGGGGACTGGAACAACCTCCAGGAACTGATGAAGAGTGAGAGGAGCAGAACCAGGAAAATATTATACACAGAGACTGATATACTGTGGTACAATCGAATGTAATGGACTTCTCCATTAGTGGCAGTGCAGTAACCCTGAACAACTTGGAGGAATCTACAAGAAAAACCACTATCCACATCCAGAGGATATAATGTGGGAGTAAAAACACCAAAGAAAAACAACTGCTTGAATACATGGATCGAAGGGATATGGTTGTGGATGTAAACTAAATGAATATCCTAGTGCAAACATCAAGAACATATGTAAAAATGGAGATTTGAACCCCAGACTTCAATTCCCAGAAATTCTTGGAAGTTCCCAGAATTCCCTAAAATCTCACCGGAGATACCCACCTGGGCCGAGAACAAAATGAGTATTTAAACTGACTGTACTGCCTACTTGTTCTCTCTATGATTAGCCTCCATGTGGCAAGGGGCAGGGGGTACAGGGGGGGAGAAAGAGGAGAAGGAAGAGATTTTTCCAAACAAGAACTTATAAGCATGACTGCTTGAAAAAGATATCTTTTGACTGTATTGATTCTTTCATTTATCTCACCTGAGATTCAGGGGAAAAATTCAACTCCCTGCAATTCTTTGGCCAAATTTGGGATTCCAAAAACCAAACCTCACTATGGATCACTCAGTGGCTCAGTGAATTGATAGCCAGGCCTAGAGACAGGAGGTCCTTGGTTATAATCTGGCCTCAGACACTTCTGGCGGTGTGGCCCTGGGCAGATCATTTAACCGCCATAACTCCTTACCAATCTTCTGCTTTCCGACAATAGGCATCTAAATGGATAATTAATTAAAAAAAAAAAGAACCCAAGGAACTTTAAAGAGACTGGAGGTTATGTTTTTAAGGCATTTCAGACTCCAATGTTTTATAAAAATCTCTGTATTCTATTGCATTTTGCTGATTGTTCTGTTTAAGATTTAACTGTGATTTTAAGTTCATATATTAATGTATTCAATACTATTCTGTTATACTGAATCATTTTAATGTACTGGGTTTTGACTACTGCTATATTCTGCTCCTTTTCCCCTATAACCATACTGAACAAACATTACTGAGCAAGCCCATAAAAAACAGCTTTTCTATTTTTGACCTTGTAAATTGTCACATAGAGAATAAATGGACTCCCTCAGAAAAATAGCTACAATTGTATAAAAACCTTTGGAAAATTTAATGAGCTGAATATCTCAAATTGATTTTAAGGGTTCTTTAGACATGATTTTTAGAATTTTTCTTTACAATCTCTAGTCATTTTGCCTGCCTCTAACTTGAGGTAAGGCCCATTTTAGTAGCTGAAGTAAAATACAATTAAAACCCGCAACTCCCACATTTATAAAAAATGTGAATGGAAACTGAGAAGTTAATCCCAGGGCAAATAGTACCCCTGGATGGCTCCCCAAAAAGGGAGCATCTCTCATTTATAACTCTTCAGCTCACTTTACCCTTTCACCAGAATGATATCTAGAATTCTTGATGATGTTCAAAAACCTAAAATAATTTTTACTTTGTTTAAAAATATGTTTACCAAGGTTAAAAGATTTGCTACATTTGTAAAAATTGTGACAAATATCCATCAGTTCATAGGCTTTTAAAAATGCCATATAGCAACTTATGTGAAATATGATAATAGGTTTGTTTCTTATTGTAATTAACTGGACTATTGAGAATTTTGGTGACATTGATTCCTACATATTTTTATTACTGTTTTTAAAAAAAAAACTGTTACCTTATAAAATTCATTTGCTTGTACTCACAGTGGATCATGGCCAGATATGAAGAGCAAATGGATCTCATTTTTGGTGAGAAAGCTTTGTATTCTATATTTTCTTAGCTGACACAGTGTGTCAATGATTATAAGCTATATTTTGAATTTTTAAAACTCTTTTATTATATTTTTCTTGCATGTGCAAAATACTGTTTCAGATTTTTTTCTCTCCTTTTTTTTTGAAACACATGTCACCAGTATTAAGATTTCTTTAATTTTTTTTCATTTTGCAGTATTATAAGTTTAACATACATTTGCTAATGCATGTCCCAAAAGCTTGAGACTATAAAAATGATGCCACTAATTGTTTAAACAAAAATTATGTTACTCTGCTTAATGATTCTGTCTGATTCCAGGACAAGATATACAAAAGAACCATTACACAGGGCCATAGAGAAACCTATACAGGAAGGATTGATGTACTTCTAAGCCAATACAAAGGTCTTGAACATAGTGTGAAGACTTAAGGTTGCAACACTTAACATACATTAAGACGTAGGCCTTTCTTGTACCCAAACTCTTTGTGAAAATACTTACAGATGAGTATCCCAAAATTGGCTCCTAACCTGGCTCCTATAATCTAGTCCCTTTTCTGTCTTTCATAGTGTGGCAAAATTTCTATAGTCCTGGCTACTGACTGAGTAAATTCTTACTTGCTTATATCATTTTAATTGGGCCCTGATTCAAGGACCTGTTATAGATTTATTTTTCCTTTTCTTAGAATTTTTATACATAAGACTTTGATAGTCTATATTTTCATCCAGAAATTATCTTTTTTATTGGGATTTTTTCTGATGCCTTTTTAATTTCTCTTGCCAATTGATTCATATACCTCACAACTCAGCCATGCATCCCTAAATGATCCCTTTTTTTTGTCATCCTCTTCATGGGGGGAATGTAAAAATATTTTAAATTGCAAAGTTTAAATTCCTTTTGAGAAGAATTTTAGGTTAAGAAACATGCTACCTGTCTGAATCCAGAAACTGAACTGTTTTGAGAAGACACCATGAAGATGCCTCCAGATCACAAGCTGCATGAGAAGATCAAGAATGAACTTTGGGTGTGGTTGATTGAACATTTATTTTTATGTATACTTTCATGCCAAAGGGGACTGCCCCCCAACTGGCATTTTGTCAATGCGACTAGTAATTATTGGTTTTGTTCTTTTTTCCTCTTATCCTCAAATTATTGTAATCTTTAAGTTGATTATGTCTTCATGATCCTTTTGGGGAAACTTTTCCCAATAGGACCAAATGGTGGTATGTAAAAATGGAGATTTGAACCCCAGACTTCAATTCCCAGAAGTCCTTGGTAGATCCCAGAATTCCCTAAAATCTCACTGGAGATAACCACCTGGGCAGAGAACAAAATGAGTATTTAAACTGACTGTACTCCTACTTGCTCTCTCTGCTTCCACTTCTAAGCACACGTGGCTCTCAAGATGTAGTAAGTGAATTGTCAATGGGCTAGTGCTCTAGGCACGTGCCTTCTTATTTTGTATTTCTTTATTTCTTAATTATAATAATCTTTAATAAACCTCCAAAAATATAATACTTTTAGTAGTAAAACTAATTTAACTGTTACACATGGAGGTATGTTCTGATCAAGGATACAAGTAATGCCCAATGAAATTGTGCATTGGCTGCAGGAGGGGTGGGTGGAGGGGAGGGAGAGAACTGATGTGATTATTGTAACCGAGGAATAATGCTCTAAATTGACTAAATAAACTAATTCAAATGGGAAAAGTAATATTAGTCTCAGTAATATGAGTTTTAATTTCAAGTTATCTTTTTTCTTTCTTAATTACCTTTTGGTGATTCTCTTGAGTTCTGTATTTTGACATCAAATTTTCTGCTTAAGTCTGGTCATTCCTTAAGGAATGCTTGGAAATCTTCTATTTTATTAAATGACCATACTTTGCCCAGTAAAAATATAGTCAATTTTTCTGAGCTGTTGATTCTTGGTTGTAGACCCAGTTCCCTTGCTTTCTGGAATATCATATTCCATGCCTTCCTATCTTTCATTGTGGATGCAGTCAGGTTCTGTGGAATCCTGACTATGGTTCCATGATAACTGAACTGTTTCTTGTTAGCAGCTTGTTGTATCTTTTCCTTGGTCTCCAAGTTCTTGAACTTGGCTATAAAATTCATGGGTGTTGTAATTTGAGTATTTAATGCAGGAGGTGATCTGTGAATTCTTTCAATCTCTACTTTAACCTCTTTTTCAAGAATATTAGGGCAGTTTTCTTGGATAATTTCCTATAGAATGATGTCCAGGATCTTCCTTTGATCATGATTTTCTTAAATTGTCTCTTCTGGATCTATTTTCCAGGTCTATTGTTTTATCAGTGAGGTGTTTTGTATTTTTCTCAATTTTTTCATTCTTATGATTTTGTTCTATTGATTCTTTTTTTTTTTAAATATTATTTTATTTGGTCGTTTTCATACATTATTCACTGGAAACAAAGATTGTTTTCTTTTCCTCCCCTCCCCTCCCCCCCCCCCCCGCCTTTCCCTCTCCCATAGCCGACGCATGATTCCACTGGTTGTCACATGTGTTCTTGACTCGAACCCATTTCCCTGTTGTTGGAGTTTGCATTATAGTGTTCATTTAGAGTCTCTCCTCAGTCTTATCTCCTCCAACCCTGTAGTCAAGCAGTTGCTTTTCAGCGGTGTTTTTACTCCCACAGTTTATCCTCTGCTTGTGGGTAGTATTTTTTTTTTTAGATCCCTGCAGATTGTTCAGGGATTGCATTGATACTAATGGAGAAGTCCATCACCTTCGATTGTACCACAATGTATCAGTCTCTGTGTACAGTGTTTTCCTGGTTCTGCTCCTCTCGCTCTGCATTACTTCCTGGAGGTTGTTCCAGTCTCCATGGAACTTCTCCACTTTATTATTCCTTTTAGCACAATAGTATTCCATCACCAACATATACCACAATTTGTTCAGCCATTCCCCAATTGAAGGGCATCCCCTCATTTTCCAATTTTTGGCCACCACAAAGAGCGCAGCTATGAACATTTTTGTACAAGTCTTTTTGTCCATTATCTCTTTGGGGTACAAGCCCAGCAGTGCTATGGCTGGATCAAAGGGCAGACAGTCTTTTATCGCCCTTTGGACATAGTTCCAAATTGCCCTCCAGAATGGTTGGATCAATTCACAACTCCACCAGTAATGAATCAATGTCCCCACTTTGCCACATCCCCTCCAGCATTCATTACTTTGCATAGCTGTCATGTTAGCCAATCTGCTAGGTGTGAGATGATACCTCAGAGTTGTTTTGATTTGCATCTCTCTGATTATAAGAGATGTAGAGCACTTTTTCATGTGCTTATTAATAGTTTTGATTTCTTTGGCTGAGAATTGCCTGTTCATGTCCCTTGCCCATTTGTCAATTGGAGAATGGCTTGATTTTTTGTACAATTGATTTAGTTCTTTATAAATTTTAGTAATTAAACCCTTGTCAGAGGTTTTTATGAAGATTGTTTCCCAATTTGTTGCTACCCTTCTGATTTTGGTTACATTGGTTTTGTTTGTACAAAAACTTTTTAATTTGATGTAATCCAGATTATTTATTTTGCATTTTGTAACTCTTTCTAATTCTTGCTTGGTTTTGAAGTATTTCCCTTCCCAAAGGTCTGACATGTATACTATTCTGTGTTCGCCTAATTTTCTTATAGTTTCCTTCTTTATGTTCAAGTCATTCATCCATTTTGAATTTATCTTGGTGTAGGGTGTGAGGTGTTGATCTAAGCCTAATCTTTCCCACACTGTCCTCCAATTTTCCCAACAGTTTTTATGAAATAGTGGATTTTTGTCCCAAAAGCTGGGATCTTTGGGTTTGTCATATACTGTCTTGCTGAGGTTGCTTGCGCCCAGTCTATTCCACTGATCCTCCTTTCTGTCTCTTAGCCAGTACCAAATTGTTTTGATGACCGCTGCTTTATAATATAGTCTGAGATCTGGGACTGCAAGATCCCCTTCCTTTGTGTTTTTTTTCATTAATTCCCTGGATATCCTTGATCTTTTGTTCTTCCAAATGAACTTTGTTATGTTTTTTTCTAAATCAGTAAAAAAAATTTTTGGAAGTTCCATGGGTATGGCACTAAATAGATAGATGAGTTTGGGTAGGATGGTCATTTTTATTATATTGGCTCGTCCTACCCATGAGCAGTTAATGTTCTTCCAATTGTTCAAGTCTAGTTTTAGTTGTGTGGAAAGTGTTTTGTAGTTGTGTTCATATAGATCCTGTGTTTGTCTCGGGAGATAGATTCCTAAGTATTTTATTTTGTCTTGGGTAATTTTGAATGGGATTTCTCTTTCTAGTTCTTGCTGCTGAGCTGTGTTGGAATTATATAGAAATGCTGATGACTTATGTGGGTTTATTTTGTATCCTGCAACTTTGCTAAAGTTGTTGATTATTTCAATTAGCTTTTTGGTTGAGTCTCTAGGATTCTTTAAGTAGACCATCATGTCATCCGCAAAGAGTGATAACTTGGTCTCCTCCTTGCCTATTTTGATGCCTTCAATTTCTTTTTCTTCTCTAATTGCTACTGCTAGTGTTTCTAGTACAATGTCAAATAATAGAGGTGATAATGGGCATTGTTCTATTGATTCTTGCTGCCTTGTGAAATCATTTGCTTCTAATTATTCAATCCTAATTTTTAAAAACTGAATTTCATCCCTGACTTTTTGATCTTCCTTTTTCCTTTTGATCTATTTTTATTTGTATGTTATTGTTTTTATCTTCTAATTTCTTTGCCTCATTTTTGATTTGGTCCATTCTGGTTTTTATGATACTGTTTTCTTGTTTTAGTTCATGTGCCTCTGTTTCAAGGTTTTTGAACCTTATTTTGCCTTCTAAGTTCTTTTCCAAATTTTCTTAAATCTCTATTAATTGTTTATTTTTTTAATTGTGTTTTGAGTTCTTCCATGGCCTGAGTCCAATTCCCTGGAATTCCTGAGATTTGCTTGGTGTTCCTTGGTCCTCCTCTGTTCCATTTGTTGTTTGTTTATTATCTGAAAAGAAGCTGTCAATTACAATTTATTTTTTATTTTTTTCTGTTGTTTACTCATATTTTTTCCTTCTTTCCCACCATCATTGCCTGTAATCTTGTTCCTCTGTTTATTTGCTGTATCTATGTGTTTGGATTTGGATTTTCTACCCTCAAGGAGCTTCTTCTCTGCTCTGCTGATTAACTGGATAAGACTGATTGAGCTGACCTGTTGTATTAATGTTGCCTGAGGTCTAATCTTCTCCAACTGCCAGAGTCTGAAGGTGAAAGTGAATGTGTGGAGGATTACCCTCAGTTCTCCTTTCTACTCTTTTCTGCCAGCCTTCTCCCTTCCAGATACCCTGTCAGAGCTCGGAGCTTCACATTGTAGAACCAAGGTACTCTGTCACAGTTGTATTCTTCTCCCTGAGATCCAACAGTGAGCTGGATTCCTACCATGGGTTTCAGAGCAGTAGGTGGGGCAGGGGTGTTGGATCTTTCCTTTATACCCAAGAATTCGACTTTATCTGTGTCATGTTGAATTGAATAGGAGAGACCTGTGGATATCTAGTTCTTGAGACTGTATTTCTGTCTATTTTGTACACTTGCTCTTCTCATTGTTTGCTAGCTCTGTGAGTTTGAATTTTTCTGCCTTCTAGAGGCTTCTTCTCTGAACTATTGATAAACTGTTTTAAGCCAGTTGAGCTGATCTGCAGAGTTGAATGTGCCCTGAGATAAAAACTTCCAGCGGCAGAGGCCTAAAATGGAGGTGTGGTGGCTGAACGTAGGGATGAGTCTGCACTCTTCTCTGCTTCTTTCCTCCAGCTGCCTCCTTGCCAGCTGTGGTCAGAGCCCTAAGTTTGAGTACTTGTGGTAGCAAGGTACTCTGTTCCAGTTGGATCCCTCTCCCTCTCCCTGTCAGCATAGTAGGTAGGGGAGAGAAACTGGGACCTTTCTTATTTATTTTCCTTAAACCCAAGAATTCAAACTTTCCTGCATACCTTTTAAGTTGAATCAAGCAAGAAGATCCCACAGCTCTGTTTTGTTGTTGGATTTGATTTTCTGTCTTCCTTGAAGAACTTTGTTTTTGAATGGCGTGGAAAGATTTTCACAGAGGAATTGATTCTTTGCTGCTTCTAAGCCTAAATCTTGACTCTGCCCCCCTCAAGTTATTTTTTATTACAATTTAAATATATGAGGCTTGATCCCTTTTCTCCAAAGTCCAATTCCAAAATGAACACAGATTATTAATTGACAAACGATATCATATTAGCAATTATAATATAGCAATTATCAAAGAAAATCCATTTCCTCTAAATTGGTAGCAAAATAGAAATCAGAGAAAGTATACATAGAACACCAGATTATACAGAGCCAGGAAAATTTCCCATTTGTAGTGAAATAATTTAGCTCAGCCAAGAGAGAGAGAGTTCCAGATCTCAAATGGAAGTTAGTTCCTAACTCTTTAATGTGGCAGGCTAGGGATGGGGATGTGATGAGAAACTACTACCTCCTTTCATGTCATCTCCTTCCCATGCTTTTCCTTCAGTAAACTACAGTGGGGTTGGCAGGTTCCACATTCTGTGTGGAACCTGTAAGCCAAAAGTACATGAGGTCTGAAGAGATTCAGTGATTCAAGGAACCCTGGCTAAAGACTATAGAATTATTTCCTGCCTTTAACAATTGCACCCATCCTTCACAAAGGCATAAGAAATTCATTTCCACCTATAAGAAGAGATTCTCATTCTAAGAGACTTTTAAATTGGGGTGAAATGAAATTGTTTTTATTTCTTCCTTCTATTTTTTACAGAATTGTATTAAGTACTTTCTAATGCTAACAATATTGTTTCAGCAAACTGAGTATCTTTTCCCTTGAGACTAATCTAAAAATCTGCTGCCTAAATGTTTGCTTTTCTTATATATAAAATTTCAAGTCTCACAATCTCACAAAAAGCTATAAAAATTTCAAGTCTCACAAATCTCACAAAAAGCTATAAAAAACAAAACACATACTTATTCATTGTTATTGCTATCATTGTTGTCATTATGGCTATTGCTATTGTTATTGCTGTTGTTATTGTTATCTCTATTGTCATTTTAATTGCTATTATTATTACAGTTGTTATGTGTTATTGTGATTAATGTTATTTATGTTGGTATTCTTTTCACTGTCCTTGTCATTGATATTATTAGTGATATTATTACTGTTGTCATTGTCATTGTTATTGTTATGGCTGTTGTTATTGTTGTTATTATAAGTTTCTTTCTGGTTGTTATTGTTATCACTGTGGGCATTATTGTTATTGATGTTATTGCTATCACTATCAATGTTGTCATTGTTATTGTTATTGCTGTTATTGTTATCACTCTTTGTTGTTATTATTGATTTTGTTATTGCTATTGTTACTGTTATAACTGTCTTTATTGCCATCATTGTTATTACTATTATTGTTTCTTCTATTGATATTATTGTAATCACTGGCTTTGTTGTTGTTATTGTTATCACTGTCATTGTTTTCATTGTTTTTATTGTTATCACTACTACAAATCTACAATCCTTGGCAAAGGTTCTAGTGTATCTCCTCTGCATATAAAGCTTGCTTTTGATTTTACATAGATGCATTTTATGATATTAAAAAAAACTTTCTCCTTTCTTCTGCTTTGCAGGATTTTTTTGAATAAAAGAATATTAAATAGAGTCAAAGTCTATATCTCTACCTACTGAGATGATCTTGTGTTTTGAATTATAGATTTTTAATATGATTTACTACCTTGATTATTTTGCCCAATATTGAACTCTATTTGCTTCACTGGTATAAATCCCACATTTTCATAATTTGCAAGTGAAGGGGGGGGGAAGGGAATGGCCCAAGTACTCCACTTCCCTCCAGTTCTGCTGCCTGTGACCTACCCAATCCCCGATCCATTTGCTCCAATTGGGCTGTTGGGCCAAGGACCTGGTGAAGTGAGGAATGTCCTCAGTGCAGATGAAGAGGGAAAGGGGAGCAGCTTTGCCAAAATCCCTTTGTCTTTCTAGTAATTAACTCTGGGAGTGGGAATGGGAGGGGAGGGTGGCACATGAGCCCACAGAGAGTGTGTTGTGTGCCAACTTTGGAACATGTTCCATAGGTTCATCATCAATGTCCTAAAGGTTCTCTTTTTATTTCTGAGACCACATAGGTTACCTTCTCTTTATTGTTAACTTGATTTTATCCTGGTGCTTCCCTTATTTTTCTCAATCTCCACATTACCCTTTGGTTCTTTCCCAGTTTTTAATCTAATCCTTAAAGGAAATATTACCTATAGGCAAATTATCACCAGGTTCTATTTATAATTCTCTCTTTATCTGCTTCTTCAGTGATAAATTACCTCTACCAGATTTCTGTGATCACCATTGTTTCCTTGTAGACATTTAGATAGAAATATCTTACTGATCTTTCTGTCATTACTCTTTCTGCTTTTATTCACTCCTCATAGGATTGAGATGTTTGGAATTTGGGATGTTGGAGAAGGAATAAAAATTCCTTCATTCTGGTTTTCTTTCTAAAAATTATTCAAACTCAGCTTTATTACTGAATACCTATCTTGTATATAGTTAAGCTTAGATTTACATAGGTCACCTTGGGCTACACCTTATGTTTTAATGCTCTTTGGAAAATATCATTATATTACCTCCATTTTCTAGTGGATATAGAATAGTCTTATATTTTTCAAATATCCTTTCATTTGTTTTTGAATGTATCCCTCCTGATGGCTTGCAGAATTTGTTTCTCAGTTGAATTTTAAAATTTACCCCCCATGTACATGTCTTGAGGTTTAAAGCTCTGGATATTTTTTTTCTTGGAGGTGATCCTTAATTTTTTTCAATGTAATTTCATGTTTATGTTCATAAGTTCTAGAGAGTCCTCTTCTAACATTTCTTGTAGTAAGGTATGAGGTTGCATTTTTGTCCTGTCATATTCCTTGGAAGTCTATCACCCTTTACTAGATACGGAGGCAATATTTCCTTCTGTTGTTTCTATTTTCACTGTTAATTTATCTGTTTATATAAAATTCATTGAAATATATTTTTCCTGAAATTTTTGGTACTTTCAGTATCTTACCCACTCTTATTTTCCTTCCCACTCACTTTTGTCTACCCTCCCTTCTATGGTGTCCTTGAGGACTAGATCCCAAGTTATCTCAGCCTTTTATCACAGTTGGCTTTTCATGATTCACTATCCTAGGTCTCTGCCTCAAATGACTCTTGGGTGGTCAGAATTGTCTTCCACTGAATGTTGTGCTCTTTCCCTTAGATTTGGTGGATAGTATTTATTGCCTAGTCATGATATTCTGTGTAATAATGAAAGTAAAATACTAAATGCAATATTAATGTTAAGAAATTGTGGTCCTCATCTATAAAATTAACTCTCAAGTCATGAATCTATTAGTAGCTCTTAACAATTAAGTTTTAATCAAAATGGAGATAAAATAAAAGAGGGAAATATAGGAAGGAGACAGAGGATATCACTTTGCTAAATTATCCTAAGCAGAATGAGGAAGCTGAAATCCAAAGGCTGCCAAGCCACCAAAACCTGCAAAAGCCCTCTAGTGCATGGCCCACACCAGAACTCCTGCTCCCAACCATCTTCAACCAAAGTTCCAACCCTGAGAGAGTGCTCTGCCTCCCACACAGCACATTTTTCCTCTCCTCCTTCATCATGCAACTTGGGCACCCAAAATGGGATGCAGGATAGGAAGAGTTTGGCAAGGATGAACCTGGGGAGTGTATTCTATCTACATACTTGTCATGAGAACCTCTCTTACCCTGTGTTCCTTAGATCTCTGACCTGGCACCAGCAGTTCAGAGCCTGTTTTCCTCCTTACTAGTATTTAAGGGCTTTGTAGCATAGGCATTAACAAAGGAAATTTACAACCCTATTGAGACTTTGACTCCAAAAGACCTATTGCCAAGATGGCTACTAGGTCTTAAGAGACTTTCACAGACAGTAGCAGAGTTATCCAGGAACCGGAAAGAGAAAGAAGGGAATAGTGAACTTTGAAGTAAACTTATTATTTTGTATCCTTTTATTGACTAGTGTCATTTCTCTACTGGTAGTATGGGAGTTAGCAGAAGGTTATTGGGTGAATTCAGGGCCAGTGAGCATCAATTCTTGGGGTTGGGGATTTTTTTACCTTCTTTTGGATTTTGGATGTCCTAGAACATGGAAATAGTCAAGGTTGCTTCATCTTTGTCATATAATTTCTATATTAGAGAGGACTGAGAGGTCATGGGAATAAGTAAAAATATCTAGTTCTCTATTTTATTGTTCATGAAACCCATATCCAAATCTCTTAATTATGCCTTTGTCAGTTCTAGGGTAATATTATCAGTCCAGGTACTCTTTCCTCCCCAAATGGTTTCCTTATCCACACTTGCCATATCTCAGGACTAATGGATCTCTCACCATCTTTCTAAACTCATCATTTTCAGGAATAATATGGGATTTGAGTAGTGGTGCTTTTCAGAGGACATGTATAAGGACATTTCTCCTGTCCTTTTAGGAAAAATAGTTATAAGGCTCAAGAAGAGCAAAGATAGCATCAAAAAACATCCCACATATACCAAAATATTCATGGCAGCATATTTTTAAATTAATAAAGCATTCAAAATAAAATTAGGAATTGCGCGTCGGCTATGGGGGAAGAGGGGGGAGGAAAAGAAAATGATCTTTGTTTCCAATGAATAATGTTTGAAAATGACCAAATAAAATGTTTAAATAAAAAATTAAAAAATAAAATTAGGCACCACCCATAAAATGGGAAATAGCTAAATGAATCTTGATAATGAAATTGAATAGAAAATTATTGTACAACACAATAATGAATATAAATAATGTAGAAAAAAACCATAGGAGAGCTTATATGAATTGAGGCAGGTATGGAATTAAGACCAGGAAAACAATGGACTCAATAACTACAACAATGTGGGTAGAGGGATAAAGATAGGGGTGGAACCTGTGACTTTGTTGATATTGGGAACTTTGGGATGAGAATATACCCTCAATCAGTGTGAATTAATACCCTGTTTACACCTCATAAAGTCAGAGAGATGCCCAAAGCAAGAAGAGATTAAGTGACCTGTCTACTTTCATATGAACAATAAGTTATCAGAAGCAGGGCATGAATCCAAGGCTTCCTCACTCAAAGGTACAAAGTAGTCAGAAAAAAATTTTAGGAGAATTAAGAAATGGAATATGATGAAAGAAATCTTGGGCTGCAAACAGGAAAGAGAGCAAGAAGGTGAGCGAGCAAGAGCATGAAGAAGACTGGAGAGTATTAGGAAGGTATGCTTATCAACTGTTTTCAAATAATGGGAAAGAAAATTATAGAATCATACAGATAGATGAAGAAAAGACTTTGAAATCATATAGCCATAAGTGTTCATTTTCCTGATCTTAGAAATCAGCAGTAATTTACCCAGGGTCAAAGAAGTAATAAACATGGAACCCAATATTTAAAATGAGATCTTGTGGTCCCAAATGGTCTTTTGACTGCTCTAAGGAAATGATTATAATTTACCTGGTTCTTGAGCTTTCTCTTCCATTTCTACTACCTGTTTAATGCCAGGAATCTTTTGGGGAGCTGGGGAGGGGGAGAGAAACATGGTCTGGTGTATATTTCCATCAGCGTATTTATAAGTTCTAATCAACATCCACATAGCTAGTAGGTGTCATAGGTAGGAAACAGTAAGGGCTGACCCTCTTTCTATTCACCACATGGCCTCTCATATATCTTATGAGAATGAGAAAATAAATATTAAAAGTTTGATCAAGCCAGCTCTCCATCTTCTGTGTTTTTCTTAATTCAGTGAAAGCTTTACTTTATAATTGAATGTTATAAGATACAGACTACCCTTTGAAAGGCAACAAATCCATGTCTTCTGCTAGTAACACTGAAAACATGATATTTTAATGTATATATTTAGTACCTCGACATTTGACAAGCTTTTCATTTTATAACAGTATTATACAAGAGAATAGATTTCTCTTACTGAAATATTTTGATCTTTTTTCCCATTCTTCAACCCTTCCTGCAAATTTTAATTGAAAATTTCCCACCTTCATCACCATTGCCTTTTAGATACTATTAAGCATGAAACTCAGAGAGTAGAAAATGTAACTGCTGGCTGAAAATGGCTCAGATATCTTCAGGCATGAGGAAGGTTAATAAAAATAACATGGGCTAACATCTGACAAGAGGCTGCCCAGAAATAAAGTGCTATGCTTATGCTTCTAAGCAGTATTATAAAGATAAAAGGTACTATAACTACAAGGAAGCAAGAGAAAGAAGGAAGTATTTCCCTTGAAAAATCTGCCCTTGAGGTGAAACTATATTACCAATCTTGGTCAGTCTTGAGACTACAAATACTTTTCTAAGTTATACTTCAGCAATATTTAATAAATATTAATTTTGCTTAAAAGACAAACCAAGATACAACAAACATTCTCTTCCCACTGCACCTCTATCTACCAAATATAGAAATATTGTTAATCATGTTTAAGCATTCTGAAAATATCTCTCTTCCTAATCATAACTTGTCATTGTATGAAGTTTTAAGCCTAAAATATTTTAAATAGTCCAATAAGATAGTAAAGGAAAAAATTAATTCACAAAATTTAGAATACACAAGCATTTCTTTTGAACTAATCATACAACCATTTAAAAAAGGCTACCATATATAAGGCACTATAGTCAGCATTGGGGATACAAAGTACAAAATGAACTAGAAACTGCCCTCAACAAGCATATGCTCAATCAGGGAAAATATATAGGCATAAAAGTAAATACAAAATCTGTGATCTGTCTGGCATCAATCTCTATGTTTATAATTATATATTTCATATATATATATATACATATACACATATGTGCATACCAACACAAGCACACACACACACACACACACACACAACATGGGATTTCACAAAATAGGAAGAAGAGCTTCATGAGCAAATTGATGGATTGGGAAGGGCTTCATATACAAAGTTTCACAACCAAACTTTGGAGGGACCTTTAGATTCTGGATTTAAATTGAGGAAGAAGTGAATTTTAGACTCAGGTAATACTTAGAACCATGATGAGGGATATAAATTCCATCTATTTTCTTTTTTTTCCTATACTCTAATACATCATTAATCCCTGGTCTCCATATCACTTCCTAACACTCTTCACACCATATTAGCAATTTATGTATCCCTTACCCCTGTAAAACTGTTCTTAATCCTGTCTTCTCTCACTAAAGTGTAAAGTGTTGAGGATAAGAGTTCTCTATCTTGCCTGTATTTGTATCCTCAATCCTGATACACTGCTTGATATGATATATTTCATGAGTGCTATATATTTCTTTTTTTTTTAAACCCATACCTTCTGTCAATACTGTGTATTGGCTCCAAGGAAGAAGAGTGGTAAGGGCTAGGCAATGGGGGTCAAGTGACTTGCCCAGGGTCACACAGCTGAGAAGTGTCTAAGACCAAATTTGAACCTAGGACCTCCTGTCTCTAGGCTTGGCTTTCAATCCACTGAGCTACCCAGCTGCCCCCAGTGCTATATATTTCTATCCAATTAAGCCAAAATTAAATTGCATTACTCCATATCTCTCTTTGAAACTATACCTGATGCTTTGAGCAGAGTAATCTGAATCCAGTGTCTTTCTCAAGACAGGAGGTAACTAGGGCTACCTTGAGATGATAGTTGAGGTTTCTTGATGATATTCCCTTTAAGTGCAAGCTGAAATTTGCCTTAAAAAAAGTGTATACCCTAACTACTGTGACTATATTGTAGACTCTACCTAATGTAAAGGCACTGAGTATAGAACAGCAGGGTTCAGCTAGGTTTTACCACAGAGTATGCAGAAGAAATAAATGTTTCATATTCATAGCATGACAGAATTTACAAATTAGAAGGGATCTTACCAGCTATATAATACTACCAATAAAATAAAATAATTTGTTATTGTTTAGTCATGTCTGATACTTCATGATCCCAATTGCAGTTTTTTTGGGGGGGCAAAGACATTGGAGGAAGCTAAGATGGTGGAGTAAAACAGAGAAGCTCAAGGTCACAATGAGAATCTCCTCCAACCAGTATTAAAATAATTCCACAACAAAAAATCAGAAAATGAGGGGATGCCTTTCAATTGGGGAATGGCTGAACAAATTGTGGTATATATTAGTGATGGAATACTATTGTGCAAAAAGGAATAATAAAGTGCAGGAATTCCATGGAGACTGGAACAACCTCCAGGAAGTGATGCAGAGCAAAAGGAGCAGAACCAGGAGAACATTGTTCATAGAGACTGACACACTGTGGTACAATTGAATGTAATGGACTTCACCATTAGTGGCAATGCAGTGATCCTGAACAACTTGGAAGGGTCTATGAGAAAGAACACTATGCACATTCAAAGGACAAAGGAAAAACTGTAGGAGTAGAAATACCAAGGAAAACAACTGCTTGATTACATGGGTCGAGGGGATATGGTTGGGGATGTAGACTCTAAATGATCATCCTAGTGCAAACATCAACAACATGGAAATGGGTTCTGATCAAGGACACATGTAAAACCCAGTGGAATTGCACATTGGCTATAGGAAGGAGTGGGGGAGGGGAGGGTGGGAAAGAATATGATTTTTGAAACCAAGGAATAATGTTCTAAAATGACTAAAATTTTCCAAAACAAAAATGCCACAAAACAAATACAGAAATGAAAGAACCAAAAGGAGACAGAAACAACTTTCAAGAAAAGAAAGACCTAAAAGGTAGGCAGAGAACATCTGGGGCAATGGGGTGAGAGGGAAGCACAGACAGCAAGAGGCTTTAGCAAGGAGTGAAATGTAAGACAAGAGCAAGCCATACACTGGCACCCCACATTTGTTGTTCCAGATTCAGAACTTAAGTCCAAGCCTACATTTGGAACCTGAGACCCTGCAGAGGTTTCAAACCTGTGGAGAAATATGGAATCTGAGCCCAGGGCAGTATGTGTTGAAGTGGGCTGATCTGTGTGGGCCCAAAGCAAAGCCAGGAGTCCCAGTTTGGGCCTGTGGTGAGGACATAGATCCCAGTTTGGGGTAGTTGGTTGACCCAAGTGTGGTCCAGATCTTTCTTCCAAAGACTCAGCAAGAGCTCATGGACAAGACAGTCACTGTATGCCTGATTGACTCAAATATACAGTGAGACCAAAAATGTGTGCCTAAGCCTGGGGCTAGAATTTGAGTAATCTCTGACCTGATCAAGCACAGAGTGAGACCAAAAGCTTATGCCCAAGCCTGAGGCAAGTCTTTAAGCTATCAGCACCTCAAAGGTTAACTGAATCAGCAGTAGGAAGAGGCCCTATGAGTTCCCAGCCCTTAGGCCATCATACTATCTTGGAAGAACTAAAACTGGCAGAAACTCAGAAAAAAAGCTAATGGTAGTATAATGTTTGACCAGAAAGAGGTCACACACACACACACACACACACACACACACACACACACACACACACTGGGAACTGGAGAGAGGGGGTGAAAGAGCTGAAGAAATGGAGAGAGGGAAGAGATCAATCTTCTCCTTTCTTCCCTTTGAGGAAGATAGCACAATTTGTCTTCCAGAGGGGTAAAATATGTCTCCTCAGAGATTGGGTTTAGGAGATGGAGGTTAAGCATTGGAGGATAAGGTTTTAGAGAAGTCTCCCTTCTTGATATTAGCTGTTGTTGAGAGGCTGGGTAAATTTCCTGCCTCTGGTTCCTCCCAATATCCCAACTGTCACTTTTCCCCCTTTGAGAACTGAGTTCAATCCTCAGCCTTGGCCTTGAGCTAGTTCTCCTCTTTGTGGAAAGGCATGGTTCTCCCCAATTCTTTAGTCTCCTTCTTTGGTTTCAGAAAGCAAGCAGACCTAATCTAAATGGTAACACTTTAATTTTAAGAACACACAAGGCAGGGAGAGTGAGGGTGTTGGATGAAGAAAGTGGAAAACAGGAATCCCTATAGATTTGCAACTGACCTTCCCCCCAAAAAATCCTGAGGGGTTCAGGCTATCAGCCTGACCCTCCTTTTGGTAAGTTGTTGGCTTGTCCTTCCTCCTAAGTTAATCTGGCTACAAGTTGAAGTTCAGGACAATTTGAAGGAAGAGAGATCTTCTCCATAGACAGCTACCTATAAAGTCCTAGACTACTTTTGTCTTCAGCTTGAACCAGAGATTTAGGGGTTCAATGGAAGGTAATGAATGTCCAGAGGAATCCTCCACTTCAGAGGTCCTCCTCTCAGACTTCCAACTCCAGCAGAGAGCTGACCAGAAGTAAACTGGCAGTTTTGAATTCTCTTAGCTCCTCTATTCCTTCCTGGAGTCTTGAGTCTTCCTTGCCTTTCCCCCACATGGGTAGTTCCTTTGCATTCCGGGATCTGATTTTTTCCTCTCCTTTTGTAACTTCTCTCTTACAGTAGCATCAAGTAAGAACTGAAGTTTAATGAGAAAAAAAATAAATTTGAAGTATATTATTGAAAAAATAATTGATGTGGAAAATAGATCCATGAGAGACAATTTATGAACTATTGGACTACCTGAAAATCATGATAAAAAAATCTTGGAAATCATAATGCAAGAAATTATCAAAGAAAACTGCCCAGATATACTTGAACAAGAAAATAAAATAGAAATTGAAAGAATACTCAGATCATCTCCAGAAAGAAATCTTCAAATGACAACTTGTAAATTCAAAAGCCCCCAAGTCAAGAAGAAAATACCAGAAGCAGCCAGAAAAAAAATTCAAGTACCATGAATCTATAAACAGGTTTACAAAGTACTTAGAAGATTCTACATTAAAAGATCAGAAGGCATGAAATATGATATTCAGGGAAGCAAAAGATCTTGGTTTACAACCCAGAGTCAACTATCCAGCAAAAATGAATATATCCTTTTTTTTTGGGGGGGGGGGGATGGACATTCAATAACATAGATTTCCAAGAATTTCTGAGGAATAAGCCAGACCTAAACAAACATTTTGAAATCCAACAAGAGACCCAAGAGAAGCCTAAAAGGTAAATAAGAAAGAGAAAATTAAGGGACTCACAAAGGTCAAAATGTTTATATTTCTACATGGAAGGAGGATACATATAATTCTCAAACATTGCTCTTAGCAGTAGAGCAGATAGAAGGAATATACTTAGGAGGTGGGAAAGTAAGCTAATTATGAGAATATGATGTATATGATGATATGATGTATATGTAAATGTGATTATATGATATGTATATAGGATATGATATGCATGTATATGATATGATATACAAAGACACTGGAGTAGTTTTCCATTTCCTGTTCCAATTCATTTTAGAGATGAGGAAACTGAGGCAAACAGGGTTAAGGGATGTGTCCAGAGTCACACAGCTAGAAATTGTCAAAGGCAAGATTTGAACTTATCTTCCTGGCTCCAGCCCTGGCACTTTATCCACTCCATCACCTAGCAGCCTCTCAAAAAAAAATATCTATTATACAAACCCAATAGATGGTCATTCATCCTCTGCTTACTGATCTCTAAAGAGCAAAAAATGACCCCCTCATTGAATCAGTCTATTCCACTTTCAGGTATTTCTGATCTTTAGAAAGATTTTCCTGACCTCATCCTCTTCTCCTATGTATTAAGATTTTTCCTGTCACCTACCAATATTCCTGAATCTTCTCAGTCCTTGAAAAAAACACCCTTGTTTGATTTAACCATCTCTATTACTGATCATCTCTTTATTTTTTCCTCTCCTTATCTAAATTACTTGAGAAAGCTATTTAGAATTTATAATCTAATTCCTCTTCTCTAACTGAACTCTAAACCTTCTGCAATCTGACATGACTTTTTTCATTCAACTGAAACTTCCTTCTTCAAAATAATCTCCATCATATCTAATGATCTTTTCCCAATCCTTATTCTTCTTTACAGCCCTCTGTATCACCAACCCACTCTATCAGAGTGTACCAGAGATTTTTCAGAAAAGTCTTGATAAAGAAAACAATAAAAGATACGGAAAAGTAATCAGAAAGATAAGTCAACCAGTAGAAACAAGTGTCATGAAAAACTCAAAAGGAGAAAATATCCAGGGAAAGGAGTTGGGTTGGGATTAATCTCTCTTCTGAGTTTCAGTCTTACATCACTTATTGCCTCTTGGACATCTCAAAGTAGATTGTCCTTGAAGGAGCGTGCTGATATAAACTGTACCAGCTATTGACAACTGAAGTTTAAGTATTCAGTAGAAGCATTTAAACCTAGGAAATCAGCAATGCTACAAATCTATTACTGCTGAGAGTACCACCATGACCTTTATCATTCAGCTCTGCAACTTTAGTGCAATCCTCGACTCCCCATTCACAATACATATTCAATATGTTACCAAAAGTTGTAACTTCTACTTTCAGAAACATTTATACACATCTTCTCTCCTGACACTGTCATGACCCAGTTCCTCATTTCTGAATTCTCTACTACTTCACTTCTGTCTTATGATTTCCATGGATTTTTTTTAAAGATTCATCTCAAATTTTGATAACGTATTGTTTACAAGAAACACACTGAAAATGAGAGATACACATATAGTGAAGGTGAGGGCCTGGCACAGAATATACTATGCCTCAGGTGACCCAGAGAAGGCATGGTTATGAGTCATGATCTCTGACAGAGCTGAGATAAAATGGACATAATTTGATGGGATGAACAGTTACTATATTTTGTTAGAGTGGTATTTTGGATAATGAAGCATTATCACTATTGGACTTGTATGCACCAAGAATGATAGCATACACAATTTTTCAAAGAAAAGCTAAATGTGATACAGATGGACATAGACAACTAATAAAAAATAAAAATAATAGCAATGGACATTCATTTTACCCTCTCATAACTACATAAATCTAGCAAAAAAAAATAATAAAAAATTTAAGGAGATGAATGGAACTTTAAATAAGTTAAATGAGAGACACCTGGAAAGACTCCACACATTTGAATGAGACTGGTAGTAGATCTAAGCCTGAGCATACACATAATACAAACATAGTTTCTGGTAGGACAGCAATGGTTTAGAGAACATAAATATTCTGTGAAATCCTACTTAAATACTCATGATACTATGGAGATAATCTTGCATTCCTGAGGGGTTTTGGCATTAAAACAAAAGTTCCAGTCTGTATGACAAAGCAGGAAAAACCTGGTATTTGAAAAAATATGATCCTGGCAAGAGATTATGTCTACTGCCAAAGAACCAATCTAGTTAAATATGATCCTGGTAATTTATGTTAAGTGAGAATCAGATTTGTGAAGCTGATCAGATTAAATGCTGATAGGAACATGGAGAAACAGACCTGCAATTACATGCCTAGAGCAGCTGAGAAATTTGTTTTAGAAAGGAGAATAGAAATATACATTACAATCTGTAAAGCTATTCATGCTCATTGATCTAGGGATACCATTACTAATATTAGGCCCTAATGGCATTAATGACAGGGTAAAAAGCTACATATAAATGAAAATATTAATAGAAACGTTGTAATGACAACAGGATTGCAAATAACAGCAATGACATTATTGGGAAAAATGGATGGATATATTATATTTGAATATAATGGATTATATTATGTTATTAGATCTCACTATCATCATCAATTCTTGTTCCCTGATGATCAAAGTCCAGTGAACAATATGTTCTATTCTTAGTTCTAAATGTAGCAAACTAGAAGTTCTAAAACAGACATCATCTCTAGGCTTATTAAAGCCTAGTAATAGACTTGGGATCATTTTCATAAAGAATACTAGCATTTCCTGACAATGAAGTGGAGTGAATGAACTGATGAAAACTGTGAAAGCCAGAGAAATTACTCATATTTTCAGTGCTTTTGAAAATAGTTCAGACATTATGTGACTTGAAGTATATGAGTGTAATCATATTCATCTTGCAATTGTGCTTGTGTTTCATTTTGTCTTTAATTGGGTGTATAATTAAATAGCAAATTAGAAGAAAAGATATAACACTCTTTTTTGACATGTTTTCTCTTTTACCAGCAAAGCTCAATTATACTTTCTAGTATGACTCTCATTATATAACAGTAGGTGGGAATAGTATATGGACTGGATGAAGAATCTAATAAGATGGGCAATTCCCAATGAAGAATATATGTAGGGGTCATCCAGAAAAAGAACTGTGGGAATAGAAACACAGAAGAAAAACAATCACATGGTTCAATGAAGATATGATTGGGGATGTAGACTCTAAGCACTCTAGTGCAAATATTAATAATATGGAAATAGGTCTTGATCAATGACACATGTAAAACCCAATGGAATTGTTTGTTGACTATGGGAGGGTAGTGCAAGGAGGGAAGAGAGAACATGAATCATGTAACCATGGAAAATATTCTAAAGTAATTCAATAAATAAACTTAATTTATATGAAAAAGAATACACGTGGGGGGAAATAAACAGAAAAGAAAGAATACATGAGAATTCACAGTTTGTTGTTCTTGCTTATAATCTTTAAATTACCACTTTATTGCACCATATTATCTTCTTCCCACCTTCAGGATATAGGAATGCACATTTTGTTATGTGAAATATTATCAACATTCTCTAATGATGACAATTCTTATTCAAATATATTGCCATTGCAAAGAGGTGAATGAATGCTTGAAGACTATGCTAAAGATTTTATGATCTGCTATTTCCTACTACCTTGATATGCTTGAATCTACTATTCTAGAACTACACTGTTATTCTAGGATGAACCTAGTTAATTTGGAGCTGATAATTGCAAATATACTAAGAATCAGGCTATAAATTATTGAGTTCACAACAATACATGATACTATCTAGTAATATGTGAAATGTATTATAGTAGATAATAATGAAAGGTATATACATGCTAATAAAATATCGGGTTCTCATAGATTTAAAGAGTTAAGTGAACAACTCCACTGAATTTGGAGGGTGCTGTTGAAGCAAGATTAAAATTACACATGATTTGTAGCACATTTAATGATATATATTAATTCAGAGAAGGTGCTAGTGGTCCAAGAGAATACTTGGGTTTAAAAATAAGGGATTTTCATATACAGGAAAACTTAGAGAAAAGAAAATTTGTTTTAATATCCCATGGAAGGTACAGTTAATAGAGAAACATTACTAAAATTTCATGATCATCAAATATCTCTGGTACTATGAGTTTTTATATCATCAAGATATGAAATTAATTTTATTTCCAAATCTTTAAAGGTTTTTTTTTTAATTTTTCAATTCATAGTAATAAGGACTGTATCTGTAAGGTTTTTTTAAATACTCAATTCCAGGATAAGGAAATTCCTTTTGCCAAAATGAGTTACCATTTTCTATAATTTATTGATATAGTTTTTTTTTTCTGAGAGAAATCCCTATAAAAATGAAAGGTTAAGTTATTTGCCTAGTTACATAGTCAACACATATCAACATTATGAATTGAATATAAATTTTCCTTACTACATTGTCATTACTGTATCCACTACATGTTGGCTGCTCTTAAAAAACTGATCTCTCACCTATTTTCATAAGAAAAATCTGCTAATTCTACTGGTCTGGTATCCCTATTCCAAAATGAATCCCCATAGATATGAAATGTGACTATACTTCCATAATAGTCTTTTCTGGTTGTATTTGCCCTTAATAAAGATGGCTTACTTCTTTATTCTTTGTGTTTGGTTCTATCTTGTGGTACTCCATCCTTTCTTTTACTGAACTTTGGAATCCCAAATTTCATTCAAGCTAAATCAAGACAGAGAGTGAAACACCTTGGCATAGAAGATAGAGGATTTAATCTAGGTTCAAATTCTAGGTCTAATATTTACTTGGTATTGGCAAATCATTTGACATCTGAGTCTGAAGTAGAGACTAAGATGAGTTGTAATATGCTTGAGGCAAAGAAGTTACCATAATAATGAAATCATATGACATTAACAAATTAATTTAACCAAATATATAATGAAATGACTGTGTTCATTCTTTAACAAGAGAGGGAAATGAGAGAAATGATTAGGGCACTTCATAACCTAATTCACCTCCTTCTGTTGACAAGTAATCAGTGTGATTTATAATTCACCCACAAAGAAATAAAATACCTGAGACTATGTGTAGTATTTTCTAGCATTATTACATATATTACACTTCCTTAGATGGCACTATTTACATGGCCTTCTTTGGCTCATCCAAATAACAGAAGAGCCTAGTTTAAATACATATGGTCTTGCCATCACAAAGTGAGTAAGTATCTGAAGAAGAGGAAGAATTGCTTGTTTTTGCCCTTGTGTTGTGGCTGTTGATAGTTTGCTTCAGTTATTACTATTTATTATTTTAGCAAAAGTGATTAGCAGCAGATATCTCAAGTATGTTTTCTAACATAAATATAAAAAGAATATTATTATAGGGTGAAAATACAATAATATCATAAAACAGATATATGGAATAGATTTTACACAGGAGCTCCTTATTGAGTGCTTTCATATGTATTCACTTATCTCTCTCTGGATAAATCCATATGAGGTATCAGAGTAAAATTTCTAGCTATCCAGATGAATTACTGTCATCTATTTTTGCATTTTCATTGCATAATAAAATGAGAGACAAATGAACTACAAACATAGCCATGAATCTGTGCTGTAAAAAAGAATGATAAATGATTTATATTTCAGTATGTTTCATATAAAGTATGACCTTTGGGAAAATATCTGGCTTCATTATATTTGCATATATTATAATGTTTAGGGAGAAAAATTATATATATATATATATGTACATACACCTTAAGATTTCTATATATATTTATATATATATATATATATATATACACAGAGAGAGAGACCTATGTATCTACGTGTGTATGAATATATATTGTTGTTTAGTTATTTCACTTACATTTGCGTCTTTGTGTCTTCCACCTTCCCCACATTTAAGGTTTTCCTAACAAAGACATAGGAATGGTTTGCCATTCCCTTTGCCAGCCCATTTTACAGATGAGAAAACTGAAGCAAATAGGGTTAAGTGAATTGCCTGCTTACTAGTGACACATTGCTAGTAAGTTTATGAGGCCAAAGTGAATTTTGATTTTCCTGACTCCAGGTCTAGAGCTCTATTCACTGTGCCACTTAGCTGTCCATAGGAGAGACAGAGAGAAAGAAAGAGAGAGAGAGAGAGAGAGAGAGAGAGAGAGAGAGAGAGACAGAGAGAGAGAGAGAGAGAGAGAGACAGAGAGACACAGAGACACAGAGAGACAGAGAGAGACACAGAGAGACAGAGAGAGACACAGAGAGACAGAGAGAGACACAGAGAGACAGACAAAGAGACAGAGACAGAGAGACAGAGAGACAGAGACAGAGACAGAGACAGAGGGAGAGAGAGAGAGTGTGTGTGTAAATGAAAAGGTACAAAAGTCTGATATCAAGCTTTCATGATTTCTAGCTAATGAAATTTGTTGTAACTATGGGTCATATTAAAACTGTAAGATCATAGGTCAGGTATTTTTAGCCATATTTTTCCATTATTTTAACTATTTAAAAAACCCTTTTTACATGTATTTATTTATTTACAATCTTTCCCCTCTGTAATCTTGAATTGCCTTAAAAATTAAATTATTCAATATAAATATTCATGCCCCAGTAATACAAAATCCCACACTGGCCATGCCCATGAATCTACGTCTCTCTTGATAAAAATTTTAAGTTTGTTGCATCTCCTGCAGGGGCTAAGAATCCTGTTTTGTCTTTTAGTGTTCAGGACTCATGGTTCCTCAGTGTATTGGTTAGAATTCAAATTCTTTTAAAGTTTGATTTTCTCTATATTATTGTTATTATATAAAATGTTCTATGATTATTCCTTTCCAAGTGAGAATCAGACATAAATGTAGTTTCACACTTTCATTGTAGTACCTTCACCCAATACTATTAACTTCTGTTATAGAATCACTTTTCCATCATCAGTCAATACTTTCAGTGCTTTAAGTCTTTTATGTATTCCTGCCCTGACAGACTGACCCAATAATTAAATGCATGCAAATGTAAATAATTGCCTGGCACCACCTATTTTTATTTTCTTATATCAAACCCCTTACTGTGTATTACACTTTTCTTTCATGACTCCTTTAGGATCAATTCAACTCAAAAAAAAATTTAAATTGAATGTTGTCCTATAGACAGTGGAAATGTACATGGGACGGTGTGAGCAGGCCACAACAAATGCACATGAATATGATATAGGGGAAATGTCTTCAAAGGAATGTATGATTATAAAAAAAGATGGACTAGACATGTAGGGGAAAGTAATGGATAACTGGATATATGTTTCAATTGCATCCTCACATTGTCAAGAGAAAGAAAGGAAAATACCAAGTCAGATGGATGTATTCCTTGTGGTTAAATAAGAAGACCAGGGTCCTAGAAGATTGGCAACTGTGCATGGGTTATGAGCTGAATTGATGGAGTGATTATCCATAAGGAATAGATTAGATTCATTTGAGTGTTTAATTGTTAATAGCTACATGGGACTTGAGAAAATAGAAAATATTAAAATACTATACTTTATAAAAGCTTCCATGCTGGGTTGTTTCTTGCATAGAAGAAAAACATCAATTTAATTAGCAAACATTTCTTAAATTATATGAAATTAAGGCTCTAGGCTAGCAATGATATGGCACTAGTTTGGAGGGAAAGAATGAAAGGAGAAAGGGAAGGATTAAAAGAGGAAATCAAGATGGAGAGAAATGCAAAGGTCATAATTATATATGTGAATGTAAATGGGATAAACTCATCCATAAAAGGGAAGTGATTGCCATAGTGGATTAAAAACCATAATCCTACCATATGTTGTTTATAAGAAACATATTTGAGGAAGGTAGACACATGCAGAGTAAAGGTAAGAGCTGGATCTAAGTATTTTGTGCTTTAACAGACAAAAAAAGCAGGAGTAGTAAATATGATCTTGGACAAAGTTAAAGCAAATAGATCTGATTAAAAGAGATAAGGAATATGACAACATCTTTATAAAATGTAGTATAGATAATGAACAAATATCAGTTCTTAACATATATGCACCAAATGACATAACATCCAGATTTTTAAAAGAGAAACTAAAGGAATTTAAGGAGGAAATAGAAAATAAAACCATACTAGTGGGGGACCAAACCCTATCAGAATTAGATAGATCTAACCAAAATGGAAATAAGTGTAAGGCTTGGTAAAAGGGATGATAAATGGGTTGTAACAGGGAATGTAGGAGGTGAAGGGACAGAAGGGATAAGGAGGGCTGGTGAGGTAGAGGAGAGAGAACCACTCAGGCTGAGAGATGATCTGTGTAATTCTCCCTTTCCCTCATACTTCAAACCCATAAGAGAGGTACCCCTGAGCTGATTTTTTGTCACTATCTTATTCTAATCAGGTCACTAGTGTCCTTCTTGGGAAGGTAAAGGGATAGGACTGGTCTTCAGGATGACCCTGTAAAGTTCAATGAATAAACACCCTTCAGCAGCAGTTGTTGTTCTTTTGCTTTCTTTAATTGATGATCTAAAGATGTCAGGGATCTTCTGTCTTCAGGGAAAGGGCTGTAGAGGCAAGGCTCTGTCACCACAGGTTGGGATCTCAAGTTTGGGTCCTAGCTCCTGTCTCTCACAAGTTCACAGAGCAAAGACCCCTTTTTCAGCTCTCCCACAAGTCCCTTCTGCTGCTCCAACTGTCACCCCCTCACTCCCCCAGCAACATTCTGAAATGATGGTACCTCAGTCTTGGTTTTCCTTTCCACATAAGAAAAAAGTAAAAGAATATAATTAAATTTTAGAAAAGTTAGATTCAATAGACATCTGGAGAGTGTTGAATAGGAATAAAAAAGGAACATACCTTCATTTCAGCAGCACAGGGTACATACACAAAATTGAACACCTCTATACCTCTATAAATTGTTTTTTGGTAATTTGATTGGTATGGCTCTCAATAAAGAAATTAATTTAGGTTGGATTGTCATATTTATTGTATTATTTTGATCAACCCATTAACATTTAATATTTACCCATTAACATTTAATATTTTTTCCAATTGTTAGATCTAATTTTATTTGTGTGAAGTGTTTCATAATTGTGTTCATGTAATTCCTGTGTTTATCTTGGCAAATAGATTCACAACTTCTCTTTCTAACTCTTGCTGCTGAGTTTTGTTGGAAATATATCAAAATGCTAATGATTTATGTGGGTTTATTTTGTATCAAGCAACTTTGCAAAAGTTATTATTTCCACTAGCTTTTTAGTTGATTTCCTAGGATTCTCTAAGTATATCATCATATCATTTGCAAAGAGTTACAGTTTTGTTTCCTCATTGCCTACTTCAATTCCTTCAATTTCTTTTTCTTCTTTAATTGCTAAAAATAGCATTTTGAGTACTAAATTAAATATCAGCAGTAATTATGGGCATCCTTGCTTCACTCCTGGTCTTATTGGGAAGGCTTTTAACTGATCCACATTGCAGATGATATTTATTGATGGTTTGAAATAAACATTACTTATTATATTAAGGAAAGACCCTTTTTATTCTTATGCTTTCTAGTGTTTTCAATAGGAATAAGTGTTTTATTTTGCCAAAGGTTCCTTCTGTATTGATTGAGATATTCAACAGTGCCATATCAATCAAACTACTAAAAAAGTCTGTTATTTTATAGAACTAGAGAAATAATAATAAAAATCATCTGGTCAAGAATTTCAAGGGAACTAATGAAAAAAAAACATGTGTAGGATGATGGCCTACCACTTCCAGATATTGAGTTGTATTATAAAGCAATAATTTTCAAAACAATCTGGTACTGAATAAGAAATAAAAAGGTGGATGAATGTAATAGACTAGGAGTGAATAATGTCAGCAATCTAGTGTTTGATAAACTAAATAGTCATAGCTTATGGGATAAGCACTTATTATGTGTAAAAAACTTCAAGGAAAATTGGAAAACTCTATAGGTTTAGATAAACATCTCATACCCTATATCAAGATACTGTCAAAATGACCATATGATTTAAACACAAAGAAAAATATTATAAGTAAATTTAGGGGAACATAGAATAGTTTAACTGGCAGATCTCTGGAGAAGGGAAGAAATTATGACCAAATAAGAGATAGAGAACATTATAAGATCAAAAATGAATAATTTTCATTATATTAAATTAAAAAGGGTTTTGTACAAACAAAATCAATACAACCAAGATTAGAAGGGAAACAACAAACTGGGAAAATTTTTATAACAAATTTCTCTGATAAAGATCTAATTTTCCAAATATGTAAATAACTAAGTCAAATTTATAAGAATCCAAGCCATTCCCCTATTGATAAATAGTCAAAGTATGTGAATAGTTTGTTTTCAGATGAAGAAATCAAAGCTTTTAATAATCATATGAAAAATGCTCTGAATCTCTCTTGATAAGGAAAATTCAAATTAAAAAACACTGAGGTACCAGCTCACATCTATGAGATTGGCCAATATGACAGTAATGGAAAATGATAAATGTTGGAGAGGATATGACAAAATTGGGACACTAATGCATTGCTGATGGAGATATGAATTGATCCAAAGATTCTGGAAGTCAATTTGGAATTATGCCCAAAGGGCTATAAAAGAATTCAAAGGTTTTGGTCCAGTAATACCATTACTTGGTCTGTATCCCAAAGATATTTTTCAAAAAATGGGAAAGGACACATTTGTACAAAAATATGTATAGCTGTTCTTTTGTGGGGTGACAAAGAATTCTATAGGAATGTCCCTCAGTTGGGGAATGGCTGAACAAAATGTGGTATATGATAGTGATAGAATATTATTGTGCTATAAGTAATGATGAACAGGATGATTTCAGAAAGATCTGGAGATATTCCATGAAATGATTCAGAGTGCAATAAGCAGAACCAGGAGATTATTATATATAGTAACTGAAATATTTTGGAATGATCAAATGTGATTTGCTACTAACAGCAATACAATGTTCTGAGGACTTATATAAAATAATGGTATCCACCTCCAGAGAAAGAACTGTTCGAGTAGAAATTCTTATGAAAACATATGATTTGTTACTTCTTTATTTGGGTATATGTTTGGGGCTTTTAGTTTTATAAGATTATTCATTCAAAAAATTAAATAATGTAGAAATACATTTTACATGACAATGGTTGTATAGCCCAGATTGATTTGCTTGTCCACCCCAGCAGGGAGGGGAGAAGAAGGGAGGGAGACAATGTGTGTCATATGACTTTGGAAAACTTATGTAGAAATTTGATATTAAAATAAATCAGTAAATGAATAAATAAATAAAGTTTTGATAGAATTCAGTTAAAATTTATCTGGCCCTGGGACCTTTTTCTTAGGGAGTTCATTGATGGTTTAATTAATTTTTTCTGAGGAGGGATTATTTCAGTTTCCTAATTACTCTTTTATTAATATGGGCAATTTAAATTGTCAGGTTTATTGGTATGTAATTGGGCCAAATAGCTCCTAAAGAGTCCTTTAATTCCCTTTCATTGGTGGTGAGTTCATGCAATTCATTTTTGATTATTCAATATTCTCCTTTCCATTTTTAAATAAAATTAACCAAATACCTGTCTATTTTATTTGTATTTTTAATAAAACCAACTCCTAGTCCTATTTATTATTTGAATGGTTCTCTTTCAGTTTTATTAATTTCTCCTTTAATTTTTAGGATTTCCAATTTAGTCTTTAATTGGGGGAGGGTTATTTTGTTATTTTACTAGATTTTTTTTAGTTGCTTCACCAATTCATTGATCTGCTTTTACTCTATTTTACTTATGTGAGCATTTAGAGATATAAAGTTTCATATGTTTGGTTGTGTCTCATAAATTTTGATATGTTGTCTCACCATTTTCATTCTCATTATTGAATTTATTGATTATTTCTATAGTTTGTACTTTGACCCACCCCCTTTTTAACATTAGATTATTTAGTTTCCAAATATTCTTTTTATTTATCTTTCTATTGACTCTTATTGATTATAAATGTTATTGCATCATGATCTGAAAAGGATAGAATTTTATAGTGGTTTATTTGCAATAGAAGGAAGAAATTAAGAAAGAGAGAGAGAGAGAGAAAAGGGAAGAAGATTTTCTCTGGTCTGGTCTGAGCCAGGTCAGAGGCTTCAGCCAAATGGCCTTCCCAGAAGATTAAATCTAGCTAGGCTTCCAGCCATGAGGCCTCCTCCAGGTTGAGGGGCCTCCTCAGAGGCTGGTGCCTCCAGAAAGTCAAGGAAAGAGGATTCAGTCTTAACACTTACCATGTGATAATCTAAGGTGTGAATTTAAAAACTATTCCATCCTAATCAGACCATTCTTTAGAAGATCAGATTTAGCTATTTTTTGATCAATAACAATGGAGATACTTGGAATAACAGAATCAGGACTTGGAAACTCCACATTCTCCACCCTACTCAGTTTAACAAGATTTTGAAAGGTCTGCATCAAACTCAAGATTTAATTATCTAAGGAGATGGCCTTTTACAGACATGTACAAAAAAAGGACAGACCTCTGGGCTGTCCTAAGTCAAGCTTAGTCCTCATTGGTACAGATGTGAAGCAGAAAAGTGATGTAAAAACATCCATATAAAGCACATCAGTTTCTGCCTCTCTCTTTCCCTGGAGAGACTGGCTGGCAGCATGCTAAGTGTTCCGACATCTTGGAGTGTTGGGTGGTGAGTTTTGCCCTGGAGCTGATTTCAGGTTCAGGCATCTTAGCTAAGCCTCTTTGGAGGTCAGGCTGATTCTTTCCTCCTTTACACTCAAAACCTTACTTTCTAGATCTCCTATCTTCCTGCCCAGTACTATCCCCTTCCTTCCTCCTTCTTCTTATAATCTTCTCTACTGTATTAATTAAATCCCCATAAAATTTGGCAGCTGACTTGGGTATTTTATTATTTGGGATTTCCCTTGGTGAACACTTAAATTTAGAATTTTTTTTTTTGGTCTCAACTATAATTTCACCCTTTACAAAGGGAAGCAGTCTGAGGTCTCATACTCCAGCTCCTCCAAGTCAAGTTCCACCACCAAGCCCCTCTCACAGGAAGTCACATGAAATATAAAGGTGGTTCTTTCCATCACTTCCTGTGTATTACATGTACCAATGGTGGCTTAAACTTGGCTTTGTACAGCCTTAATCCTTAAGTGGGGGGTTTATAAATTCCTGGTTGCTAAAATTCTAAAAACTAAGGCTGGTGGAGCAAATCAAAAATTCACAAGTCTGTACAATTTTATGCACACATGTTTAGTATTGATATTACCTCATTGTCTATAGTACATTTTATGAAGATGTCACTTTTTTCTTTGTGTCTTTTAATCAGATCTATTTTTTGCTTTAGCTTTGCCTGAGATCATGATTGCTACTTCTTTTTTTTAAAGTAGAATTGTTTGTTACTTCTTTTTTTAAAAATTACTTCAGCTCATGCTCAATAAATTCTGTACCAACCTCTTGCTTTTACTCTGTGTGTATGTGTCTCTGCCTCAAATGTGTTCCTTGGAAATAGAATATTGTAAGATTCTAGTTTTAATCCACTCTGCTATCTGCTTCTATTTTATGGATGAGTTCCTCTCATTCATTTTCACAGTTATGATTACCAACTGCATATTCTATCCATCTTATTTTTCCCCTGTGATCCTGCACTTTCTCCTTTTGCCCTGTCCCTCCTCACAGATGTTTTGATTTTGACCACCACCCTCTATTTTCCCGTTTATTACTCTTCTCCCCTGCTTGTCTCCTTCCCCTCCTATTTTTATTTTGGAAAATTGATTCTATCCTCATGTGTATGATTATTTTCCCTCTTTGAGCCAATTATGATTACAGTAATGTTTAAACATTGCTTGTTACCATCCTTATCCTTCTCTTTACCCTAATAACTTTTTATACCTCTTTAAATGAAATAATTTGCCCCATTCTACCTCTGTTTTCTGTTTGTGCAATCCTCTTTGAATTTTTTTTGCATATCATATCATTCTAATTAGCTTAATCTTACACCCTCTGTCTATATATGTGTGTATGTGTGTGTACATATGTATTCCTTATAACTGATATGTTAATAGTAAAAAAATTAAGAATTCAAATATCATATTTCCACAGAGGAATACATACAGTTTGACCTTATCTAATTCCTTAGACTTTCTTTTTCTTATTTACCTTTTTAGTCTTCTCTTAGTGTATGTGTTTGAGCATCAAACTTTCTGTTTGGGTCTAGTCTTTTCATCAGGAATGCTTGAAAATCTACTATTTTATTAAACAACCATTTGCCCCCTGAAGAGAAAATATTGTTTTGCTGGACAGGTGTTGATGGTTTGTAAACATAGAAAAAGTTTTGTCTTCCAGAATACAATATTAAAGGACTTCCAACCTTTTGATTTGGAATCTGCTAAATCCTGTGTAATCCTTACTGTCATTTCATTGTATTTAAATTGCTTTTTTTTCTGGCCACTTTTAGTCCTTCCTCCTTGGCTTGGAGGTCCTCACATTTAACTATAATATTCTCAAGAGCTGTTATTTGGGAATTTATTTCCATCGGTGATCTGTAGGTTATTTCAATTTATATTTTATATTCTTTTTCAAGAAAATCAGGGCAGTTTTCTTTGATAATACCTTGTATTATGATGTCTAGACTTTTTAAATTTTAATCATAGATTTGTTACTACAATAATTCTTAAATTGTCTCCTTTAGATCTGCTTTCCAGTTCAGTTGTTTTTTTTTTAATGAGATATTTCATTTTTTCTTCTATTTTTTTCATATCTTTGATTTCAATTGTTTCTTGATGTCTTGTGAATCATTAGCTTCTAGTTGCCCAATTCTAATTTTTAAGGTACAATTTTTTCCATGAGCTTTTGAACCTCCTTTTCAATTTGGCTCTTTCTGTTGTTTTTTTTCTTCTTACATTGATTTTATTTCTCCTCCCCATTTTTTCTCTGCCCCTATTAATCAATTTTTGACATCCTTTTTGAAATTTTGTATGTTTTTTTCTTTTCTTTCTGTGTCTCATTCTGTATCTGTACCTTGCTTCTTTTTCTTCATAAATTTTTAAATAAAGTTATCTATATTTTTATTTGCTCATTTTCCCAGCTTTTTTCTTGACTTTCATTTTAATCTTATATGTGGACTCTGTTGTCAGCAGAGAGAGAGAGAGCACTCTCTTCAAGTTTCATTTTTTCCTTGATGCTTCCCTTAGTTATATTTATGTCTTTCTGCAAGTTTCAGTTCTTCTAAGGTGATACAATGACTTATGAGCTGGGTTCTCTGAAAGCTACCTCCCACTGCTGATTCAATCACCCCCGAAGACTGTTAATGGATTGCAGAGCTCAAAGCAGAGTGAGCTTCTCTGTTTTGGGGCTTGAAGTCTTTCCACAGGCTTGGGAAAGGGCTTTTGGCCTCACTCGACTTTATCACAGTAGACACACTATGAACTGCTTCATCCTAGGGCTCGTAATTTTCTTTTGACATTTGGTAAGGCCTAACTTTGGACCTTGGTCTGGGCTTACATAGGCCAGACACACTGTGGATTGTCTTGTGCTAGAGCTCCCATCCTTGCCCTGGACTTATGCATACAATGCATACCAGGCAGACTGCCTCCCACTGGGGTTCACATCCTCACTACAAGCTTGGGCTGGGGTTGTTAGCCTCACTCTTGGTTTATACAGATTAGGTGTTCAGTGTAGACTGCCTAGCACTGGGATTTTACTGCAGGCTTGGGCTGGAATTTGGCACTGTTATTGGCTTAGGTAGGGTTTCAGGATCTGGATATTGGCTTGGGCCTAGGCTCAGAACCTGAAACAGTAGATATATTATGGGAGGGACTTGCTGTTGTTTTATTCTGGTACTTCTTGCTATAATGTCTTGCAGGGGATACTCCCCTCTCATCCCAGTGACCCTCTTTCTGCCTACCTTTCAAGTTGTTCTCTGAATGAAAGTTTCTTCACTCTGTCTCCTTGTTCTTTGATTCCAGGATTCATTTTGAGACATTATTTTAAATTTGATTGGAGTGGATTATCAAAGTAGTTCAAGCTTTTCCTGCTTGTACTCTGCCATCTTGGCTCCTCCTCAATAATTTTATCTTCTTTAGGCTCAATATCTCCAATTTATTCAATCTACATATAGCCTTTTATCATCCTTGTTGCTTTCCACTGGATGGTCTTCTGTTTATCACTATTTTCCCCAAATAAAACCCAGAATGAAGCATAATATTCTAAATGTGACCTGATAAAAGAGTTGAGGATGGAAGGTCTCTCTTATCCTAAGTTCTGAACATTATGCCATTTTTTAACACAGGCTAACACTTTATAAGCTGACTTGGCTACTGTATTAAACTTTTGATGTGGAATTTACTATTTCCTAAACCTCACGATTTTTTTCACATAAACTGCTATCTAAAAATGATTTTATCATCTTGCCTTTCTGAACTTAATATATGAATACAATTAGAAGACTTTACATTCATTCCTATTATATTCAGTTGTATTAGAGCTATCATAATATTCTAACCTGTCAAGATATTTTTGGATTCCTGACTGTCATTCAGTATGTGAGCTATTCCTCCCTGAATTGTGCCTTTGGAATATTTAATAAGGATTCCAAATGTACCTTTAACCAAATCATTAAAGAAAAAAAAAGAAAAATTAAACAGCACAGAACCAAGATTTTAGAGCACTTCATTTAGACTGCATTCTCCATAGAAAAAGACTATCAGACTATATTAAAATTCTCTCTATTGAAACATTTTTAAAAATCTATTCCCAAATTACATTATTTAGTCCACTTTACCTAATGATTTTCAATAAGAATAGCAAGAAAAACTTTATGAAATATGTTGATAAAAACTTAGGAAATTACATTTATAGCATTCCCTGAACAAGGCAATGAAATATTTAGCATTGCATGTCCTTGATTAAGTAATAATCTTCTTTTCTTTCTTTTTCTAAGTGTTCACTAAAAATCACTCAAACAGCAACTAAGAACTGTCACTCAATGAATCAAATGATGAACCTGGAATTGGGATGTTCTAAATTCGAATTTGGTTTTAAACAATTAGTAGATATATGATTGGGCAAGTCACTTAACATATCTGCCTTGATATCCTCATCTGGAAAATCTGGATAATAAAATTCCCAATCTCACAGGGTTGTTGTGAGGGGAAAAATGAAAGAATACACATAAATTATTCTGTGTAACTTAGAGTGTTATATAAATGTTATTTATAATGAATATTCTAAGATTTTGCCAGGAATAGATGTCAATCTCAGTGGATTATACTTTATATAATATGAAGACTGGGGAATTTGTTTTTTGCAATTTTTTTCTCACTTCATGTAAAAATACTAATACAAAATTTGAAACAAAATAGTTTATTGATAAGATCATATTCATGCTAATGCAAGTTCAATGCATATGCAGATATATTAACACAACTCATTAATATTCAATTGCGTCAGAGTTGATCAAATCAAAGTTCTAAGAAAATGTGACTAAGTCTCAAATTCCAGGTAGAAGTCAGTTAATATATATTTATTTTATTTATAATTTTTAATAATAAATTTCCACAGCACTTTTCCAAAGTTATATAAATCAAATTGTCTTCCTCCCTTCTTTCTTTCCTGCCTTCTAGAGCCAGTAAGCAATTGAATCTAGGTTACACATGTTTTATCACACAAAACATATTTCCACATCATTCAATTTTGTAAGTGAATAATCTTATAAAACCCCAAACCTAAAATATATATTCAAATAAACAAATGATAAACCATACATTTCTATCTGCATTTTTACTCCAACAGTTCTTTCTCGGGAGGTAGAAGGCATTCTTTTTCATAAGTCCCTCAGAATTGTTCCAGATCATGGTATTGCTGTTAGCAAAGTCTATAACATTTGATTTTTTCCCACAATATTGATGTTACTATGAATAACACTTTCCTGGTTCTACTTATTTTACTCGGAATCAGTTCACATAGGTCTTTCTGAAATCATCCTGTTCATCATTACTTATAGCACAATATTATTCCATCACCATTATATACCACAATTTGTTTAGCCTTTCCCCAATTGAGGAACATTCTTTTAGTTTCTAATTCTTTGCTCCACAAAAAGAGCAGCTGTAAATATTTTTGTACAAATGAATCCTTTTCCATTTTTTAAAAAATATTTCTTTGTGATATAGATGCAGTAGGGGACATAATTCCAAATTGTTCCCCAGAATGAGGAATAAGCTAAGTTCTTAGGGTTTATCAAACACTAGATTGCTGAAGTCATTTACTCCTAATCTATTCCATTGATCCACTCTCCTATTTCTTAGCCAGTACCAGATTTTCAACTTAATGACTTTGGTTTGAAATTTCTAACAACATCAGTCAGTCAGTTAAAAACAAAACAACAACAACAACAACAACAACAACAACAACAACAACAACAAACAACAAAAAACATTTCTTAAGCCCCTAATACATGCCAGGTAGAAGGAAAGAAAATAAAACATAGTTCCTGCTCTCAAGAAGTTCACAGTCTAATATATAATAAAACATGGAAACAATTATAAAGAAACAACACATATAAAAATGAATATATTTACTTTACTTTCTGTTTTTTTAGAAGGATATCTCTTCTAAAGGTGTGATTATTTTCATTTCTGAATTACTTTGTTTCTGAAGTTCCATCAAGGTCATTCAGTGAAAAAAACATTTCATTTCTTAGGTGCTTGTTGCTATGGTTACAGGCCCTGTGCCAGGTACTGGAAGATACAAAGAAATACCAAAGGAAGGAAATTATTGTAAACCCTCAATGAGCTCACAATCTAATGGGAGAGACATATGCACAAATATATATATATATATATATATATATATATATATATATATTCAAGAAGGATAAAGAGGGGAAAAAAAAACTAAAAGAGGACAGCTACTAGAATTAAGAGGAATTGGCTTCCTATAAAAGATGGGATTTTAGTCAGGACATGAAGGAGGCCATAGATACCAGGGAGATTGCTTCCATTCTTATATCTTTGCTTATTGAAAGAAATAATTCTATGATAGGTAAAGTTTATTCTTTGTAACAAGAGGCCATGAAAAAAAAAACATCACCCAGTATTGATGACAATAGTTGTGACATTGTTCAAATTCTTAAATCTCTGCTGTATGCCAGCCTATCACAGTTATATAGATTAATTTCTCTGACCTGTGCCCTCCTCCAAGTATCTGATTCCAATTGCTTCCACAACATTTGCTTTCCTGAAGTTGAAAGCAATCTTTCTACCACAGAGACTAATTTTAACATTTCTTTTAATGTATTCTGTTCAGCTTTATTAAACGTATTTAACATTAGCTTACAGGATATCCTTAAGCAATCTATGCATGTGATCATGTGTGTGTATGTGTATGGGGGGGTGTATTGTCAATTTTCAGGCAGGAAGGAACATTTCCAAAAAATAAACATCTCAATATATATCAACTAGGAAATATAATTGATTCCTGACCCTCTTTCCATTTTACTCTTAGAACACCTCAGTACAAGGCAGACATGAATATAAATTTTGCATATAACCACTTAAATTATCTCTAATGGATACCAATTATCAGATATGTTTACTTTAATAGAGTTAACCCACTTTTAAACATCATTTGCTATTTTTAAGTTCTTTTACCTCTAGTATTGCAATATTCAATTTCCAGACTCATGACTTCTTTGGTGGAAGATGTGCCTAGTAATTAAACTCTTTCCATCAAAGTGAATCAGCAACTCTTCTACAAATTAGCAACTTATAAAATTGCCACAGGGTAGCAGACATGTATCATTGATGGGACTGAACCCAGGTTTTCCTGTCAATTTCATTTTTCCTGTCTGCTATATAATGTTTCCTCATACAATTTTATATTAATTAGGTACACTATCTACAACAAAGGAGATTAACTTTCTACTTACAAAACCTTTAGTTCTGAAAATGTGATCCAAGGGCCACTGGAGTATCTGAGATTATTTCAGGGAGCCTTCAAGGTCAAGAGTATTTTCCTAATGATACTAGGACATTTAAAATTACCAGTGTGGTAAATGGCAAAAACAGAAGTTAGCTGTAGTTCAATCCAAAAGGTTAAAAAAAAAGATGATTGTTAAATTTCCAGTGTGAAGTAATTTTTTTATTCTGCAAATGCTACAAATCAATCCTTGATTTATTGTATTGTTGATTATCTACACTTAAGAAAGTTATAAAGAAAATATTAATTATAAAATTCAATTTAAATGTGTTATGATTACTTTTTTTTCCTGGAGAGCTGATTTTTAAATAGTTAATAGCATACAGTTGGATAACACAGCTGCATTAATTCATATTAACAAAAAAAAATTTAGCTTTTGCTAATCCTCAATTAATTTTAAGAGTATAAAGGAGTTCCGAGATTAAAGTTTTGAGAACCATACCATAAAGGACATGTATCAAGAACTGACTTTTTTTCATTTTTTTATTTAGTATATTTTTCCATGGTTACATGATTCATGATCCCCCCTCACTATAGAATCTGACAAGCAGTTCCACTGTGTTATACATGTATCATTATTCAAAACCTATTCCCATGTTTTTCATAACTGTAGTAGAGTGATCCTTTAACATCAAGACCCCAATCATATCCCCATTGAACTACATGATTGCTCACATAGCTTTCTAATGCATTTCTGTTTCCATAGTTCTTTTTCAGGATGTGGACAACATTCTTTCTCACAAGTTCCTCTGGATTGTCCTGGATCATTTCATTGTTGCTAGTAGAAAAATCAATTGTAACACAGTGTATCAGTCTCTGTGTATAATGTTCTCCCTGTTCTGCTCCTTTCGCTCTGTATCAATTCCTGGAGGTCATTCCAGTTCACACAGAAATACTCCAGCTCATTATTCTTTTCAGAATAATAATATTCCATCACTATCATATACCTCTATTCAGACATTTTCCAATTTTTGCCACCACAAAGAACATGGATATAAATACTTTTGTACAAACCTTTTTCCTTATTATCTCTTTGGGGTACAAACCCAATGGTGGCATGGCTGGGTCAAAGGATAGGCATTCTAGTCCTTTGGGCATAGTTTTGAATCTCCCTCCAGAATGGTTGGACCAATCCACAACTCCACCCATCAGTGCCCCAATTTTGCCACAACCACACCAACATTTATCACTTTCTTTTGCTGTCATATTGGCAAGCCTGCTAGGTATAAAGTGGTACCTCAGAGTTGTTTTAATTTACATTTCTCTAATCAGGAGGCTTTTAGAACACTTTTTTCATGTGCTTATTACTAGTTTTGATTTGATCATGTGAAAACTGCCTATTTGTGTCTCTTGACCATTTGTCAATTGGAAAATGACTTGATTTTTTGTAAATTTGACTTAGTTCTTTTATATTTGGGAAATTAAATATTTGTCAGAGAGTTTTGTTATAAAAGTATTCTTACAGTTTGTTGCTTTCCTTCTAATTTTGGTCACATTGGTTTTGTTTGTATAAATCATTTTAATTTGAAATCATCTAAGTCATTAATTTTTCATTTTGTAATATTCTCTTTTTTTTCTTGGTCTTAAATTCCTTCCTTTCCCACAGATCTGACAGGTCTATTATTCAATGTTCATCTAACTTATTTATTATTTCACTCTTTATATTTTTCATTTACCTATTTTGATTTTATCTTAGTATAGGGTATAAGATGTTGATCTAAACCTGATTTTTCCCATACTGTTTTCTAATTTTCCCAGCAGTTTTTGTCAAATAGTGGATTCTTGTCCCCAAAGCTGGGGTCTTTAGGCTTATTGAACAATAGTTTACTGAGGCCATTTACTCCTACTCTATTCCATTGATCCAACCTTCTGTCTCTTAGCCAGTACCATATTGTTTGATAACCACTGCTTTATACTACAGTTTAAGATCTGGTACTGCTAGGCCCCCATCTGTCACATTTTTTTTTTCATTATATCCCTTGAGATTCTAGGTCTTTTATTCTTACAGATGAACTTTGTTACAATTTCTCCAAATCTATTAAAATAAATTTTTGGTAGTTATTATACTAGCTCATCCTACCCAGGAGCAATGAATGTTTTTCCAATAAGTTTAGATCTAGTTTGTATTGTGTGAGAAGTGTTTTTTAGATGTGTTCATATAATTACTATGTTTGTCTTGACAGATACATTCCTAAAAATTTATATTGTCTAGAGTAACTTAAAATGGAGTTTCTATTTCAAACTCCTGCTGCTGAGTTTTGTTGGAAATATATATGCTGATGATTTATGTAGGTTTATCTTGTACCCTGCAACTGTGCTAAAGTTGTTAGTTATTTCCACTAGTCTTTTAGTTGACTTTTTGGGGTTCTTTTCATCTGCAAAGGGTAATAGTTATAGTTAAATTTCCTCATTACCTACTTTAATCCCTTCAATTTAGTTTTTTTTTCCCCCTCTAATTGCTATTGCTAGCACTTCTGGAACGATATTAAATAATAGAGGTGATAATGGGCAGCCTTGCTTCATTCCTGTTCTTATTAGGAAAGTTCTTAATTTGTCCCCATTACAGATGATGCTTGCTGATGGTTTAATATATATATATATATATATATATATATATATATATATATATATATATATATATATATATATATATATATATATACTATTTATTATTTCGATGAATGGTCCTTCTATTACTATACTTTCTAGTGTTTTCAATAGGAATGGGTGTTGTATTTTGTCAAAGGCTTTTTTTATAACTATTGAGATAATTATGTGATTTCTGTTGTTTTGGTTGTTTATATGATCAATTATATGGATTATTTTCCTAATATTAAAGAATCTTTGCATTCCTGGTATAAATTCCACCTGATCATAGTGATTATTCCTGTGATAACTTCCTGGAGTCTTTTTGCTAGTATTCTATTTACAATTTTTGCATCTATGTTCATTAAGGAGATTGGTCTGTAATTTTCTTTCTCAGTTTTTGTTCTGCCTGGGTTTGGAATGAGTACCATATTTGTATCATAAAAGGAATTTGGTAAAAGTTCTTCATTGCTTATTTTGTCAAATAATGTGTATAGTTGTTCTTTAAATGTTTTATAGAATTCACTTGTGAATCCATCTGACACTGTGGATTTATTCTTGGGAAGTTCCTTGATGGCTTGTCCAATTTCCTCTTTTGCTAATCTAGCCAATCTACATTTTTATAAATATTCAACCATTTCACCTAGATTGTCATATTTGTTGCCACATAATTGAGCAAAATAGTTCTTAATAATTATCTTAAATTCCTTTTCATTAGAGGTGATATTTCCCTTTCTATCTTTTATATTATTAATTTGATTCTCTTCTTTATTATTTTATTAGCTTAACTAGTATTTTATCTATTTTATTTGTTTTTTCAAAGTACGAGCTCCTAGCCTAACTTATTAGTTCAATAGGTTTTTTTACATTCCATTTTATTAATTTCTCCTTTAATTTTTAGGGTTTCTAATTTAGTTTTTATCTGGGGATATTTAATTTGTTCCTTTTCTAATTTTTTTTAAATTGCAAGCCCAATTCATTGATCTCCTTCCTCTTGATTTTGTTGCTGTAGGCACTCAGAGATAGAAATTTTCCCCTGAGTACTGCTTTGCCTGTATCCCATAGGTTTTGATATTATGTCTATTTTTTCTATTTCTTTAGTTTTCAATTAATTTTAAATTTGTCTTTCCATGGGCCCTTGTTAATTATGATTTTTAATTGCATTATTATCTAAAAATCATTTATTATTTCTGCTTTTCTGTATTTGTTTGCAATATTTCTATGCCCTAATACATGGTTGATCTTTGTATATGTACCATGTACTGCTGAGAAGTATATTCCTTTTTATTCCTATTCATTTTCTCCAGATATCTATTAATTTTAATTTTTTGGCATTTCATTCCCTTCCCTTCCTTTACTTCTTCCTTATTTATATTTCAGTTCAATATATCTAGTACTAAAAGGGGAAGTTTGAGATCCCCCACTAATATGGTCTTACTATTTATTTCTTCCTTGAGCTCCTTTAATTTTTCCTTTAGAAATCTAAATGCTATGCTATTAGGTACATAAACATTTAGTAATGATATTATTTTATTGTTTATAGTACCCTTTAACAGAATCTACCTTTCTTCCTTATTTCTTTTAATCAGTTCAATTTCTACTTTGGTCATGCCTGTTATCATGATTGCTACTACTTCCTTTTTAATTTTTTTTACATTACATGACACATAATAAATTCTGCTCCAGCCCTTTACCCTGAATACATATGTGTTACCCTGCCTCAAATGTGTTTCTTGTAAAAAACTTATAGTAGGATTCTGTTTTGTTTTATCCACTCTGCTATTTAATTGGTGAGTTAAATCAAAGGAAAGTGATAAATGTTGGGAGGGATGTAGCAAAGTTTGGGAAATTAATATTTTATTGGTGGAGTTGTGAATTGATCAAACCATTCTAAAGGACAATTTGGAACTCTGCCCAAAGGGCTATAAAACTTTCCCTTTGATCCAGTAATACCACTACTAGGTCTGTATTCCAAAAAGATAATAAGAAAGGGAAGGGAAGGACCTACTTTGTACAAATAACTTGTACAAAAATAATGGCTCTTTTTGTGGTAACAAAGAATTAGAACTTGAGGGGATGTCCATCAATTGGGGAATGGCTGAACAAATTGTGGTAAATTTTGGTGATGGAATACTATTGTGCTATAAGAAATGATAAGCAGCATTATTTCAGAAAAAGCTAGACAGATCTACATGAACTGATGCAGATTGAAATAAGCAGAACCAGGAGAACTTTGTACAGAGTAACAACAATATTATATGATGATCAACTATGAAAACTTAGGTACTCTCAGCAATGCAATGATCTGGAAAAATCTTGAAAGACTTATGATAAAGAATACTACTGTCCTCCAGAGAAAGAACTGCTGAAAGATGTGAAACAGAGCATATTATCTTTCATATCAGATTATTTTGGAGTTTTGGTTTTGTATGAGTGTGATCTTACCACAATGGACAATATGGAAATGTATTTTGCATGACAATAAAAAGAGGTTACATGTATCATCTATCCATGTAGAGAGCTAAACAAGTTAACCTTATTGAGTCCCTTGTGATTTCTTGTCATATTTATATTTTTTATGCTTCTATAGAGTCTAAAATTTGAAAGTCAAATTTTCTATTCAGCTTTGGTTTTTTCATTAGGAATCATCTACTTCATTAAAGACCCACTTTTCCTTGAATGATTTATTAATTTTTTTCTGGGTACTTTATTCTTCATTAGAGTTGCAGGTCTTTTGCCTTCCAAAATATCACATTATAATCTCTCTGCACCTCTGCACATTTAAGTTGATTGTTGCTAAATCTAATATGATTCAAAATATGAGTCCATGATATTTGAATGGTTTCCTTCTGCCTGCTTGAAATATCACCTCTTTGAACAAGGAACTCAGAGATTTGACCATGATCTCCCTGGGAGTTTTCATTTTGGTGTCTCTGTCAAGTGGTGACTGGTGGGTTTCTCAAATGTCTATTTTACCCTCTGGTTCTAGGATATTCAGGCAAGTTTCTTTGACAGTTTCTTGATGTGTGATGTCTAGCCTCTTTCTTTGATGATAATTTTCAGGTAACACAATTCTTAAATGACATCTCTTCAATCTATTTTCCAGGATGGTGTTATTGTTGTTTTTCAATAGCACATCTCATTTTTTTCTTTTTTCTCCTTCTTTTGTTCTTATCTTTTTGTTTCTTCATGTTTCATGCATCATTCTCTTTCATGTTCCAAATTCTAAGTATTGGGCATTCTTTTCTTGAGCAAATATTTTCCCCACTAAAAGAACATCAATGTTCAGGACCATAATCAATGGGAATCCCCTAGGGTTCAAGAGTAGCAGATTTATTCTTTTTTAAGTGATGAATATTTTAAAACCTCAGCTCTAATTTAGGGATTTTTAGCTTTTTTTTTCTAATGAATACCTTTGACATTCTGTTAAAGCTCATGGATGACTCCAGATAATTTTTTTTAAATGTGTAAAATCAAGTTCATATGATTACATAATGAGAATAAATACCAAATTTTCTTTTTGCTGTCCAAGTTCATGTTCACTCTGTTCTCTATCCATGGACCATTGTCTCCTTTTTTTAAGTCCTCTTTTTGCATTTATTCATACCTCCTCCAATTTTGGTACAGCTAAGTTGTTTAGTGTTTAGAGCACTGGGTGTGAGGTCAAGAAAACCTAAATTCAATGCTGACCTCTGATACTTAGTTATGTGATCTTTGATAAGTCACTTAATCTCCTTTTACTTCAATCCATTGGAGAAGGAATTGATGGCCTATGTACAGTACTGGCATATGGTCCAGGAAGTCACAAAAAATTAGACACCACTGTAAACCTTAAAATTTCTTAGACTTGTGAATGTTGGAAATTTCACCACTGGAATGTGAACCCCATTGGCAAGGGAGGTTCCTCCTCCTCCCTTCTTAAGATTACTTTAGGACAGAAACCTTTTGCTGAACAATGGAAAGGGCTGCAGCATAGATCAAAATTTAATTATTCCAATCTCCACCCTACTCAGGGTAACAGGATTTAGGAAGGGCTGCAGCAAAGGATCAAGATTTAATTATTTGAGAATATGGCCTTCAACAGACATGTGCAAAGTCACAGACTTCTGGGCGGTCCTGGGTTAAGGTAGAGCCACCATTGGCACAGGGAAGACATGGACAGTGATTGGTAGATGTGAGAACTGAGGGGAGGGAACTTGGATGGTTTCCTTAAAGATAGTGGGGGTCTGAGGACTAGGGGGGTTGGTTGGAGAGGTTGTGCTCAGAGAAGCTTGCTCTGAAGGAAGCTGGAGGTGGAGGCCCCTGAGACTGTTTCTCCATTTTGGTCACGTGAGTGATAGGGACTGATCTCTTTTCTTTGCCTCAGCTATCTAAGGGCTTGGGTCTTTTGGCCCAGCCTAAACAGAAGGGGTATTTAAGCCCTATTCCCTTCTCTCCCCTTTCTCTCTCCCTCTCTCTCTCTCTCTATCTCTAATACCTTTCTTCCTCCTGTTTGTAATTAAACTCCATAAAAGTTTGACTGCTGGCTTGAGTTTTCATTTAGGAATTACATAGCTGAATTCCTTGGAGACCTTAAATTAATATATATCAGTCTTTTAATGTGATTTCCTTGTCACACCACTCAATGATTCAGCAATAGCAAGAAATTATCCCACACATTTGAAATGGCAATGCACAAAACTCAAATCATAATTTATGAGAAATCATGCTTTATCATGTAATTAAAAGTGTTCTTCTGGACAATTAGTACTCAATATCTCAGGTATGTATAAAATGTAGAAAGAAGAGAAGAGTACAAAGAGGAATTTGGGTGATGTTTGAAAAAAATATTTATTTTTAAAAATTACCTTTGGCTATCTGTGGCCTGCAGAGTGCACAAAAAAACAAAAACTTTAACTGAATTTTCTATGCTTCTCTTCAAGATTATAAAAATGTACAATCTTATCTTACCTATCTGAATTTAAATGAACCATAAGACACTTGCAAATATTAGGTATTATTTCAAACTTTATCATGTAGTGAGGGATATAGTAAATTATTAATTGGGTTCAAAATGTCAGGAATTGTTTTCAACCCTCAGTTGTAAATAGCAAGGTGTTGTCAGTTGCTACTGAAATAAGAACAATTGGAATGCTAATCATACAGAACAAGTTCTAAAATTACATAATTCTCTTGCTGTGTTACTTTTAGGATTTTGAGAATTTCAGTAGCATGGACAGCAAGCAACTGTGTTCTTTTTATTTAAAGGAAGAATCTTAGCATTGAATCCCCTCCCACACAGTTGTGCTTTGGTAACACAGCAAAAGTTACACAGCTATATCTGGAGCATCATATAACAATTCACAATGATGTCTTCTTGACAAATGGTTTTTAAGCTTTTTGCCTAAAGATCCCTGTCACAGGTCAAAAGAATCTAAATTACTATTTACTCTAGTTACTAGGACATCTAAAACATTGTCACTAAATTATATGTTTAATGCAACTAACTTTTATTATATTTTGAAAAAGGAGATTATGTTCATCATTATCTCTTAGATGTCATGAGTGTTATTGTCTTATATAATTATTATTTCATTTGATTCTCATAATAGTCTTATATGGTGGATAGAGCAAGAATCATTAAACACAAATTACAGATGAAGAAATGGGTTCAAAGAGGGTAGTGACCTGTTATCCTTTTATTTCCATCCAAAGTTATTATCAGTGACTTAGATAAAGATGTACATGGCATTTTATTATAAGTAACGATGCCATAAGGCAGAAATGACAAGCTTTATAGTAGAAGACAGAGCTAGGATAATAGGCTGAATCTAATAATGTCAGCTTTACTAGGGCTCATTCATTCACTTGACAATGTTTTCTTTGTTTCATGGGTAAGATTAAAATTAATATCCAGTACTCCAAGTATTATATTTTATAATATTTATTAATAATCACTTGAAGTAGAAGAAATACAAGACCAAAGTAAAAGCCTAAGTAAAGCCATGTGAGAAAAATCCTCCTGCCAAGCTCTCCCCAAGCCTCATTCCAGGAAGAAGAGAGTGAGGGTGGAGATAAACAAAACTTATATTTTTCCTATGGTTGTACATTACATAGATACATAACTGGGATATTGGGAAAGAGAGTCTCTGGAGAGCAAAATTCTATCCACATAATCGCCATTGGAAAATGAACATGTAGAAATTTCCCATATTTACATGGCTAGTTTCCCCAATGAATCAGTACACATAATCAACTTATATCTCCAAAAAGCTTTAACTAGGGGTACATAAAATATTGCAGTTTCTAAGGGGAAATCGCAATAATTTGGGGACAAAAGAGAAATGAAAGAGAAGGTGAACCAAACTAATGATTGCTAAGCACATTGAAAAATAGCCAAGTAGAGGGCAATCCTCTTTGGCATAAGAGTGTATATTCAAAATAAATGCATTCACTTATTTCACACAGTTCAATTAACTGCATCTCAAAGTTCATTCTAGATCTTTTGGTACAGTGGTTTCTGCAGGCATCTTTCATAGCACCTTCTCCAAACAGTTCACTTTCTTGATTTGGGGAAGTAGCAAGTTTCTTATCCTAAAATTACTCTCAAACAAGAAAAAATGTTATAAATCTAGAATTCTATGACAATAATACAATTTCCTCTGAGGAGGGTGTTGGCCAATATACGTATTACCCTGGGATACATGACTGAGTTATGAGATGTATGAACCAATTGTCAAAAGAAAATCCAAAACATAAAAAACCCAAATAAGAGAAAAAAATAACTACTGGATGAAACAAAGTATCAGTCTCATGTATAAGAGTTCTAATTAAGGAACAATAAGACTATAATAATCAGGGCCCAATTAAAGTGATTTATGTCCCATAAGCCTGTAGTAGCAATTATGCACTTACCCATTCATCAGGCAGGACTACAGAAAATTGCCATACTATGAAGAGAGAAAAAGGACTAGATTTTGAAGCAGAAAGGAAATAAAATTCCTGCTCTTATTTTACCTTTGCTCTCAGAGATAGGGGAGCCAAAATGGCAGTGAACTGAGGTACTTGGTAGAAGTCTGGATCTGACACAAGGGAAGCTTGCACCTGACTTTGAAAACAGATACTTCCTTTAACCCCAAAATAAGTTCAAGTCCCCTGTCTTGGCATAGAATCTCATCAGTCCCACTGGGATTGGTTGGTTTCCTTGACCTTGTGCTCCTAGGTTTTGTGGAGGTTAACTTTGTGCTCCTTGGCCAGTGCCTTTAGTAATCCCTTCTCCTGGAATCAGACACAATCATTAATCAAAATTCCATAATATTTAACAATCAATAGCAGGTTTCCATAGTCTAAAGCTGTTGGTTATGAATTGACATTAGAGCTAATGGACATTTTAAACTTACACTAGTGCAAAATAAAAAAAATATATAAAAAGATTAATACTGGTAATATGTGCTGCAAGTACAAAAAGTGAGAGAGAGAGAAAGAAAACTCAAATACTGTATTGCACATTCAAGGAAAAACAATAATAAATTTATATATACATATATACATATACATATAGTTCACAATCAATGACACACCATATTAAGCAAGGAGAGGCACACTACAAAGGTTTCTCACTCAAAAAATAGATCTATTTCCTTTTTAACTTGGCCATAATCCACAGTGCGAGTGCACCTGATTTTCATCAATTAATGGTAGTACGGAAGCTAACGCACATTCAAAGAAGTACCAAAATCCTCCAAATCACAACAGCCCATTTAATGACAATATCAAACAAACCTGCTGTGATTAGGATTCACATGAGGTGCTGAGTGACATTTAAAAAACCATTGAAGCTCATAGATACTTATCACAAATTCTCCAGATCTAGCCAATCTTTCAACCTTAGTGAAGATATTTCTGCCACAGTCTATTAATGTCATCATTCCAAAATGTGGCTTAAGAAACCAGATAAAAAACAAATAAACAAACAACAATAAAAATCTCTGTACTGCTGATGAAAACCTTTTGGGTCTAAAATGACACCAAGAATCTAAATAATTCTGATGGAAGGATAGAGTAAGCTGAAGAGTTATGAATATAAAAACCCATCTAGGGGTTACAAAGCCTCCTGGGAAAACCTTCATACCTCCCAGATGAGATTATAACCCATCATGGGTTAACCAAGCCCCTTGGGAAACCTCCCTACTCTGCTGTGAGACTGTAACATTTATAAAAGGCATGTTTTTATATGTCCTATCCATTGCAATGGAGGCGAGGAATTACAATAGTAAAAATTACTTCTGATGTCTCATTCATTACATTTTTTTATGAATGTAGAGGTGGAGAATACAATAGTGCTATTGCACTTCTCTTCAACTACTAAATGGACCCTATATCTTGTTACAAACAAGTCAGAGATAGGCAAATGATCGGTCAGAGGTAGTAGTGCTTCTAGATATCTGAAAAATCACTTGTGAAGACCCCTTAAAATCAATTGAAATTTTTAGTTCATTAGATTCTCCAAAGGTTGTATACAGGTTGTAACCAGTTGGATGGAGTCCATCCATCATCATCTATGTGACAATTAACAAAGCAAAAAGGAACAAAAGGCCATTTAAGCAACATGTGACCTCAATGAATCTGGTGACAAACCTAGCATCCATAAGGACCTATGGTTTTACCATTGAAAAAGGGTTTGTCCAAGTTGTTTATGTACTTTTATAATGATATTTTCTTCAGTCCAGTCATAGAACAGTATAAAGACAGTGCAACAGAATATATAGCTAATAGCCAAAAAACAGTAAGTGAAAATGATTTAGTGTAACAGAAGATATTAGATTAGAATATGTGAACTTAAAAAACAAAATCTTAAAGCATACAATCAGCAAATACAATATATGTGAAAGGAGGTGAGCAATGAATTCAAGAGTCCTTTTCCCCGAATCTGATAGTTGCATTACAGAGACTTCTTCGCTATTTGGAGGGAAACAAACAGAAATAATTAACATCAATAAGGCAAATGTAGCCTGAGAAGGCTAAAAGTTCACCTCTAGAGTCTTTAAGATTCCTTCCTTCACAAGTATTATCCATCTAGATTCCTTTGGTCACACTTCTGGGGTTCCCCATTCTCACACTGAGCATAGTGTGGACAAACCTCATATTGAATGTGTTGCAGAGACTGGGCAAGCCAAAATGGCAAGGGGGTATAGGGACATGAATCTCCATTCTTTCTGAAATTCAAGATTACTCAAGCTATCAATTGCAAGGTATCCTATCAATTCAAGAACCCCCAGGGATGGCAGCAAGAAAAGATATCCTAAAAGTTTGAGCTGTGCATGCTTGTGTGCATGCATCTCTGGGAATGGAAGCTATTTGAGATAGGCAGGAAGCTAGTCCATGCTTGCAATTACACTTCATGTCTCTAGGTAATGCTACCATTGTATGTGTATTGGCTAGGAGTAAAATCAAGAGGTTTGGAAACATAACTTTGCTTCCCTTTCCCCCAGGGGTAAAGCCAGTTGCCCTGTGATACATCAATCCCCACCCCCACAGTCAAGAGCATGGAAGCACCACCCTAGGTTAGCCAGGCTGGGGTCGGGGTGGATAGTGTATAAGGGGCTGCTCCATGCTATATTCCCCTTCTGAAAAGTGGCTAGTGCAGATTTGAGACCCACATGATTGTAGGGAGGGATAGCCCAAGGGGATTTGGATCACACCCTTCTGTCAGGAAAAATAAGGTATTTCCAAAGAGCTCTCTGATCTTCAGACAAACAGCAGAAGTAGGGAGGCCATGGAAAGAGTGAGGGGAGCAAAATGCAAAACAGCAGTAGCTTTCTGACAGCAGAAATGGCTTTTAAGCACCCCCCAGCCAGTGTCTCGTCAAATGTGGGAGGTGGAGGCAGGCTTCTGATGGTAGGCTCAAATAAGGACCCCCAGGCAGTGTCTTCAAAAAATGTGGTGGGTGGACAGCAGGCTCAGTTCCTCTTGTGGGTGGGTTCCCACCACACAAAAAAAAGAGTTCCTTGAGAGGGAGGGTGGAAAGCTGTAGCAGAAAGAAAACATGTTGCTGTTTTTTTTTTTTCAAAATAATCTACTCCCTATCTTTACTCAAAGGCGATCTTAAAATAAGATCAAGGATTCTGTCTCTTTGTGGCTAACCAAAAATGTAAGATTAAAATTAATATCCAAAAGCTACAACTATTATATTTTATAAGATTTATTATTAATAATCACTTGATGTAAAAGAAATACAAGAATCAAAGTAAAAGCCTGAGTAAAGCCACATAAGAAAAATTCTCTTGCCAAGCTCTTCCCCATCTTCCCCAGCCACATTCCAGGAAGAAAAGAAAGAGGGCAGAGCTAAACAAAACTTATATCTTCCCTATGTTAGTGCTTTACATAGATATGTAAGTAAGATGTTGGGAAAGAGCATCCCTGGGAAGCAAAATTGTATCCACACACATGCATTGTGCTAGAGGCTGAAGGCAATATTGAGTTAATCTATAACATAGTTTCTGGCCTACTTGAACTTTTAATATAGTATAGAATTAAGGCACAGCCACAAATAACTATAATAGCCAAATTACTTAACCGTTTGAGAAATATAAAGTACACTGTTGTATGATGTGAGAGGTAGAAAGTAGTTACTTGATTGCAGGTGGAAGAGGGAATATGTGAAGTGACATTTCATGGCTAAATGTAAATTCCTCAACTGTGATTAAAACCAACAGTTATGGTGCAGAATGGAGGACCTATATATGTGAAAAAAGATCCAAGTATATTAGTAGATTTCCAGGCTGACATGATTCAAAAATGCAACACTACAACACTGAATATGTGATTTCACTGATATAAGAAATTCCCAATATAAACTATATTTTAATGATACAAATTGTCAACTCATAGGTAGAGCATTTAGAGTATTTCCCTAAGCATTAGGATATTAAGCAAGTTGAAACTAGTCAGATAATTTTTATATGATAGAGGAACCACCTGGGCTCAATTCAGCAATTTATTCACTGTTCCATGTTGCCTCAAATAATTTCATAGTTAATTAATAGAATCCTAAATTCAACAACATGAGATGACAATAGTACTTCTACACTTATAGAATAATATTTATCAAGGTATTTAAGGGGAGTCAAGATGTCAGCCTAGAAGCAGCAGAAGTTCAGACCTCTGAAAACCCTTCCTTACCAATCACAAACTGACTGCTACTAGGAGACTGAAAATCAATCCTAACAAGACATAGCCAAGGAAACCTCCTTCTGGACTCAGTCCAAAAGGTAAGCCCACCAAAAGCTGGAATCCAAGAACACTCAGGTTTAAGGGGAAGGTAGAAGGAAGGTCCCAGGACCATTTCCCCCACCCCACATAGAGCGCTAAGTCTCCAGGGGTAGGGGGAACCTCTGAGTGGGCAAAGGCACTGGTTTGGAGGGTGTACCTTGCAGGCAGGGCTGTGCCCGGCTCAGAGTTTCAAACACAAGTTGCAGGGAAGGAGCTGGAGAGGGAGAACAGAGCTGGCAGCTTGGACAGAGCTGCAAAGATCCTCCATATTGTGACCTCTATACTTCCAGAAGGTTTTTGGCCCATTCAGCCCAACCCAGCTAAACTTAATCCCATCAAAAGTCTTCAGAGATCAGGGAAGCCCAAACTACAACAACCCTCCCTCACTGACTTCTGGGCATTAATTTAATCCAATCAAAAGCCTCCAGAGGACTGGGAAGCCCAAACTACAACAACCCTCCCTCACTGACTTCTGGGCATTAATTTAATCCAATCAAAAGCCTCAGAGGACAGGGAAGCTCAAACTACAACACCCCTCCCCCACAGACTACAGGGAGAGACCTTCTGTCACAGCTCCAAGAGGGGAGACTGATAGAAATCCTAAAACAAAAAAAAATGAGAGAAGTAAGAACACAGAAAAATACGGGGAGCAAAGAAGGGGAATATATGAGCAAACAACAGAAAAAGAAGAAAGAAATTACAATAGACAGCTTCTATACAGGTAATTAGCAAAGAGCGAGCAAAACAGAGGGGGAGGGATCAGCAAAGGAAAAATCAGATATCTCAGTGAATTGGATACAGACTTTGGAAGAACTCAAAATGTAATTCAAAACACAATTAAGAGAGGCTGAAGACAATTGGGGAAAGAACTTACAAACTAAGATAAGTCATCTGGAAACAGAAAAAAATGAATTGAAAGCTAAAATCAACGAGCTTGAAAATGAGGCAAAGGAGATGAAAGATGAGGAAAAGAGGATGAAAGATGACCTCCAAAGAACATCAGAGCAGAAGGAGAAGGATGACCAAAAACCAGGGATGAAATCCAGTCTTTAAAAACCAAAATATAACAACTAGAATTAAGTGACATCACAAAGTAGCAGGACACTATAAAACAAAAGAAAAAGAATGAAAAAATTGAGGAAAATGTTCACAAAACAGAAGATTTAGAAAATCATTCGACAAGAGACAATTTAAGAATCATTGGTATAACTGAAGACCATGACAACAGAAAAAGCCTGGACATATTACTACAAGAAATTATTCAGGAAAACTGCCCTGATATCCTAGAACAAGAGGGAAAAGTGGAGATTGAAGGAATCTGCAGATCACCTCCTGTACTAAATCCTGAACTGACAACACCCAGGAATGTTATAGCCAAATTCAAGAACTATCAGACCAAAGAAAAAAATATTACAAGCTGCCAAGAAAAAGTCATTCAGATACCATGGAACCACAGTGAGGACAACACAGGATCTGGCTACATCTATACTAAAGGACTGAAAGGCATGGGATATGATATTTTGGAAATCAAGGGAACTAGGTCTACAACCAAGAATCAACTACCCAGAAAAACTGACTATATTTGTATAGGGGAAAATATGGTCATTCAACAAAATAGAAGAATTCCAAGAATTTGTAAAGAAAAAACCAGACTTGAACAAAAAATTTGATGTCCAAGCACAGAACTCAAGAAAACCATCAAAGGGTAATTTAAAAAGAGGGAAAAAAGAAAAACAAAACAAAACAAAAAAAATTTTTAAGAGACCCAATGAGATAAAATGATATATATCCCTATAAGAAAAGAAGTCATTAGTAACTCTTAAAAACTATTGTTATCACCTGGGCAGCTAGAAGCAATACACTTAGAGGGAATAGTGACATACTATATAGGATGAAATAACAAGACCTAAATAGGTATATAGATATATGCATGCATAAATACATATACATGTATTAATATATATATATATATATATGTATACAAGTAGAGCTCAAAAAAGAGGTTATTACTAAAAGAAATGGGAAAAGAAACAAAAGGGGGGTACATTTATATGTCACAAAGAAGCTCATGGTGGGAAGGGTGAAATATCAATACACTGGAAGGGTAAAGAGGTTGGAGACAGGAAATACTCAACTCTTACGTGCATTGAAATTGGTCCAAAGAGGGAAGAACAATCCAATCCATTGGGGCAGAGAATAGATTAACACCCTATAGGAGAGTATAAGGGTAACAAATGGACTGGTGGGGAGGGAAGCAATATAAGGGAGGGAGAGGATGGGGGGTAGTTATAAAAAGACTAGAAAGAAAATAAGGGGGGGAATAAAAAAGGAGGGGGTAAAAAGGGAAGTAAAATGAGGGAGGGAACTAGGGGGATTGACTGAAAACCAACGTTGGTGTAGAAGGAAATAGTGAAAGAAGAAAAGGCAGGAACAGGAGTAGAAATCAAAATGCTGGGAAATACACAGCTGGTAATCATAACTCTGAATATGAATGGAATGAACTCACCCATAAAACGCAAGTGAAGAGTAGAGTGGATTAAAATCCAAAACCCTACCATATGCTGTCTGTAAGAAACATACATGAGGAAGGTAGATACGCATAGGGTGAAAGTAAGAGGAGGGAGCCAAATCTAAATCAACTGATAAAAAGAAAGCAGGAGTCACATCATGATATCTAACAAAGCCAAAGTAAAAATAGATCTAGTTAAAAGAGATAGGGAAGGTAATAACATCCTGATAAAAGACAGTATAGACAATGACGAAATATCAGTGCTAAAAATGTATGCACCAAATGGCATAGCATCTAAATTTCTAAAGGAGAAACTAGTTGAGGTCAAGGATGAAATAGATAGAAAAACTATACTAGTGGGAGACCTGAACCTTCCTATATCCGAACTAGATAAATCAAACCAAAAAAATAAGTAAGAAAGTAGTAAGAGCAGTGAATGAAATCATAGAAAAACTAGAGTTAATAGATATATAAAATAAATAAATAGGAACAAAAAGGAATACACCTTCTTTTCAGCAGCACATGGTACATTCTCAAAGATTGACCATTTATTATGGCATAAAATCATTGCAAACAAGTGCAAAAGAGCAGACATAATAAATGCAAACTTCTCAGATCACAATGTAATGAAAATAATAATTAGTAAGGGAACATGGTGAGGTAAATCAAAAATTAATTGGAAATTAAACTATACAATTCTCCAAAACCTGTTAGTCAAAGAAGAAATCATAGAAACAATTAATAATTTCATTGACAGAAATGACAATGATAGCATCCTTTCAAAACCTACGGTATGGATCCAAAGCAGTACTCAAGGGGAAATTTATATCCTTGAGTTCATATATTAACAAATTAAGGAGAGCAGAGGTCAAACAATTGGGCATGCAAATTAAAAAAAAACTAGAAAGTGAACAAATTAAAAATGCTCAAATGAAGGCTAAATTAGAGATCCTAAAAATCAAAGGAGAAATTAAAAAATTGAAAGTCAAAGAAATATTTATTTAATAAATAAGACTAGAACCTGGGACTTTGAAAAAACAAATAAAATAGACAAAGTACTGGTCCATCTAATTAAAAATAGGAAAGAAGAAAATTAAATTGACAGTATCCAAGATGAAAAGGGAATCCTTACCTATAATGAAGAGGAAATTAAGGCAATCATTAAAAACTATTATGCCCAATTATATGGCAGCAAATAAGGCAATCTAGGTGATATGAATGATTACTTATAAAAATATAAATTGCCTAGACTAACAGAGGAAGAAATAGATTACCTAAACAACCTCATATCAGAAAAAGAAATTGAACAAGCCATCAAAGAATTCCCTAAGAAAAAAATCCCCAGGTACAGATGGATTCACAAATGAATTCTATCAAATATTCAAAGAACAAATAACCCCAATATTATACAAACTATTTGACAGAATAAACAAAGAAGGAGTTCTACCAAATTCATTTTATGACACAAAAATGGTACTATCCCAAAACCAGGCAGGTCAAAAACAGGGAAAGAAAACTATAGACCAATCTCCCTAATGAATATAGATGCAAAAATCTTAAAGAGAATACTAGCAAAAAGACTCCAGCAAGTCATCACAAGGGTTATTCACTATGACCGGGTAGGATTCATAACAGGAATGCAAGTATAGTTCAATATTAGGAAAACAATCCACATAATTGACTATATTAACAAGCAAACTGACAAAATCACATGATTATCTCAAGAGATGCAGGAAAAGCCTTTGATAAAATACAACACCCATTCCTATTGAAAACACTAGAAAGTATAGGAATAGAAGGAACTTTCCTAAAAATAATAAACAGTATATATTCTAAAACCATCAGCCAATATCATCTGCAGTGGGGATAAACTATAAGCCTTCTCAATAAGATCAGGAGTGAAACAAGGATGCCCATTATCATGTCTATTATTTAACACTGTACTAGAAACACTAGCATTAGCAATTAGAGAAGAAAAAGGAATTGAAGGTATTAAAATTGGCAATGAGGAGACCAAGCTATCACTCTTTGCGAATGATATGATGGTCTACTTAAAGAGTCCTAGAGAATCAACCAAAAAGCTAGTTGAAATAATCAACAACTTTAGCAAAGTCGCAGGATACAAAATAAGCCCACATGTCATCAGCATTTCTATATATCTCCAAACCATTTCAGAAGCAAAAATTAGAAAGAGAAATTCCATTTAAAACCACCCTAGACAATATAAAATACTTAGGAATCTATCTGCTGAGAGAAACACAGGAACTATATGAACAAAACTACAAAACACTCTCCACAAAATTAAAACGAGATCTAAATAATTGGAGAAACATTAATTGCTCATGGGTAGGAGGAGCTTACATAATAAAAATGACAATCCTGCCCAAATTAATTTGAACTACCAAAAAAACTTTTTTTACTGAATTAGAAAAAATTATAACAAAGTTCATTTGGAAGCACAATAGATCAAGGCTGTCCAGGGAAATCATGAAAAAAAATGCAATGGAAGGAGGACTTGCAGTCCCAGATCTCAAACTATATTATAAAGCAGTGGTCATCAAAACAATTTGGTACTGGCTAAGAGACAGAAAGGACGATCAGTGGAATAGACTAGGGATAAATTATCTCAGCAAGACAGTCTGTAATAAGCCCAAAGATACCAGTTTTGGGGACCACAACCCACTATTTGATAAAAACTGCTGGGAAAATTGGAAGAAAGTAAAAGAGAGATTAGGTTTGGATCAACATCTCACACCATACACCAAGATAAAATCAGAATTGGTGAATGACCTGAACATAAAGAAGGAAATTATAAGCACACTAGGTGAACACAGAATAGTATACTTGTCAGATCTTTGGGAAAGGAAAGACTTTAAAACCAAGCAAGAGCTGGAAAAAAATCACAAAATGTAAAATCAATAATTTTGATTATATCAAATTAAAAAGGTTTTGCACAAACAAAACTAATGCATTCAAAATTAGAAGGTAAGAAACAAATTGGAAAATAATCTTCATAACAAAAACCTCTGACAAAGGTCTAATTTCTCAAATTTATAAAGAACTAAACTAGTTGTGCAAAAAATAAAGCCATTCTCCAATTGATAAATGGGCAAGGGACATGAACAGGCAATTTTCAGTTGAAGAAATCAAAACTATTAATAAGCACATGAAAAAGTGCTCTAAATCTCTTATAATCAGAGAGATACAAATCAAAACAATTCTGAGGTATCACCTCACACCAAGCAGATTGGCTAACATGACAGCAAAGGAAAGTAATGAATGCTGGAGAGGATGTGGCAAAGTTTGGATATTAATGCATTGCTGGTGGAGTTGTGATTTGATCCAACATTCTGGAGGGCAATTTGGAACTATGCCCAAAGGGCAATTAAAGACTGTCTGACCTTTGATTCAGCTATAGCACTACTGGGTTTGTACCCCAAAGAGATAATAAGGAAAAAAGACTTGTACAAGAATATTAATATATGTGCTCTTTGTGGTAGCAAAAAAAAAATTGGAAAATGAGGGGATGCCCTTCAATTGGAGAATGGCTGAACAAATTGTAGTATATGTTGGTAATGGAATACTATTGTGCTCAAAGGAATAATAAAGTGGAGGAATTCCATGGAGACTGGAACAACCTCCAGGTATTGATGCAGAGTGAGAGAAGCAGAACCAGGAAAACATGGTACACAGAGACTGATACACTGTGGTAAAATCGAATGTAATGGACTTCTCCATTAGTGGCAATGCAGTGATTCTGAACCACTTGGAGGAATCTCTGAGAAAAACCACTATCCACATTCAGAGGAAACACTATGGGAGTAAAAACACCAAAGAAAAACAACTACTTGAATACATGGGTCAAAGGCATATGGTTTGGGATGTAGACTCTAAATGAACATCCTGGTGCAAACAACATGGAAATAGGTTCTAATAAAGGACACAAGTAATACCCAATGAAATTGCACATTGGTTATGGGAAAGATGGGTGGAGGGGAGGGAGGGAAATAAAGTGTGTATTGTAACCAAAAAAAAAGGAAAAAAAAAAGAATCATATTCATCATACTGCATATATCTTTCTATACATTAGACTTCCTCTGCCAAAGGATATAATAGGAGATCATAGGCTAGATTTAAATAAACTATTCCAGCCTGGGTCACAGAAGTGAATGATCAGCTTCAAATTGAATTAAAATTATACCACAGGACTATAACTCAATGTATGGATCATCGTGGGGTCTCAGAATATGACAAATAATGTCTCTCAAGAAACTTTGAAAAAATAATTGAAGATGTTTTAGAATGGTTTGGTAATTAGTAATTAAGAGTTAATGATAATTAAAAGTTGTTCTGAGTCTAGAGTTTTAATTGGAAGCCAGATTGGAAGGTCTTAAGAAATAAGAGAAAGGAGAATTATAGACATTGAAAAAATGTAGTACTTTCCAGGCCTAGGAGTTTTGTAGTCAAAGGGAGAATAAATAAATAACAATCATTTTTTTTTTATCTATACTTCACCCAGCCTCTTCATATAATGAACTCTTTATTTTATTGTATTTTATTCATTTATTCATTTACTTTTTGAAACCCTTACCTTCCACCTGAAATGCCAGTATTAATTAGGAGGGTTTTATAGGGAAGCAACTCAGAAGGATTAACATATAAATATTTTTATTTTATTAAACAATAAAAGGGAAGGCAAAAAAGGAAGGAGGGGAAAGGGAGAGATCTTAATTATTTTACCCTCTAAATTATAAGCTATCTGACTAAAACTATCTTATTTCTAAGTACATTAAAGGCAAAGTCTTTAGGGACTGGTGGTAGTAGTCTCTCGGTAACCGAGGATGAAGATTGTCTTTGTGTGTTTTCATCCATGGTGTATAGATGAGTGTGCACAAAGACACTTGTGCATGAAGGAGATTTAAGTGGAAAAGTCATTGCACAGAGACAGTTCCACACTCTCGGTGTTGGAAACCTGGGTCCAGTGGCACGAAAAGTCGTTACTCCTGGAGACTTCCTCAGCTGCATTGGATGGCTGTGTTGTCTTTTGTGCTCCAACACGCCCTAAGCACTCCACAGTGCTTTGCTGCGTCGCCATCTCAGCTATTGAACCTTCTTGTTGGTTTCTTCCATCTGTTCAGCCAAAGCAGTCTTCACAAGCTGGGTGAGCAAAGCCCTGGTTCACCAGGGGTCGATGACCCGATGGCTACCCTCACAAGGTTTAGCCGGCCTGTCGAAGCCGTTGCCTGGGGTGTGGCCACTGCCACATGCTAGAACTGGGTGTCAGGTGAGGGTCAGAGGCTGGAGAGCTGCCCTAGGAGGGCACGACAAAACCTCCATACCAGAGATACTACCCCTCCCTGAGCACCCCATACACCCCACTTTAGGGATTAGTAATCTTAGTAATTAGTAAAAAATTAGTAATCTTGGGAAAAGTCCCAAAATCCCAACAGAAATATCCAAAGGTTGTCTGTTCTATCTGTCCAGCAGAAGAATGAAGACTGCCTTCTTTTCCACAGCCAAAGATATTCCTGAGCTTGTAATTTGAATGATGCTTTCTCAAGTTGCTCCAGGAAAAAATATTCTTCCTCCTTCATCCAGGTCCAAAGAGATTATCAATTGCTTAACTATTTCTCTGGGATTCTATTCCACCAGGTCCAAGGAAAATTCTAATCCCATGCCCTGTCAATCACTCTTATGTCCTAAGTCTTATTTCCTATTTTAACACACCTTGGGATCAATACTGTATATTGGTTCTAAGGCAGAATAATGGTAAGGGTTAGGCAATGGGGTTTAAGTGGCTTGCCCAGAATCACACAGCTAGCAAGTATCTGAGGCTGCATTTGAACTCAGGACCTCCCATTTCTAGTCCTGACTCTCAATCCAGTGAGCTACCTAGTTGACCCCACAAACTTTATTTTATAACTAAGAGAGATGAACAAAATGAAAATATCAAAATATGACATCTAAGAATGAATGCAATATAGTACATCTCTAGCCCACCATTTCTCAAAAAAAAGAAAGTACCCTAAATTCCACATTTCTTTCCCAGAGTCATTATTTGATTACTATCATTATAGAAAATTTAACTTCATTTTCTTGATTACTTTCATTATCGAAAATTTAACTTTATTTTCAGGAGCATGTAGGCATCCATTTGAATTTCTCAAATCTATTGTTAAATTTTCAGTGGGAACACATAAATATCATAAATCTACAAATGTTATTAACAGAACTTGATCTATTGTTTTATTGATTATCTAGACTTAGCTGATGGAGAAAATGTTAATTATGTAGCTTAAACTTATGTGTGTCATTTATACACCCTCCCCCAAAGTCACTTGTTCAACATTTAGTAGTACATTCCTGATTTTATACTCTTATATTTATTTACATTGATGCCCGTTCTGCTTATTTTACTCCACATCTCTTAAAAAAAGTGTTTGCATGTGTGAAAATTAAATTTAACTTTCCCCGATTGTGAAATTGAAATTAATTAACTCTCCTGATTGTGAATATTAAATTGTAACCTCTGCCCATTTTTAGATTTAATCACCAAAAGTGTAAATACCCTACTTAAAAGTTGAGAGAAATCTGCCCATTTTTAGATCTAATCACCAAAAGTGTGAACATCCCACTTAATCATTAAGTCTGTGACCCATGTGTGCAATAGTGGGTGACAATCAGAATTGACTGACTGCCTCCTGCATAGTCCTAAGCAAGGCTATGATTTGTCCTCATAAAAAGTGGAGGAAGACACAAGAAGTGATGCAAAATAAAGTGTCTTTAAAAGGAATTACAACATCCTGTGAGAGACAGTTCTTTCTTTCCTTGGAGGGGAGGCTGGTGGAGAATCTGTTGACTGGACCTGAGAAGTGGTGAGTGAAAGGCTGACTCCTTTCATATTGGATTTTCTGAAGTGATTACCCTCAGGAGAGACTTCCCCAGGTCCTCAGCTTTACCGAGGCCTAAAGACTAACTATTCTTGCCTAGGTTGTGTAAACCTTAAAATTTCACAGACTTATGAATGTTAAAAATTTTACTCCACATTGAGGAATCCTCAAAATTCCTACTGAGAAACATTCCCCATTTTGATGTGAAAACTCGCCAGGATCAGAAATGGGAGGACCTCTATTCCACCCATACTTAAGAATTCTTTAGGGCAGAAAACTCCTTGCTAAACAAAGAAAGTACTTGGATCCATACTTATGGTGGGGCAAGGAGTTCTTTGAGCCAGGCCTGTTTTTAGAATTGATACAATGGGATGCTAGGTACCTAAAACGGTCAGGCAAGTTTTTTCTTAATGAGATTAGTTGACTCAGCTGTGTTTTCTCTCGTTCAGACTTACTGAGGATTTTGGTCGACACAGCAGCATTTTTTCTGAATCAGATTTACTGAGGAGATTGGTCAACTTAGCAGGAATTTAGATGGGCAGTCCTTTGGAAAGCGTCTACAGTGATTGGTAGATGTAGGGACTTAGGGGAGGTGACATGGGAGAAAAAAACCCTATATAAGAAAAAGCAGAATCTCTTAAGGATATATCCTTTTGGAGGATCTCTGATGAGGACCGCTTGGGAAGAATCTCTTGAGAGAGGCTCTGGAGAAGGGAAGCTCTTGGAGGACAATCTCTAAGGAGGTCTCACTGGAGCTCCTCTAAGGGGACTCTATCCCTCTGGAGGCTCTGGAGAGAAGCCCTTTGGAACAGTCTCTAACTGGAAGGCTCTCTGGTGAAGTCAGCTGAGATGGAGCTGGCCTGGTGTCACTAGAATCCTTGTTTAGGCAGACCTTGTGGTGAGTGTTAAAAGACTGACTGACTGATTCTCTCTCTTAAGACTCAGGTCTAGGCCATATTGGCTTGAGGCCCTTCATACTTGTTTCCTTTTTCTCTCTTTCTCTCTTTTCTTTAATTCCACATTTGTATTAATTAAAAATCTCTATAAAACCCAGTTGACTTGGGTATTTGAATAATTGGGAATATTTCCCTGGTGACCACTTTATATTTGATTTAAAAACCAAGACACTGTAGTGAAACATATTTTCTGTGGTCAAATTTACTCACCCTCTCTTATATCTATCACAATTTATATCTTCCACTATTTTAATCACTACAGTTTAAGACCTCAACCATTTTAAATATCACAGTTGAGCCAAGAGCCAGGAATAAATTACTCAGTGCCTAGTGTGAATCTTAAAACTGCTCAGACTGTACCTTGGAACATTTGGTTAAGGTTATTCCTTATTGTAACAAATGAAGGTACTTAATCAGGAATGTATTGAGAACTTTACATTATTCCAACCATACCTTAGGGGAAGATAAAGTTATAAACTCCTTACTGAACAATGAAAAGTCCCCAACCCATACTTATAGTGAGGCAAAAGCCCTTAAGCTAGGTCTATTTTTAGATCTAATACAAAAGGATGCTAAGTTCCTATGAAGGTCAAATTAATCACTAAACGTTCAAGCAACTTACAAAGGGCAAGCTTAGCAAAGAGGTGTGAAGTACTCAGGAGATATAAGATATATATATACATATATATATATATATATACAGATAATAGATAGATAGATAGATAGATAGATAGATAGATAGATAGATAGATAGATAGATATAAGATATACCCAGAGAAGGTAAGAACTAAAGAGTGGTGAAAACTAAGAATGGGCAGTCCTAGGAAAAGTGTTTACTGTGATTGGTAGATGTGAAAATTTAGGGGAGGTGATACAAGATAAAATTTTCTTTAAAAGGAAGGAGCTGGAGGGCTCTGGAGTGAGTTCAGCTTTGGAAACTGAATTGGAGGTCAGGAGTCAGAGCTGGCCGTCTGAAGGAGTTGGAGCTTGGACTAGTTGGACTGGCTGGGTCTCTGAACTTAATTGGAGTTTTGCTTGGGACAAAATCTTCTGGTGAGTAATTAAAGACTGACTTAGTTTTCTCTCTTAAAGAGAAAGGCCTAGGTGATTTGGCCTAGGCCCTAGCCCTTTCCTACTATTTCCTCTTACTCTGTCTCTCTCCCTTCCCTTAATTCCTTCATTCGTATTAATTAAAATATCCATAATACCCAGCTGACTTGGGTATTTCATATTTGGGAATTTTTCCCATGGCAACCACTTATTTTTGATAAAAAATCAAGATACTAAAATTATCTTACAGTTTTGGCAATTCAAAGTCTTGAAATCCACATTTTCGTGGTCACACTAGACTAGATATCTTACCCTATTCTCAATCTGATTTTCTTACTTCTCTCTTTCTATATTTTGTAAATAAATCTCTTTGGAATAAATTAAATTCCTGGCAACCCTATATTTAAATATAATCCAGTCCAACCTTTTTATAGAACCTTTCCCCCTTACATATGTTTATCTAAATTATTTATATTTGTATTTCTTATGATACAATGATACTCTTATATTCTTATGCCATAATTTTTTAACCACTTTCTAATAAATTGAACATTTTGCATTGTTTTTGCTACCAAAAATAGTGCTACTGTGATTATTATTGTATTTATGGGCTCTTACTTTGCCAAGTATTTTCCCTTAGCTATAGTTATGGAAGTATTTTAAAATTTTCCTCTTTATATTTTACCCAGATTAAATGTAGACACAATTTCGGTAATTGTTTTGAGATTCATGTTCTCTCCCTCCCTTCCTTCTTCTCTCCTGGAGACAGCAAGTAATAAGAGAGAGTAATAGCTTACAGTGATATATATTGGGAAAGCTTCAAATATTACTTCTTTATAAATAATGACATCTTTTGACTTTAAAGATATACATTTATTTACAATCAAGATAAGCCTATCTATGCAAAGACTTTTTATGGTTTCTAGGCAACATGACATTTTGTTGAATCCATTATATTGTTATATAATTTTGATTTCTTTTTTATGTTGTTTCCCTAATGTTGAGATAATTTTCATTCTTTGTATGAATCCAAATTGATCTCTAAATAATTCTAGGATGAGCTGAGATTACCTTCTATTTTGGGCCCATTCTTCTACTACTTTTCCCTTATTTAGTTCCTGGAAGCCATCATTACTTAAGATTAGGGAAAGTACACATTCAATTCCACTATCTCAAATATAGATTTTGCCACTTTAGGAAACAGTTATTTTGTGTCCTTATTACTTATGAAAAAATACTGATGAAAGTATGACAGAATCGTGAATTGTAATCCAAAGAAAATGTATTTAATCTCCCTTTCTTCCCATGGTTTGACTAACTTCCTTAGTCTTTAAATATAGCTGTATTCCCTTAATTCTTTTGATAATTCTTTTTCCCTAATCCTGAAACACAAACAAATAGACATATATACATATGCGTAAATATAAATGCACATATACACATATACAGATCCTTATCTTTACATTTATAGAAAGAAACATGACAACCAATTGTACACTGGAATCATAAATAAGTTCTATAGCTTAGTCTTTTCTAGATATTTTTTCTTTTGTTTTCACATTTGTAGGATCAATGCTCACCTGTTTTCTTTTGTAGAATTTACTTAATTCCCTTTTTTGCTTAAAATGTCCATACACAGATTATTAAACTCATTTTGCAGGACATGAATTATGGTGTATATATTTTCTCCTTTGCTTCTAACTTATCATTCCACTGTCACTGATCTAGATATGAAGTAATCATGTTCTAATTGGATGCATTTCCCTATGATCATAGGAAATTGAAGTTATTTAAGAAGTCATTCATTCCAACCTCCTTGTTTTACATTTGAGGATAATGAGATTTACAGAAGTTAAGTGATTTGTTCAAGGTAGCAGAGGTAATAAATAATAAAACAAGGACTCTAATGCAGGACTCCTGTTATGTGAAATTTAATTATTCTTCATATTGCACCAATTTTTTCTTCATAGTTTAAGACTATTCTCCTGACTACCAAATGTGTGAGGAAGGGCAGGGGGACACTGAAATTTTGAAATGGAAGCATTGTATAGAATAATGTTTAAACCTTCACCTGCTGTCTTAGAATTATTACTGTGTATTGGCTTACACCAATCCAAGGAAGGGGAGTGGTAAGGGCTAGGCAATGAGGGTTAAGTGATTTGCTCATGTTAAATTTATGGTTGGACTGAATATATTTAATTGGTTGTCTGGGATTTAATTACTAAATCCCAAAAATTAATTACTAAAGTCAGAATGGAACTCATGGTAGTTTCTTTTATAATAAAGGGAAAATATTAAGGAAGAGAGAAAGAGAAAAGAAAAAAGGAGAGAGTTCAGGCTTCTTCTGAGCCAGGTAGGAATTCTAAGGCCCCAGCCAGGGGAAAGGAGTCTCAAGACAACAGGCCCTTGCCAGAGGCTGATACCTCCAGAAAGGCCAAGGAAAGGAAGTCAGCCTTTACACTCACCATGTGTCAGTTCAATCAGCAAATTCTTTATCGATCTCAACTCTAGTAGAAGTACTTCTTAGAAGAGGCTTCACTTCAAGTGTGTCTCTTTCAAACTCCCAGAACCCCATTCAGGCCCTTGTCTCTTTTCTTTCTTTTGTCTCTTTTTTTTTGCATAATTTCCCCTAATTCCATGTCTATTATTCACAGCTGAAACTCTGCTCTAGGACCTTTGTGATTAGATCTAACACGGGCAGATCTTCCCACTCAACCTTAAGTATTGTGTTTGCATTTTGGGGGATTAAAATCTAAAAATAGAGAGGGGATTACAATTTAATCTTCACAATCAAGGAAGAGCTAAGTACCCTTATTGTTACAACTAGGGAGAGCCATATCCAAACTTCACACTCAGCATCGCAAAGTGTCTGAGACCAGTTTTGAACCATGGACCTCCCACATCTAGGCCTGATTCTCAATCCACTGAGCTAACTCGCTTCTCCCCTACATAGACTACTAAGAATGACCTCTTTCTCTGATGGCAACATACATATATTAATTAATGTTTTATTATTGGCATTCACAAATTTGGGACAGGTTTGTTTGTTTCATATTATTTAGTCTAGTATGCTAGTCACAATATTAAATTTACCATGTTTGGAAAGCTATACATGTGATTTGATTGTTAATATAACTATACTTGTCACTAAAGTCAATTTCTTTGACATATAGGATCTCTTTTTTTAATTGACTTTTGTTCTGTTCTTTTATTATTGAGCTCCAAATCTATTTTCTCTTTCATTCTGCATACCATTGGGGAGATTTTTATTCTAATTTGACTACTCTGTGGTTTTTCTTTTTTCATCTATGTTTTGATGACTTTTGATATAATTTCCATCTTCATGCATTCTTTTAAAAAATTCTTAATTTTCTTTTTATGGTTCCATAATATCTGGAGAATCTACATTGTTTTCTTTCTGTAATAGGGGTTTGAGATTTGCTTTTTTGTTTAAAGCACAATACTTCTTATTTTGTAATGTATTTTAATACTTTAATAATCTTCTTTATGCCTTTTATGAATCTATGCATCTTAGGTCTGCTTGAGTTGTATAATATAGGCTCCTGGCTAAGTCTCTTTACTTCATAAATTCGATAGGGAAAGGAAAAAATAATGTAGATGTCTTTTCCTTTATCTAGTAGAATTATCACCTCCACCTCATATACACCAAAAATTGCACCCCACTTCCTTTATGTAACTGGCAACATAATTTACTTGGAAGAAGAGATGTGAAAGTTCATATGGAGATACAAGCATGAGGTTATGTGGTAGATGATCTTATATCTAGACCCTAAATCATAAGTTTGTCAAATGTTGTGCAATGATTTCCCACAGTATAGACCGGGGATAAGCAGAGGCAGAGGTTCCTTTATGTCCTTAAGTTCTTTGTTATTAGGATAGAATGATGTATTTTGAATAGAGACATAGCTATCTTTTTCCTTTTAAAGCCATAAAACACTAGATTGAACACATCTTTGGAACCTACTCTGTGACTGCCACATTGTAGTCAATGACTTCTTCATTTTACAGATCACATGACTATCAATTTGTATTCAATGCTTTATTTTCCCTTAAAAAGAATTCTCTTTGGTATCTTAAAACAGTGTCTTTCCAAAGGAGAGAGGTGATGATAATGAATGATAGATATTTTCTGCAGGTTTCTTGTTAAGGGCTGGAGGAAATTAAAGGTGCATCATAGGTGTGTGACACGGAGGGGACTGAATATAAAAACCAGATTGATAGCTATGCATACATTAGATTTATAAAATATATGAAACTTTGCTAGACTTGGTGATGACAACCTTTATTCCTTGCTACTAGAGAGGCTGACTTTGGGGATCACTTGAACTGCGGAGTTCTCGGCTGTAGTGGTGTAAGCCAATTTGGTTTTTGCACTGTCTAGCAGTAATATGATAAACACTAGCATTCAGCTGCCAACTGCCCAGGGAAGAGAAACCTGGCCCAGATAAGAAACAGCAGTCAAAGATCTTGTGCCAATTAATGATATGAATGATACTGAGTAGTTGCTACACTTTCAGCCTGGCTGAGTGAAAAAGATCAAATTTCAAAAAAAGAGGAGGAACTATGTAAACTTTAAAAACATTTAGGTGAAATAATATAATTTCTATAATCAGATATTGTGAGAAGCCACAAAAGTATGATACTAATGACTCAAGAAGCTGCTAAGATGCACCTCATAGGGACTTCAGGAAAGATATAAGGAAAATGATAACTATTTTTTTAAGTGTGTAATAAAATGATCTGTGTGTCACTACTTCTGGTTGTGGTAACTGGATACTCTTCTTGACTAGAGAGCTGCTAGTATGCAGACACTTGAGGGCTGCCTAGTTAAAATGGGGATAGGTGTACTTTGAGAGACACTGAGAGATACTGCTACAGGGGAATGCACTGGGGTTTGCCTACTGATCACTATTTTATAGCTAATGATATTTTCCTAACCTCCTCCTACCCTCTTCCTCCCTCATTCCCTCCCTTAACCACCCACTTCTTGAAGCCTTTGGCTTCCTCCCTCCCCCCTGAGTGGACTATAAAAATACTTTTTTTTTCTTTCTCAGGTAAGGGGTTTATTGGGAAACAACAGGATGGGAAACTGAGGTAAGAGGGATGAGGGTTTCCCTAATCTATAATGAGGGATAGGAGGAATTTGGGAAATCAGTCCAGTCACAGATGTGATTCCAAGACAGCCAGAGAGATGGAAGACAACTGTTTAAAATCTTTTCTTTTTTCAATTCACAAAACCACCAAGGTCTCCCAGCTTAACTCCAGAAGCCCCCCTCAAGGGTCCTTCAGTCTGGGGTAGAAGTTAATAATATTAGTTCTCAGCTTCTTCCCCCTTCGGCCAGGCTTGCCTCCTTTGGTCAGAAAAAAAAAAAACCCAGAGAGCCTAAGTCTCCTTTATTGGTCAGTAACCCCCAGAGAGAGACAGAATCAGTTTCTCTCCCTCTGGTCAGCTTCAACTGCCTCCTCCTGGGAACATTCCGTTTGGAATCTTCACCTTGATTTTGCAGATCAGGTCCTTCACCTTGGTCTGAATGCTTGTATTGTCCTGAAAATCCTCTCTCTCTCTTCATTTCTCTTCCACAATCCCCCCTTTTATTCTCCAAAAAAAATGTAACTTGCATTTTTTCAATGATACTTACCTGTATAATAATTCTAATTATCTATTTTTTAAACCTGGTGCTATCTTAAATAGTCTCTTACCCCCAAATAACAAAATCCTAACTCATCCTAGCTATTCTATCTACCCAGATGCTAAGCTAAGAATGGGTTATAGGAAAATGGTTTAGGTAAGGGAATTCACATGAACTTAGTTGTTGTTTTTTTTTTTTACATCACAAGTCAATTGACAATGTTCAAATCATCTCAACAATTCCACTAACATTAAGAATATGTAAATGTCCTATTTCCTAAAGTCTATAAATTCACTAAGCAAAATTTCCTATCAGTAACAAATGCTAACTTACAATTATTATGCAATCTAACTTCAATACTTCAGAACTTCTATGTCTCTACTTTCTTAGCCTTAAACAAATTCACTAGGCTATTACTATTGTTAGTGGTTATACTATTAATAAATTACTCTAATATAGATAGCAAGTTAATTAATCAGTAAATACATGTGTCCATAGGATATACTTAGTACAGATTTACATATGTCCATCATTCTAACTTTCTGTGCAAACTCATGCAGAAAAGAAATATCTTTAGCTGTTTGAATTTCCCACAGAAATTTTTTTATCAGTGTGCCTTTGATATGCAACTATGCACGTTGTATACTTACCCATTCCATGAAATATCTTCCTTTGCTATGTAGGATGTGCATGCATATATATGTGATGTTCACATGTATGACACACTTTCACATATCCTCATGGTCAAAAGTTCCAAGATTTCAAAGTTCCAAAGTCCTTCCACATCCATTCATGTTGCTTGTAGAAACTTTCTTCCACTCTGGTCCTTCATCTGGTCCACATGCCAGTCACCATTGTCCAGTTTTGATTGAAGGCACGTACTTCAAATCAGGATCCACTGGTAAAATCAGTCAGGAACTGGGAACACATACACAATGTATGCAAGTGAGATTTTTACGTGTCTGTGCAAGTAAGAGTGAAAAATATATTTGCATGGAAGTAAGTTGAAATCTTCGTGAATGTCAGAATTTATCAATTATTCTTCATGTCTGCAAGTAAGGTTACATGTGTTTTCTTCATGCATGGGGGTAAGATTTTGCATATGTACATCTTCATGCCTGCAAGTCAGGTGTGCAAGTGTTTTACGTGGATGGGTGTGAGCATTATGCATAAGAATAGCAATTTCAAGTTCGCTAATTCTTGTTGTTTCACCTTTCACTAGAAGATTTATTGAATATTTACTTTAGATCTGTATCTTGGAGATAGAATCTAGAGAATTGTGTGTTCATTTATAAGAACATTGTTTCTTTCTGTTTTGTTACTGTGTGACAGGTAGAGGCATGTATAAAATTTATATAGAGGCTTTTTTTCTTTGTGGCTGCTACTCTTTCAAATGCAAGTTTTCCTTTTGTTTCACTGACTATTTCTTACTGGAATTGTATTATTTGATTCAGGGGTGCTATCCTTTCATCAACTCCTCTTGTGCAGGGCTCTCTTTTCTGTATTCTGATGGCTCTCATGTGCTTTCCTGTGTGTTCAGTAGGGACTGTTATTGCTCATCAATCACATTCCTAGGGCTATTCAACATTATGGGTGTGATGCAATTTCACATGTGAATCATGGAACCATGGATCTCTTTGATCAACATGTATAGACATTGGGGTTGTCATTACAACCGTAGTTGGTCCTATCCATCTTGGTTCTGTAGGAGATTCTCTATGAAAGTTCTTGACATATACCTTCTCACCTGGTTTTATCTTGTGCAATGAAAAATCTAGTGGTATTCTTTGTACAAGAAAATCCAGTTTCCTTGGTTCTTCAATCCTATGTTGTATCTGTTTCAAGTATTCATGAAGAACACATTCCCCTTTTAAAATGGACAAGTATGGTGGCTTTACTGTCCTACCATGCCAAAGTGGCTGACCATATAGCATTTCAAAAGGTGCTATATGCAGGTCAGTCCTAGGCCTGGTTCTAATGTTGAACAGAGCAAGAGGCAAAACATCTGTCCATTTTAAATGTGTTTCTGAACAGAATTTACCTATTTGTGTTTTTAATTCTCTGTTCATGCACTCAACTTGCCCAGAACTTTGGGGCTGATATACTGAATGGTAATTGCACTTAATCCCCAAGTTCTTATAGATTTCTTGTAGAACTTGGGAAGTAAAGTGAGACCCCTTGTCCAAATCAATGATAACAGGAATGCCATGTCTTGGTATAATCTCCTTTAATAGAAATCTCACTACCATAGCAGTGTCACTTTTCTTGGACGGACATACTTCAACCAATCCAGTCAGTTTATCCACTATAACCAATGCATATTTGTACCCCTTGTCCTTACGCATGTTGATATAATCAATATGAATACACTAGAAAGGCATATAGCTGAGTGGTCTGCCTCCCAATGCAACACTCTTAAAATGTCCTTGATTATATCTCCTGCATGTTTCGCATGCCTGACAAGTTCTAATGGCATTCGTGGTTATTCCTGGTGCTGTCCAATATTTCTGTATGGTATCTAGAATCCCTTGTACTCCGTAATGTCCCTTAGCATGAATTACAGTCCATAGATGTTGATATAACTTTTTAGGGAGAATAGGTTTATCCCTTAGAGCAATCCAGATGCCTTTGATTAGTTTAGTGCCTAGCTGCTCTTTCCATGACTATATCTCTTCTTTGTCATTGGCAAAATGAGATTATGCCTTTCAATCAGAGAGAAATTCAACACATGATGGGGATTGAACCTAGCAGCATATTTCAATGTTATGTCTGCTCTGTCATTCCCTAGGCATATCCTGTCCTTTCCATGAGTGTGTGCCTTGCAATGGATTATGGCCACCTCTTTAGGAAAGTCTACAGCACTTATGATATGATCTATCAGATTTCCATATGCAATTGGTTTCGCAGCTGAAGTTTTATACCCTCTGTTTTTCCATATGTATGATGAGCAATGTACAGTGGAGAAAGCATAGTGTGAATCCAGAAATATATTAGCTCTTTTCCCTCTAGCTAATTCTAGGGCCATGAGCAGATATTGAGCTCAGCTCCCTTGGCACTGACATGACTTGGCAATGATGCATGCCAAAGCATTTTGTCATTGTCAACTACCACTGCCCCTGTGAATTTTCTCCCATCACAAACATAGGAGGATCCATCTGTGTATAACTCTATTTCTGGATCAATAAGAAGTGTATCTTTAAGGAGTTAATTTGGTCTATGCATGAGTCCTACTATCTGTTCACAATCATGCAGTACTTCTCCACCCATTGGCAAATCAGGGATCAGAGTTGCTGGGTTCAACGGTGTACATTTATGAATTGTGATGTTATCATTGCCTAACAAAATGACTTCATACTGGGATATTCTTGCATCAGTGAATGGACCCATATTCTGCAACTGTAACAGTTTTTCAATTTGGGGTGCAGAATACATGTACAATTTACATCCCAGGACTATATCATAGGATTTCTTGACCATTAGAGCTGTAGCTACTACGCTCCTGAGGCAATGCACCATGCCTTGTGCAACCATGTCAAGGATAGAACTGTAAAACACAATAGCCCTCAGATTTAACCCAAAATACTGTGCTAACCTTCCAGAAGTGATGTCTTTTGCTTCATGGATGTACAAGTGGAATTATTTCTTATAATCAGGTATTCCCAAAGCTGGAGCTGATAAAATAACTCCTTTCAACTGTGACAAAGCATGTAAATGTTCCTTATTCAATTGTAATGGTTCTTTTATGTCTTTCTTTGTCAAATCAGTCAAGCACTTGGAAATATGAGAATACCCCACTATGTACTGCCTTGAGAAACCAGCAACCCCCAGAAAAACTCTAAGTTCTTTCTTAGTTCTAGGGATGCCTAGCTTCTGTATGTCTGCTATCCTTTTATTAGAGATCTTTCTGGTGCCCCCTTCCAGGACAAATCCTAAATATTCAACTGTTGGTAGTACCCATTGAATCTTCCTTTTAGAAACTTTATGTCCCCTCTTATAAAGTTCTATCGATAATTTCTTTGAATCTTCCAAACATGTTTTTGGGTCAGGAGATGCTAGCAACAAATCATCCATGTACTACATGGATATATCAATCTGCTACATTTGAAAGTTATGGTAGCTAGATCTCTTTGCAACAGTTGACAAAATATTGAAGCAGATTAGCAACATCCTTGCTCTAATCTAGTATAGCAAAGCTGGGTTTGTCCCCATTGGAAAGCAAAAATATTTTGAGAATCGGTGCAATGGTATAGCAAAGTAAGCGTTGTTCAGGTCTAACACCATATACCACCTTGCCTCTGCAGGTACTGATTTACAACCTAGATTTGAACCTAGGACCTCCCATCTCTAGGCCTGGCTCTCAATTACTGAGCCACTGTAAATTTTAAAACTATTCCACCCTAATCAGACCATTCTTTAGAAGATCTGATTTAGCTATTTCCTGATCAATAACAATGGAAAACTTGGAATAACAGAATCAGGTCTTTGAAACTCCATATTCTCCACCCTACTTAGTTTAACAAGATTTTGAAAGGTCTGCATCAAATTCAAGATTTAATTATCTTAGAAGCAGGTCTAGAGGAGACCTACATATCTCACCATTTGAGATGCTTTTTGGACATCCACGATACTACTATTGCTTCCTTTATACAGGAATTACAGCATAAACTGCGTGAACTCCATGAATCCGGAACTGCAGTACAAGCCGGACCACTAGACTTTTCACTTCATGACCTGAACCCAGGAGAAAAGGTGTACATTAAGAATTTCCAGTGTCCTGGAGTAACTCAGCCTTCCTGGAAAGGACTATTCCAAATATTGTTAACTACTCCAACATCTATAAAGGTTGGAGAGAAGGACTCTTGGTTTCATTGCTCACAGGTAAAGAGAGCATCTTCTGTTGAGACTGATTGACTGTATCCTATCACAGGTATTGAAGATAATAATCCATTGACAAGTGGATGCTGTTTTTAAAGAACACATTGAATTCTTGATTTTTTTTCTTCTTTTTCCCTTATTTTTTATTATTGCCTTTCTTCTATTTTGATTAGAATATTTGATTTTTCCCCTTTTTGTCATTTCTTATACTAAAGTTACATACAAGTAAATATTATTTTTCTGCAGTAATATTATATATATACATATATACTTGCTATAATATCAATGCATACCCAAAAGCTTTAACCTGTGGGAACCTACCATTTATTGATAAAATTTTATAGGACTATGATTAATGTTTGTGTCTGATTCCAAGAAATGGGATAAAAACGAAGAGTACAGATTTAACCTTAATAGTACCAAAAGAACACACAGGAAATACTAATGTGGACTTGAGGTTGCGATGCTTGACATATATTAAGTCGTAAGACTTCCTTGTGTCTACACTCTATGAAGTACTCATGCAAGTACCAAAATTTGACTAACATGCTGGCTCCCTATATCCCTGAGAATGACTAAAAATCAGACCATGGAATGAAGCTTCCCTATCAAAATAGAATTCTAATTCCTTTCCTTCTTATAGTATGGCAACTTCCTGTAATCTTAGCTGTAAATGGGTAAATGAAATATTACTTCATTCTGTCCTACAGACTTGTGGGATAGAAATTACTTTAATTTGGACCTGTACAAGAGCCCATTATGAATTTATTCTTGCTTACTCAATATTTTATATACATAGATTTTGGTATTTTGATTCTTATTTTGGTTTTATTTTTTCTTTCTCCCAAAAGTTTAACTTTCTTCCATATTCTTTCCCTGTATATACTTTTTGTTTTGTTTTTATTATTTTTGAATTCTTTTAATAACTGACTCATACAACCCCATAACTCAACAATGCATCCTGAGCTGAAATGGATGTGTTTTTTTAACACCCACTTCGGGGGGGGGGGGGATTGTATTTTAATAAAAATCCAAGATATTTTTTTGTTCGAGAATGATCTTCAAGGAAGAAGCTTGCTAACTCCTAAATCCAGAGAATGAACTGTTGCAGAAAGATGCCAGAAAACCTACATTACATCAAGATCAAGAATGAACCTTGGGGTGTGGTTGATTGAACTGAAGGATGATTGAACATTTATTTTGAATGTAAACTCTTATGCCAAAGGGGACTACCCCCTAATTAACTTTTGTCAATGCGCCCAGCAAAACATTGGTTTTTGTTGTCTCTCTATCTCTCTTATTTCCCCTTATCTCTAATTATTGTAATTTCATAGCTGGTATGTTTAAAAGACTCATTGGAGAGACTAGTCTTCCTCGGGCCTCAGTGGGGGGGATTGTGAATTTTAAAATTATTCCACCCTAATCAGACCATTCTTTAGAAGATCTGATTTAGCTATTTCCTGATCAATAACAATGGAGATACTTGGAATAACAGAATCAGGTCTTGGATACTCCACATTCTCCACCCTACTCTGTTTAACAAGATTTTGAAAGGTCTACATCAAACTCAAGACTTAATTATCTGAGGAGATGGCCTTCAACAGACATGTGCAAAAAAAAAAAAAGGACAGACCTCTGGGCTGTCCTAAGTCGAGCTTAGTTCTCATTGGTACAGATGAGTCGCAGAAAGGTGATGTAAAAACATCCATATAAAGCATGTCAGTTTCTGACTCTTTCTCTTTCCCTGGAGAGATGGCTCTGGCTGGCAATGTGCTAAGTGTTCTGACATCTTGGAGCTTTGGGTGGTGAGTTTTGCCCTGGAGCTGATTTCAGGTTCAGGCATCTTAGCTAAGCCTCTTTGGAGGTCAGGCTGATTCTTTCCTCCTTCACACTCAAAAACTTTCTTTCTAGATCTCCTATCTTCTTGCCTGGTACTAGCCCCTTCCTTGTTCCTTCTTCTTAAAATCTTCTCTACTATATCAATTAAATCACCATAAAATTTGGCAGCTGACTTGGGTATTTTATTATTTGGGATTTCCCTTGGTGACCACTTAAATTTAGATTTTCTTCAGTCTCAATCATAATTTCACCCTTTTTTACCACCCAGCTGCCCCCCCCCAGATGTTATTTCTAAGGGTACTTGTGCCATAAAGCTATTTACAGAATTAACTAAGCTTGGTGGGACTTCATCTGCGAATGTTTTTAAAGCATTTTCATCTTTAGCAACAGAAACCCTTAGGGAATTGAAATTATGTGTCTCTGTATCAGTCACAAACTTTTGCTTGAGTCCTTGTGATTTATTCTTTCTCTTTCTTTTGCATAATTTAACCCCGTTATCTACTCTAAATTGGAAAAAGTTCTCTGGGAATGAACTGATTTCCTTTATAGACTTTTCCTGTTTAGTTACTGTACAACTCATTTCAAAGTCTTTCATCTCATTTACTATTTGAGATGTTATTTCCTTAATTTCTGCCTCATTTTCTTTAATCTGTCTCTGCCTTTCTCTTGCTTTATTGCAATGGCTATCATTCACAGATTCACTTTCTTGCACTGAATTTTCACTATTTCCCAAGTTTTTTCTGCTATTTTCAACTGCAGCCTCTTTCTCACTATTTCTTCTATCTCCAAGTGTCACACTATATATCTTATGGGCCTGGCTTCATAACTCTTTTCTAACCATATCAGAATATTTAGGCTTCGCTCCAGTTTTTATGGCCAGTTGCATTTCATTCAAGTCCGGAGTTTGCTGTGAGAACTTTAACTTGAACTTGTTGTGAACTTGTTGTGAACAACAAGTGGATGTCTTGTACCTAGTTTGTGCATTTTGTTTGTCTTTGTTATTACTCTCATGTTTCTTCTTCAAAAAGCAATTTCTAATCAAGTAACCTTTACTGTGACAAAAGAAACATTCCCTATTCTCTCTTTGCACTGGTTTGTCCTCATAACTGGGTTTCTGGTAAGTAGGTTTTGTGTAAGTCCTAACCGTGTTCAGATTTTTTATTTCATCAATATCCTTTTGTTTAAGACTATTCTCTGTCATTTCCAATTTTTCCTTAAGATCCTGGACTTGCTTACTTTGTTCAGAATTATTTTCAAACAAATAACTCATTGTGTCTCTCAATTCCATCAAAGAAACTGTCATACTTAGGGAAATAGTTTTTGAAAAATACTTTCAAGTTCAGTGTGCATCCCCTTAGAAATTGCCTATGGACATGGCCAGCCGATTCTTCACTTTTGGCTTCTAGATCTAAGATGGAGTTTGCCATCTCCGACAGATGGTGTATGTATATGGCAGGATGTTCCCCTTTATCCTGCCTGATCTAGTCAAACTTAGCCCTTGCATTTGGTTTAGAACAGCATTGCTTTATGGTCTGCAGCAAATACTCCCTGCACCTTTTCAAGTAGAACATGCAGATGGGATTTGCAAAGTTCATATCCACCCTTTGCTCTACAGTTGGCCTGCTAGTTAAATTGCTGTCACATCTAGTCTTCTTCAAAAATTGCCTCTCTTCATGGGGGCTGAACAGTTCTGACAATAGGAATTCTACATCTTTGAAATCTGGATCAAGATCCTAAATGCCCGCTTAAGCTCCTTCTGTGATTTGAAGGGATTGTCTACAAATTTTGGGAAATGGCACTTTATGGATTCAAGTTCCTGTGGAGTAAATTGTCTATGGGCTTTGGTGTATATCACAACAGCATTACTGGTTAGCTTAGTGACCTCCTTCAGTGGACAGATTTTCTCAGGACTACAAGCAGCCATGTTCTCATTGTCACCTTCAGTTTCCTGAGGTACATTCTCTGTTTGCCTACTGTCCTTGCCCATAACCAGATCTAGTCCTTTTTCCTTAATCAATTGTTCAAACACAGCCTTAATCATGCCTTTTAGGTTGTTATCAACAGCCATAATCTTTTCTGACTTAAGGGGAACCATGAATCTAAAGATCTTCTTCACTTGGGTAAGAGTCTACAACATAGCCATAAAAATCACATAAACTTGGCCCAGGACTTGCCAGAGTACCAGTTTATTTTGGAATGGCAACTACAAAATAGACATTGTAACATTGCCTACACAATCCAAAGTTTCCACTACCATATGGGTATGTTTGCTAAATAGTAAGTGGTATACCCAAAAACAGGCAATGGCTGCGATGACCACCACTCCACAAACCACTTGTTTGAACATATTGTCTTTCTTCCTTAACTACCCTGCTTATAAGGATCATGGGGTACAGTCAGAGTTGGGGTGCCAATTGTAATAAAAGAGATGATCTGTGTGACTATTTATGGTTATTGTAACTGGGTACTCTGCCTTACTAGAGGCTTCTACTAGTATGGGGACACTTGAAGGTATCTAGTTACAATGGGGATAGATGTACTTTGAGAGACTGAGAGATGCTGCTACTGGGACCTGCTCTGGGATTTGCCTACTGATCACTATTTGATGGCCAATGGATCAATATTTTTCTCCTACCCTCTTCCTCCCTCACTCCCCCCCTTAAAAACCCACTTCTTGAAGCCTTTGGCTTCCTCCCTCCCCCCTGAGTGGACTATAAAGATACTCTTTTTTTCTTTCTCAGTTAAGGGGTTTATTGGAAAACAACAGGATGGGAAACTGAGGTAAGAGGGATAAGGGTTTCCCTAATCTATAATGAGGGATAGGAGGAATTTGGGAAATCGGTCCTATCATAGCTATGATTCCAAGACAGTCAGAGAGATGGAGGACAACTGTTTAAAATCTTTTCTTCTTTCAATTCACAAAACCACCAAGGTCTCTCAACTTAACTCCAGAACCCCCCCCCCCCCCCAGGGTCCTTCAGTCTGGGACAGAAGCTAATAATATTCGTTCTCAGCTTCTTCCCCCATTCAGCCAGGCTTGCCTCCTTTGGTCAGAAAACCCCAGAGAGCCAAAGTCTACTTTCTTGGAGATAATGTTATAATAGAAGAGGGAGCTCATTTTGTGTTAATCCATATAAAATAATAGATCAGAAGTCCTATTACCTATCCCACCCTACCACTCCCCATTCCCCCCAAAACCTAATAGTTATATAATACTAATATGGGGGTATGGGCTTTCCCTAGATATCCCAGAACCCCAAAGAGATCCCAAGTCAGAGAGTACACAAAGAATTCATTTTCCTTTATATTCCTGCAGTGCTGAGGGAAGGTGACTTGGAACTGAGAAGAATATCCTTTGTGGCCTTTCTCCAACTTCTTGATGAACAACTTGCTTCTGATGAGCATCTATTTTGAATTCAGATTTCTAATCATTTCCTAAACTGGACAAGTTTACCCCCTTTTGACTTTGAGACATAGGAAATAAATACACAACCCATCTTGCATCACAGAGCCCCCAAAACATCAATGTATCTCTCCACTATCATCCCATCTCTAGTTATGTAGACCCTGTTGTCAGGAGGGTATACATTCCCAAACTCCATCTCCTCAGAGAGGCAGCATTCCACCTGCTCCTGCCTCCCTGGCCACTCAATTCAATTATTCAACTTGCACTAAACTTAATAATTTTTTTCTGTTTTTAAGCTAATTATTGGAGCCTTGTAATTCATAAAGAAGTTGTCCTTTCTGGCCCAGGTTTTTCTAATCAGCTCTCCCACATCAGTATTTACTGTGCAGCAAGCACCCACACCCAATCAGATGATAATTTTTTATTATTATTCATTCTCCAGTCTTCAGAAAGATACTCCAGATCTGACTCTATTTCTCTACTGCTCAAAAAGCTCCAAAGACACCCTGTTAGCTTTAACAGACACAGCATTTACAATTTCTTCCCAATATGGCTCTGGCTACATTTGCATTTTTGGCATTATCTATCTCACAGGATATTCAGGGAAATTGCAATTCTTTTGATATCTTTAAGTATAGATGTAGCCCTACACTAAGCCTAGAAATTGTGGGAAGGAAATTTGCTCTCCCCCCTTTTTCTGGGGTGCTACAGGTGACCTCATCTCCTTTCAACTATTTGGCCTGGAGGTGAGGATTTTGAAGGAAATCATTGAATGAATTGGGTCACAAGGATAGAATGGCAGCCAGGAAAAGGCAGCAATTGAGTCAAGAGATCATGAACCATGAAGGGCAGATGTCCCCTGCACTGCCCCCTGCACTGCCCCCCTGGGCAGGCCAGACAAAATAGAAAGCCACAATGGGCTCCTGAGACATGATGTATAAGTGTTAGAGTAGAGAGAAAAAAGTTTGATAAACTGAGCAAGAGCAGGTTTTCTGCTCTTCTCTTCTGTGTTGGTTGCTGGCTTGACTAGAGGGTCCTAATAGCAGCTACAGAATAGCAAGATAAATGGAGCAGCAAGGATAAGTTCAACCTTTATTTCTCTCTCCTATTTTTCCATCTCCCCCCCATTACTTTTGATTTAATAAAATTGTTTATTTACAACCAATCTCATAATTTTCTATCTTACAAAATCATTTCAGGTATCTATGAACCACGTCTTTAGAACCCTTGCTTTAAGTAAAGTTTTAGGACACTTTCTGATATTTTTTTTGTGGGAAAACTTTAGGTAAAACCCTAAATCTGGACAGGTTACCCTTTGCAGGAATGCAAGACTCCAAAACTTAGCTTAAAAATAAAAAGAGAAATTTATTAATTTGGAAGTCATGTTAAGAGGCTTGGGAAGACATTGTGCAGGTGGAACACTGCCTTTGTGAGGAGATGGGGTTTAGGTATTTTATACCTTTTTGACAATAGGGCCAAATGACTAGAGAAAGAATGATTGATGATGGCATGTTACTGGGTCTCTGGAACTTGAGATGGATCATGTGGTTATGTCCTATATCTCTAAGTCAAAGGGGGACAAAATGTCCAGTTTAGAAAATAATCAGATATCTGGGTTATAAAATAGATGTGCATCAGGAACAATCTGGGAGGTGCCTATCTGTGCTCATCAAGAATGAATGGAAATGAGTACAAATATTAATAATATGGAAATAGGTCTTGATCAATGACACATGTAAAACCCAGTGGAATTGCTTGTTGGCTATATGAGGGGGTAGGAGGAGGGGAGGGAAAGAACATGAATCTTGTAAACATGGAAAAATCTTCTAAATCAATTAATTAAATTTTTAAAAAAAGAATTAAGGGAAAGGCCAGAGAGGCTCAAAGTCATCTTCCCTAGCAGTTCAGGAATGTAAGGAAAAATGAGTTTTTTATATACTCTCTGACCTGGCACACAATTAGGGGCATTAGGATGTCTAGGGAAAGCCTGTACCCACATATCATTTTTAGAGATGGGGATTAAGGCATAGCTATTTCTGTTGCTGATATCGACTGTGTCTTAAAACATAGCAAAAGAAAACAGAATAGTCTGAGGATGGGGCTAAGATATTAAAGCTTCCTCAGAGGGGAGAGAAGCTTTAAGGTAGGAAGATAGAGACAGGATAGAAGTTTTAGATACCACGAGGGGGGATGATGGAGTCAAATTAGAGATATGAAGTGGCAGGAATGAGTCTTTATTAATTATCCATGAGCCACAGCCAAGCTTTGATCAAAGGACCACTCCGAAGGCTTATACCAGTCCAGAGATCCACATTTAATACCACACAGGTCAGAGAGATGACAGAGAAAGATTAAAGATGGAGCCTGGCCTAAGGCCAGGCTCCAGCAAGGACAGCCATCAGCTAGCCTGAAAGAGAGAGAGTGAGAGAGGCGGAGCTTGCTGGGCTATATATAATCTTTAATATGCAAATATACACAGTACATAGGGATGATTCTCATTGGTTAATGACAAGGTATAGGTGTGGTTTCTCTTAACCAGGTGAGCACAAAGAAACCTGTGTTCCCGCCTAACCTGGGAGAAGCTGTGGTCAAGGGTCAGAGGCTTTCCCAGCCATGTGCAATATTGAGCATGCTCAAGACTGAGCATGCTCTCTTCTAAGACAATCTGTACATACCAACTGTTCCCCTTGCCCATAGCTAGGGGTGGACTGCTACAGATATGAATAAGCAGCTTTTAGATGAAGAAATAAAAGCTATCAATAATTACATTAAAAATATTCTAGCTCCCTCTTAATTAGAGGAATGCAAATTAAAAAAAAAAACCTCTGAGGTATCACCTTATACTTATCACATTGGAAAATGTTAAATGTTGGAGGGGATATGGCAAAATTGGGACACATGCATTCATTGCTGTTGGAGCTGTAAAGTGATCCAACCACTTTGAAGGACAATTTGGAACTATGCCCAAAGGGCTATGAGACAATGCTTATTTGACCCAATAATAGCACTTCTGGGTCTATAACCCAAAAAATTCCCCCCAAAAGGGAAAAGACCCAATTGTACAAGAATAGTTATAGCTGAAGACAGGGGCTATTGACAGAAATTTAAAATATGCACCAAGATATAGGAAGCAGGATGACTTGTTTTTGTTTTTTTGTTTGTTTGTTTGTTTTCTGATGGGAAATGGGTAGCTGTATCTCTCAGCATTGTACAAGTGACCAAAGTAAAAATTCACAAAGACTCCTACCAGTGGGAGGGGGGTGAGGGGGTTGAGGTGAGCCCCTTGTTTACCAGACATGTACCCTTTGCAAGAATGCAAGACTCCAAAAATGTAGGTTAAAATAGATAAATTTATTAATTTAGATGGTAATGTTGAAAGGCTGGGAGAAAGGTTCAGGTGTGTACACTGCCTCCTTGAGAGGGGAGATTCTAGGTCTTTTTATACTCTATTGACAGCAGGTGCTACTTGCCCAGAGCAGGGTATGAATTCAAGTAGAAGTTGGGGGTGTTGGTCACCCAACCAGGGTCAGAGCAGTGTTTCATGTCCCAAAGACATAGAGTTTGGCTGGGCATAGATGTCTTAGGGGACAAGTAGATGTCTTAGATTATAACCTGATGGTATTGGATATGTATATCTATGTCCATTTTTAAATCTAGGGGAAAATCCAAGGGGAATATTTCTCTCAGGAGTATTTCTTATCATGAGTCTTTGATGTCCAGGGTTACCCTTTCCTAAGCATTAACAAGGAATGCAAGGAAGGAAACGAATTTTCCTGCTTACAGTTTGACCTGAAGTACTTCTATGATTTGGGGATACAAAGAGAAACCCAGAGTACCATGCCACCTTCACTCACTTTAAGTTCAATGCCCTCTTTTTGATTGCCCACTTGTTTATTGTATCCCTGTCATCAAACTTTTAAAAGGGGTAAGATGCAGTCCCTTGGCTATGCTGATACTCCCTTGATACTACTATTCATAAGCATACAGTTTCCTTGTAGGTTGTTTGAATGCCATCTTAAGTGACTCCAAAGATTTTTTCACCATACCACTCCCTTACCCCTACTCACTCCAATTATAGAGGACAAGGTTGCAGATAGGAAGAGCATTCCAATACCCTGGAGAATTTATGCAGTCTATGCAGTATGTTTAGCAGTTAGGAAAATATATTTCCTTTAGTATCACCAAAATCCCAGTTTAAGGACATCAGCAGGATTTCTTTTTCAATATAAAAATAGGTATCACAGAGGAACAAATACCTACCACTCATCCAGAAGCAGGATAATGGTCAATTTGTGCTTTAAAAAAACTTTGGAAAAGATATGACTCTTTTCATCAGCCAGACCTTTATTATAAAAGGAGGTTAATTTGTAACCGAGGGGTTATTTAGTTGTATGTAACCAAGGGGTTTGGTCCTTCAGTATTGAGAGGGAGAAAGAGTGGAGACCCCCCCTTCTCAAAGCAGGGTATAGGGGAGACAGTTGATGTTTAGGATTGGCTCAGAAAGAGGAGAGAGGGTTTGAGATTTTCCTCCTTCTGCCTTCCCTCCTTAGCTAAAGTTGCTCTCCCCAATTCGCTCTTATCCCTCTTGTTCTCCCTCCATTACTAGAGACCAAAAGGTCTCCCCTTGATCTGTTCATTCACACTCAGCTTGGGTAATAGATAACTTTTAATGTCAATTCAATCAGGTAATACAACAGGAATAATGAACAGGGAAATAATGAGAAAGGAAAGTGGGAAAAAGGGTCCCAGTTTCTATCTAAACACTTTCCCCTCCCTCCTTAAGTTTGGGGGGAACTCAGGCCTTTACAGCCTGAGCCCCCTGAGAGAAAGTCAGGTTGACTCACCCCTAGGCAACAGGAGCTGAGGTAAAGTCTGCTCAGGTTTCTCTTCAGAAAGTCCATTCAATTGGAACTGTTGGGGGGAAAAGATTTCCAGTCATCAGCAGGAAAAGTGGGTAACCCTCAGGAGAAAGTCTTTTCCTACCTTCTATCCTTGGCTTCTCAAGCCTGAGAGAGCAACTCCTCCTCAAGATTCCAATATGTTGGAGCCCCTCCCCCATCCAGGTGATCAGTTTCACACACTCTTCAGCCTGGCACTTTTTCTTTAGTGCCAGCCTCTGTCACAGCCCCCTAAAATAGTTTATGGTAAATTGGGTGATCTGGTGTACTGAATGTTCCTGTCTATTTAATAGGACAAAGAAAAGAATAATAGTGAGAAAGAGAGCTCAGTAAAGCTTTCTTAGGAGAGGTAGAATGGAACAGGGGAAAGGGTTGGTTGTGAGATGAGACTTTGAGTTCAAATTCTGGCTCTGTTACTACTTACACAAGCTTCAGAAAATCACTTTACCTTCAAAGTCTCAATTCCTTCAGCTGAGAAAATAAATATTTGATGGTCCTCTATGAACCCTTCCACCTCTGAACCAATGATCGCATGACTGCTGAGTTAATAGCTCACTTCCTACTCCCACCAAGTTCATTCTTTGAAGTAAGGATTTGAAATAACCACCAATGTGAGGAAGGCCCTCTTTATTTTATTACCTCCTCTAAGGTTTCAGAATAGAAAATCCTTAGAAAAGTGGTGTAGAGCAAGTAGGTTTCATTTGGAATACAAAGATCAGTTTCATAATATGATTGTGTGAATTTTACAAAGTGCAAGCTTTTCTTTTGAAAACAATGAGAAGTAAAAGGCGCATTGTTAGCACTAAATCCTCCATCTGGCATTTCTCTCTGACTGTAATCATTTGGAATGGTAAAACATGTTTTCCCAAATTCAGATCCTATTCAAAAATGCAGGGTCTGAGAGTTCTGAATTGAACTCAAACCTCTTGGTATTCAGATTTATGAACCTTTAACAAACAGCAAACAGTTCCTAAAGGAGCTGGGAGAGGGGATTTGAATGAAAGCAGTTTTACGTTCTTGCTGGGTATAAAATAGCTAACAGCACATAATGTTGCTGAATTACATGCAAAAGTCAAACTTCCAAGTTAAATTTCCATTTAAATGGCATAGTTTTAAGAAATCAATGACTATCTTGAGCATGGCTCTATCAGGTTTTATTGAATTAAAATTATATTTTTGAAAATGTGAATCAAACACTGGTTCCATTTCAATGATTTTTTTTGGTCATATTTCAGCAAGAGTGAAAAATGCCAAAGAGGCAAATAAATCTGAGGAAACCTTTTGCTCTTGACTCCAATTCCAGAACTCTCATTGAATGCAAAATTGATTTTTTTAGCCAGATCTTTATCCTTGTTATTGGGAGGTTATCTTTTTTTTTTCTCCTGGTACAAGGAAGAATGCCAGACCTGGAATGATGTTAGCCAGTCTATGTGCAGAATCAAGAGGATAATTTGGTATGTGGCTGATTTGTTTCCCAGTGCTTAAAAAAACAACAGTGGTGTGAAATGGTGACTGAAAGAGAGGGCTTTAGAAGCAACAAAAGATGAGACATAAGAGGAAACATATGACTATGGGTAAAATGAGCATATGCATTCTTTAACTAACATGTAATCTATATTCTCTCCATGACAGACAACACAATTTTCACCTCTTGAATATTCCTTAAAATAAAAAAAAGTGGTTAGGATTGTATTCATCATATTTTACTTTTTAGATTAGTATTTTGAATTTTTTGTTTTTCATTTGTAGTCAGGGCACAAAATAATTACTGTCACTTTATCATACATAAGAAATTGAAATTCTGAGATCATAATATTCTTCAGTAGATATATCTTGAACAGAAACTGCAAATGAACAGCAAGGTAGGCCCAGAGAGGAATAGTAGGAAGAGAACTGACTAGGCTGACTTTGAGAATTTGCAATTTTAATGATTCTAAATGAAGCATCATCTGGGAGGCTATTATTAAAAACAATGTATGACAGATTTAGACTTTAGGTAAGGAGTAAAAAATAATAGGAAGTCATGAAGAAGCAGAAAAAAACTGGAAATATCTCTTTGAACTGATATAGAATGAAGAAAGGAGATTCAAGAAAACAATATATCCTATTTTCTTCCTTTGATTGTCCCATTGATTTGAGATGGACATAGAGACACACCTCATTCATCTGTCCTCCAAATCAGAAGAATCACTCCCATGCCTTCAGGCTAACCTCCTCCCCAATCTTTTGCCCTAGAGTCCTGTCCTCACTGCTGTAAAAGAATATAAAAACCCCAGAATTGAGGGATTCAGGGACCAATCCTCCAAGACTCCTGCTGTTTTGCTATCCTCCTAAGGAGCAGCTTTTCCACCCATACTGTTCCACCTAGGAAGCAGGCTTCCACCTATGCTATCTCCTGGTCAGATTTAACATTACTTTCCAAATGAATAAATTTCTCTTTATTTTTAAGCCAAGTTTCAGTCTTTCATTCTTGCAAAAGGTATCCTTCCTGGACCCCAGGGGTTCATCTCTTCACCCAACAACACTGTGTTTTTCATTTCATTATTGTTTCCCTAGGTTATACCATCTCCTCATCCCAGAGAGTCTTCTCATATAATATTTTAAAAGGCAAAACAGTGGGGATATCAGTATTACTGACCAATGAATTAAAAAGTTCTAAATCTATGGAATATATACTGCCTTTGGACCTCTCATCTACACAAAGGAAAGATTTAGGGTTGTCCTATCCTGTCTCTTCACTGGAGTCATGCTTACTCTTATAATTTTGTTACATTCACTTTTGATTTTGTTGGACATGGTTGGTGTTTCCATTTATGTTGTTGCTGTCTTTATTTTTCTTAGTCCTCTTTTCTTCACTCTGTATCAGTTCATATAGTTCTTTTCTTGTTTTTTTTTTTCCTTTTTATTCATGATATACATCATTTCCTACAACATAGTAACAATACTTTACATTCATGTATCACAGTTTTTTAACCATTACCCAGTCAATAAGTATTTATTTTGTTTTATTAACTGGAAATAACACAGAACTACTGAAGTACACAAAGTATTTAATCAGGAAAAAGATAGGTCCAGTAATGGGCTGCTCCGACAGAGCTCAGCACCAAGAAAACTTAACAGGGTCTGTATCCTGTGCCTCCAGGGACATATCACAGGGAGAATGCATCCGTACTAGATGATTTCTCCAAATAGTGACAGAGCTTGAGGGGTTTTTATACCCTCTGGAGAACAAGCATGCATAGACAATCTGCAAGCCAGTTGCAAAGTGGGGTATCAGGGAGTGGTCAACTATAATGAATAAAAAATGAAAGGGTCAAGACAAGAGCTGGCCTTCCAGAGAAAGGAATTTAATGCAATGGGAGAAGCTCCTAAAACAAATAAGGGTACTCAACATTTTATTTAGTTCTATAGTCCCACCTGGACTGGGATCCTTAAGTACCTAAAAGTCTATGTTTCAGTCTGAAAGGGCTGAGTCTGGGACTTCCCTCAGGGTGAATTCTCAGGGGACAGGGACAGACTTGGGGTCTCCAGATTTCAAATTGACAGTTCCTAATTCTTTGTTATCATAAAAAAAGTATTGCTATAAATATTTTGGAGCATATAGAGACTTTCTTATCTCTGGTAGTATAAATCCAGTATAGGTGTCACTGTTACAAAAGGTATATATATATATGTATATATATACATATATATATATATATTTTAAATCATTTCATAGAATTCCAAATTGCTTTCAAAAATGGTTACAAAATCTCACAATTTCACCAACAATATATACATGTGAGGTCATGTAAAACATACTGTTATGGGCAGGAAGGATACCCTTGGGGTTCAGGAAGGATGCCTTTTGCATGCAATGACTCCAAAACTTAGATTAAAAACAAAAAGAGATTTATTAATTTAGAAAGTAATGTTGAGAGTGGCCAGGAGGTAGAACAGCAAGATGGGGAGCAGTTCTTTGGGAGGACAGCATGAAAGGAAAGGCTGTTCCCCTAGATGACATCAGTTCTGGGGATTTTATACCTTTTAAAACAGTTAGTCACTCAGGCATGAGGTGGGATGATCATACTGGGGCCTGCCTGGGGACATAAAGATTCCTTAGTTTTAGGGGACAAACAGATGTCTGATAGGATTAAGGTGTGGCTTGAAGGTGCATCTTTCTGTCCATCTGGAGGACGATCAAAGGAAGATAGTCCTCTCAGGACCATAGAGGGGTCATTGGGTGTTTTTAGGCTCAGAGTCAGGAAAAACAAGGGAGTTCCCCTGCAATAGTTCGCCTGGGTTTCTGGGGTACAGTGCCCATGTCAATACTTCTATATTAGCCATGATAAAGTAGCAAAAAAGGTGAGGGGGAGGATTTGCTTCAATTTTCACTCAGAGATCATCATCATATCTTTCTCAGTTTTCAATTTTCATCATATGTCCTTTGAAATTGTCTTGCGTCATTGTATTGATTTGGGTAGCTGGGTAGACAGACTCTTAATCATTGTTACAATATTGCTGTTACTGTGTATTATATTTTCCTGGTTCTTTTCACTTTGATTTGTAGCAAACTGAATGTTTTCCCAAGTTTTTCTGAAACTGTCTCCCGAATCATTTCTTTTAGCATGGAAATATTCCGTAAAAATCATATACCACAACTTTTTCAGCCATTCTCCATTTGATGGGCATCCCATCCGTTCCCAATTCTTTGCCACTTAAATATTTCTGCACATATAGATAAAAATATTTCTGGTATAGAAACCTAGGAATGATATGTGTGGGTTAACATATATACACAGTTTTATAGCCCTTTGGATATAGTTACAATTATTTTCGAATTCATAACTCCACCCAGAGTAGTTCATTAGTGTCTATTTTTTTTTTCTGAATCCCCATCCAATATTTTGTTTCCCTAATTTTTAACCAGGACTGGCTAGTTTTGTTGCCTGATGCTTTATAACATTTTTTTTTGAGTTTGGGGATTCCCCTCAATCTCTATACTGTCTTATCATTTCTCTTGATATTCTAAATACCTAATTTTATGAATTTTTAAAAAATTTAAGTCCTATAATATATCCCCCTGGAACACTGAATGCTATAACATTAAAAGGGAAAATTTATATTGCTGTTATTTTCATCTTATTTTAAAATTTTACTTGTTTCTTTGAGTATTTTGTAAATGAATCCAGATATTTTGTGAATATTATATTTATTTGCCCTTTCCACTTTTGCTTTTTATGGCTCTAAAAATCATTCTATAAATGCTTTTGATTTTTATGAGTGTATTTTCTAGCCTGCAACTTTCCTGAAGCTACATATTGGCTCAATTAGCATCTTTATCGATTTTTCTAGTACTTCTATTTCTTTCATATACAAAGTATACTATCATACATTGTACAAATGTATTTGTACAAAATACTATTTTTCATCCTTTTTAAAATATCATTACTCCTTTTATTTGTGAAATTAATAATTCATATAATCCTTGTCCTAAAACATCTTATAGTATAATAGAGAGGGGTAGCAAACAATATGTACAAAATAATTACGATAAAAGATGGACAATGATAAGAGGAAAATAGTCAAAATTATATAATAATATCTGATGAAGGAAATTTCATTTTCATCTAGGAGTGTGTAGGATGCATGAATGCAAGTTCCAGAATCCATGGAACACATTATCTGGGTCCTAAAGGCAGAGAAAGATTCAGCAGAAAGAAACATAGAAGTAATGAATATTTTTGGTTCCCAGCAACTCATTTGACTATTAAGGCATGGAGGCATTGCAATATATGTTGGTAAAGAGATTCTAGATATCAAAAAGTCATATATCTATTAAATAAGCATCATATTATTTAACTGTAACTGGGCTTTCATAACTGACTGACATTCTGGAATTTTTAATTTAGGCAGATAAATATTCTCTAATTTCTAAGAGTAAATTTGGCTATTGTGATATTTGAGGCTGAATGAAGACCAGAGGCATGTAAATTCCATAAAATAACTATGAAAGTAATGATATATATCTGAGAGCTATTATACTGTACCAAACAACTTTCCTGAGAAGGGAAAGGCATATGGAAATATGGAAAGATATAATAGTCCTAAGGAAAGTTCAATTCTGTTCCTTTCCAGAGGGAAGAGAAAATAGCAGAAAAGGTGAAATACTAAGGATCCACAGATTCTACACTCCACAATAGCATCCGCCTAGGTTATATAGGTACTTCTTTCCCTACTATGCTTGTGATTTTAACAGAAGATATAACTGCTAGGAAATAATTTTTCTACTATTGGATACAAAAAATTTTCACTACAACTTAAGTCTTAGACACTTACATGGAACATTGTGAGGATAAATGATCTCCCCAGTGTCACATATCCAAAATGTGATCAAGGTAAAACTTGACCTCATGTCTTCTTGACTTTGAAAACATTTTTTCTCTTTTTTTTTATCTAGCACAAAACATCTTTATGAAAACACATTTTTTTTGAGGTTAGTGGGCAAACATTTATTCCCCTTTATTCTGGCAAAATCCAGAGCCAAAACTATACAGTGCCCTTTCCCAGAAATAACAGTGACGGAGTGAGTATCGCTCTCTTACTTTTCTAACTGCTTATGTTCTTCCTACTTAATTTGTGTCCCCTAAAATTATGTCCATCTGTGTCTTGCTTAATTTCACAGTGACAATTTTCAATATTTATAGTCTGAAGTAATTTGCCCTTTAACCCACAACCAATTTATTAACTGTCACTCTGCCTTCAAATTATTTTTCCAACTCAGTTTCTCATCCTTGAAAGTAACACCAGAGTTCTCCAAAATATGGACCTTTCTTGTATTTTCTAGACATCTCCTCACTTAAGTGAATTTAGGGAATTTCTGCAAATGTCTATATACAAACTAGGTTCAAAGAGTGACATTTGAAGTATCAACTGATATAGCTGGCCAAGGGGAGGAGTCTTTTGACCAAAGGTCTTCCTAAAATTGCCAATATGGAATCATGAAGTTGCAATTCCTTTTGTATAAGGCTACCTTAGCATGTTCTTGCCACAATAAGGATTTTAGAGCAGTGGAGCTATAGAGACAAAAAGCAGCAACTGCAGACCATAACCTTGAGAAGCGAATTACATTTCTCCCACTCAGAGAACTGCAAAAAATCACTGACACTGCCTACACACAGTAATGAAAGGCAGAGAGAGCCAAAATCTATAGGTTGGTGCTTGCTATAGGTTGGCTCATTATATTTCTGTGGGAGGGCAAAGCATTTTGAAAGGAGGATTAGCAAAACAGCTAGATATATGTAAAAGGTTGTTGTTGTTGTTGTTGTTGTTGTTGTTGTTTTGGTGGAAGTACAATGTACCCTTTGGTTTTAGAACTGATAGAAGTATTTACCTTTTGACTCTGACCCTTCTATGATGGTTGCTTGTATTGGGTCTTGTGTGCTAGGCCAACCTGAAAGATTACTCTATTCAAGGTACTGGTCTAAATGTTGGGGATACAAATAGACATGTGTGGCAATTCTCTTTCCAGGAAGTTCATATTCTAACTGGGAGAAACAGCACATATAGGAGATTACAGATATAATGTGACCAACATGGCTTAGAGCCCTTTAGAGTAGAGTGTATTTGCCAGCTCCTTTTATATGTCAAATCAAGAGTGAACCTTAAATCCATATTTGTCTCAAAAAGCAGTGCCAGTGAGTTGATAGGTCCCCAGGCCTGGCACTCCTCTGGCCCAGTCAAAGATATATCAATGTATTGTTAATTGGGAACATTTCCAAATGTACAGTGAAGACCTCGTTATCTAATATTGCTAGTCCTGACTAGACCTCTCCTGGTAATATCCTCTATACCTATTTAAGGTTTATTTATTTTCTCAGAATATCAAAACACACACACACACACACACAAACACACACACACACACACACACCACACTACCCCATCCCACTCACAAACACTCCATGTGCTCAAAAAAACCCTCATCTTTTATCTTAATATTATTTATGAATTCCAAAGCAGAAGAAGAATTACACAGTAAGGAATTGTCTGAGACAAGATTTAAACCCAGGACGTCCAGAGTCTCAAGGCCTGGCTCTTAATCCACTGAGTCACCTAACTGGCCCTTCTATGTGCTTAAAAATAGAGCTAGGCTTCACAATCTCTACCTTTACTACAAATTTGTGTTTACATCTTCTTTACTTCTACTCTATTTTCCCTTGTGCCTGTGATACACTAAAACCAGGGTAATTGGGTACATAGCAAGAAATATAAGTTGAGATCCTATTCAATTTACAATCTGAATTTTGCAAAGAAAACTATTGTTCTGCATTTCTTTTGCCATTAAGAAAGACACGGGTGGAATCACATTAGCATTAACATATGGATGATATCTATGCTAGTCCATGTTCTGGCTACTGTCATTATTAGCCTGCAAAGCATAGTAGATGTAATTAAATCACTAATGGCTTTTCCACTCTCGTAACTCCTGAGTGACAGGTTAATAAGGAAGGTTGGAATGATCCTATAAATCAGAACTAAATTTCATCCTAAAAAAATACAAAAAGAATATTTTGAAATTTATTTTTAGGATAATTTGTATTTAAATGAATTCACTGAATAAGTTTTTTATCTTGTGCACATTCTTATAAAATATCAGAATTGAAAGAGTATTCAGAAATTTTATGAAGTCTTCTTATATATTCTATGATAAGTGGTCAAATATTTGAATACTTCTTGAAATTTGGAATTTCCTATTTTTGAATCAGTATATTGCATTTATATCAATTGAATTCAAATTTAGATTTGATGGAATATTCACTAAGCCAAAGAATGCACTGTGTTAGAGCCTGAAGATATATAACCTTTCTTTTAAAAATAATGTAGTGAGGCGGAAAAAATTTATATTTGGAGTTAGAAGTAATTCTGACAGACCTGTGTGACATTAGGAAAGTCACTATACCTTTCTGTGCCTTGGTTTATTCAACTGTAAAATGAAAAGGTTAGATTAGATGCTCTCTAGAATCCCTTTCAGCCCCATACCTGTAATTCCATTAATCTACATTCAAAGATCCTGAAAGGGCATATATACAGGCAAAGGAATAAGTTATAATAAGAGTTCTATGAAATTTCAGGAAGGAAAGAAAACATTTTTGGCTGGTCTAGGTAGTGGAGTGAGAATACTAGAAGGCTTCAGAAAGGTAGTCCCTGAAGACTGAATTTTAAGTTTGGCGAACCACTTAACCAGAAGCACAGACTTGTGAGATATCATGTTGAAGTTAGAGAACATCTACAAATCCAATTTGGATGAAATTGAGTGCTTGAAGGGACCTAGTATTAACAAAAACCAGAAAAGAATAAATGTGGCACAAGGAGGTCATAGAGAATGACAGTTTTACCCTAGATTTCATTTCCAAGATAAAATTCTCTGATATTTCACTCTCTTGTCCTAATCTCTTTCCATGTCTTCTTTCCCTGTGCTTTACACCTTCTAAACTTATTGTTGGTCTTTAAAACCTTAAGTTCTCCTCCATCCCTCTTCTTAGATCTTCCAGTCCTTTTACTGTCCTCCTTTCCAGTCTTAATCCTCTATTTAACCATTTCAACATCACATCTTCTAATGCTTAGTTCTTTTATTACTAGTCATTGTCAAATGTCAACCCTGGATTACTGCCACTATCTGCTTCTCCTCCCATTGACATGCTTGCTAATAGAATCAGTGTCATACAACTAAACTTAGTGTGGCTGGCTCTAACTACATAGTAAGGCAGTTCTTTTATTTCCCCCTAATGTAATGCATTCTTTATTTTACTGTTTATAGAGTCTGTTCTAAAGTTTATCTTTTCTTAGATTTTTATACCTTTCCTTACCCTCTTACCCAAGAACCATGTCTCAATTGAGCCTATTCATCATTAACTCCTGTAGTCTTCATTTCAAAACAAAACAAAACCCAGGCCTTTGTATCATCCCCAGCTTTTTCCTCTTTCCCCCTTTTTAAGATATGTAATTAGGCATCCTTTATACTCACTGAAAAAAATTTCTTGCCCACATGAGAACTTGATTCCATTGTCTCCAGTTTTAGTTTGTCTAGTGGAATCATAGATTCTCAATAACATTTTTTGCTCATCTACTCGTTTCTTTCTACAGTGAATACAAACATGCCCATTTATCTCCTACCCTAAAAATCCTACTATAGTCTCATTCTGAAGCTATCATTCTATACATATCTCTTTTTCCCCATGCAATCTCCTAGTAAAAGCTTTCTCTATATTTTTCACACACACACACACACACACACACACACACATATATATATATATATGTAAAATCTGATTTCCAACCTGTAAGGTTTAAATTTAGATCTTATACTAATAAGAGAGTTATAAAGTAATATTGTAGTCACCAATTTTAGAATATTATAGTTTAAGTCAAAATTACTTTTAGCAGCTTTTATTTACAAAGAGGTGGAAAGAGTGAAAGTGGAAATGTAGAAAAAAGACCTTGATAAGCCTACCAGCCCTTCTCCAGTGAGGTCTGGCTCAGCCCTCAGCAGGGGCTTCTCCAAATCTGATCTCCATGTGGAGCCTTTAACCAGAAGTCCACCAAGTGCAGCCTCCTTCAAAGCCAAGGCAAGAATCTCAGCCACTCACCCAGCAAGTCATTGCAGGATCCAGGGGGGGAAAAGTCTTCTCCAAACCCCAGGATAGGAATGATCTCCCAGACCATTTTCATCACTTTTTATACCCCTCTTTCCACATCACTTACTGTCTCTCCTCTTCACAGAAACCAATTGCAGTCTTTCAATTTGCCCAGGATTGCCCAAGGTGGGAGGGCAGTGGTCTTTGGAGGTGTGAGCTTATTCTAGTAAGTGACTTGTGAACTCTCATACTTAATAGTAAGTAGGGGTACTTTAAGTTCTTGATTTTATTAGTTAAAAATAGATGAGGGGTGAGTTAATCCTATCTTCACAAACCCCCTGTGGTTCTTTGGGAGTCTCTCCAATGAATCATTTAACATATCTAGCTTATACCTCTATAGATCTCATAGCTAAAGGAGCATACAACATTATGCTTTCTAAGAGAAAATTACAGTAGTTGAAGATAAAAGGGAAATAAAAGAGAGAGAACAAAATGTGCTTGCTAGGTACATTGATAAAAAGCCAGTTAGGGGGCAATCCCCTTTGGCATAAGAGTTTACATTCAGAATAAATATGTTCAACACCCTTCAGTTCCATTCATTGTATCCCAAAGTCCATTCTGGATCTTTTTGTGCAGTGTAGAATTTTTTATGGCACTTTCTCCAAACAGTTCACTTTTTGATTTGAGGAGTTAGTGAGCTTCTTTTCCTGAAATTTCTCTCAAAAATTTTTTAAATCTTGGATTTTATGAAAATTATACAAACCTCATCACTGAATTTTAAAAGATCTTTCCAAAGATGCCAATGATCTCTTAAATGCCATATATAAAGATTTTTTCTCAATCCTTCAGCTTCTAAATGAATGAATTGACTGTCTTCTTTTACAAGACACACTCAACACACTCTTCTCTGGGGTTTTATGACACTACCCTCTCCTGATTTTCATCTTCTTTGTCTATTAGTCTTCTTTGTGGGATTATTATCCATTACTTACTGCCTAACTTTATGGGTTTTATGGGTGAGTTCATCCCATTCACGTTCAAAGTTATGAATGTCATTTGTGGACTCCCTGGCATTTTGATATCCTTCCCTAATTCTAACCTTTTCTTCTTCACCTCTACCTTTTAGTCCAGTGATTTACTTTGAATCAGTCCCCCTTGTCCCCTTCCTTGATGTTTCCCTTTTTAGTCCCTCCCTTTTTTCCCTCCCTCTCCCCTCTCTCTTTCCCTCCCTTTTTGTTTTCCCTCTCCCCCTCCCCCACTTGGTTTTCCCTTCTCCCTACCCTAGTTGGGTAAGATAGAATTCAAGATCCCAATGGATCTGGATGTTTTTCCCTCTCAGAGTTGATTTCCCTGAGATTAAGGTTTAAGTAAAAAACCTTCTCTTCCTCTCCTTCTTATAGGAGTTTTCTTCCCCTCCCCTTCCCATGTGAATCTTTGTGTGAGAAAGATTATTCTATTTGGTCTTTTTTTACCCCCTATTTATACATTACATTTTCCCCACATGCTAGTATACATAGATTGATATAAATGTAGTCATTATAGAAGAGAGTTTGAATAAAAGAAGAAGATAACATTTTTCTCCTTTCCCCTTTCCTTAATATTTACCTTTTCAGGTATTCCTTGCTCTTTGTTTTTCAGTATCAAACTTTCCACAGAGCTCTGGTCTTTTCTTTGCAAAAAGTTGGAAATCTTCTATTTTGTTGAATGCCCATACTTTCCCTTGGAAGTATATAGTCAGTTTTGCTGGGTAGCTGATTCTTGGTTGAAGACCCAGCTGTCTTGCCTTTCTGAAGATCATGTTCCATGCCTTACGATCATTCAGAGTTCATTCAGAGTAGAACTTGCAAGGTCTTGTGTGACCCTGATTGGCATTCCTTTATATCTAAATTGTCTTTTTCTGGCTTCCTGTAGGATTTTTTTTGTTTGAGAGCTTTGGAATTTGGCAATTACATTCCTGGGAGTTATCTTTTGGGGGTTTAGTGTAGAAGGTGTTCTGTGAGCTCTGTCAGTGGCTGTATTGCCCCCTTGTTCTAGAATCTCTGGGCAATTTTCTTTGATTATATCTTGTACCACGATGTCGAGTTTGGTGTTTATTTCTGGCTTTTCTGGAAGTCCAATTATTCTTAAATTATCTCTTCTCCCTCCATTTTCCAGATCTGTCACCTTGTTGGTGAGATATTTTATGTTCTCTTCTAATTTCTTGGTACTTTGGCTTTGCTTTGCTCTTTTACACGATCATTGTCTTCCAGTTGCCTGATTCTGGCCTTTAAAGCCTGGTTTTCCTTTTCAGTTTGATCACACCGGTTTTGCATATGCGTGAATTTCTTTTGCATTATTTCCCACTTTTCCTCCCAGAAGGCTTCCATCTTTTTGGTCATTTCTGATTCAAATTCTTCATGGGTTTGTGGAGAGTTTCCATTTCCTTTGGAAGGTTTCAGAGCATTTTCTTGTGTGTCGTCTTCTATCTCCTCTGTATTTTGTGTTTTGGCTCCATAGAATATGTCCAAAGTCACCCCTTTCTTCTTATTTTTCTTGGGATTTGGGGGCTTCTGTGCTTCTGTGGAGTTTGCCATCTCTGAATGGGGATTAGCTTTTCTTATCTCTGTCTGGTGTTCAGAGGCTTTAGTCCTGGGCAGATTGTCCATTCTATGAGCTTTCCCTGAGTTGAACTGAGTATGTCTTAAGGCAGTGACTTTCACTGGAACTGGAATGTAAGGATCCGGCCAGAGGGTTACATTCGCCCCCTGCTCTCTCTGTTTCCCTGAAGTTTGGGTGCCCCCTCCACTGGGTCGGGTTGCTTTTCGGAAGTTGCCTTCAGAATAGCTGGCGCTGAGGCTTTCTTGGTGCCCAACGGGTTACTGTTGTTTCAGAGGACCCTGCTCTCTGAGGGGGGAGGGGCCTCGGCTCCCTGGAGCTCCTAGGGCAGTGACTTTCACTAAGACTTCCATAGAAGGCCCTGAGGGTTACTGTTGTTTCAGATGACCCTGTTCTCTGAGGGGGGAGGGGCCGCAGCTTCCCAGAGCCTTGGACTCTGCGCTCCTACCCCTTAGGTCCGAGTATTCTTGGGTTCTGGCTTTTGAGGGGGGCCATACCTTTTGATCCAGGTCCAGGTCCAGGAGGAGGATTCCCAGGGTCTATGCTGTTGATCGTTTTGAATTTCGGCACCCTAGGAGCCTATAGTTTGAGATCGGTCGGGAAGGGTTTCCAGAGATCTGAACTTTAGCTTCCTCTAAGCCGCCATCTTGACCGGAAGTCGACACTATGTGTTTTAAAAATTCTCATTAATTTATTATTGTCTTTGGTATCTAAAATTATGAGGAAATTGGCTTTTTGGTGCCCTAAATTCTAACACCAGGTGGCAATTGGACATATTTTATGGATAGAAGCTCCTTACCTTTTAGATTTTTTCTCTCACCAGGCTCCCAGTTCTCCAAAACTCTACTCTTCACTTGGATTTTAAGGCAAGGGCCCACCGAAACTCAAGTGAAGATGGGGGGAAGAAAACTGGGAAGCTTTTCAGTTCACTGATCAGATCTGCCTTCCTCCTCTACTGCAGAGAGGAAGAAGGATTGATTCTGAACAGAAAAACTGGTGAGAAAGCCCTATTTTGGGGATTTTTAAATTTCTTACACTTTTAAAACTAAGGTTTTTTCTCAACTTTTAGAACAACCTATTAATTATCTTCTGTTTTGAAATAAACAGGGAGAGATATAGAAGACCTGATAAATCTCCTTCCCCTGTCTGCTAGCCAAAAGGAAGTAATGCTTAAATTTTTTCTATTAGAGGTATTTATTGGTATTTTATTTCAAAATTGTGATCATGTATTTACATGGGTTTAAAAAATAACATCCTAATTTTAATTTTGTCGGACAGTGAAATTTCAGTTTGTATAGAAAAGCCACGGATCAGTTTTGTAAAATGGGTTTAAGTGTTTAAATTTACCAAAAATGGGTTTTTGTTTAAGATTATCAAATGGTTTTCATCTCAATGGTTTTCATCCCAGTATATTAAAGTTGGACTAACTTTATTATTACATTTAACTTCTTGGTCTTGAAAATAATCAGCCTGCTTGTCAAAAGGCTTGCTTTAAGGTTTACAGTCCTTAAAAGGTTTCAAATCACTAAATTTAAAATAGGTCCTGTAATAATAAATGCTTTATGAAATTTTTTTAAATGTTATGCGAGTTGCTGTTGAAATATGTATTTTAAATATTGTTTGAATGTAAACAAAAAGCTCATTGCAAACCTATAGATTTTGTTCAATACTCAGTGGTTACCTCAGTTTTACCATATCATACTATGAACTGAAACTCATAACTGATGAGTACTATGCTAAAGATACAGTATTTCAATGATCCTTTAAATCAGAATTCCTTTGGTTACCTATTAGCAATTGAAGTGATACCAATAGAATGTTTGTTTGACTTATGATGGTAAAATCAACTCAGAGAAGGTGAAGAGGTATGTTGGGTTTGAATTCAGAAGAAAGATGGACTTTGCTCCAAAGTCCATAAAGCTTGAGTATGCAGATTTGTGAAGGAAGAATGGAAGTTGTGTTCTGCTTTTTAAGCAGAGGGTTTTGAAGGAAAAGAGAGAGAGAAGGTGAAAGAAAACAGATAGATGTTTTGCTCTCATAACTGGATCTTTAATTTAGGGATAATTTGTAGAATTGATGTATGTAGTTTTGGAAAATCAAAATTCCTTAGAGAGATTCCTGACTGGTCTTGTCTTAGTTCGTTTAGATGGCCTAAGGTCAGGATATAATCTAGCCTTGATTTGTATTTACTGTATAGTAGTAGTAATCTCTCGGTAACCGAGGATGACAATTGTCTTTGTATGTTTTTGTGCACAAAGACACTTGTGCATGAAGATTTAAGTGGAAAAGTCAATGCACAGAGACAGTCCCACTCTCTCGGCATTGGAAGCCTGGGTCCAGTGGCACGAAAAGTCGTCATACCTGGAGACTTCTTCAGCTGCATTGGATGGCCATGTTGTCTTTTGTGCTCCAACACACCGTAAGCACTCCACAGTGCTTTGCTGCATCGCCATCTCAGCCATTGAACCTTCTTGTTGGTTTCTTCCGCCTGTTCAGCCGAAGCAGTCTTCACATGCTGGGTGAGCAAAGCCCTGGTTCACCAGGTGTCCACGACGGCCCGATGTCTACCCTCACAAGGTTTAGCCGGCCTATCAAAGCTGTTGCCTGGGGTGTGGCCGCTGCCACATGCTAGCAGCTTCTAGGAGCCACAAGTGAGAGCTGGGTGTCAGGTGAGGGTCAGAGGCTGGAGAGCTGCCCTAGGAGGGCACGACAAGCCCTCTATACCAAGGATATTACTCCTTCCTGAGGACCCCATACCCATGTATTTACTGTTGAGCTAATGAATTCAACATTCCTGTTCAGGTCTTATGACTAAATTGTGATAAATTAATTATTTCCAAAATATGTAAGAATAATTGCTTTAATGTAGACTCATAGGCTTTAAGGAATCCTTAGAGAGGGCAAATGGTCAGAAAAGCTTGTTTGAGGGTATGGAATTTCGTTTTTGGACTGCTGATAAGCAGAATTTCTTTGAGCTGTAATGGGTGAGACTTGTCCTTTAAGGAAAAGAGAAGGCTTCTGGGATCCAATGGCAAGTGCTCTAAGGAGAGAGAAAGTCCTAGGATGGTTATAGAGAAGGCAGCCCAAGGCTCACTTTGGACAGAATTTTCCTGACCATCTAGGATGCTGATACTTGAGTGAAACAATAATGGCAGTGCCAGCCTTTCTTGGTACATGAAGCCACTCACTGTGTCCTTTGTGACATGAGGAGATATTTTCCCTTTCTGGGCCTTCTTCCTTCATGCCAATTCCCATAATCAGGATATAATACAAATTGTAAAATTAGTTTCCATTTCCCCAAACAACCTATTAGGTTAGTAATTGAACATTCTTAATTTGTTAGGAACATACTTTGAGAAGTAGGTAAAGTTTATTAATTGATGGCTTGTATTTGCAATCTTAATTGAAGTTTGAATCTTGAGCTTGGAATAGCTCAAAGCTCTCCTGAATTTTGCCCAGAATCTGGAGTAAAGAAATTCATCTGTAAAATATTGTTTCTCCAGTGTTTATAGATGTTATAGTTAATGTGTACTTTGCAGAAGGATATTCTTTAACAGAAACATCACATATGAACTCTGCAAACAACTCAGGAATCCGATTTCCTAAAGGGATCTATTCCTGTCAAAAAATGATTTCTGAAGAAGTCTGTTGGCTAAGATGCCCAAATGCAAATGTGTAATGCCAACTGCTATTGTACTAATTTTCTTTGTCTCTATCCCCCCAGTCCTTTTCTACACTTTTATCTTAGGGGCTGACTCTCCCTTGTGACTTGTCTGGCCATCAGGGGAAGCAGTCGCTGGACATACTTCACATCTCCAAGCAGGTTCACAGCTACCTAGGACCCAGGCATTCACTGAGGACATGTCCCTAAGCCTTTTCGTCCATGTTATCTTAACCCCTTTTACTTTAGCATAACTACCTGACAATAACTATTTATTTCCTTAAATTTTGGATCTTCTATGTTTTAAATCATGCATACCCAGCCAGCTGGACATATAATTCTCTGATTCAGCTTGGGGAAGCATTAGTCAGAGTGGGTCTCTCTAACAGTTGGGTCTGTATGAAGCACCCACAAAGTAGAGAGAACCCCAGGCCTCTAGCCCAAGATCTCAGTGCCTCTGGGGTATATCCAAGACCTGAGGCTTTAAGAAGATTAGCAACCACTCCAGTTTTTGCTACTCCCCAGTGGGATATGTGGACTTTGTATTTGTAACCTTGTCATCTCTCTAGTTGCTTCTAGGGTAAAAGCACTCATGAGAGTCACCCAGATGCCAGATGCCACCATAACCTCTGCAACCATCCCAGACTGATGCTCTGGACATGTCCTACAGTCAATACCTCTCTCTCCTAATATTAGGCAGGGACATCTCTATGCCCATTCTTAGCTGTGAAGAAGTTACAGAAGACAGACCATCATCCCTTTCTCCCTTTCATATTAGGAGAGGGGGGAGATGACATGGGCATTATACCCCAGAAACCCAGGTGAACTATTACCAGGGAAACTCCCTTGCCCTTGTATCCTTGTGACTCTTAACATAGAAACACCCAATGACCCCACCGAGAGTCCTGAAATGTTTACCCTCTTTTGTCCTCTAGATTTAAGATGGACAAAGAGATAAATCTTTATGCCTCCAGGCAGACCCCAGTCAGATGACCACCTTACCCCACAAAATGCCTGAGGGACTAACACTCTCCAAGTCACGTCCACACCAGGACATAGCATATAAAGAGAATATAAACCCCAGAACTGATGTCGTCTGGGGGACAGACTTTCCATCCATGCTGTTCCCATGGAGGAACAGCCTTTCCTTTCATGCTGTCCTCCCAAAGAACTGCTCCCCATCTTGCTGTTCCACCTTGCTATTGTCCTGGCCACTCTCAACATTACCTTCAAAATTAATAAATCTCTTTTTTTAAAAGATAAAAATAAACAGGAGTACTTTTTGTGACTTTAGGTGCATTTCTAGGTACTTGTCTTCTAGAGATACATATTGTACAATAGAGATTCCTCCAGTAGTATAGTGGATATCAGTATTTAAGTATTCACCCATGAAGAAGTTATTTGAAACCAAGTGGTCTGATTCAGAAAGGAAAACTGGCTAATCACATCCTGAACAATAAAAGAAAAAGTAAAAGGTGCATTGTTCTCCAGTGAATTCCCATAAAAATAAGATATTAAAATAGAAATCTTGGTTGAATTTCCCAGTGAACACAAATAATTTCCAAGGTTGAATTCCTTTCTCCCAAGGAAACAGCAGACATTGAATGTACCCCCTAAGCCCACCATTAGCCCCTCACAAGGTGTTTACATTTGAATTGTTCTGGCATACATATAGACTATAGGGGGAGGTTCTTAAACTATCCTTGGCAGGCTGCAGTTTTCCACCTTCTAGTTTAAACCAAAAGGCATTTCCTTGAGTGGCATAATAAGAAACTTCAAGTAATTCTCAAAATTTAGTGCAAGACCCCCTTCCTTTGTATTTTTTTTTCATTATTTCCCTGGATATCCTTAATCTTTTGTTCTTCCAAATGAACTTTGTTATGGTTTTTTTCTAAATCAGTTAAAAAAAATTTTTGGAAGTTCCATGGGTATGGCACTAAATAGATAGATGAGTTTGGGTAGGATGGTAATTTTTATAATATTGGCTCTTCCTCCCCAAGAGCAGTTAATGTTCTTCCAATTGTTCAAGTCTAGTTTTAGTTGTGTGGAAAGTGTTTTGTAGTTGTGTTCATATAGTTCCTGTGTTTGTCTCAGGAGATAGAGGCCTAAGTATTTTATTTTGTCTAAGGTAATTTTGAATGGGATTTCTCTTTCTAGTTCTTGCTGCTGAGCTGTGTTGGAATTATATAGAAATGCTGATGACTTATGTGGGTTTATTTTGTATCCTGCAACTTTGCTAAAGTTTTTGATTATTTCGATTAGCTTTTTGGTTGAATCTCTAGGATTCTTTAAATAGACGATCATGTCATCTGCAAAGAGCGAAAATTTGGTCTCCTCCTTGCCTATTTTAATGCCTTCAATTTCTTTTTCTTCTCTAATTGCTACTGCTAGTGTTTCTAGTACAATGTCAAATAGTAGAGGTGATAATGGGCATCCTTGTTTCACTCCTAATCTTAATGGGAATAGATTTAGTTTATCCCCATTGCAGATGATATTAGTTGATGGTTTAAATATATACTGTTTATTATTTTTAGGAACGACCCTTCTATTCCTATGCTTTCTGGTGTTTTTAATAGGAATGGGTGTTGTATTTTATCAAAGGCTTTTCTGCATCTATTCAGATAATCATGTGGTTCTTGTTGGTTTGCTTGTTGATGTGGTCAATTATGTGAATAGTTTTCCTAATGTTGAACCAGCCCTGCATCCCTGGTATAAATCCTACTTGATCATGATGGATGACTCTTCTGATCACTTGCTGGAGTCTTTTTGCTAGTATCCTATTTAAGATTTTTGCATCTATATTCATTAGGGAGATTGGCCTATAGTTTTCTTTCTCTGTTTTTGACCTGCCTGGTTTAGGAATCAGTACCATGTTTGTGTTGTAAAAGGAGTTTGGTAGAACTCCCTCTTTGCTTATTATGTCAAATAGTTTGTATAGTATTGGGATTAACTGTTCTTTGATTGTTTGGTAGAATTCACTGGTGAATCTGTCAGGCCCTGGGGATTTTTTCTTAGGAAGTTCTTTGATGTTCTGTTGGATTTCTTTTTCTGATATGGGATTATTTAAGAAATCTATTTCTTCTTCTGTTAGTATAGGCAATTTATATTTTTGTAAATATTCATCCATATCACCTAGGTTGGTATATTTATAGCCATATAGTTGGGCAAAGTAGTTTTTAATGATTGCCTTAATTTCCTCTTCATTGGAGGTGAGATCAACCTTTTCATCCTTGATGCTGTTAATTTGCCTTTCTTCTTTCATTTTTTAATTAGATTGACCAGTACTTTGTCTATTTTGTCTGTTTTTTCAAAGTACCAGCTTCTAGTCTTGTTTATTAGCACAATAGTTCTGTCACTTTCGATTTTATTAATTTCTTCCTTAATTTTTAGGATCTCTAGTTTGGTTTTCTTCTGGGGGTTTTTAATTTGTTAGTTCTCAAGTTTTTTGATTTGCATTTCCAATTCCTTGATCTCTGTCCTCCCTAATTTGTTAATATATTCACTCAGGGATAAGAATTTTCCTCTAAGTACTGCCTTGGCTGCATCCCATAAGGTTTGAAAGGCTGTCTCACCGTTTTCATTTCCTTCAATGAAATTATTAATTGTTTCTATGATTTCTTCTCTAACTATCTGATTTTAGAGTATCATATTATTTAATTCCCTATTAATTTTTGATTTGGCTCTCCATGTACCCTTGCCAATCAATATTTTTATTGCCTTGTGATCTGAAAAGGCTGCATTTATTTTTTCTGCTTTTCTGCATTTGAGTGCCATGTTTCTGTGACCTAGTGTATGATCTATTTTTGTGAATGTGCCATGTGGTGCTGAAAAGGTGTATTCCTTTTTGTCCCTATTTATTTTTCTCCATATGTGTATTAACTCTAATTTTTCTAAGATTTCATTCACCTCTTTTACCTCTTTCTTGTTTATTTTTTGGTTTGATTTGTCTAAATTTGATAGTGGTTGGTTCAAGTCTCCCACTAATATGGTTTTACTGTCTATTTCCTCCTTCAATTCTCCTAGTTTCTCTATTAAAAATTTGGATGCTATACCATTTGGTGCATACATGTTGACTAGTGATATTTCCTCATTGTCTATACTCCCTTTTAGCAGAATATATTTACCTTCCCTATCCCTTTTGATCAGGTCTATTTTTGCTTTGGCTTTGTCAGATATCATGATTGCAACTCCTGCCTTCTTTCTATCAGTTGAGGCCCAAAAGGTCTTACTCCAACCTTTAATTCTAACCTTGTGAGTGTCAACCCGTCTCATATGTGTTTCTTGAAGACAACATATGGTAGGGTTTTGGGTTCTAATCAAATCTGCTATTTCTCTATGTTTTATGGGTGAGTTCATCCCATTCACGTTCAAAGTTATGATTGTCATTTGTGGATTCGTTGGCATTTTGATATCTTCCCCTAGTTCTGACCTTTCTTCTTTAGCTATCTCCTTTTGAACCAGTGATTTACTTTAGGTCAGTTCCCCTAGTCCCCTCCCTTGAGATGCTTCCCTTTCTAGCCCCTCCCTTTTTATGCTCCCTTCCCCTCCCCCCACTCCTTCCCTCCCTTTTTATATTCCCTTCCCCCCTCCTTAATTTTCCTTTCTTTCTTGCCCTAATGGATAAGATAGAATTCAGGATCCCACTGGATCTAGATGTTCTTCCCTCTCAGATTTGATTTCACTGAGAGTAAGGTATAAATAATTCCACTTCATGCTCTCTTCCTCTCCTTCTCATATGAGAGTTCTTCCCCTCTCCTTCCCATTTGTATCTTTATATGGGAAAGATTATTCTGTTAAGTCCCCCCCTATTTCTTGAAGTAAATCTTAGTGTTATCGACGGTTTCCCCCCCCTCCCTTTTCCTTTCTTTGCCCCCACTTTCCCCAAATCTTCTTAATGCCCCCATCTTTCCCTATGCATGTTTCTTCTAACTACTCTTATGATGCTACAATTTTTGAGAGTTACACAAAACAGTTTCCCCACATATTAATATATATAATTTGATGTAAATGTAGTCCTTATAGAAGAGAGTTTGACTTAAAGAAAAAGATAAGATTCATCTCCTTTTCCCTTTCTTTCATATTTACCTTTTCATGTTTCTCTTGCTTTCTGTGCTTGGATATAGAACTTTCCACAGAGGTCTGGTCTTTTCTTAGCAAATGCTTGGAAATCTTCTATTTTGTTGAATGCCCATAATTTCCCCTGGAAGTATATAGTCAGTTTTGCTGGGTAGTTGATTCTTGGTTGGAGACCCAGCTCTCTTGCCTTTCTAAATATCGTGTTCCATGCTTTGGGGTCTCTTAGTGTGTTAGCCGCTAGGTTGTGTGTGATCCTTATGGGAGCCCCCTTATATCTGAAGATCCTCTTCTTGGCTTCTTGTAGGATTTTCTCCTTTTCTTGGAAACTCTTGAATTTGGCAATTACATTCCTAGGGGTTGTCTTTTGGGGATTTAGTATAGAGGGTGTTCTATGAACCCTTTCTATTTCTATTTTGCCCCCTTGCTCCAGAACGTGGGGGCAATTGTATTTTATAATCTCCTGTAGAATAATATCGAGTTTATTGTTTATCTCTGGTTTTCTGGGAGACCGATAATTTGGAGGTTTTCTCTTCTCCCTCTGTTTTCCAGATCTGTGACCTTCTCAGTGAGATATTTTATGTTTTCTTCTAATTCATTAATTTTTTGGGTTTGCTTTATTGATTCTTGCTGCTTTATGATCTCACTTTCTTCGAGTTGCTTAATTCTGGTCGTTAGGGACTGGTTTTGCTTTTCAGCTTTGTCTGCCCTTCTATTGAATGCTTTGAGCTCTTTTTTCCAATTGAGCAGTCTTATCTGTCAGACTACTGATTTCTTTCTCCCATTTTTCTTTCCAGGTTTCCAACTTTTGGATAAGTTCCAGTTTGAGATCTTCCAGAGCTTGTTGATAGTTTCCATTTTGGGAGGCATGTTCTGATTTTTTTTTGGATTTCCTTCTTATTCTTTTCTTTTCCTTTGGTACTTCCACCATAAAAGTTTTCAATAGTCACCTTTTTCCCTTTCTTCCTGGAGGCTTGATTTTGGGCCATGTAAGCCATCCCTTTGGTGGTTTTTTCTCCTTTCTTTTTTGGTCTGGGGTCTGGGTGATATGGACGGGTTTTCTGTGAATTTAGGTTGCCTCAGACTAGTTCTTCCCAGCCTCTGAGGTTTCTTAGAGAGCTGGTCCCCTGATCACATCCAAACTGCTCCACCCAGATGCTCAGCACAACTGCCCCAAGTAAAGTTCCACAGCCCTTGCTCAGTGCCGGGTTCTCCCGTGAAACCTCTCTGAGACGTTGTTTCCTGGCAGTCCCCAGAACCCAAGGACTCTGGAGTGCCCCCCCCCATCCCAGACAGAGACGTTCCCCACTCACTTGCTGTCCCAGTGAGTGCTCTGGTAGCTCGCTCTGGTTTTGGGGGAGGGGGGAGGGCTGCTCAGTTCACTTTTCTGTGCAAGCTTTTCTTCCTTCTTATTACAGTGTGGAAATGTTCAAACCCCACGTACCTTCACCTCTGTGGGGTACTGGGGAGTTCTGTTCCGCCAAAGGTGATTTTTATGTTCTTTTGATGTAGTCTATTTCGTTCGGTGCCTGGGGAGAGGAAGCGTGTGGCGCCTAGATTGCAGCCATGATTACCCAGAAGTCCCCTTATTCCTTCTTGTTCTGTTCTCATACTACCATTTGCTGACACATTTCATCAACATCATTTTCTGGATCTTTTAAATACAAGTAATACATTTGGTGACTCAATTGATCCAAGATTTCCTGATCAACTCCTCATACATTAGATTTATTATATATGAAGCTTCAAATGTCAGTAGAACATTATATTTTTCTCTGTTGCAATAGTAGAGAAGTAGAAGTTGATTGGTTTTCAGTAGGGGGCTGTCATAGATCTTTATATTATTAAAATTATTATATTAGCACAAACTGGAGAAATGAGAGAATTGAATGCAATAAATAGGCAAATATAATAATTTTTATGAGTCAGAAGTGATGAAATTTTCGACTGTGGTCGGGCTAATGTGAGGAGAGAAAAATTCTTTGGAAAATCAGTAGAACTTTTAATGTTATTTAATGTAAGTGAGATATTAAAGAGTAACAGTCAACTCTGAGTATTTAAGTATAAGGGAGTGAGAGTTTAATGTCATCAGCAGAAAAGGACATTTTGAGAAGGGAGAAACTTAAATAAAGTGAAAAAGATAAACATTTTAGCTTTAAAATTTTGATAATTTCTAAAATGCATCTATCCATTGAATCTGTGAAAATGTAAACGTAAATTTTCTTCTGTCACATCCCTTCAAAAAGTTGAGTATAGTGATCAATCATGTCATCCTTAAAACTTCGCTAGACAATACACCTTTCATTCCTTTGATTTACTTAACCTCATGCAAAATGTTTTTATTACTCTTACATCCAATTCTCTAGACACTGGCATTTACCAATGAATGTTGTTCTTAAACTCCATTATTTAGAATGGTTTCCAAAATTCAAAGTATATAGTGTTACTAGGGAATGGGACCCTAAACTGTTTTTATGTTGTTGTTTTTCAATAATGATGGCTCTCAAGTGAACTTTTCCTCATTTTGTATATCAGGAGCTTTATGAACAATAAATTATTTTGGTCTTAGATACAGTAAATGTCTTATTGTTAGAATTTTACCTATTATCTTAGGTAATTAAGTTTTTTTCAATATCAATAAAATAATCCAGAATATTATTTATACCTCAACTTCACATATTTTGAAAGAGTAATAACAATAATTCATGATAGAGTTTATCAATTGGGAAGAATCTTTACACCAAATATTTCTAATTAGAATCTATTATCCAAGGTTCTTTAGGAAATTTACAGTTATGATTGTGTAAATTGTTCTTCTATTGTGGCATACTTTGCTATATACAAGTTAATTGAATTTCTATGAAATTATTTATTCTTTCTTATGTCATAATAATATCCCCTTAGTCTTTTCAATAGGATGTTTTCCAATATTTGACTACTATAAAAAATCTCATTAAATATTTTGTAAATATAGATTCTTTGATCCTTTCTTTATGGAATATGTCTGTAATCTGGGTGAAAATATATGCAAAAAATTCTGCAACAATTTGGGCAGAGTTTCAAATTTCTTTCCATAATGACCAGACCTATTCACAACTACACCAACAATGCTGAAGTATTCTCCAGTACTCACTCCAACATTTCTTATTTCCTCTTTTATCACCTTTGTCTGATAGGTACTTACTAAAACTGAGCATGATATAAAATAATTTCTACTTTGAATTCAACATAATCAGTAATTTCATTTTTAACAGCTTACTAAGCTTTCCTATGAATTACTGATTAAAAATGAAGAAAATGCTGAATAGAACAAAGTTGAGTGTAGAGTAGTATGGCATGCAATAGTAGATACTCTTCATGCCTAATAATCTCTATCAGTTTTCCTGTCAGTTAAGAAGTTACTCAACTGGATTCTCATCTAGCCAACATCATCCTTTCTCATGCATAATTATTTTGTGAGTTCCTTTGCCATCTGAGCCATGGTGGCCTTACAGAAATCCGGAAAAAAAACTCTGACTATAATACAGCCTTGGTCAACACATTTAGTACCACTTTATAAGGAGGAAATTAATTTTGTCTAGTAAGATTGATTCTAAATCTATGCTAGCCCTTAATAACCAACATTTCTCCCTTTCAACTGCTGATGACTTTTGATTAATAATTCACTACAGAATTTTCTCAGAGTGGATGTCAAGCTCAAAAGTCTCTAACTTTCCAAATCAACATTTTTGCCATTAAAAGAAAAAATAAATCCTCACTAAATGTGATGTTTTACCGATAGAAATTCTGGTTCTGGTTGTTTCAAAGTATCTCACTTAAAATGAAAATAAAATTCAAAATCCTATCAATAACATCACAGGGATGAGTAGCTATATTTTATAAAGTAATATAAATTAGTGATTATTGGTAATAAAGCATAAAGGCTAAGTTATTTAGTACTGTTAGTTCTCAATTGCCTGTTCCTGGATTATCCACATTGAATATACTGACTTTTTTGTCAGTTATTTAAATTGTTTTCTCTTTTTAGTATTCGAGATTATTTAAGAAAAGAACAGACATTTTAGAAATTTATACTGTAATGCTATTAACAACTTGAAGACAACTTTGAATAGGATTTGTGAATAGGAATGTCTTTCAACATTTATTGAACAAGGGGTATTAGAGTTAACATTTATTCAAGTCTTTATTTGTCTTCTAGAAGGGAGAAGTCCATAGCTTTGTCCATAGAATTTACATGTGTGAAAGGCCTAAAGGTCTTCATTATGAATCATTCTGTTTTCTTTGGAAAAAATTAAATCTGGTAACACCTTAATCAAAAGTAAGATGAAATTGAAAAATAGGAAAAGTAATAAAGAAGTAGTTGAATTTTATAATATTCTAACTTTTAAACCTTTGTTTTATATATTTAAACCAGAATATCAGTCCTTGTGTTATTCAATTCCATTATGTTGTATTTAGAATTAAGATCACAGATGCAATAAAAATTTAACCATCTCATAGAAATGTAATAATTTTTTCACATATTCATTTGTAGCATAGGTTCCATGTTGTTTCCTATGATGTGTTTGGGTAATAAATAAAAATAATGAATATGGCTTGATCCCCCTTCCAAAGTATTATCTAAAAACACAGAGTAACTATTCAATTACGTCAGAAGAATAGGAAAGGCAAAATCAAGTCAAACACAGAATAAATTCTCAGGACACACACACACATACACTCACACACACTCTCTCTCTCTTCAGTCCCATCAATAAATGAAAGTCTCCCACTGAAAAACAGAATACTACTCAGAAATTCATTCTCATAAGTATTTTATTAGGTCTAGAATACATTTCACAGTTCAAACTCATGGAAATTGCTTATGCCTCAGTGTATCTCACTCTTGCTTTTCCTAGTTCAGTTTGTGGTATCAGATCTCCCTGTACTTTAATCTTCCTACCCTGGTTCCATAATCATCATTCAATGACGGGCTAAGATATACTTAAGTTCTCTGCTTTTGAAGCTACCACACTTTGCTTGATTACCAAGATACATTTGACATCTGCTAGATTTCCTATCTGATGATGAGTTTTCTTAAAATGTCGGGGGAGCAGCTATCAGTCTTTCATGAGAATGTCCATGGTCAGAACTTAGGTGCTTATTAATAAATGTCAAGGACTTATTAAAACGTTTGAGTTCTTTTGTTTAGAAAAATACCCTCATTTTACTTGGATGAACCAAAAAGAGTCACTTTTCTCACCACACAAACACACATATAAACCAATATGTACACACACATTCTATTAAAGAAAGGTCTTTAGTCATTACTCTTTTTTGGATGAGGCTGATTATATGCCTTACAACTCATTCTCAGTGCCAGAGTATGACCTGAATGCTTCCCTACATGTGGTCTCAAATCTATATTAAATTGTCTCTTACACGTTTGGTGGAATTATGAACTAATTCAATCATTTTGTAGAGCAATCCTGAATTATGTTCAAAGAATTCTAAAACTGTGTATATCTTTTGACTCAGCCATATCATGATTAAGTTTATTTCCTTAGGTTATGAGGGGAAAAGGAAACATAACTTGTAGGTTCTAGAATATTTATAGCAGCTCTCTTTGGGGTGGCAAAGAACTAGAAGTTAAGGGAATGCCTATCAGTTGAGGAATGGCTAAACAAGTTGTGGCAAATGATTGTGATAATTGTGATGGAATACTTCTGCTACAAAAAAAAATGTTCAGTTTAATTTGAGGAAAGTCTGAAAAAACAAATTTGGAAGAGTGAAATGAGAAGAACCAAGAGAATATTATATATAGCAACAGAAGTATTATTTGACAAAGAACTTATGTATATCCACCTCCAGAGAAAGAAATGATACATACATACATATATATGTATATATGTATATATGTATATTGTTGTTATTGTTATTGCATGATGCCTTCTCTAGTTTAGAGAGGAAAAGAAGATAAGGAGATAACCTGAGAATTATAAAAATAAGATGCTGGGAGAGACCCTTCTAGGTAAAGCTCTGTCTTTATTGTGACAGAGAAATCACATGGCTAGTGGTCTACAGGTTTCCTCCAAATTAAAAACTCGAGACCCTGACCATTTACATTCACTGATTTTTAAAGGCCAAAAGAGGAACTTATAGAGTGGGAGTGAAGACTTCAATGGATCACTCTTGATCTGAGTAATAGTGACATATAGGTCATGGAGCGGTCAGAACACTTTTGTCCTGGATTTCTAAAATTGTACATCCCAACCCCCACAAGCCCTTTAAGGGCTCCTGTGCTCCATGACATTTAGGTGACCTTCTTGTCCCTGTAGTCTCTTACATGAATTAGGTTGATATATTATAAAATATTCATACACCTAAAAATTAAAAAAATAACTAACATGATTAATATAGTAACACACTGAAAGTTACTATAATAATAGAGACACTTGAAATGAACTCAGATAATATATCCTAGAGCTACATTCTTAATTCAGTTACAAACATGGACTTTTCCTTAGGACCAAATTCTTACTATAAAATCATATTATTACATTTCTAGAAATCATATTTTAAGCATTGATTAAGCTATTATTGATTTCTGGTTATAGAATTCTAATGTAACACACAAATTAATTAATTAATTTTTAAAAATCTTCTTAAGACTAGGAATAAACAGAGAAACTATTTTCATCAGTCATTTCCAATACCAAGACTTAAATAGATGCTAAGATCTGGGTCATGCAAACTGTATTAAATTTTCAACAAGCTGAGAAGAAGCACTAAATGCTGTAGAGGTAGATGGAGGTAGATAGAAAGGGCTGGTAATATTTACCTTCCATTTCCATGAAAATATCCATGCTCTTATAAAATATCATTTCATTCATCATGTGTGTATTATATGTCCACTCTATGAAAGGCACCAGAGAAAGTGCTATAGATTCTATACACAAATTATTTCATCCCTTTTAAGCTTAAAGGTCTTATTTTTTCCTACAAGAACTAAAAAGTATCTTAGAGCTTGAAATTACTTTGAAACTTGTCTATTCCAAATAGTGAACTATTCCACTTTCACTCATTTCTGAATTAAAAAAAAAAAAAACTAATGCCAATGAGAGTAAAGTCCCTGTAAATGTAAATGAGTAAAGTAATGTAGAGTAAAGTAAATGACTCACAGTCATACATTAAAGTCAGCAATAAATCTTGAATCTAGGTCACTTGTATCTCCCCCAAAGACAGTGAAAGTATTAGTAGGAATAAATAAAATTTAAGGAAAGTTCAATTAATTGGTATTCCTCAGTATAACATATTAAAGAATTAATTAAATGTTAATGTAACATTGATTATAAATATTTTCTGGACTTAAATATTTATTCTTAAAAAGTTATTAGAATTTCCTCATTCTTACTACTTAGTTAAATGTTTTTCAATAGATCCTTAAATAAATCAACCAATATGAATTTAAAGAGATAAAGTGTACTTCCGGGTAATCATGGCTGCACTCTAGACGCCACACGCTTCCTCTCCCCGGCACCGAACGAAATAGAATACATCAAAGGAGCATAAAAATCACCTTTGGCGGAACAGGACTCCCCAGTACCCCACAGAGGCGACGGTACGTGGGGTTTGAACATTTCCACAATCGAAGGTGATGGACTTCTCCATTAGTGGCAATGCAATGTCCCTGAACAATCTGCAGGGATCTAAAAAATACTACCCACAAGCAGAGGATAAACTGTGGAAGTAAAAACACCGATGAAAAGCAACTGCCTGACTACAGGGGTTGAGGGGATATGACTGAGGAGAGACTCTAAATGAACACTTTAATGCAAATACCAACAACAGGGAAATGGGTTCAAGTCAAAAACACATGTGATAACCAGTGGAATAGTCTGTGGGCTATGGGAGAGGGAAAGGTGGTAGTAGGGGGGGAGGGGAGGGAAAAAAATGATCTTTGTTTCCAGTGAATAATGTTTGGAAATGACCAAATAAAATAATGTTTAATATTAAAAAAGAGAGAGATAAAGTAATCAATGCGTTCCAGAGTTACACATTTCCTTTACAAAAAAAAGTAGCAGTTTTAATACATGATTCAGCTGGTACATAATGTTATCGGGCATTTAGAACTGTGGTTCTATGGACTTCACTGTGCCTAGTAATACTTCTATCTGTAGTCCAAAACAGATTAAAATATAATTATGAAATGTTGGACAAAATAAAAATTAAAACAGAACACATATAATAACAATATATGCTTTTTAAGTCAATTTGCAGTTATTATGATCCTTAAGTATGGCTTGGTGGCCTAATTCTATTTGAATTTGATACTACTGATTTGGAATAATCCACATTTCTCAAAGTATAACAACCTAAATTTTGAGAATTGGGAAGTTCAATTTTTCCATTGCTGATTTAAAAATTAGTTTAAATTATACTTGACATTTTTAATTCATTCAATGTATGCTAATATTAGCATAATTCTCAGTTTTTTACTCTATACACAGTAACCAATCAACAAACATTTATTAAGCAGCTATGTTCCAGGTGCTATCAAGAGAACAGTAAAAGTTACTGATACCATGGCCTCAAATAGCTTGTAAGGACTCAATAATTATATGGCAGTGATGGTGAACCTTTTAGAGACTATGTGCCATGCCCTGTCTACCCAGACTGAATGCCATTCCCTGACTTTAATCCAGACAGGGGAGGGAGAAAGGGAGGAGAGTAGTACAGATGCTCTTCTCAAGGGAGGGAATAAGCTCTCAGTTAGGGTACTGGACAGAGGGGCTGGGAGACACAATGAGGAAGATGAAGGGAGCAGATCCACAGAGTCCTTCTGCTTTTCTAGTAACTAACTGTGCCATCTTTGGCACATGTGCTATAAGTTTGCCATCACAACTATATATTTTTTTAAATTATGTTGATAATGATGAAATTTCCTACAGCAGTGATCAACACTTTGTATATTATTAGAGATCTGTTTTTATGAGTTAATTGGAGGGACTTAATTTGCATATCTAGATGTGGAACAAATGTGTTTTTTGTAAGTCCTTGCCTTGACTAAAGCAAAACTTCAAATAATTTGTAGTACCAGCTAAAGAGTCCCTAAAGTAAACTTCAAAGGTTTTCTTTGAAGTAAATTAAAACCTGTAAATGGCCATTTAATGGGCACCTGTCTCATTTTGCTTAGCAAAATTTTCTTGAAAATTAAATTCAGAATGAATATTTAGCTTCATAGAATCATAGTTAGCACTGAAAAGCACTAATTTTATAGAGGGGAAAATTGATTCCCAGATAAATTACAAGACTTGTTGAAATCATAGATAAAATATCTACAACTGAGATTTGAATCCATGTCCTCTGATCTTATATTTAGAACTTTTTTGTTATATCATTATATCTTAAGATATGATTCATTCTCATAGGTAGATATACATATTTCCATTTATATATTCTTACCATTTACAAAGCACTAGAATAGACAAGATTTTATTGGCATAGAAAACTCTGAGTGAGGAAGTTGATTTTAAATTCATATATGTTCTTTCTCTGAAGCCTTTATCCTTAGAGATTTTCCTGGAGCTAATGGATTAAAGAACTGTGCCAAGGTCATAGAGTGATTTTGTGCTATATGAAAGACTTGAATGTAGGTCTTCCTAATTCCAAACTGCAATCTCTATCTACTATGCTGCTTCTCTTTACCTTTGCATTCATTTATTAATTTATTCCTCACAAAAAGATGCTGAAATAGGTAGTATAATTATTATCTTACTTTTATATAAGAGGATGGCGAGATACAAGTCGACTAAGTGACTTTTTTAAGGCCATGCCACATAAGTGGCAGAGCTAAGATAGAAACCCAAGCTTTCCTGAGTTGTTCAAAGTTCAAAGCTAGACCCACTTTATTCCACTGGCATTATAACAATGATAAATAAAAAGTTGTGATATCCATAACATAAGTACTTGGATAACTAGGATACTTACCTGCAAGGAAATTTAAAAGTAACTTAGTCCAACTCCTTTGCTTCACAGATGAAGACCAGAAAGATTAAGTGATTTACCCAAATCATACAAGTAATAAGTGGTAGAAAAAAGATTTATACTGTAGAGAAATATTTATTAATTAAAAGTTCATTAGGAAATAGAGTTTAGTAGCATAAGTTATTAATAGATTCATAAGAGAATTATAAATTAGGTTTCTTTAAAAAATTTGAATGGAATCTCAGATGGATTTATGGGTAAGAGAGAATTTTTTCCAGATTGCTTTGAGAGACAGTTACCCACCTGACTTTCACTCTTTGGGCTGACCCTGTTCTGAAAGGAGGTCCTAAGAGCTGCTCAGTGAGATTGGAAAAATCTCAGTGTTTTTCACATCTAAAGATGCATCTAAAATACGTGACAAGAGAAGGAGGTTGTTGGGTGAAACGTTGGTGCAAGCCACAGCAGGTTTGCTGTGCAAGTGGAGAGAGGATGTGGAGATTCAAAGTTGTTGTTCATCTACACAGCAAGGAAGGGAGAGACCTAACATTACTCTTGTGTATAATTTAGAGTAGGATAGATACATTAAGGTTATGGGGAATTTAGATAAAAGTGGAACTTATATATTATAAGAATTTATTTTCCACTTGTTTCCCTTTACTACCCCCTTAAAGTATTTTTTTATCTATAATAAAATATTTTTATACAACTGGCTGAGCCAGAATTCTTAGGCTACTCTGAGAAGCCATTTTTCTCAAAGTCACACCAACAGCCTATTGACACAGGACAAATTTAATGGTATTACCATACTATACCAATAATCAATAAGGGTTAGAAAACCCTTATAACAATACCTAGTTCTTCTGGGATACCTCCCACCATACCATGCTGCCTCCCAGTACTAATAGAACCAGTATTATTTTTAAAAAATCATTTTCTATGTAGTTGTTCCATCTATTGAACTTTCTTAAACAAAACCAAAAATCTTGGTGATGTAATTTAAAAAAAAACATTTGCATTAAATTGAATGAGGATTTCTAGTGAAACGGAAATTAACAGTTAAATTTTAATTCATATTTCTAATTACTAACACAGAGAGAATATACACTGTCTAATTATTGCTGTATCTTTTTGCAGCAATTACAGAGGGAAATTAAATGTATGTAAAGATTACATAAATGCATACAATAATAATGGCTTAAAGTACAGTTTTTTAATGGAAACATGGAGACAAAAATATTTCCAAGGAATTGCCTTATGTAATGATGATTGAAATTAGTAGGAAAATATGGCATGCTAAATATTCTTACTTGACATAAGTTCTCAGGAATACATGCAATGTGTAAAAATCCAATCATCTTCTATTTTACAGGTGTGAGTTCCAGTGATGAACTGGACCATCAGCATTCTAAGCAGGCATAGGGGTTGTTGCTATGGAGACAATTTTAATAGCTCCAATTCATTTAACGCTTACACATAAATGTGCACCTAAACTTTCGATGATAAACAAGAAATCCAACTAACAGATCAAAGGCAGAAAGAGAAATAAACCTTTGGGATAACTAGCAGCAGGGCTCCAAACTCAGGTTTTTAAAGCCTTGAATCTAATGAAACATGCTATTTACTTGCAAAAGACAGTTTGATAACAACTAAGGAGACCAGAAATCTGTAGAAATAATTTAGGGAAAATGGATCAAGTTGTGGTTTACTGTTCATGATATGATAACAAATCTCAGCAAAAATTCCTCCTTTTCCAAAGAATTTTCCCCAGTTCTTAATCTTAGAAGATCCCCTCTAATATTATCTCCCGGATAATATATAAACCTTGCTTGTTGTCTCTCTCATTCGACTGTGAACTATCTGAGAGCAGGAACTAGTTTTTTTTGGCTTTCTTCATATCTCCAGCCCTTAGCACAATGAATGATAAATAGAAGGTGCACAATATTTGCCCATTAGTATGACAATTTGAATAATAAATATGGTTTAAAAAGTGTTAATGACTAGAACACAAGAAAAGTTCATCTTGAGGAAATTTTAATATTTTAAATTTAAAAATATTTTCAAATTAAAAAAAATATCAGAATGTGAGTTCAAGGAATCTGGCCCCCATATGAAATAAGGAACTTGAACAAACTACCAAATTTTCCATTCTGGTCTCTTGAACAAGTAAAATTTTAATTAAAACTTTGTTGTAAATCCATCTCTGAAAGCCACTTGTCTCTAAACCTCAGTTTTTTCATCTGAAAAGTTTGCATCATCTATATCTAAATATGTGATTTTATAACCCCATTTTTCAGAGTTCTATTTCCAAATGTTTCAAAAATAAAACAACTAAAGATCTTAGAACCTTAGCTTTTCCTTTCCTGCCTCATCCAAATCATAGTTCAAATTTGGGTATTTTGTTGACAGGGTTCACATTGTACAATAAGACAGGATTCTCCTCTAGTTTCTCTATTTTTCTTTTTACTGAAGGTAATATCTCAAAATATGCCATTCAAGCAGGGTTTGAGTGCCCACCATTGGGGTCCACCATGAGTCCACCCAAGACAGGAACCTTGAGGTCATAATTTTCCTTCTTTAGATCTTAGACTGTGTGATACCTAGATACAGGTGCCACACTCTTGTCAGCAAGAAAGTTCCTAATTGTGAAGCTACAGTCATTTCCAGTCAACCCTTCTCCCTTTACTTTTTCATAAGGGACAGGGTACTATTTCCTTGACTATTGAAATTTCACATTACCATCCTATATCCCAGTTCCATATCTTATGCACCTAAATCAGGGACTAGCTGTAATGAAGGTCTGTATTGTATCTAGTTTGTATGGCTAGGTCACTGTCTATCAAATTATCTTTCAGGGTTTCTTGGAGCTATTCCAAGTCATCTGCAAGTGTTGTCTTCTGAGAATCCTGGAGGGGAATAATAAACATGATATAGGCTTCTTTATCACCAAGTGGGGTACTCTAAATTAAAAAAAAATTTGTGTGTATAATAAAGTTTCTCTTTTTATTTGTAGAAATATTTTGATATTCCACTGCTCTTGATTTCAGTGATAAATGTATGATCTCCAATGATGTAATGTCTCCCTCCCTGCTATTCCCATATAAATTTTACCTGTGTTCTCCCATAAATATGACATACAACATTAACACAACATGATGTGGGCATTTCTCTAGATTTCTGGATGTTATATGAATATCAGTGTGAAACATCAATTACCAGTCATTATAAGTCTAGTCCACTTGAAACGTTTACTCCTAGTACTTATACTGTTTTATACCATAATACTATATTATGTATTAGTTCCCTTAATACATTATAAGTTCCATGACATTAAAGGAAATTTTTCTTTCAAATCTTTAAAACCCAATACAGTTCTCTGTACATATTATGCATCTAAACTGTTGCTATGTTTGTGTGTGGTCTAGATAGGTGATAAATTCATATGAGACATAAATGTAGTCTTAATTAGGTGAGGTCATAAACTTTAGTAGAGAGTAACATTGAAAATTATGAAGAGCTTTGTTAAATAAAACTACTTATAGTTGTGTGAGAAACATCAATGGAATAGAAACTCAATTTGTTTTAACCACTAATCTGACTATGTACAGAGATATTCATGAAGTTTCATGCTGAATAGGATACAGTAAGAAGATAGAACAATTAAGATATAAATTATCTTGTTATATCAATATCCAGACTGAAAAAAGGAAAAAATATATCCTCATATTGACACATGCAACACATATATGTAAATATCTAAATGTGTGCACATAATACTATATATAGCATATGAATGTATGCAAATTTGTATTGGTACTTATTGTTCAATCATTTGGTCATGTCCAACTCTTTATGACCCCATTTGGGGTTTTCTTGACAAAGATAATGGAGTGGCTTACCATATTCTCCCTCTTTTTTTTCCAGTTTTTATTTTTCTTCCCCTGGAATAAACATCAGTGCAATGCTCAATAATCATTTTCTGATATTTGGGTTCCATGTTCTGTTCCTTCCTCCCACCATTCATTTCCCCAAAAACATACATATTTTTATCTCCTTGAGATAGAGATATAGTAGTAATATTGCTGGGTTTCAAGGGGTGAGCATTCTTTTGTGGCAGTTTGAGCATGGTTCCAAATTACTCTTCATATTGGTTGGATAAATTCATAGATCCGCCAACAGTATAGCAGTGCCCCATTTTTTCTGCATCTACTCCAAAATTTATCATTTTCCTTTTTCTCATATTAGCTGCTGTGATAGGTGTGGGTAACAGTTTAAAATTGCATCCCTCCAATAAATAGTGATTTGGAGCATTTTTTCATGTGACTATAGGTAGTTTAAATTTCTTTATCTGAAAATTGCCTGTTCGAATAGTCTGGCTACTTATCAGCTTGAGAATGCTTTGCAATTTTTATAAATTTGACTCAGTTTTCTACATATTTGATAAATTGTGTTTTTTTTTAGAAATTCATGTGAGTAACTCTTCCCTCCCCACCATTGTTATTTCCATTCTAATATTGTTGTATTGTCTTTGTGCAAAACCCTTTTTTTGCTTTATTTTAGTCAAAGTTATCTACTTTACATCTAATAATGTACTCTATGTTTTGTTTAGACCTAAATTCTTCCTTTATCAATAGATCTGTCAGATAAACTATTCAGCAGTACTTCTTTAATTTCTTTATGTTTCCATCCTTTATTTCTAAATTATGTATTCTTTTTTACTTTACACTGGGATATGGTGTGAGATGTTGGTTGGTGCTTAGTTACTTATATACTGTTTTCTAGGTTTTCTTCTTTCAAAAGTTTGCTTTTGTGTTTATAAAACCCTAGGTTACTATTGTCATTTACCATTGTGTATTGAGTGCCTAAACTTTTACATTGATCCACTACTCTATTTCTTAACTAATAACAGAATGTTTTGATAGTTGTCACTTTATAATATAGGCTGATGTCTATTACAAATAAGGTATACCGGCTCATTTTTTTTATTATTTCACTTTACATGGTTGGCCTTTAGTTTTTCCAAATGAATTTCATTGTTATTTTTTTTTCTTTCTGGTACTGAGTAGATAATTTAATTTGGGTACAACTGTTATTTTTATTATATTGGCTTGACTAATACATGAGCAATTAATGTGTTTCCAGTTTAGCTCTTTATTTGTGGGAAAAGTAATTTTATTGGCATGATTATATAGTTACTGGGTTTGTCTTGGCAGGTAGAATGCCAGGTTATTTTAAGTTGGGTACAGTTGTCTTTTTTTCCCTTCTTAAAATTTTATTTAATTGATTAATTTAGAGTATTTTTCCAGGATGACAAAAAAAATGTTCTTTTCCTCCCTTCCCCGAAACCCCTTCCATAGTCGAGGCACAATTCCACTGGGTTTTACATGTGTCATTGGTCAAGACCTATTTCCATATTTTTGATATTTGTACTACAGTGATCATTTAAGGTTAATAACCCCAATCACATCCTCACTGACACGTGATCAAGCAGTTGTTTTTCTTTTGGGTTTCTACTCCCACAGATATTCTTTTGAATGTAGATGGTATCCTTTCTCATAAGTCCTTCAGAATTGTCCTGGATCACTGCATGGCTATTAATAGAGAAGTTCATCATGGTCAATTGTACCACAGTATATAGGTCTCTGTGTACAATGTTATCCTGGTTCTGCTCCTTTCACTCTGCATCAATTCCTGGAGGTCATTCCAGATCACATGGAATTCCTCCAGTTCATTGTTTCTTTGAGCACAATAATATTCCATCACCAACATATACCACAATTTGTTCAGCCATTTACCAATTGATGGGCATCCCTTCATTTTCCAATTTTTTGCCACCACAGAGAACAGCTATGAATATTCTTGTACAAGTCTTTTTTCCTTATTATCTCTTTGGTGTAAAAACTCAGCAGTGCTATGGCTGGGTCAAAGGACAGGTAGTCTTTTAGTGCCCTTTGGGCATAGTTCCAAATTGCCCTCCAGAATGCTTGGATCAATTCACAACTCCACCAGCAATGTATTAATGTCCCAATTTTGACACATTCCCTCCAACATTCATTATTTTCCTTTCCTGTCATGTTAGCCAATCTGCTAGGTGTGAGGTGGTACCTCAGAGTTGTTTTATCATTTCTCTGATTATAAGCGATTTAGAATATTTTTTCATGTGCTTATTGATAGTTTTGATTTCTTTATCTGAAAATTGCCTATTTATGTTCCTTGCCCATTTTACAGTTGTCTTAAAAAGGATTGATTTTTCTATTACTGTTGGACTTAATTGGTAATATTGAGAAATAATGATTTGATCTTTGTATCTGTTTATTTTATATCCTGCAACTTTGCTAAAGTTGTTAATTGTTTTCATTTGTTGTTGGATTTTCTAGAATTTTCTAACCATACCATTATATTTTCTGCAAAGATTGAAATTTATAGCTTTATTTCCTCACTGTTTATTCTAATTCCTTCAATGTCTTCTTTTCTTATTTCTGTAGCTAGCATTTCTTGTACAATATTGAATGGTGGTAGTGAAAATGGTCATCCTTGCTTCACCTCTGCTCTAATTTGAAAGCTTATAGCTTATCCCAATTGAAGATGGTTTGGGGTTGATATAATTTATCATTTTGAGGAATATTCCATTTATTCCAATGTTCTCTAATATTTTTAATAGGAATGGGTGTCAAATTTTGTAGAAAGCTTTTTCTGCATCTATTGAAAATATATGGTTTCTGTTGGTTTTGTTACAGATACAGTCAATTATGCTCATGGTTTTCCTAATGTTGAACCATATTTGCATCCCTCATACAAAACCCATCCAATAATAGTATATGATCTTTCGATATATTGCTGTAATCTCCTTCCTAGTATTTTATTTAAAAATTTTGCATCAATATTCATAAGGGATACTGTGTTATAGTTTTCTTTCTGTTTTTTCCCCTTCTTCTTGGTTTAGGTATCAGTACCATTTTGTTTTATAAAAGGAATTTGGTAGGATTCTTTCCTCAGAAATTTTTACAAATAATTCATATAACATTTCAAATTAATTATTCTTTAAGTAGAATTGGTAGAATTTACTTTTGAATCATTTACCTCTGGGACTTTTTCCTCAGGGAATTAACTGATGGTTTGTTCAATTTATTTTTCTGAGATGGATTTGTTTGAGTATTCTATTTCCTCTTCAGTTAATCTGCAAAATTTATATTTTTTTTAAAAATATTCATCTACAATGACACATGTAAAACCCAATGGAATTACTTGTTGGTTACATGAGCAGGATGGGAGGAGGTGAGGGAAAGAACATGCTTCATGTAACCATGGAAACATATTCTAAATTAAATAAATAAAAATAAAATAGAAATATTTATCTATTTCACTTAGATCGTCAGATTTATTGGCATGCAGTGGGTCAAAGTAACCCCTAATTGGTTAATTTCCTTGGAACTATTTGTGAATTTATCCTTTTTATTTTTGGTATTGGTAATTTTTTTCTTTCTGTTTTGATCATATTAACCAGAGTTTCATCTATTTTATTGTTTTTTATGGTTTTCTGATTTGCCATTTTCTTCTCTAGCTCCTTTTATAAATGAGGCAACTGAGACAAACAAAGTTAATTGACTTGCTCAGGATCACATAGCCAGTACACATATGGGGCAAGATTCTAACTCAGGCACATGCGTCTTCCTCACTCCAGACCTAACACTGCAGTATCCTGTATCTATTAATCAAGGGTTAAACCTTGAACTGAAACATAGAGCTAAATTTTTTGGGTGGAGTTCAAGTTAGAGACAATTGACTCTATATGATAAATAGCAAGAAAATCTATATTAAACAAATAAATATTTGTTAGAAGGATTCTCATGGATAAAAGCAATAGTTTGGGGACATACTTACAAACAGGACAACTTATACTTAGGACAACAGTGACCAGAAAGATAAAAAACAAATAAATAAAAAAAACAAACCACAAAGTGACATGAAATTGTATGTCATGTTTAAGCTAAAAGTGGCTCTACATGTAAAAGAAGATTATTTAAGAAGAAATGGCAATTATTCCATTGGAAACTAGGAAACAATTAATAAAACTGAATAGAAACAATAGCATCCTAGAATGCTATCTCAAATTTACCATAGCTGGTACATGAACAGATGGGAACACAATAGAATTCAGCAACGCCCACATGCTGAACCAATAGGAGAAACTTAAATGCCCAGTTGTACATTCATTCCTTTGCAGCAACATCAACATGGTAATTAGAATGTCTTCAACCTAGTGATTTCATTTTTGTACCTTCCATCTTTCTTTGTGGCATGCCTCTACACACATAAACATACAAGATAGGGGATAAAGTATAGTCCTACTCAGAATAAAACTCACATGAAAAGAAGACCAATAGATTGTGAATATTTGGAAATAGGTAGGAAGCTTCATTATGGGATTTTACCCACAAGTCAAATCAATCCTGTTTATACTGTTAAATTTATTTGTGGTTGGACTCTGAATATTTATATAGGTGGTCACCAGGGATTTAATTTCTAAATCCCAAAATGAATTACTAAAGTAAATGGAATTTATGGTAGTTGACTTACAAGAGAGGGAAAATATTAAGGAATGAGAGAGAGAGAGGAAACTCTGGTTTCCTCTGAGCCAGGTAGAAATGCTAAGGTCCTAATCAGTGAAAAAGAGTCTCAAGATGATGGCCCTTTCTCGGAGGTGTCAGGGTTCCTAAGTCAGCCTTTCACTCATCAATGATGATTGCCTAAATGCAAAGAAGTCTGGGTGTCTGTCTTCTGGTTGCTCCTCAAGTGTCTGTCTTCCAGTCTCTCCTCTGAGTCAGAGAGCTCCTCGATCTCATTGAATCAAATTTTGAATCAAAATATCTTCTGGCCTCTGGTCCTCTTTTAAAATTATTTTTCTCTTGTATCACCTTCCCTAAATTTCACATCTACGAATCACAGCAGACACTCCTCTCCCGGACTGCCCACTCTTTAGTTCATACCTTCTTTGGTTAGATTATACCTTTTTGGGTTACTTAAAACCTTTTTTGGTTAGTTCACCTTTTGTAGTTACTTAACACCTTTTTGTAGTTAAAATGGGTAGATCTACTTAAAATACTGAGTAATCACCTTTTGGGGATTAAATCTAAAAATAGATTGTGGATTACAATTCAATCTTCATAATAAGGGAAGAGCTAAATATCTTCACTGTTACAATATGGGGAGAGCTAAATTCAATCTTCACAAGACACATATATTTATTTATATACATATATACTCATATATCTCTATGTGGGTGTGAAACAAAATATTTGACCATATACATATATATACATATATAATTATATGTTGGTTGATGCTGTATACTATATTTACCTGTATTTGTATTATTTCATACACAATAAGTTCTATGATGATTGAAATTTTATCTTTTTTATCTAATTTTATCTAATTGTACTTTTTCCAGGGCATAAAACACTATTCTCCACATAAAGATGTTTAATAAATGTTTGAAGGTGGAAGGTCAATAGCAAGGGAAGGATGATGGGAAAAAAGGAATTTGGAAGGAAAAAAAGGAAGAAGTAAAGAAAAAAGAGGAAGCATGAGAAGGGAAAGAGGAAGGACTGATTTCCAATATAAAAATGCATTCTAACAACTCTTATAGTTTTTTTATTTGACATTTTATTTTCAAACAGTACATTTGAGAGCATCAACTATGTGCTCCTACACAATATTATTCCAAAGATGAGAACTGGAAAACTAAAGCCCATGATTTGATATTTGTCTTGCAGTTGAGGGTAGTTGTCAGTAGAGGGCATTGTTAGCTAGAATAGACTCTTCCTCTCTGGTACCCATTGTTGAGATCATCAAAGAAATCCACTCCATTCCCCATGATGCTTTGTTTAGACAAACAACAACAAACATACACACTCATTTCTGGATGTCAGGTAATAAGAAATAAGGACAGGGAATACAAAATGAATCAATTTATGATATGAGCAGCATAGATTTAAAGCTATTGGGGGTTTGGGAGAATATTTGATCTATCTCAGTTTCCTCATCTGTAAAATGAGATAGAGAAGGAAATGGCAAATTGTTCCAGGATCTTTGACAAGAAAATCTCAAATACTATTATGAATAGTTGGACACAACTAATCAACTAAACAACAAAATTAACCTTAATGGAATACTCTAAACATGGGAATTATAAGATGGAATTTAATAGGTATTCCATTATTCTTCTAATCTTACAACAGAAAATTGTCACACAGAGAACTCTGTTGCCCACACTCTGAGAAGGCATAACACCCCCTGACAAGCATAGACAAGACCTGTAGAATGTGACTCAAGATTTCACTCAGTCCCCTATCTCCTTTCATCGAGGCTCAGCATCCAAGCAGAACACACTTCAGAAGATTAGGAAAAGGGCTCAGGGAACCTAATAATACTGCAGTGCTCTTGGGTGACAGTGAAGAGAGTCTTATATGATCCCATTTCCACCTTCTCTTCCTACTATGCTCTCTACCTTTTTCATAAGCAGAACTATAAGGGTCTAGGTTTACATGCAGTGACAATTATTTGTAATGGGAACTTTCATGAGATAAGCACACTGACTTCCACTAGGATTATCCGTGAAGTTTTTCCTATTTGCTTGAACCTTTCAGAATTTGACAAACATTGGCACAATCTTTTGGCACAGTTACCTCCAAAATGCAAAAGGTATCATCAGAGCAGGCTGTAGGTGTTATCCTATTATACCAGCATTATAATGGAGGTTTGTATTTTTTTAAATCTGTGCTAATAGTCATTCAGCTAAGTACAGATAACATATTAATGGAGTATATAGGAGTTAATTTAAGTAGGCATTGAAATTTGGGCAAAATGATAAAGTTCCACTGTAGAAGGTGGTACTCAAGCAGAAGCTTGAAGGAAACCAAGGGAACCAAAAGGGAGAGATGAAGGGACAAAGTTTTAGAAGCACTGGATATTCTCGTATATTCATCTTGGTGCATGACGATATTATTTGAGGCAGTGTGGTCTAGTGCAAGAACTATGTTAGTGGAAAACCCTAGCAACTGCCACTTACCATATGAACTTGCCTCACTTGACTTTGCTCCATGCTTTAATTTTCTCATTTGTCAGGCACAGAGGCAATAACATTTGTTAAACACTTACTCAGTGTAAAATGATACCAAATGGGAGCACTCTTACCTGCCCCTACCTATTTCCCAGAAATGGATGAAAGGCAAAATGAGATAATGTATGTGAAAGTGCTTTGGAAACAAACATAAATATATAAAAGCCATTATTAATGGCCAACAACTCCATTTTACTGTAAAATCACATTAGGGAAAAAGTAAAACACCTCCTATGCTTTTACCTAAATGAAATGTTCACTTCGAAGAAGAAACAGATTAGTGGCCCAGAAGGCTGACATTTCCTATTGATGAACCCAAAGGAATAATTCAGTAATGCCTCATTCATTTGACTGTCAGGTAATGGATTAGTCTTCCTAAGTGACTTTTCTGGTATAATTGAAGCTTCAGATTTGTGTCCCTGTATTCCCCACACTTTAGCATTTAAGAACTTCCAAAGCAAAATTTTCCAAAATATATGATTCAAGCTTTTCTTAATGATTTTTCCTTGTGAATATTAATTACTGACCATTATGGTAATGTCCTGAGCCTGTTTAGCCACTCCAGGTTCCTTGCTCCTATATTCTTGTTTTTCTTAAGGAATATTTAGGAGAGGATGGGTGGATGTGTTTGTGTGTGACTTTTCTGTATCACTTCTTATAACTGTCTCTGCAGCTTCCTCTAACTACCCTCAACTTTCTTTTCTTTCTTTTTCCCTCTAGCTACTTCTAACTAGCTGAATGATTGACATTTATATTTGAATTTCCATAAAAAGTCAAGAGCCACTAGTGTGTGCAGCTTTGCCAATTAAATTATCCCATCTGCTCAGTTGGATAGTGACGTAGTTAGAATATTGGTTTTCGAATCAGGAAGTTCAAATTCTCTAATGGAGGGAACAAGCACATACCTAAGTGCATATAGCATACATCTAAAGAGGATTAATACAAGTCCATTAAAAAGTAGCTAAAAAGTAGTTTAAGGAAATACTCTAGAAATTAGCAGGGGGGAGATTAGGTAAAGCTTCATTTAGAAGGTGGTGTTGGGACCTCATATTAAAGGAAGATAAATATAATCTAAGTCATAACAGGGTTAAGTAACTTACCCAAGATGACATGACTAACTGGAGACAGAGTCAGGACTAGATTCTTGGCCTCCTAAGTCCTGGTCCAGTGCCCTTTCGACAAAACCTAAAGCCTTAAGATGTTTCATATTTGCCTTGATGGGGACAGCTATGAATTAAGTCCTGCTGACAACAAGTTTTAGAGGTAGTTTGGAAATGCTGTCATTGACTTAGTTACCAAGGCAATTTTTAAAAATGTCCTTGTTTATCTTTTTAAGTTAATTGTTTATTTGTTATTTTAAAATTCCCAAGCATCTCTCACTCTCTCTTATCCCCCTGCCCCCTGCTAGAGAAAGCACTTAACAAAAAGATATATGTAAATTATGTTAAACTATATAAATATATGCATACATAAAACAATGTCTTGCTTTTTTCTATTATATTAGTTCTTTATCTGGAGGTGGACAGAAAACATTCTTCCAACGATATTTCAGTTGCTCCATACAATGCTGTCTTGCTTCTGCATAGCTGAACAAGCCTATGATTGTAATGGAATACTACTGGGCCATAAGAAACAATGGGAAGGCTAATATTTTCTGGGTTGTTGTGATGTGGTCTTACATCTACAAAGCAGTGAAACATTTTGGTCCTAGTAAGCACCTGCAAGAGTACTTTGACTTTTGTTTGGTGTCCTGGGCACTGAGGACCATGCCTGGCAGGAAGTAAGCATCAGTCAGTGGATAAGCATTTGTTAAATGCTTCCTGAGTCCTAGTCACAATGTTCAGTGTTTTGTAAATGTTTATTTACTGAATGAATGTCAAAGCTAGTATTTAAATAGCATTGCCTTAGACAATTTATAGTCTTCTCCACCTCACAACAAGGAAGCATATCAACCAACACATCAATTGAATGTCAGCATGTTGAATATTTAAACAGATCTCTTGGGCCTCAGATTGGAATTTTCTAGGTATCCTCCTACTTGGATAGCTGCTCATTCTAGAGCTAATATGTGCAAAGGAGTGCTGACCTAGGCCCTTTCCCCCTTTGGGTGGGGGTCCCTGGGGATATGTGGATTTATTTTTTAAATACTTCCCTCCCCTTTTAGAATCAATACTGTGTTTTGGTTCTAAGGCAGAATAGCAGCAGAAAGGGCTAGGCAATGAGTTAAGTGATTTGCCCAAGGTCACATAGCTAATTTGGTGACTCTAGATTCCACCTACTTGGAATTTTCTAGGTCCTTTGTTGATCCAAGTAAACTTCGAAAGAGTATAATTTTGATATATCATCTTCATGCCTACATAATCTCTAGGTCACTTGACAAGTCACCTTTTAGGACCAAAAAGCCCAGCAGCTCAAGCACCATCTCCTAAATTAAATCTTTCCTTTCCACCAACCCTCAATTGCAAGTACACTTTCCCCAACTATTTTGCATTTAACAATTTAAAATTTATTTTTATTTCTCTACTTTTTTGTATTTTGTATATATTATCTATATACTGGTTGGTTCCTTCATTACAATGAAAGTTCCTTTTGAGTAGGGATTATTTCATTCCATTGCAGTGTGTAGCATACAGTAGACACTTAGTAAATGTTTGTTAATTAGGTGATCACTATGAAATTAAGTCATTTAGCTAAATTATATATACTTAAGGCCTTTTTTCAGATTTGAAATTCAAAATCTATGATACATAGTTAAGTTTATCCTGTCATTTCCACTTGGGAAGGTATGGCAGTAAAATAAAAATATATAAAACAAGTCAAATTTTCTCACTTCAATGAATTTCTGAAAGTTAAAAGTGTGCCTAACTTCCTTGCCAGTACTTGTTTCCAAGAAATATGACCCATATATTAACAGCTTTCTACATGTTCACTTGATTTCACAGATAGCAGACTTTATTTCTAATTATTTTCATTTTTAATATAAACTACAAAATCATCAACAAACATAAATATTTCCAGACACAAAGACAGACAATAGGATACTACATATGAAATGGTAAATCTATCATTTGTAGCTTCATGGATTTTTATGCTGCTTATTTCTAATTATTTCAAATCTAAACAGAAATATTTCTAGCTCTACCTTCAACTCTGATTCTAAAGAGGGACAGATAAAAAGAAGGAAAATTTAAATAACAGTAGTATAAGCAACCAAGAAGATGTGGAAAGAATTTGATCAGTCGCTAGACAGAGAAATATGATTTGGAGTTGAAAGGATATCTTCATTTTATACTGAGCTCCCTTGATAATAATGTATCTTATTTAAAATTGCATAATAGCAAGTAGGAGAGCTACAATTCTAATGGAGTTCTCCTGGGCATTATAGGATGATTTAAAGAATACTGGAATGGAGCCAGAGGGAGTCTATTTAAACAGCCCTGTTTCTTGTGTGAACTGGGACACACAATATGACCTGCATGGTCTTTGAGTTCCTTAGCTATAAATGAAGTTTGAATTGGCCAATCTCTGAAGTCTCTTTCAGCTCCAAATCTACAATACCATGAATCCAAACCTGGGGTTCTTGGCACTAAACCTCTCTGCTTTTTCAAACATCTTAATATATTGTCTCTTTGACTCCCCCAGTGCTCAGCAAAAAGAAAAAGGCATTGAACAATTTGTGAAAGGGTTCTGTTTTTGTCCTAGTTTAATGGTCCAGAATGGAGCAAGGAAACACAGTAAATTGTATTTACTTGAAAAGAATATCAAAATTCCATCCTATCAGTTCTTAAGTGTGTAAAAAGAGTGATTTGAAAACATGAACTTTTCCTTCTTAGAATTCAGCACAACAAAAATTAAATGTGGGCCAAGAGAGTGAAGAGTGACAAATTATTATGTACAACAGCGAGAACAGCGGCAGGTGTTTCCTCTTATTGCTGGCTCATAGACCTGCCTATCAAGAAATGAAGGAATTTCACATTTCCATCTTTCCTTTTTCCCTCTTGGTTTTCATATGGACTCTGAGCTACTTCAGACACTTCCCCAGCCTAAGATCCCTGTTTCCTGTGATGATAGGACACATTTATCAGGGGAAAGTGGCAACAGCAGCTTCTATCAAGTGCATACGGGACAAGCATGCAGCAACAAAGAGGTCAAGTGGGAACCTGGGGATAAAGTGGTACTGAGGAGGCGAAAGGAGCAGTGCCAAAGAAAGCCAAAGCTTCCTTTGAGAGGTGGCATGGGATTATTTTAGAGGAAAAGATAAGCTTAGCAGGAAACATCAAGTTTGGCCTAGAACAGATGGTGGGGTGGGATGGGGAGGGGAATACAGTGGAGAATAGCCGGAGAAGATCGAGTGGGTTGACAATTACCATACCATATTATCTATTATTTTTAGTTTGCAAATTCCTATTTATTTCACTCAGGGTCTGGTAGTAAGTCTAATGCCTATTTTGAAGCAGAGTGTAAGATTCGGAGAAGTGTGGGTGAGTTGAGGAGGATCGGAGTGACTCAGTGGAAACTGAGCACAGATGCTATGGCAGACTGCCACCGTCTCCAGAGAAGGGCACAGACAGCTTAATGCGATTTCCTTGGGGGTTGAGAACTGCTCCAGATGCCCCTCTGGGCTATAGACAGTTTCATGGAGACTACAACAAGACATGTCAGCAGTCTCACAGACTTCCTTTTGACTACAGATTCTAAGAGCTCTGACAAGCAGGACTTATGGCATCTATTGATATTTTCACGGAGTCCTATGTGCTATCGTGTGAACAGAAGCATTTCATGGCTCCTGACTTCCCAAGGAAAAGGGGTAAATATCATTCTGAAATCACAAATTAAGGTGCAGCAAAGGGCTGGAACATTTTCCTGCAGCTAAGAATAAGATAAAGGATACATTTTTGAAAGTAACAGCATTTATCTGAGTCTTGGGCCAATTCAACATATTTTCAACTTAGCTATCGCTATGGTTAGTCAATTATCTTCAACTGGGTGTAAATATTTGTGAGGTCATTTGGGGTTTTCTTGGTAGAGACACTAGAGTGGTTTGTCATTTCCTTCTACAGTTCACTTTACAAATGAGAAAACTGAGGCAAATGAGCTTAATAATTTACTCAAGACCACAGGGATAAGAAATGTCTAAGATTAGATTTGAACTCAGGAAAATGAGTTTTCTTGACTCCACACCCTGCACACTATCCACTGCACCACCTAACTTTCCTTTATTTTCAATTTATCATCAATACAAATTCTTACTTTGCTCACATGATGGCTTAAGATTTGGAAAACTGGGCCTTGCCTGGGGAGATAAGAAAATGAAGTAATTATATTAGTATTCATGGTCACTCATTTGGTTTATTTCTGAAATATACATAACTAAAACTAATGGCTGAAATTAGGTTCAGGGATAATATAGAGCAGGCTTTGATCGTCTTGCTACCCACCCCATCTTCCAAACTAGAACTCAACTCTATCTTACTTTCATTCTTTCCTCACTCAATATTCTAAACTCTCAGCCACTCTCTACTGGAGTATTAACTATAAGTAGGATATCAAGAGATATAAAGGACTGAAGAAAAAGAAGCATTTAGCTACATGGATAACCAGCTCCAAAATAATGAAGTCTTTTATGCACAGTGACACAGAAAAATCCTGACACAGAGCTCTGTTTAAACATGGTTATTTCCAAGGCAAACCAAAATCTGCATCCTCCTTCATTCAACATCTGTATCAAGGGAGCATAGAATGCAGAAGGCATACTGTCATCTATAGATATTTATTCAATAAGATTCTGAATAAAATATATTTTAACAAATAAAGATTTAATAATTTTTTCATCTTTCACTTTTTGAGTTGTTTTTGTTTTTAAATAGAATCACTGTTCATAGTTAATTATAGCAAAATGAGAAAGGCCAACTAAACTTAAATGTAGTCCAATTCTGCTGGGGTCAATTTTTGGCAAGTGTGAGGGGTAAGGGAGAGTCTAAGATTTTTTTTTTAATATCCTTCACTGAAGTAAAGAGATAAGTTATTTTGACAATCATGTTTTCAGTGATATTCAAACAAAATCTTCATTACAATCTGAGCTTAAAAATTAGTCACCAAAGTTGTTAGAAGTCCTGATTTATAGGTCAATATCTGGTAGTCATTGCTTGTATGACTAAGAACAAAAAGTAGGTTTTACTTTTGTTTTGTATCTCAGTGCCCAGGGCTGGTACTTGATAAGAAATAGGATTTAATAAATGCTTGTTGAATGACTAATTAGTTATTTTAAATGACTTAATATATGTAAAATGCTTTGTAAATATTTATGTGCTTTATAATTGCTTTTATTATTATTTTAATTAGATAGCTAATCACAAATACATTTTACAGTTATATTTGTGCAGAAAAACAAAATGTGTATCTACAGAGAGGAATTGATTCATATTACAGGAAAATTTTTGATAAAAGTATGGAACTGCAAATTTATGTCTATTCACAGTGACCCAAAACTTAAATTGAGAAGACCTGTTGGAAAATATATTCATTAGGGTGTCAGTTATCTATATAGATAGTTTGTAGTTTGTTATCTTTTTCATTTCTTATGAAACCATTTATAAATGATATGAAACATTTTATAACTGCTATTATTTGCTTTCTTGAGATATTCATTTTACCTCAAAGATCTTGCATGTATAATATATGTGTGTATACAATATTAAATTGAAAAATATGTTGGAAAACTTGATTGAGTTTAATTAAAACAAAGTATATTTTCCATTATTTTAGATATTTTTCTTCATTCTTTGTATGATATGTGAGAGAAAAGAAGAATGAATTATGCATTGAGACTATAGGCTAAGTAATGAATATTGCCTCTTCACAAAATTAAGAGACAGTGAAGAAGAACCCCAACATATAAGGTAGATTTCCTGTGTTGAACGGGAAAGAAAAAATGAGTTACAATGAGGTGGGTAGGTCTGCGTGAATTCTGATATGCATTGTTGGGAGGCAAAACTACATCTGTAAAATCATGAGATCATAAAACCATTAGAGTTAAGTAACTGTGGGCAGAACTTTTTTGCTTCTTTTCATAAAGTCTAGGAGGGATGATCATGTAGGATAATAATAATAGTAGTAGTAATATTAAGTAGTAGTAGCAGTAACACATAGCACTTTAAGGTCTGCAAAGCATTTTACAAATGTAATATTTAATTTCCACTACAACCTTCAGAGGTAGGTGTTTTTATTCAGTGATTTGCCCAAAGGTTCTGAGGCTGAATTTGAACTTGTCTTTCTAATTTTAGCTTCAATATTATTTCCCCTGTGCCACATTACCCTCTCTATATATGTGAAAAAATTATCTATCCCTAGACTATTAAGTATAATTTGTTCAAAGGCTTCCTAATAAAAAGTTTCATACTTAGGGGGCAGCTGGGTAGCTCAGTGGATTGAGAACCAGGCCTAGAGACTGGAGGTCCTAGGTTCAAATCTGGCCTCAGCCACTTCCTAGCTGTGTGATCCTGGGCAAGTCACTTGACCCCCATTGCCTAGCCCTTACCACTCTTCTGCCTTGACTCCAAAACAGAAGGTAAAGGTTTAAAAAAAAGAAAAAAGTTTCATACTTCTCAAAATTCATCATAATAATGCCTAACATTTTATAGACTTTACTATGTGCCAGGCATTGTGGTAAGTACATAATAATTATCTTATTTGATCCTAACAATAACCCTTAAATATAGATCTATTATCATTATTTTCCAGATGAAGAAACTAAAGTATACTGGCTAAGTGAATTGTCCATTATCACATGGCTATTAAGTATCTGAGGATAGATTTAAACACGTGTCCAAAGAATCCAGAGACATAATGATCCAGAATCCAGAACCATCCTGTTTTACCCAGAATCATATTCTTTCAAAGACAGACTGTGACACTTCTCAAACAATGCATCATATCATTTTGTCCTATTTTTATCTATATTGAGTATCCAGGTGACTCCTATACCTGATTTCAGCAAGTGCGTTGAAATTTGACATCATATTCTCATTAAGTCCCTATAATAAGCAACTCATCCAGCAAGATTCAGATTCCTGAATTGTTTCTGATTAAAAGAGAAAACATATACTTTCCTGTGAGTATGGCAAAATTTGAAAACTATTTTAGTGATGCTGATTTGAATGGAAAGGAGACTCTGGAGAAAAGCTTTCTAAATGCAGTTAGGTGCCGTGGAGTTCTTCATTTCACAGTAACTTACTGGTTAGTGCCTGGTTCATTTATCATCTAGAGTCCAGAAACAGTTAAAGCAGCTTTAAAAGCTGTCTAGCAAATCTAGCAAGTTGCATAGGAACATGGAATTTTATTCAATATAGAATCATTCTGTATAATTTAAACCTCTGTCTTATTTCTCAATAATTAGGGATGTACTCTACAGTACTGAAAAAAAATCCCATGAATATATTATTCAGGACCAAAAGGTCAAAGAACATTCACATCTCAAATAATAATACATTTCACATAGCTCAGCCACGTAGCCTTATTTTAACCAATTCTGGTACCCAGAATAATTTTCTCTGGGGCTTATCTTTCATTCATCAAAAGAATTACTTTGCTAATTCCCAATTTTTTACTATCTAGCTTTTAGGAGTAGGGAGTCCTAAAAACTCTTGTAGTCTCTTAGAACATACTATATTAGGGATTACTTACCCTTATTTTGGTAAAGTCTATGGATACTTTTCCAGCATAATGCTTTTAAATGCAAAAAAAAAAAGATAAATAAATATTTCCCCAGGTTGATAATCTTTATTAGAGATAATAGATAGTTTTAACCTAATCAGGGGGAGAGTTAGCCACAACAGTTTCTATCGGTGTCTAAAACCTTAAGAATACATTTCTTCTCATAAAAGTGTTATGAGTAGTAAGGCATGAAAATTAAATCCCTTACCTCCCTCCAGGCCCTTATAAAATCTAGTTACTCTATTTTACGTGATGACAGTGTTATCCTCCCATTGACAGAGGCTCAGGGTAACCTTTGTTTTCCCTCTTCCACATATCTCATCAGGTATTAATATCTCTTGAATACATAGTTCAGCAATTTTTTTTGCAGCCATGCATTTCTTTCAATTATTTCTACAAACATCCAAGTTTATATTCTCATTTCTTCTTGTTGTAGGCTATTAAAATAGTTTCTTGATCCTATGTAGTATTTCTATTTCAATATATTCCTTTCAATAAATTCACACATCACTAATCAAGAAATATTATCAATACTCTTTTCTGATCACATTACTCTTTTCCCACAAAACCTTTCAGCAGTTCCACATTGCCTATTAAATGAAGTAAAACCTCAAGTAAAATGTGTGACATTGGAATTCAAAATTAACTATAATCTGACTTTATCATCTGTACTCACTTCTCCATTCCCTATTTTCATGCCTTTCTTCTTAGAATTCTTCAAGGCTGTAATGAACTCCACATCCTCACCTATTGAAATAGTTCTCTTACATCAAGGCCTACTTCAATTGCCATTTCTTCCTTATTCCTTCAAATCAAAAATAGTTTTTACTCTTCTGACTCCTCATAGCACATTAACAGGGATTTTGCTTTATAATAAACATACTCACTCAAATTAAAGTTGTTGATTTTCTACATGTTTTGCACCCTCCTCCCATGTAATTAACAATTCCTGCTAAGTCTGTGACAAATCAATATCGGCATCTCCTATGTCTAGTTCAGAATGTTGCATATACAGATAAATGCATAGTCATTTTTAAAGTGAACTAAATAGCAAGAAAAAGTGGAGATTATAAAAGGTATTGGTAACTGTTTATTGGCTGCATAACCTCCAAAAAGTAACTTGACCCCTTTGGACTGCAGTGTCATCATTTCAGAATTCAATTCAAACTAACTATTAAGAAATAAGTAAAACAATGATATATAATGATCAACTGTGGATGACTTAACTATTTTCAGCAATGCAGGGACCTACGACAACTCTAATGGCCTCAAGATGAAAAAGGCTGTTATTCACCAACATAGAAGGAAATGATGGCATCTGAATCAACCCTGGTGTGTGTGTGTGTGTGTGTGTGTGTGTGTGTGTGTGTGTGTGTGTATTTATGGACTAGAATACAATATATGGTAGTTTTTGGCAAGGCAGACTAAGTCAGATAAGGATTCTGAGAGATCGAGGTATATGTTTCACAGGCTCAAAGAAGGTAATATTTGTCAATCAACTATCATAGTGCTTGGCACATAATAAGGATGTGTGATTGTCCTCTTGTTCCAGTAGGATCATGGAGGATTGGCCTGTAGGCATATGCAAAATGGCCAGAAAGATACTTAATAATTAGATTGTGGAATTTTTACATTCCAGGAGGACGAGTTTCCATATTCTCTAAAATGAAATGGGGAGCCATAAAAGGATTTGAGTAGGGCAGTGAGTGCTAGATTTTTACCTTGGGAAATGTGTCTTGGTGACTTTGGATGACAGATTACATAGGAGAGAAATTTGAGGCAGGGCTGTTATTTAGGAGTGTATTGTCATAGTAAAAATAAATAATTAGGATCTGGATTAGAATGCAGAACTGTGATGGAAAGGATGAGAGAAATATGAGAAACATCATGAAGTTAGGAACACAAAGGTAAGCAACCGATGGGGATGGGACATGGAGTATGAAACACAGGGAAAAAATCAGGATAGTAAGTTCATGTTACATTTTAAATATTCTTAGAGTGCTTTATATAAGCTATCTCATTTGAATGTAAAAACAACTCTGTGATGTGGGAACTAAAGGTATTATTAACTCAACAGAAGAATATATTGAGACTCAAAGAAGCTAAATGATTTACCTGTTGTCACACAAAATTTAGTAACTGTCAAAGGCTGTATTTGAATGTAGTCTTCATACATATAAGCTTACCATTTTTTCCCACTATTCCACAGTCACAGAAGGGGACATCTAAGATATAGCTATCCTTGTGGGCGACTAACATGGAATAAAGCTGTAAATCATGCAAATTAAAGATGATAAACTGAAAGATCTGGATGTTTGAGAGAATAACAATATGCAAATTTAAGTTATCAAATATTGTCAGAGGTATTTTTTTTATTTTTTACTTTTACTTTTAATTTAGAATATTTTTCCATGGTTACATGATTCATAATTCTCCATCCCCCATTATCTCCTCCCCCTCTGAAAGCCGACAAGCAGTTCCACTGGGTTATACATTATATCATTGTTCCAAATATTTTTCTATGTTATTCATATTTGCAATAGAGTGATTCTTGAACATCCAAAGCCTAATCACATCCCTACTGCACTACGTGATTGCACATATATTTTTCCCATGTATTTCTATTCTCACAGTTCTTTCTCTGGATGTAGATAGGTTCTTTCTCACAAGTTCCTCTGGATTGTCCTGGGTCATTGCATTGCTGCTAGTAGAGAAGTCCATTACATTTGATTGTGCCACAGAGTATCAGTCTCTGTGTATAATGTTCTCCTGGTTCTTTTCTTATATAAGGGGTCATGTACCTTGATTCCTTCCTCCATGCATTCATCTGCATCTGTTTGTCCTTGTATTGCTTTGCTCATAGTTGAATAGATGGTCTCTGATTGGTTCATTTCCCCCAATAAGATAGTTAATTGAGGAGTTTATAGATCCATATGAACTAATTTTTTTTTTCCCTTGCTTATCTTCAGTAGAGGTACAAATGGTCTCTATTTCCAAGGTTTTCCTGAACCTATAAATTCCTGAACTTTACTGCTAGACTGAGTCAGCTTCTCGAATTTCCACATTTGTATCAAGGCACCAGACACAGTCATCTTGTTTGTCTAATCAATCGCACTATTATCTTCTTAAACTTAAAATGATTTGTAACTCATATGGAATCACAATGTATAAACCATCCTGTTCACATTTAAAATTTTATTGTAATCTTGTACTGATTTTATTACATTAGTTGAGTTGTGAGTGTGAAGATTATTCCATTACCTATAGGTTAAATGCTACAAAAAGTAAATGAATAACAGGAAGCCCTGCCCTGCCCTGCCCTCTGGGACCCAAATTAAGCTACAGATACCATAGAGGATTATGAAAAGATTACAAGAAATCAAAATATCTGGTTCTATTCCATAAAGTGTTTTGTTGCCTTCAACCCAATTCCTATTATCCACTCCTTTACATGAACTCATAGCACTTTGATTTCAAATTCCTTACGAAATTTACTCTAATCTTTATTAATACCTTTTATTCTTTATGCTATTAAGTTCCTAGAAATCAGAAAAGTATGTCTACTTTATTTTTGGATCTGCCTCAGAGCCCAGCACTGTGAAATGCACATGGCAGTTGTTTTATGATGCCACTCAGGATTGTTGGCAGTTAAAAGAACTAGTGTATATCAACATTGTAAACTGTGAAATCTATAAAATAGAAGTGATTATTATAATTAAAGTCTAGTAAACTGACACCATAGATTTGTATGATGTAAAAAGAAACATAGAACAACACTCTAGTTTTCTAGTCATAAAAAGGCTGAGTCATGTAGTGTGATTTCAGTGGCTTGATATATACATGTATCAAGAGGGATCTCTCTCTCTCTCTCTCTCTCTCTCTCTCTCTCTCTCTATCTATCTATCTATATCCCTACTTTAAATAGAGATTCAGCTTCTTTTCAGATTCAAAGGGGATGACATTTCCTTTTTCATTTCTAAGTCACACTGAGATTTTAAGTCAGGTTCTTAGGGAATTCTGCCACTTCTTTCAAGCCACAGGAACCCCATTCGTGCCTTAGTGAATTCACATTTTTTATGGCATTGCCTAACAACCACCTGCAAATAATGTTCTAATGAAACAGTAAATGGTTTCCTAGTGGATTAAAACCAAAGTTGATCCATCTCTCTAAATACTTAATAAATTATCCAAAAGAAAAGTCCTCTGAAGGAGCTATAGTACTATTCTTGCCTTATTTTCCACCATTAAATTCACTAGAATTCTATTGAAATGTTAATGATGAAACAGGATGAGGCCATGTATTATATGCACAATGTACTATTAAGTAATTGAGAACTCATATTGATAATAATGATGGTCAATGATTCATGTGACAACTTATTTTGATAATAACTGATCACCGAGTTCTTCCTAATTCACAGGAGACCTTGAAGCAGAGATTATATGAATATCAAGCCTAATATTAATTCTATACTCCAGTGCTGTTAAAGCATGATTTATCAAAATCCAACTTGACAGTTATATATTTTCGTATGGTTGTGAGGTTGTGAGGGTTTTTTTTTTTTTTTGCATTTTACTTGTGGTCTATACAAAAATAGGAAATAGGCCATATTTGTCCCACAGATTATAATTTGCCAACCCCAACTGTGGTCCCATTAGAGGGTGTTCCCTCAATTGTGACAGGTTTCATCCCACTTCATCCCACCCATTGTGGTCCAAAGATGTGACTCTATTTCCTCTGTTTAATTTACTATTCAATCAACATGCTGGGCATCCCTCCACTTTTCTTTTGACTTTGTATTGGTGGAAAGACAAGAGACCAGTGTGCCATTCATTGATAAAGTAAAGTAATCAAGAACAATCTGGAGGTTAAATTGTTACAAAAAAACCTTTACAATTTACAGACACTGTGCTTTTGTGTTTAGAATACTTCTAGTTTTATCCTGAGAAATTTTTGATATCTCTGTGTAATTAGTACAGTCACTAAACTTTCTTTAAATTTATTTTTCCTTCTTTCATTAATTCATGATATATATATATACACATTTAACCTATATATAACTATTTTCTAAATAATTATTCTTTTTAAAGCTATTTATATTTTATTTATAAGCATATAGATGACTGTGATGTTGCAGTCCATGGGGTGACAATTATTATCAATGGTGAAAGAAAGTTTCTAATAAAAATTCTTTGTACATAGTTTCCATTTTTCTTATTTTCATTCTTTCCTTTCATTTTCATGCTTATATTTCCAGATGACTTTGGTTGGATCCCTTAGCTTTCAGTAACCTTCTTTTAAACTCTATCTTTCTCTGCTTTTTGATATGATGTTACTCTTATGTTTCTTGATAAAATGTTCCTATCCTTTTACATAAAGTATTGCAAAGATGTTTATATTTTAAATTATGTTGTCCCTTGCCAGTTTTATCTCTCCCTTTGAAAAGAAAGATCAAGTGTTTTCTTCCTTGACATGATGTGTAGGCTTCATATGACATCCTAAATATGGCAATTAACATTGGTTAAGCTTTTTTTAAAGAAATCTATTATAGTTGGCATAAATGTGTGACTTAGATAAAGGGAACATATGGACTAACTTTCAGTTTTTTATTTGCAATACATTTCTCATACATTATCTCATTTGTTGTATATGAAGGACTACTAATATTTAAAGTTGAGGAAACTGTATGGCATTTAGTCTCCTGCTACTAAGGTAATCAAGGTAATCAAAGATATGAATCATTTGATAGTTCTGTAATCTCTTGCTCATTATTTTCTGTAGCATTCCATTTTCCTATGGACCCAAAGCCCTGTCTGTCCCTCAAAATATATTTTATCCTTTTAACTACATATGATAGTATCCTCTGCCTTAGTATTGAAAACAAAAACAATTGTCTCAATTTCATGCCCTTCAATAACTTTTTTATCGTAGGCTATAATGTATAAAAGAATGAAAGACTGAAAGACTATGAAGAGTTGCCTAGTCCAAATATAGATTGTCCTAAGTACATTTATTAGGTAGACAAAGTTGATGTGTTCAAACTTGTTGGACCTTACTTCCCAGCTGCAACACATAGTTCACAAGCAGCTGTTCAATTTTTGTTGGGCTTGCCTATTTCCATTAGTTGTTCATTGGTACACCATACACTGACTAAAAAAATATAGAATCTTGGATCATTACCTAAATAGTTACACCTCATTTCACTTGATTTCAAAATTCATCATTTAGGTATCTTTTTTAATTCAATGTCTATGCTTTAAAAATTAAAAATAGGTATACATTACTTCCTTTTTGACATACTCACCTGAAGTGTTAAATCAATTGAGCATCTGCAGGTGCAAAGGAAAATTGTAATATATAATTTGTCATGATGTTAACAGACACTTTCAACAATTAATGAGTTATAAGTGATGCTATTTAGATATATACCTAAAATTTCTTTTCCTCGAACTTTTGTGATTTGGAACTTGACTCATAATTCAACTGAAACTATTCTCTCCAAATTTACCAAGAATTTCTAAAGTATCACTTCTACTGGTCATTTCTCCCTCAATTCTGCAGCAATTGACAGTGTAGACCAGCACACTCCATCATGTGCTGCTTTCTGGATTTTTATGGCAGTGACATCTTGGTTATACTTCTATTTATCTGGCCACATCTTCTTGGTCTCTTTAATTGAATTTACTGGATACTCCTGATTAAAGGTATACTTCAAGACTATATTGAGATATCAGCTCTCCTTTTTATAAAGTCCACATCCTACTTTAGTGATTTCATCAATTCTTACTAGTTTAATTTTATACTCTGCAAGACTTGATATTGATTTCTCTACCCAAGTCTGTCTTCCAAGACCCCCTTCTGCAGAATGAAGTTATATTATCTGTTGGACATTTCAAAATAGATTTCCCCAAAGCCGAACTTGTCCATGAAAGAATTTATAATCTCCCTTCTCCATTTCTTCCAACTCACTCTTTTTCTCAACTTCCTAGTTTCTTTCAAGGATACCACATCCTTTTACATATCTGAGGGTTTTGCTCAGTTATCATCAGCTCTTCACTTCCCAAAGATTGATTTATCTATTTAGTTACCAAGTCTTATTTATTTTACCCCTACATCTCACCACCTATACAATCACCATTCCTCATGATTCTTTATCTGGACTATTGTGATAGCTTTATACTTGGACTCCATCCTTTCAATATTTATACTCTCCAATATAGTCTTCAAAATGTTGAAAATCTAATGGATTGCTAAAGCTTAAATCTGGATATTAGATCCTTGTTTAATGTTTAGGGTAAATTAATTCCTTGTTCTAAAAGTTCCAGAGTTACATATTGTTTTTAGGGTAAAATAAAAATTCTTCTGTTTTTCATTTAATGTTATTCAAGTCAGTCATCCAATTTGCCTTTCCAATTTTAATGCACTTTACTTTCTGTCCTAAACAGATTCTTTGCCATTAATCATATTCAATATTTCATCCTCTGTTAATGAATTGTGGTTCTCACCCCAACACCACATAGAATACTCGTTTTCCATTAATGTGAAATTCAAACACAACCTCTTAAATGAGATTTCTTTCTGCTCTCTCCCATTTACTAATGTTCATATACTAATATTACTTTGTATATGATTTTTATTTATTTTAATGTATCCTTATGAAATTCCTTCTGGAATGTTTTCTTTTATCTTTATGTCCCTAATACCTTGCATATAACAGCCTCTAAATAAATTTTGTTGATCCACTATATTAGTCCTGAAGTTTCTTATATATGACAACATTCATTTGGATGCTGTTTATATTTCTGTGATGCTCAATATCTGCTTAGCATTATTTCATGATCAGTATTACAAAAAAGTGTACTTTTCAAGATGATGTAAGAACTTAATAGAATATTTTCCAGCATTTGATCCTTTTAAAGAGTTATAATCAATATCCTAAAGCCTTCAGTGGGGAAAAACAGTATCTTAAATTTAAAATTAAGGTGAACATTGAAAAACTTAAAAATCAACTATCTCCTTGTTCATTTCTGCTTACAGTTAAAATGAACTTCAAAGAGATGATGTATTTCAATCTGTCAAAAGTGTCTATGCTTTATAGTCTGCACTGCTACCAAAATGATGGTTCTAAACTACATGTTTGACAATACTACTCTCTTCTTTGATAAACCAAAGTAACTCCTTAATGTCCCTAGGATTAAATACTCTTCTTTTTGATATTTAAGGTCTTTTACAACATAGCTCCAACCAAATTTACAGGATTGGGACAGTAGATAAGAGTACTCAACCTGAAGTCAGAAGGACCCGAGTTCATATATTGCCTCAGATGTTTACTTTGTATCCTTGTGCAAGACATTTAACTACTTCCTATCTCAGTTGCTCCATCTGTAAAACCAGAAAATATTAACACTTTCCTCACTGCACTGAGTTGTGTGGATAAAATGAGATAATGCCCTTGCTTACCTATATTAATGCTAGCTGAGCTATACCAGGTGCTCAGGAATGACTAGTACTTCTGATATAAAAGATTGCTGAGCCCTTTTCAGGGCTGTCTACTCCTTTGGTGTCCACCTGTTCCTAGCTCTCACTCCAAGAAGCTATAAAATACACAGTGGCTATAAAGTGGAAAACCATCTTAACAGGCAGGTTTAAGCCAAATTAAAGGTAATCAAGAAGCCTTAAAACCACTGTTGATTTTCAGAAATGTCTACCCCAGGCATCTGAAGACTTCCTCAGGCCAAATGGGTAAATGAGAACAAGTTGTTCCAATGGTCAAGAAGGAGGCTGAAGGAGGAGCTGTGGAGCATGTACAGCATGGTTAGACATCAAAGAAGTCAGGGTTATCTACTACATCCTAAGCCATTAACAGTCATCTTGATTTTTTTCTTGACTGTGAACTTTAATAACTCTGAAAGAAATAATGAGTGTGTTGATGATTTTGTGCAACTCTGAAATCTTCTTTCATCTGTAGTCAAAAGATATCACCTAGTGATGTTATTCTGGTCCTCTTTGAGTTTGAAGGACAACTACCAATCAACCAAATGCTATCCATATAAATGCTAACTTTGTATCTTATCATAGATTCTTCTTCTTCATACACAATATGGACCAAACTAGGATTAGTGCCATTCCTTTCACACATTATTTCATCTTTTGTCTCTCTCTCTATTTGTATAGATCCTCCTTGGCTAACCTTTTCTCAGTTCTAGAGTCCAGAGGACAAATTCAAGCTGTCTATGAGCCTCTGGAATACCAGGGAGAGTTTAGGGAGAAAGTGTTTGCTTTGGACCACTGGGGTACACAAAAAATGTCAGCAACACTGGGAAGAGGGGGAATAGACCAGTTTCCCAGTGCCAGCTCTGTACTCATGCAATGTCTTCACCAATGCTCATATAGGCTATTTCCTATTTATAACAAGCACTCCTTTCTTACTTATTTCTCTTAGATTCTTTAGGGTCACTCTCTATACAAAGTTTTTCCTGATCTGAGTTGCTAATAATTCAACTAAAAAAATCCAGTGCATTTATTGCATATATATAATTATATATATTCATATATTTATATATGTGTATATAATTACTAACATAATTTGATTTATTAAGCTTAAATACGACATGAAAACATTTGCAACTGGATAAATAGATATACATATATACATATTTATGTATGTGTGTATGAATATGTGTTTTATAAACATATATACATAAAAGATAATGTGTTTAGAATGAGAAAGCATTTTAAAGACTCAACTTTCCATCTTACAGATCAAGTCAAAAAGCATTTAAGTACATGCTATATGCCTTGAGCTTTGGATAGAGGGAAAAGCAAAATTTATCCAACCCTCTACATTCCAATGGATTAAAATAATATTCTAACAACTATGTATATATCAGGTATAAAAAAGGTAAATTGGATATAGATTCAGAGGGAAAGCAATAGTACTGAAAAGGCTCAAGGAAGGCTTCTAAGGGAAGTTGGGACATTTCACTGAGTCTTGAAAGAAGTTAAGAAAGTCAGAAGATAAAGATGAGGAGAAATAACATTCCAGGAATCATGAACAGTAAATTAAAATGCACAGAATTTGGATATGGATTATCAAGTATGAAAATCAATAAGGATGAAAATTTTATTGGATGCTGGACTCTGTAGAAGATAGTAAAGTCTCAGAAAAAAGGAACTAGGTTATAAAGAGCTTTAAAAACAAAAATAAATCAATAAATCAATAAATAAGGATATTATATTTGTCCTGAAAATAAGAGAGTCACTGATACTTATTCATGGGAAAGAAAGTTGACAAAGAAATATATGTGCTTTAGGAAGATAATATTGTTTATTCGCCCTTTTTTCTTTGAAGAGGACCAATGATATCATTCAATGATCTCTTGACTTGTGCTTGAATTATAACTAAATAAGGCCAAGCTACACAAAGTCATTAGCCTCATTCTGTCTTCTAAAGAATAAAATTCCAGTGGTAAAACAAAAGTTAGGATGATTGGAGATGGCCTGGGATATGGAGGATGCCATTGGCATCTTAAGCATCTGACCAAGTTTTAAGTCTTCCACAGCATTTGCTTCAACTACCTTCATGGCAGATGGAACAAATTATACTATCTAACCATCCTACCTGAGGAAGTCTTCACATGTTTCATATCCTCTAATTCACCGATGACCTTAAGACCTATTAATTATTCTCAACCTGGCCTAGCCTTCCTGACAAGAAAGTTTTGCCAGAGTCTGATTGATGAGCATGCTACAGCTTCTTGGAGCCATAGATGAAAGCTAAGTGAAAGGAAGATACCAAATGAGAATGATCAGTCATGAAAAGGGCTCAGGAAGCCCTCACACCAGAGGTGCTAGCTTTTCTTAAACACTCATACACCCCACATGAAAGAAAGATAAGATAGAGACAGAGGTATGTCTGCCAGATATTTAATTCAAATTAAATACAGGATATAAGACACTAGAGGGTCAAAAATGATGCCTTGGTTATAAATCTAGGTGACTGAAAAAATGGTAGTACCCTCTACAGAAATAAAGAAATTCAGAAGTAAAGTTTTGGTGTGAAAGAAGTAGAATTCAATCAGTCCAAAATATTTATTAGGTGGTTGACGATGAGAGACTAAAGGTCAGGAGGGTGGTAAGGGCTGGATAAGGTTATCTGAACATCATCTACAGAGAAATGCAAGTTGAATTCACAGGAGTTGAGGAGATCAGCTAGAAAAATTATATAGCATCCAGTACATGGGCCTAGATGATACCTCAGTTTAGCAGTTCTGTCCTGATTAAAAATTTGGCAAAGAAAGCTGAGACAGAATAATAGACAAGTAGGCAGCGAATCAGGTGATAGCAGTATCAAGAGAGTATAAAGAAGAGAGTGATAATGTCAAAGGACACAAATAGGTCTAGAAAGATGAGGATTAAAAAAAGGCCATTTGATTTGTCATATTATCATTGATCATTAGTCACTTGAAAAGAATAGTCAAGTCAGAACCCAGATAGCAGAGGACTGAGAATTTAGAATTGAAAGGAGAGAAACTGGAAGTAGTAAGTTTACAGATAGTTTTTATTATTTCTTTTATCTAGGAAGGAAAGAACAGCTTTTGGATGAGTGCTAGTAGGATGGTTAGATTGAATGAGTATTATTTTTATTGAAAGGGGAAACATACATATGTTTTTTGGGAGCAGTGAAATAGCCCAAGGATAGCATGGGATTGAAGTTTAGGGAGAGATGTGTAGGGTTTGATAGAGGTGACAATATTCTAGACACATTGGGAATAAAATAAATTAAGGATACATATGTGTTTAGAACTTGGCAAGGAGAAGGACCCCTTTATTGGAACTAAATGGAAAAGATAGAGGGGAAAGACACCTAAAAGAAGTGAGGTGGGGAAGAAGGGAAAAGAGGGAATTTTGGGCAATAGCCTTAGTTCTTTCCAGTGGTTTGCACATCTTAACTCAGCTCCAATCCTGCCTTTAGCACACTACACTGACCTCCATTAGCAATGAGAGAGAGTTCTATATCAGTGGCTTTGGGGACTATGGTAACCACACATCCCACAATCAATAGATAGAATGAACCTCAAAGGCAGTGATGTCAGGTTCAGGCAATGAGTATCCAAGAATTTTCTGATTCACCCACAATAAACAATGAGTGGGGAGACGGGATATGGATCAAACTATAACTAGTATTTGAAAGGATAGAAAGGTTTTTGTTGTTGTTGTTTTATTTTTTGTCTCTTCAATTCCAGAGAGATCTGGGATCAATCTGGAGAGGGATGCTGAAAGGGGCAGGAATAAGAAAGCACAAGGGGTTGAGGGGAGAAATGGAGTTTGTACAGTGAGAGCTGAAGATTCAAAATGATCAGAATTAGAGAGAATAAGACAATAAAGGAGTATACTAACTACTAAGGATAAATTCAGAGAGATTATAGGTGACTAAAAAGAAGTCCATTGAGGCAGGAAGATTAGACTGCCCTTTCTCCAAGACAAAGCTTCCATCAGCTGAGAACATGAAATACTGTACGACCCAGGCGACCTAGACCAGAGCAAGAAAGGAGGAAACAACCATTAAGAAAAAACTCTGAGGTGAAGAGAAAAATCAGATGCCTGGCTCCTGTGTTAAAGCAGGTCATTCTGGGAAGACTCAGGCATAAGGTGACTACGTAGGCAGATAAAGTAAATAAGGTATTAATTTAGGGGTAAATATTAAAGGTCACAGGCAGACAGGATGAATCCAGGGCAAATCAACATACTGAAGGAAGCTGTCAAGGGCAATATGAGTAACTAGGTCTTGGGCTGATTATTGAACTTGTCCAAGGATACATATTTTTATACGGCTGAGCTAAAATTCTAATTCATAGTTTTTGGTTCCAAATACATTGCTCCTTCCATTGTACCAGGCTGACATGTTGCTTCTTTCCAACAGAATTGGCTACATGAAAATAGAGATTTTTCATTTTTGTCTTTGTATCCAGAGAATGTACATAGCTCAATGCCTGATGTTTAACATATGCTTTCTTCACTTTGTCATAACCTTTCTATTTTTATGCATTGTAAATTGAGCTATATATTGAACTTTTGATCTCTAATCAAGAATAAAATGAAGAAGCCTTTGATCACTTGGTCAAAAATAGCATTGTGACAGGTCTTACAAATGAAAACATTTTTTCAGTTCTTATCTTATCTTTTACCTTAACAATATTTCTTATTTATCTTGCTTTTCTCTCCACTCCATAGCATTAGTTGTAACTCCCTTCCTTGCTCCATCTCTCTTTCTCCATTCCAATCCATTCCCTTCCTATATGCCAAGGTGATTTTTCTAAAGCATACATTTTACCCTAATCCACCTCTGATGAAGTTTAGTGGCTCCCAATTTCTCGTGATTAAATATAAATTCTTCTGTTGGCATTTAAAATGTTTATAACCTCACCCCTTCCCATCTTCCCAATATTATTATTATTATATATTTTCTCCTCCATAATCTCTTCAAACTCCTATATTGACCTGTTTGCTATTCATCATATATAATACTTCATCTCCCAACTCTGTCTTTGCACTGACTGTTACCCATGTCTCTAAATTTCTCTGGACTCCTTCAAACTTGAGCCCAAATCCCGTCTTCTATTAAAAAACCTTTTCCTTTTCCTCTTGTTGTCATGAGGTAGTATCTTCTCTCAGATTACTTTCTACTCTATCTGAAATTTTTGTGTATACATATAAATACACAAATGAATGTGTGTATATTTGTAAGTATGTCTATGTTTATGTATATATGTGTTCATGAGAAAATATATTTCTTGTATTTACTTATTTACATATTACAGCATTAGAATATATTCTCCCCTGGTCAGGGACCAAATTTCACTTTCTTTTTATTCTTAGCACCTTACAAAATGTGGTGGCAGTGGTAGGGATGGGGGGTCGTTGCTATTATTTCAGTTGTTTCTGACTCTGACATGACATGAAGACATTTAGGGTTTGGCTGGAATGGTTTGTCATTTCTTCCTACAGTTTATTTTATAGATGAGAAAACTGAGGCAAGCAGAATTAAATGACTTATCCAGGGCCACATAGCTAATGTCTGAGACAAGATTTGAATTCATGAAGATGAGTCTTTCCAACTTCAGATCTGGTACTCCATTCAATGTGCCACCTAGTAAGCATTTGATATATGCTTGTTTAGCAATTAAAAATAAGGATACCCAAATCATCTAACCTTGGGAAACATATGTAAAATTGTCACTGAAATGAAATAAACCAAAAAATTAAATTAAAAAAAGGATACGGTGCTATATTTTAAAATCAGTAGGGCTTGAGTTCAAACTTCACCTTATACTTACTGAAAGACTTTGAGAATGAAACATCTTAAGCACCTCAATTTTCTCATTTATAAAGCAGAGAGGGGAGGGGACAAGAATAAGCACCTACTGTGTTCCAGGAATGTGCTAGGCGTTACAAATATTGTTTCATTTGAAACTCATAATATCCCCGTGAAGTAAGTGCTGTTATTATACCCATCTCATACTGGAGTAAACTGAGGCAAATGAAATGATGGTTAAAGTGACTTGCCTATGATAGTAAGTGTGTAAGGCTTGATTTGATTCCATGCCTTGCTGACAATAAGCCCAGATGCTGTAAAATGGAGGTTCTGACACTTATCTACAGGGGTGTTGAAAGGCTCAAATTATAGATTATGTAAATCAAATTCTATGAAAACATTGAATTTTTATGAAATTTAAAATTCTATCATTATATTAAAAAGAACTACACAAACATTCAATATGTTAAGTATATTGAGCATTTACTACTCTATCTGGCATAGCAACTAGGCAAACTTATAGTCTGCCTGCTAGAAAAGTGAGGAAGAAATCCTGCATATGGGATGGTCAAGAAGATGGGATCTCACATCAAAATCAGTAAAAAAGACTAATAAATAAAGAGGGGAGAAAGGGCTAGAGGCAGAGAGAAACATCACAGTCAGAGAGAGTGTACAAATAGAAATCAATGTTTTCAAGGAGACAAAGCTTTGTTTTCAGACAATAAACATGGGATTATTATGTTACAGACCAAAGGCTAAACTAGATAAAGAGAACAAATTTGTTTTTCTATACTTGAAGGCCTTATGGATGCAAGTGGAATTTAAATTTTGTATTCCTGTTCCCAGCCTTCTAGCCTCACCTAACTCCCCTTTAACTGGAGCACTCCCTAAGCTGCCAATTTAATTCATTTCTTTCCATGAAATCCATATATTATCAGACAAGAAGCATTTCATTATTCAAAAGGTCCCCTGGAAGATCATGTATCATGGAAGAGAGACAACAAAGGTAGCATCTAACTTAATGTGGATCCCTCTAGGACAAAAACAGCTAATAGAGAGACTCAAAGCACTTACAAGATAAATAAATGATGTGACTGTTGGGACAGAAATGGGAATGGCCAGCATTAAAAAGTCACTTCCAGGGTTCAGTGGTAAGTGTAAACAGATTCGAATGAATGAATAGACCTGGAAGAATGAATCAAATCAGCTCAGGTGCTATATCTTTTTTCTGTGCAAATTTTTATTTTTTAAATCATATTTTTCATCCTAATTATATATGTTTAGCTCAACTTTCATGTATCTTAGCTACCTTCTAATATGCTTTAAGAATGTGTCACAGGAAAAATACAGAGAAGTAGGTTAATTAAATGATAGCAATTGCAAATTAACAGCCTTTCCTTTGCTAATGGTTCTCTGAGCCAATCCTTCTCCACAATCAAGACTTGGGATAATAGAGCAAACCCATCACTGTTCTAAATGCTTTATTGGTCCATATGGCCTCAGCTAGCAGCTAGGAAGAGCAGGCTCACTGTGTAAAACATGTCTTAATTCCAGTGTCCCAGAATTTCCAGATTTTATATTCCCTTAGATGCAAATCCACTTTTTCCCATTCTCAAGCTACTCAGAAACATAAATTATATTTTCTCTGTCTCAAAAAACACTTAAACAGGTATTCATGATTCCTCTTTCAAGTTGTCATCTATTATTATGTTATTACTTAAATGGTATGATCTTTAAGAAACATAATCATCTATTTTCTGTCTTACTTTTGTTTACCATGGATTTCTGGCACAATTAGACCAGCATTCCAGTGCCATTATAGGAGCCAAGGGGAAGGAAGGTATCTCTGCTCTTTCTGATATCCTATTTTGTCTGTATTTTGATCCCAAGGAATTTGTTGCCTAAGCCTATGCTTCTTGAAGTAAAAAGCATGCAAGAATAATGAGAGATTGTCCTTAAGAAAAGTTCAAATAGAACAGCTAAGTTCTGTAACTAAGAGAAGTCCATTCTTGGATCTAGTTCAACTCTTTCCCTGGCTGTCATTTCTGCCTTGCTTCTCAGTTTGTTATTTTTCTTTCAAGTTATGCCCTAGGCTATTATAACATTAAAATTTGAGCAAATTCCACTTTTTAGCAAAATTCAGTTAGATTAAAGTTTTGTGTTTCAAAAGATCGTCAGTATCAATGCCACGTTATAGAAAGTAGACTAAATTTGATATGCTATCAATAATATATATATTCTATGTATATATTTTATAGATATACTATAAAATAGGCTAAATATATTCTTTACAGTATATACTGATATATTATAAAGTAGAATAAATGTGATCTACTAAATATGATCTAATATGTACAATATATATGAAAATATAGGCTAAATATAGTCTTTATTCTATATATTGATATACTTTAAATCAAGTATGATATAAATATGATGTACTTAAGCAAAAAACCTAAATATGAAGCCTTTTTGCTACAGGCATTGATAATTTTGGAACAGATTTCAAGATATTCTAGTTTAAAGGGAAAGGGTAGATAAGACACAAGTTGAGACAGGGTCAGATAATATATAGGAAAAGCCCATCTCTTTTTTTATTAAGGAATGAAGTTTTAAAATAATAGTAGGAAATATTCTAGAAAATAAATATTTTGATGGATCTATAATCATGGTAGTATAAGTAATCCCTCCACTAGTGCAGGTAGAAACCCCTGTAGGCATTCATATCCAATAAGATTTTTCTATATAAAGAAATCTTCCTTCATTATTCAAAATGACTGCTAGCATTTCTGCATCTAAAGTGAGTACCATGTCCATTTCCTTTGAGATTTCACTGCTAAACATATAAATCCCTAGAAAGGCCTTATACATATGAAACTATAGCAAAACATGTTGAAAACTGTAAGTAAACAGATGGCCTTCAATTTAGGAATGACTAAATAAAGTGTGGTAGAAGGAAACAATGAAATGTTACTATGTTATACCAAAATAAAAATGATGAGTATTGAGAAACAAAGAAAAAAAGGACAAAACTTACATGAACTGATGCAAAGCCAGGAAAACAATATATACAATGATTATAACAAGCTAATTGAAAGAACAATTGCCATGAGATATCTCAAATTTTGTAAAAATAAAAAGAATATGTTTATCTCCAAAGAAGATATATGCAAAGGTACCTCCCCCAGCTGATTTACAAATGTTGGAATTCACAGTAGAATACAGCATATAATATAAAATATTTTTTATGCATCAATATTGTTCATTTTTTCTCTTTTTTTCTTTCAAGTTCTTTGATATGAAGGATGGTTCTTTAGGAAGGGGAAGGAGAAGGATCCATGGGGAAATTTGATGATAAATAAATAAAATACATTAATAAAAACTGTTCTTTTTTTTAAAAGGAATTCAACATGCTGAAGGCCTTTTTACTATTCTTTTACTTTTTCAATGGCACCATCTTGGCATTGAGACTGTTGATTTTTTATCTTCTAATCTGCCCACATGACCAGCCTACTTCCTTTTCTAGCTATGTATCCTCTTTGATACATCTTGTGGGTGATTTATCCTGTGTTTGTCATTGTTTTTACTTATATATCTAGATTAGCATGTGTGATAATATGTGAAAAAAATCAAAATCCTTTGTTTGCCTTTAAAAGCTCTTTTTTTTAACCTGTCCTCTGTTTTGATTAAAATTCTCTGGAGGCTTTTATCTTAATTTTATAATCCAAGCCTTATTAAATAGCAAAAAAACAGGAAGGGAGAGACAGACAGACAGACAAAGGGAGATAGACAGGGAAGCATGAGCCATGAGCCTGTGTGGTCAAGTAGTCTTTCAGTCACCTCCTCTGCAAGCAAATTGAGCCAGCCCAGCGCCAGCCCTTGGGTCCTCCTGAGTCTCTGGTTCTAGGTAAAAAAGGGCTATCCCCACCATTAATTTATGTTCTTCATGATGTCCCTTTCCCAAGTCTCTCTAATTGGAGGACTCAGACTTCAATGAGAAAAGAAAAAAAATCAGGTCTTGTAGATGCCATGCATTTAGAATGGAACCCCAGCATGGTGTGTGTGTGTGTGTGTGTTTTTTTTTTTACTTGGCTCTGCCCAGGTGATTTAATTATTTCTCCACCCAAGAGACTTCTTGTTTATAGATTAATAAACAGTCTTCCTCAGGCTGGGGGTTTGGAAGGGAGAAGCTAGTTCTTATCTTCAGTCTAAGATCAAACTGAGCTTTAAAATAAAAATATTTGTTTGGGGAACCAAAAGGGGGTTTGCATTAACATTAACTTCCCCTGCCTCCCTATATTTCCACTCTTTTATCCTTACCTCACTCACATATACCCTTTGATCCAGTGACACTTTCCTCCTTGTTTTTCACACAAGACACAGCATTTCCTTAAGTCTCCTGTGTCTGGAATGCTCTTCCTCCTCATCTCTGCCTCCTTAGCTAAAATTCTGCCTTCTACAGAAAACTTTTCAGGACTCTCTCACCTATTTCCACTCTTAAATATAATGCTTCCCTTTTTTAATCATTTCAAATTGATCTCGTGTATTTTTCTTATACAAAGTTGTTTGCATTGTTTTCTTCATTGCTTTGTGAACTCCTTGAGGTTAGGGGCTGTCTTTTGCCTTCCAAATCAGCATAATGCCTACTACTTAATAACTGTTTAGTTACACACTTCCAAGACAGTTCACTAATAAATGTGACCATGTATTACTGGTGTAGTCTATTTTTCTTCATAATAATTGAGGAAGAGGAATATTGCTAAATACCACAGTATTAAACATTTCAGTAAATTCCAGCTTTGATTAAATTTTTTTTATTATGAGATCACTAAAATGAATTTCAATAATTTAATATATGTACTAAGCATGGATTTGAACTTCTTTCTACATTTTGCTCTAATCCATTTAAATAAATAGAATAGCTATTCCCATATTTCTTTCAGGGTTTTTTCTCTTTTTCAAATATATATATATATATATGTATATATATACATATATATATGCACAAATGTGAGGTTATTTCTATTGGGTGGATATGTATCTACTAAATGACTCTATGATGTAAAAAAAACTAATAAAGTTGAAAAATGAATCATTTATATAGAACTTGTAGGTCCTTAGGGGGAAAAAAAGTACATTTTTATTCAGGGGGTAAATTGTGTTTCTTCTTTGCATTAATTGAGAAGTATTTGGTGTACTTGTAATAATCTCACCACCAAGCTGAATCAAAATCATCAATCAAGGAATAGGCATTATTGATTAGCACTATGATTTCTGATTAAACAACAATCTATGCTAAAGTAACATAGCAACTATTATAATAATTCTTTGTAATTAGAGCATTCATTCAATGTCTGGGAATATACATTATTAGGCTTGCATATCTATGACAATATATTTATAGTACATTCCATGATGCATAATGCATAACTTTGTATTTCTCTCTGTACAGTTGTTTGCATCTCATTGTATAAACTGCCTCTTTTGCCCTTGTAGATGTAGCATACCTTATTGAAGACCAGCTTCTAATTTTTTCTAGGTTAAAGGATACCAATATGAATCTCATAGGTGTGAGAGATATTCAGGTTAACATTGTGTGTAAACAAGCTGGGCATGAATGGAGACAGTGGTAGTGTTGGGGTAGATAAATCCTCTCTATTACCATTCTGTGAATCACTTTCTGTTTCAAAAACCATGTCAAGATTAATTTTTTAAGTATCTAATGTCATTAATCAGTATATTTTTATTTGAAGTTCAGCATACTATCTATGTCTTCCTACCTCTCTCATTAGAATAATTTAGGGATAATAAAATAATAATGGTTATCATTTATATTGTATTTTAACATTTGCAAAGTGCTTTAGAAATATTATGGCTTTGAATCCATGCAACAATCCTGGAAAATAGGTACCCTTATTATCACCATTTTATAGATGATGAGGTAAGTGGAGGTTAAAGTGACTTGACAGGCTCCTCTTAAAAAAAATCTGAAGAAGCCTTAAAAGATATAATCAAGAACATAATGTCATAATGAGTAAGTAACCACCATAGAAATGAAAACAAACTAGAATGGGATGGGATAGGATGTGAATCATCCCATTAAAGATAGACATTTGGAGCAGAAAATGAAATAGTCTTCTGGCCTGGGGGTGAAGAAATAAATTAATGCTTTCCCTCCTTTTACTTCTACTGGGCTATAGGTATCATAAATCTCAGAAGTATGGTAGCCCTTAGGTAAGAATCATAATAATAATTTTTAAATTATAGTAGGAATAATATATGTTAGTCAATAATCATTACGATGTAACTGGCACTACATCAGGTATGGGATACAAAGAAAGGGAAAACTATTTTCTGTAGACAAATGAACAAAACAATACACAAGTGTGACAGAGGCTGGCCATAAGAAAAGTGCCAGTCTGAAAAGTGTGTGAAACTGATCACCTTGATGGGGGAGGGGCCCAAAGGGATTGGAATCTGGAGGAGGAGAAGATTCTGGTTGGGAGAGGAGTTTGTCTCTCAGTCTTGAGAAGCCAAAGAAAGAGGTGAAAAAAGACTTTCTCCTGAGGGTTACCCACATTTCTTGCTGGTGACTGGAAATCTTTTCTCCCAACATTTCCCAATTGAAAAGACTTTTGAAGAGGAAACCTGAAAAAAACATTTTAAATCTCTGTCCAACTTTACTTCAGCTCCTATTGCCCTGAGTCTAAACTATGGCCAAGGAGTCAAACCCAGGGTGAGTCAACCTGACCTTTTCTCAGGGAGCTCAGGCTGCCAAGGCCTGAGTTCCCCCTAAACTCAAGGAGGGAGGGAAAAGGGTTTCAGATAGAAAAAGGGACCCCAATTCCCTTTCCCATTCTTTCCATGATAGTTATTCTTTGTATTAACCTGATTGAGTTGACATTAAAAGTTATCTGTTCTCCAAGCTGTAAAAAAAGTGTGAGTGAACAGATCAAGGGGAGACCATTTGGTCTCAAGTAGTAGAGGGGGGACAAGAGGGACAAGAGAGAATCTGGGAGAACAGCCTTAGCTAAGGAGGGAAGGCAGAAGGATGGGAAATCTTCAACCCCCTCTCCTCTCTCTGAGTCAACCCTAAACATCAGCTGTCTCCCCTGACCCTGCTTTGAGAAGGGGGGGGCATTCTTCACTTTTCTCTCACTCTTTCCCCCTCTCTATACTGAATGTCTTAACCCCTCTAATACAAATAAACAACCCCTCGAATACACAAGCAATTAACTGTAAAGAAGCTGAAAAGTCAGTTAAGACTTTTTGTAAAAGGTGAGATTTTAGGTGACTTAAAGGAATACAGTAGTGTCTGGAGGAAAAGGCAAGGAGATAGAGAAGTCTAGATATGGAGGACAGCCAGTTAAAATGCCCAGAGTTGAGAGATAAGGTGTCTTGTGAGAGGAACAGTAAAGGAGGCCTATATCACTTGAATGCAAAATATATGGAATTTGATTGAAGTATAAGATAGGCAGGAAGCTGGCAGGTTGTGAAAGGTTTTGATTGTATAACTGAGGAATTTATATTTGACATTAGGGATGATAGAGAATCATAAGAGTTCACTGAATAGGGGGTAACATGTTCAGCATTGTACTTTGGAAACAATTTACTAATGAGTAGAGAATGTACTAAAAGTAGGGAGAGTCTTGATGTACGTAGCCAACCAGAAGCCTGCTCTAACAGTCCAGGTGTGAGATGATGAGAGCTTTTACTATGGTAGCAAAGTATCAGAGCAGAGACTTCTGGGTAAGCATGGTGGCAGTCTAGAGGCAGGACTCTTCCTCTCCCCAGCACACACAGAAATAGACTACCTCAAAAGAACATCAAAACCATTTTCAGGAGAGCAAAGGAACTGTATAGTAGGGTGCAGCATTGAAGGTACATGGGATTTGGGCATTTCCACACTATAAGAGGGTGAAAAAGCTCCCACCCAAACATGAGTAAATCTACCCTCCCCCACCCCACCTATGGAACCAGAGTCAGAGCCAGCATATTCCAGAATCAGCAACTGATCAAGGGGCAACTCTAGAGTGAGCAAGGGGCACCTCTAGGTCCTTGGGAGCTGACTAGGACCTCTGGGGACCCACCCCTGAGAGCAGTTACACCTGAAATCCAGGCTCGCTGGGGAGCACAGACTGTGGGTGCTCTCACAAACAGTGGAGGCTGTGGAAATACCGAGAGCTTGCCTCAGGCAAAAGCCTTGCTCCTTAACTCCATAAACAGATAACAAGACCGTCTCACTCAGATTTCTGACTAAAAAAGCAAGGAAAAACCACCACAATGATGGCTCATTTTGCTCAGAACCACTAAACACCCTCCAAGAAAAACAGGAAGAAGGCATTGACCCTGGAAAAATTTTTACGGAGGGAAAACTCAGGCTATAGAGGAAATAGAGGAGGAAATTCAAACAAAGTAAAAACTTTCCAAAAAAAAAAAAGGAAATTGTCCACAAGCTCTGGAAGAATTCATATTGGAGCTCATCAAAAAGATGGAATCCATCTGGCAAGAAAAGTGTGAAATAATTCAAAGAGAAAATAATAGTTTAAAGGAAAAGAACTCCCAATTGGAGAAACAGCTAGAAGCCACAAAAAAGCAAGGTAGACCAAACTGAAAAGGAAAACCTTTCTTTAAAGAACAGAATTAGGCAACTGGAATACAATGACCTTGCAAAATAGCAAGAATTAATAAAGCAAAGTTAAAAGACTGACAAAAAAAGAAGAAAACATAAAATATCTCACTGACAAGGTGACAGACCAGGAAAACAGGAAGGAAAGACAATTTGAGAATCATTGGTCTACCTGAAAAGCCAGAAATGAATAGAAATCTTGACATCATAATACAAGAAATTATCCAAGAAAACTGCCCAGAGATTCTAGAACAAGGGGGCAATACAGGCATTGAAAGAGTTCACAGAACACCCTCTACACTTAATCCCTAAAAGACAACTCCCAGGAGTGTAATTGCCAAATTCTAGAGCTTTCAAGCTAAGGAGAAAATTCTATAAGATGAAAAAAAGAGACAGTTCAAATGCCAAGGAGCACCAATCAGGATCACACAAGACCTGGCAGCTTCCACACTAAAGGACTACAAGGCCTAGAACATGATATTCAGAAAGGCAAGAGAAATGGGTCTTCAACCAAGAATCACCTATTCATCAAAACTGACTATATATTTCCAGGGGAAAGTATGGGCATTCAACAAAATAGAAGATTTCCAAGTATTTGTAAAGAAAAGATCAGAACTAAGTGGAAAGTTTGATATCCAAACACAAAGATCAAGAGAAACATGAAAAGGTAAATATGAAAGAGAGGGAAAAGGAGAAAAATGTTTTTTTCTTTTTTTTTACTCAAACTCTCTTCTTTAAGGGCTACAATTATATATATATATATATATATATATATATATATACATATATATTCATATATGGGGAAATGTTATTTGTAATTCTCAAAAACTGTATTCATTATTATAGTAATTAGAAGAATCACTCATAGGAAAAGATTGGAGCATTAAGGGCAATAAGATGATATGCAAAAAAAAATGAAAAAGAGTGGGGGGGCGAATCAATGATGGTATCAAGAGATACCTTAAGAAATAAAATAGATTGAATAATCTTTTTCACACAAAGATACACATGTGAAGGGGAGGGGAAGAATAGTCTTATAAGAAGGAGAGAAAGAGACTGCTAATAGTTAATACTTAAACCTTACTCTCAGGGAAATCAACTCCTGAGAGGGAAGAACATTTAGATCTATTGGGATCTTGAATTCCATCTTATCCTACTGGGTAAGGGAGAAGGGGAAAGAAACTAAGGGGGTAGGAGGGAGGGAGTACATAAAAGGAGGGTAGAAGAGGGGGGAGGGAACTTAACAGACCCCCCCCCAAAAAAACAAGAAGGGAACAAGAGGGAGGGATCAGAAAGGGAAGCATATCAAGGCAGGGGATTAGGGGGATTGATTAAACCACTGGTTTAAAAGGATATAATAAAGGAAGAAAGGACAGAACTAGGAGAGGATATCAAAATGCCAGGGATTTTACAACTGAAAATCATAACTTTGAACATGAATGGGATAAACTCACCCATAAAACATCGATGAATAGGAGAGTGGATTAGAGTCCAAAATCCTACCATATGTTGTCTACAAGAAACACACCTGAGGCACGTAGACACACAGAGGGTAAAGGTAGGAGGCTGGCACAGAATTTATTGGGCATCAACTGATAGAAAGAAGGCAGGAGTTGCAATCATGATATCTGACAGAGCCAAAGTAAAAATAGACTTGATTAAAAGGGATAGGGAAGTTAAATATATCTTGATAAAAGGAAGTATAGACAATGAGGAAATATCACTAATCAAAATGTATGCACCAAATGGTATAGCTTTTTAGTATAGTTTTATATATATATATATATATATATATATATATATATATATATATATATTTAGGTATAGTTTTTAATGGAGAAACTAGTAGAATTAAAGGAGGAAATAGATAGTAATACTATACTAGTGGGAGACGTGAACCTACCACTATCCAATTTAGATAAATTAAATAAAAAATAAATAAGAAAGAGGTAAAAGATGTGAATGAAATCTTAGAAAAAATAGAGTTAATAAATATATGGAGAAAAATAAATAGGGACAAAAAGGAATACACATTTTCAGCACCATGTGGTACATTCACAAAGATTGACCATATACTAGGTCATAAAAACATGGCAAACAAATGCAGAAAAGCAGAAATGATAAATAAAACCCTTTCAGATCATAAGGCAATAAAAATAATGATCAGGAAGGGTACATGGAGAGCCAAATTAAAAATTAATTGGAAATTAAATAATATGATTCTCAAAAATCAATTAGTAAGAGAACAAATCATAGAAACAATGAATAATTTCATTGAAGAAAATGACAATGATGAGACATCGTTTCAAACTCTATGGGATGCAGCCAAAGCAGTATTCAGGGGAAAATTTATATCCTTGAGTTCATATATTAACAAATGAGGGAGGGAGGGAAGAGGTCAATGAATTGGACATGCAAATCAAAAAACTTGAAAGCAAACAAATTAAAAACCCCAAGAAGAAAACCAAATTAGAGATCCTAAAAATTAAGGCAGGAATTAATAAAATTGAAAGTGATAGAACTATTGAACTAATAAATAAGACTAGAAGCTGGTATTTTGAAAAAACAAACAAAATAAACCAAGGTACTTGTCATTCTAATTAAAAAAAAGGAAATAAGAAAACTAAATTATCAGTATCATAGATGAAAAGGGAGATCTCACCTCCAATGAAGAGGAAATTAAGGCAATCATTAAAAAAGTATTATGCCCAATTATATGGCAATAAATATGCCAATCTAGGTGATATGGATGAATATTTTCAAAGATATAAATTGCCTAGATTAACAGAAGAAGAAAAAGAATTCTTAAATAATTACATATCAGAAAAAGAAATCGAAAAGGCCATCAAAGAACTCCCTAAGATTAAAATTCCCAGGGCCTGATGGATTCCTCCATCCACAAGTGAATCAAACATTCAAAGAATAGCTAATCCCAATACTATACAAACTATTTGATATAATAAGCAAAGAGGGACTTATACCAAATTCCTTTTATGAAACAAATATGGTACTGAATCCAAAGCTAGGCATGTCAAAAATGGAGAAAGAAAACTACACACCAATCTCCTTAATGAACATAGATGCAAATATCTTAAACAGGATACTAGCAAAAACACTCCAGCAAGTGATTAGGAGGGTTATTCACTATGATCAGGTGGAATTTATACCAGGAATACAAGGATGTTTCAATATCTGGATAACCATCCACATAATTGACCATATCAACAAGAAAACCAACAAAAATCACATGATTATCTCAATAGACACAGAAAAAGTCTTTGACAAAATACAACCCTCATTCCTATTGAAAACACTAGAAAGTATAGGAATAGAAGGGCCTTTCCTAAAAATAATAAACACTATCTATCTAAAACCATCAGTCAACATCATCTGTAATGGTGATAAACTAGATGCATTCCCAATAAGATCAGGAGTGAAACAAGGATGCCCATTATCACCTCTATTACTTAACATTGTACTAGAAACACTAGCAGTAACAATTAGAGAAGAAAAAGAAATTAAAGGTATTAAAATTGGCAATGTAGAGACCAAGCTATGACTCTTTGCAGATGATATGATGGTGTACTTACAGAATCCTAGAGAATCAACTAAAAAGCTAGTCAAAATAATCAACAACTTTAGCAAAGTTGCAGATACAAAATAAACCCACATAAGTTATCAGCATTTCTATATATCTCCAACACATATCAGCATCAGGAAATAGAAGAGAAATTCCATTCAAAATCACCTTAGACAATATAACATACTTAGGAATCTATCTGCCGAGACAAACATAGGAACTATATGAACACAACTACAAAACACTTTCCACACAACTAAAACTCGATCTGAGCAATTGGAAAAACATTAACTGCTCATGGTAGGATGAGCTAACATAATAAAAATGACCATCCTACCCAAACATATCTATGTATTTAGTGCCATACCCACTGAACTTCCAAAAAACTAGTTTACTGAATTAGGAAAAAAAAAACCATAACAAAGTTCATTTGGAAGAACAAAAGGTCAAGGATATCCGGGGAAATAATGAAAAAAAAATACAAAGGAAGGTGGCCTTGTAGTACTAGATCTCAAACTATACTATAAAGCTGTGATCATCAAAATAATTTGGTACTGGCTAAGAGACAGAAAAGAGGATCAGTGGAATAGACTTGGGTGGGGTAAATGACCTCAGCAAGACAGTTGATGACAAGTCCAAGGATCCAAGCTTTTGGGACAAAAATCCACTCAACAAAAACTGCTGGGTAAATTGGAAGACAATGTGGGAGGGATTAGGTTTGGATCAATACCTCACACCCTACACCAAGACAAACTCAGAATGGGTAAATGACTTGAACATAAAGAAGGAAACTATATGTAAATTAGGTGAACACAGAATAGTATACATGTCCTTTGGGAAGGGAAAGATTTTAAAACCAAACAAGACTTAGAAAGAGTCACAAAATGTAAAATAAATAAATTTGAGTACATCAAATTAAAAATTTTTTGTACAAACAAAACCAATGTAACCGAAATCAGAAGGGAAATAAACTGGGAAACAATCTTCATAACAAAATCCTCTGACAAAGGTCTAAAATACTCAAATTTACAAAGAGCTAAACCAATTGTACAAAAAATCAAGCCATTCTCCCATTGATTAATGGGCAAGGCATGAATGAATAGGCAATTTTCAGTCCAAGAAATCAAAACTATTAATAAGCACATGAAAAAGTGATCTAAATCTATTATATTCAGAGAAAAGCAAATCAAAACAACTCTGAGTTATCACCTCACACTTAGCAGATTGACTAACATGACAGCAAAGGAAAGTAATGAATGCTGGAGGGGATGTGGCAAAGTCGTGATATTAATTCATTGCTGGTGGAGTTGTGAATTGATCCACCATTCTGTAGGGCAATTTGGAACTATGCCGAAATGGAGCTAAAAGACTGTCTAACTTTTGACCCCACCATAGCATTGCTGTGCTTGTACCCCAAAGAGATAATAAGGAAAAAGACTTGTACAAGAATATTCATAGCTGCTCTCTTTGTGGTGGCAAAAAATTGGAAAATGAGGGGATGCCCTTCAATTGGGGAATGACTGAACAAATTGTGTTTTATGTTGGTGATGGAATACTATTGTGCTCAAAGGAATAATAAAGTGGAGGAATTCCATGGGGACTGGGATGACGTCCAGGCATTGATGCTGAGTGAAAGGAGCAGAACCAAGAGAACATGGTACACAGAGACTGATACACTGTGGTACAATCAAATGTAATGGACTCCTCCATTAGTGGTAATGCAGTGAGCCTAAACAACCCAGAGGGATATAGGAGAAAAAAACACTATCCACATTCAGAGGAAAAACTGTGGGAGTAAAAACATCAAAGAAAAACAACTGTTTAATGACATGGGTTGAAGGGATATGCTGGGGATGTAGACTCTAAATGAACATCCTTGTGCAACAACATGGAAATGGGTTCTGATCAAGGACACATGAAATACACAGTGGAATTGTTTGTTGACTATGGGAGGGGTGGGGAAGCAGAGGGAGGAATAGAAAATTATTTTTGTAACCAAGGAATAATGTTTGAAATTGACTAAATAAAAAAAATAATGTCAAAATTAAACAAAACAAAAAGTATCAGAACAATAATGAGGTAGAAAAGAAAGATATAATGAAGACTAAATGAAGAGACCTGGTAGATGGATTGGATATTGTGAGTTTCAAAAATACTCAACCCTGTTCAAACTATTCTTTAGAGGATGGGATTTGGCTATTTCCTGATCAATAACAATAGAGATACTTGAAATGACAGAATCGGGTCTTGGAAACTACAATCTCCACCCTACTCAAGGTAACAGGATTTAGAAAGGGCTGCAGGAAAGCTCAAGATTTAATTATTTGAGAATATGGCCTTCAACAGACATGTGCAAAGGGGACAGACCTCTGGGCAGTCCTGGGTTAAGCTAGAACTACCACACTCTCCTCAACCCAGGAAGTTCCAGAACTCCTGAGCTCTCCTCTACCTCACTTCCTGTGTCTCCCCTGTGCCAATGGTGGCTCTAGCTTAACCCAGGACAGCCCAGAGGTCTGTCCCCTTTGTACATGTCTGTTGAAGGCCATATTCTCAAATAATTAAATCTTGAGCTTTCCTGCAGCCCTTTCTAAATCCTGTTACCTTGAGTAGGGTGGAGATTGTAGTTTCCAAGACCCGATTCTGTCATTCCAAGTATCTTTATTGTTATTGATCAGGAAATAACCAAATCCCATCCTCTAAAGAATGGTTTGAACAGGGCTGAGTAGTTTTGAAATTCACCATCCCCCCCTGAGACCCAAGGAAGGCTAACCTCTCCGATGGGTCTTGTAAATATACAAGCTATGAAATTACAATAGTTAGAGATAAGGGAAAAATAGGAAAGATAGAGAGAGACAGCAAAATCAATGTTTTGCTGGGCACATTGACAAAAGCCAATTAGGGGGCAGTCCCTTTTGGCAGAAGAGTGTACATTCAAAATAAATTCAATCAACCTTCAGTTCAAGCAACCACACCCCAAGGTTCATTCTTGATCTTGATGTAATGTAGGTTTTCTGGCATCTTTCTGCAACAATATGGAGTATAAGAGACAGTAAAAATTCAAGGATGACACATAGGTTGAGAGCCTGGGATAATAAGAAGATAGTGGAGCCTTCAACAGTATTAGGGAACTTTGGGAGGAAGAGGAGGTGTTTGTGAGGAAAGATGATTTCATATTTGGGCAGCTTGTATTTAAGATGTCCATAAAATATTCACTCAGAAATGTTTAATAAGTAGTTGAAGATCTCCGGTCAACAAATAAGTTAGAGCTAGACAAGTAGCATCCTGTTATACAATCTATGGAAACTCCTTCTGCAAAAAAAAGTTTTCATAATATTCTGTTTGTGACATGATCAAGTCTAGGTACAGTGAGACAATCAATGCTTTAGTCCTTGTATTTAAAAGTTTAAATGCATCCTAAGATTGTATTGTTTTTATTGGCAACTAGGATACAGTATTATTTTCAGTCCACTAAAAATCGTTCCTCAGATCTCTCTCAAACTGAGGCTGTGAGCACTTATTTGATTCACTTGTGGAAAGGAAACAAGACTGACAGTTTGTGGGGGAAGGGGCCAACTGGGAGTGGCAGTGGGGTCTTGTGACTAGCACTTCCTTCCTGCCATGTGGGAGTGGCTTCCGGGTGTTGGAAGAGGAAGGAGCTTGTTCAGCCCGGTCTGGTGTGGTGTGCCCTCTCTTCTTGGTTCAGGCTGAAGATTCAGGCCCATTCATCTCTGAATGTCAGATCTTGTTTGCTTTCTATCTACTGCTAAGATTCTGAACTATACAAAACTGCACTGATATAGAGAAGACGGAAGTGGGAAAACCCTCCGCCAGCCTCTAGGGCCTGGCCCTATACTCTGAAGCTAAGGAAAAACTCCAATTCCAACTGGATTATTAAACTTTATATTATTTGAATTAGCAGTCAGATATGTGGACTATCTTTTCTGGTCATAGAGGGAGCTGAAAATCATTTCAGTCATCAAGGCAATGAAAGACCTTATTGGACCCCTGCTGTTTCCTCTCACCAGGGGGCATCTCCTTCCCTTGCCTCACCAAGCAGTGTTTCCTCTCTCCCCTTAACTCCTCCTTACCCTCATACAAATCTCCTATCATCCCCCATTTTTTCCAATCTCATTTCCTTTCCCAATAAATATTACACACTAAACATAGCACATCTGGTAAGAGGAGCTGATGCTTGCACCTAGCTATTCCATTCAGACTAAGGGGTCATTTTAAAACTTCATAAGCTATTTTAGAAATGAACAGCGTAGGTCACATTTTTGAGATCTCATAACAAGGTTGGATAGATGTGAACTAAAGCATGTAAAGAAAACTTCTTAGAGGAATTTGCACTTGAGCAAGAACTAAAACTCACATCCAGTGTGGCTTCTGCCATGTCATATTGTGACTCTACTGGTGTCCTTTTCTTTTATTTGAATTCTAGGTGATTTTATCCCCAACTCTGGAGTAGAAGAGTTTATAAAAAGTCATAATTCAAGAAAAAAGAAAGGAGGAAAGGGAAGGGAAAGAAAGGGTATAAAAAACGCTTTCTTAAAACACAGTACTCATAAAAAACAATTATGCCACAAGTGGGATTCAAAAGCTTAGACTTCAAATACACAATTAAGAAAGCCAAGGCCTTATTTAGGATCAAAATTTTATCTTCAAATCCACCTCAATGTGATGTCCATCATCTTGGGATTTAATTGGCAAATAATTGTCTTTTAAATCCAATAAAGAAAGATAAAAGCACATAATGAATACAAAATAGACATCCTGTACCTTGTTATCAAAAATATTCTTTGGAATTTTAAACACACTGGAACTTTCTGAATTTGAACTGAAGTTTCATCCTAAGCAATTAAAACATCATCAAAATTACTGAAATCTAAGCTTGATCAACATTAGAAAAACATTAAAGTTACCTCTGTTGCCCACTAGGCTGAAAAGCAGTAGTAAAAACAAAGAAAAACAAAACACTCTCATTCAGTTAACATTACTGAGTGGCTACTCAGAGGAATGCATTTTGCAAGGCACTTTTATAAGCATCTCAAAATGCTTCCCAATATCCATGAAAGAAGAAGGAGAAGAAAAGTGATTGGTAAGAGCAAACAGGGAACAAAATGACCAGTTGTGAAACCATTCATCCTCAGCTTTTACTTTTTTCCCCACTAGCTGTCAGGCTGATGTTTGAGCTAATAGTACTCTTCATTCTAATATACAAGGTCTAGTGAATTCCATCCCTTAACTATCACTGCTTCTTCTTTCCTTTTTTATTACTCACTCCATAAAAATACCAGCAAGGAGTTGTCAAAAAAGCTTCCCAAAAGGACAAAAAAGTAAAAGGGAGGAAGCAGAGAGATGGAGTTGGTGATATTTTTTGTTTAATTTTTATTAGCCAGGAGATCTTTTCTTCTTATTAAAACATACTGTCAGATTTCCTTCATCTCCATTTTAATTTCTTTTAGATCAGGGATTTGACAGCCTGTTCTAAATAGATATCTTCTTCAGGATGTGGTATTTCATGCATTTTTAAAATCATCAAATTATTCTGATATTAAAGTAAAAAAATAAAATTGAAACACTTTATCTCTTCATGAAACAGACCCCAGATGAAGATATCCAAAGCAATAAGTAGTATCACATGTGTAGGATCCGGATGTTTTAAAAATATCCATTTTAAGCAATTATGCTAAAAGATGTCATGAGGAAAGCTATGCAATTCTACAAACACTTGTTACACACTTACTATTGCAAGACACTTTGCTGGTTCCAGGTTTCAAGCAAAAGCCAAATAAGACCTCACATACAGCCAGGGAAGATGCAACCTATACATATAAAAAACATAAGGCTATGAGAAGGAAGCAGAGCACTGACTAATGGGGAATGGGGAGGAGGGGAAGGAGCATAGGAGCAGGGAAGGCTTCATAGGGGACATAGCACATTAATTGAACCATGAAGGAAGAGAAACAATTTGGAGAATGGACCTAAACAAAGACTACATTCTAGGCATGGGAGAATATTGGGTGAAGTTGTTGTGTGAGTACAGGAGACAAGAACTGGAATTTCAAGTTTAATCAATAGCTAGTATTCCAGTTGGGCTGAAATGAAGATTGCACCAAGTGGCATTATTTGAAATAAAGCTGGAAAGGTATACTAGAGATAATCTGGGGAAAACTATAAATGCTGATCTGAAGTATATTTTTATCCTAAAGGCAATTAATGTACTATGTACTAGACTTGTCACTCCGAGCAACAGGAGGGCAACTTCGACAGGCCGGCTAAACCTTGTGAGGGTAGCCATCGAGTCGCCAACCCCTGGTGAACTAAGGCTTTGCTCACCCAGCATGTGAAGACTGCTTCGGCTGAACAGAAGGAAGAAACCAATAAGAAGGTTCAATGGCTGAGATGGCGACGCAGCAAGGCACTATGAAGTGCTTAGGGCATGTTGGAGCACAACAACACGGCCATCCAATGCAGCTGAGGAAGTCTCCAGGTGTAACGACTTTTCGTGCCACTGGACCCAGGCTTCCAATGCCAAGAGAGTGGGACTGTCTCTGTGCATTGACTCTTCCACTTAAATCTCCTTCATGCACAAGTGTCTTTGTGCACACTCATCTACATCACAGATGAAAGTGCACAAAGACAATTGTCATCCTTGGTTACCGAGAGACTACTACTACTACTAGACTTGAAATTTTGGGGAAATATCTACATACTCACTAAGTTAAACATGGAGAATTTAAACCAAATATTAATTTTCCTCAGTTACTTGGATATTGAAGAAAACAGTTTTAGTAGTAAAATTATTCCTGCAATTTTCTTAATTTTCTGCTTTTTATTCTGTGTATAATCGTAATGAAGTGAAGATCAGGGAATCAGAGATCTAAAATTGGGGGAAAAAATCTTGATATCATCTTGCCCAAACTCCTCATTTTATAATAAGCAACTGAAGTGAAGAGGGTTGAAATTACTGATTAAATTCACATAGAGAGTATGTCAGAACAAAGACTCCTTGTCTCCAAGTTCAGTATTCTTTCTATTGAATCAAGTATTTCCTAAAACAAAACACAAAACCTCCTTAAAGAGTAAAACATTTTCAATTTTGTTTAAGGATTGCAGTTGAATTACTTTTTTAAAAGAAGAGAAAGACTCTGGAGACAGCACCAGCCATCAGATAGCATGCAATGGATGAGATGGCTTATAGCATAACCCTTACTATGTCTTGCTGGCAGTTTCAATTTAATCATCGTTAGCTCTGTCAGACCTGTTGGATTGTTTCCCAACTCAGTAGGGCTTGCATCTTTAAAGAACCCAAACTCTAGGAAGCTCTGCAAATTGCATTTCAGATCAAAATTGGGATTTACTAGTGAGAAACATTTGCATTTTTGTTTGAGCAGGAGCTTATGGGGCTTTTAAGGAAAGCAGTTATCAAAAGTCAACTGCAGCTCAAATTTGGGCTTCCAAAGCTAGAGATTTCAGCTGCTAACAGTGAAATGTTCTTCCCACAAGGAAGTTAAATTAAAAAATGCAAATACAATATGAAGCAAAAATAATGTAGATTGAATTTGGTGGAATGACAAGGATTATAATTTTAGTTCTCTACTTGGCTAATGAACATTCCAACTTTGTTATTATATCTTAATATGTTTTATGATGCTTAAACTTTCATAGAATGTGATCTTCGAGTCTCTTGGTGATGGCTTCATTTAATTTACTAAACTTCATGTTAACGAGGTCAGGACCACCACCAAATGCAAGGCCCCTATGCCTGCCAGCTCTTTTTCCTTTTTTTTTTATACTGCCTTTAAGTCACTTGTGTAGAAAACTTAGTCATTCACTAATCTATTCATGGAGCATTTAAGCATCTATCATGTGCAAGGTCATGAGCTGTCATCAAGGTCAGAAGACCTGGCTTTAAGTAGCCCCTGCAACATCATATTATTCTGATCAAATCTCTTGATTTTAGCAATGCCTGAGGCAACTCTCTAAAACCTTACATTTCAGGGCCTTGGGAAGCTAGAACAGTTTCATCTGGAAGTTGAAACATCAATAAAATCAAAAGGCTAGTATATACGCACAGCTTAAATTTCAATGGTGACCAAGGAAATAGAGCAAGATAGTATGGTCATACTGAAGAGATGAGTGGAAAAGATAAAGATAGAGAGACTAAGGTCTTGGTTCTATTTCTTCATCTCACTTCCTTTATAAATCCATTTGCCCATTTCTGCACTGAAAATCCCACCTTATTTGTCTATAAAAGAAGTTCCTTACAGTGGATTCAGTCTTAGAAGGTTATATTTTTTTCTGTTTTAGAATCTGGACACCAATGCAATTCTGAACTTTAAAAGGTTTTAAAATCAGAATTTCATTCATTACAGCATTATTCTGCATTAGTAACTTCTTACCCCAATAGTTGTCCCCCTCCATCACAAAAATCACAGAAATTTTAGCATACTGTAGTCAGATTGAATGGAATTTAAAAGGTAAACATAACTGTTTTTTTTCCTCATTTTATGAAATCAAACCTAACAGAATAGATAAGAATCATGAACATTCTGAAAATGTCCTACTAAAACTGACTCTAATTATATTTTAAAATATCAATTGTTGTATACATCATAAATAATTATGCCCCTCCATTTCCTCCCAGGTGGAGATAAGAGTGGTATGCATAATAGTGCAACAATTCATAGGAATAAATCTTGCCAAGAAGGATTAAAAAATAAAAAAGGATATAGTATGGACACAGCATCATACCAGCTATGGTGAGACAACATCAGTGGTAAGTTATCATAAGGGTTGATTTCATATAATATACCTAGCTTACTTTCAAGGAAGTCACTGGAGGTGGATGGGTGAAAGAAAGCTGTTGAACAACCCTCAAAAGATATGCTATATTATATTGATGCTGGTTCAGAAATATTGTTATTCTTTCAAACCAAGGTAAACTCTGGTACTTTTCCAGGAAATTATTTCTGCCATCCTTCATAAGAGAATGAATTATGCTGTACTTAATCACAGTAACTCTTCTCTATGCACCATATTTATTTCTGTGATTTAATTGACAATAGGGTGGATATTTGGGAGAATGAATGAGGAATTCCTTAAGGGAATTTGACTACTCATTTTGTCACTTAATTGAGAATGATTCCCTCATTGGTAAACAGATTGATAAAATATGATTGGTCTTTCCTTTAAGAAGTAAAATATTACACTGGTTTCATTGTAGGTGTATAGTATCTAAAATGAATAACAATTAGACACACAATTTTATCAAAGTCTAAGACCTTTCCCTGCTCCAAGAGGTTTCCATAGAGGGAAATTAAGCATATTTCATGAAACTAATTTTTTAGTAACAGTTCTTCCCTAGATTTCACCCATAGCAATAAATTAGCTCCAATGTGCATTCCTCTTTCAAGGCCCTAGACAAACAAACAGTGACAGTCACAGAATATGACCTCTAATAGGAACACATGGTGAGATGCACTAATGAAGTAATAGAAAACCAAAAAGCATTGGAGAACAAGGAAATCCACAAAACATTTAAATATAAGGGTAGAATTCCTATATTATGTTGTACTACTATGGCCACACTGTCATTCTACATATCTCATCTACAAACTGTTCTTCTTAGTGTTCTCTACCTCATAAAATAATAATTGGCTCACTTTAAATCAATTTTAGCCTTCCTCCAAGGACACCATTAAGTACTGTTGCTTAATTACTAATCTCTTTAGGGCTCACTTTTCAATAGGTACTCTACTTTCCAAATGAGAGCACCTAGATCATACTCCATATTCTTCAGATCAAGGACGTAGTTGATGCTTCTTCCTGCCCCCTTTTACTGTCACTTTTGTCACCCTAGAAGTACAGAGAAACCAGACTCTCTTCATAAACTTGAGGTTATCCTGGATTCTTTCCTCTATTACATCTTTCATATAAACAATTTTCAAAGCTTATCAATATTACTTTTCTTTTTTCCCTCCTCTCTATCACTAGTATCAACATCCTAGTACAGAGTATGTTACTCCTGAAATGGACTGTTGGAATAGCCTCCTGATAGTTCTCATCATGCAGGGATACTGGAAGTACTTTCATCTTTTCTCAAGCTTCCCTTGGTACTTCTTCATTGCACCCTATCAGCTGAGTAGTCCACTTCATATTTCAATGAAAAAACAGAGGGCATTTGTACAAAGTGTCCCTTCCTCACCTCCTTCTCTCAGATCATTCAAAAGTCATCCACTATTGTCTTCTCCTTCACCAGTTTTATAAGTGCCACTCTTTTTCAAAGGAAACCCTCTCTGCACACCAATGATTCTACCCCTCTTGTCTTCTCCAGCAGACTTCCTCCTCTATCATCCTCATTCTCTTTATTCTTCAGTCTCTACTGTCTCTTTCCTTGCTGTCTACAATTACAAATATGACTAACCCTGACTACTTCTTTGGTTGCATCCCATAGATTTTGAAAGGATGTCTCATCATTGTCATTTTCTTTAATGAAATTATTGTTTCTATCATTTGTTCTCTAACTGATTTAGGAGAATCATATTATTTAATTTCCAATTAATTTTTAATTTGGCTCTCCATGTGCCCTTACTGATTATTATTTTTATTGCCTTATTGCAGTGTTTACTGGAGTAATCCAACAAATCCTGGTAGTTGCCCTCCTGTATCTATCTTCCACTGTTTCATTTAAATTCCATAAGAAAAACATGTACACTGATTGACTTCTTTTCTCAGTTGATTCTAAACTCTCTGCAGTCATTCAACTGATACTTCTCTATTCAAAATCACAAATGATCTCTTGCCATATCTATTGGTCCTTTCTTAATATTAATACTTCTTTAACTTTTTAATAACTTTTGACCTTTTCTTACTTTCTTCTTGAAATTCTCTTGTGTCACTGTTCACTCCTGGTTCTTCCCCCATCTACCTGATGAGCCTGTGGAGATGAAGCCTGGCAACTGCTCCTGCAGGTGCTACAGCTCTAACTACTGAAGCCCCAAGAAAGTTCTGGCCATCAGTGTGCTTGGGAATGTCAAGTGATTCAACATTAAAAGCATATAGCATTGTTGGTGGAAATGAAATTAAGGAAGAGGCTTTGCTGATGTATCCTTTTAAAGACTACAGGAAATTTTCTATTTAACACAATCAAGCCATATAATCTTCCTTCCTAGGGGCTGCTTCAGAGATGGGACAATTTTGCACACAGCAACCATTCAAGAAATGTTTTATTTATTCGTTCATTTATTTAGTTCCCTGAATTTCTTCAAAGCCTGGCCCTTTTGCTTCCAGTCTGAACTAGCTTTGTTGTACTTAGGTCATTTTATTTCAGATGAGTCTATGATCTCATTTAGGTTTTTTTGTTTTTGTTTTTTTGGTAGATACTGTTCTGGTTTTCTATTACTTTCTCCAGGTCATTTTACAAATGAGGATCTGAGACAAACAGGATTAAGTGGCCCATCCAGGATCACAGAGCTAGTGTCTGAGTCATATTGGAATTCAGGTCTTCCCAATGCCCTCACTCCAGGCTCAGTGGTCTATCCACTGTGTCAGATAGGTGAATTATCCTAGTACCTTTCAAAACTCTGGCCATGTATTATTTTGCTAGTTTGACTTTACAGTAATGGTTTATAATGTTGTATCCCATTAATGAATTCCTATGAATGCATCCACAATATGTTGGTTATTTTTTCAGAACCTCTCTTCACATTTTCACAGTGGATGAAGATTATAAATGATCCAGCATTAGTCCTACAAAGGCGATTTCTTTCTCCCCCAGAAGTGCCCCAAATAAATATTAAACATGAGTTACTTTGCTCCCACACTTTCCTACTCTTGACTAACAGCACTCTGATGTATTTTCTTTCATTTTCCTCTGACAGAAGGTTTAGGTCATTTCACTTAAAGGAAAAGGCAATTCCTGTTTTTCCTCACTTCAGCTTGACTGCTTTGATTTAAGTTAATGTATCCAGTATAAGAATGAAGAAATGGCAATCATCCTCAGAGACCTTTTGCAATTTGTGGAAATGAACTGGATATAAGAGGAGACTTCCTTGTTCACTTATAGGTCACTCACTTCACAGCATGAATTTCCTGGCATACATTTATTCACACAAGTTAACTTCACTTGAAATCATCAGAATCACTCATTCCCATAAGCTATTCCAATCTTTTATAGCAAAGGTTCTGAGAGGAAAGCAAATGTAGTTTAATGACAGAATTGCTGTTTTATATAGAAACATGAAAGTTCCCATGTGTTACCTCTGAGGAACATGCTACACACCTGACTTCACTATTGTGGCATAGAAATTTTCATATAGTAGATAACCTGGTGGAGTGATCAACATTTAGAAATAACTGGTGACTTTGATCTATTGCCTCACAGTTCCTTGAGTTTCCATATATTAAGAGAGTGGTTGGACATGGTCATATACCCCATTCACCCAAAAGCCAGATATAATGGTCATTGATGCCTTAATAAACATTTTCCTCTGGTTTAAATGTTATTTAAATAAATTACAAATGGAGATTAAAGAGGAAACTTATAAGCCAGAGTCATATTAACTTCTTCTTGAATGCTTCTTTGAGGTTTTAATTTCATTTCTTAGGGAGAAGAGCAGGTTATATTTGTCTTTCGAAAGCAATTTCATCTTCTCATAGATATTTAAATAGTCATTTACCTCTGATTAACCACAGCCTATTTTCAATGCAAAAGTACAATGAATTAACCAAAAAAGGTTCTAGAAACAAAAACAAAACAAAGGCAAAAAAAAAGAAAGAAGAAGAAGCCTCTTTTCTTGGGGTTGAGGGCAGGGTTGGAAGATGATTCATAAAATTCATTTGAAGCTCATTCTCTACTATGAACATTTTTCCTCCCTTTTCTTCAACCTTGTATGTCCCATAATGTCACACTTGGGGGACTTGCCCTTTATCATATGTTTTTAACCTGGGGTATGTCAACTAAAAATAAAAAAATAAAGATTGATAACTGCCAATATGTCTGGTTATCTTTGTAGTTTTGTGCATTTTATTTTATCTATTTTAAAAACATTTTCCTCAGAAGGGTTTCCTATGCTTCTCTACACAATTATCTATATCAATGAGACACCAAAAAAAATAAGTACACCCTTGCTCTTATACAATCTGAAGTTTCTTTTTTCTCTCTATGATATCAGAGATTGAAAATTGATAAAAAATGCAACACATTCCTTTAAAATCTGTAGCCTTCTGCTGTTTTATTAAAGTGCCCTAACATCAAGGAAATGAAATTGCAAACCCTCCCCATTTCAGCTAAGAGAGTAAACAGAGAGGTGGGGATTTTTTTAGAAATAAAAAGTCTATATCCATACTCTCCTCTGAAATATTAATGCTTTTCACTTCTCCTTCTACTGCCTGAAGATCATTGTACTTGAGATTTAGGAATCTTCCATTCCTGGGCACTAAGCTGACTTACTTTGTTAATACAGGTCCAGAGATATGCCTAATTCGTTAACCAGTTATGATGAGCTATCTTGACACAATGGGAAGATTTATGTAGTCAAATAACTTGGATTCAAATACTGCCTTTGACAATTCACTACCTGTGTGACTATAAGCAAGCCATTTAATCTTCATGTACCTCAGTTTCTTTATCTATAAAATAAAGAAGTTGGACCATAGGGTCTTTGAGGTTTCCTACAGCTCAAGATCTGTACTCCGATGATTGTAAAACATGTTTATATGAGAGTAAAATGTCATTTACTCTATCCCCAAACCATTTAATTGAATATTCATCCTAAGGCAGTACCAGTCCCTTAGTCACATGTAGGAAAAAAAAGGCTTAAAAAATCATTATGTTTTAGATTAGAAAAAGGAGGTTATAATTGTACTTCATCTCAGTATTTCAACAGGAAAGGCAAGTTCATGCCCTAAGGATCAGGTCTTCATTGGCCAGGGTGGTTATGATCATATATATCACTGCTTCCAATGATCCCATTTTGAGGTATATTTTATTTTAAATTGTTCTTTGCTTTTGAGACAAGAATATTGCAATGGCCTATTTATTGTTTTTATGTATTACTAACCTTTCTGACTTTTGCAGAAACCTACTTGAAAGGAGATATTTTCATTTATTTTCTTATTCAGCAGTGTGACAATTTATTGGAATGGTTTGGGACAAATAATTTGGAGGCCAATTGTTTCACTGAACTTATGTGGTTTTCTTGTCTTCTCAGTTTTGCTCTACTTTTGAACATTTGATTATTGATTGCGACACATTCAGAAAATGATCAGAGAAGCTGACTCAAAAAAACATATTTAATAGTTAACTTATGAATATTCAGGCATTTAATTCAACTCAAACCCCATTGAACTTCAAGAATACTTTAGATCTTAGCTCCTTGAATATTTGGTAATACTACTGTCATGTGTTCAATAGAAACTATCTATTGGAAATAAATTATACAATCTTTTATTCCTACCTTTATGAATCTACATCTATAATGAAACCAGAAATGTAAATAAACCATATAGAGTGGAATAATTATTGATTATGGATTGAAATAATTCATACTTTTCTTTGTTGCCCTGAAAAAGTGATGGCTGGCTATATTTCTAAATGCCCCTTATTCAGTGAGTATCACTTTATTGAAAGGTATTTTATTTGTATTTCAATATCAGTTCAATGATTGAATATATCTTTTTTAATATTTTACTTTTAGGGAGGGTACAATAATAAAATTCACCAAATATCCTTTTTACACATTAGACATAAACTGCTTAAAAGATTGGACTTTGATAATAAGGCATTAGTGGTCATTAATGAATGGAAGTATACTTGGAATTCAGAAAAATGTTTTGACTTCACAAGTCTGTCACTTCATAGGAGGAAAACACAAATTTGCATAAGTACTGACTGAGAAAAGTTGAACTTTTAAAAAAGTAATGTTTAGGCTTTGAAATTGTTTTAAAGATAGAGGATATCACACAAATTTGCTAATTGCTTCTCTCCCACTGAGTAATGTTAGCACATACATGGCATGTCATTAAATTTGTTTCAGCATAATCGTATTGATTTAGAATTCTCCATTATATCAAAAGACTTTTCCACTGAATGAAGACAATGTGGCTATTTGAAATAAATATGCAGATGACTGGGGGGAAAATAAAACCTAAACAAAATACTGTAGGCTGGGGTTGTTATATTTTCCTTCTTCGTCTCACCAACAGCATATTCTAAAATAAGCATTGTGATGTACCCACACAAAGGAGATTAAAGCCTTAACTGAGTATATTACAAATACTTTTATAAAATAACATCTTAAGGTATCAACCAACAAATATTTAGGAAATATCTACTCTATCCGGCCCTATGCTAGTCAGTTACAAAGAAATATAAAATATAACCTCTGTTATAAAGGAACATAAGATCTAGGTGAGAAGACAAAAATAAACATAAATGAAAGAAAACTAAGTACCATACTATGTGAAGAGCTTGAATATTGTTGTGGTTTATAAATAGTATGGAGAATTGTGGCATATTCTAGACTAAAACTGAAAATCCCTATTGTGAAAGACTTTGTAATAAAGTTGTATTGTTAAAGTGGGGGAAATATGCAGAGACATGAAATCTAAGTAGAGGAGTTTGGACTTCATTTTTGGAGATAATAGCTATTAGAGGTTTCTGAACAGGGTGATAGAGCAATGAAAGAAAAGATTAGTTTGACAGTGATAGATAGAATAGATTAAAGGGGAGAAAGTACAAAAGTGGAGATGCCAGGAATGGAGGATGTTGCACAAACCCAGATATGAGGTGATGAGAGCTGGAATAGGGCATTATCAGGGAGGAAATTTAAAAGAAAAACAAAATAGACACAGTGTGGAAAAGAAGGTAGAAGTCTGTCTTTAGAGTTAGGAAGATCTGGGTTTCATTCAAGACTTGCCTCTGACACATACTGAACAAATGACTAGCCTCTTAGTGCTAAAGTGACCTTTCTAAGGGACAGAACAGTTGCTGATCTGTATTTATAAAGGGAATTTCATTAACAGGAATCCCTTCTATCAATTAATCCAAAAGTCCAGTGATTTTTTTTCTTCCTTTCAAAATCTAACCTAGTTTCCTCCTCTGCCATGAACCAAGTATTCTCCTATCTCCTGTCCACAATCAACTATCCCTTCTCCCAATTTTCATAGAATTTATAGACATAAAATATATGGTACTAATATAATATTTTTATTTTGTCACTGCTCTTGTTTCTTACACATACCTTTGATTAGAATACAAATGCCTTCAAAGCAGGGATGATATGTTTTCCATTTATCCCTTCAGTTTTAGATTCAGAGTAGAAACAACATAATAGCTGAATTTTTGCTCATAAAAATGAGTTCAATTTGTTTCATTTATTAAATCCTCATTCCATATTTTTTGAAAACATACTATTCATGGTATTTGGACTTGAAGAAGAAAATGGCATATAGAACCTTAGGACAGAGAGTCCATTATTGTCATGAAGGTCCCATTAATCAAAAATGAAAAAAAGAAATAAGACGTATAAGACTCAATTAGTTCAATAGCAATTATATGGATGAATTTACTAGATGCTAGTTATTATTGGGAAATTATACTAAATTATTTTCCTAGCACCTTACCAGTAGAATTTAATTTTGAAGACACTATCCTATAATATTGTTGATTTTTCAAATTTATATCTAAAAGATTTGCCATATTTGTAGATAAACATTACAATGGTCCCCCTTTATTTTCTTTTTTTAATGGTCTTAATTTTAGGGCAATTATACACTAAGTGGGATAGTTTTGCTAAATAATTTGCCTTATTTCATTACCATATTTAAACATGTAAGTTTTTTTCTCCTAGCAATGTAATCAAGTATTATTACTATGAATATGTATCAATATAAATATTTTATTTTGAAGATAATCTTATTAATTATGCCCTTCTAAGTGAAAATTAGCACTAATTATTAAAAAGTATGGTTATTTTTTAATTTTGTGTAAATGGTTAAACCAGGTTTAATATATGGGCAAGCTTTTCCATAAGAATACATGGGAACAAACAATCTCTAATCTAAACATGCTTTCTTGCCTGGCAACTCTATTTCCTATCCTCCACTCTGATATTTCTTGAAATTTGTATATCTGGAAATTTTGATTCCACACTATAGTGGAAACTTCATCCCTTCATACTCAATACCTCCCTATGTATTAGAATTAGGGGAAAAAATCAGGCATAAATCAGGCCAAAATGGTGAAATAAGAAACACTCAATGCCTGTTGACCATCTTTCAAATGGCCATAGAAAAAGAAAAATCCCACAAAATGAATAGTGGATTAGCAGAACCACAAGAAGAAGACCTGAAGTGTGCTCCAGCCCAAAACAACATTAAGAGACTGAAAGAAAGACTCATCTCACTGGAGTCTGAACGAGCCTCAGAAGATTAGATACAACATAGCAAAAGTGGCTGGAGAAAGAGAACAGTCAGTTCCATGCAGCCCCAGCAGGGTAAAAGCAAAAACCAAACCAATGCAATACAAAAGAAGCATCAGAAGGAGGATAGCAACCCTGCATAATTCAGCCTTAGTGGAGACCAGGCACAACCCAACTCAGGCATCAGTGGGGAGAAACTTGGTGCAAAAAGGTCCAGCCTTAGTGTGATCACTGAGAACCCAATTCCAACAAGTTGAACTAAACTGAACAGTTGCAAACCTCCATAAAGAAGGCCACCCAGGTCATCTCTATAGAGTGCTCAGTCTGAGACCCAAATACTTGAGCTGACCCAGGCTCAATACAAGCATGGGACAATACTCCCTCCACCCCAGGAATAGGCCTGGGCTTCAGCTTTATAGATAAAATCAAGAATAACATAACCCCTTAATGAGCAAAAGTCAGAAAAATACTTCAAAGAGAGAAAATTGAAATGCAGGCTCAGAAGAGGACAGCAACATAAAAATGAAAGCATGTGAAGCCTCAAAGGAAAATGTTACAGGATATCATGCCCAAAATGAACCCCTAGTAGAACTCAAAAAAAGGGACAGGAAAACAAATAAAAAGAAACTTAGAAGACAATTAGAAAATTATAGAAAAAAATTATCAGTTTAGGACAAAAATTACTGAAGAAAACTGTTACCTAAAAAGGAAATATAATACCTGAAACATGAAATAACTTTAAAAAAAAGTACAAAGCCTCAAAGAAGAAAATGGCTCCTTAAAATTAGAATTGGATAAATGAAAGCTAAAAGCTTTATGAGACAGCAGTAAACAACAAAACATATTTTAAAGAGTGAAAAATAGAAAAGATACCTAAAGTACTTCAAATACTTAAAGAAATCAAGTGAAACAATGGGATTAAATTGATTATATTAATTGCATGGGAAATTGATTACTAGAATACTTATGATACTTATAGTCACAGAGATAGTTAATATATTTAAGATATTTTAAGTTAATCAAAAGCAGTAATGGGATTAAACTGATTTTATTATTAGAAGAAGGTAATAACTAAGATTCTTAAGATATCCATGATACTGGAGGTACCTAAGATAGCTAGGATACTTAGTATGCTTAACCTACCAATATTAGAGCAATAACTATGAACATAACTTGACAGAAACCAGTGACTAAGTTGAATGTAATGGCCTATTATTTTTTAAAAATCAAGGGATGAGAAGAGTAATAAAATTCAAAAGGAGAAAAGGAAAGAACTTTGGGATTAAATCATTTCATATAAGGAGGTGTGAATGAATTAACACAGTGGAAGGGAAAGATGAATAATCTAGTGGGCAATGCTTGAGTTTTATTCCCTTCAGAATTTGAACAAAATGTAAATAACATCCACATTTCAATTAGACATTGAAATCCCTTACTCACTAGGGAAGTAAGAATGTGAGAGGGAACGAAAAAGGGAGGGACAAACAAAAGTGAAAAGGACTTCAGAAATGAGGGTAAACAGAGGCAAAACCATTTCTAAACAAGGAAAGGCTTAAAGGAGAGAAAGAGGACAAATAGAAAAATATAAAATGGAGAGATCATTGATAGGGTAAAGGATCTACTCGTGTAAAAATATTTTAGCAACTCTTTTTGTAGTGGCAAAAATTGGAAAATAGGGAGTTGTCCATCATTTGAGGATTGGCTGAACAATTTCTGGTACATCATTTCAATGGAAAACTATTGTACCAAAAGGAATGATGAACAGGATGAGTTCATAAAATTCTGTAAAGACTTATAAGAATTGATTCAAAGTGAAGTGAGCAAAACCAGGAGGAACAAATAACTCAAATTACAAGAAGCTAAATCAATTGTACAAAAAAATCAAGCCACTCACTCCCTAATCAAAAAATGGGCAAGGAACCTGAATAGGCAGTTTTAAGATAAAGAAATCAAAACTATCAAAAAGCACATGAAAAAGTGTTCTAAATCTCTTATAATTAGAGAGATACAAATCAAACAACTCTGAGGTATCACTCCACACCTAGCAGATTGGCTAGTATGACAGCAAAGGAAAGTAATAAATTTTGGAGAGGATGTGGCAAAATTGGAACACAAATGCATTGCTGGTGGAGGTGTGAATTGATTCAATCATTCTGAAAGGCAATTTGGAACTATCCCCAAAGGCTTTAAAAGACTGCCTGCCCTTTGATCCAGCCAAAACACTGCTGGATTTGTACCCCAAACAAGATAATAGGGGAAAATATGTGTACACAAATATTTATAGCCGTGCTCTTTGTGGTAGCAAAAAAATTGGAAAATGAGGGGATGCACTTCAATTGGGGAATGGACAAACAAATTGTGGTATATGTTGTTGATGGAATACTATTGTGCTCAAAGGAATAATGAACTGGAGGAATTCCATGTGAACCAGAATGACCTCCAGGAATTGATGCAGTGAAATGACCAGAACCAGAATATTGTACACAGAGACTGATATGCTGTGGCATGGTCGAACATAATGGACTTTCTCTACTAACAGCAATGCAATAATCCAGGACAATTCTGAATGACTTATGAGAAGGAGCACTATCCACATCCAGGGAAAGAACTGTGGGAGTAGAAACACAGGAGAAAAACAACTGCTTCCTCACATGGGCCAATGGGAATAGGATTGGGGATGTAGACTCTAAATGATCACTCTAATGCAATTATTAATAAAATGGAAATAGGTCTTGATCAATGATACATGTAAAACTCATTGGCTATGATGGCTATGGGAGGGCCTGGGAGGAGGTGAGGAAAGAACATGAATCATGTAACCATGGGAAAATATTCTAAATTAATTAAATAAATGAACATTTTTAAAAAGCTTTTATTAGAAGCACCTCATGTTCTATGGACTGCAGATGCAAAGACAAAAATGAAATAGTTTCTGCTCTCAAGAACTTTATATTCATTCTGTGGAGACAACTTGTGCACATATAAGTATAACAAAATAGAAGATATTTTGTACTGAAGGTGTTGGAGCAAACCAGGAGGTGTGAAAGAACTTTAGGATCCCCAGAGGAAGAAGCCAATGCCTGAGGAGAGTCCATGGCTCTAAGCAAAGGGAATCCAGACTGAACAAAACACTTATAAAAAGAAACATGGATTCTGTCCTACCAGTCCAAAGTCTCCAGGAGGAGATTGGCTACAGCATCTGTCTGATATTCTTCTCAAAGTCTGTTACACTCAACTATCAACACAATTTTTGCCAGTTTTGTGTGAGTAGGAACAAGGAACCTGGGGTCACACTTTTCTCTTGCTGTGGAAACAGTGGATGATCCCAGTATACACCTCTCAAAGCTGGCTGCCATCTAAAATGAGCTCTACCTCATGGGGCAAAGCTGCCATCAGAAGCACCAGAAAATTTCTGAGCTCTTTCATAAGGAGGATCAGACATTCCTCTATATAATCTGTACTAAAGTTCAGAAATAGCTGTGGTGCAATGGTTAAGAATACTTGGCCTGGCCTAGACTAACAGAAGAAGAAATAGAATTCTTAAATAATCCTATATCAGAAAATGAAATCCAACAGGCCATCAAAGAACTCCCTAAGAAAAAATCCCCAGGTCCTGATGGATTCACAAGTGAATTCTATCAAACATTCAAAGAACAGTTAATCCCAATATTATACAAACTATTTGACATAATAAGCAAAGAGGGAGTTCTACTAAACTCCTTTTATGACACAAACATGGTATTGATTCCAAAACCAGACAGGTCAAAAACAGAGAAAGAAAACTATAGACCCATCTCCCTAATGAATATAGATGAAAAAATCTTAAATAGGATACTAACAAAAAGACTCCAGCAAGTGATCAGAAGGGTTATCCACCATGATCAAGTAGGATTTATACCAGGGATGCAGGGCTGGTTCAATATTAGGAAAACCATCCACATAATTGACCACATCAACAAGCAAACCAACAAAAATCACATGATTATTTCAATAGATGCAAAAAAAAAGCCTTTGATAAAATACAACACCCATTCCTATTAAAAACACTAGAAAGCATAGGAATAGAAGGGTTGTTCCTAAAAATAATAAACAGCATATATCTAAAACCATCAACTAATATCTGCAATGGGGATAAACTAGAAGCATTCCAAATAAGATCAGGAGTGAAACAAGGATAACCATTATCACCTCTATTATTTGACATTGTATTAGAAACACTAGCAGTAGCAATTATAGAAGAAAAAGAAATTGAAGGCATTAAAATAGGCAAGGAGGAGACCAAATTATCGCTCTTTGCAGATGACATGATGGTCTATTTAAAGAATCCTAGAGATTCAACCAAAAAGCTAATCGAAATAATCAACAATTTTAGCAAAGTTGCAGGATACAAAATAAGCCCGCATAAGTCGTTAGCATTTCTATATATCTCCAACACAGCTCAGCAGCAAGAACTAGAAAGAAAAATCCTATTCAAAATCACCTTGGACAAAATAAAATACTTAGGAATCTATCTCCCGAGACAAACAAAGGAACTATATGAACACAACTACAAAACACTCTCCACATAACTAAAACTAGACTTGAGCAATTGGAAAAACATTAACCGATCATGGGTAGGACAAGCCAATATAATAAAAATGAACATCCTACCCAAACTTATTTATCTATTTAGTGCATACCCATTGAACTTCCAAAAAATTTCTTTACTGATTTAGAAAAAAACCATAACAAATTTAATTTGGAAGAACAAATGATCAAGGATATCCAGGGAAATCATGAAAAAAAATACAAAGGAAGGGGGTCTTGCAGTCCCAGATCTCAAACTATATTACAAAGCAGCAGTCATTAAAACAATTTGGTACTGGCTAAGAGACAGAAAGGAAGATCAGTAGAAGAGACTTGGGGCAAGTGACCTCAGCAAGGCAGTATATGACAAACCCAAAGATCCCAGCTTTTGGGACAAAAATCCACTATTTCATAAAAACTGCTGGGAAAATTGGAGGACAGTGTGGGAAAGATTAGGGTTAGATCACACCTCAGATCCTACACCAAGATAAATTCAAAATGGGTGAATGACTTGAACATAAAGAAGGAAACTATAAGAAAATTAGGCAAACACAGAATAGTATACATGTCAGAACTTTGGGAAGGGAAAGACTTTAAAACCAAGCAAGACTTAGAAAGAGTCATAAAATGTAAAATAAATAATTTTGACTACATCAAATTAAAAAGCTTTTGTACAAACAAAATCAATGTAACTAAAATCAGAAGGGAAGCAACAAATTGGGAAACAATCTTCATAAAAACCTCTGACAAAGGTTTAATTACTCAAATTTACAAAGAACTAAATCAATTGTACAAAAAAATCAATCCATTCTCCAATTGATAAATGAGTAAGGGACATGAATAGGCAGTTTTCAGATAAAGAAATCATAAAGAAAGATAAAGAAACTGTTAATACAAACACATGAAAAAGTGCTCTACATCTCTTATAATCAGAGAGATGCAAATCAAAACAACTCTGAGGTATCACCTCACACCTAGCAGATTGGCTAACATGACAGCTATGGAAAGTAATGAATGCTGGAGGGGATGTGGCAAAGTAGGGACATTAATTCATTGCTGGTGGAGTTGTGAATTAATCCAACCATTCTGGAGGGCAATTTGGAACTATGCCCAAAGGGCATAAAAGACTGTCTGCCCTTTGATCCAGCCATAGCACTGCTGGGTTTGTACCCCAAAAAGATAATAAGGAAAAAGACTTGTACAAGAATATTCATAGCTGCACTCTTTGTGGTGGCCAAAAATTGGAAAATGAGGGGATGCCCTTCAATTGGGGAATGGCTGAAAAAATTGTGGTATATGTTGGTGATGGAATACTATTGTGCTAAAAGGAATAATAAATTGGAGGAATTCCATGGTGACTCAAACAACCTCCAGGAAGTGATGCAGAGCAAAAGGAGCAGAACCAGGAAAACATTGTACACAGAGACTGATACACTGTGGTACAATCGAACGTGATGGAATTCTCTATTAGTGTCAATGCAATGTCCCTGAACAATCTGCCAGGAACTAGGAGAAAAAACACTATCCACAAGCAGAGGACAAACTGTGGGAGTAAAAACACCAAGGAAAAGCAATTGCTTGACTACAGGGGTTAAGGGACATGTCTGAGGAGAGACTCTAAATGAACACTTCAATGCAAATACCAAGAACATGGAAATGGGTTTGAATCAAGAACACATGTGAAACCCAGTGGAATTGTGCGTCGGCTATGGGGGTTGGGGGGAAGGAGGAAAAAAAAATGATCTTTGTCTCTAATGAATAATGTTTTGAAATGACCAAATAAAATATTGTTAAAAAATAAATAAAAATATCGAACTAAAAAAAAAATACTGGGCCTGGAGTCAGGAAGATCTGAGTTCAAATATAGCCTCAGAAGCTTTCAAGCTGTGTTATCCTATACAAGTCACTTAATCAATGATTGCCTAACAAAACAATCCTTGGGAGAAGGATGTTGCAAACCACTCCAATATCCTTGCCAAAAGAATTCCGTGGATAGCTATGGTTCATGATGTCATGAAGAGTTGGACATGATTGAACAAGTGAGCAACAACAAGCTTAGGAGTATAATGGTTAAATTGGGATTTTGTCTAAATAAGAGAGTTATAAAAAAGTGATCACTGATTATTATCCCTTAAGTTAGGAAAAATATTAAAAGCTTTTAACAATCTTGTTTAATTGGAATATTAGTAAAAAGAGGGAAATATGGAAGGGAAAGAGCCTACCCTAAATGCTGATCCAGTGAAATGAAACTCACTTCCTGATGAGTTCCAATCTCCAAGTGGGAATCCTGGTCACTCACCAGCAAGCCGGGAAGAATTTAAGCAAGGTCCCAATGCAGAAAAACCTTCCTTAGCTACACTCCAAAGCCTAAAGCCAAAGTCCCAAAGCCAAAAACTCCAGTCAAAAGGCCCCAAATTCTAAGTTGAAGTTGAAGTCTAAAAGCTCCAAGGGGTTTTTGATTGATTTACTTAAAAGTTGATGATTGATAGACAAAGAGAGTTTGATTCACTCTTCACAGGAGAATATGGGTCACACCCTTTCCTCAAATGAAGAGGTTGCTGATACCAGCTGAAAGAAACTCCAGGACACTGCATTGTGCCTTATTTGAGAAAGAAGGTCAGGGAAATAAAGGAACTTAATATTTCAAAGAAGGATAGAGAAGTTAAGAGGAAAAAGCCAATTAGTGGTGACTTTCTCGCCAATAGTCAACTACTCAGAACACACCAACATGTTAAAAACATGGATGTCCTATCTGAGAGAAGGAAGAAACAAGATGCGCACCTGATTAGGAACTCCTTCAGGAAGGTAAAGAGTTGTTGGAAACAAGTGAGTCACTGCTTCATGCTGGTCGACCATTGCATTCAGAATGAATATCACTATGGATCCTACTCTAATCAGTCCTTATGTCATTCTATCTGATGGTGTAAAGAGTACAAGTCATGGAGATGACTGTCCAAATCAGTCTTATAGTACTGAGAAATTTCCATATTATTTTTCCCTTAGTCAGCAGACCTGACTCAACACTGTGAGATACTCCTGGCAGGTGCATGTAAGTGGACAATCTTAGTCCCACTGGGGATCTCTATTAAGGACTTCAGGAAGAAGACAAGCCACTACTTAGCTAGGTATCTACACATGCTTTGCTTTCAGAAGAGGGAAAAATGATTTCTACCTTGTCAACCAACCAGGACTAATTTGCCAGCAAATGAAAGTTTATTAACCTATAATTGGGCAGCGAGGTGGTGTACTGGATAAAGAGTCAAGTCTGGAGTCAGGAAGGTCTGACTTTAAATCCAGCCTCAAACACTGCTGTGTGGCCATAAAGTCATTTAACCCTTTTGCCTCAGTTTCCTCAACTATAAAATGAGCTGGAGAAATAAATGGCAAATCATTTCAGTTAAACGTGGAATTAAACCATGAAAATGACAGAACAACATCAATAATGTACCTATAAGTGGAATATATCAAGATTATATTGATAAGTCTTCCATTCTATATTGCTATAAAAGCTATCCTCATCTATGGATTACAACATATGTTACTCAAAAACTTGTCAGGCTTCTCTTCTCTCCCTGTTCCCCTAAGCCAGGAACAAAAGTTGTTCCAATGACCATTTGTCGAGAGGAATGTAAAATTTGTGGGAATGTCTGTCTCTGAATATGAACATTTTTTTGCGTGTGAAGGAACTCTAGATTAAGCCAAGTTCATTGCTTATGGTCATTGTAAACTATAAAAGCAAGAGGGTCACCTGCAGAGACACAGAGTCATGTTCAGCCTCTGCTAAATATCATCTCTAAGGAGGAACCAAGGAACCAATTTGCTGACAAGTGTAAGACTTCTTGCTGCTATGCCAGCTTCAGGGTATCATTCCCAAGTGGTTTATTTTCCGTAAGTCTTGATGTATAGTATGCTGATTTATTATCACAATAAATCAAACTTGATTGAATAATTCCATTTTTTAAAAAGAAGCAAAATAAAAAGAAGTAATTATTGTTTTATTTGAGTGAAGACGGAAGGTAATATACTAGCATTTAATGCAGGAGCTGGCAAATGACTATCCCAGGGTCAAATCCAGTCCTCTGCCTATTTTGTATCCTACTTTGGGCTAAGAATGTTCTTTATATTTAAAAAGAAAATATATAAAAGAAAATATTATTAATTAGAAAAATAAATGTATGAAAATATTTTAAAAATTAGGAGAAACAGTAGAAACAGTAACAGAAATATTGTACAATGATCAATTGTAAGGGACTAAACTATTATCACCAAAACAAGGTTCCAAGGTAATCCAAGAGACTCATAATTTTAAAAAATGCTATCCTGATGTAAAGGAGTAACTGTTAGAATCTGATTGCAGATAAAAGCATGTCATCTGTCACTTTACGAGTTTTTAAAAAAATGTATCTGGGATGTGACTTCATTTAGCACATGAATGGAGAATATGGGAATATGTATTATATGAAAGCAAGATAAAACCTATATAATCCATTTACTAACCTGACAAGGGGCAGAGAGGAAAAGAAGGATCTGAATTGCTAAATGTCAGAAAACACTGTCAAAAATTATTTTGACATGTAACTGAAAACATAAAATCAATATAATTTTTAAATCAGATATGCCTCAATTGTGTCCATCCCTCCCTAGAAAAATCCACAATCAAGTCTATATTATCTATTCATAAAGGATTGATGCCAGGTTTTCCCAAACCAAACTGTTATTGACTAATATCAATATCTGACATAATGTGAATGCTATATTAAACAGGGACAATTAGTAAAAGAACATCAAATATCTTTTGGGTCTTACTGTAAAAATATCTTTATTAAAAAAAAATCTCTGACAAAAGTCTATTTTCTCAAACTTATAAGGAGCAAAGTCAATTGTACAAAAAATCAAGCCATTCCCCAACTGATAAATGGTCAAGGGATATAAATAGGCAATTTTAAGATAAAGAAATAAAAATCATCAATAGCACATGAAAAATTGTTCTAAATCTCTCATAATTAGAAATTGCAAATCAAAAAAAATTTCGAGGTACCACCTCACATCTAGCAGATTAGCCACTATGACAGTAAAGAAAAAAAACATATGTTGAAGGGGTTGTGGCAAAACTAGGACTTGATAAAGAACTTTATCATCTACCACTAACCTACATTAATAGCTAAGCAAGTTTAAATCACCACAGGAAAATTAATTCCTTTATCCCTAGCAAGTAAAGAAAATCAATTACTGTAGTGAAAAATGGTTAATATCTGCATTCAGGTAACAGAATGCCTACACCATTTTAAATTTTACTTTTTGGGGGAGGGTGGGGAAAAGACGCATATGGTAAAATTTACTTCACATATATTGCTTGAGGATCTCAGAACTTTACATTCAGTTCATTCATCAAATTTGTTACATTCAATTCATTTATTCACTCAATGAAGGATAGCCTCCTTTTCTATTTGGCAAATTCTACTTTTTAAAGAGTGTCTTTCTTTTATAAATTTTTAAAATTATTTTTCTCATTTTGGGGTTTCCTTTACCAAGCATTTGACTTGATTTTCTTTGATTATTCTCATTTCTTTTTCAACCAGTAAGAAAAAAAAAACAGTTTAAGGAGAAAATATTACAAACAGCCAGAAAGAATAAATTCAAATGTCATGGAAACGCAATCAGGATTAAACAAAATTTAGCTGCTTCTACAATAAAAGATGAGAGGTCCTGGAATAAGATATTCTGGAGCTCAAAAGAAATAGAATTGCAACCAAGAATGATGTCCCCTACCAAAAATTAGTATAATTCTGCAGGAGAAAAAATGGATATTTAATAAAATTGACAACTTTCAAATAGTATTAATGAAAAGACTGGAACTGAATAGAAAATTTGGCATTCAAACAGGAGATTCAAGAAACACAGAAAGGTAAACAGGGAAGAGAAATACGAAAACATTCAATAAGGTTGGACTGTTTATATTATTACACAGGAAGATAATACTTGTAATTCTTAGGAACTTCATTAAAAGTAGGGCAAATTAAAGGAAACTACCTAGTGAGAGGATGTGGATATGCATTAATTACAATGGGTTGTTATTTAAAAAAAAGATAAAAAGGAGAACTGCACCAGGAGAAGAGGGAAGGAGACATTGAGTGGGGCAAATTATTTCAAATAAAAAATTCATAAAAGAATTATTATAATGGAGGGGAAGATGGAAGGGGTTGGTAGGAAACAATTGAACCTTTCATTAGATTTGGTTCAAAGAGGAATAAAATACTCTATTGCAGAATAACACTCTATTGCAGTGGTCCCCAAACTTTTTTACACAGGGGGCCAGTTCACTGCCCCTCAGACCATTGGAGGGCTGGACTTAAAAAAAAAAAAACAACTATGAACAAATCGCTAAGCACACTGCACATATCTTATTTTAAAGTAAAAAAAAATGGAAACAAATACAATATTAAAAATAAAGAACAAGTAAATTTAAATCAACAAACTGACAAGATAACGGCCCCTATAATAGGGGCCACATTGTTGTGCATCTGGAGTAGTATGACGGCCATTGTACTACCATGTTTCCCTAAAAATAAGACACTGTCTAATATTAATGTGACCCCCCCCTCCAAAACAGTGGCAGTGTGGGCTTCTCACAATAGAGGCCTACTGCTGATGTCACAGGCCAGATCACTGCTTTCTGATGCCTATATACAGTACTGGAGGTGGTGCTGGGCCTGTGACACTGTATACTGCTGTCTGGGATAGTGGAGGCTGAAGTGCTAGCTGTGATGGGTCTGTCACACCTTGCACAGGCCAATGGAATCCCCTCCCCCAGATCGCTGCTCACTATGCTGATGTCTTCCATTGTGCAGCCACATAATCCTTTGTGTGGTGTCTTGTTCTCCAGAACAAGGCACCATGCAAAGGATTATGTCACCGGAAGTAGTACTGTATGTGAGTGACACCATGCTTTGAGGTGCTCCCACACACAGTGCTCCAGGAGCACCAATGAAAAAGGTGCTCCTTCTGGAAGTGGGGTGGGGGCTGGATAAATGGCCTCAGGGGGACACATGTGGCCCGTAGGCCATACTTTGGAGACCCCTGCTCTATTGTATATAGAAGCCAATCTTACCTAATAGAGAAGTAAAAAGGGACAAGGATAAGAGAAGAGGGTAGTTGGAGGGGTTGAGAGAAAGAAATCGGTTTGAAGAGATGGAGCTCAAAAGTAAACCATGCATTAGGAAGAAAAAAGTGAATGTAGAGAGAAAGAGAAGGATATGGAGGGTCAATGTAAGATGGAGGGAAATAGAATGAATTATAATAATAAATGTGAATGGAATGAACTTATCCATAAAAGGAATCAGATAGCAAAATTGATTAAAAATCAGAATCCTATAATATGCTGTCTACAAGAAACACATATGAAGTAGGGAGACACACAGATTAACGGTAACAGTCTAGAGCAAAATCTATTATATTTCAGCTTAAAAAAATGTAGGAGTAGCAATCATGATCTCAGACAAAGCTAAATCAAAAATAGATATCATTAAAAGAGATAAGGAAATTATATATTGCTACAAAGTATGGTAGACAACAAAGCTAAATCAATACTAAACATATATGCACACAATAATATAGCATCATCATTTTTAAAGTAAAAGTTAAATGACCTATAGGTGGAAATAGATTGTAAAACTTTACCATTTGTGGATCTCAACTTTTCCCCTTTCAGAATTAGGCAAATATAACTAAAAATAAATGATAAAGAGATGAATAGGATTTTAGGGGGAAAATAAGACAGGCCTCTGGAGAATACTGAATGGGAATAGAAAAGAATATACCTTTTCTCAGTGGTACATTATACCTACCCTAAAACTGACCATTTATTAAGAATTATTAAATGCACCTTCCTCAGATCATAATTCAATTAAAATTATATTCAAAAACAGAAAATGGGAAGACAGATTATAATTAATTAGCAACTTAATGATGTAGTTGTAATGAACAAGCAGGTCAAAAAATCACAGAAAGAATCAAAGAGAAAATGGTCTATTTATATACAAAATAATTATTACATCTTTTTTGAGGTAGGAAAAATTTGGAAATTGAGAGATGTCAATCACATGGGGAATGGCTGTTTATAATAGCAAAGGAATGTTAATGAAATATTAAAAAATGTCAAACAAGATGATTTCAGAAATATAGAGACATATTAACTAATGCAAATGAAATGAAAAGAATCAGAACATTGTACACAATTACAGTCAAAGGTTTTAATGAACAATTGTGAATGGCCTAGTTATTCTCAGCAAGCAGAGATCCAAGACAATTCCAGAGACTCGTGACAAAAATGTTCCTGAGTCATCCACAGGAAGAGATTGGGGTATAAAGGATATAAGAGGATATACAAAAAAGAAAAAGGGAGGAGGGGAATCAAAGATGGCACCAAGAGATACTTGAAGAAATAAAATAAATAGGATAATCTTTATCACACAAAGATATACATGGGAAAGGGTGGGGAAGAATATTCTTATAAGTAAGAGAGGAAGAAAGTGCTAATAGGTAATATTTAAACCTTACTCTCAGTGAAATCAATTCTGAGAGGGAAGACCATTTAGATCCATTGGGGTCTTAAATTCTATCTTATCCTACAGGGAAAGTGAGAAGGGAAAACTAAGGGGGTAGGGGAAAGGGAGTACAAAAAGGGAGGGGAAGAGAGGGGCGAGGGAACTTAACAGACCCCCAAAAAACAAGAAGGGAACAAAAAGGGAGGGATCAGAAAGGAAAGCATATTAAGGGAGGGTATTAGGGGGATTGATTAAAAGTACACCACTGGTTTAAAAGGATATAGCAAAAGAAGAAAGGACAGAACTGGGAGAGTAATCAAATGCCACGGAATACACAAGTGACAATCATAACTTTGAATGTGAATGGGATGAACTCACCCATAAAACAAAAACAAAGAGGAGAGTGGATTAGAATCCAAAATCCTACCATATGCTGTCTACAAGAAACACACCTGAGGAACGTAGATACTCACAAGGTTAGAATTAAAGGTTGTAGCAAAACCTATTGGGCCTCAAATGATAGAAAAAAGGCAGGAGTTGCAATCATGATATCTGACAAAACCAAAGTAAAAATAGATCTGATTAAAAGGATAGGTAAGGTAAATACATCCTGATAAAATGAAGTATAGGCAATGAGGAAATATCACTAATCAACATGTATGCACCAAATGGTATAGCATGCAAATTTCCAGAGGAGAAACTAGTGGAATTGAAGGAGGAAATAGATAGTAAAACTATACTAGTGGGAGACCTGAATTTACAACTATCAAATTTAGATAAATCAAATTAAAAAATAAATAAGAAAGAGGTAAAAGAGGTGAATGAAATCTTGGAAAAATTAGAGTTAATACATATATATAGAAAAATAAAAAGGGACAAAAAGGAATACACCTTCTTTTTAGCAACACATGGTATATTCACAAAGATTGACCACATACTAAGTCATAAAAACATGGCAAACAAATGCAGAAAGGCAGAAATAATTAATGCAATCTTTTCAAATCATAACACAATGAAAATAATGATCAGTAAGGGTACATGGAGAGCCAAATTAAAAATAAATTGGAAATTAAATAATATGATTCTCCAAAATTAGTTAGTTAGAGAACAAATAATAGAAACAATTAATAAATTCATTGAAGAAATTAATGATAATGATGAGACATCATTTCAAAATCTATGGGATGCAGCCAAAGCAGTACTCAGGGGAAAATTTGGATCCTTGAGTTCATATATAAATAAAATAGGGAGGGTAGAGGTCAATGAATTGGACATGCAAATCACAAAACTTGAAAGCGAACAAACTAATAATTCCCAGAGGAAAACCAAATTAGAGATCCTAAAATTTAAGGGAGAAATTAATAAAATCAAAAGTGAAAGAACTATTGAATTAATAATTAAGACTAGAAGTTGGTATTTTGAAAAAAAAACAAAAAATATAGACAAAGTACTAGTCAATCTAATTAAAAAAAGGAAAGAAGAAAACCAAATTATCAGTATCATAGATGAAAAGGGAGACCTGACATCCAATGAAGAGGAAATTAAGGAATCATTAAAAACTATTTTGGCCAATTATATGGCAATAAATATGCCAATCTAGGTGATATGGATGAATATTTACAAAAAATATAAATTGCCTAGATTAACAGAAGAAGAAATAGAATTCTTAAATAATCCTATATCAGAAAATGAAATCCAACAGGCCATCAAAGAACTCCCTAAGAAAAAATCTCCAGGTCCTGATGGATTCACAAGTGGATTCTATCAAACATTCAAAGAATAGCTAATCCCAATAATATACAAACTATTTGACATAATAAGCAAAGGAGGAGTTCTACCAAATTCCTTTTATGACACAAATATGGTACTGATTCCAAAGCTAGGCAAGTCAAAAATGGAGAAGGAAAACTACAGACCAATCTCCTTAATGAGCATAAATGCAAAAATCTTAAATAAGACACTAGCAAAATGATTCCAGAGAGTCATTGCAAGTTTTATTCATTATGATCAGGTGGGATTTATATCAGGAATGGAAGGATGGTTCAATATTAGGAAAATAATCCACATAATTGACCATATCAACAATCAAACCAACAAAAATCACATGATTATCTCAATAGATGCAGAAAAAGTCTTTGACAAAATACAACACACATTCCTATTGAAAACACTAGAAAGTATAGGAATAAAAGGGTATTTCCTAAAATTAATAAAAAAGTATTTATCTAAAACCATCAGTCAACATCATCTGCAATGGGGATGAATTAGATGCATTCCTAGTAAGATCAGGAGTAAAACAAGTAAGCCCATTATCACCCCTATTATTTAACATAGTACTAGAAACTCTAGCAGTAGCAATTAGTGAAGAAAAAGAAATTGAAGGTATTAAAATTGGCAATGAAAAACCAAGCTATCACTCCTTGCAGATGATATGATGGTCTACTTAAAAAAACCTACAGAATCAACTAAAAAGCTAGTACAAATAATCAACAACTTTAGCAAAGTTGCATGATACAAAATAAACCCACATAAGTCATCAGCATTTCTATATATCTCTAACACATCTCAGCAGCAAAAATTAGAAAGAGAAATTCATTTAAAATCACCCTAGATGATATAAAATACTTAGGAATCTATCTGCTGAGACAAACACAGAAACTATATGAACACAACTACAAAACACTTTTTACACAATTAAAACTAGATCTAAACAATTAGAGAAACATTAACTGCTCATGGGTAGGACGAGGTAACATAATAAAAATGACCATCCTAACCAAACTTATTTATTTATTTAGTGATAAACCCATTCAACTACCAAAAAACTTTTTTACTGAATTAGAAAAAAACATAACAAAATTCATTTGGAAGAACAAAAGTTCAAGGATATCCAGGGAAATAATGAAAAAAAAATGCAAAAGAATGTGCCCTTGCAGTACCGGATCTCAAACTATACTATAAATCAGTGCTCATTAAAACAATATGGTACTGTCAAAGAGACAGAAAGGAGGATCAGTGGAATAACCTTGGGGTAAGTGACCTCAGCAAGACAGTTGATGACAAGCCCAAGGATTCCAGCTTTTGGGACAAAAATCCACTATTCGACAAAAACTGCTGGGAAAATTAGAAGATAGTGTGGGAAAGATTAGGTTTGGATCAACACCTCTCACCCTACACCATGATAAACTCAGAATGTGTGAATGAGTTGAATATAAAGAAGGAAACTATAAGTAAATAATGTGAACCCAAATAGTATACATGTCAGATCTTTGGGAAAGGAAAGATTTTAAAACCATGCAAGACTTAGAAAATGCCACAAAATGTAAAATAAATAATTTTGATTGCATCAAATTAAAAAATTTTTTGTACAAGCAAAACCAATATAACCATAATTAGAAGGAATTGGGAAACAATCTTCATAACAAAAAAATCTGAGAAAGTCTAATTACTCAAATTTACAAAGAGCTAAATCATTTTTAGAAAAAAAAATCAATCCATTCTCCAATTGATAAATGGGCAAGGGACATGAATAGGCAGTTTTCGGATAAAGAAATCAAAAGTATTAATAAGCACATGAAAAAGTGTTCTAAATTTCTTATAATCAGAGAGATGCAAATCAAAACAACTCTGAGGTATCACCTCACACCTAGCAGATTGGCTAACATGACAGCAGAGGAAAGTAGTGATTGCTGGAGGGGATGTGGCAAAGTAGGGACATTAATTCATTGCTGGTGGAGTTGTGAATTGATCCAACCATTCTGGAGGGCAATTTGGAACTATGCCCAAACGGCGCTATAAGACTGTCTGCCCTTTGATCCAGTCATAGCACTTCTGGGTTTGTACCTCAAAGAGATAATAAGGGAAAAGACATGTACAAGAATATTCATAGCTGCACTCTTTGTGGTGACAAAAATTATAAAATGAGGGGATGCCCTTCAATTGGGGAATGGCTGAACAAATTGTGGTATCTGTTGGTGACAGAATACTATTGTGCTCAAAGGAATAATAAAGTAGAGGAATTCAATTGGAAATGGAACAATCTCTAGGAAGTGATGCAGAGCAAAAAGAGCAGAACCAGGAGAATATCATACACAGAGATCAATACACTGTGATACAATCGAATGTAATTGACTTCTCCATTAGTGGCAATGCAGCAATCCTGAACAAATTGGAAGAATCTATGTGAAAGAAAACTATCCACATTCAGAGGAAAAACTGTGGGATTAGAAACACAGAAGAAAACAACTGCTTGATTACATGGGATATGATCGGGGATATAGAAACTAAAGGAACAGCTTAGTGCAAGCATTAACAGCATGGAAATAGGTTCTGATCAAGGACACATGTACTATCCAGTGGTATTGCATGTTGGCAATGGGAAAAGTGGGGGAAAGTGGAGAGAGGAATAGAATATGATTTTTGTAACCAAAGAATAATGTTTGAAATTGACAAAATAAAATTATTTTTAAAAAATAAAAATACCCCTTGATTGAATCATTCTATATTTAATGTTCCTTTCTCTTTTCTTTAAATTGAGATTTTTTTCTACCAAATGCCTAATGTGAAAAAATGCTTTAGATACATATGTAAAATCTGTATCAGATTGCTTGCCATCTCAGGGAAGGAGGGAGGGTCATAATATGGAAGAGAATTTAGAATTCAAAACTTCAAAAAAGAATATTAAGATTGTTTTTACATGTAAGGAGGGAAAATTAAAATATTTTTTAAAAATTTAAAGCAGGGAACAGTTATCATGTGTGCTTTTACATAAAAAAACACATTTATAAAATCACAGATCATTGGTCTTAGAGTCAGGAAGACTGAGGTTAAAACCTTCCTAACACATATTGACTGTATAGACTTATTAAATTTTCTTGTCTTTTTAGTATCCCAATTTATGTTATAAAATATACTGAAAAATGGCAGCTTCAAATTATGGAGGGAATTTCCTCACAGAAAACTACCTATCTAAAAAAACCACAAGTCCATTTAAAATAATCCATATGTTTTATTATACATACATATATAATTCATATTTACATATCTAACCTCATTTGATCCTAATATCTCATCACTCTTCCTCTTCATGTACCTAAAATGCAATTAATAAAGTTTCAAATTATAGAGAAATTAAGAATGAATCTTCTTCCTCCACTGGCAGAATCTCCCAAATTCCTTAGCATCACCATAATATTATAATAGTAAAGAGGCTACCAATATGTAATTGATTGTAAACATGCAAATATGAATTCTAAAACTTCATTTGCTCTGACCAAAATCAACTTCTCTTTCCAGTGATTCAACAGTTCTATCTTTCCTATAAGACTGGGGTATTAAAAATGGAATCTGAACAATGAAGAAATGAAGATATTTTCAAAATGGATATACCACTGTTATGGATAATATTTGAGTACTGGATTTTAGTTAGAAATATTAGTATTTAGGGTAAGATATCTCCTACTTTATTCCTTCCTTCTTTATCCTGTCCCTGCCTCTCCTGATAATTATAAGTAAATAAGTGTTGGATGTGTCCAGATGGTTCATCCACCACCTTCAGGTTACCCTGACAGCATTAGCCTATATCTACTCCCTGATCAACATCAATTGGCTATCAATATCAAATCTTTACACAAGATCAATATTACCCAAAACAGCTCAGAAATAAATGTACAGACTAACTTTATAGAAATGACCTTAATTCTGAAGCATAAGTTTAAAGAGTATTTAAAGAGTGTAAAAAGTGTTAATCAGACTGATGTCTATATTATTTGCCTTTTATCAAATATATCAATCTGTAAACTAAAAAATCTCTAATTAACAGAAAGTATTATTGTGAAATAATAAATAGATGAACCCATCAGCAGAAATCATCAGCATTTCTATATATTTCCAACACAACTCAGCAGCAAGAGTTAGAAAGAGAAATTCCATTTAAAATCACCCTAAACAATATAAAATATTTAGGAATGTATTTGCCAAGACAAGCACAGGAATTACATGAATATAATTACTAAATAAAATACTTTCTGCACAATTAAAAAGAGATCCAAATAATTAGAAAAACATTTATTGCTCATGGGTAGGACAAACTAATATAATAAAAATGAAAATCCTACCCAAATTAATTTATTTATTCAATGTTATACCTATCAAACTCTCAAAAGTTTTTTTTACTGAATGAGAAAAAATTATAACAAAGTTCATTTGGAAGCACAAAAGATCAAGAATATCAAGGGAAATAATAAAAAATAAAGTGTGAAGGATGGGGGCCTAGCAGTACCAGATATTAAACTATACTATAAAGCAGTGGTCATCAAAACAATATTTACTGGCTAAGAGACAGAAGGGAGGGTTAATGGAATAGACTTGGGGTAAATGACCTTAGCAAGATAGCAAGTGTATGATAAACCCAAAGGTCCAAGCTTTTGGGACAATAACTCACTATTTGACAAAATGTGCTGGGAGAATTGGAAAACAGTATAAGAGAGATTAGGTTTAAATCAACGTCTCACACCCTAAACCAAGATAAATTCAAAATGGGCGAATGACTTAAATATAAAAAGGGAAACTACAAGTAAATTAGGTGAACATAGGATAGTTTACCTGTCAGATCTATGTGAAAGGAAATATTTTTAGACCAAGAAAGAGATAGAGAATATTACAAAATGTAAAATGAATAATTTTGATTACATTAAATTAAAAAGGTTTTGTATGAATGAAACCAATGCAACCAAAATTAGAAGGGAAGCAACAAATTGGGAAAAGATCTTTATAACAAAAAACATCTGACAAAGATCCAATTTCTCAAATTTATAAGTAAATAAATCAGTTGTACCAAAAAAATCAAGCCATTCCCCAATTGATAAATGGGCAAGGGACATGAATCGGCAGTTTTCAGATAAAGAAATCAAAACTATCAATAAGCAGATGAAGAACTTTAAATCTCTCATAATTGGAGAAATTCAAAGTAAAACAATTCTAAGGTACCACTTCACACCTAGCAGATTAACCAACATGGCAACAAAGGGAAGTGATAAATGTTGGAGGGGACATGGCAAAATTGAGATACTAATGTATTGCCCTTGGAGTTGTGAATTGATCCATCCATTCTGGAAGGCAATCTGGAACTATGCCCAAAGGACTTTAAAAGTACATCTGCCCTTTGATCCAGCCATACAATTGTTGGTTTGTACTGAAAAGAGATAATACAGAAGAATACCCATTCAAAAAGATTTATTTCCATGCTCTTCACAGAGACAAAAAACTGGAAAATAATAGGGTGTCCATCAATTGAGGAATGACTGAACAAATTGTATCTGATGGTGATGGAATACTATTGTGCAGAAAGGAATAATGTATGCATCTCTGACATACCTGGAATAGTGATTTCTGCTTTTAAGGTTTACAGTTAAAAGATGCCAGAATTTTTTTTTTCTCACACTGTTTTTCTGCATGATTGTGGCTGTCTAGAATGAACAGGGGAATGCAAGAGATGACTGAATAAGCTATTGCCTCTTTATGTGAATATTTTTGTGGGGAATAAATAGAGTCTTTATATATAGATTTTTTATTTTTGATAGGCATTTTGGAATGGAAGTCTGACAAAAAGAGTTATAATCCAGATATGCTGATTTACTAGACATTTTTGACCTTGGGCACATTCTATAAATTAGTTTGAGATAAATGATTTAGATTTTGAATATATCAGTTCTAAAATGGTAGTTGTGGGATATGACCATTTTGATGAAGATTAGGGGCAAGATGTATGACTGGTCTGAAACTGATTTCAAAGTGTGGCAGTGTTAGCTTACCAATTCACAGTCATACCTAAAAATAGAGATCAATGGTAACTGGAAGTCGCAGACTAATTTTTTTTAAAGCTCAATTATTGAAACCTAGAAATAAAACTGGTTTTTATATTTAACAAAAGGAAGTAATAATTAACTGGAGGAATTCCATGTGAACTGGAACGACCTCCAGGAATTGATGCAGAGTGAAAGGAGCAGAACCAGGAGAATATTGTACACAGAGGCTGATACATTATGGCACAATCGAATGTAATGGACTTCTCTACTAGCAGTAATGCAAAGATCCAACACAATTCGGAGGGACTTATGAGAAAGAATGCTATCCATACCCAGAGAAAGAACTGTGGGATTAGAAAACGAAAAAGAAAAACGTGATTAATCATATGGTTCAATGGGGATATAATTGGGGATGTTGACTTTAAATGATCACTCTATTGCAAAAAAATAATATGTAAATAGGTTTTGAACAGTGATACATGTAAGAACCAGGGGAATTACTCATCAGCTCTGGAAGGGGGAAAATGGTGAGGGCAGGGAAAGAACATGAATCATGGAACTATGCAAAAATATTCTAAATTAATTAAATAATTTTCAAAAGTTTATCATTTAATAACAATATTCACTTAGGTAAACAAAAATCTCATGGTATATAATAAGAACATGCAAAAATGAAAGGAACATAAAATTAGTATAACAAGGGCTGTTGCTTTCATTTATGATGCTTAGAAAAGTGTTTGAAACAGAGTAAGTGCTCCAGAAAAAAAATGCTTTCTCCTCCATTCAATCAGTCAATCCATTGTGATGAGAGGGATTATTTAATAACATAAATTCTGATGATATTAATGGACTAACCTCATCAAATAAACAAATACTGGATATGAACTTGAAAGGATTTATAGAGAGGACATGGAAAATTCAGTGATTTCAGTATGTTCCATCCAGGAGGTATTTGTGGAGGTGCTTACCTTCCCAACAGGGTTTGAGGAAAGAATTTTTCTTTTTTTCTCTAATCACTCATCCTCACTCACTGTCAATCTTGCCATAATAGCAATTAAGCTTCTTCTCCAGAGGTGATTCCCATCTAGCATTGGGAGTTTCTGTTGACAAATCTTTGAGATTCAGTTAAGAAGCTATGCACGAAAGACAGATATAGAGAGGTAGTCATTTGAACCTGAAGCAGCTTTAAGGGGCATGATCTTTGGCCCTGATGAAAATAAACTGGCTTTGAACTCATGAAATGAAAAGCTCGTCTGGACAAGAAAGAATTGGAGTACAGATAAGATTTCATGAGGAGTAAAAGAGCTTTACAACCTTGTAGAGTTGCCTTGTCTACATTAGTTCTCCTATTAGAATGTAATGGGTACTAGTTTTATCATTCTTTGTATTTGAGGTACTTATTGTAGCAGTGGGTACATATAGTAGCAATTACTCATTAAAGAATTGTTGATTGATACGTGTATGGTACCACTATAATACAGATTCTGTGTGAATTTGTGCAGCTCTAGGTTATGAGGGAAATGGATTGCAGATTCTGTTCTTCTAGTATCATCTTAATAAATTCTTTTGCTAAAAAGCTAATTGTATATAATGGTTAATTGTTAATGGAAAATACACCTGAGTTCTCATGAACACTAGTTTTATTGTCAGCTGCATAGATCCAACTCCTAGAGGCTATGGTAGAAATTGCCCTCTGGAAACCCAGTTCTTAAGTTTGGGAGCAAGTTGGGGAAGCACTTCAGAGTTTTGTTTTTTTTAAGTGTATTATTTTTAAAAGAATCATTAACATTTTCCCATAACTTTCTTATGTCTAGACAATTAATAAAATAATGAACAACTCCCTGATTTCTGTTTGCTAATATCTGAAAAATAACATTTTTTATTTTGTTTTTTTAATTGAAAAATTTTAATTAATTTAGAATATTTCCATGGTTACATGATTTATGTTCTTTCTCTTCCCCTTACCCTCCTCCCATAGCTAATGTGCAATTCCACTGGGTTTTATATGCATCATTGATCAAGACCTATTTTCATATTATTGATATTTATTCTAGGGTGATCATTTAGGATCTACATCCTCAATCATATCCCAATTGAACCATGTGATCAAGTAAATGTTTTTCTTCCGTTTCTACTCCCACAATTCTTTCTCTGGATATTGTGACGGAGGATGGCACTAAAGAAAAAGTGCCAGGCTGAAGAGTGTGTGAAACTGATCACCTCAATGGGGGAGGGGGCCCTAAGGGTTTGGAATCTTGAGGAGGAGAAGACTCTGGCTGGTAGAGGAGTTGGTCTCTCAGTCTGGAGAAGCTGAAGAGAGAAGGTGGAAAAAGACTTTCTCCTGTGGGTTACCCACTTTTTTTGCTGGTGACTGGAAATTTTCCCCCCAACATTTGACTTTATTTCAGCTCCTGTTGCCCCGAGTCTGAACTGTGGCCAAGGGGCCAAACCCAAGGGTGAATCAACCTGACTTTCTCTCAGGGGGCTCAGTCTGCCAAAGCCTGAGTTCCCCCCAAACTCAAGGAGTGAGGAAAAGGGGTTTAGATAGAGATTGACCAGAGTGGCAGTTGGTAACTGACTGGTACTCCCCCCCACCTGGAATCAAGATGTTTTTAATCCTGTGTGGAGACTGCTAGGCTGAGTCAATGACTATAACTGCTATCCTCAAGAGTTGTAATTGACAACAACTTCACAACTGACAGTTGATGACAGTTGATGACAGTCACTAAAGCTATTTTAATGGGGTTCTTTTAAATCTAAGGTGCCATTTGAATTATAGAGGAGAGGAAAAATTGTAACCTAGGGATTCAGTCTTTCAGTGTAGAGAGGGGGGAAAGTATGGAGAACATCACTCTTCTCACAGCGGGGTTCAGGAGAGACAGCTGATGTTTAAGGTTAGCTCAGATAGAGGAGAGGGGGTTTGAAGATTTCCCCCCTTCTGCCTTCCCTCCTTAACTCAGGCTATTCTCCCAGATTCACTCTTGTCCCATTAGTCCCCCCTCCACTAGTTAAGACCAAAGGGTCTCCCCTTGATCTGTTCACTCACATTCAGTTTGGGGAAAAGATAACTATTTTAATGGCAACTCAATCGGGGTAATACCAAGAATAGCTAGCATGGAAAGAATGGGAAAGGGAAGTGGGGAAATGGGGTCTCTGTCTCTATCTAAACCCCTTTTCCTCCCTCCTCAAGTTAGGGGGCATCTCAGGCTTTAGCATCCTGAGCCCCCTGAGAGAAAATCAGGTTAACTTACCCTGGGTTTGGCCCCTTTGCCACAGTTCAGACTCAGGGCAACAGTAGCTGAAATAAAAGTCAAATGTTCCGGTGAAAGATTTCCAGTCACCAGCAAGAAAAGTGGGTAACCCTCAGGAGAGAGTCTTTTTCCACCTTATCTCTTCAGCTTCTCAAGACTGAGAGACCAATTCCTCTACCAGCCAGAGTCTTCTTCTCCTCAAGATTCTAATCCCTTAGGGTCCCCTCCCCCCTCGAGGGGATCAGTTTCACACACTCTCCAGCCTGGCACTTTTTCTTTAGTGCTAGCCTCTGTCACAATATGGATAGCGTTCTTTCTCATAAGTTCCTCAGAATTGTCCTGGATCATCATATTGCTGCTGGTAGAGAAGTCCATTACATTCAACTGTATCTCAGTGTATCCATCTCTGTGTATAATATTCTCCTGGTTCTGTTCCTTTCACTCTGCATCAGTTCCTTCAGGTCATTCCAGTTCACATGGAATTCCTCCAGGTCATTATTCCTTTGAGCAGAATAGTATTCAATCACCAACAGATACCACAATTTGCTCAGCCATTCTCCAATTGAAGAGCAGCCCTTCATTTTCCAATTTCTTGCCACCACAAAGAATGTGACTATGAATATTTTCATACAGGTCTTTTTCCTTATTATCTCTTTGGCATATAAACCCAGAAGTGGTATGGCTGGATCAAAGGGCAGATAGTCTTTTAAAGCCCTTTGACATTGGTTCTAAATTGCCTTCCAGGGGTGTTTGTTTTTAAGAATGAGCATATTCTTCAGAGATAAAGGGGACAAGTGGACAAAAGCACTCAAAGAAAACTGACAAGTGTAATAAGGCAGAATATAAAAATAATTATTAAGAAGTATAAAATATCCATAAGAATATTTAAGGGGAGGACACCATAAAACTGTTCAGTGGAGAGAATATTATCTAAAGAATGCAATTCAGTGTTAGTGAACATTGTTAATATTGGACAATAATCTTATTCTAATTAAATAGTGATAGCTAGAGAGTTTGTCAGGGACCAATTGTATCAATTTCCAAGAAAAAGATCTCAGAAGAAATAAATAAATTAATTTTGCCTTTAAGTTAATTGACTAACATGTGATTATCTAATAATCCAATAGAAGTTTTAATGTTTGGTAAATTTTCTTCTGTGATGTATTAATATGAACTAATAAATGCTTATTTATTGACTATCCATTTTAGGTAGTTAAACTTCAGGACGGTTTATAATTATAAAATTTATGTTTTGTCAATGGAACTTTTTGGCTTATTTCAAACAATTGGATAGGGGACTGATTTATACCATTTATGAATTGAGATTATATTTTTGTGAGGTAATGAAACTATATGCTGCTAAATGTCAAATAATTTATGAAGGATAACAATGTACTTCCACATAAATTTCTATTTGGTGGTCTTAGAAGTTCTTGTTAGAGAAAAAATGAACTGCCTGATAGAAGTTGGTTTTTTAACTTACACTATTAAAAGACAAGGAACATTGCTCAGGAAAATATCATCTCATAATCATCTTTTTATTTTTAATATCATATTTTTCCAGATTACATAGATATACAATTTTAATAATTATTTCCTAAGATTTTGTGATTCTTTATCTCTCCTTCCCCTCCTCAAAACAGCAGTTAATATGATATAGGTTGTACATGTGGTATCATACAACACATTTTCATATTTGTCATATTGTGAGAGAAGATACATATTACTTAAAACAGAGGAAAATTCATGAAGGAAATAAAGTGAAGAAACTGTATGCTTCAATCTGCATCAGTTCCTTCTATGGTGGTCAGTAACTGATTTCGTCATGAGTTCCTGGGAGTTGTCTTAGATCCTTGCATTGTTCATAATAATGAAGTCATTCATAGCTGATCATTACTCATTATTTTTGATACTCTACATGATGTTCTCCTAGCTCTGCTCTCTTGACTTTGCATTACTTCAAAAAAATTCTTTCCAGGATTCTTTGTGATCATCCAGTTCATCATTTCTTATGACACAATACTATCACATTACAATCACATACCCATCTCATTATCATCTTGAACTTGAGGTGACCTAAAGGAAAAGCAATATCATGAAGACAATGGCAATGTATATACCAATAGCTGACATAACCAATTAGATAATAAAGCAATCTTAGAAAGAAATTTACAAGATTCTCCAAATCAAATCAATATCTTTCTTGATAATCTAGTGTCAAAATAAAGATAGATACAAAAAAGCATGGCAGGCATATATAAGAAAATAAAGTATATAGTTAAGAATAAAAGCTGCTCAAGGGGAGAGACTTCCATTTTTTGTTTTATATGCACATCACTGCACAATACTTAATGTGTGATAAACAATTTATCAATTATTATTTTTTGATTGAAGATAAGGATGATTTTTCCTGGCTTTTTAGAAAGTGGTATCTTTTTTCTCCTTTGTATTTCACAGAACACCAGGCCTGAATGTTTCTGAATCATTTATCATTTCATATTACATTTATTGTGTTATGTCTTCAAATAAATCTATGAAGTACATTAAAAACCATTTCTTACCTATTTTTTTTCAATTCCTTCAGTTTCTAACTTAGTATCTTTATGTTAAAGTTCAAATTTAACTGAAATTATGGGAGCTAAACTATTAATTATAATATTAATTAAAATTAAATTTGTACTAATTGAAACTAATTTGTACCTCTAGTTATATACAAAATATTTGTTGGGAAGTTAGATAATTTCATTAACTCATCTGGTTGATCTCCTGACTCCTTGAATTTTCACTGGTTGTCCATTGTGCCTGCTATTCTCCCTCTCATCTCCATCTCATGGATACTTTGACTTCAATACCAGATAAAATTCCACCTTCTATATGAAGCCTTTCCTGATTGTGCTCAATGTTAGTGCCTTCCTTCTAAGATTATCAATAATTTACACTACTTTATACAGAATTGCTTGTGTATTGTCTCCCCATTAAATTGTGAGCTCCTACCAACACGAACTGCATTTGCCTTTCTTGGTATCACCAGTGCTTGACACAGTAATGTTAACTTAACTTGGTTTCATCAAAATTTTTGAATCAATTCACTCACATCTGAACTGCTCAGCATACTTGAAAATATATAGTTGAATCCATCAGATGGTATTACCAGTTGATATGTAAATGATCCACAGTGAATAGTATAACTGCTTTTGAATATATACCTTGACCCTTTCTTTACAAAGTATGTTTCTATATGGGGATAGATCTCAAATTCTTAGATTTTCTTACAGTGCACTATTTACAGAGATATACTTGGAGATATATATGCATATATACATATATACACACATTAATGTAAACATATGTGTATATCCATATGTATACTATGTGTGTCTTTCCAATTTTGGAGATCATTTTATTAGCATCTGCTGATCCCTAAGGTATTTGTATAAGATTCAAACAGAAATCATACATACTAAGCCATGCATAAGTATCCTTGAAGGTTAAATATTGATAGTTTTAAAATGTAATATTATCTGTTTTGTTGAATTTTTATTTATTTTGTTAAATAATTTCCAATAGCAATTTAAATTGGTTTCAGCTGTACTCTGGAGTACTGTAAGACACATGCAGCTTACCTGCCTTTTGTTAGATATCTGCATTCTAATGTATTATAACAGTAAAATATCCAGGCAAGATCTGTTACTTTAATGAATTTATGCTACACTGTACATAATTTAAAGTGCAGTCAAATTATAAAGAAAAAATCCTTTATCTCAAATGTTTTGCATCCTGTTTTTGAAAGAAATCATTTCAGAGAAGGTAGAGTATTCAGTGCAGAGAAATTCCCCTGGAGGATAATTCCCCAGGGGGACAATTGACTGTTTAATTTAGTGTACTAGCAAGCTCCGTGCTTGCTTATTTTTGCTGTCTGAATACTAATTGCAGTATGCAGAAAAGAAATAGGAAAATCTGCTGGAGAAATTACCTTTGAAAGTGAGCATGACAGGTACATATATGATAGACACACTACTATATATATATTTTTCACTCACATCAGTTGAAACATTAATATTGAGAGGGTCAGTTAATGATATTTTTGTTTAAGGAATAACCAGTAGGGTTTGTATTTCAAATTCCCTATTCTAAGTTATAGTTGCCTAAGTTGATAGTTCACTTTTCTCATTCCTCTCCTGCTCTTCTCTGCTATTAGGGAGGTAGGATGTTAAACTACAATTGCGGCTCTGGGAAAACACTGTCAAGCACAATTTGTATCCCATGCAAGAAACACATAATTGGAAGGGACTGAAGAGAAATCCTGACATGTTGTCTATCTCCTATTAAGCCAATGTCTGTGTGCAGTAGTGTGACATATACCATATTGTTGATTATGTTACAAAGTCCTTTACCTTACTCACATAGCAGGGTGTGTGGGAAGAGTTGAAATAGGTCAGGATTTGGAGTTGGAAGCCCAAGATTTGAATCTTGACTTGGGCACTCACGAGCTCTGGAACCATGGGAAACTTATTTTACCTTGCTTTCATCATCTGTTAAAGGGAGTAAGATAACACTTGCATTACCTAACTCTACATGGGCATTATGAGGAAAATACTTTATAACCCATAACATACATTGCATTTCAACTTAATAGACATAAAATGTCTACTGTGTGCCAGAGACTGAAAGGCTTTATGGATACAAAGACTAAATGATTATTGCTTTCAAAAAGCTTACATTATACAATAGGTCAACAGGAAGCATAGAAAGAGGAATCAATGTGTATATTAATAAGTCAACATAGCATGCATACAAGATACAGAGAATAATCGCAATCAGGGGATATAGAAAGGCTGTGTGAATTGCTATTAATTTATGTAATTATAAAATTGGGGTAGGCACACCTGATTCTTTTGGTACTTACAAAAGAAAGACCACAATGACAGTGGGGAGTAATGCTGCAGTTCCTTTAATATAGCACAAAGGCTGTAGGAATGAACAGGCATAGAAAGTAAAGAAGAAAAACATGGTGGAGGGAAGGAATACAAAAGCATACAGCTTAGAGGTGAGAATGGACTGGTAGGGTAAGATAGGCAGCATGGGTAAGACCATTGGGGAGAGTCAGAGTAACCATGAATTAGAGCGTTCAATACCAAAGACCCAGATGCAGAAAAGACAGCTTTTGCAACAGAAGTTTAGAGTCTCATTTTATAGGGCTTTGGTAAGGGACAAATTAATTCTTAATTATGCCACATTGGGGATAGTTCATTAACATATCTATATGTCAGCAATAATTTAATGTTTATATATCCACATCATCTTAAAGTTATCAGTAACATTTCGTGTTCTGCCGGTCTTATTGCAGTTGTCTGGAGCTTAGCTGTTGTTTACATATCATAGGACCAAAAGTCTCTGACAGAAAAGACTAGATAACTTTTCCTGACTTAACACATAGTCTCAGGATGTAATTTTTGGTTAAATATAGTAGAATTTACAAATTATTTTCCTTTGATATTTGGGATGGTCTATACATGATTTCTAGATTCCCCTTTACAACTGTTCCTCCTGCTATTATTAATTTATATTGGCTTTTTATAAACTTATTTACTAGACTAGAAATAGGGTGATTAGGGGGACCAGACAAGAGACAATTTGAAATTATATAGGTACTGGCACTTGAGTTCAGAGAGGATCGAACAATAAGGAATTAAAGGAAGACGGTATCATCAAACAAGACTTGAACTGGGCAGCTCAAATGAACCAGTGGAAAGAGTAATGGATTTGCAATCAGAGGACATTGATTTAAATCCATTCTTATTATAATCATGAAAGCATGCTAGATTTGGAGTGGGAAGATGTATTACCAAATACAGTTTCAGGAGAGGTCATCTAGCCTAACTCTCTCATTTTAGAGGTGAAAAATTGAGATCCAAAAGAAAGAAATGACTTGTCCATGGTCACCCTTCTAACTCTTAAAATATGATTCTATTTTGGAAAACAATTTTCCCTCTCTGGACCTCTGCTTTCTAATGTGCAAAATAAAAGAGTTAAACTATAGATGACTGCTAAAGTATCTGTTATCACTAAATCCTTTGAACTATATGTGTGTGTGTGTGTGTGTGTGTGTGTGTGTGTGTTGTTATTATTTATTTATTTATTTATTTGGATTAACTATTGTTAATCTAAGTGATTACAGAATACTTCTGAATATAATACTGAAAATCTGTAGCTAACAGTGCCTAAGGTGTCAGCTAACTGAATTGGTAGGAACAGATATTCTCTAACAAAATAAGTCTATTGAGACATTACATGGTTACATGTGCATAAAGAATATATAATAAGTATTCTGAATTAAGCCTCATTCAATTGACTCATTATGGTATAAATTAAATTCATTGTTAGTAGACCATTATATATGGTAGGTCCTAATAATAGAAAAGACCTTAGGATTGAGACTTGTGATGGATACCAGACTAATTTAGCCCCAAGTGACTCATCAATATTGAGTTAGCCATTAAGTGATTAATTAACATTTTCAGACTAGCAATTCACAAATAGTGTCCCCTAAGACAAGGAGGTATTATGGTCTGTATAACTGCCTACTCCAGTAATATCACAAATCATTTGTATAGTAAAATTTAAATATAACTAAAGCTTTAAAATATTTATAATGCCAACTAGATGGTACAGTGGATAGAGCATGGAGTCAGAATAATCTGAGTTCAAATACCACTTTCCACACTTAATACGTATGTAGCCATGGGCAATTCAGAAAATTCTCTCTGTCTCAGTTTCCTAATCTGTAAAAGGAACTAATGAAAGTATCTATCTCTGAGAACTATTGGGAGGATCAGATGAGATAATGTTTATATACTACTTTGGAAACCTTAAAATCATTACTAAATGCTAACTATTTTAATTATTATCAATAGGGGCCATAATTAAGATAATATTTCTAAATTGTAAATTTAGAGACAGAAGTCACCTTAGAAGCTAACTAGTCTAATCACTTCAAAGATGATAGAGATTTGAAAAAAAAACTTATCTGGGAAAGATCACACAGGTTATAGAGCAACCAGGTTTAGGTTTGAACCCTGATCTCTTAATTCAAAGTTCATAAATAATAGAAATCTATTCCCATAGATCTATAAATTATATAAGTATGTCCTATTGATGGGTTGAGAAATATATGATAATTTTTAAAACCCTTACCTTCCATCTTCAAATCAATACTGTGTATTGATTCTAAGGCAGAAGAGTGGTAAGGACTAGGCAATGGGGGTAAAGTGATTTGCTCAGGGTCACACAGCTATGAAGTGTCTGAGGTGAAAAGGGTGAAATTACGGCTGAGACTGAATGTATAATTAATTTAGATCACAAAGAATTTTATTTATAAAAATCCTAATGAAAAACTCAAATAATAAAATACCCAAGCCAGGTGTCAAATTTTAGTCTAGTCTAGTAGTAGTCTCACGGTAACTGAGGATGACGATTGTCTTTGTGCGCTTTTGTGCACAAAGAGACTTGTGCGTGAAGATTTAATGGAAAAGTCCATGCACAGAGACAGTCCCACTCTCTCAGCGTTGGAAGCCTGGGTCCATTGGCACAAAAAGTTGTTACACCTGGAGACTTCCTCATCTGCATTAGATGGCCATGTTGTCTTTTGTGCTCCAACACGCCCTAAGCACTTTATGGTGATTTAATTGATATAGTAGAGAAGATTAAGAAGGGAGAAGGAAAGGATGAAGGAGGAAGGAATCAACTTGAACTCCAAAAGGGGCTCAGCTGAGATGCCTTGACCTGATTCATGTCAAGGACAAAAATCACCATCAAAACCCAGACAAATAACTGCCACCACTCTCAAGATGTCAGAACGCCTAGCAAGCTGCCAGCCAGAGTCACCTCTCCAGGGAAAGACCAAGAGGCAGGAAGTGACGTGCCTTATATGGATGTTTTTACATGACTTTTCTGCATCTCATCTGTACCAATGAGGACTTAGCTTGACTTAGGACAGCTCAGAGGTCTGTCCTTTTTTTGCACATGTCTGTTGAAGGCCATCTCCTCAGATAATTAAATCTTGAGTTTGAAGCAGACCTTCAAAATCTTGTTAAACTGAGTAGGGTGGAGAATGTAGAATTTACAAGAGCTGATTCTGTTATTCCAATTCCAAGTGTCTCCATTGTTTCTGATCAGGAATGAACTAAATCACATCTTCTAAAGAATGGTCTGATTAAGGTGTAATAGTTTTAAAATTCACAGAGGCCAGATTTGAATCCAGGGCCTCCCATCTCTGGGCTTGGCTCTCAATCCATTGAGTCACTTAGCTGCCCCAATTTTTTAACTTTTAAATTATTTTTAAATAAACATTTTCAACAGAGCCATAACTTGTGCAAAGAGACTTGAGACTTTACTTAGGCTCCCAGATGTATAGGGCAATGTCAGAAGTTCTGATTCTTTAGTAGGTATAAATAACAAAGTTTAGTAACAATATAGCAAGAACAATTATTTTTGGAATAGGTGACATGCTGAGGCAAACTCCATTTCCATCTCTGAACTCTCTCTCCTTTATTCCCATATCTCACCAGCAATAGTCTTGAACTCCTATCAGGGGTTTCCCCTAACTGCTCAACTGAAGACATGTTTCAAATGGCCTCTTCCAGGTACAGTTTGAGATGGTTATCCCAGGCTTACAAAACTTCATGCATGACTCAGAGATAGCAAGGAAAACAGATAATGAAAGAAATGGTAAAAGTCCCCTCAGAGAAGGAAGAAATAGTGATTAGATAGGGGAAAGGGATTAGCAGTGATAGGACCCACCTTCCCCTGAGTTTATCCCTGGCTTGAAGATATCTTTCATTCTAAACTAAAACCTGCAGATGCAAACAGAAAATGGATTGTGAGACTAAAAGAAGGGAACACGGAGTCAACTGTAAAGATTATAGACTCAAAGAACAAAACCTCTGAATAATAATTATGAGATAGGGAATAGGAATGTCAAAAACTAAAATAAATGCTTTTGTCTCTTAATTCATGGTAACTGAATAAATTAAATTACAAGTAGTAATTCAACAAATTCTTTACATTGGGAGAGTCTATACATAATTAACTTGTAAATGTAAGAAGGGGTAATCTCAGATCTTTTTGGATCAGAAAATCTGTATGTACATTATAGCTCCTACACTTACTTATTCTATTTCTTTTGACAAATCACTTAATCTTTCTGATAAGATTCTTTAATCTCTAAAATAGTATTAGTGTTAACTACTTTGAACACCTTACAAGACAGTCCTGAAGATATGTGTAAATCTGTGATATATTGTTAATTGTTTAGGTCCTGAAGTCATAATTTATGGTAAAAGTTCATCATTGTCAAGGTTACTCATAAAATTTCCTTGAATTTCCCATAAAACACAGTACATATTCTTTAAAAATTGCAGTTGGAGAAAGACTTATTTAAAAGGAGCCAGTCTGCATCAGAGAACAAAGGTTCTAAGATGGTCATTATGGAAATAATTTATTATAAATTATTTTTAGAAAACAAGTTAAACTATTGCTCATACTAGAAATTGGAACAGGTGTCCACAAATTTCTAGTGTAATGTAATGAAAGTTATTACAGCTTTAAAAGAGGACTAATCTCTACCAGTAGCAATGCAATGATCCAGAACTATTCAGGAACACCTGAGAAAGAACACTATCCACCTCCAAAGGAAGAACTGTGAGAAAAGAAACACCGGAGAAAAACAACTGTTTGATCACATGGGTTGGTGGGGCTATGATTAGGAAAGTAGACTCTAAAAGATCACCCAGGTGCAAATATTAATAATATGGAAATAGGTCTTGATCAATGACACATGTTAAACCCAGTGGAATTACACCTCAGATACAGGAAGGGGATGGGGAGAGGGAAGGGAAAGAACATGAGTCTTGTAACCATAGAAAAATATTCTAAATCATCTAATTAAATAATTTTTTAAAAGAATAAAAAATAAAAATGGACTTAGACTTTTTGAACCTCTGTAGAAGAAAGATTAGAGTCATTAAAACTGATGATTAGGGGGAATTGATCTTGAAAGGCTCTCTTCCTGGAGCTCCAGTACCACATACCAACTTACTATTGCACATTTCAAAATAGATTTCTCATAATTATCTCAAACTCAATATATAAAAAAAAAGAATTCTATATCTCTTCCTCCAAACCTCCCTCCACCAAAACTTTTCCTTTTACCATCAAGTGTACTACGATCCTTCAAGCCACAGAGGTTCACCACCTTAGTATCATCCCCTTTCATTAAACATTCATTTGGTTTCTGAATCATGTAATTTATTTTTTCTATATCTCTAAAATATGTTACCTTCTCTCCACTCATATAGTTACTATCCTAGTTCAGGTTCTTATCATCTCTTACTTGTGCTGTTGCAATAGCCTTCCAATTGGTTTTCTTGCTTCAATTCCCTTTCCGTGCCAATCTACCACCTGCAGAATTCATAAAGTGATTTTCTTAAAAGTAGTGAACAGTGATCCCCTTTTGCCAGTAGCCTCAAATGTACATTGACCTGTCTGATATAAAACTCTTTCCTTCTGACCCCATCTCAAATTTTCAATCATATACATTACTCCCCTCCATTCAATATACATTCTAATTAGATTAACCTACTTGTAGTTCCTTCCACAAAGCATTCCATTTCCCAACCCTGTGTCTTTGATCTCAATAGACATCATACTTGACTGTTCTCCATCCTCACATTTTACCACCACTGGGTTCTTTCAAGATTCATGGCAAGTGTATTTTTCTGTAGGCCTTTCCTTGGCATCCTCAGCACTGCTTTTATTTTTCCTTGAAGACTATCTTATATCTATTCTCTGTGTATTATGTACCTTTTTATGCACATACTCTCTTCTTTATTTGAACTCTTTGAGTGAAAGAACCTTTGTGTTTTTTTTCTCCGTGTCCCCAGCAGGTAGTGGCTGATAGTTTTGATTATTTTTAGGGTGATCTTATCATCATCAATTAACTGATTCTTCATATTATATCACCATGAGGAAAGAGAGGACACAAGGAAGCCAAAGGAAATTGAAAAGAGAATTTTTTTAATTGACCAGGAAGTGTCAGGAAGACCACCTAAGTCTATGTCTTCTGCTAACTCTTTTTGACTAAGCAGAATGAAAATATTCTCTGTGGATATGATAAAGAATACGTGGTTGAATTACATTTGGCAATATGAGTGGCTCTCACATTGAAGGCTAAGTGGAAAATGAGAAAAATCTGAGGAAATAAATTTGTATCTTCTTTCTCATATTCACTGTGAGTATAAATCCATTGAGTGAAATGCTCACGTTTCCTTCTCTGTTTCTTTGTCTGTCTTTCCCTCTGTGCCTATATGTCTCAGTCTCTCTCTGTGTCTGTGTGTGTGTGTGTGTGTGTGTGTTCTCCCTTTTACTTTCAGGTATTTCAATTTGGGTAAGTTAAATTCTACCTTGATAAGACTCCATTTTAAATATAAGGCAGTATTTGGTTGTAAACTGTAAAGCACTACATGCTATTTCCTCAGAGGAAAGAATTCCCACTGATACAGATCAGCAACTTAACTACACTACACTCTTACTTAGATACTTCAAAATTCCTCCCTTTTCCTAGGGAAAAGTCTGCTTTTTTGCAAGAAGTTTGAATACGTTTGGCAGCTTGTATTATAGAGTGGAAAAGTGTAAAATTCTATGTAGCTTTCAGCTTTTTAGGAAGGGAGCAAATGTTCCATGTAACAAAGTAGAATTTACCATAAATTCAGATGTTGAGTAGTTATCACCATTGAGGGAAAAAGAATCAATTGTAACTGAATAAATTATTAAAGTTATGCAGAATTATTGATGCACTAGAGAAATACATGAGAATTATGTGGGTCTGAGCAATGGAAAGATCATCAATTAAGCAAATACAATGAGTTTATAAATAGCATTAAGCAATGGGGAGCTTGCCTTTGTGAGTTGGCATGCTAAATTTCCTAGGGTAATTGACAATCAAACAGATTTTCTTTGTGTACATTTAAATTTATGAATGGGAGAAAAAAGAATATTAAAATGTAGACAATCTATGGTAAAAATTAAATGATAATGTCATATCTGTTAAATTACAATATTTATGAGATTTGCAGATGGCTGCTAGGGAAAGAAAGAGCATAATTTACATATACCAATTGTGTCTGTGTCCAGAATCTGTATAGGCACAATTCTCAGCTTATTTGCAAACATCTCTCCAGTTAGACTGTGTCTGCACCACAACTGATGATCAAAAACCTAAACTCAGCAAGGACCAAGCAAGCACTGATTTAAAATACTATAACCTTTTGCTTGAGACATGCATGCCAAGACTATTTCTTCTTTATTAGTCTCTAATATTTTGACACCTTCTTTGGAAATTAAATCATTAAGGGTCATTTTTAAAGGACCAGTTATAAACATTCTGCTACATACATGATCCTTCCCCCCAACTGGTACATTAAAATTTAAATCTTTGGAGATTTGATGTCCTCTAATGAGAGCCTGTAGAGTGCTGGGACATCACTATAGGAATCAGCCTTGAGCAAAGTAGAAAATATGAAAGGGTCTTTGAGAAAACTGTGGTGGATTTTAGGAAATATCTACTACAGCTAAAAGAAAACTAGTCCTGGTAGGCACTGGATAGAATACTAATCATGGAATCAGCAAGACCAGGATTCAAATTTGACCTCAGATACTTCCTGACTCTGTTATACTGGGGAAGTCATTTAATCTCTGTTTCACTATCCTCAATTGTAAAATGGGGATAATAACAGCACCTATCTCACAGAGTTGTGAATATCATATGAGATAACATTTGTAAAGTATTTGGAACAATTCCTGGCACATAGTAGTAGTAGTCTCTTGGTAACCGAGAATGATTGTCTTTGTGCGTTTTCATCTATGGATAGATGAGTGTGCACAAAGACACTTGTGTGTGAAGGTTTAAGTGGAAAAGTTGATGCACAGAGTCAGCCCCACTCTCTCGGCATTGGAAGCCTGGGTCCAGAGGCATGAAAGGTCGTTACACCTGGAGACTTCCTCAGCTGCATTGGATGGCCGTGTTGTCTTTTGTGCTCCAACATGGCCTAAGCACTCCACATAGTAGGCACTATATAAATGCATATTCCCTTACCCTCACCCCTTTTATGTTCTATCTGACATAGCAGTAGTGACAATTAATTATGGAATTTTATAGTTGTAAAGGATCTTAAGGATTATCCTGCCAAATTTCTGTATTTTTAAGGAAAACACAAAATATCTGCTATTATTTCTTCGAATGTACATTATACACTGAGTTAAGAGAGATGGTGGTTCAAACCCTACTTCTAACATGTTCTAGATACTCAAAAGTGAACGAACCATTCGGCCTCTTTGATGCTCAATTTTTCATCTATAAAATAGGGAAGATAATACCTGTAACATTTGCCTCATTGAGATTTTGTCAGTTTCAAAACAAATAATGTATGTAAAGCTCTTTTTTGAATGCTCTGTGAATATTGATCATCACCAAGAATATTTCTTGGACTCAGTCTTCCTGATTTCCAGATATAATATTTTTCCACTACATTATACAACTTGCAACAACAAGCATTCATTCAAAATCCCAGTCAGTAGCAGTTAGTTAAGAAAAAAAAAAACCCAAAGCTTCTGCTAAGCTTATTAGCTACTAGAAAGTTTAAGAAATGTATTTTATCCCAATTCTTCAGAATGTTCCCTTTTTCCTTTTGCCATTTCCTTTCCCACTCCCCACTCTGCTCCCATATCAACTGTGTTACTAATTAAGTTATGCCCCCTAAATTTTGACTGTCCTGCATTGTTTTGTATGTAATCCATATATTTGCACTTTAAAAAAATAATTTTATCAATAGCCTTCATTTTTCATTCACCTACATTCACCTACACCCAAATTGGTAGCAAAACTAAAATCAAGAAATAGTAGATTATAAACAGACAGTTAACATTCATTTAGGACACATGGGAGATAGAGTAGTGGTACACACATGAGCTATTCAATAAAATCCAACAAGCATTTATCAATTTCCAATTTAAAATTAAAAGTACAGCAAGAGGTAAAATTCACCTACTTTTTCAATATGCCTTTTCCTCTACATCTTATAGACAGTCAACATATTAAAAAAAAAAGAGGGGGAAATTGATCAGTGAAACTAACTAATAAATCCAACAAAATTGAAATTATGGACAGTTTTCCACATCCAGTCTCCACCTCTGCAAAGAAGGTGGGTCACCTTCCAAGACATATCTATGACATCAAATTTGGTTGTCCCTATATTTTTGGTCTGATATTAAGAAAAGTTTTTTTTTTTTTCTGTCTATAAAACAACCACTAATTTCAGGAGTCTGTATCACTTAAAATCTGAGATACCAGCATCAATCCTTGTGCTTGCTGTTAGTGAATTTCAAAGAAACCACAGATCTTACCACATAAACAACAGATTTACTTTAGCCAAACAGGAAATGTTGGCAGCAGGGATTAGAGGTTAAATGAGAATACTTGATATCATAGTAATTAAAAGAGAAAGTGGTCTATTGGGTAGAGCACTGGATGTGAAATCTATTCTGTTCTCTGCCATTCATTGCCTTTCAACAGACATCCCTTATTTGATCTTTCCACATAGATAAAGAACAAAGAGTTGTTCGAGATTTACAGTAATATGGTAGAAGCAAGGAAATGATTTCTATAGCACATTTTTCAAAGAAACAATTTAAAGAATGTATTACTGAAAGATATCTAGAATCATTTGATTTTGAAAATGAGCACAAAGAAATAAAGAATGCTGAAATAATACAAAGAGAAGAAGTTAATATATCATCTTTGGACTAAAAGTTATGCTTTTTTTTCTGCTGACCTATGACAATGAATAGAAATCCAAATTGGTAGCAAAACCTGAAATTAAGAAGTATAACAGATTCAGATTAGGAAACACATGAGTCATCCAATAAAATCCAACAAATATTTATTAATCTCCAAATGAATATGAAAAATATAATGAAAGATTCTTCAGATATAAATATGGAAATGGGAAAAATCAATTTTTATTTTCAAGGAGATTTTATTTCTTTGGGAATGTAGCAGTGCAATGGAAAGAGTCCTGAATGTGGAATTACTGAATTTGGCATCATGAAGCTTGAGTTTGAACCTTGGCTGTGCTATTTACTACTTGCATGATGCTGTTAAGTCATTTAACTTCTCTGATTTTTGGTTTCCTCAACTGTAAAATGAATAGTTTAGACTAGATCACCTATAAGATTCTTTACAAATAAAAGAGATCCTATAATTCAGATTATTATAAATGGAAACTTATGGAGGGATGAGAAAGCAGTGACTAATTAAAGGGTTAAGTATTATATATCCAATGTACCATGAACAGTGTGCCCAGAGATCCTAGCCAAAATTAATGTGAAAAGAATGATAGTGACACCACATTTTAACAATCTTGCTAGTGCATGGACCCAGTAGAAAGTAAGCTCTTTGAGGGTAGGAACCTATCATTTTATCTTTCTATTTCCAGCACCTAACATAATGTTTTGCACAAAGTAGACATTTAACAAAAGCCTTCTTAAATTTAATTCACTTAAACTTTATTGACCCAGCTGCAATCATTTCTAAACCTAACTACTTAGGTATTTATAAAATGTTCTACTTCCATTCCTAAGAACACTAACTGACAGAAAAGTACATAAAAAAGCATCCACTCCTTCTTGATGAAAGACTGTAGATCTGTATCAGTGAGTGCTCTCTGTGTGTATCTGAGGGGAAGAGAAAGGCTGCCAAATCAGCAGTGAAAGACAGGGCTGCTGAAAATGCCATATGGAAGAGAGCGGGAGTCCCTAATGTGAATTCCACCAGGAAGCCGTCAACTTGTCACAAATGTTAACAAGGAAACTGACATTTTCTTCTCCTCTTTCTTTCAAGCAACCCCAGGGCATTGATTTTTTTTTTTTAGAAATGCAGTAACCTCTGGAACATCAACCCTTGTCTATTTCCACTCATATTCTGTCCTTCCAGTCTCTATTTCTTTTCACTACAATTGTTTCTTTAAATTTTTTGTACATGACTATATATAGTTGCAAATAAAATATGTAGATCCTTATATGAGAGGAGATGAAACTCACCTCTGGAAAAGTAAAGGAGAAAAAGAAGATCGAGGAAATTATTGTTAGTGTCTAAACTGTAGCAACTTGACAGAAAGTCACTGTAAAGAAATCATTTTTTAACCAAATATGAAGTAGGATGTCAAAGAAGACAGCTATTAGAGGGAGACAGAAACAGAGAGATAGAGGTAGAGGCAGAGAGAGACAGAGAATGAGACAGAGGCAAGGAAGTGGGCAATTATTTATTTTCTTGCCCTCTTGGAATATGGATTCTTTATGGCTCTCTTGATATAGTCATAAGATTACAAAGAAAAACAATTATAATACACTGTACTCATCAAAATTTTAAAAGCCACAAATTCATGGACCCCAAATAAGAATCCTTGTGACCATTTTAAAACAAACCTTTTAGATTTGAAGATTCTGATTTTCATTGTGCCTACATTAAAAAAAAAAACTAAACTAAAACTAAAACTCTTCTCCATTAAAATTCCATTCTGTTTTATCACTGTGGCAAGATGGTGGTCCTGGATCATTGAAAATGATACCATCAGAGTATAAGCTCTGAAAAAAACTTTATATACAGTTCTTGAAAAGAAATGTAGTCCAAAAACTATCCTTCCTAATTACATTGAAGTACATTTCTTTGATCTACATCAAGTTAGAAAAAAATTGATTCCTGAATTATAAAAGTTTCAATATCTCTTACAAGGTTTGACAGATTAAAATTTAAAATTTTCAAATGTTGGAATGAATCTTTGACCTCATCAATTTCCTGCAATGTTACAGTCCACAATTCATTTGTTCCTGCCAATCCTGTGTCTCTTGCTTATTTCCTAATCTAAGATCACCAGAGGGAGTACACCTAAAACTCTGAAGGCTTTTTCTTTCTATCTCCTGACATCGTGAGTACAGGGATGAATCATGCTGTATGCCTACTTTGCCACCTCTCACCTTCACTATATGACATACCTATATTCTCTTCCTATCATGAAAGGAATTCCCTGATTTCATATTTTGCTCCTATTCTCCTATGAAGTTTCTCAATTGCAATATACAGTGCAGGAAGGAGAGGCTGTCCTGTTCCTGAAATGGGGGTGCTGTCTCCATATTGAAGCTAGTTTGGGTGCTCTAGAAGGTCCTTTAGAAGGGCAGTAACTCAGGTGAGACAATCATCCAAAGCAATTCAGCCCTATGAGTATGCTTACTACCTAAGAGAAAGAATCAGAAAGTGACCTGGTAAAATAAGGATGGAAAAAGACAGAATTACTCACTAAGAGTAAGTTGGGGAAAGGGAGCTGTGTATTCCTCTAGTGCATGCAATGGCATACAATGGCAACAGATCTTTAGGGAAGTTTCTAGCATATTGAATGGACTCCCTGTGTTGAATTTATAATAGATTATACATGAAACTAACACAAGATGGGTGCATGTAAATAGATTACAACCTATCTCATTGGAGGACTTATGATGACTAATGTTATTACAAATAGATAAAAGTTTTGAGGCTTAGTATAGTGTCAAAGTGCTTAGCACAGTGCATGGCAGATAGTAAGGACTATATAAAAGTTACAGTAGTAGTAGTAGTAGTAGTAATTTGTTATAAAAATGAAATCTTTAGTAATAATTAATTGGTAATATAATATAGAAAAGTATTGTCTTTTGGATCCATGCTCTACAACCACACCTGCATAGGTATAGTCCAACCCCAAAGCTGTAGAAGCCAACAGGAATAAGAATGAGATTGCCCAACCTGGCTCCAGTCATCTTTTATTGAAATAATCTGGGAAGATTGAATCACAATGGTGATAATGTCAGCTTTTCATAAGTTATTGGTTTTCTTCGTGTACTCTAATTGTACTATTGTACTGAATTAATACTCCACTACACATGTTTTGGAGGATAAAAAAAAAATTAGTAACATCCAAGCAGACCTTGAAAGACAGTGGAGGGTGGACAAATAAGGTAAGTTGGTGGTGGTTAGGAGATATATAAAGTGGGTTGTTGCATTAGGATTCAAGCTATTTATTGAAAGGTCTGCTCATTCAGCAAGGGATATATATAGACAGAGTATTATCAGCTAACTCCAGAATTCCATTAAATACTACATTTAAATGGAATCAGCTTTAAACAACTCCAACTAGCCAAAATATAGATCAGCTTTTTAAACATGAATAACATAAATGGCTCTAGTTTTCACATGAAAAGTGCATGTCAAAACAATTCAGCAAATTGCAAGACCATCCTATACTTTTGGGTCAGAGGAAATGATTTAGGACTTCATCACTAAAATCCATAACTACTATGGACTATCATATGTGGTCCACTATATCAGGTCAACTTTATTTTAACCATACTTCATTTTACTTTCTAGCTTTTAGCTTGCCAGGAAAAGGGCTTATACACATGTGTGCTCAATGGAACCTTTCCCTCCTTCTAGCTCTATTGACCCATCCACATTCTCAATTCTGGAAGCATTAATGAATCCCAGAACATTGGCTATCATGACATCATTTAGCCAGAGAGACTCGCAACTTTCATCAGTGTCAGCCCTTAATGTGCCCTTGTCCTGTCTGTTAGATATAGACATGACTCATCTATTAGGCACATCAGAGCAAACCTTGGTGCTTTCCTGGTTCCAGTGAACTGAAGTTATTTATTAACTCAAAAGTGGGACTTAGTACTATAGTATTTCAATTCTATATCCTTATTAAATTCCTTAGGAATTAATACTTTTTAGGGCTAATCCCCCTCCTCCTCCCAGCAAGGAGGTAGCAGGTAGACATGGATAGTATGGACACACATCAAGTTATAGCAAGTAGTTCTTTTCCCACATAGATGATGGAGTGGAACACCAAAAAATCATTGAAAAAATATGGTTGAGAAGCTAATATTCAATTTGAATGAAGACATTTACAACATACTTGCTAACTGGCTATTTTACATCTTCTCTCTACAAAGTATAACCTCATAAATGCAAAGTAGGCATCCTTTCTTTCTAATGGCTTCTCTCTTTCATCAATCTCTCTGTTGGTACTGCTTTTAGTTTAACTGTTCCAATAACCACTAAGCTCCTGCACCAGGGTTCACTGAGAGAAGAAGCAAGGTGTCTTTCAAGATTTCACAAAGTTTCTAAGAAAAGAAAGAAGGTATAAGTGAGGTGGAGTATCATCCCTAGCCCAGGATTATCCAGAAGACTGGGATCATTGTTAGTAGCTAGCTGAAGTTAATGAGATAAATGTCTCCATTTGATATTCCAGAGTCAATAGATATCCCTTGAATTTCAAAACCAATAAGAATAAGGGAGAGTAAGGGGGAAGAGATTGATCTTAATTCTGCCTCAATATGCAATAAAAATTCATTGAAACCAATAGGAAGTCATCAGAGAACATTTGTACATTCTTTGTAGGGAAGTATAGGAGTACTTTTTTTTCTATCCCTAAGCAGGGAACTATAGAATCAGTTTTTTTTAAAGGCAAGTATCAGTTATCTATATCTTTGCCTATATTTATATATCAAATATATATATATATATATATATATATATATATTTGGAAAGGAGGATATTTAAATCCAGTCCCCATGCATGTAATTTTTCAAATCCAGAGAATTCTCCCTGGCTACCATTCAAGAATTTACTCTTTTTGATGGAATGGACTGTTGTAGATATAGTACAAGCATCTCTCAAACACAGCACATAGTAAATGCTTAATAAATGTTTTATTTAAAATTTATGTCGATTATTATTGAAATTTACAAAAGAAAGATGACAGGTTCTCTCTCTCTCTCTCTCTCTCTCTCTCTCTCTCTCTCTCTCTCTCTCTCTCTCTCTCTCTCTCTCTCTCTCTCTCTCTCTCTTTCTGCAAAGGGGTTCAAAATACCTAATCTTGACATTAGACATGAGGAGAAAATTATTCAGTTTGTTGAAATATTTTTCATGTCTTCACTGTAAATCTAACAATTTTATGTCCTTTACTCCATGTGCCTTGTCTCAGAGCAAAAGAAGCACTACCAGAAAGAGGTGAACAGTACTATGAAAATCAATTGTATTACCTGGGTGTTAATAAGCTTGTGTCATTGATATCACAGGCTTTTAATTCATTATGCCTTTATGGACTTCTATCCCACAATGCTAGAGCTATGTGACAATGCCCCAGGGATCTCTCACTCCCATATCATTTAAATAGTCTTTTTTTTTAATGTGTACCAAAAAGAGATACCAGGTGTCTAGCAGTGTTACACTCTGCCATTATATTATCACTACTTTTCTTTGCATAAATACAGGGTTGACTTTTTACCACTTAAAGCTTGTCCATTCATTAGATTGAATAGTTTTCCAAATACACAACAATGAGGGTTATCTCTGGGTCTTTCAACAGAGCTGTCTTGGACTTAATTTAAAAAATGATCTCTTGTTTCTTAAATGATGATTGTGTCTGCAGTGTGTAGCATTATCCACTGGAGAATTATAATTAAAAAGATTAATTTGGAGACTTTATGTTTGACAGAAACAGGTATTTGACTTCTTATTGGTGAAATCAGAAGAGTACCAAGCTTGAATCATACTATATAGAGCAATCTTAAGGAAGAAAAAGAACATGTTGAAGTTAGTGCAGGGTCCCATTTCCTGGGAATAGCATTTTAATATATTGAAAGTGATTAGCACAAGGGGGTGAATTTTATATTAGAAGGTACAAAATCCCCAGGGAAAAATAATACCAGGAGGGGTTTGGTGCATCCATGAAAAATGGTAACATAATTATGGACCACTTTTTGGATCTGTACTCATGACAAAATAGAAGACTCATTCCTATTGAAAACACTAGAATATATAGGACTAAGTGGGCCTTTCCTCAAAATAATAAACAGTATGTATACATACTGTTTATTATTTTTGAGGAATATATATATATAAAGTACAAATATTATTTCACTCTTATAGAAGATACCATAGTGTTTGAGAAATTAATGTTCTTGATCATAGGCACAAATTCTAAGGTTCTGAGGTGAGATTCAAATAAGCTTCCTGATGCCAACTGAGCTCTTTCTTTAAAAATAAAATAAAACAAATTTTAAAATGTTTTACTGATTTTTTTCCATCATAATAATTTTCCAGTGACTACGTTCTCTCCTCATCTATGAATGAAATAATTCCTTGTAAAAAAGAAAAAGTCATACAAAACAACACAATACATTGAACTTGTATAGTCTACCTAAATTTCAGTTAACAATTTCTCTACTGAAAGACAAGACACGTGCTGCATCAAGAAGTCCTCTAATGTCCATTAGAACCTCAATTATTTAACATTGTACTAGAAACACTAGCTGTAGCAATTAGAGAAGAAAATAAATTAAAGATATTCAAATAGGCAATGAGGAGACTAAAATATCACTCTTTACAGATAACATGATGGTTGTAATATTTATTGGGAAAGAAAATGGGAAGATTGGAAAACAGGGGATAATGGGAGGTTTGTATGGGGTATGGAGGAGTTAAGGGGAGAGAGGGTATATTGCTTGGTGAAGCAAGGGAGGGAGATGCCCCCTGCTGAGAGGAAACAGCAGGGGTCCAATGAGGTCTGTTTGTCTTTGAATGACTGAAACTGAAGTTCAGCTCCCTCTGTGACCAGAAATGATAGTCCACGCATCTGACTACGTATTCAAATAATGTAAAGTTTAATAACTAGTTGGGATTGGAGTTTTTTTTTTAGCTTCAGACCTGAGGCCAGGCCCCAGAGGCTGGCAGAGGGTTCTCCCATTCCCATCTACTCTATATCAGTCCACTTTTGTCTTTTTTTAGAATCTTAGCAGTAGACAGAAAGCAAACAAGAACAGATCTAACCTTCAGAAGAGATTGGACTTGAATCTTCAGGCTGAACCAAGAAAGAGCATAGCACTCCAGACTGGCTGATCAGCTCCTTCTTCCTCCAACACCCGGAGGCAAGTCCCACCCGGCAGGAAGGAAGTGCTAGTCACAAGACCCAACTGCCACTCCCAGTTGGGCCCTTCCCCCACAAACTGTCAGTCTTGTTTCCTTTCCACATGGTCTACTTAAAGAATCCTAGCGAATCAACTAAAAAGCTAGTGGAAATAACCAACAACTTTAGCAAAGTTGCAGGAAACAAAATAAACCCACATAAAGCATCAGCATTTCTATATATTTCCAACACAACCCAACAGCAAGAATTAGAAATTGAGAAATTCCATTTAAAATCACCCTAGACAATATAAATTATTTAGGAATTTATTTGCCAAGACAAACACAGGAATTATATGAACACAACTACAAAACACTTTCCGCAGAATTAAAACTAGATGTAAACAATTAGAAAAACTTTAATTGCTCATGGGTAGGGCAAGATAACATAATAAAAATGACAGTCCTACCCAAATTAATTTACTTATTCAGGGCCATACTTAACAAACTACTAGGAAACTTTTGTATTGAATTAGAAAAATATTATAACAAAGTTTCTTTGGAAGAACATAAGATCAAGAATATCAAGGGAAATAATGGGGAAAAAATGTGAAGGGTATGAGCCTAGCAGTACAAGATCTTGAACTGTACTATAAAGTAGTGGTCATCAAAACAATATGGTACTGGCTAAGAGAGAGAAGAGGGAATGAATGGAATAGACTTGGGGTAAATGTCCTCAGCAAGAGAGTATACAATAAACCCAAAGATCCCAGCTTTTGGGACAAGAACCTATTGTTTGAGAAAAACTGCTGGGAGAATTGGAAAACAGTATGAGAGAGATTAGGGTTATATCAACATCTCACACCCTATACCAAGGTAAATTTATAATGGGTAAATGACTTAAATATAAAGAAGGAAACTATAAGTGAATTGGGTGAACATAGAATAGTATATCTGTCAGAGCTTTGGGAAACAAAAGAATTTAAGACCATGTTAGAAATTGAGAATATCAAAAAATGTAAAATGAATAATTTTGATTACATTAAATTAAAAAGTTTTGTACAAACAAAACCAATGCACCCAAATTAGAATTAAAGCGAGAAATTGGGGGAAAACTTTATAACAAAAACCTCTGACAAAGGTCCAATTTCTCAAATGTATAAGGAACTAAATCAATTGTAGCATAAAATCAAGCCATTCATCAATTGATAAATGGGCAAGGGTCATTAATAGGCAATTTTCAGATAAAGAAATCAAAACTATCAATAAGCACATGAAAAATTGTTCTAAATCTTCTATAATTAGAGAAATACAAATCAAAATAACTCTGAAATACCACCTCACACCTAGAAGACTAACATGACAGCAAAGGAAAGTAATAAATGTTGGAGAAGATGTGGCAAAATTGGGACATTAATGCATTGCTGGTGTAGCTGTGAATTGATCTAACCATTCTGGAAGGCAATTTTGAACTATGCTCAAAGGACTTAAAATGACTGCCTTATCTTGACTTAGTCATACCATGTCTGGGTCTGTTCCCAAAGAGAAAATAGAGAAAAATACTTGTACAAAAATATTTATATCTATCCTTTTTGTGGTAGCAAAAATTGGAAAATGAGGGAATGCCCTTCAATTAGGGAATGGCTGAACAAATTGTGGTATATGTTGGTGATGGAATACTATTGTGCTCAAAGGAATAATAAGTGAAGGAATTCCATGGGGACTGGAACAACCTACAGGAATTGATACAGAGTGAAAGGAGCAGAACCAGGAGAACAATGTACACAGAGTCTGATACACTGTGGGAATTTTTTTTTCTTTTTTCTTTTTGCTTTCCTTTGCTGTCATGTTAGTCTGCTAGGTGTAAAGTGGTATTTCAGAGTTGTTTTGATTTGTATTTCTCTAATTATAGGATATTTAGAATATTTTTTCATGTGCTTATTGATAGCTTTGATTTCTTTATCTGAAAACTGCCTATTATTAATGTCCCTTGCCCATTGAATGTAGTGGACTTCTCTAATAGTAGTAATGCAATGATCCAGGACAATTCTGAGGGACCTATGAGAAAGAACACTATCCATATACAGAGAAAGAACCATGACAGTAGAAACACAGAAGAAAAAAAAACACTCCCTTGATCACATGGTTTAATGGGGATATGATTGGGGATGTAGACTCTAAATGATCACTCTATTACAAATATTACTAATATGGAAATAGGTCTTGAACAATGATACATTCAAAACCCAGTGGAATTTCTCATTGTCTATGGGAGGAGGCAGGGAAGAGAAATGGGTAAGAATATGAATCATGTAACCATGGGAAAATATTCTAAATTAATTAATTAAATAAATACATTTAAAAAAACAAAATCAAAATTGGTCACTGCATCGATTGAAGTTATAGTATCTTTCAATATTCTCTTCTATTATTGTTTTCATTGTCTAAATTTTTCTCCTAGTACTATTTATTTTACTTTGTATTGTCCATTCAAGTCCTCCAAAGTTCCCCTTAATTTTATAGTCAGTTTCTCTTTTATTTATTATATTTTTATTTTCCCAAAATACACATCAATAAAGTTTTTAAATATTCATTTTCTCATATTTTGTAATTCCTGTTCTCTCTCCCTCCTACCTGTCCCACTTCTCTAAGAAAGTAAGTAGTATGATCTGGGTTGTACATCTATTAATATACAATACATAATTCTATGTTCATTATGTGAAAAAAGAGACTCATTTTCCCTAGAGAAACATTCACAGAGGAAATAAAATAAAGAATGGCACATTTCAATTTATATTCAGACCCTGTCTGTTCCTTCTCTGGTTATTTATATCATTTTTCTTTCATGAGTCCTTGGAGTTATCCGGGATCTTTGCCTTGTTGATAATACTTGTCATTCACAGTTGAGTATCATACATTATTGTTGTTACTGTGTACTAAGTTCTCCTGGTTCTGTTCACTTCATTTTACATCATTTCATAAGTCTTTCCAGGTCTTTAAGCAATCATTTTGTTTGTACAATAGTATTCCATTACATCCATATACCAAAATTTGTTCAGCCATTCCCCAATTGATACTTTCAGCCTTTCGTCCTTTGCCATCACAAAAAGAGCTGTTATAAATGTTTTTGTACAGGTAGGTTCTTCCCCACTATCTTTAATTTCTTTGGAATACAGACCTAGTAGTTGTATTACTGGATCAAAGAGTAAATGGACATTTTGCTGTCCCTTTCCACATGGTTCCAGATTACTTTCCAGAATGATTCTATTGATTCAAGTCTCTACCAGCAGTATATTAGTGTTCCAGTTTTTCCACATCCCCTGCAAAATTTATTGTTATTCTTATTTGTCATGTTAGCCAGTCTAATAGGCATGAATTGATACCAAGATTTGTTTCCATTTGCATTTCTCTAATCAATAAAGAGTTGGAGCATTCTTTCACATGATTAAGCTAGCTTTTAATTTCTTCATCTGAGAATTGCCTTTTCATATGCTTTGACCATTTGACAGTTGGAAAATACTTTGAATTTTTATAGATTTGACTCCGTTCCCTATATAATTAAGAAATTAAATGTTAGAAACTTCTTATGAAGAAAAATGTTCTCATTTTGTTATTTACCTTTTAATCTTGGTTGCATTGCTTTTGTTCCTGCAAAAGTATTTTAATTTAATGTAGTCAAAGTTGCCCATTTTATCTCATAATGTTTTCTATATCTTGTTTTAAACTTAATTCATCTCTTATCCATAGGTCTGACAATTAAGCTGCTTGGTGATCCCCTAATTTGTTTATGACATTACCCTTTTTTCAAAATAATGCATCAGTTTTAACTTTACCTTGGTATGTGGTGTGAGGTGTTGGTCTCTGCCTAATTATTGCTATACTTTTTTTTCCAAAACTTTCAGCAATTTTTGTCAAAGAACAAGTTCTTCCAAAACTTAGATCTTTGGGTTTGTTGAACACTAAATTACTATAGTCATACACCATTGTGTGTTGAGTGCCAAAACTTATCCACTGCTCAGCACTCTGTTTCTTAGGCAGTACCAGATTATTTTGATGATTACTACTTCATAATATAGTTTGATAATCAGTACAGGTAAGCCAACTTAGTTCATTTTCATTTTTGAATTATTCCCTTAATGTTCAAGATCTTTTGGTCTTCCAGATGAATTTGGTTATTATTTTTTCTCAGCCTATAAGATAATTGTGGGGTAGTTTAATTGGTATGACACTAAGTATGCAAATTAATTTAGGAAGAATTGTCATTTTTATTATATTGGCTTATGTTACAAATGAGCAATTAATGACTTAAAAATTTTTTGTTTTAATCTTATTTTACTTATGCAAACTCTTTTGTATAGTCATTATATCTTAATGAACCATTCAAATATATCCATATAGCACCATTTGCTTAGGCATTTACAAATGAATGAATGAATACACTTATTTGGTTTCCACTATTTTACTATCAAAAATTATACATCAATCTTTTTCCTATTCCATGTTGCCTCTGTTGACTTAGCTCATATAACTTTGTCTTTTCTCTTTGACTTATTACATTTTAGGTTGAAATCTGTGCCTAAAAGTATAATTTCCCTATAAGATAATCTGTTATTAATTTAAAGTAAAAATAAAATACAATATGATGTTTATGGCAAGGAAGGGAGGTAAGATTGCTTCTGATAAGACTGCTAGCTGCTCTCTGAGGTCAAATGTGAGTCCTAGGTTTATTATTTTCAAGAATTCAGTAAACTGAAATGAAGTAAACAGGTTTAAGTGACTGTTCATCACTGCTAGAGAAGTTAAAGATCTCTTATGGGCTCATATCCTTTATGGCTTCCTTTAATTAAAAAAAAAACTAATGGGGACAAGAGCCTATACTAATAATCCTTCTTAAGTAACGGAATTATTTATTCATTATTATATAGAAGTGAGAAAAATTATGTCAGTAAGGTTTGATAAAAAGATATTTGTCAACAGCATATTCACATTTTAATTTTTTAAATTCTATTTCCTTGAAGATATGTTCCATCAGAATTTCTTCTTTTAACACTAATGAAAATATATTGCCCCAGAAATTCTTGGCCTAAAAGAAACCAAGCAGATCTAAAGAAATCCCTAAGGGAAGCGTCTTGCAGACAAAAGGCAATTCCAACATCTTTCCTTTTAATGTCTTAGGGGTTTATTTTCATGGTTAGTCAGGCATTTCACTGCTAAAATACACACTTATGAGTAAGTTTTTAATATGAACAGAGCCAGAATACTCTGTAAACTATAGTTTGGGAGCTGGAAGACCTGTATGAAAATACTGGGTCAAACTCTTCCTCTCTGTGTGGCCTTTGGTTAAATTACTTAGTCTCTATATGACTCAGTTTCTTTATTTGTAAAATAAAATACTTGCACCAAGTGTACCATTTTATTCATAGGAAAGAAACAACATTGTCTAAATATAATTTTGTTATCTTCTGAACTTATGTGAAACAGTCAAAGAATATCAAATTAAGTAGAAGAGAAAAAACACCAATATATTGATAATGGGTACTACTACTATTTATATAATTTAGCAGTCAATTAAAACCTCCTGAAATTTTTAGAAAAAATATTATTCATACTTTTCTCATATTAGTTTTAGATAGTTGATTTTTTTTGTCCCAAGAGCAAGGCTTGCAATTATTCCTCTTGAACTTCTTTGGGTTAGATTCGGTCAAATGCTCTTTCTTGCCTTTCAACATCTTTTTGAATCCTGTCTGTTATTCAATTTATATTCCTTATCTGTCACACCTTTGGATCATCTAACTTTGATGAACATATTCTCTACCCCTTCATCTAAGGCACTGATAAAAAATTGAAACAACAGGGCCAAATACAGATCCCTGGTGGCATTTGACTAGATACCTTCTATCATGGTGATAATAAAGCAAAAATAACTACTCTTTGAGTCTAATTATCTAAATACATCTGAATAATTTGAATAATTTGATTGAAATGTTTTTGAACTGACATTTGTATTGCTTCTCCATAGGAAGGGCTTTGCTAAAATATTAGCAAACTATATCCATTACATTGCCCTCATCTCCTACTTTAGTAATCCTATGAATAAAGGAAATGAGGTTAAGTTAGTGTGAACTCACATTTTTGAAGCCATATTGTTTCTTATAATAATAAACATTTTAATTTCTAGATATTCATTAGTCATCTCTTAAGTGGTCTTTTCTAAAACTCTCTAAGGATCTAGATTCTCTGTGTTGTTTTTTATTAATTGTGACAATATTTGCCTCTGTTCTCTATTCCTACCTATTTTCATGACTTTTCAAATAGAACTTAGTGGCTCAGCATTGATGTGTGCTGCCATATCTGCTGCATCTATTGAAACCTGAAGATATAGTTCACATGGGCTCAATAATTTGAGCTCATAACAGGAAACTAGGCATTCTCTTCTTATTTCCTTACTTATCTCAAATATCAACTCCCTGTTAATTATTTTTGTTAGGTCATTAACAAATGTTTCTTGTATGAAGAACAAAATGTTAGCATGAAATGTTAATATATATTCAAACCATATACATACTGTCCGGCTATCCAACTCTGGCCATTTCCTCACCATTTACCCTGAAAGACAAATTCTGATGGAGGTAGAGATATTGAAGAATCATGTAATCTTACAATCAAAAGTAGGAAAATACTTTATAAAACATCGCACTTATTGATGATATCCCGAATCAATGTCATTACCTGAGTGAACTTGCCCACTCTCTGTCTCAAATGCTGAAATGTTCCCTTGTGAGAATGCTAAAAACATACTAAATGCTACTAAAATGCTAAAAAGTAGCATTTTACTCCCCACTTCAGTCTGAAGGTCATCCTCTCTGCTGAAGGAACATAGGCTGGGCCCCTGCAGAGACAAAAGGGGAATTTATGAGCCAAAGAGTGAGATTTGTCATGGTGAATGTTTTGAAGAAAAGACTGCATATCTTTCCTCCCTTTTCTCCCATGACTATCCTTGCAACCGGATTGCATTGCCTGGGAAAACTTACTATCTCTCCCAACCATGAATAAGCATAAAAACCTCAGATGATTTTATCAGAGATGGCAGTATTCCCACTTATGGCTCTTTTCCTATCAAATGATTATCTAGTTTCTGCTTGAACACTTGCACTGAAAAGTTAGTTTTCTCACAAAGAAATGTTTTTCATGTTGGGCAGTTCTGGTTACTAGACATTTTTTAAGATATCTTCAAGGCCTTCCTTTTTGAACTGCTTCCATGTGATTATATTTTAATACCTGTTTTGTTATTTAATTCCAATTCAAATGACAATTATTGCTTTAAGTTCCACCCTATTTGTTTTATACCCTTTTTTGCATATCTACAATTTATTCAACCCTGCTCTAATCAAGAAGTTAGATTGCCACTGAAATATTTACTCGAATAGTAGGATGTTCAGATCTAAGACCTATGATTGTCCCATTCAAAAGACAATCTTCCATCTCTTTTCATACTTAATAAGGGGAAGAACTAAAATCTCCTGAGGTGAGAAACTTGCAAGTATCCTGGCGGGTAGTCAAGAGACTGAGACCATGATGCCATAAAAATAAAAGAGAGATATTTCTGCAGAAATAGTGTGGGGAAGCAAGGGAAGTTCCATTTAACACTTCTACTGATTTTTTGCTCAAATGACTTCAACTATGTTCACACAGTTTCCAAAATAAGTAGCTTCAATTACAGAGGATCTCCAGGCAAAACAGTTACTGTAGTTGTTACTGATACTACCAATGTCACTGTCTCTGCCCCTACTAGGAAGGAAGATGCAGGGGAAAGTATGTCAATGACTATAAATGTTGTAATGCCACCCCAGATTGAGGGCACAAAGACTACATGAATAGCCACCATTTCAAAAGAAACTGACAATGCCAACATTTCTTCTCTCCTTTCTTTTCTCAAACATGGGAGAATAGGATATATATCATTAGCTATCTGTCTATCTATGTTTATTTATATTTATATATACATATATTTGTTTGTTTATTTATTTCCTAATTTTTAAAAGCTAATATTAAAATCAAATTGGTGAATTCAGTGTACTACTCTACATGAATTTATTTACCCAAAGGAAAATGAGGTGACTATGATGTATTGCATAATTTCTAACCACAAGAATGCAATTAAGAGAAACTGAGTCTCTAAGACAAAAAGAAATAGGCTTATTGTAAGAGGGCTAGTCTCTCAATAAAGCTGGACTTCTGGTCAAAACCAAAAACCCAGAGCACTGCAAGAGACTTTCATATATACTTAAAGAAAATCACAACCAAGACCATGTTAAAAATAGAGCAGAGAACTTCTCACTGAAAGAGGAAGTCACTTGATGATGACTTGAAATTCACATGATAGACAAGAGGGGTTTGGGGAAACCTGGACTAATGACACAAATGATAAGAGCAAGTGGTATTGGGTGGTACCAGGCTTCAAACCCTGGGTCAGGTCTAGTGACTGTGGAGATTGGATTTGGCTCTCCCCTGATTGTAACAATGAAGGTACTTAGCTCTTCTTTATTGTGAAGATTAAATTGTAGTCCCCTATCTATTTTTAGATTTAAATTCCCAAAAGCATAAACCCAGTATTTAAAGTAGATCTACCAATTTTAACCACAAAAATGTAAGAACTAACTACAAAAAGGTGTGAACTAATCACAAAAAGGTATGAATGTCCATTTTATACATTGAGTGGGAGGTCTGTGACCCACGTGTGAAATAGAGGAAACAGAGACACACAGGAGGCCATTCATCCTTCACTCAGGCTTGGACTGGAATTAATCAGTCATTCAGAGTTGGACTAGAAGACAGTCACTTGGACTTGGAGTGAAGATAGTCACTCAGAACTGGAGGGAAGACTGTCATTTGAGGAGAGACTGGAAGACAGACACTCAGGCCTGGTGTGAAGCTGTGGAACTGGAAGAGCTCCTGCAGGAGACCTCAGACTGCTTTCCTTTTAGATGTTTACCATGGTGAGTGTAAAGGCTGACTTTTTTCCTTGCCCTTTCTGGAGGTGTGAACCTCCGAGAAAGACCCATCAAACTTGAGACTCTTTTCCCTGTCTGGTGCTTTAGAATTTCTAACTGGTTCAGAGGAAGCTGGAGCAATCTCTCTCTCTCTCTCTCTCTCTCTCTCTCTCTCTCTCTCTCTCTCTCTCTCTCTCTCTCTCTCTCTCTCTCCTTTTCTGTTTTCCTTAATATTTCCCCTCTATTGTAAAATAAACTACCATAAATTCCATTTACTTAGTAATTCATTTGAGATTTAGAAATTAAATCCCCAGTGACCACAAATTAAATATATTTAGTCAAACCATAAATTTAACATGACTTTACCAAATCACAAGTTCAAGACCATAATTATGCTGATGGTGCATGATATAGCAAATTTGAAGGGTTGGACTGACAAAAAGGCCTATGCTAACAATGATTAAATATATATTAATTCAGTCATCTTACTTAATTCAACCATAATACTTATACTATTATAATATAATTATATTATATATTTATAAAAATAAATATGTATATACTATAATATACAAAAGGCCTATTAAAATAATCAGTTAGACTAACATTAGTTACTTATCTTAGAATTACATTTTATGATTAACCCAATACTACTGTTAACATTAAAAACTAATTTTATATAAGGGTGTAGGGGATTTTTCACTCACAGATGAAATTGGGGGTGGGTGAGGTAAAGAAGAAGGGAGAAAGAAAGAAACAAAGATGTAGAGAAACACATAAAACAAGAAACACAAAGAAAGTAATTCTCTTTTTAAATTTGCTGGTGTTAGCAGCTGTATCCTCAAGGTGAAAAAAAGATATTTCCATTGATATTTTTTAATATTGCTCCCCACAATGTGGGAAATAGGTTAACTGAATCAGGACCACAAGGAATCCCAAATACTAAATGGGTCAGCAGTGTTTTGATTGGAGGAAAATCTGGTTAAATAGAATACTATCGTAATTTTCCTTAGAATCAGTGGCTTCTAATATTCCTCCTCTGTATTCTCCTTTAATTTTTTTTTTTTACATTTTGAGTTAACAAATTTCTCCTTCTCTCCCATGATTCCTCCCACCTCCATGAGAGAGTAACCAATTTGATATGGATTTTACATGTGCAATCATATAAAACATTTTTTCCATATTAGTCATTTTGTGGAATAGATTACAAGCAACCAAAAAAGAAGAAAGAAAATATATTTTCATCTACATTCAGACTCTCTGAAAGTAGATGGCATTTTCCATTATAAGTCTCTGGAACTGTATTAGATTGTTGTGTATTGCTGAAAACAACTAAGTTATTCACATAAGTTCATTGAACAACATTATTGTTTCATTGTCCTCTTGTAAAGTAGATTAAAAATCCCCACAGTCCTCTGGAAAGGCAGAGATAAGGTACTAGACAAAAAGGAAGAGCAGAGAGAGACTTCCCCAGAAAATCAGGTAGAGTTAAGAAAGTATTGCTAGTTTTCCACTTCTGCCAAATAATCATGATATTGTCTAACAGTTCTTTGTGTATATTCCATAAGCCCCATGAGAACAAGGACTATATCTTATGTAAGATTTATATCTCTCCTAGGTCTCCACATATTGCTTTGAATACTATTAATTATAGTTAGCATTTATGTTATCTTTTAAGGTTAGAAAAATATTTCATAAATCTGCTCCTTCTCAAAACCACTCTAGCAAGTAAAAAGTATGACTAACTCCATTTAACAAATAAAAATTGAGATAGACAAAAAGTTAGTTAATTTGTCCAGGGAAAACAGGTAGTAAGCATTTAAGTGAAGATTGAAGTCTGGTCTTCTTGACTCCAGATCTATGATTCTATCCAATATATTACTTAGCTACTTAGAAACTATATGCTAAGAAAATTTTATTGTACTATTGTTATTAATTGCTATTTCTGGAGCCACGCAGAACAAGTTTTCTTTCTCATTTCCCTGGCAGCTTTAACCTTCTCTGAGGATGGCTGTGTAACCCTTCTTCCAACTAAAGTAGTCCAATTTCCTTTGGCTATTTCTCTTACAACTACGTTTTTATATCCTTAATCATCTCAGGCACATTATCCTGGACACACTTGAGTCTGTGTAAGATCCTTGATCTTGTTCAAATGGAAATTCCAAAGGCTATTCCAGACAGAATCTGAGCACAGAATACAGAGGACAGCAAGAGTAGTATTTAGGTTGATCTGGGTATTTCTTTTAACTCAGTCTAAGATGAAGACATTTATTTTTAAAGCAGAACATCCTATTATTGCTTAGCCTCCAATTTCTAGTTACATAAAATACCTGGATCATTTTCATATAATCTGCTGTCATTCTAGATCTCCTCCATCTTTCATGTGTGATTTTCTTAAATTGAGAATAGGACTTTACATTTATCCCCAGATTCATCATTTATTTCTATTTTGCAACAGGGTATTTTAAAGTCCTGATTCTTTCATCCAACATATTTAGTTACCCTTCACAGCATTGTACTAACTGCCAATTTTATAAGAAGTACTGTTTTCTCTATATCTAAGTCAGTGCTAAAAACTATTAAAGGGTACTAAAGCAAAGCCAGAATTTCATGACAGCCCATTAGAAACATCCCTTCAAGTTTTTAATTTGTCATTCATTTATTCAATTAGCAAGCATCTTGTTAAAATTAAAATTCGCCAGACTGTATATTAATTTAGAATTATTAAATAATGAAAGCTAAGAGAGAAAAAGAACATAATCAAATGGTTGTTAGCCTAATTAACCCGAGTTCACTGCAATCTTGCATTAATGGTATAAATCCCACCTGGTAAAAGAAAATAATTCTTATGATATATTGCTGTATTTTCCTTGGTAGTATTTTATTTAAGATATTTACATCAATATTCATTAGGGAAATTGATCTGTAATTGTCTTTCTCTGTTTTTGGACTTCCTGTAATAGGTATCAGTACAATATTTGTGCCATAAAAAAGAATTTGGTAGGCCTTCTAATGTTATTATTGTGGCAAATAGTATTGGCATTAATTGTTCTTTAAATGTTTTATAGAATTCACTTGTGAATCCATTTTACCCTGGAAATTTTTTCTTTGAGAGTTTATGGATGCTTTACTCAATTTATTTTATTTAGATGGAATGATTTAAGTATTCTATTTCCTCTTTTGTTAATTTAGGCAACTTATATATTTTTAAAATATTCATCCATTTCACCTAGATTCTCAGATTTATTGTCATATAGTGAGCAAAATTGGTCCTAATAATTGTTTTAATTTCCTCTCTATTGGAAATGAAATCACTTTTCATTTTTGGATATTGGTAATTTGATTCTCTGCTTTTTAAAATCAAATTAACCAATGCTTTACTTATTTTATTTATTTTAATAGAACCAGCACCTATTATTATTTATTCATTCAATAGAATTTTTAATTTCAATTTTATTAATTCCTCCTTTAATTTTTAGGATTTCCAATTCAGTCTTCAACTGGAGTTTTCTAATTTGTCCTTTTCCGTGTTTTTTGTTTTTGTTTTTGTAGTTTTATGCCCACTTCATTGATCTGCTTCTTCCCTATTTTATTAATGTAAGCATTCAGGGATATACATTTGGCTTTATCCCATAATTTGATAAGTTGTCTCCTCAATGTCATTATCTTCAATGAAATCATTGATATTTCTATGATTTGTTCTTTGACCTACTTGTTTTGCAGAATTAGATTATTTAGTTTCCAATTAATTTTTAATTTGTTTTTCCATGAACCCTTATGGATTATAATTTTTATTGCATTACGACCTCAAAAAATAGCATTCATTATTTCAGCTTTTGATTGTGAAGTTTTTATGACCTAGGACATGGTTATTTTTGTATAATCATTGGCCCTTTCTCCTAGGGGGAAGTCTTCAAATGTTTGGAGTAGACACCCCACTGAACTCAATAATGGTTTTGAAGTCTGTCAATTACCATCAACTTGGTTTGGCCCAGCTACTGAGATGATTTTGCCAGGGTGGGGTGTTATACCATGTGCTACTGAAAGAAGGTATATTCATTTTTATCCATATTCAATTTTCTTCAGATATGAGTTAAATTTAACTTTTCTAAAATTTCATTAACTTTCTTGACTTCTTTCTTATTAAATTTTTGCATAGATTCATCTAATTCTGATAGGTGAAGGTTCAGGTCCCCCACTAGTATGGTTTTATTGTCTATTTCGTTCTTACGTTCCTTTAGTTACTCCTTTAAAAATCTGGATGCAATATCATTTTGTGCATTAGTTAAGTACAAATATTTCTGCATTGTCCCTTCTACTGCGAAAAAGAAGGCATTCAGTTACCATGTAACTACAGTTAAGATAACATATAGAATCTGGCTGCATTTACACTAAAGGATTGAAAGGCATGGAATATATATTTTGGAAAGCAAGGGAACTGGGTCTACAAACAAGAATCAACTACCCAGCAAAACTGACTATATTCTTGCAAGGGAATGTATGGTCATTTAATAATATAGAAGACTTCCAAGCATTTGGAAAGAAAAGACTAGACCTGAACAGAAAATTTGATGCCCAAACACAGAACTGAAGGGAATCACCCAAAAGTAATTAAGAAAGGGGGGAAAAACTTTTTTTAAGGGAACCAATAGCTTAAAATGATTTATATCCCTACAAGAAAAGAGGATATTGGTAACTCTTAAAAACTATTGCTATCACCTGGGTAGCTAGAAGAATTATGCTTAGAGGGAACAGTGACAAACTGTATAGGAAGAAATGCCAAGACATAATACACATATGCATATTCATATATATGTATACACAAATATATATATATATGTATATACATGCCTATGTATATATGAGTATGTGTATGCATAAATATGTATGTATGAATATACATATATATGTATATATATATATATAATTACAGGTACAAAAAGAGGTTAATCCTAAGAGAAATGGGAAAAGAGACAAAAATGGGGTAAATTTATATGTTATAAAGAAGCACATTGCAAGAGTGGGGGAGAAAAACAATAAACTGGAAGTTTAAAAAGGTTGGAGACAGGAAATACTTTTACATGCATTGACATTGAATCTAAGAGGGAAGAACAATCTGATCCATTGGGGAAGAGAATTGATTTGCTCCCTATAGAGAAGTAGAAGGGGAATAAACATAGGGTAATAATAAATAATAAGCATGGGGGGTATATTAAAAAGACACTAAAGAAAAATGAGAGGGGAATAAGAAGGGGGAAAGGAAGTAAAATAAGGGTGGAAAATAGGAGAACTATTTAAAAACAAAACATTGCTGTAGAAGGAAATAGTGAAAGAAAAAAAGGCAGGATTAGGAGTGGAAATCAAAATGTTTGGAAATACACAGCTGGTAATCATAACTCTGAATGTGAATGGAACAAACAGACCCATAAAATAGAAGCAAATAACGGAGTGGATTAGAAACCAAAATCCTACCATATGTTGACTACAAGAAACAAACATGTGGAAGGTAGACATATACAGGGTAAAGGTAAGCAAATGTAGCAAAATCTATTTGGCATCAACTGAGAAAAAGAAGGCAGGAGTTGCAATCATGATATCAGACAAAGCCAAAGTATAAATATAGCTACTTAAAAGAGAGAGGGAAGTTAATTACATCCTGATAAAAGGCAGTATAGACAATGAGGAAATATCAGTACTCAACATATATGCACCAAATGGAATAGCATCCAAATTTCTTAAGGAGAAACTAGTGGAGTTGGAGGATGAAATAGATAGTAAAATATTCTAGTGGGAGACCTTATACTACCTCTATCAGATCCATATAAATCAAACCAAAAAATAAATAAGAAAGAGGTAAGAGATGTGAAAGAAATCTTAGAAAAATTAGTTAGTAGATATGTGGAGAAAAATGGGGACAAAAAGGAATACACCTTCTTTTCAGTAGCTCATGGTACATTCACAAAGATTCACCATGTATTAAAGAATAAAAACACTGCAAACAAGCACAAAAGAGCAAAAATAATAAATGCAACTTTTCAGATCATAAAGCAATAAAGTATTAATTAGTAAGGGTACATGGAGAGGCAAATCAAAAATTAATTGGAAATTAAATAATATGATTATCCAAAATCGGTTAAAGAAAAAATCTTAGAAACAATTAATAATTTCCTTGAAGAAAATGACAATGATGAGACATCCTTTCAAAATCTATGGGATGCAGCCAAAGCAGTACTTAGGTGGGAATTTATATCCTTGAGTTCATATATTAACAAATTAGGCAGGGCAGAGATCAATGAACTGGGCATGCAAATTAAAAAACTAGAAAGTGAACAAATTAAATATCCTCAAATAAAACCAAATTAGAAATCCTAAAAATTAAAGGAGAAATTGATAAAATCAAAAGTAAAAGATCTTTTGAATTAATAAATAAGACCAGAAGCTGGTACTTTGAAAAAAATAAAATAGACAAAGTACTGGTCAATCTAATTAAAAAAGGAAAGAAGAAAGCCAAATTAACAGTATTCAAGATGAAAAAGGAGACTTCACCTATAATAAAGAAGAAATTAAGACAATCATTAAAAACTATTATGTCCAATTATATGGAAATAAATATGGCAATCTAGGTGATATGAATGAATATTTACAAAAATATATATTACTTAGATTAACAGAAGAAGAAATAGAATACCTAAATAACCACATATCAGAAAAAGAAATTGAACAAGCCATCAAAGAACTCCCTAAGAAAAAATAACCAGGGCCTGATGGATTCACAAGTGACTTCTATCAAACTTTCAAAGAACAACTAATCCCAATAACATACAAACTTTTTGACATCACAAGCAAAGAGGGAGTTCTACCAAATTCCTTTTATGGCACAAATATGATACTAATCCCAAATCAAGGCAGGTCAAAAACAGAGAAAGAAAACAATAGACCTATATATAGTAAAAATCTTAAATAGAATACTAGCAAAAAGACTCCAGCAAGTGATCACAAGAGTTATTCATTATTATTTGGTGGGATTTATATGAGGAATACAAGGATAGTTCAATATTAGGAAAACCATCCACATAATCGACCATATCAACAAACAAACCAACAAAAATCACATGATTATCTCAATAGTTGCATAAAAAACATTTGACAATATACAACAGTCATTCCTATTGAAAACACTAGAAAGTATAGGAATAGAAGTGCCTTTCCTAAGAATGATAAAGAGTATATATCTAAAACCATTATCAAACATCATTTGCAATGGGCATAAACTATATGCATTCTCAATAAGACCAGGAGTGATACAAGGATGCCCATTATCATCTCTATTATTTAACATTGTACTTGAAACACTAGCAGTAGCAATTAGAGAAGAAAAAAAATTAAAGGTATTAAAATTGGCAATGTGGAGACCAAGCTATCACTCTTTGCAGATGATATGATGATATACTTAAAGAATTGTCAACTAAAAAGCTCGTGGAAATAATCAACAACTTTAGCAAAGTTGTAGGATACAAAATAAAACCACATATGTCTTCAGCATTTCTACATATCTCCAACACATCTCAGCAGCAAGAATTAGAAAGAGAAATGCCATTTAAAATCACCTTAGACAATATAAAATACTTAGGAATCTATCTGCTGAGACAAACACAGGAACTATATGAACACAACTATAAACACTTTCCACACAACTAAAACTAGATCTGAACAATTGGAAAAACATTAACTCTCATGGGTAGGACAAGCTAACATAATAAAAATAACAATACTACCCAAACTTATTTACTTATTTAGTGTCATACCCATTCAACTACCAAGAAACTTTATTTACTGAATTAGAAATCATTTGGAAGAAAAAAAGATCAATGATATTCAGGGAAATAATGAAGAAAAAAGTGAAGGGAGGTGGTGTAACAGTACCAGATCTCAAACTATACTATAAAGCATTGGTCATCAAAACAATATGGTAACTGGTTAAGAGACAGAAAGGAGGATCAGTGGAACAGACTTGGGATAAGTGACCTTGACAAGACAGTCTATGATAAACCCAATGATAAACCCAATGATCCCAGATTTTGGGAAAATAAGCCACTATTTGACAAAAACTGCCAGGAAAATTAAAAGACAGTATGGGAGAGATTGAGTTTGTATCAATATCTCACACCCTACACCAAGATAAACTCAGAATGGGTGAATGACTTGAATATGAAAAAGTAAACTATACCTAAATTAGGTGAACACAGAATAGTATACTTGTCATATCTTTGGTAAAGGAAAGATTTTAAAACCAAGCAAGAATTAGAAAAAAATACTAAATATAAATAATTTTGGTTATATTCACTTAAAAGTTTTTGTACAAAGAAATCCAATGAAACCAAAATTAGGAGGGAAACAACAAATTGGGGAAAACATTTATAAGGAAAACCTGTGACAAAGATCTAATTACTCAAATTTATAAAGAGCTAAATCAATTGTACAAAAAAAAAAAAAAAACAAGCCATTCCCCAATGATAAATGGGCAAGGGACAAGAATAGGCAATTTTCAGATAAAGAAAGGAAAACTGTTAATAAGCACATGAAAAAGTGTTCTAAATTGGTTATAATCAGAGAAATGCAAATCAAAACAACTCTTAGGTACCACCTCACACCTAGCAGATTGGTTAACCTGATAGCATGGGGATGTGGCAAAATTGGGACATTAATACATTGCTGGTGGAGTTGTGAATTGATCCAACCATTCTGGAGGGCAATTTGGAACTATTCCAAAAGGATGCTAAAAGATTGTCTGCCTTTTGACCTAGCCATACCACTTCAAGGTTTATATCCCACAGAGATGATAATAAAAAAAGACTTGTACATGAATATTCATAGCTGTACTCTTCATGGTGGCAAAAAATTGGAAAATGAAGGTGTATTCTCCAATTGGGGAATGGGTGAACAAATTGTGGTGTCCCGTGTTGATGGAATATTATTGTGCCGAAAGGAACAATGAACTAGAGGAATTCTATGGGAACTGGAATGAACCCCAGGAATTGATGCAGAGTGAAGGGAGCAGAACCAGGATAACATTGTATACAGTGACTGATACACTGTGGTACAATCGAATGTAATGGACTTCTCCATTAGTGGCAATGCAATGATCCAGGATAATTCTTATGGATTTATGAGAAAGAACACTATCCACATTCAGTGGAAGAACTGTGGGAGTAGAAACACAGAAGAAAAACAAATGCTTGATCACATGGGTTGAGGGGGATATGATTTAGGATGTAGACTCTAAATGATCACCTTAGTACAAACATCAACAACATGGAAATGTTTTGATCAAGGACTCATGTAAAACCCAGTGGAACTGCATGTTGGCTATGGGAGGGGTTGGGTGGAGGGGAGGGAAGGAACATGATTCTTGTAACCAGGGGAAAATATTCTAAAGTGACTAAATATTTTTTAATTCAATAAAAAAACAAAGGACCAACGGCAATAACCAATTTATGTACAGATTGTCTTATATGTTTGAGTGGAAATTCCTTGATTGAAGAAATATTAAATTTATATAAAAAATAAATGATAGCAGAAAAACAAAAAACACCAGAAAATTAATCCTGGAGGAGTAGAACCAACAAAAGAATGGGTGAAACAATGCTCTTGCCTAGGGAAATGTGGAGAGACAGCAAGGAAGACTCATCTCACTGGGGTACAAGGGGAGGGCTGAACAAGCCTGAATGGAACTCAGATGAGATACACTGCAAACAGCAGAGGAAAGAGCCCTCTCAGGAAAGAGACTACTTGGGCCAGATTAAACAGAATGAGAGCAAAAAACAACCCAATAAAAAACAAGTAGCAAGTAGAAAAAATAAATTTCCATAGACCTGTGCACAAAGCACTGAAAGAAATGGACAAAAAGTCCAGTCTCTTCTTAGGCAGAACCCAACTTGAACCAGATGAACTAAATAGCTGAAAACCTCCACACATCAGGTCAACCAGACCTCCTCTGAAGAGTACTCAAACTTACACTGAGTCAGCTGAGTCAACCCCAGGCTCAGAACAACTGTGAGACAATATTTCCTACACACCATCAATGGAGCTGAATTTCAGTACATGGAAAAAATCAAAGGTAAAGTAACACCCTAATGAACAAAAGAAAGAAGAAAGGACTGAAATTAGAAAAAAATATCTCAACAGAGATGATGAAAATGCAAGGTCAGAAGAAGACAGCAATATATAAATGAAACTATGTGGAGCTTAAAAAAATGTCAAAGGACATTAGTCAATTCCAAAATGAATTCCTTGGAGAATTCAAAAAATCATAAAAGAATTTTAAAAACAAGAAGATTTAGGAAAAAATTAACACAAGAGCTTACTGGAGAAAACAGTTTCTTTAAAAAAAAAGAAACATACCTAAAAGAGGAAAATAACTAAGAAAGAAAGACTCAAAGAAGAAAATGAATCCCTAAATATCTTAAGTGGAAAAATGGAAGCTAGCAATTTCATAAGATGGCAGGAAACAATAAAACAAATTTTAAAAAATAGAAGAAATTTGGAATTTCTCACTAGAAAAGCTACTGACCTGGAAAACATATCCAGTTGACAAAAACTAATAATACTAGGTTGTCTGAAAGCCATGATCAAAAAAAGAACTTCGGTATCTTTTGAAAGAAATGATTAGCCCTTGGGTTCTTGAACAAGAGTAAAATAGAAATAGAAAGAATCACCTAATCAACTCCTGAAAGAAATCCTAAATTTAAAAATCCTAAGCCTGTTTTAGACAAATTCCTGAACACCCAAGTCTAGGAGAAAGTACTACAAGCAGTCAAAAAATATCAATTACTAAGAAACCAAAATCAGTATTACACAGGACCTAGCAACGTCTACATTAATGGATCAGAAGGCAAGGAATATGATATTACACTAGACGTACATCCAAAAATCATCTCCCCAGTGAAACTAAACATAATACTCTGGGGGAAGAAATGTATATTTAATCAAATAAAGTAATTCCAAGCATTCTTTATGAAATAATTAGAGCTAAAAAAAAAAGAAAAGAAGATTAGATCATGTAAGTCAATACTCAAAAGAAACATCAAAAGGTTAACATAAAAAACCTCCAGGGAATCAGGAGGGCTAAACTAATCACATGCCTGCATGAGAAACAGTAACTAGGATACTTGAGATTAGTATAAGAGATAGCAAAAATTGTTAATATACTTAAGGCAATCAAGGGAAACAATGGGGTTAAAATGATTACATTCCTTTCATGGCAAAGAGATAAATAAAATACTTAAAATAGTTATAGTAAAAGTACTGTAAGGTAATCAAGAGAAAAATGGGGTTAAACTTATTACATTATTAGAAAAAGGCAATAACTAAGATTTTTAAGATGTAAATGTCACTTGAAGTACCTAAGATATCTAACGTTCTTAGCGTACTTATGGTACTGAACTTCATGACTATTAGGGTAATGAATAGGAGTATATATAGACATAAAGCAGAATCTAAGTTGAATAGGATGGGATGATAGTTTTCAAAATCAATGAAAAAGAAAAAGGAATGCACTGAGGAAAGGAAAAGGGAGACAAAGTTGGGAAGAAATTATCTTGCATGAGGAGGCATGTAAGAATCAATACATTGGAAGAGAAGATGGGGGTGACTGGCAATTCTTAAACTCTACTATCATCAGAATGGGTACAAAGTGAAAATAATATCCACACTCAGGTAGTAGAAGTAGTCTCTCGGTAACCGAGAATGACGATTGACTTTGTGCATTTTGCACAAAGACACTTGTGCGTAAGAGATTTAAATGGAAGAGTCAATGCACAGAGACAGTCCCACTCTCTCGGTATTGGAAGCCTGGGTCCAGTGGCACGAAAAGTCATTACACCTGGAGACTTCCTCAGCTGCATTGGATGGCTGTGTTGTCTTTTGTGCTCCAACACGCTCTAAGCACTCCACAGTGCTTTGCTGTGTCGCCTTCTCAGCCTTTGAATCTTCTTGTTGGTTTCTTCCATCTGTTCAGCTGAATCAGTCTTCACATGCTGGGTGTGGAAAGCCCTGGTTCACCAGGGGTCGAAAACAACCCGATGGCTACCCTCACAAGGTTTAGCCAGCCTGTCAAAGCCATTGCCTGGGGTGTGGCTGCTGCCGCATGCTAGCACCTACTAGGAGCCACAAGTGAGAGCTGGGTGTCCTGTGAGGGTCAGAGGCTGGAGAGCTGCCCTAGAAGGGCACGACAAGCCCTCCATACCAGAGATACTATCCCTCTCTGAACACCCCATAAACCCCACACTAAGGTATAGAAATCTATTTTACATCAAACTAGGAAAAATCTTAATAGGAAATCTCTATAACAAAGGCTTCAATTTTCAAAAACAAAGAAACATGAGTGAAATATATTAAAAGATGATATATTTTCCAATTGACAATGGTCAAAGGATATGGACAGAATTCTCAGAAAACAACTCTCAGAAGAAGAAATTAAAACTATCTTTAGTCATTTAAAAATGATCCAAACCCTTATTGATTAGTTAAATATAAAATGAAAACAATTCTGATGTACTACCTGTATTTCATCAAATCCAAGATTTAAATTTTGTTCGAGATAATTCTTCAGAGAAGAAGCTTGCTAACTAACTGAATCCAGAGAATGAACTGTTTGCAGAAATATATCTAAACCTTTTCACCACAGAAAGATCCAGAATGAACCTTGGGGTGTGGTTGATTGAACATTTTTGAATGTACTCTCTTATGCCAAAGGGGACTGCCCCCTAATTGGTTTTTGTCAATGCACCCAGCAAAACATTGGTTTGCTGTCCTTCTCTCTCCTCTATTTCCCCATATTTGCAACTATTACAATTTTCCTCTTAGTGGGTAAAAAAAAAAATTTTGAATACACTTATAGTTAGAAATTTTTGGGGTGCAGTATGCTTATGTTTAGTGATCAATTGGGGAGACTAGTCTCCCAATCATCATCAGGGGGGATTGTGAATTTTAAAAGTCTCCATCTTGGTCTAGCACCCAAAAATTGTGCACACCCACACTACACGGGCATGCGCTAGTCAATGACAAATCAGAAATAACTAACTGCCCACCTGGGCTGTCCTAAGCCAAGCTAGAGCCAACCATTGGATTTGTGAGACACAGGAAGTGAGGTAGGGAACAGCCTCTGGAATTCGCTGACTTCCTGTGGAGAGAGCTAGAGGGAGTTGGGGTTAGGAGCTTGGAGAGGGAGGACGCCCGCAGACAGCTTTCCTTCAGAGCGGTCACGTGAGTTAAGGACTGATTCTTTCCACCTGGGCCCTTTGGGCCTAGAACTCTCTCTGCCTTGGTCAGAGGTTGAGTAGCCCCTTTCCCTTTTCTCCTCTCTCCTTCTCTCCCTCTCCTTTCCCTACTCCCAGTGTGATTAAACCTCCATAAACTCCATTCTGACTTGAGTGTTTCATTTTAGGAATTTCATAAGTAAATTCCTTGGCGGCCATTGTTCAATATTACATAAATCCTGTAGCCACACTTTAACCATTACAATATTATAACCTTTCCCAGAAAGCCTAAAATTTCTACCATTACATACCTCACACACATCAGACTGACAAACAAGACAAAAAGGAAAAATGATAAATGTTGAAGGGGATGTGGAAAAATTGGGACACTAACATAACCATTCTGGTGAGCAAACTGGTACCTATCTTAAGGGACATCAAAATGTCCACATACACTTTGATCTAAAAGTTTCACTACTAGGTATGAATCCTAAAGATATTAAATATAAGGGGAAATGAACATCCTATACAAAATTATTCATAGCAGTTCTTTTTGTGATGTAAAAGAAATGGAAACTGCAGGGATGCTCACAAATTGGGGACTGGCTGAATGAATTGTGGTATATGGTTGTAATGCAACAATATAGTTGTTCCTAACTATATCGTGGTTCTCTTATCATGGCTTCAATGTGTCATGGGTTTTACAAATATATATATATATATATATATATATGTATACATATATATATATATACATATATATGTACATATATGTGTGTGTGCATGTATAATTCTGTATCATGGAGTTTTCACTATACTGTGGAATTTTCATTTAAGTTGTGGTATAGTACTTCATTTGTGAGTACCCATATAGAATTTTTATATGTTATTAAAATTGCAGACTTCCGAGTAATCATGGCTGCAATCTAGACGCCACACTCTTCCTCTCCCCAGCACCAAACAAAATAGACTACATCAAAGGAGCATTAAAATCACCTTTGTAGGAACAGAAGGACTCCCCAGTACTCCCCAGTACCCCACAGAGGCGAAGGTACGTGGGGTTTGAACATTTCCACACTATAATAAGAAGGAGGAAAAGCTTGCACAGAATTATGAACTGTGCTGCCCTCCCCCCCACCTCCCCCACCAAACCAGAGTGAGCTACTGGAGCTCTCACTGGGACAGCGAGTGAGTGGGGAACGTCTCCGTCTGGGGGGGGGCACTCCAGGGTCCGTGAGATCTGGGGACTACCAGGAAAAAACACGGGAGAATGCTGCGCCAAGCAAAGGGGGCCCAGGGAGCTGTACTCGGGGAGGTTGTGCTGAGCATCTGGGCGGAGCTGAACACCTGGGCAGTGTGGCTGTGATCAGGGGCCTGCACTCTAAGAAACCTTGGAGGCTGGGAAGAACTAGTCTGAGGCAACCTAAATTCACAGAAAACCCTCCCACATCACCCAGACCCCAGACCAAAAAAGGAAAGGGGAATAAAACCACCAAAGGGATGGCTCACATGGCCCAAAATCAAGCCTCCAGGAAGAAAGGGAAAGGTGACTATTGAAAACTTTTATAGTGAATGTACCCAAGGAAAAGAGGAGAATGAGGAGGAAATCCAAAAAAAAATCAGAACATGCCTCCCAAAATGGAAACTATCAACAAGCTCTGGAAGATCTCAAACTGGAACTTACCCAAAAGATGGAAACCTGGAAAGAAAAATGGGAGAAAGAGATCAGCAGTCTGACAGATAAGACTGCTCAATTGAAAAAGAGCTTGAAGCATCCAATAGAAGGGCAGACAAAGCTGAAAAGCAAAACCAGTCCTTAATGACCAGAATTAAGCAACTCAAAGAAAGTGAGATCATAAAACGACAAGAATCAATAAAGCAAAGAAAAAAAAATTAATGAATTAGAAGAAGACATAAAATATTACACTGAAAAGGTCACAGACTTGGAAAACAGAGGAAGAAGAGACAACCTCCAAATTATCGGGCTCCCAGAAAAACCAGAGATAAACAATAAACTCGATATTATTCTACAGGAGATTATAAAAGAAAATTGTCCCCACTTTCTGGAGCAAGGGGGCAAAATAGAAATAGAAAGGGTTCATAGAACACCCTCTATACTAAATCCCCAAAAGACAACCCCTAGGAATGTAATTGCCAAAATCAAGAGCTTCCAAGAAAAGGAGAAAATCCTATAAGAAGCCAAGAAGAGGAGCTTCAGATATAGAGGGGCTCTCATAAGGATCACACATGACTTAGCGGCTAACACACTAAGAGACCACAAAGCATGGAACACGATATTTAGAAAGGCAAGAGAGCTGGGTCTCCAACCAAGAATCAACTACCCAGCAAAACTGACTATACGCTTCCAGGGGAAAGTATGGGCATTCAACAAAATAGAAGATTTCCAAGCATTTGCTAAGAAAAGACTAGAACTTAGTGGAAAATTTGATATCCAAGCACAGAAAGCAAGAGAAACATGAAAAGGTAAATATGAAAGAAAAGGAAAAGGAGACAAATCTTATCTTTTTCTTTAAGTCAAACTCTCCTCTATAAGGACTACATTTACATCAAATTATATATATTAATATGTGAGGAAAATGTTTTGTGTAACTCTCAAAAATTGTATGCATCATAAGAGTAGTTAGAAGAAACATGCATAGGAAAGATTGGGGCATTAAGAAGATTTGGGGAAAGTGGGAGCAAAGAAAGGAAAAGGGAGGAGGGAACCGTCGATAACATCTTGAAGATAAAATCTTGAAGATTTACTTCAAGAAATAGAGGGGGACTTAATAGAATAATCTTTCCCATATAAAGATACATATGGGAATGGGAGGGGAAGAACTCTCATATGAGAAGGAGATGAAGAGAGCATGAAGTGGAATTACGTAAACCTTACTCTCAGTGAAATCAAATCTGAGAGGGAAGAACATCTAGATCCAGTGGGATCCCGAATTCTATCTTATCCAATAGGGCAAGAAAGAAAGGAAAATTAATGAGGGGGAGGGAGAAGGGAGTATAAAAAGGAAGGGAAGAAGAGGGGGGAGGGGAAGGGAGCATAAAAAGGGAAGGGCTAGAAAGGGAAGCATCTCAAGGGAGGGAACTAGGGGGACTGACCTAAAGTAAACCACTGGTTGAAAAGGAGGTAGCAAAAGAAGAAAGGTCAGAAATAGGGGGAGATATCAAAATGCCAGCGAATCCACAAATGACAATCATAACTTTGAACGTGAATGTGATGAACTCACCCATAAAACATAGACAAATAGCAGATTGGATTAGAACCCAAAACCCTACCATTTGTTGACTTCAAAAAACACATATGTGGCAGGTAGACACTCACAAGGTTAGAATTAAAGGTTGGAGTAAGACCTTTTGGGCCTCAACTGATAGAAAGAAGGCAGGAGTTGCAATCATGATATCTAACAAAGCCAAAGCAAAAATAGATCTAATCAAAAGGGATAGGGAAGGTAAATATATTCTGTTAAAAGGGAGTATAGACAATGAGGAAATATCACTAATCAACATGTATGCACCAAACAGAATAGCATCCAAATTTTTAATAGAGAAACTAGGAGAATTGAAGGAGGAAATAGACAGTAAAACCATATTAGTGGGAGACTTGAACCAACCACTATCAAATTTAGAGAAATCAAACCAAAAAATAAACAAGAAAGAGGTAAAAGAGGTGAATGAAATCTTAGAAAAATTAGAATTAATACACATATGGAGAAAAATAAATAGGGACAAAAAGGAATACACCTTCTTTTCAGCACCACATGGCACATTCACAAAAATAGATCATACACTAGGTCACAGAATCATGGCACTCAAATGCAGAAAAGCAGAAATAATAAATGCAGCCTTTTCAGATTACAAGGCAATTAAAATATTGATCGGCAAGGGTACATGGCGAGCCAAATCAAAAATTAATTGGAAATTAAATAATATGATACTCCAAAATCGTTTAGTTAGAGAAGATATCATAGAAACAATTAATAATTTCGTTGAGGAAAATGAAAACGGCGAGACATCCTTGCAAACCTTATGGGATGCATCCAAGGCAGTACTTAGAGGAAAATTCATATCCCTGAGTGCATATATTAACAAATTACGGAGGACAGAGATCAAGGAATTGGAAATGCAAATCAAAAAACTTGAGAACGAACAAATTAAAAAACCCCCGAAGAAAACCGTACTAGAGATCCTAAAAATTAAGGGAGAAATTAATAAAATCGAAAGTGACAGAACTATTAAGCTAATAAACAAGACTAGAAGCTGGTACATTGAAAAAACAGACAAAATAGACAAAGTACTGGTTAATCTAATTAAAAAAAGGAAAGAAGAAAGGCAAATTAACAGCATCAAGGATGAAAAGGGCGATCTCATCTACAATGAAGAGGAAATTAAGGCAATCATTAAAAACTACTTTACCCAACTATATGGCAATAAATATACCAACCTAGGTGATATGGATGAATATTTACAAAAATATAAATTGCCTAGACTAACAGAAGAAGAAATAGATTTCTTAAATAATCCCATATCAGAAAAAGAAATCCAAGAGGCCATCAAGGAACTTCCTAAGAAAAAATCCCCAGGGCCTGACAGATTCACCAGTGAATTCTATCAAACATTCAGAGAACAGCTAACTCCAGTACTATACAAACTATTTGACATAATAAGCAAAGAGGGAGTTCTACCAAACTCCTTTTATGACATAAACATGGTACTAATTCCAAAGCCAGGCAGGCCAAAAACAGAGAAAGAAAATTATAGACCAATCTCCCTAATGAATATAGATGCAAAAATCTTAAATAGGATACTAGCAAAAAGACTCCAGCAAGTGATCAGAAGGGTCATCCACCATGATCAAGTAGGATTTGTACCAGGGATGGAGGGCTGGTTCAACATTAGGAAAACTATCCACATAATTGACCACATCAACAAGCAAACCAACAAGAACCACATGATTATCTCAATAGATGCAGAAAAAGCCTTCGATAAAATACAACACCCATTCCTACTAAAAACACTAGAAAGCATAGGAATAGAAGGGTCATTCATAAAAATAATAAACAGTATATATCTAAAACCATCAACAATATCATCTGCAATGGGGATAAACTAAATCCATTCCCATTAAGATCAGGAGTGAAACAAGGATGCCCATTATCACCTCTATTATTTGACATTGTATTAGAAACACTAGCAGTAGCAATTAGAGAAGAAAAAGAAATTGAAGGCATTAAAATAGGCAAGGAGGAGACCAAATTATTGCTCTTTGCAGATGACATGATGATCTACTTAAAGAATCCTACAGATTCAACCAAAAAGCTAATTGAAATAATCAACAACTTTAGCAAAGTTGCAGGATACAAAATAAACCCACATAAGTCATCAGCATTTCTATATAATTCCAACACAGCTCAGCAGCAAGAACTAGAAAGAGAAATCCTATTCAAAACTACCTTAGACAAAATAAAATACTTCGGAATCTATCTCTCAAGACAAACACAGGAACTATATGAACACAACTACAAAATACTCTCCACACAACTAAAACTAGACTTGAACAATTGGGAAAAGCACATTAACTGCTCATGGATAGGATGAGCCAATATAATAAAAATGACCATCCTACCCAAACTCATCTATCTATTTAGTGTCATTCCCATGGAACTTCCAAAAAAATGTTTTACTGATTTAGAAAAAACCATAACAAAGTTCATTTGGAAGAACTAAAGATCAAGGATATTCAGGGAAATAATAAAAAAATACAAAGGAAGAGGGCCTTGCAGTCCCAGATCTCAGACTATATTATAAAGCAGCAGTCACCAAAACAATCTGGTACTGGCTAAGAGACAGAAAGGAGGATCAGTGGAATAGACTGGGGGCAAGCAACCTTAGCAAGACAGTATATGACAAACCCAAAGATCCCAGCTTTTGGGACAAAAATCCACTATTTCATAAAAACTGCTGGGAAAATTGGAAGACAGTGTTGGAAAGATTAGGTTTAGATCAACACCTCACCCCCTACACTAAGTTAAATTCAAAATGGGTGAATGACTTGAACATAAAGAAGGAAATATAAGAAAATTAGGCGAACACAGAATAGCATACATGTCAGACCTTTTGGAAGGGAAAGTCTTCAGAACCAAGCAAAACTTAGAAAGAGTTACAAAATGCAAAATAAATAATCTGGAATACATCAAATTAAAAAGTTTTTGTACAAACAAAACCAATGTAACCAAAATCAGAAGGGTAGCAACAAATTGGGAAACAATCTTCATAAAAACCTCTGACAAAGGTTTAATTACTCAAATTTACAAAGAACTAAATCAATTGTACAAAATATCAAGCCATTCTCCAATTGATAAATGGACAAGGGACATGAACAGGCAGTTCTCAGCCAAAGAAATCAAAACTATTAATAAGCACATGAAAAAGTGCTCTACATCTCTTATAATCAGAGAGATGCAAATCAAAACAACTCTGAGGTATCACCTCCCACCTAGCAGATTGGCTAACATGACAGCTATGGAAAGTAATGAATGCTGAAGGGGATGTGGCAAAGTGGGGACACTAATTCATTGCTGTTGGAATTGTGAATTGATCTAGCCATTCTGGAGGGCAATTTGGAACTATGCCCAAAGGGTGATAAAAGCCTGTCTGCCCTTTGATCCAGCTATAGCACTGCTGTGTTTGTACCCCAAAGAGATAATACGTAAAAAGACTTGTACAAGAATATTCATAGCTACACTCTTTGTGGTGGCCAAAAATTGGGAAACGAGGGGATGCCCTTCAATTGGGGAATGGCTGAACAAATTGTGGTATATGTTGGTGATGGAATACTATTGTGCTAAAAGGAATAATAAAGTAGAGGAATTCCATGGAGACTGGAACAACCTCCAGGAAGTGATGCAGAACAAAAGGAGCAGAACCAGGAAAACATTGTACACAGAGACTGATACATTGTGGTACAATCGAAGGTGATGGACTTCTCCATTAGTGGCAATGCAATGTCCCTGAACAATATGCAGGGATCCAAAAATACTATCCACAAGCAGAGCATAAACTGTGGGAGTATAAACACCGATGAAAAGCAACTGCTTGACTACAGGGGTGCAGGGGATATGATGAGGAGAGACTCTAAATGAACACTCTAATGCAAATACCAACAACAGGGAAATGGGTTTGAGTCAAGAACACATGTGATAACCAGTGGAATCGTGCGTCGGCTATGGGAGAGGGAAAGGTGGTGGGAGGGGGTGGAGGGGAGGAAAAGAAAATGATCTTTGTTTCCAGTGAATAATATTTGGAAATGACCAAATAAAATAATGCTTAACATTCTTTTAAAAAATTTCATAGGTTTAAGAGTGTAGAAAGTTTTTAAGATCATATGAAGTATTTATAAGAGTGTGGGAAAGATTAATAAAAGTGTGGGAAAAGTGTATAGGAAAGTGGGAAGGGTTTATAAAGCATATACACACACACACAGACACACACACACAGACACACACACACAGACACACACACACACACACACACATATATATATATAATAAAACATATATAACACCACTATTTTACGAATTTTCACCTATCATGGGAGTTTCTGGAACATAAATCCCACAATGGGTGAAGGATCACTGTATGGTTCTGTAAAAATGCCAAGGAATTTAATCTCCAAAAATTGTGGAAAGGGATGAAATGATACCAAGTAAAGTGAGAAGGAAAAGGAGGACATTGTACACAGTAACAACAGTAATGTATGATGATTAACTGTAAATGACAACCATTATCAACAAGGCAATGATGTAGGACAACTCTAAGAGACTCATGCCAAAAAAAGAAAGAAGTATTATCTACCATAATAGAAGTACCAGATGGAATGTGAATGAAAATTGAAATATATTATCCTTTATTTCCTCCGTGAACTTTCTTCTAGTGAATGTAATGAGTGTCTTCTTTCACAACATGATGAATATGGAAATAAGTATTGCATGATGGTATATGAACAACCTATGTCATATCACCTGCCTTCTTGGAGAGAAAGAGAATGAATTTCAAAATGTCAGAAAGTAAATATTTTTAAAATGTGTTGACAATTTGAAAAAATTATTTTAAAAAAGAAATGAATTATATAATATTCCTTTCATGTACAATGATATTGTTTGTTATAATTTGATATTTCTGGGCCTCACATTTCTCATCTGGGAAACAACAACAATAATACTCAGAATATCTATATTCTACATAATTATACCCACATCATAGGGTATTTGTATTGAGATATATAAAAGCACTTCATAAAAGGCATATAGAACAATGAGAATTTCATTACTACCAGCCCCTCCCCCAGCATGTTAGGTACAAGTGCAGAATGATCTAGAATTATACCAAAAGAAAACAATATTAATAATCACATAATTTAAGGAGATGATCTATGTACAAATAACTTGGAAAAATTGAATTTCTGAAGAGAAAGCTCAGAAGTTGATAAACAATAGTCTTCATGGATATGATAGATTATTTTTAAAAGATAATAATGTAAAACTATCTTTTACAATACTGTGAAATAGTAAAAGAGATGAATAAACTTTAATTTCAATACAATGTAAATCAGCTTAAAAAAATATTTCCTGAAGCACAATTAAAGACTGAAATTTATTCCTAGCATGAATTGTGGTCTCATCTTCCCCAGATGTATTCAAGAACAGACTGGGCACTCAATAAATTTCATTGAATTGAATCAAAACAACTAGTTCAAATCATTCATTTATAATTGAGGAAAATGTAGTAAATCAAGGATTATTTATGAAGTACCTATTCTGAATCTATATTGTGCTGTAAGGGATTCAAAGAAGTATAGCACACCATACTAACACACATTAGCCTTTTATCATTTCATTCCCACTCCAAATCACAAGACTTATATTGCTAATTGCTTGTTATATGCCTTCATCTGTATATGTCTGTAATGGTCTTCAAACTCATAATTCTACACACATTTTATTGTTCTCCCAATCATCCAGATTAAAATTTCTAGTATCATCTTTGACCCTTTTTTCTCTCAGTATCCAAATTTAATCACCTCTCCAGCCTGTTGACCATAGCTCTGCACTATTTCCAGCATCCAACCTAGTTTCCTCACATCCATTATGCCATTGAGGCAAAATATTTTTATCACCTATTATTATAATAATTCCTTAATGTTAATTCCTCTAACCTAAACCTCTTTCTAAATCATCTTTCATATAATTTTCAGTCTAATTTTTCATATGCCCTCCTATAAGCCTATGGGTCTCCTTTTCTTATCTGATGGTTTTTGTATCTTCATCACTGATTAAAGGAAGTGCTATCGAATGCTTCTTCAATCTCTCTGTATGGCTTTATCAATCTATATACGTACATGTATCTATGTATGTATGTGGCTAATCATCTCTCTGAAATGTTGTTTCTCTCAGTTGTTTATTGAATAAAGCAAAATTCTGATCTTTTTAAAATTTAGTTTTTCCACAATTACATGAAAAACAATTTTTGTCCTTGTTTTTTTTATTTTAAGGCAAATTCTTACCCTCTCTCTCCTCCCCACTCCCAGAGAAGAAATGGGCCAATTGAAATAGGAGAACCAAAATGTGACAGAGGAAAAGCATGCTTTAAAAATCAGAATTGACCATCTAGAAACTAAGAATTTCATGATAAATCAAGAAATAATAAAGCAGAATCAAAGGAATAAAAAAAATAGAAGAAAACATGAAAGATCTTATTGGAAAAAAAAACCTGACCTAGAAAATAGACCTAGCAGAGACAATCTGAGAATTATTGGACTACCTGAATGTGACACAATCAAGAAAAACATGTTGGGTATCATATTACAAAAATTATCAAAGATAAATGCCCACAAATTATTGAAAATTGAAATAAAATTACCAAATACAATAGCTAAATTCAAGAGCCACCAAGCCAAGGAAAAAATACTATAAGCAGTAAGAAAAAAAATTCAAATATCAGGGAGCTACAATCAGGACCACATAGGACCTAGTGGCTTCTACATTAAAGGATCATAAGTTTTGGAATATGATATTCAGGAAGGCAAAATATTTGGGTTTACAATCCAGAGTCACCTATCCAGCAAAACTGAGTACATTCTTTCACAGGAAAAAAAAATTAACATGAAATAAAATAGATTTCCAAGCATTACTGAGGAATAAATCAGATCAAATAAACATGAGACACAAGAGAAGCCAAAAAGGTGAATAAGAAAGAGAAAATTTAAGGGACTCATTAAGGTCAAAATATTTATAAGTTTACATGGAAATAGTTTCTGTGATTCTCAAAAATTCCCCTTAGTAGTAGAGAAGATCGAAGGAATTTATTCAGAGAAAGGGTAGAGAAGTAAGCTGATTATGATGACATAATATATGTGTAAATATGATGACATAGAATGATATGTATGCATGATATGTTATGTATGCATATGAATGATGTTAAATTTAATTGTGGCTGGACTCTGAATATTTATATAGGTGGTTGCCAGGAATTTAATTTCTAAATCCCAAAATAAATTAATAAAGTAAAATTAATTTATGGTAGCTTTATTTACAATAGAGGGAAGATATTAAGGAATGAGAGAAAAGTGGAGAGAGAGAGAGAGAGCTAGAGAGAGAGAGAAACAGAGACAGAGACAGAGACAGAGAAAGACAGAGAGAGATCTGGCTTCTTCTGATATCAGTTAGAATTTCTAAGCCCCAGCCAGGGTAAAAAAAAAAGTCTCAAAATGATGGGCCTTTTCTCTACACCTCCAAGAAAAGCAGGGTCACTAAGTCATCCTTTCACTCACCAACAGTGACCATCTAAATGGAAAGAAGTCTGGGTGTCTGTCTTGTGGTCATTCCTCAAGTGTCTGTCTTCCAGTCTCTCCTCCAAGTCAGAGAGTAGTTCGATCTCCTAGAATTGAATATCCTTCTTCTGGCCTCTGGTCCTCTTTTTAAAGATCTTTTTCTCTTGTGTCACCTCCCCTAAATTTCAAGTCTACCAATCATAGCAGATGCTTTTCTCCAGGACTGCCCATTCTTTAGTTCACACCTTCTTTGGTTAGATTATGCCTTTTGGGGTTACTTAACACCTTTTTTTGGTTAGTTTGCCTTTTGTAGTGACTTCACACCTTTTGTAGTTAAAATGGGTAGATACACTTCAAATACTGAGTTACCACCTTTTTGTAGATTAAAATTAAAATGGATTGTGGATTGCAATTCAATCTTCCCAATAAAGGAAGAGCTATGTACCTTCTTTGTTATAATCAGGGGATTACAATTTAATCTTCACAATAAAGGAAGAGCTAAGTACCTTCATTGTTACAATCAGGAGATAGCTAAATCCAATCTTCACAATGATGTGTTAAAAAATCAATCCAGTGCTGAAGGAGAGGGTTGCACTGAGAGAAAAGGAAAGGAGGAGACAGAATGCAATAAATTATATAACATGAAGAGGTGTGCAAAATCATTATAGAGAGGGGAAGATAAGGGTGGTGACTGGCAATGCTTAAACTTTGCTCTCATTGTAAAGGGCTCAGAGAGGGTAAAACAAGTATACTCAGTGGGGTATAGAATTCTATCTTATGCTACTTAGTGGGGTATAGAATTCTATATTACCCACAGACAAGTAGAGGGGAATAAGACAAGGGAAGATGGAGGTAATTGGAGGAGAGGGAAGTAGGAGGTAGCAAAAAATCAAAATACTGGTGAAGAGGAAGAGAGAGAAAGGGAATAAAGCAGAATTTAAAGAGGATAATATGATGGAGGGAAATACACAGTAAGTAATCATAGTACTGAATGTTAATGAGGTGAACTCACCCATTAAATGGAAGTGGATAGTAGAGTGAATTAAAAACCAGAATCCTACAATATGTTGTTTAGAAGAAACATATTTGAGGCAGGATGATACCTACAAATTCAAGGTAAAAGGCTGGAGCAGAATTTATTATGCATCATCTAAAGCTAAAAAAAAACAAAATTATCAATCATGATACCACACAAAGCTAAAGTAGAAATTGTTGTGATGAAAAAAGATAAGTAAGGAAATTACTTTTTGTTAAAGGGCACTATAAACAATGAAGTAATATCACTATTAAACATGTTTGCACTAAATGGCATTGCATCTAGATTTCTAAAGGAAAAATTCAAGGAGTTCAAGGAGGAAATAGAGAGTTAGACCATATGAGTGGAGGATCCCAATCTTTCCCTTTGAAAACTAGATAAATCAAAATGAAAAATAAATGGGAAATAAGGGAAGTACATGAAATGCTAGAAAAAATTAGTTAATAGATATCTAGAGAAAACTGAACAATGATAAAAAGGAATATACCTTCTTCTCAATAGTTCATGGTACATATACAAAGATTGACCATGTACTAGGGCATAGAAATATTGCAAACAAATGTTGAACTAATAAATGACACTTTTCCAGATCATAATATGGTAAAAGTATAATTAGCAAGGGGCAAAGCCAAATGTTAAATTAATTGGAAATTAAATAATTGAATTCTTCAAAACTTGCGGGGGGGGGGGGTCAAAGAATAAACCATAGAAACAATTACAGACTTCATTAAAGAGAATGTCAATGAGGAGACATCATATCAAAACCTATGGGATATAGCCAGAGCAGTACTCAGGGGAAAATTTATATCTCTGAGTGCCAATAACAAAAACATGAACAAGGAGCAGATCAATGAATAGGGCTGGCCACTTAAAAAATTAGAAAAGAACAAATTAAAATACCCTGATAAAACTAAATTGGAAATTTTAAAAATTAAAGAAGAAATTAATAAAATTGAAAGTAAAAGAACCATTGCACTAATAAATAAGACTAGGAACTGGTACTTTGAAAAAACAAATAAAAATGATGAAGTACTCATCAATATAATAAAAAAAGAAAGAAGAGAATCAAATTAACAATATCAAAGATGAAAAGGGCAACTTCACCTATAATGAAGAGGAAATTAAGGTTATTATTAAAAACTATTTTGCCCAATTATAAGGGAATAAATATGACAATCTAAATATTTACAAAAATAATGATTGCCTAGATTAACCAAAGAGGAAATAGAATACTTAAAAGATCCTATCTCAGAAAAGAAATTGAACAAGCCATCAAGGAACTTCCTAAGAATAAATCCCCATAAATAAATGGCCAGATGGATTCACAAGTGAATTTTATCAGACATTAAAAGAACAATTAATCCCAATACTATATAAATTATTTTACAAAATAAGCAAAGAAGGATTTTTACCAAATTTCTTTGGTGATACAAATATGATACTCATTCCAAAGCCAGGCAGATCAAAAATAAGAAAGAAAACTACAGGCCAATCTCCTTAATGAAAATAGATTCAAAAATCTTAGAATACTAGCAAAAAGACTCCAGCAAGTTATCACAAGGATTATTCACTATGACCAGGTGAGATTTATGCCAGGAGGGCAAAGATAGATTAATATTACAAAAACCATTCACATAATTGACCATATCAATAATTAACCCAAAAGAAATCACATGATTATCTTAACAGATGCAGAAAAAAAGCCTTTGACAAAATGCAACACCTTTTCCTGCTGAAAACACTAGAAAATATAGAATAGAAGGGCCATTCCTCAAAATAATAAGCAGTATATAGTTAAAACCATGAGCAAGTATCATCTGCAATGGGGACAAGTTTGAAGTCTTTCCAATAAGATCAGGAGTGAAGCAAGGATGCCTATTATCACTTCTCTTATTTAATACTGTTCTAGAAACTCTAGTGATAGCAATTAGAGGGGAAAAAAGAAATTGATGTCATTAAAATGGTCATTGAGAAAATTAAACTATCACTCTTTGCAGATGATAGGATTGTATGCTTAAAGAACCCCATAAAATGAACTAAAAGACTTCTGGAAATAATTAACAAGTTTAACAAAGTTGCAGGGTATGAGATAAATCCATATAAAGCATCAGCATTTCTATATATTTTCAAAACATCTCAGCAGCAAGAATTAAAAAGAAAAATTTCACTTAAAATCACTCTAAACAATATAAAATATTTAGGAATCTATTTGCCAAGACAAGCACAGGAATTATATGAACACAACTACAAAATACTCTACACATAATTAAAACTGAATGTAAATGATTGGAAAAACATTAATTTCCCATGGGTTGTGTATTTAGAATCTTGTAGCATGGACTTCATTTCCCAGAATTTCTTTCCTTTTGTCCTCATTTGGTGTTGTTACAATTTGAAGATAAGTTTGTGTAGTTCCTCTCTCTCTCTTCTCCCTCTGTCACTGCTCCAGGAAACTGCTATTTACTGAAGACTATAATTTTCCTCTACTTCAAGTGATTATTAACAAATCTTATAAAATATAATACTTGGAATTTTGGATATTAACTTTTAATATTACATTTTGATGAGCTAACATAATAAAGATGACAATCCTACCCAAATTTATTTATTCAGTGCCATACCTATCAAATTACCAAAAAAAATTTTATAGAATAAGAAAAAATTATAACAAAGTTCATCTGGAAGAACAAAAGATCAAGACTATCAAGGGAAATAATGAAAAAAATGTGGAGGGAGGACTATCACTAACAGATGTTAAACTGTACTAAAAAGCAGTGGTCATCAAAATAATATGGAATTCGCTAAGAGACAGAAGAGAGGATCAATGGAATAGACTTGGAATAAATTACCTCAGCAAGATAATGTTCAGCAAACCCAAAGATCCCAGCTTTTGTGAAAAGAAGTCACTATTTTACAAAAACTGCTGGGAAAATTGGAAAACAGTATGGGAACAATTTAATTATAGTTTTTAATTTCCATTAAATTCTGCTTATTCTTTTTACTCTAGAATATCAGAACTAGAAGAAAACTTAGAAATCACCTGGGTCACTGCTTCTCAAACTTGGTGCTAGGACTACCTTATATTTTAAAAGTTGAGGACTTTCCCAAACAGCCTTTTTATGTATTATCTATTGATGTAGATATTATATATATATATATGTATATATTGCTATTTACTGTTTTAGAAGTGAAAATAGTTTAGTATGTTTGTGAATAGTTTGGTTCTTATTGACACTCTGAAAGGATCTGTAAAGGTTCTCAGACTGTACTTTGAAAACAGCTAATATAAACCATTTTCCTCATTTTTAATATGAGGAAAATAAGTTCCAACATGGTTATGTATTTTGTCCAATGCTGTACAAATATTAACCAGCAGGGTTGGATTAGCTTTTTGACTCTAAATCATATGTTCTTTCTACTATACTAGGTTATTTACTGGGCTATCTTTGCTTTATTAATATTATTCTCCCTGTATCACATAACCCAAAAGCTTGACTTTAACAACAAAGCTCTAAAAACTTTTAGCTCCCAACTTCAAGAGTGAAGGCTTAAAAAAATTTCCTCCATTTTTTATAACTAGATGAAATGGAAAATGGTGGGTGGTGATAAACCTGTCCTAATCACCAATTTCTAAGTATAGGATGACAAATTTTGGGTAATAGGAAGAACTACCTAATAATGTGATCAACCCAATGGTGGAATGGCATTAAGTGTTTCAATATTATTGTAACTGATCAAGACAAATAGCCACTTGCCATAGATGCAGAAGATATTTATATTGGATTGTAGGTTAGAGAGGTGACCTCTCAAATCTAAGAATCTATCATTCTATGAGAAAAAATGTCTCAGCACTATGAGCCCTGAAATATTTTCACATATCTATCAAATCACAGAGGGTTTTGGAAGACTCTCATAATCATTGAAATTCATCTGATATTGAGTAACACTCAAAACTAGAAAGATACATTTAGGTTCTGCTTCTGACACATACTATCTGTGCAACTCTGGGCAAGTCCCTCAACCTGTCACTGTGCTAGACCAGAAGTGTAAACCACATGGTCAGAGGGTCCAACACTCCTCAGGGCAATCTGAAATACATCCAAATGTAATTGGGAAGTGTTGACAAAATAAATGAAAATAAAATAGAATATAGATAATACTGTATTTTAAAACTAAGTTAAAATGAAACCTACCACTATACTTATACACAGTTGAGTGGCTCTGATTTCTATTTCAGTTTAACACAACTGCTTTGAATAATTCTATAAGATCATGAATGGCAGAAAAGATGCTGATGTATTTTGTTAGAAGGAGTTTCCTCTATTGGGTCTTCCCTATTCCAAAGAAAGTACAGGTCTAGTCCCATTTCTAGTTCCTGTTGCTACCTTTTTAAATTTTTAATTTTTTCCAAATTATGTGTCCAAGAAATTTTTAATTAATTTTTGAGATTTTGCAATCTATATTCTGTTCCTCCCTCCCATAGCTCTCCCCTGCCTAAGATAGATAATTTAATATATTGACATTATAAATATATTGTTATATAATACGTATTTCCAAGTTCATCATATTGTGGGAAAAGATACATATTGCTTACACTAGAGAAAATTCACAAAGGAAATAAAGAATGAGATGTCTCAATATGCACTCAGCTTTTATCTGTTCCTTCTAAGGCAGTGCATATCCTTTTTCATTGTGAGTACTTTGGAGTTGTCTTGGATTCTTGACTTGTGGATATATAAAGTCATCCACAGCAGATCATCAAGCATTATTGTTGTTACTGTGTATTATTTTTTCCTTGTTCTGCTCATTTCATTTTGCATTTCATGTAACCATTCCATGGGTTCTTTGTGATCATCTTATTTGTCAGTTCTCATGACAGAACAGTATTCCATTACAACTATATACCACAACTTGTTCATCAATTCCTCAACTGATGGATATCCCTTCAGTTTCCAGTTCTTTGCCACCACAAAAAGAACTAGTATAATTTTTTTTGTAGGTAGGTCCTTTTCCCCTCTCTTTAATCTCTTTGAGATACAGACCTAATAAAGATCATAATGGGTGGAATAGAAGATAGAGGGTCATGTCTGTAATCAGGAAGACATCTTCCTGAGTTCAAATCTGCCCTCAGACACTTACTCCTGTGAGGGCAAATCACTTAAACCTGCTTACCTCAGCTTCCTCATCTGCAAAATGAGTTAAAGAAAGAAATATCAAAACACTCTCTCTCTCCAAGAAAACTCCAGATGGGTTCACAAAGAGTCAGACACTGACTGATCAACCACAAATCCTTCATAATACAATAAATATAAATTTATTTGCTTATTGTTTTTGTTATTCATGGGCTCTGCATCAGGTTTGCTGAACTATGATGAACATTTTGCACTATATTTAAATATTATCATTTATCTGAAATTAAACCTCAGTGTGGTCATTTGTATATCACCAAATTATATGAGGTTGAGACAAATATAGTTACAGTGAACAGAAGTTATTTGGTAGAAGAGATCTATAAAGATCACATACCTCCATGTTCTAATTAGAATTCACAGGTTGATTTATTTAACCTGTTTTTGCCCTATTTAATACTTCTTTACCCCAATGGCTAGACATGACACCTTCTGGGCTTTACTTTTTTTAGTCCTCTTATTAATAGAGGCCATTTGCCATGGTGACGAGAATGTTGAAATTGAAAAATTCAGGAAAAGCCCGAGTTTGAATCCCAACTTCTTTGAAAGCTATGTCACCCCAGGTCAGGCAATTAATCTCTCTAAGCCTTTGTTTCTTCATCTATTAAAGAATAATAATAGAGTTTACCTAAAAGAATTGTTGGAATGATCAAATGAGGAAAAACCTTGTAAAATACATTGTAAATTTTAGAACATTAGATAAATGTTAGCTACTTGAAGGATATCTCATGACTAGTCAAAAATTCTTTCTTCTGAAATATGTGCTCAATAAGCCCTTGCCCACCCTCATCCCCCATTCCCTGTCCTTTACCCAATCTTGCCACTGGGTCCACTGAGTAGAGCTCCCATTTACTGTTAACCTTCTCTCCATCTACAATATTTGCCTCTTAATGTTCTGGCACTAACAAAAACCTGGCTATTCCCCAGATTTCTGATTTCTTAACAGCTCCCTCCAAGGCTGACTGCCCCTTTATTCTTGCCCTCTGATTCACAGGACACCAATACTGATTTAACTTTCTCCTCTTTCTCCTTGCTCTTCATAGTCACCTCTAAAAACTTACTCTGGCATCATTACTGAAAATCTATTTTGAAATTCAATTATATCATTCAATTATATCAACCCCTGTCCAAATCCTGACTTTTCTCATTTGTCATCCAATCTTCCCCATTGAATTCAGTACTCAGATTGCATGCTGTCCTGCTTCCTGACCTAAACCCTAATATTAACCTTGGTGACTGGAATATTAATTTTGATGTCCCTTCTTATACTATGAGTCTTTAATACAACTATTTCAATATACTTGACAGAAACACATAATCTCAGATCTGAAGGTGACTGGAGAATGCATTCATTCTAAATGATGTCTGAACAAAAATCCTCTTTATGACATGCTCAACAGGGTCATGGAGCCTTTAGTTAAAGCAGCATGGTAGAGAATATTGAACACTGGTCCTTGAGTGCTCATCTCCTGCCTTTGATACCATCTCTCTGTGTGACTTGGAGCAAATCACTTAATCACCCTGACCCTCATTTTCTTCTCTGCAAATTGAAAGGGGTGCACTAAATGGTTTTAAGGACTCTTTTAACTTGAAATTTGTCATCCTATCACTACAAGTAAAAGGGAGCAATTCCCTATTGAGGCAACCCATTCCACTTTCATATAACCTTAATTATTATGCTTTTCTTCATAAAAAACAAATTCACTTCCTTGTTGCTTCAACCCATTGTTCTAAGTTTTGCCTTCTTGAATCAAATAGATGAACCTAACCTCTATTTCATCTATCTTTCCAATATCTGAAGAAAGCCTTCTTGTTCTATTATGTCCTCTCTTCTCCGGGATGAACATTCCCAGGCCCCTCAGATAATCCTTATATGCCATGAGTTTGAGGTCCTCCACCATCTTGATCACATTCCTCTTAATGTTTCCCAGGAAACTAATAATATTTGTAATATGTGATATCCAAAACTGAAGTTGTACTATAATTAGGTACTCATATAATCCCCTTTATAGATAAGGAAATGGAGAAATATAGAAGTTAAGTGTCTTGTCCAGGATTAAAAAGTTAGTAAGTATATGAAACCAGATTTTAAATCCAGTTTTCCTGACTCCAGGCCCCTGACTCTACAGTGTTCTTTCCAGGGTCTCCTTGCTACACTAAAGTTTGCAATTGTTCTGTTATTTCATCTGCCATATCACATGGTTGACTCATTACTGAGTTTGTAGTCTAGAAAAACCTCCTGACTATTTTCAGATGAGTTATACTGGTGAAATGATTTATTAAAAGTATAAGATATTTATCCCTTTTAAATTTAATATAATTAAATTTTATTTAATAGCCTCTTGAGATCTCTTTAGTTTTAGACTCTATCATCCAATGTGCTCTCTACTCTCAAATGATCTTTATTCACATAATCTGTCTATAAATTCTACCTTCCTCAATCCCTGCTAGTAAGAGTTATAATCTTCTTGGGGTCAGAGACTACTTGTTTCACTTTTGTATCTCTAGTGCCCAGTAGAGTACTTTATACATAGTAGGCACTTCACAAAAATTTATCAGATGGATTGATTCCACACAAGCTACTTTCCAGCTCTGTGTAATCTCTAAGTATAATTATCATATCTTTATTCAAGGCTGTAATAGAAACATTAAGTAGTACAGGGGTAAACATATCTCTAAGGCTTTATGATCAGGACTAGATCCTACTTCAAAAATGATGTATAATTGTTTTTGTGTCTCTTGAATCAACACATTTTATATCTATCTTGCTTTATTATTACCTCATCCACAAACTTCCAACCTGAACTACCATAATGAGTTCTTTTGCCAAATCCTTTCCTGAAATATAGTCAAATTATATCTGTGGCATTTTCCTGATATAACATTCTGATTATCCTATTTTTAACAAAAAGAATATGAGTTATAGAATTATAACTAAAAATTCCTGTTCTTAGAGCAAATTTAGTTGGGGGGGGGTATGTTTAGTATAGTCTGATTGAAAATATGGTCATATAGGGAAAGAAGGAAAAGCCCATTCCATAGAAAGCCCATGCCTTTAAAAACAACTATAGCCCATGCTTTTAGAAAATGTGGAAGGAAGAAAACTATCCTAATGGAACCCTGGATTAATTAGGGATATGGTCATATAAACTGTTAAAATACTATTATGTAAGTCAAGAATTGAAGTAAACAGTATCCAGGAAATCTACTTCCCTCCCCTGCAATGGGAATATCTCTACCACTGATGTTGACAGCTTGGAACAAAACTCTTTGTTATCCTGCACTAGTTAGAGTATATCTCTGTTAGAAATTAGTCTAGCATAGCCTATTATTAACAAAGACATGAAAACATCATATGGTAGTTTTAAATCAATAGTAGCTTTTCTAGATGTTCAGAAACCATCTTCTATTAATATCCTAGAATTATACCAGAAAAAGAAATCAAGGTCACTGGCTTATCATTCATAAATTCACATACTCTTCCCTTCCCCCAAAATGTGGACATTCATAATTATCCACTTCTTCAGCATATAAATATTGTTTTATTATAATCGCATAGTACAACTTCTTCAGCCATTTTCTGACTGGACATCCCTTAAGTTACCAGTTCATTGCTACCTCAAAAAGAGCTGATATAGATATTTTAGTACAGATAGGTTCTTTCCCTCTCTCATTAAACTCATTGGGATACAGATCTACTTGGGCATTTTGATGGCCCTTTGGGCATGGTTCCAGACAACTCCTAAGAATGGTTTTATCAGTTCACAGCTCCACCAGCAATGTATTAGTGTCCGAATGTTTCCACATCCCCTCCAACATTTGTCATTTTCTTTTTCTTGTCACATTAGCCATTCCAGTTTTCAGAGGTTGTACCTCACAGTTGTTTTCATTTGCATTTCTCTAATTAGTAGTAACTGAGCATTTTTTCATTTGACTAAAGATAGTTTTAATTTTTCATCTAAAAATTTGCCTGTCCATATGCTTTTACAGTTTGTCAATTAGGGAATGTATTGTATTCTTATAAATTTGATTCAGATCTCTCTCTATATTTGAGAAATAAAGTCTAGTATCATTGCCAAGAAAACTCCAAATGGGGTCACAAAGAGTAAGACACAACTGAAATGACTGAACAAGAAACAAAAACAAATTTCTTACAGGCAGGTAGATACTCTTATGAAATCCTTGCTTATTCTATATTCAAATTTTCTATCACATGTTGTTTTTGTTATCCAATCCAGTTTAGTACAAAACTTATTCTCATTGTTGATGAAGAGATGCAACATAAGAATTTGGAATTATTAAAAAAATATAAACGTTGAATCATCCTTCTTGCCCATCAGTTTCTATTATCACTGCCTTTTCACATTGGACAGAGTCTCATACATTTCTTAATCCTCCTCTTTTCATACTTTAGGTAAAAAATAACTTTTTTTTTGTTTTCCTTAATATTCCTGACTGGTTGGAAACACCCCTATTACTATTTTCTCTAGACATCTCTTTAAAATCTAAGTTGGCTGGTTCTATCTAGACCTGCTGGAGAACATTTGTCATAACAATAGCAGGCAGCTTGGGAGAACATATGCTGGCCTATTTTGTAAATCATATAGCCTAAATAATGATCACTTTTATCTGGACCTGCAATTTTATTGATAGAAATAATTTCCAAAGAAGGAAATTACCAATACAGCTTCCACCTATATTTTCAGAGTTGCTTGTACCCACTGAGATTCATCAAGATTCCCAAAGCTAGTATATTCCACAGGCAAGATTTTAATCTCAGATTTTCCTGACTTGAAGGCCTGATTCCTAGACACTGTACTACCATGCCAGCAATGAAGACAATTGAACTAGATCACTGTCATGGTTGAATTTATTTAAAAGTAATTTTATATAACCAAAAAATATTTGTTTGACATTTCTTACCTGAATATTTATTAAATGTACATTTTGTTAAACTGAGTCAAATGTTTGGCTGGTAATTAGGGAAACAAGGATTAAAGATCTTTGTGTTATGAAATTTCTGGTCACCTCTCTGATGCTAAACTGCAGTTTGACATTGCAATCATTTTCAAAAACTCTCCTGTTTCTTTCTAATATTTTCATCAAGAATAACCTTGGTCCAGGACTATGTCATTATCATTATGCTATTAGAAATATTATAAAAGAAGCATATGAGTTAGCTCCAGATGCCTTCTTGATAACACTTTTGGAAAAGTAATACTTCCCATAGGAGTTTTTTTAGCCATTATTTTTTAATCTCTCCCTTTGAAATATATAAAACAAATCCTCAATCTTTTCAAAGCCCAGATTTAAGTGAGTAGAATAGTAAAATATAGTATCCCCCTACCTAAAAAAACAAATTCTGTACTATTGTACAGCTAGTTATAGTGAACAGAAAATTGGTTTAGGTATTGGGAAAATCTGAATTCAAATCCTCTTCCTGACACATACTGGCTGAGTGGATCTGAGCAAGTCACCTCACAGACCAGCAGTTGGTGGAATGGATAAAGTATAGGATATAGAAACCAAGAAGACTGGAGTTCAAATTCAATTTTATAAACTTATAAGTGGTATGACTTTGCACAAGTCACCTGATCTTTGATTGTCTCAGTTTCCTCATCTATAAATAGGGATAATAATAGCACATTGGGGGGGGGGGGAGGGTTGTCAAGATAAAATGAGATGATATTTGTAAAGTATTTTGTAAGTTACCCTAAGCAATTCTAAAAATAAACCATCAAACATTGACAGTCTACATTTGTATAGGTTTTCTTATTGCTAGTTCTCTACACAAATGAAATTATATGCTTTGCTCAAAACTAAGTTATAAAAGGGTAATTGTTCAACAAAATAAAATCTATATCTGTGTCTACATTGACTCAAGTTCTCTGTTGCATTCCATCTACTGATTTCTTCCTACACTCAGTGTAACTAAGAGACAACTCACTTTCTCCTAAATATTTTTTTAATTTAGGTTAATTGGAAAACGTCTAATATTTCTTGACCCTAACTAGATGAAGTTAATTTAAAGATGTATCTCTCAAATGAAGAAGAAAAAGTCTTTTGAAAGAAAAATGTTAAGGAGCTAGGCCTAGAGATGGGAGGTCCTAGGTTCAAATATGATCCTCAGACACTTCCTAGCTGTATAACATAACCCTATGTTGCCTAGCCTTTATCACTCTTCTGACTTAGGAACAATACACAGTATTGATTCTAAGGTGGAAGATAATGGGAAGAAAAGAAAGGAAAAAAGAAAGAGAGAAAGAGAGAGAGAAAGAGAGAGAAAGAAAGAAAGAAAGAAAGAAAGAAAGAAAGAAAGAAAGAAAGAAAGAAAGAAAGAAAGAAAGAAAGAAAGAAAGAAAGAAAGAAAGAAAGAAAGAAAGAAAGAAAGAAAGAAAGAAAGAAAGAAAGAAAGAAAGAAAGAAAGAAAGAAAGGAAGGAAGAAAGGAAGGGAGGAAGGGAGGAAGGGAGGAAGGGAGGAAGGGAGGAAGGAAGGAAGGAAGGAAGGAAGGAAGGAAGGAAGGAAGGAAGGAAGGAAGGGAGGAAGGAAGGAAGGGAGGAAGGAAGGAAGGAAGGGAGAGAGAGAGAAAGAAAGAGAGAAAGAAAGAAAGAGAGAAAGAAAGAAAGAAAGAAAGAAAGAAAGAGAGAAAGAAAGAAAGAAAGAAAGAAAGAAAGAAAGAAAGAAAGAAAGAAAGAAAGAAAGAAAGAAAGAAAGAAAGAAAGAAAGAAAGAAAGAAAGAAAGAAAGAAAGAAAGAAAGAAAGAAAGAAAGAAAGAAAGAAAGAAAGTGAAACTGTTAGAGAATTTCTATCTACCCCTCAATTGCATCACAAAATTTCAACCAGATCCAAGAAACAGTTTCTAAGGGAATCAAAGTAGCTTAAATTGCTGGATAAAAATGTCTATTTTCCCTGTGAAAATGTCACCTTTTGGTTCTATATTTACTGCAGGTGGTGAATGTATTTGAAAGAGAGCTGTTAAGTGATCATAAATTATATCTTAGTCAATTCATTTCCCAATTCAAAGCAGGAGTTATATATTTGTTTGCTTGTTTTAATGAGAAGGCTATGAAAGAGAATTGGGAGTAGAAAAAATACTAAAAAGAAATGTCAAGTGTTTTAAATGAACTAAATCAATATGTATTTTACTTGATCTTTTAAAAAAGCACAAATACTTTAAAATTGGAATACTGCTTCCTCCCCCATGTTATGTTCACTCAGTATGGGATTTATGCTATTATAATACCTTTTTGAAAACATCAATCTAAAGAAAAGATCATCACTAATGATTTGCAGATTACTCTCATCCAATAATTCTTTTAGTGTCTTATTCCAAAGTAATAACAAGAGACACCTGCTCCTTTGTGTGCCCTTTACCATCAGTTATTCTCTAACTTTATCAAGGGAAAGAATACATTGTGGGAAAGGCAAGAAACATGCCAGTTTTTTGCTATGTTTTGTTTTCAAAGAACAAATCTGAGAAAGCTTTCATCTCAAGGCAATATGGGCTCTTCTCTTGCAGTTATCAATCATTCTGGCCTTTTCCCATGTATATTTCTTTCTCCAGCCTCAAGTCTGATAATATTTAAGGAATAAACTCATGGTGTATTGCTCAATCTGATACAAATATAGAAGGATATCTACATGTCTTTATTCATCATCAAACACACTCACATGCAAAAAGAGATCAAGTTTCATGGCTATGTAAAATGTTGAGTGCTGTTCCACAAAGAAACAATGTTAGCTAGAATTGAATATGATATTGGTACTATACTCAGTCTGTCAACTTCTTATAGACCGTGCTGCCTTCACAGATTCAGTTCTGAACCTAGGCTCTCTGCATATTTGACAAGGATAAAGTTCTGCAGTGGTGATGAAATTCCTTACCTGGATGGATGATATCCCTAATGCAGGATTATATAAATTAAATGTTTTTCTTCAGGCTTTTCATCAATGTAGAAAACTAGAATGATGCTTTAAAGTTGTTTCAAATTCTCTCCACACAGGACATGGACATAGATGGGTTTTGTGTATTCCTTTCTTAAATACGTTCAAAGAAATGTATGCATTTAAGAAAGGGATATTTATACATCATATTATATGTGTGTGTGTGAGTGTGTGAGTGTGTGTGTATATATTAATTGGTAATTGTATTGGGGAAATTTTAAATTATTGAATATTGCAGAAAAACCATGTTGATGACTCGTGAGCAGTAGTGTTAGAAGCCACAATTCCTCAGGATCAACTCATAACCTTGAGTAAAGGAGGAATAGCCATGTTCTAGGGGCCCACTTCCAATCTGAATATGAGTTTGGAGAGTGGTACCAATGTATCATGTACGGATTCTAAATGAGACAAGGGATATTGAGGGGAAAGAGATAGAAATTTGCTGAAGGAATCAGAAAAGTCTGAGTTTAATTCCCACTGCTGACTTTTGTTATCTGTATGACCTGGGGCTAGTCATGGAACCTCTTGTATTTTGTAAATAATTTTTTAAAGACTTTAAGTTGCATAAAAAGTGCTTATCTATAGAGGCAGAACTGCCACACATGGAGCTCTCTAAACAATAATAGGTACAGTTAAAACAGAATACACAGAAATATATATATATATATATATATAATATGTTCTAGTATTAATGAACAATTCATTAGGGGTATAAAAGATATAAATATGACAGAGCAATGGTAGTTCTGTGGCACTGCAAGTTCATTGTAAATCTATACCCCTCCTGATTAGTCAAAAGGGTTCACTTAGTCAAAGATGAAAAATCTGTATATTATAATGTAATCAAATATATATTTCTATTTCTTTGTAAAGATCTGTCCCAGTGATTATCTCACCTACTTAAAATTAGTTACATTTGTTAGTGAGAACTGCTTTTAATTTAATTATTATTATTAATTAATAATTAAATACATATTTGTGTATGAACAGGAATTGTATACACTTCTTTGAATCATACAAATCTATTCATTTCTGAGTCTTGTCCATGCCCTAAGGAATGTAAATAATAGGAAGGAACTATCTGAAAACTCATAGAGATTCTAAGGGTCTAAAGTTCAGAGATTAGAGGAAATATGACATTACAGCACACTCCAGAGGAGCAAAGTTTGAACTGGACTGTGTCAGAAAAAGGAGAGGCATAGAAGAATAGAAGAAGCAGGCTAATGGATGTCCCAAGAAAAAGTCAAACCTTTTTCCAAATTGTCGTCAGGCAATGCCTCTCAATATACATAGAGAATATATATGTAATTTGTTTTTGCATGACCCAAAGATATTACAGTGATAGACTTTGAGTCAGAAGGACATAAGTTTGCCCATTTCTATTGAAAATACTAGAATGTATAGGAATATAAGGGCCCTTTCTCAAAATAATAAACAGTAAGTATTTAAAACCATCATTAAATATCATCTGCAATGGGGACAAGTTAGAAGTCTTCCCAGTAAGATGAGGAGTGAGGCAAGGATACTTATTATCATTTCTATTATTTAATAATGTACTAGAAATGCTAGCAGTAGCAATTATAGAAGAAAAAGAAATTGAAGGGATAAAAGTAAGCAATGAAGAAACTAAACTATCACTCTTTGCTGATGATATGATGGTATACTTAATAGAATCCTAGAAAATAAACTAAAAATGTAGTGGAAATAATTAGAACTTCAGCAAAGTTACGGGACACAAAATAGACCCACATAAGTCATCAGCATTTCTATATATTTCCAATACAACTCAGAAGCAGGTGTTAGAGAAACTCCATTTAAAATCATTCTAGACAATAAAAGATATTTAGAAATCTATCTGCCAAGACAAACACAGCAATTGGAAAAACATTAATGGCTCATGGGTAGGATGAGCTAATATAATAAAAATGACAATCCTACCCAAATTAATCAACTTATTCAGTACCATACCTATGAAACTACTAAAAAACTTTTTTTATAAAATTAGAAAAAAATTATAACAAAGTTCATCTAGAAAAACAAAGATCAAGAATATCAAGGGAACTAATGAAAAAAAATGTGAAGGATGTGGGCCTCACAGTACCAGATCTTAAACTGTACTATAAAGCAGTGGTCATCAAAACAATATGGAACTGGCTAAGAGACAGAATGGAGGATCAATGGAATAGACTAGGGATAAATGACCTCAACAAGCTAGTGTCCAATAAACCCAAAATTCCCAGCTTTTGGGAGAAGAATTCACTATTTGACAAAAACTGCAGGGAAAATTGGAAAACAGTATGGGGAAAATCGTGTGTAGATCAATATCTCACACTCTATACCAAGATAAATTCAAAACAGATAAATGACTTAAATAGAAAGAATGAAATTATAAATAAATTAGGTGAACATAGAATAGTATACCCATCAGATGTGTGGGAAAGGAAGGGATTTAAGACTAAGCAAGAGATAGAGAACATTGTAAAACATAAAATGAATGACTTTGATTATATCAAATAAAAATTTTTTTTGTAAAACAAAACTAATGCAACCAAAATTAGAAGGGAAGTAACAAACTGGGGGAAATTTTACAATAAAACTTTCTGACAAAGATTTGATTACCCAAATATATAAGGAACTATGTCAAATTTACAAAAAAAACAAGCCATTCCCCAATCAACAAATGGTCAATGGACATGAATAGGCAGTTTTCAGATGAAGAAATCAAAATTATCAATAATCACATGAAAAGTTTTCTAAATTTTTTATAATTAGAGAAATGAAAACCAAAACAACTCTGAGGTACCATCTCACACCTAGCAGATTGGCCAATATGGCAGGAAAGGAAAATGATAAATGTTGGAAGGAATGTGGCAAAATTGGGACACTAATGTACTGCTTTTGGAGTTATAAATTGATCCAACCTCTCTGGAGGGCAATTTGGAACTAAGCCTAAAGGGCTTTAAAATACTGCCTGCCCTTGATTCAACCATACATACCACTGCTGTGTTTGTACCCCAAAGAGATTATAACAAAAATACTTGTACAAAAATATTTATAGCTGCACTCTTTGTGGTGGCAAAAAATTAGAAAATGAGGAGGTGTCTATCAATTGGAGAATGGCTGAAACAAGTTTGGTATCTGTTGGTGATGGAACACTATTGTGCTCAATGGAATAATGAACTGGAGGAATTCTGTGTGAACTGGAACGACCTCCAGGAATTGATGCAGAGTGAAAGCAGTAGAACCAGGAGAACATTGTACACAGAGACTGATACACTGTGGTAAATAGAATGTAATGGACTTCTCTAAGAGAAGGAATGCAATGATCCAGGACAATTCAAAGGAACTTGTGAGAAAGAACACTATCCACATTCAGAGAAAGGACTGTGGAAACAGAAATGCATTAGAAAAATAAGTGATCAATCACATAATGTGACAGGGATATGATTGGGCTTTTGGTGTTAAAGGATCATTCTACTGCAAATATGAATAACATGGAAATAGGTTTTGAACAATGATACATGTATAACCTAGTGGAATTGCTTGTCAGCTTCAGGAGGGGAGAGGGAAGAAGGGTGGGAAAAATCATGAATCATGTAACCATGGAAAAATATTCTAATTAAATAAGTAGAAAAAAAAGACCTAAGTTTGAATTGTTCCTCAGACACTTTTAGATATTTTACTAGGAGTGTTACTAACCTCTATCTTTTTTCATTTTCCTATAAAAATGTGATTATAATTGAACCTACCCTATATGATTTCTAAAGTGCTTTGCAAAATATAAAGTAGTATATAAATGTTAGCTATTTAATCTTATGGTATTGGGGTGGTGGTAGAAATCGTTGCTTTTGTTACTAGTATTACTAAACTTACTACTAAAAATAATCTAATTTTTTTTCCTTAACCACAAAGAAGCCAAGTATTCTCTCTCCATCTCACTCTGTGTATGTCTGTCCATCTGTCTGTATCTGTCTTCATATATGAAGATACATACATATAATGTATATGTATATTACATATAATGTTTATAAATAGAGACATCTATATAGAGATAGCCTTTTAAAACTTTTATTTCTTTCCTTGTTTATCTCATTTCTAGACTTTTAAGGGTGTGGCTCATCACAATGGTTGGATATATAGTCTTTCTTTTTCTTTAAATATAGTCAGATTATCTTTAACCTCCTTGTCCCTGATTGTAGTCATAAGTCATGTATTTTAATCAACTAAGAGCATGGCAGGCATTAGAAATGTTCCAACAGATTAAATGTTCTATAGAACTAAGGAGGAACTTTGCTCACATCCAAACAGGCTGCTTAGGTTGATGAATCACTATTCCATAAGAACCTTATGGTCAAAGGTATATGCACACATATGGGATGGGTCTGTGTATAAAGATAAACAACATCTGCCTAACTTTTAAGAATTTTCCTAATTAGGGGAACATATCAATTGTGTCAGAAGTCATAACTCTTCACTATATGTCCCTAAATTGAGTAGAATGAATCCATGAGGACCTTTGTTTCTAGTGTATCTCACCCTAGTTTTAAAGCAAGTTAATTATTTTAACATTTTATGCATAGCTGCCACATTTTAGGAACATTATTAATAGTCAATGCTCATCTACAGAAAGGTGACCAAGATGAGAAAGGACTTAAAAAGGTGCCCCAAAAAACTGGTGATTTTAAGTTTGGAAATCAATCAGTAAGTATTTATTAAGTGTCTATTATGTGTCAATCACTATATTAAGCACTGAAACTATAAATACAATAAATGAAATAATTCCTATTCTCAAAAAGCTTACATTTAAACTGAAAGAAAACTATTTATCTTTCTCAATAGATAGATGATAGATAGTTATATAGATACACAAACATAAATATACACACATATATGGAAACTTATTAGATGATGTGGATTATATGTGTGAATATGTATATGCGGAATAAATGTGGGCATACTAAATACAAAATAGCTAAATACATGGTAATTGAACTAACATCCTCCTAATTCCAGGCCCAGTTATCTATCCAGTATACAACCAAACTGCCAGATGGCTTCCCTCAAAGTGATTATCATCTCTTAGTAGATGCATAGGATTATAGATTTAATTAAGAATGGAAGAGACTTTAGGATGATCTAATTCAGTGATCCAGTTCTGCAAATAATGAAACTTAGGTGCAGAGATGTTAAATTACTTATTCAAAATCACACTAAGTAGTATCAGATCCATTAATTGCTTTGCCCTCTTCACTCTAAAAGTGGATGGGGCTTCTCATTTAGAGCATCTTATTGAGCTCTAAAGAGACAGAGTTGATGTGTTATAATGATAAAAATCTGGCTACCATATAGGGAAATATGGGTTTGTATTTTGTCTCTGAAAATTGTGTTTATGAGTAAATCACAGTTTCTTTGAGCCTAACTTCCAGGTCTATAAAAATTGATATAATAATACTTGTATTGGCTAATTCAAAGTTGTTGGGTATTTTTTTTTTTGAGAAAAGGGCTTTGTAAATGCTTAAAAAGCCCTGAAAATGTAAATTATTCATTATTCATTTTCTTACATACAGCAGATAATAGAACTTTCAGTTACTTTAATGATGCTTTCCATTACAATCTTCAGATTTTGATAATAAAATATCACCCTGCCTAGGAATATAAACATAACAGATTTTTCTTTTGTCTTCATTTTCTACGTTTATACTGGTTTCAGGGGAATAGTGGAATCAAAAGCCATATTCTAAGGAGCTGAGAAATAGGTGGTTAGGAGGTTGAATCGGTAATTACAAACTACCATTTAAAATTTATTATTGAAAGTAAGGACATCTGGTAAGGTTATAAGATGATAATTTGGTTAAATGCAAGTTCAACTTGATGATTTTCTGTAGATGATAAGTAACAAATATTCATATGCAGTGGAGAAAGAGATGGAAGAGATGGAAAGATTAAAGATGAGAGAGTATATTTACCTCCAAGAAATTAATCTGTGGCCAAGTAAAGGATAAAATGAACAGTTTCATATATTTGTGTATTCTATGTGTAATATCAATCATAGGACCCTGAAATCTATTCTATCTTTGATTCTTTGAGTTAATGTACATAAAATATGTTTAAAAGAAAAAAATTTCACAACTCATAAGCGCCCACAAATGTTTGTCTCTTCTCAGATCAAATAAAAGCATACATTAATTCAATGTAAAAAAATAAATAAGTCCAACAGTTAGCTAATTAAAGAGAAAATTATAACCACACATGTAGTGGCACACTTTATTACACATATTTATGTCTAGGTAATATGTGTAGGCAGAAAATAGGTACAAGGGAAAACAATTAACCAAGGAGCATATCAATAGAATCTAGAGATCTAATGTAGCTATGCCAATTCAGCATAGTTTGTACTTTATCTCAGATGGCATGTTTACTTAACCTCAGTGTTGTCAACACTAGTGTCTTCTTTGTGTCTGAAGGCACTATTCATTGAGCTACTTCCTACATCAAACTGCAAGCAGCTGCTGTCATCTACTGAGCTATGATCAACAGTGAACTACTGCCAACTGCTACTTCTCCACTGAATAAGCACTATACAGCCTATTTCTAGGAAAGTCATGTTTGTTTAATGTGAGGGAATGAAGTTTCTGTGTATTATTCATGTGTGTATCATAAGTTAAGAAGTTCAACAAGCATTCATTAAGTGCTGACCATGTATGAGGCACTGTGCTAAGCACTAGGAAAGCAAATACAAACAGAAAGAAATATAGCACCTGTCTTAAAGGAGCTTATATTCTGAGGGGGAAAAACCAACACATAAAAAGGAGCAAAAATTATAGAAATGTGGGGAGAAGAGAGAGACAGAGAGAGACACACAGAGAGACAGAGAGAGACACAGAAAGAGAGACACACAGACAGACAGACAGGAGAGAGAGAGAGAGAGACAGAGACAGAGAGACAGAGAGACAGAGACAGAGAGACAGAGACAGAGAGGAAGAACAAGAACAAGAAGAGGAGGAGAAGGAGGAGGAGGAGGAGGAGGAGAAAATAGGCTATAGAAGACAAAAGTCTTACTAAGATAAGTTAGATTTGTAGCTTAGAGGGAAATGAAGACTCGATTGGCCTGGAGACTACCCCTTACAATGAAGGATCTGGAAGGAACCTGTCTATCACAGAAGATACTTTTGATTTGAGAAATAGTCTAGGGGCAGAATGAACTGCCAAAGCATAGAGGTTTCTTTGGATGATAAAGTCCTGTGGAAAAGAGTCAGGAGTGCACCCTAGAGAGATATGGAAGGCTGAAGGAATTTCCTAGAGAGAGAAATGATCTCTGGTTCATTAAAATTCTATTATGAATTAAACTCAGAGTTTTATGAATCTATGCAGCAAAATAACCCTTAGTTTTTTGCTGTTGTCATTGTTTTTGTTTGGTTGGTTTTATAAAAGCTTTGCTTCTACTTCAATCACTATCTCCAGGCTTATTTGGGTTAGGATGAGAAAATTTCCATCAGTTTCCTTATGAATTTGGTGCCTAGTGCCAGGACAATGCACATTACTCTTCGCCTTCACCTCCTAAACCTCAAAGGCCAGAATGGAGTTGATGTGTGTTGACCTGACTCTCTCAAGGTCAAAAATATATGCTTAAATTAGAATTTCTTTCTAATGGGATGAAAAATTCTCTTCTGACAGTTTTCACATAAAAACAAAAAACATCTTCTGTTATTTAGCCATTTGGAGTAAGCTGTTTAACTTAGATTATTGTAACCCATGTAATAATTTGAATAGAACCATAAATTTGACAAAGTTTTAATAAATGTAACAAATTATTAAATTTTCGTTACTTTTAGAACAGCTGCTAATCAGGATGAATGACTGTAGCAATTACCATTAGTTGGGATTTAACATTGCAGCCACTATTCTTTCCTTGTCATTCATTCATAAGTATATGTGTGTATGTGCATGTGTGTGGATAACTCTTCATTACCATCATCATCATCATCATCATCATCATCATCATCATCATCATCATCAGTGGAATTGGATTTCCAACTCATGTTTGAAAGGAAAGAACCTCCAAAGTCTTATTTGTAAGTAAGACCTAAGAAGAGGTGGAAGAAAGCAAGAGAAGTTCTGTCTACTAATTAAATCACAAATAAGAAAGACAGATGGTATAAATAATGCACATACATACATGTGAGGATATATACATATATAAACAAATGCATATATGTGTGTGTATAAACATCTGTATATACAGAAGAATGTGTACTTATATATGCACGTATAATGGGCACATGTATATACGTAAGACACATACATGTCTATACATGCATGCTTTAATACAGTGAGAGTAAAGCTTTTCTAAACCAGGAATTTCACTGGTAGATACTTATAGCTTTCATTGGATTGGAGTTTCTTTTGCTACATGAAATGTTCATTCATTCAAAAATACTATAAATTCTCTGAAGTAGAAGGGCAATTCATCTAAAGCAGAAGGTCTTAGAAAGCTGCCTGGGGGCACTGTGGCTTATGCAGTCATATAGCTAATATATCAAAAATAGATTATTCTGACTCCAAGGCTGCTTTATTTCACCATAATGCATGTCCTTAACAAATCTCTCTCTCTCTCTCTCTCTCTCTCTCTCTCTCTCTCTCTCACACACACACACACACACACACACACACACACACACACATCTCTTCTATTTCCTAAATAAAAGTATATGTCCTTTTAAGGCTAAGATTTTGACTTAGGCTTTTTTGCATTCCCCACAGAACTGAACATCATTTCTTTGAACATAAGTGCTAAGTAATGTGTGATTAATTAGGTCTATAATCATCTTAGAGGCTAAAAAATATCATCCCCAAAAGAAAAACAACTTGACAGCATTTTTTGAATGAATTTTTCATGGAGTATGAGATGATCTATCTAGTGAGAACTAAGAGTAAATCCACAATTTTTCATTTTTTTAAACAGTGTAAAAAGGTTGCACAAAAGGTAAAGTTTCCATTAATATATCATAATTTTAATAATAAAAATTTTCCAGAATTATTCTGAGACATCGTTTTGAGTGGCATATTTTGTGATATCTGATATTGAGTAATCTTTGTCTTTCTGTTCCCTTAACAAATACACTTTAATAAAATTCTGAAAGCTACATTTTTAAAACTATAAACTCATTTATTGGGTCTATAATCCTCTTTGACCTATATATCTCCCATATTTGTATAAATACTTCAAATGGAGCACACTTTTTTCTCTAGTATAGCCTTCATTGAAATCCCTGTAAAAAATGCCTTAGCTTTAAAATAAGTCTTTTAACTTAACTTCCTCCACAAAGCCCACCATTAGCAAAATAGTTTCTACAAGTGAGCCTGCTATTTGTTTGCCTTCACAATCATTTAACAGGCTTTTCCCTTCCCCCTCTCAATGAAACCCATTTACAGTATTTTGTGTTTGAACTTGAAATGATGGCAGGAAACAGCTCTGTAAGGGTACACCACATTTTAGAATATGTTCCCTCAAAGGAAAAGAGGTCTTACAATCACAACCAACAAAGTCAGTGTTAAGACTTAAAAAACAAATATTTGAATAAGCATAGGAATACAGTCAATTTTTCATGCTGCTCTTTTTCATCTAATTAAATGCAAGTTATGAAAATTATCTTTGATATTTTGGAGATTGCTAATCTATGAAAAATAGGTCATTGACTCATAAATCCTATTATTTTACTGTGATTAGAAAATCACAAAAAAATAAATATTTCTGATTTCCTATCTTCATGTTCCATATACATTTTCTAGGAATAAAAAATGCTCAGTGCAAAGTCACACTCTATCATTTAATAATTCTATGATCTTGGAAAAGTATAACTTCTCTTCATCTATAAAACAGAAATAATTTTTTGATGTCTCTTCCAAGCCAGTATGAAAAAAAGAGTAATATATAATATTATCAATAATATCATATATAATGTAATTTCACTCTCATGTTTCATTTTGGGTGTTTTAGCACATATTAATAATAAACAACATGTTATATTAAATTATTCTCACTGTCAAAAAGACAAATATATTTTCTGTTCCTCCCAGTCCCCATATCCATTATTTTTAAATAAAGAAAAATAAATTTCCTGTAGGAAATCTGCTTAGTCAAGGCTTAGCTAAGTATTTTACAGGTCATTTAGAAGTTGTAAGCATCATTCTTCAAAAATGTACTTTATTCTTTCCAGGTTATAATTCTGCAATTAAATAATTCATAATTGCCTTTGGATGACAATAAATAAATGTTAACTAATTTAAACAAAAGAAACACAAAAATCATTCTAGAGAATAGTAATACTAATAAATATGCAATGTGTTTTAAAACAATATTTCTGAAAATTACTAGTAGAATTACATATTTCTTTAAAAATCAAGGAATTATAGAATTCTATGAACTTAAGTTGTGTCTCTTCTTAATGTTTCAGCTTAAAAGTATCACATTGTATCAACGATTTTATAGAATCAGAAGATTTCAGAGTAAGTAAGGGCCATCTCCATAAATGATGCAATCCAATCTATATTTGAGTCAGAATCCCCTCTGAAAAATTTCAATAACAGTCTTTCAGATTTTGCATTAAGATAGCCATCTTTATGCATTAAAATTTATTCTCCCCACAAAAGAAAACCTTTACTGCCCTCAATATAATGTCACCTAACTTCATTAAATAAGTATATATTTATGTTAATGACAGGTATATAAATGAAGAAGCAGAGATGAAAAATATAACTGTAAATTATCTTTTCAATGTTGACTTTTAGAAAATTAATTTAAAATAACTCTAGATAATACAAAATGCCAGAGAATGTGCTTGCCAAGGCAAATACAGTAATTATATGAACAAAATTATAAAATACTTTTCACACAAATAAAGTTAATTCTAAAAAATGGGAAAAGATTAATTGCTCCTGGATAGGCTGAGCTAATCTAATAAAAATGACAGTTCTACCTAAAATAATTTACATATTCAGGGCCATGGCAATCAAACTATTATTATATAGCACTAGAAAAAATAATAAAATTCATCTGTAGGAACAAAGATCAAGAATATCAAGAGAATTAATAAAAACAAAACATGAAGGAAGGTACTAGATGTCAAACTATACTATAAAGCAGTAATCATCAAAAGTCTAATACTAACTAAGAAATAGAACAGAAGAAAAATGGAATAAATAGATATGAAATATATATGGGTAAATGACCTCAGCAACTTAGTGTTTGATAAACCTAAGAAACTCGGTTTGGGGGGTAAGATCTCATTATTTAAGAAATTTTTTTGGGAAAATTGGAAAACAGTGTGTCTGAAACTAGGTATAGACCAATATCTCACACCCTATACCAAAATAAAGTTAAAATGTGAATATGATTTAGCTATAAAGAGTGATCCCATAAGTAAATTAGGGCACATAGAATAATTCACCTGGAAAATCTATGAAGAAGGGAAACATTTATGACCAACCAAGAGACAGAGAGCATTAAAAGATGTAAAATGAATAATTTTAGTTATATTCATTTTAAATTATTTTTAAATTTAAATTATTATTATAATTATTATATATCACATATACTATTTTTATGAATTATTATTAAATTTAAATTTTCTATCATTATTTTTAGAAGATTCTCTATAAGCAACACTCATGAACATCATAATCCACAAACATTCACAGTATTGTGAAGTCAAAGAATTAGTTACCCTAGCATGTTCTTATAAAGAATATAGACTTTTCCCTAATTAAACTTCAACCACATCTAAAAGGAATAAACTGTCATAAAAGAATAAATACATGTACAAGAATATTCATAGCTGCACTCTTTGTGGTGGCAAAAAAAATTGGAAAATGAGGGGATATCCTCCAATTGGGGAATGGCTGAACAAATTGTGGTCTATGTTGGTGATAGAATACTATTTTGCTCAAAGGAATAATGAATGGGAGGGATTCCATGTGAACTGGAATGACCTCCAGGAATTGATGCAGAGCAAAAGGAGCAGAACCAGGAGAATATTGTACACAGAGACTGATACACTGTGGTACAATGGAATGTAATGGACGTCTCCATTAGTGGCAATGCAGTAATCATGAACAACCTGAAGGGATCTTGAAGAAAGAACACTATCCACATTCAGAGGAAAAACCGTGGGAGTAGAAACACAGAAGAAAAACAACTGCTTGATTACATGGAGGATATGATTGGGGATGTAGACTCTAAATGATCATCCTAGTGCACACATCAACAGCATGGAAATAGGTTCTGATCAAAAACACATATAATGCCCAGTAGAACTGCGCGTGGGCTATGGAAGGGGTGGGAGGAGGGGAGGGAGGAATAGAAAATGATTTTTGTAACCAAGGAATAATGTTTGAAATTAACCAAATAAAATTTAAAAAGAAGTAAAAAAAATAACACCTATAAGCTGTCCACTTTCTAAACTCCGTGGTCTATAGGAAGGTCAGGTTGGATCAAGTTTTAATAATATGCTCCCCAAACCCAAATTACCCTCTGTTTCCCTCCTCATGAAGTTTTGGTGGGAAGTATTTAGGCTCAACCTTTATTGCCTATTTTGATACAGAACTGCATTGCATAAAATCATCAGCCTCTTTTTCTCTTAAAGGGTCATCAAAGACCAGTGGCAAGACAAGAGTCAAAATAACTGGTGATGTTTCTGCCACCTTCATGGTCATTGGAATAAATTATTCTCATCCATCCCTTCCCCCAGGGAAATCTTCACATGCATGTGATGGTTGACCCTGCTTAATTTACCCACAGGTTTTGGTTACCTCAATCTGGTTTAGATTATCTACTCAGATGCTTTACCAGGATGTAGCTCTTGTACCTGCAACAATCCCTAAGGTGGATAATACTGCCTATCTTCCTCATAGAACTGAGAGTTGAGTAAAAGATAAACAACAAATATGAATAAGTAGCTCTAAATAAGGCAAATCCTCACATCAGAGGTGCTAGTCCTCCTTGAATACCCATGAAATCTGGAAGTATTTCTATATATTTCTAATATACAATGAAATATTTTCTTGTGCCAAAGTATTAAACACAGAGGAGTAGAGAACACAGTAGGGTGAGGTGGACCAATTCATTCTATTTTCAATCCATGTTAGAGGTCCAACAATTTTTATAATTTGTACATGGGGACAGAGTATGAGAAATGAAACTGAAAGAAATTCTGTGGAGTTGAATTGAGAGCACAATTCAGGATATGTTAACATTGGATTCTGGAAACTGATGGGTCGATGAGTGATGGAACTTGTGTGAGTGTAGAAGAATGAGTGTCTGGGTCATGTTCGATGCCCAGCCTGGTTGCCCAATATCTCCCACCTCACCATGTGCAATACCAAGTAGAGCTAATAATAAAATAAATGCATTTTATATACTGTATGTTAAGAATCAGTTTCTGAATTTCCTATTCTCTGCAAGGGAAAAGAATGTGTATGCAAGGTTGAGGGATGGAAATGAGGATGAAGCAAATGGGGACACAGAACATGAAGTGTGAGTAAGCAGCATAATCGTAAGCTTTATACTAATGACCCAAGGACACTGTGGCAGAGCCCCAGATTTATAGCAACCCTTGACAACTCCTTTCTATCCCTAAGGTGGATAATACTGCCTATCTTCCTCATAGAACTGCCTCTGTTTTTGTTGCCAAGCTGCTTGCTTTAATTTTTAGCACTTTGTATCCACTGTCATCTTGGTGCTGATAGGCACACTGATTGAGATGATGTTTATTTTCCCTTTTGATCTTCACGCTTTAGCAAAGATCACTAACCTTATAGCAAAGGAGAATATCTGCTTCAAAGCCTTACTTCACACATCACTTCTGATTTGAATACCTAGTTTTTCCTCACATTTCTATACTGTGTGGTTTTCCATGAAAAGATTCACCTCACATCACCTATCAGTCTGAGTTAGGAGGACAGACTGGGTTGATGAATTTGAATCATTATCTATCATCATGAAGACTGAGAAACTGCTAGGAGCCATCAGACCACAATGCCTCAACAGAGACATGCATGCGTGGTAGCTGGGGAGACCACAGAGTGGTCCTTGGCGAGATGTGATTGTCCACCCACCCCCCTTTACATGACCTCTTTCATCAAGGCCCCTTACCTATGAATTGACATGATTGTTATTCCCCTAGTCTCAAAAGAAATAATGCAAGAGCAAAACACCTGTACCCTAATTCTCTAAAACATCACCAAAAGATCAGACCCTTAAACCCAATCCCAAAAAGACTATCATGGGTTAACTTTTACTTAGGTACATAATTCCCAGCAAAACAGCAGCTACAGGCCAAGCCCAAAACTTTCCCACTCACAGAAACCTATTCTCATGAAGCCAGCACACAAATCAATCATAGAGACCCATACAATACGTACAGGTACAGTACAGGTACACTAAGCTTCAATATGCCTCAGTTATTCAATTACACAAATAAGTAACTCAGGAACTCCCTAGAAGCAACCAGTCTAAATTTGAATTGTGTTCCCAGTACTCCTCAGCCTCAATGGTATAATTGTTGAATTGTCTTCTAAGAACTGCTGATTAATTATTCCATTTTATTAAAAGCAATAAGTAATTTTCCTTGATTGTTTGTAAGCTCAAAACTTCTCACAAAGTAATGAGAAAATTAAGCCAACTGTGATGAAATCATTTATCTTATGTGAAACCTTTATTCTGTCTTTAATCACAATACAAAAATATAGAATGTTAATCAAGTGATTTGTTAAAAGTTAATGTATCACTTTTCCAATTATCTCTCTTTGATTTTATGTATCTGCATGCCAAGAAAATGGGTCTAAAAATAAAGACCAGATATCAGGATGGTGAAGCAACTCTGAGATGCAAAGCAATCCCATGGCTGTAATGATTAATTAAGCTGTCTTCCTTTTGTTATTTTTGTCGACTGAGCATTCGCCACCAGTTGGGAAACCCTGGAGTTGTCAGCAAGGGTGGTGGACTTTACCCGCGGCAAAAACTTTATTTTTCTTAATTTCCTTAAAACTTATAGGTACAAAAAAATGAAACACATATGAAGCAATGAAAAGTATAGAGAGCAGAACCAGGAGAACACTACACACAGTAACAAAAATAATGTATGATGATCAACTAAAAACGACATCTATTATCAACAAGGTGGGGATCTAGGACAACTCCAAGAGATTTATGACAAGAGGAAATACATTGCCATAGAAGCAACAGAATCTAAATGCATGTGGAAAGATGCCATTCTTTATTTCTCTATAAAATTTCATCTACTGTAAGCAATGTGTGTCTTAATTTACAAGACAAATATGGAAATATGCATTATATGATAATAAATGTACAACCTATATATTACCTGCCTTCTTGGGGAGGGAAGAGAACACATAAAACAAAATATCAAAAAAATATTAAGAAATTATGTCAACATGCAAACTGTAAAAAATTGAATTTATAAAAATCAATTAATTAAAAAACCTAAGTATTTGTCTAGCTAGTGTATGCCTTTCTAAACAAATTATGGTTTCCATTCCCCAGTTCATATTTCCTCTGTACTTGTCCTGTGTATGAAATGTTGACTGCTATTGACTAGCTGAAAGAGTTGAAGGTTGCTATTCTAATTTTCAATATACCCAACAAATAGCCAAAAATAAATATGGGGCCTGCCAAGACCATTTTCTCAGGAAATACTATAGTATTACAAGTTCATTGTTCTATCTTCCTGCACTATTCCCACCTGTAGATATTGCTGGAAAATGGTAGGTATCATATTTCACACCTGGATTATCCTGTCTTCTGTTTCTAAGGGCACATCTTTGCCCCAAACTATTCCCTCTAAATAAGGAATCACCACCATTATTTATGGAAAATCAAGAAGAAGCCATTATTTTATGGCTAATGCATTGATATGAAATTTTTATTTATTTTTTTTATCAAGAGATGGTTCTATACCTGAAGCAGGAAAGAGACAGAGAGACAGAGGCAGAGATAGAGAGAGACAAAAACAAGAGAAGAAAAAAAAAGAGAAAGAAAAGGGAGACTCAGCTTCACCTCTCATTCATGATATGTTGGATCTCAATTTGGACACCACTCATCTTTCTTTATCACTGGTTTTCCCTGAGAACCATTGATTCCTGTAATCATTGTCTGGGGATGTCTCTTACCTTCTTTCCCTACCCATCCTTTCTAGGAGAACAATCTCACCTTTCACTGATGGGAGATAAAACATCTATTCTAAACATTAAAGTTATATAATAATGATGATCATTATCATAACAACCAATATTTATATGATGTTTTAAAGTTTGCAAAACACTTTACAAATATCACCTTATTTAATCCTCACAGCAGCCCCAAGAGTTAAGTGATTTATGATTCCTGTTTTATAGATAAAGAAATTGTGACAGACATTGTTAATTGACTTGTCCAGTATCACATAGCTGGTAGATTTCTGAAGCAAGAGAGAAGAGAATTCAGAAATGGCAGAGATCTTAGAAATACAACCAAAAATTCAGTCTGTGTTTCTATAACAGAATGTACCCACAAATTAACAAACTGACAATGTTAGTAATAGAAATAATTAATAGAAAATATCTATTAAATTTTGTATATTCAAGATAAACTAAGGAGCAATGGTGAGATATTTCTTTGGGTTATAGAATCAATAAATATCTCCTTATTAAGTCATGTCTGACCCTATATCAAAGATACTAGAATCATTTTCTCTTTCTTTCTCTAGAGTATCTCCATTTTACAGATGAGAAACTAAGATAAATAGCTATTAATTGACTTGGCCAGGGTCACACAGCTAGCAAGTGTCTGAGACCCAATATGAATTCAATCCTCCTGACTTCAGGCCCTATGCTTTATGCACTCCACCTAACTACTCAAAATTTCTTTGTAACTGAAGTACTTTCATATCCTTTTAAAAATAAGTTACTCTAGTTAGGAAAATGCAGGGATTACTCATTTGAAAAGCTATAAATTACTGAAATAAAAATACCTATATTTTAATATGAATACTAGAAAGGATTTTAGAGCTCATCTAATCCAACAGCCTCATTATTCAAATGAAGAAGCTGAGAACAAGAAGGTTTAAGGCAGCTAGTATTAGAGATGAGGCCATTCCTCAGACATTGCTCAAATCAATCTCATACCTCGTTATGAAGTGATGAGTAATTGGTCACTTGCAAGCATAGACTGACATCTGGAAGTGTCCTTAGAAAGGTATTATAACTGAATCCAAGAATAAGTGTATTGCCAAAAATCAGTGAATGTTCACTTATATAACAAATCACCACTTTTCAGGAATGATGACAAAGTTAACAATGCCTTTAATAGATCAACAAGATGATATCTGAAGTACCCAGAATAAACAACTTTCCAAAATTCTAGAACCCAGGTCTCTGGCACATATTCTAGTGCTTTTCCTACTACTTTAGTGAACCTCTTTTGTTCTATGTGATTAAAAATATTAATAGTCTTTCTAAAATCCATGTATATTGTAGCCTATTTTAAAATACTCACATACATATATAATATTATATTAAGGTATATTATGCTATGCTATATTATGTTGTGAGAAGTATGGTCAAAAGAGAGCTGGCCTTGAAGCCATAAATCCTGGGTTCAAGTTTCACTTGTATTACATATTACTATATGATCCTAAACATATAGCTTAAACACTCAGCATACTTGTCAACTCTCTAAGATTAAAAGTTAACAAAGACATGATCACCAGCATTAGTAAAAGGAATGTTCTAATCTGAGAGGTTCCAGAGTCAAGTAAATCAGCACTCGAATCCCTATTCAGTCCTCACCTCAGTATAGAACAGAATAGCATAATAAAATAGAATATACTATAGTCTAGCATTCTAAAATTTGATACAAGAAAGGTTTCTTTCCCCCCTCCACCTTTTACTCTAAATAAAAATCCTCAAGTAATGGCAATCCTTTCTATCTATTCAAAATCCTGTTTTTCTTTTAAAAAAATCATATTTTTCCAAATGTACTTTGTCTGCAATGCCATCTATGGGCTTCAGATCATCAAAGGCTCTCCACTCTCTGAATAAAGGATTTAAAGTATTGTCACTCATATTATGAAGAAAAATGAGACACTTACAACTGCACCAACATAGAGAGAAGAAATCATTCTTTCCCCATTGTTATCTTTTCTTTTTCCCTAGCTGTGCTTCACAAAAGCCCAACTTACCTCTATGCAACAAGCAGCAGGGGAGAACCACATGTGGTTGACTATAGAGAGTAAAGAGAGTTAATGACTGGAAAACCACTATATTTTCTGGGTTAAGTCAGTTCTACCTGACGTCTTTTCTCTTTATTAATAAATACCTCATATTCTTACAATGTATAAGCTTTCTAAGTTTTTAGCTAGCATTCAAAAACATCCAATGGTTTCTCCATAAATCAAAAATATATATAACACATAAAGACTCTCCAATCCTCCATGTTGATCCACCTGACATGCTACCATCGACCTGGAAATGAAAACAAAAATGCAAGGCTATATAAAAAAAAAAGAAAGCTCAGTCAACTTCTAGTTTTATAGTAGAAAACCCAACGTACAATGAATGCCAAATATTCATCTGTAAAAATTTTATATAAAGACCCTTATATGCATGGGGAATATGTTTGAACACATACCTTGGATAGCTGAAGCAATGGATATAAGTGAATATCTGCTTGTTAATCACAGTTATATATTGGGCATATATTGGGGCACAACTATACTACCTGCGCCACTACTCTTGTCCTTTGGAGACATTATTATAATAAATAAGGGCTTTCTCAAAAAAAGGCATTACAATCACATATAATGAATAAGATCAACAAATTAGAGACAATCTAGAGAAAAATTTCATGTGGGAGTGTGAAGATGGGAATAAAGAGAGATGAGTCATGTACTGGACTGGAAGACTTCACTACTTGGCTGGAGGTCTGAAACTTAATAATTCTTTTTTTTTTCTTCTCTGTAATTTTCAAAATTTTTCAATTTTTTTCATCCCCCCCCCCAGGCTAACTATTGGTATCTGAATCAGCAAATACTTTATCAATGCATATGGAGTCATGATTGCACATAGTGGTTATGGGCAAATGGGAGACATGATTTTATCAAATAAATAAACAAGTAAACAAACAAATGAATAAATGAATAAGCCAATTTACAGTCCTCTAAAATAGAATTCTTACTAGTCTAAACTGATCTGATTCCTAAGAACCATGTTGTTGTTTAGTCATGTACCATCATGTCTGACTCTTTATGATCCCTTCTTTTGGGATAGTAGGTGATTTCTTGGCAAAGATACTAGAATGATATAACATTTCCTTCTCCAGCTCACTTTACAGATGAAGAAACCGTGGCAAAAATCGTTAAGTGACTTGCCCACAGTTATACAGATAGTGAGAGACTGAGGTTCAATTTGAGCTCACATCTTCCTGTCTCAAGGACCATTGCTATAGTCTGGACAAAAAGTATGTCATGATCATTTAATGTAGCTCTAAATATGCTTATCAAAAATGTCAAAGAAATATCCAGTAGATCATAATCACAATGGCTTATATTATATAGGTTGTCACAGAAGTCTTGATGTGTTTTAAACTATTTAAACTTAAAAATACATTAAAACTTTTGTGACATCTTGTTATTAAAGCTTAAAAATGCATTAATACTTGCACAGCACCCCACATACATACATTGGCTCACATCTTCATTATAACCATACTATTCCATGCCTCTTGAAGGGGGAGATATGCCATGAAGTAAGAAGTAAAAGGACTAAAATCTCAGAGTCCTGGTTGACATGACACCATCTTAGTCTTGAAACCAATGAGGCAATTTGGTGATGGTGGTGGTGATGTGGAGGAATACAGGGAAAAATGTTTTAGTTGTAAGGGGTTGTGGGCCATATCTTTCATATGGAGATTGCAACTCAGTATTTTAAAAGAAAATCAAAGTTAAATCTGTAAACAAAAATTGGGACTGAAGCCAAGTTGCAGAAAAGCTATCAAGTTTGGGGGTTTAGGATTGGGAGAGGGAGTCTATGTTTTCAGAGCCATTCATATCCAATGATTACATAGACTTCCCTTGTAAAGGTCTGCTGTGTCTATTGGTGCTTCCTGTTCAAAACTGAGTTCAAAACTGAGCCAAGTGTTTCATTTTAGGTTTTAATTACTTTGTTTACTTAAAACAGAACTAAGACTTTTGGGACATGCTATATTGTAGCAATGTTCTGAATTAGATGTGGAAAAAAAGGCTAAGAAAATGCAATAACTTAACAAATTTTGCATAGTCAGGGCTCAAACTTAGATCTTCTAACATTCAATCAAGTGTTTTTCCCAAAGTATTAAACAATCCAAGAGCTTCAGGGCAGGCAACATGATTTTTTTCTCAAAATAAGCATTCTTTGATAGCATCATTAAATTGGACTGAAAATTAGAAGAGATTTGGGTCTGAATTAGGTGTCTGATACTTATTTAGCTTTGTGACCAGGCACAAATCAGTTTTCTCATCCATAAAATAAATATAATGTTCTTATCTAGTAAAGTCGTAAAATGTGATGATGGAGGAAAAGCTTGTAAAAACTCAAAGCACCATTTAGGTATGAGCCTTTCTTAAAAAAAAAGATCAATGAGGCCCAGAGACCAGAGGTCCTGGGTTCAAATGCGACCTCAGACATTTCCTAGCTGCGTGACCCTGAGAAAGTCACTTAACCCCCATTGCCTATCCCTTACCACTCTTCTGCCTTAGAACCAATACACAATATTGATTCTAAGATGGAAGGTAAGGGTTTTTTAAAAATGATCAACTTGGATTGATTTATCTTTGTTCCACCTTTCTTTCTCTCTGGATCTCATTCCTGGATCCCTGTGCTGCTTTCTCTGATATTCTCTAGAAGTTTTGTCATCCTGGAACATCCTTCTGCTCCTTCATCCATTCCCTTCCTATGATTTTCAGCTACAATAAAATTTGCATTTTTAAGAAGTGACCAAGACAGGGATGTTCATTGCTTCTTTCCCTTCCAAGTTCTACTTCTGTGTCTATGGACTTCTGTCTCCAAAATTCTCACTTTCAAGTACCTTCTTTGCTATCCCCATGTTACTTTTTACCTACTATTTATATGCTGTCTTTTCCAATTAGAATATGTCACTGAAGGGAAGGGCCTCTCTTTCTTTTTGCTTATGTTAATATTCCTAGCAGTTGGGCAAATGTCTGACACATAGCAATTGCTGAATAAATGCTTGCTGTTGGCAATGCTTCTTTTTAATGTTTTAAGCTTTACAAAATCCGTAAATGCCATTATAATTTCCCCTTTACAGAGAAATAAAGTGGAAATTAGGTTAAATAAATAGTCCATAAATAGCTGTTAAGGGTTAAAGGGAAGCTATTCAGGTTTTTCTGACTCCAGTTCTAGCACTCTATCGTATTCACTCCAGGCTGCCTCTGTACAAAAATACCCTGGTCTAAAAGCACTATGTGGATCTAAAAACCAACATTGTACACTTTCTAAATTCTCCCCATTTGAGGATCAGACCTTATAAACCCACCTCTCCCCAGGAGGGTATTGCTAGTAAACCATACAAGTCATTTTTTGGAAATCATAGCCCTCCCCATGTGGGAGCCTGAGGACAATTATCTCAGATGAGAGAGGATGTGAAATGCAGTAGATGATGTGCAAGAAATGCCAGTGGCAGGAGTCAGCTAGCACAGCTGCACTTTTTGCCTGATGATGAGGTGAACTCTCTACAAGAGCAGAAAGTGAAATTGAGTTCTGATAATGACTTTTTTACACAGCCTGCATTTTCAAGTTTGGGGTTTCCTGCTGACAATTCAAGAAGTGAACAGCCATCTACATCGCAGATGAGTCCAGGTGGGTGGTTTAAAAAAAAGGAAAAAAAAAGAAAATGTTGCTAACTGAGCTGAATATTATTATGAACAAGAAATAAGCATTTATTCAGCACAGAGAGTGTTTTCAGCCCTGTTTGAAATGGAAACCCTCATTATCAAGTATGTCCCTCACAGTTTATATCCAGAGTGCTTGGCAGTCACTTTTATGAGCTGTTCATCTCAACAGACCAGTGAGGTGGATCAATATTATTCTCTTTGTCCTACAGATGAAATAACTGCAACTGAGGTAAGCTAAATGACCTTCTGAGGGTTATAAAGACTTGAAAGCGGAGCCAGAATTAGAATTATGATTAAAGTCAATGATTTTTTAATACCCTCAAAAGGTTGTGGGTACAATCAAATCAAATCAGGTCAAGTAATTATCTTATGAATGGAGTCAGCATCCTCATTGAATTGAATTACAATAATCCAAGTAAAATATACATTTCCATATTTGTAGGTTTCCTGCTTTGTTTTCATAAGGCTGGAAGTTTTAATCTGTCTAAATAAACTAAATAATTCATTAAGCCTTTTTATTCTACTTAAAGTTTGTAAATGTGGCCAAATGACTTCCGAAAATGAAAATAACATGAACAATAATTGTCATTTATATAGTCCATTTTAGTTTTCCAAGAGCTTTACCATATATTATTTAATTTGAGTTTCAATACAAAGGAACAATTATTCATTCCTGTTTACAAATGGGGAAATTAAGACCCATAGAGGTAAAGTGACAAAGTTGTCTAGCAATTAAGTGTCAGAGATCAGTTTAAATCAAAGTCTTTCTTTCTGTAAGTCTAACAGCTCTATCCATTAGACTCTGGTAGATTATTTCTCTTTGATCCACCTTTTTTATAAACCAATAATCCTGGTCACTCCCTTCATTAGGATTTATTAGCTTCCTGAAATTGTATTTGATAGTCTAGATATCTGCACCCTTTCATTTCACAGTCACATCTACTTCTTCCAGCATGGCAATCTTAGCAGAATTTCAGAGCCTGCAATGAATTGGTTCCTTGGTCAGCAAAGAGATAAGGATTCAGGGACCCATTGTTTATATGACTTATTATTGAATGAGTCTTGTGTTGATCCCATTCAAACTTCTTAGTACTTGGATCTGTGTTGCCTTGTTTATTATAAGCAAGTCCCTTACTTGATGTCTAAGTACTATTAAGCATGTCCTATCTGTGGAAAATTAATACTGAATTATGACATAGTTTCCTCTTTAGCCCCTAAAGAATAGTTTGATTTTAAGGATAAAACAGTTTATCCATGTCCAGGCTATGAAACTTGCTTGGGTCCTCTCTTGTTTAGATCTTGAAAGGATAACAGAACTTAGAGCATGGCCAACGTGCCACTTGACCCACTTGAGAGACAAAATAATAAAATATAGCAAGCTCTAGCTGCCATTTTGAACTACAGTGGCCCAATCACATGACAGAGAGGAAAAGGGCCTGATGTCATCCTTAAGACATCTTTTTTCTATGATGCAGTAGTAGTAGTAGTCTCTCGGTAACAGAGGATGACAAATGATGCAGTAATGGAGGAGGAGTTGGGGGTTCACCTTCATTGTGACTATGTACAAATCAGAGATGTCTTGGAATGTCCAGGAAAGGGACTGAGTGATGAGTTAACAAGGAGTATATATTTGCATGCCCAGGAGATTCCAGTCTCTCTTCTGGTGATGTAGACTCAATGGCATTGTCTCTCTTTTACTCAGATCTCTCTTTTTTGCCAAGCCTCTTGGTACACATTCTAATGTCCTGCTCATTCCTTAGGCACCATTTAGATTGTGGACTGGATAATTTAGATTCTCTCAAGTGGTCAATTAATAAATAAACTTAAAATTAAGAAACACTGCCTCTCAAGAATTTCAATTGCTACATATGCTTGTTCTCTTCATTGCAAGACTTCATGTTCTTCCTTTTATATATGCCAGTTATATTTTGGACTGGAACCCATTTTTATACTTTTAGTCCACTCTGGGATTTTACCTTGCCCAGAAACATTCACCATGTGTTCCCCTATCACTTGCTATCTTTAAATTTTTTTAAATTTATTTTTACATGTTAATACAATTTTTAATAATTGTTTACTGACATTTTGCAATCCATGTACTCTCTCCCCCCTCCCCAAGATGGCAGGTTTCATATATATATATATATATATATATATATATATATATATATATATATATATATATATATGTGTGTGTGTGTGTGTGTTCATATATGATATATATGTTCATATATGATATATATATCATGTAGTTTGTATAACTACATATTATGAGAATGGGATCATAGAAAGATAAACTTTGATAAACTTCAGTTTAAGAATATTGTATACTGTCTGTAGAGCTACTAGCATGAGCCCATTCCAAGAATCCTGGAAGGGAGCTGGGGGAAGTTGTTTGAGTGAGCAACTGTCACTTCCTGTCCTGAGCTGGAAGAGGAAGGCTACTGCTCTCTTCTGAGTGTTTCCTATCTCAACCTTTTATGGAAGAAGAAAACTGTAAATTGCCTCTGGAAGTTTCTGTTTCACTGGAGAGAACATCTTACAGAAGATCTAGCCATACCTGCTGTTTTACCAACACTGCCTATGAGAAGTTTTACCTGGAAATCCTGCTTGATGGGGTCTGAAGTTTACCTAAGATCCATACTTAGCTTTGAGTGAACTCAGCCATCTTCAGTTCATTCTTAGAAAATTTTGGAGAAACTTCTGAGATATATAGTTAAACCAACAAACTGAGGATTGTAGTCAGGTAGATTAGAAAAGGTTCTGGTGGGAAATTAGCTAGAGCCAGGGAAAATTAGTGTAGCCTGATGACCAGAAGGCTCCATCGTGAGATGGACATATATTGAAGGGTTGGAGTTTTAGGACTTAGAATCAGGGCATCCTTGTGTTTTAATCCTCATAGTTTCCCCTTGATTTCTAAATAATTAAAGATATTTTTATACAAATCAGTCTCCAAGGCTTGTGTGCACTGGCCCTGTGAGGGAAGGTTTGTTCACTTTGCCTTCCCTTCACAATAGGGAACTGAGATACTTACAAACAGCCAATTAAGTATCTAACCCATTTTCCTATAGTGAATGTCACTATCTATCCACATCATTTCTTAAATATATTTTGTACATAACATATATGATATATATGTAGCTTGTATAACTATAGTTATATACAAATATACAAATAGTTATGCAAGCTACATTTCCATGTTCAATGGATTATGAAGGAAAACACATATATTACTTAAACTAGAGAAAAATTCATGAAGGAAATAAAGTGAAGAATAGTATACTTCAATCTACATTCACAGTCTATCAGTTCCTTCTTTTGCAGTTCCTTTTTTATCAGGAGTTCCTTGGGTTGTCCTGGATCTTTGTGTTGGTGATAATGGTTAATTTATTCATAGTTGATCATTGTACATTATCATTGTTACTGTTAAAACATTCTCCTGGTTCTGTTCACTTAACTTGGTGTCATTTGACATGAATTTCACCTGCTACCTTGACAGTCTGTCCTATGATCTTGTTATAACTCACTGCCTTGCTTGTTTTGCTTTTGTATCTCTTCCAATGTTTGGATCCCAATTTTGCTGACTTTCAGCCTACAATTTTTAAATAGCGAGAAGAATGATTATTATATGCAGCAATAAGATCAGTTGTACTTCTATTTACTCCTTTTAGTTGTTAGCATTTTCTTGGTATACCATTTTTTTCAAAGAAGTACAGCTAAGTAAACAAGTTATTTTTGAAAACATAAATGTAAACAGTCCCATTCAATGGTTAGGCATTAGTCGGTTGATTAACTTTAAATATAATAGAAAGCATTTTTACACATACATAGACACTTGTCATGTATTAAAAAACAATACTAACACTTTGTTATTCACAAAGGCTAATCTAAAAGGCCAGGGAAGAATAATTGGCTAATTAAAGCATTGCTCTAATCTACAAACTAAATTCCCTTTCCAAATAAATAAATGAACAAGCTCTAAGGTTTTGGTATCATTCCTTATCCATTATTTTGAGTATATCAGATTATCAGTCATATTGCTGAACTATATAAATTTCAGGTCATTTTAGAATAAGAACTCCTTTTGTAACTTCCATAATGAATAATGATCAACATATTTGAGGTACTAAATAAATTCTTAATTGATTAATTAATGGGCTAGATTCTTTGCTGGAAGTCTCTTTAAATACTTAGGAAAAAATTAAAACCTAAATGGTAACTAAAGTCATATGATCACACATCACACTTTTTTATGTGTAGCTATTAAAGTATTTGCAAATTCATCAGTTCTGTTAAGTATATAGTGTAAAACAAAATGATATAAAGACAGGATTTATCAAGTATTTACTAAGCTAAACAAAGTATTTCCCATTTATTTTATCTTCCCCTGCCAGATCGTCTTCATCAAGAGCCTTATATGCTCTTCAGGTCACCTGTTTGTTTTCTGGGACTGTGGGGTGCATTTCTGTGGTAACGAAATTGGCAAATAAGTTGAG